>NC_070616.1:33775000-35025000 GCF_027172205.1 Podarcis raffonei
TTTGCACTACAAAGTTTGCAGCAGCACGTGCAACAAAATGGCATCCAGCATTCAAAAAACCCCTCAGCTTGCATTAACTAGCCACACACACACAGCCTCCCCCCCTCGCCATGAGATCGCCAGTCACCCACCATTTTAGTCCACCAGCTCCTTTCTTTTCCCCCATAAGTCAATCGAATGGCCTCCAAAACAAATTCAAAAGCCCCCCCCACGAGATCTCCTTTCCTTTCCCCCCACCATGTGCCCCCGCTCCAGACAGACCTTTTCGCCGGCAAGGGTGAGTGGGCCGTCTATGACGTATCCATCCGATTCCAATCCGAGCACTCAGCACAGGTATGTTCAACTTTGAGCCCCTCTGAGCCAAAGGCAGAAAGCCCAGCCAGCAGCCAAACGAAGCCTCAAGGAAAACCACCGTCACCTCTCCGCTGGGAAGCGCTGAGCAAAGGCAAGTCCCCAGGGAACTCAGCCGATTTGATCAGCACAAGGCATGCAAGCTCCACCCCCCCAGTTGTTCTTAGACTTCTTATTAGGTGAGCAACACAGCTAAGCAACACAGTTGGAGCCTCCCTCCTCCCTGGCCGGCAGGGAGGGAGGGAGAGGAGCTGTTTCCTTTGAAATTTAAGGGACGTCATTTAAGGGACATCCATCAATAAGGGACAGCAGCGGGACATGGCACTGGAATAAGGGGCTGCCCCTTCAAATAAGGGACACTTGACAGCTATGCTTTTCCGTGGTGGTTCCCTGCTTGTACAATGCCTTCCCTAGTGAGGTGCAGCTGTCTACCCCATTATAGACTTTCAGGAGAAACATTCCTGTTTACGTGGGTATTTGATGGCTGAAAAAGCCTTGTTCCCAGCAACCCAGAGAGCCCTGGTGGGGGTAAGTGTTTTAAAAGAACGTTTTAACATTTTTGTAAATTCTTTTTAATGTTTTATCATTGCCATGTCTTCTGCCCTGGGCTCCTTTGGGCGAAAGGGCAGGATATAAATCGCACAAATCAATAAATAGTACCTCCATTCCAGGAAAAGCATCACCTCCATCAGGCTGCTGTTAAAAGCGGCAACTCTGGAGGTGGTGGGGAGGTATTCAAGATGGCGGCAGAGGGAGACGCTTAAGAGGAGAGCTCTGCTGTGAATAATGGAGGCAGTGCCGTTATTGCTTACAGCCTTTGGGACAACATAGAAGGTGGGAGAGAAGGCTTTATTTTTCCACCTGGGAACTGTTTGCTTTACCTCTACTGTAACTACAGCAACTCTAGAACTGAAGAGCAGTGGCTGGGCTTGCATTTTACATATTGAATGGAACCCGCCAGCCAGTTCTTTGACTGCAGGCTTCCGGCACCATTTTAGCAATGCTCTGGCTCCTAGCTAATCTACACGTATATGTGATTAATTGTTATCAGCGGATATCATCACTCCCATGTAAAAATAGATCTGTGATGACTATTTGAATAAATCATAAGAACAGCTAACCTGATACCACATAGCATCATGCAGTTGGCTGAGTAAGGCGCATTCTCATCCTTGACCTCGTATGGCTTGCAGAGATCAGTGTTTGCTTATGGAAGCTGGTGATTTAAAGTTGTGGCTGTGCAGACCTTCTTCTCGCACAGGGAGCCTGTTTTGCCACCCATTTCCATGCCCCATTCCCACTGTACGATCCAAACTAAGACATATCTCTTCACTTCTCTGGATGCAGAGTGAGGTTACACAATGACCAATGTGAGTCTTTTTCCATTATCTGTGACTGTTCAGTTGTTTTATATGAATACTAGAGATCAAGATGAAGATTTACTTTGGCCACTAAATTCAGATTTGGAGCTGGCGGGCATGGTGGGAGAAGGGTGCAGGAGAGTCAAGGGAGAGAGAAATCCAGGAATATTGAGGGGAGAGATTCTAGAAATTGCGGGTAGGGGTTCAGAAAAAGCAGCGGGAGCCCAACGGACCCACTACCTGCCCCACACTGTCTTACTTGGAATGATGCTGTCTCTTGACCTATCATTGTTCTAGAGGCATTGCTGTGGTGTGTGTTGATCACATTACATGTATGTTTGAACCAGACCTATGAATGGCATTTTCCCATTGCTGACACGGAGTCCAGGGCAATGGGATCTTCCTGTTGCACTAATGTTGTTACCCGAGTTTTATTTGCCTTTTTAAAATGGCGGTTTACGTTTCGACATGGTTAGCACCCATGCTATTTCACGATATGGAGGTAACAGAAATACTTTTAGGAATGAATACATAGATAAATAAATCTGCTTGCTCAGCAGAGGACCCCAAATAAGAAGCTGGATCCTTATTGAATGATAAACAAGTTGCCTGCATGATGTAGGATTCTGGCCACGATCATAGAAACATAGAGTTGGAAGGGACCTTCGAGAATCATCTAGTCCAATTCCCTTCAGTTAAGGAATATGCAGCTGTCCTGTATGGCGATCGAATCTGGGAACATGGTGTTATCAGCACCATGCTCTAACCAACTGAGCTATAAAGCAATGATCTTCAGCATGTGCAAGGCTGTGACGCTTTTCTGGAGTTTTCCATTTTTATTCTGCAGGCAATAGATGTGTGTGATAGAAGAACCAATGTATCTAGAGAGAGAATCCTTTCTTCTTCTTCCTTCTTTCCTGAGAGGCATTGGTACTCTTTCTGTTTGCGTGTATCTTCTGCTTTTCTTTGTTCTTTGTTCTTGATCAGGGTAAACTGAGAGCACATTTCTCGGCAAGCTTTGAAAGCCAGGCCCCCTCATCCCACCCTTTTGCAATAACAGCTCCATAAGCTTGACCAGCTGTTTGCAAACTCCGCCTGTCACGTTCTGCAATTTTACGAACCCGTGAATCTGACCCTTTGATCATCTCCATGGAGCACAGATGCCAAAGGTCAGGACAGCCTTAAAGATGGACAAAAGGCTTTGAGGCTGGCCAAGGACTGTGTGAGGGGGTCAGAGTAATGAGAAGAACCTCGCCTTTCTGTTCTTTCTTGTAGCGTATTTTGGAAATGATCCCTTTGCCTGCGCATCTCTGTGCATTACGAGTGTGGATGGTGAGAAATTTGATTCAGTTTGCATTTAAAGGGAACTCGCCAAATTCACATTTTCTGAAACAATATGTGGACTGTCTTCAGAGATTTGCACTTATTAGTGTTTTGCAATCCAGTTCTCCAGCCAAGCAAAGTGTACAAAATGCATAAACTATGGTGAAATGTGCATACATTAGTGAAAGCAACATAGAAAAATGCATTATAATAGAGGGAATTGCTTTGCAAAAATTTGTTTCTTAGGCAGAATTACATAGCAAACTGTGTATACCTGGATAAATTTGCACAAAAATGCTGACAAATTTTCATGTGGACTTACAAAAAAACCTGCAAATTTATGTGGAGAACCGAACTTTGGAGTGGAAAAATGAGAAACTGAAAGAAACCAAAATTGACAGATTCCCAATTCCCAATTATGCAGAGAAGCCACTAAGCCCTCATGCCTTTTGCATGCAAACCCCATGAGCTTCAGGCACGTTAGACACACCCTAGGGTAATCAATCTGACTTGGAGACTCTTGAGTTCAATATGAAAATGGATGGTGCTTTGAAAATAAGAATGGATGAATCTCTGTAAGGACAGGCCAGCGAAAAAGCACCCAGTGTCAGGGAAGTTAACTCTTTATTCAATGAAACAAAAAAGAGCTCAGTACTAGTAGTCACAGCAACCCTTCTCAGTAGGTCTTGCCTCAGGGAGACAGTTGCAAGGACTGAAGGTGCCCGCCGTCCCACAGTTGCCTAAGCCTTCTCCTCCCCTGGCTCCTTCCTAATTAGCTAAGGCTTTGTCGTCTTGTCTCTCTTTGCTCTGCCCTCTTCATTCCTCTCTGTGTTCTGGAAGACCAGGGAGGAGGGACTCCTTGGCTTCTTCAGCAGCTTACCTCCACTCTCTCTCTGTCTCTGCTTCTGCCTCTGCATCTGCACTGCTCTCTGCCGCAGCCTCTTCCTGCTCACTAAACCCTGTTAGCTCTTCAGTTTCCCACACCTCCACCTCCCAGTTCCCCCTCTTCTCCCTCTGACCATTCATTGTTGCCCCACCATCAACCCTCTGGCTCTGAGCCTTCTTCTCTTGGGGGTTCCCCAGCTGGTACCTTCCGCCACTCCTCTGCATCCAGCCAGTCCATGACATTCTATCAATTTCAGTGTTTTTCAATTTTCCAGCTTATGTTCAGTTCTACACAATTCTTCATCAGATTCATTGGCACTTTAGAGCAGTCCCCCCCCCAGATGTATACACTTTTTTGGTAGGCATTTTCTCTAATATGATGCTTTTTCCTGTGCTGTTTTCACTAGTCACACATTTCATGTACATTCCCCCCCCCCCCGAAACAGTCATTTTCAGACACATTATTTGGTGGGAGAACTGTATGGCAACAAAAGTGAGAATTTTCAAAGGATAGCTGTGTTTTGGTTTGTGTATTGTTTCACGAACTGCAAAGTAGGAGCCTGAGGATGAAAATGTGAATCACACTGAATTATCTCTCGTATCCCTGATTGAAAGCCTCAGGCAAATCCTCAGTAAGAATGTGATCTTTTTGGTTATTCTGCAGATATGAATGGAAAGATGCGGAAGAAAAGGCAACAGTAGAACAAGTGGCTTCACAAGACCTAGGCAGTGGTCCCATTCCCGCCCCAGCACAAATTTCTGTAGCTGACAGCAGTTAGGGGACCATCAGAGTAGCGACAGAATGTCACATTTCAAAATGAAAAGGGCTACCTTGTGCATAATCTGACACTTTCCCCCACCAGTTCCCTCTGGTCCCCTCACTGAAATTTAAAGCCACTAAGACAAAAGGCAGCCTGGCTGATGTAGGAAGGCTTGTGACCATGGAATCTGTGAACAGCAGGACAGCCTGAAGGCTGCGAAATGTGGGGTTGTCCTGATTTCCACCCTGTTTTTCTTTCCTCACACGATTCATCCTTCAGTTGCTACCTCAGCTCTCAAGCTTCCTGCAGAATTTCCCTTTTTGATCTCAAAAGGGCACACATCTGCCTGCAGCAATAAACCTCGGCTGCCTCGTTTTCCCCGTGCCGCCACGGTGAGGAGGATCTGTCAGTAGAACCCGTGTGAAAAGCAGATGATGAGTACCAAGCAGAAGCGCTTGTGCTTACCTGGACTTTGGGAGAGAGGTGGTGGTGCTATTTATTTGCTATTTAAAGCATTTCTGCCCCACTCTTGAGCTCCCAACAGCAGCTTGCAAAGATCAGCATTGAGACAGTCCCTGCCCCAAGCTTAAATTCTACAGGGCGTGGCACAAAAATAATAGGCGTCAGGAAGGAGGAGGAGAACAAACTCAGGCCCTAGTTCTTTGCCACAAAGTTCTTATCATGACCAGTTGGAATGGAAAACAGTTCAAGGAGAAGCAGGAGGCAAACATCTCTCCACTTGAGTGATGGAGTGGCCCAGCTTCTCTTTGCTCTTGCTGCTGTCGCCTGGTGGAATGGCTCTTTCCTGATGCCAGATGGAGGGTGGAGCCTAATGCCACCTTAGCTTATTTGGGAGGAAGAATGAGACAAGAAGTTTAACAAACAAACAAATTATGGCACTGACTTCTCAGTGGTGCTGCTGGTGGCCCTGCGCCCCTTTCCCTTTCTGCCTCCTTCTCTCTATTCCCAAATCATGCATTTCCTATGCTCACTTTGTGACAAAGTAAAGGTACATTTATTTATCTGAGTAGTCTTTTTGCCTTGATATCACCTTGACCCATAGGTGCCTGTGGCGTTTGTATACAGAGCCCCCGGTCGTTTCACGGACTATTGACCTGTACACCACGGCTTTATTCTTCCGCTACACCAACCAGGTTTCTTCTGGTGAAATCGTGAGTCTCAGTCAGGTTGTAAAGTCAACAATGAAGATTAAAGTTTATTGAAGAACAAACAAGTTTTAAATAGGTTCAGAACGGTTTCTCAAATGCACGCCCTTAACTTGATGTGGCACTGTCTCACACTGTCACACTCTTCTTCCTCAGTTCTATCCCGGTCTCTCACTTTAACTGTCGCAACTACTATGTTCGACTTTTACTGCCTCTGTCCGACCCTCACTCCTCTGTCTCCTCCTGGTAAACCCCTGGGCTGAGCCTCAAAACCAGGTAGGCTCCACCTCTGAGCTTTCTCATTGGTCAATCTACATTAACCATTTCCATCCCCCTGTACAAACATAATCACAAGGAATGGGCAGACGCCACATCGCCTTTCTGACCACTTCAGTCTGTGGAACTTGCACTTTTAAAAATGCCATGTAATGTATGCTCTACATTTGCAAGGAGTCAGTATCTTAGTGTGGGCAACATGTATATGTATTGACGTTAGGCTGGTGCCCTCGCTCGATTCCTGCAGAAACTTATTTTAATTTCAGCAAGCCTAGCGAGATGTATGACTCAGTTATCTATTTTTTGTTTTTGTTTTAAAGGTTTTGCTGAGATCTGTGTCTCATTGATGCATAAACTTTTTCAGCTACGAGGGGGGTTGGCCGTGCTTTTTGCCCCAGGTGAAGTCTCCAGAGGGGAGCCATTGAAGCTCCTAGCCTGTGTGTGGGGGTACCAGTGCTGGATTTACATATAAGCTAAACAAGCTATAGCTTAGGGCCCCACTCTCTTGGGCCCCCCCAAAAAAATTAAAGAAAAAACCTCTGGATGTACATTTCCAAAATATAAGATTAAAAAACAAATAAAATAAAACCTACATCATTTTAAGTTAGAGCTTAATAATTATTTCACTATTAATATACTTTTTCTTAATTGTATTTCAGTTCAACAATTACTTTGATAAAATACATATTTTGTTATGTGCAAATGGCTTTCGATACCTATTAGGTCCATAAATTACCATGTAGCATAAATTCAACCCAAAAAACAGTGACAATTTGTTGTCGACAAAGGATCGCTGGATATCTAAAGGGCCCCATTAACTTCAGTAGCTTAGGACCTCATCAAACCTAAATCTGGCCCTGGTATGTGCACAAATGCATGTGTGGGAGGTGCCAAAGTGGATCTTTGACCAGCCTAGTTTGCCCCTGCAAAGCTTGAAGATTCCTCTGACTAAGCGATCTATAACTTTTTTCTAAAGAAATAAGTAATTAATAATGAATTTGAAACAGAGGGCCTTGTTCCTCCTTATGGATAGGTAGCATTATTTTTTTTAAGTGATTCCTTATCTTTTGAGAGAGTCCGTACACATTACTTATTCAGATATACATGCAAGTGTTGCTGGGTTTGTCATATCTTAATATCTAAAGTTGAACGAGCTGAACGCCGTGTTTGAATCACAGGGATCATACAGGGATGCTCATTAGGGAGCCAAGACAGGTTGCCATTTGGGGCCCAAGATTGGCTTGTTGACAAGTCACATGTGGAGCAGCCCAGAGAAACATCAAACACAGTCTAGAGCAGGAGTGAGAAACCCTTGGCCTTCCAGATCTTTGCATAGATTAAAAAATAAATAATAAATAAACGAACACAAACAAAAGGGACCTGGAGTAGAAGTAGATTGATCCACCCCACTCCTTGTTGCAACGCCCATCGCTTGGAGTGGAATTTGCCAGTCTAGCAAGCTCCCATGCTTACCCATTCACTTTGTCCATTTCAAAAATTTCATCTCCCCATCTGTATCTCCCCCTTGAGCTAGTCATACCTTTTTCTCTCCTCTTCTTCTGCCTGAGTTAATAATCTTTGCTGGGTTTTCTGAGTCAATAGGCCAGTCCAATAAAAGACAGGAAACTTGAAAAATCTTTGACATTTAAGGCTTTCTTTCATTTAATGTTACCCTTATAGGTTTTTTCTCTTCCTCTTGGGGGCTCTTGTGTGATGATCTGCTTCCATTTGGATGCTGAAATTTTCAGTGGAATTGGTTTAAAATAAGAAATCTATTTTGATGCATTTTCATATGCTTCAGTGGTAAGCATCTGCTGGATTTAATATAAATTAAAACCCTCTGAAAAGAGGTCCCTGATCTGGTCATGGTTTATTTATTGTCTCTGGTTAAATTGCATTCCACCTATCTACTAAGAAAGGTATTGGGAACCCATGGCCTGCAAATGTTATTGAACCACAACTGCCACCAACCCCTTCAGACATCTTTTTGAAGCACACAGTCTGTGTATGTACTGAATATGTACTGTATTGTCTCATAGTGCAGTCTTCAAGTAAGCCTTGATTTCCTCCCTCCATGCGCATAATCCATATTTCCCAGCTGGCTCTTTGACTGGGTCACCTGTACCAAGGGCTGAAGGAAGCGTAGGGTTTCTGGCACAAGGAACAATCTCACTGGGATGTTCAATTGCAGCCTCTTCACACCCACAAAAGGCTAGGCTTCCATTTTGCAATAACAGACTGACAGTGGATGGAATGAGGCTAGGCTAAATAGCCCCCTTTCATGTTGAATTCTTGGGTACCATGTTTTCCCTACTGGAAGCGATGTTCTCAGATGTCATGAAACAACAGATCCATCTGCTTTTCTTTGAATTTGCTCACATGTTGAGTTCCACAGCAGCTAGCTAGGAGTATTACATACCTATTTTGCTTTTGATTTCATATTAATTGCACGATAAGTAAAACTAGCAATATTACTTTCTCCTATCTGTGATCATTTTAAATTCATATTTTATCCACTTCAGATTTTTTTAAGAGCTGAAAGAATCTAAAAGAATGAGCATGACATCATTATTCATAAACTTTCCTCTCTGTTATGTTTCTGCTGTTCATTTGTACTTTGGGAGATGCTTCCTGTATAACCCTTAGTTTGCAATATCTGAAATAAGAAACGGTTGCTCCCAGGATGTGGATCAACATGGAATTAGGGCTGAGCTGAAATAGGAATTGAGCTGAAAACCTTCTATGAGATGAAACCCTTCCTTTCTGGTTATAGTTTGGAGATATAAAAGCAAAGCTGGGGAACATTGCCCTTACTCTGAGTTGGCTTTGTGACACCATAGCACAGCCTTCATCGATTGGCTACATTTATTTATTTCTCACATATAGATGCTGCTTAAGGCTAAGGCAGTAAGTGGCTTACAAAACAATATGTATACAGGTGAAACTCGGAAAATTAGAACATCATGGAAAAGTTAATTTATTTCAGTAATTCAACTTAAAAGGTGAAATTAATATATGAGATAGACTCATGACATGCAAAGCGAGATATGTCAAGCTTTTATTTGTTATAATTGTGATGATCATGGCATACAGCTGGTGAAAACCCCAATTTAATAATCTCAGAAAATTAGAATATTAAATGAAATCTGCAAAACAATGACTGCAAATAGAGCAATATTGGACCTCTGAGAAGTAGAAGCATGCATATGTACTCAGTACTTGGTTTGGGCCCCTTTTGCATCAATTACTGCCTCAATGCGGCGTGGCATGGATGCTATCAGCCTGTGGCACTGCTGAAGCACAGTGGACCAACACCAGCTGATGACATGGCTCAATATATAGCAAACATGGAAACTTAAAAACTACAATATAACACAAACTGCAATGCGATGCAGTGTGGAAGAACCAAATTTAAAGACATTGCAGCACCTTTTCAAAACATATGAAGAGTCTGAGATCCTTTCTTGCCAAAGCACATCCTGACTTGTAATATACAACACTCATTCCACAAATGCACATCATATACAAATTCTGTTTTACATCTACGCAAATAATACAGTACCTGCTACTCATCTAGTATCCTTCACCTCGTTCTGCTCCCAAACACCCAACATATCCATCTACACAAAAACACCCCATCAACCCAATCACTCAAAACTCTCCCTCTTAATCACCTAACTGCTATCACCTGCCAAACACATGGTGCTGTGATGTCATCATGCAGGCTGTTCAATTCCTGATTAGCTGGATCTTGTAGCCAGCAATAAGTACCTTCTTTGAAGCAGAAGAAAATTGCACAGAGCAACTGCTGGGAGAGTTAAGAAAAAGGAGAGAAGCAAGGTGAAAGGGCTGAGGCCTGGAGGTTCTTTCAGTGAATATTTTGGGACCTCCAAAATGGCCCTTTCAGCCCCGAGCAGTCCTTGATTAAAATTTGGCACAGCCCTACATGGAACACTTTCCTCAAGTTAAATTCAAGGAGGGTTATAAGAATTTCTCATTCAGCCTATTTTTCTCCCCAGGTGTGTACATAAGAAACCGGACAACCCTCCCACAAATCTTTAATGTCAATAGATACAGTATATGCCGTATGTTGATTCCCACAGGCATCTGATTGGCCAATATGAGAAAAGAATACTGGACCAAATGAACCTTTGACCTAATCCGGCAGGACTCTTCCAATGTTTCTATGAAGTGAGACACAGCTTAAAAGAATAAAATTCTAATTTCGGATGTAATCTTCAAACCTGCATTCTGTCCAGTCTCATTTCTGTGTTGAGGTTATAAAATAAACACAGTTGTCTGTGGCAATTTAGCATATACTTCAATCCTAAACGTAGACTGTTGATACAGACCATTAGTATCCTTGACTGATCTGCTGGCCTGAGGCTTTTTCTCTCTCCTCAGTGCATTAAGTATTGTAGCTGACACCGATTTAACTTATACTGCTTTGTGAAGGGAGGCCATTCTGTTTCACTCTTTTTGCCCTGAGGCATTTGTGTAGCTTAGGGAAAAAAGAATTAGTTGCCACCTTTTCCTGAACAAAAAAATAATAATAAATAGCAGGTTACAGGGATTGAAAACAAAGAAACTGTGGAATGAATAAAGTATTTCTGACAGTAAGAGCTGTTTGACAATGGGACAGTCTCCCTCAGGAAGTTGTGGATTCTCCTTCCTTGGAAGTTTTTAAAGCTGGGGTTGGATAGCCATCTGTCATGGATGCTTTAGCTGAGATTCCTTCATTGCAGGGGGCATTGAACTAGATGACACTTGGGGTCCCTTCCAACTCTACAGTTCTTTGATTCCTTGAAATACTTGCTCAGACCAGTAGTTCTCGGTTGAGAATTAAGGCCTACTTACACCGTCAGTTACTCAGTTACTCTGGAATAACAATCCTGAATGGTCTCTTGTGTGTTCAAGGTTGAGTCAGAGGCAAAGGGGTTTTGAGAGATATGCAATCCATAACAAGATTAGAGGTTCTTGACTCAATTCTATTTTTTGTCACTAGGTTACACATCATGTAAACTAGCCAGGATGTCCAACCTGTCACTCTCCAGTTGTTGTTGGACTCCAACTCCTATCAACCCTAGCCAACGGTGAGGGATAATGGGAGATGTAGTCAAGCCACATCTGGAGAGTCACAGTTTAGCCACCCTGATGTAAACAATAGGCAGAATTGCTTGTGGTGCGAGGGAGATCATGTTGGAATACCAGTTCCTTTGTCTTGCAGGGGTTCCTCACCACCACCAGCAATGAGACATCCCTGACGCAGATTGGACTGCCTATGGAATCACATCATTAAATTGTCTTTCGAACTTAAAGACGATAGTGTGATCTTAATGTGGTTTTATGGCACAGCGAAGGACAAAGAATGGAGCTGTATCTTGGCCATTTATGCATCTCCGGTCCAGCATGCTTAGATACAGTTCATAAACCAAAGAGAACAGTTCTCCCTCGAGTTTGGCAGGAAAGTTCCAGGAACTGTGTGAATTTGTGTGTGTGCAGGCATGTGTGTGTGGAATTGCTAGCTAGAGTTCCAACAGAGTCCTCTTTACAGGAGGTCTACGGGGGCTTAATTGGGATGGATTTTGTTTTAATTACTTGGTGTGTGAGAGTGTGTGTGTGTGAGAGAGAGAGAGGGGGGGGGAGAGAAGTTACGTCTCAGGACATCACGTCTCACTTGAGTTCCTCTTCCAAGGAGGCCAGTAACTGTGGAAGATGAGAATTAATGTACTGAACTCTTTTAAAGTTCCAGAGTTTATTTGCTGGCAGTGCAGATCCCAGTCTCTCTAAAACACAGGAACGTCAAACAGGAGTTGGCTTTTGTTTTAGTGGAGGACTTCCTGATGTGTGGAAGCATCTGGACAAAACTTGCCAGTGAGTGCCTTCCAGCATCTCACAGGTGGAAATAGGAACATGCTTGCACTGCCTTCTAAAGATCGCACTCTAAGCCCCTCTCCTACACACACACACACAGAGTGTGTTGCTAAAAATCTCCTATGCGTGCATTACTTGAACCTGTACTAGTGGTACTAAGCCTTTGGACAAAGCTGCATTGTTGTTGTAAGCCACTCAGAGCCTGACCTGAAGCTTTCAATGTTGGGCTGCCATAAGCTATTCTCTCTAAGTCACCATTCATTCCAGACTGCAGTATGGGCAGACCTGGCTTTGAAATTTGCATTAGCAGGATTCTTACTATTTTTAATTCATGCTGAAGAATTGGAATGTGTGGAAGATTTTCTCTTTGCAGCTATTTGTTTCGGTGAAATTAGGGGAGGAAGGGCATGCTAGTACCCATTCTCAGCTATGTGGAATTTTAGGATTTCTTCATTGGTTTCCTATGGGCAGCTCCCACTACACTCCCCGGAGATGTTTAAAAAAATAGTTTCTCAGTGTGAAACATGGAATGACCTATCTCTAGGCAATGATATGGTTTTCTCTACCCTCGTTATATCTACGTTTGTCTTCTCCATCCTCTCTCTCGTTTCAATTGGAGGAGAAATGGATCAAAGAACAACAGAGAAAGAGGGTATTTAACTCTTCCTCTTTCACTTTCTTTCCTCCTTCTTCTGTGCTCCTTGCTTTCTCTCTTAGCTAGAGAGACCTGCCAGCCTGCCTGCCAGATGTTTGGGAACCCCTTGGTCTGCTACAGCTGTGCCCCCCACTTTACCAGCTACTTCCATTCCCCCTTCTCCCTGGTTATTTCCCCCCAAACGATTCAGTCTTCCACACCCACTAAGCATGCTCAGTCCTCACCAGGCTACAATTTGGTCCATCCATTCCGCAAATCTGGGATATTTCCCTGAAGGTTTGCTTTTATGCTTCTGCAAACCATGCCTGCTGACACCTCTCTGTTAGCTGTGGATATGCAGTTTCGGCTTCATAAATATCAGCACTCAACCTTAAACTTAGCAGTGATTCAATTATATGCTATCATAATATGCTATAGCATTTTACAGAATGTCAAATGACAGGCTGTACACTTTATGGTATTCTGGCACTATAGCAGAGGTAGGCAAACTAGTGTCCTCCAGATGTTGTTGGACTCCATCTCTCATCAGCCCCAGCTGGTGTGGCTAATGGTCAGGGATTATGGGAGTTGTAGTTCAGCAACATATGGAAGGCACCAGGTTGGATGCTTCTTTACTAGGATTCATTACTAAATTCACACGGTTGGCGCTGTGGTCTAAACCACTGAGCCTCTTGAGCTTGCCGATCAGAAGGTCAGCGGTTCAAATCCCCATGATGGGGTGAGCTCCCGTTGCTCTGTCTCAGCTCCTGCCAACCTAGCAGTTTGAAAGCACACCAATGCAAGTAGATAAATAAATACCACTGCGGAGGGAAGGTGATCAGCATTTCCGTGTGCTCTGGTTTCCATCATAGTGTTCTGTTGTGCCAGAAGCCATTTAGTCATGCTGGCCGCATGACCTGGAAAGCCATCTGTGGACAAACGCCAGCTCCCTTGGCCTGAAAGCGAGATGAGCACCGCACCCCATAGTCGCCTTTGACTGGAGTTAACCATCCAGGGATCCTTGACCTTTTACCTTACTAGGATTCACCTAGCAAAAGAGGCATATATCATAGCAGAAGAGAGCCAGCTTGTGTACATCAAATCCATGCACAGGAGACTACAGTATAAATCAGAGGAACTTGAAAGGAAGTTGGATGTAGACCTTTGTTCCCTTAAAGAGGCCAGTGTTAAGCTTAGAAGACAGAGCAATGTCTAGCTCTATAGGGAACTGGACATTCAGAATAAAATTTTACTTTGTGCCTTTCACACTAAAGCCTAGAGGTTTCCCACAGTTAACTTTCTTTAACTTTGGTGACTCTTCAGTACGTAACGGTTAGAACAGTTCCACTGTGTTTCTCCTGCTTTTAAGACAGCTATATAAGTAGTGTACTATAATATAAGAAATAATTATATGGCACTTTATATGATTTGCAGTCCTCAGGCCAGTCTTTGTTCCTGCTGGCTTATCTATTTGCAGTTTTAATAATGCAGTGTGAGAGCTGCATTGTCCAGTAAATCTTTGCAGAACAGTATTTGCCTTGCATTCCTAGGAAAGCAAATTCAAATATTACGGATACAACATCAAGGTAGAATATTTAGGCATTCAAAAAACTGAGCAGGGACAATGTTCTCTTTTAGCGTGACTGTATGGCTCATGGGCGACAACCCCGACTGCAATTTTTTGTGTTATTCTTTGTTATTGATTACATCTGAAGGTCCCCAAGACAGCAGCTATAAATAGCAACCTGCATTTAAGAGGAATTGTTATTTTCCCTCCTCTTTATGAAATCCGTATTAATGCTACAGTTTAATAGGTGCTTAGAATCTGAGTAATTAATGTGAAATATCATAGCCTGCAGCATCTCACAGATGAAAAGAAGGATGCTCTTATGTACTTGTAATACCTCTGTTTTCACACCAAGAATTTGCTGCCGGAGAGCTGCTCCCTAGCCTCACAATTACACATTACTGAAGGCACTTTGCCTGCTATATCTTGCGCTCGTTCATTTTGCAATAGCCCTCCCTGTGCTGATTTTAAGAGCCGAGAGGGCTTTGTTCTTTCGGTTCAAAGATCTGCCAGGGAAGAAAAAGACTTGATTGACCTACAAAACAGCATCAGCAGTTCAGATTGAACCCTTACCTGCTGCCTGTGTCTAAAATGCCAAGCTGTGAATTGCATCTGCTGCATTAGTATTCACATGCATGCATTTGCATTGTGGTTGTGGCGTTTAGTTGATTAATCAATCGAAAACATTAGAAAAGTTGTCCCTGATCAATTAGTTAATGACTTTTGATTTCTGCCCCCCTTTTGTTTTTGGTAAGTTATTCTTAAGGTGGGTACTTACTAAAAACTTCAGATGGCTTACACCATCTTAGAAGAGACATTCCCTCTTGTGTGCAATAGGAAGCATATCAGTCAAAGAACAAAATAAGTTTGATTTCTTCTTTTTCTTTAGAGCTATGGGGTAGGGATGAATCAAGACTGTTGTCAGTACAGTCATACCTCATGTTACATTTGCTTCAGGTTGAGCGTTTTCAGGCTTTGTCCCACGGCAACCCGGAAGTACCGGAAAGGGTTACTTCCGAGTTTTGCCACTCGCGCATGCGCAGATGCTAAAAATGACATCACGTGCATGCGCAGAAGCGGCGAATCGCTACCCGTGCATGCGCAGACACACAGGCGCAGGTTGCGTTCTGCTCATGTTGCGAATGGGCCTCCGGAACGGATCCCGTTCGCAACTAGAAGTACCACTGTATGTGCCACTTCCCAGTGGCGTAGCGTGGGGGGTGCAGGGGGGGCCGGCCGCACCGGGCACAAAATCTGGGGTTAGGGCAAATCCACGGGTTAGGGGGCGCAAATCCACGGGTTAGGGGGCGCAAATCCACGGGTTAGGGGGCGCAAATTACTTGCCTTGCCCCGGGTGCTGACAACCCATGCTACGCCACTGCCACTTCCACATTTGTTGATTCATAAGTCTCCAGCATCCAGCTTGTGCATTAGTCTATGTGGTTTTGTTTTTTAAAAAAACCTATCAAAAATCATATTAAAAAACATATTTAAACATGTGGTTTATTTCAGTGTACACATTTCTAAATGCATTTTATCCTAAAATACACATTTTCTATTGCATTTCTGTATGCTTTTTGAGCTGTGAAGTGTATTGCAAACCTTGGAGAGGTGCGAAATCCAGGGATAATTATGTGGTGATTTGTGTATTAGTCTGGGAGGTGTGAATTAGGTTGGTTCACTTACAATGCAAACTGAAGGAAATTCTCTTAGATCTTTACATACAGTGCTGAATCCAAATTTGTGCATGCAAAAGGCCACTCACTGAATAGAGTATTTCCACCCCATCTGCCTATGTAGTTCCCTGTACCCACTAAAAAGTAAGGCTCTGCATTGACTCCAGCTGAATCCTGGATTCTGAACTGAATTGGGCTCATTAAGATCAACCTTGATCTGGCCAGAGTGGGTTGAGGCAGCCCCAGATCGCCTCAGGTTAGATAAGGTCTATCCAGGGCTGTCAAAAGAAGGTTAGCTGGGTGGCCAGGAGATGGTGGAGGACTCTCATGCGGACTGTCTGCATTGGTCTCCTTCTCAAACCCTTCCTAACAGCATGTTGAACCAAACACTGCACAAGTGTCAGGAGTGAGCCAGCAGTAAATCACACAGTGCATGTTGGAGTTAACTCTTTATTAGCAAAAACATGAAATGCACAGTCTTGGTGGAGTGGCAGGTCTAATGACCACAACAACGTATCTCTGGTAGGTCTTGCCCTCATGAAGCAGTTGTTGAGAATGAAGTCCTCTACAGGGTTTCTTCCCCCACCCCAAGCAACCAGAGACTGTGTCTGTGTGCAGCCAATCTCCCCTCTGCCCTTTACATGCCTCTTCTGGTTCTAGGAGACCAGAGAACAGGGAAGCTTGTTGCAGCAGGCGGGGGAGACACCCATGACTCTTCATCAGTCTGACTCATGTCTGCCTCTTGGCCTCCCTGCTTCAGCTTCTGCTTCTGCTTCCAGACCTCTCTCTGCCACAGACCCTCCCTGCTCACTACGTCCTGCTCCAACACCTCCTCTTTCCATTGTTCTGCCTCTTCTCCCTGTGTCCACTCATCGTTGTCCCACCACCAATCCCTGGGCTCTGAGCACTCTTCCCTTAGTGGTTCCCCAGCTGGTTCCTCCCACCATTCCTCAAAGTCCAACCCATCCATGACAATAAGGCTCTGATCCAGGGCCTGGATCCGGCATCAGATCAGAGGGGTCCTGCAAAGCCGTTCCAAAAAGCCCCTCTGGAGGGTTGAGTGACTCTGCTGCACATTGTTGGCAGTGACATGCAAGTGGAGGCTGTGGATGGAGTGGCCAAAATTGGGCAGAGCTGTCTTCAGGGGATGGGGGTTGGTCAAGGCTTTGAAAACGGTATAGGTGCAATTTACTCAGAACAAAAGGCCAAACTAATTGTTAACAATGTGGTGACAGAGGAATTTAAGATAGAGAAAGGGACACGACAAGGCTGCCCAATTTCCCCATTGCTCTTTATTTCGGCCCTGGAGGTTTTGCTAAATATGATCAGAAGGGACCGTTTGATTAAAGGTATACAGGTCGGAGCCAAACAGTACAAATTGAAAGCTTTTGCAGATTACTTAGTTCTGATGTTACAGGAGCCAGAACCTAGTACTAAAAGAGTATTAGAATTGATTCAAGAATTTGGTCATGTGGCAGGATTTAAGTTGAACAAGTTAAAAACTAAGGTTCTTGAGAAAAACTTAACACCGATTGAGAAAGAGAGGTTTCAGAAGGAGACAGGTTTAACATTGGTTAAGAAAGTAAAATACCTGGGGTTTAATATGACCGCTAAGAACTTAAATTTATTTAAAGACAATTATGAGAAATGTTGGTCAGAAGTGAAAAGGGATCTAGAAATATGGTCAAATTCGAAGCTTTCCTTGTTAGGTCGAATTGCTGTTATAAAGATGAATGTATTGCCAAGAATGTTATTTTTGTTTCAATCATTGCAAATTTTGGACAAAATGGACTGTTTCAAGAAGTGGCAGAGAGACATTTCTAGATTTGTTTGGCAGGGCAAGAAGCCCAGAATAAAATTTAAAATACTAACTGATGTAAAGGAAAGAGGTGGATTTGCCCTGCCAGACCTTAAACTCTATTATGAATCAGCAGCATTCTGCTGGTTGAAAGAATGGCTGCTTCTTGAGAACACAGACATTTTGGATTTAGAAGGTTTTAATAACGTTTTTGGGTGGCATGCATATTTGTGGTATGACAAGGTTAAAGCACACAAAGCATTTAAAAACCATATTGTCAGGAAAGCATTGTTTAATGTCTGGATAAGATATAAGGACCTACTTGAAAATAAAACCCCAAGGTGGTTGTCACCGATGGAAGCGAAGGCCCAGAAAAAGCTCAATATGGAGGCCAAATGGCCGAAATATTGGGAAATTCTGGAACAAGAAGGAGACAAATTGAAATTGCAGAGTTTTGAGAAACTAAAAGATAAAGTGCGAGACTGGCTTCATTATTATCAAATAAGGGAGGCCTACAATTTGGACAAAAAAATTGGCTTCCAGGTGGAAAAATCAAAATTGGAAACAGAACTGCTAGATCCCAAAACTAAGATACTTTCAAGAATGTATAACTTGCTGTTGAAATGGAACACTCAGGATGAAACGGTTAAATCTGCTATGATTAAATGGGCACAAGATGTTGGACATAACATTATGTTTGCTGACTGGGAACAGTTGTGGACCACAGGTATGAAATTCATGGCATGTAATGCCTTAAGAGAGAATATTATGAAAATGATATACAGGTGGTACATGACACCAGTCAAGCTTGCAAAAATCTATCATTTGCCCGATAATAAATGTTGGAAATGTAAAGATAATGAAGGTACATTCTTTCACCTTTGGTGGATGTGCCCAAGGATTAAGGCTTTCTGGGAGATGATATATAATGAAATGAAAAAGGTATTTAAATATACCTTCTTGAAGAAACCAGAGGCCTTTCTCCTGGGCATGGTCGGCCAATTGGTGTTAAAGAAGGATAGAACTTTTTTTATGTACGCCACAACAGCAGCAAGAATACTTATTGCAAAGTATTGGAAGACACAAGATTTACCCACTCTGGAAGAATGGCAGATGAAAGTGATGGACTATATGGAATTGGCGGAAATGACTGGCAGAATCCGAGACCAGGGAGAAGAGTCGGTGGAAGAAGATTGGAAGAAATTTAAGGACTATTTACAGAAACACTGCAAAATTAATGAATGTTAAAAGGATGTCGGAATGAAATGAAGCGGTTTTAGCAACAATGTTAAAAAGGAGTATGTAAAAATGACTTGTTAATAGATGAAAATATAAGGTTATAATATGTTAAGATAAAGAACTAAGATAAAAACAAAGAGGGAAAGGATTTGCTGAATTAACCATTCGAAATGGAATACAAAAAAGGGAGGTGTGAGGAGGTCAGGGAAACAAGTAAATGAAAGGCAAGACATTGAAAGATGGACTTATTTTTAACCGTTCTCCCCCCCCTCTTTTTTTCTATTCTGTATTTTGTATTATTTGCTTTCTATTTTCTATTTTCTTATTACCTTTGTAATCTTTTTTTTTGAAACTTTTATAAAATATCATTAAAAAAAAATTGGGCAGAGCTGGATCCAATACACTGTTGTTGTTTTTAATCTCATTCAGTTGTATTCTTATTTGATCACATTTTATTTATTCATCTTGCTTTGATTTAATCAGCTTCTTGTGTGGCTTCTGCGATTTTAAAGTTCTGCGTTTTTGTTTTCTGAGTTTATTGTATTCAGAATTATCTGCCTGTTGAAGAAGGGCAGCTTATATACTGACTGACTGGATAAATAAAAGTTCATATGATTAATTAAGGAAGATTAATTGGTTGACAGTCCTAATTTACATGTGTGTCCACCAGGGAGAATAAGGCGCGATTCATCTGCCTCCTGTTTGACTTTCTAAAAAGATGTCAGTAGCGCACGCAGGGAATTTCAGACTCTGGCCTCCGTGGTGTTATGGGGTGTGCTATTCAGATGGGAATGTATTGAGTTAGTTCTGTTGCATTTGCAGGGTGTGCATGTGGTTTTCTCCTCATTCTGTTGAGTGGGGCTCTGAACTTCTGTCTTGATGATGCCAATATAATCTCTCTAAAAGGCAAAACAGGAGAATGATATTCCTGGGACAGATTCATAGGGAAACAAACGCAAGGTCCAGATTATTTGTCCATCTTGAATCCTGTTGTCTTCCCGCCACTCCCAATTGTCCATTTTTGTTCTCATTTTTCCAGCTGAGCTCTCCTCATTTCTGCAGCTATTTGTGATTATTGGTTTTGTTTTTTAATCTCGTGATAATTCATCAGCATTTCGGTGCAATTTTTATCTTTGCAATTTTGCCTAATAGGCACATGTTTGCAGAATAGCTTTCCCCTAATGCATCTTTGCCTGCTATTTTCACTAATACACACATTTTAAAAGCACACGGTATTAATTATTTAATTATTTGTTCCATTTACATTTATTTATATATTTATATTAAATATTTATAGTTATAATATATAATATATAATATATAATATATAATATATAATATAATTATAATTATATATTATAATATATCTAATATTATATATTATATATTATAATAAAATATATATATTTGTAAATAATTATATTTGTTCCATTTGTTCCACCCTTCATTTAAAAAACAAAAACAAAAACAAACAAACAAACACAGGGCGGCTTACGTCATAGAACATAACAAATAATATAGGTCAATTCATAATATAACATCTATACAATATAAAAAACCACCACAACAGAACAATTATATACATACAGATATAGTATAAAACACACATACTCTCCAACATTTCTCCAGTGAAAATAGGGACATCCTAGTCTTCAATAATATTTTTGCTATTTATACCTTGCCTATCTGACGGTTGCCCCAGTCACTCTGGGTGGCTTCCAACTTATATAAAAGCATAATAGAACATTAAACATTAAAAAACTTCCCTATACAGGGCTGCCTTCAGATAGCTTGGGGATTGGATAACTCAATACCCTGCAATATTTTACTGGTCCTAAGGAATCCTGCAATATTTCACTGGTCCTAAGGAAAAGTGGGACATTCTGGGATCAAATCAGAAACCAGGACGGCTTTTGTAAATCCAGGACTGTCCCTGGAAAGTAGGGACACTTGGAGGGTCTGAAACGCATCATCTCACAGCATGTTATTACATATGTATCCCAGGTGCAGCTGTAAAGCATAATACATACCTAAGGGCATTAGCCTAAAAAATAAGGGAAGATAAAATCAGCAGCAGGGTCTCTAAAGTTCAAAAACATTACACCAATACAGCAATCTTCTTTCTATTCAAAAGAACCTCTTAATCGCCACCACCACAGAAAATGACAGAACCTCCCAGCTCACATCTGGGAGCTTTCCTTTCTTCTCCCACTGTCTCTCAGTCTCTCACTCTGGGAGATCTTAACATTCAGGGTCCTTCTGCCATCCATCTATAATTTTCATGTGGCTGTGGACCTTGGCTGCCAGTGGCTTCACAGAAGGGGAGACGCCAAAGGCGTAATCCCCAGGGGTTCTCCTCTCCCTCTCTTTCTCAAGGTGAGTCCCATGGGCGTTAACCCATCGCTTCTCATACTGGTGCCTGAAGCATGCCTGGCTTTTCCCTCCCCATCCTGAAACACACACTCGGGGTGGGTAGAGTCCAGTTTGCCTGCTTCTATGAAGCAGCAGCAACAGCAGCCAAATAAAGCTGCCCTGTGCACCAAATCACCAGGAAATTAGTGCTTTAAAAAATCAGCAAACTCTTTTAGAGAGTACCGGTATATTCCTCGCCAGAGTCTCTAATACAATAATGGCGACAGGAGACATCCTTGTCTTGTCCCTTTTGTGATTTTACACTTTTCTGATATTACATTGTTCACTATCAACATAGCCTGCTGGTCTGTCTAAATTGCATCAAATTCCCCTTTGAAATTATTCTCCAAAATTCAACACCTCCATAGTTTTTTTTCATAAAGGTCCATGACACATTATCAAAGCCCTTCTCTCCATCTACAAACTGTTGGTACTAAAGGGTTAAGAGGTAACAAGTCGCTCTAATCACTGAGCAGCTGGAAGTCATTAAGCATCCAGGAATGTGAGTTAGTTTGTATAAATAGTCAGTTCACCCGTGTCTCTCTCTCTCCCTCTTTGACCTGACTCGCAGCATGTGTGCTTTATCGCCAGGGTTTTTCTTTTGTAAATAAAATTTATTCCTGAGTTCCAAAGTGCTTGCTCCAGGATTCTTCATTGAAAGGTACTGACTCTCCTGCCTTCTTCAACCGCTGCACGAAATTCTCTGCTGAGATAAGATTTATGGCGTTGGAAGCGCACTGGACGTTTACTTAACATTAAACTAATTAAAGTTTAATGGACACAAACACCAATGCCGCTTGCTTTTCATTCCTGACTTCCAGATATTCTAGTATATCAATTATATTCCTGTTCTTCCCTTGATAACCTGGCTGTTGGCACCTCTGTCATTGCTGCCAAAGGAGTTTTTTGCCACTGCCCACAGTGTACTCAGCATCATCTGTCCCCTCAAGATGGGCACAGGTGCAGCCACCCCAAACCTGCACATCAGTAGCCAGCTCACACTCCCGAAGCATCAAATTGTTGGCAAGTAGGTCCAAAGAAAAGTGTTATGTTAGAACACTTTTGCTCTAGAAGGGCATTGCAAAGTTTGGAGAAGTCTCATTTTCTCAGGATGGGTGTCTCTTGGTTCGTGAATTGCTTCGGAAAGTACAAAAAGATCCCCTTTGAATGTGAACATAATTTCTCCCCTAACCCTAGACAGACCCACAGAAGAAACAGGCAGGAGTAATTTTAAAGGGATGCACATGATGTCTGGGCAATAAAGTGGAACTTCTTTTTGCTCCTCTTTCATAACAGTAACACAAACAGCAGCTTGTAATATGGAGCAGACACTCTGGTTCTTGAAAGAAAGAAAGGCCGTAAACAGAAGCCATATTTGGACCTGCTGTTTGTGATTCCTTGGTTCAAAGCCACCAGCTGATCTTCTGTTGTCTAACAGTGCCTTGTCGCTTTGAATGGACTGCATCTTCTCTTTCTCGCAGCGCAGCTCTCTGTAAATGGGCCCTTTCTTCTGTGAACTTCTGGTAATCTTAGCATATGGGATATCTTCTCTGACCATCCGGATAACAAGTCGCCTAATCTAGTTTTAGCACCTTCTGGATTCTAAGGGTGGAGCCAAGCTGAAATGAAACTCTTTCTGAGTTAAACTACCTTTCTGATTAAAGAACCCCTGGGAAATTTGTATGCTTGTGTGGACATAGCCAGAACTCCTTTCGTTTAATCAGCTTCGCCTAATGGCACTCTCAGTTCACTTGTTTTATATTTTTTCCCCCCAGCTTCTAATCTGCCTGCTAAATCTAGGATTTTTGTGGAGTGGCTTTCTTTTTCTTTCCTTCTTTTTCTTTTAAATGGCTGTTCTACATCTCTTATCTCCTGTGATAGTAGATTGCAATTTACATTATGCAAATATGCATTATGCAATCAAGCCACTTTAACTGAAATCTGGCAAGGAGGACCTGCTGATGAGATGTAAAAATCTGAAGGCCTGATTTATTTTCTCCCCCCCACCTCTCTTCCCCCATGTTTCTGAAAGCTTTGAGAGACCCCTTTGCATTAAACTCAGAAAAAGAGTCGACTCAACTCAACCCTGAAGAGGTAAAATCGAGCCAGCACAGAGGATGAATGAAATCAGTGAGCTACTGAAGCCACTTTTTCAATTAATGGCTTTGTTTAATCATACCCCCTGTCCAGAGGAGGATTGTCTTACGGATAATTTCGTTTGCCTAACGAGATTTTGCTAATTAAATCTCCTTTTGGTTGGTGTGACTCTCCCTGCAGGGATAGGGGAAATGTTTGTGAATCCTTTCCCCACTGCTGGCTAAATAAACCTTTCCACTCTGCTACAGAAGTGGGGTGCGGGGAGCCAGGAATTCTTGTCTCCAAACACTGCTTTGGAAATTAATTAGCTATAGCAACCCCTGAAAAGATGCTTTGTTGTATGTGAGCGAGGGTGGCTGTCGAATAACATTGCCTGCCTTGCAGCAGGCTTTAAAGCCAGACAGCTTTTGGAGTGCCTTCCTGCTGTTCCTGCGTGTTTGCTGCTAAATCAGGTAGCAGCAGCTGTTTATCCCCCTGCAAATGTTTGCCGTCGCCCCCCCTCCTTCTGTATGGCAGAGTGTCCCTGCAAATAGAGGCCTTGCTATAACCGCTCTCACACATAACGCAGCTGCAAGCCAAAACCGGCACCAGTTGCCAAGTGATTTAGCCACCAGAATCACAGCATAAACTCGAAATGATGCTGGAAATTTGTCGGCACTCAGGATTGTTTGCGAGACACAGGGACCACAATCGCCTGAATGTTTTGCTGTAGGTTTTGGCATCCCCCCCCCCTTGAATAATTAACTACTCTCAGATAAATGTTTCCTGTGTTCAACCAGGGCTAGCTGGAATGTAAACGCCAAAAGCTTTGCACGATGATGGATTGCCAGTTGGCTTTGACTCTGGGCTCTGGGCCAAAGATGTGGAGCGACGCTCCCATATATAGAGAGGCAGGGAAATAGAACCAACTCCAGGTTCTGTCATTCTTAGATCCTCACAGTTTGGGGCATTTTCTCTTGAAGATAAGGCTGTCGGTGGCTGCTATCCAAGAGAGATATATTCTACTTCCAGTTTCTGAAGCAGGAGGCTTCTGAAGAACAGTTCCTGGGAATCACAAGTGGGAGAGTGCTGTTGTGCTCATATCCTGCTTGTCGGCTTCCCAGAGGCAACTGGTTGGTCACTGTAAGAACAGGAGTCTGGACTAGATATTGGCTTTTGGCCTGATCCAGCAGGCCTCTTGTTTGCGTTCTTCTGAGAGTTGATGCTACGGAGCTGTTGCCAGTCTGTGGTATGGACAGGTGACATGGCCTTGCACAAGGCAGATTCCCATGTCCCTATGACCCTTATGGTGTGTGGCACTTGTGGTTTAGGGATGCAGGTGGCGCTGTGGGTTGAACCACAGAGCCTAGGACTTCCTGATCAGTAGGTTGGCGGTTCGAATCCCCGCGACGGGGTGAGCTCCCGTTGCTCGGTCCCTGCTCCTGCCCACATAGCAGTTTGAAAGCACATCAAAGTGCAAGTAGATAAATAGGTACCGCTCCGGTGGGAAGGTAAACGGCATTTCCGTGCGCTGCTCTGGTTCGCCAGAAGTGGCTTAGTCATGCTGGCCACATGACCTGGAAGCTGTACACCGGCTCCCTTGGCCAATAAAGCGAGATGAGCGCCGCAACCCCAGAGTTGGCCACGACTGGACTTAATGGTCAGGGGTCCCTTTACCTTTACCTTACTTGTGGTTTTGGATCAGATAAGTTTACTTGCTTCCATAGATGCCCACATGTAAAGCTTTGTGTGCACTGGCTTTCTTAAGGCCATCTTTCATTGGACATCCTGTTTTTTCATTCAAAGGGAAATTGGTGGTGAACTGACAGGACCTATCCTATTCCGAGCTGGACTAGCATTGGCTATAACCTTTAATTTTTTTAATGTTGGCATCAGACCTGCCCAACCATGCCGGGTGCTGATGCTCAGTGCAATCAAAACCAACCTTTTTGACTTGGAAATGGAAATCTATGGGAGCAGGATGTTTCAGAGCTAGAGTAATATGTTCTGTGTGCTGCCCTGTTCAATAAATGGCAGCTACACTCTGGATCAGACGCAGATTCTGGGTTCTGTTCAAGGGCAGCACAGCATAGAGACAACTGCAGTAATAAAGACTCTATTTATTCAGCGCAGTTGAGTCTTGGACATTATTTTGTCATATATACATACCCTCCAACATTTATCTGATGAAAATAGGGACATCCTATTCAATGATGGTGACGATAACAACGACAACAATTTTACAATTTATACCCCACCCATCTGACCAGGTTGCCCCAGCCATTCTGGGCAGCTTCCAACATATACAAAAACATAAAAGCATAATAGAACATTAAACATTTAGAAACTTCCCTATACAGGGCTGCCTTCAGATGGCTTGGGGGTCAGATAATTCCATACCCTTCAACATATCTCTGATAAAATAGGGATATCTTAAGGAAAAGCAGGACATTCCAGGATCAGCTCAGAAACCAGGACAGCTTCTGTAAATCTGGGACCGTCCCTGGAAAATAGGGACACTTGGAGAGTCTGTGTATAAATAAATTCCTTCCAGTAGCACCCTAGAGACCAACTAAGTTCGTTATTGGTATGAGCTTTCATGTGCATGCACACTTCTTCAGATACCAGAAATGTGCATGCACACAAAAGCTCATACCAATAACGAACTTAGTCTAAGGTGCTACTGGAAGGAATTTTTTTATTTTGTTTTGACTATGGCAGACCAACACGGCTACCTACCTGTATATAAGTAAGCCATTCAAACAACATATATGCATTTCTGACCTTGATGGGTCTATTTACATGGCAATTTTTGCCTGCTACATAATGTTATTTAATTTTTTAATTACATACTAGCTTTGCAGACTTACGAATGGCTTAACTCGTGTTTTGATCTCAAGCTAACAACACCTGCTTGGGGAACCTGATTTCTGGTGCTTGCCAAGCCTGCATTCCCAACATATGTTGGAACTGTTCAGAAAGCCATAATGGCAGATGGATCTCTCCCCAAAGGTGATCGTAGAGGTTCTGGGGGCTAGGATAGGAATTACCGTATTGCGGGAGAGAAAAAATTGTGTGAATCTAACCTGTGTTATGTGTGAGCTGAGGAGGCAAAGAAAAAAGAAAAAAAGCCCAAACCCATGCAGTGTGTTTACTCTGTGATGTCTCAATGAAGTTGGCTACTTCAGCAGTTAACAATATTTATGCTCAACCACAAGCTCCTGCTGCTGTGGGTGATGAATCCTTGATATGGGATGTAGTAATTTGTGGCGATGTAAATCATAGCTAACAGGTTAATGAACTGTAGCTTGATTCTATATAAGTTCTGCCACTCTCACCTGCTGCACTCCTTATGCCATCCTCCTTTTAAATCTGTTCAGCGATACTTCACTTGCAAGGTGAGTGACATGAGAGTTGGCTAAGTGTAAAAGAGATCTTTCATTAGTGCTGAAATGAGCCGTACATTCAACACCGCCTTAGAATCCTTCATGGGAAGAAAACCCTAACATCTCATATGACACTTCCTCCCATGCAAGTTTGCATTCTCCATCCTAAGAGCTGATGACATGGGCCAATGGGGTGCTCTCCATACGCTATTGACTACAACTCTCAACATCTCGGAGATGAGGTTCTTAATGCCAGCGCCATGGGTTTGAGCCCCACGCTGGGCAAAAGATTCCTGCATTGCAGTGGCTTGGTCTAGATCAGCCTTTCTCAACCTGTGGGTCCCCAGATGTTGTTGAACTACAACTCCCATCACCCCTAGCTAGTAAGGCCAGAGCTCAGGGATGATGGGATTTGTAGTCCATCAACATCTGGGGACCCACAGGTTGAGAACCGCGGGTCTAGATGATCCTCATTGTCCCTTTCAACTCTACGGTTCTATGATTCTCTGGAGGAAACCATTTCGGACACCCGTGGCAGAACCATATGTGGGCAATCCTTCAGCGTAGATGCCAACTCACTCCTCCAGCTGCCCCATTTTGATGCCTCTCCATAAAATTACAAAATTGTATAGTTGGAAGGGGTTACAAGGGTCATCTAGTGGTTGCCCACCTCTGGCATAAATGCCACTCTCACTATGCCATTTTTGTTATTGTGAGCCTTATTTGTACATAAGAGTGGATCATAACCAGTAGCAGTACTTAACTGGGCTGCTGGCATGCCAGCTAACTCACTCTGATACTGAAGCCCATTATCTCTGCCCATACGGGTGTATGCTAAAAATGGCACTTTTTGCATGACGCACTGGAGAAAACATACACAACACTACCTAATAATAACACTTAACATTTGAATCGTGCTTTCAGGTGTTTGAAAGCACTTCGCACCTCACAATCTAGCTATAAACCTTCCAACGGTCCTTACCAGGCAAGCCAGCCTTACTATTGCAAATGTAGGCCTACCTGAGTCAAAGACACTGTGATTTGCTTAAGATCATCAAGAGAGTTCATGACAGAGGTGAAATTTGAATTGGAAAATTCATGGGTTGGATCTCAGTCTCCTAACAACTGTGCTACACCACCTTTGTGCTCTCTAAATATTTACTGAACCAATCCAAATGTTTGTCGGTCACAAGCAAGGAGAGTGCTAGTGTGCTTGGGTCATGCTTACAGGCTTTCCAACAGCGCCTGGTGTTAGTCCTATTCGGAGCAGATCCTTTGAAATCAATGTACACGACTAACTTTGGCACCGTGATTTGCAACCCAATATAATTGGTCATTCCGTCCCCAGTTGCTGTCCTGCTGCAATGAGAAATTGTTCTCTTTTGCTGGATATCCAACGAATATTTCCTCCTGATGAATTACGATGGGTTTGTGTCTAAACGGTGACTGTTCCTTCTCCGTTGATTTTCCTTCTATTTCTCAAATCCGACATCCCTTTCCCCATCTTTTTTCTCTCTCTCTTGCAGATTTGCTGCAAGTGTAGAGACAATGAGCTGCCAAGGGAATTCCCCAAAGACACCCCAATTATCCAGGCCTTCCATCCTTGCTTCCTGTGGAGTCAGGGTCACGGATGCCATTGCTCTGGGCCAGCGCAGGAAGCGAGAGCTGCTACTCTCTGATTGGCTGCCTTGTTTGTTTGTTCTGTTCCACAAGTCCTGAACTGGTGCCGGAGCTCTGCCCCGGCCTCTCACCCCCCACCATCCTGGGCAGCATTCTGGGCTTCCCGCCAGATGTTTCTCACTAACACAGATTCAATAAGGCCCGAAGTCTCCAAGTGTTGGGTTTCTGGCCACCTGTTGGGACAGCTTAAGATGTGTTTTTTGAAGGTATTTTTTAGAGCCTGGACATGGGCAGAGCTGCTTTTATTAGACAAGCAAAGAATTTAGCTACATTTTGTGCGGCTGGTTGTCTTCATTTAAAACAAGCAGGCTGTGGTCCCCGGAATGAGACCCCTGCTCTCGCAGCAACAAAGCCAAGTATTCATGCTAGCTATTTATCTCAGCTGCAAGCATGCTTAAAAAGAAAAATCTGCCTCCTCCAAAGTGGGGAGAGGAATGGGGAGAACTATTGGGCATTGATCAGGGTAGTATGGGTTACAAGGTAAAGGACCCCTGGACGGTTAAGTCCAGTCAAAGGTGACTATGGGGTTGCGGTGCTCATCTCACATTCAGGCCAAGGGAGCTGGCATTTGTCCACAGACAGTTTTCCGGGTCATGTGGCCAGCAGGACTAAACTGATTCTGGCACAGCAGAACATCTACTTGCACTGGCATGCTTTCGAACTGGTAGGTTGGCAGGAGCTGGCTCAGTGAGCCTCTTGGGCTTGCTGATCTGAAGGCCGGCGGCTCGAATCCCCACGACGGAGTGAGCTCCTGTTGCTCTGTCCCAGCTCCTGTCAACCTAGCAGTTTGAAAGTGCAAGTAGATAAATAGGTACCGATGTGGTGGGGAGATAAATGGTGTTTCTGTGTGCTCTGTTTTCCGTCACAGTGTTCCATTGCGCCAGAAGCGGTTTAGTCCTGCTGGCCACATGACCTGGAAAGCTGTCTGTGGACAAATGCCAGCTCCCTCAGCCTGAAAGCAAGATGATCACCTCAGCCCCATAGTTGCCTTTGACTGGACTTAACCATCCAGAGGTCCTTTACCTTTGCCTTTGCCTGTGGGTTACAGTTGTTAGCACTAACTCTTCAGGTTATATTCATCAATGCCAGCAATATAGCGGAGTGGTTCAACAGGCAAATATATTTTGTGTGTGTTGTGGTATGTGCGTGAGATGACTGTCACACAATCTGGGGAATCCATTTCAATCTGCATAAGTTTGCGTGGGAGATAAATAGTGGGTTGTACCCATGGTGGAATTAAGTTGAAGTCACATAGCGTTATACTTATTCCCCCCAGTGAAATGTCTTGCTCTAGTGGGGCACTGTTGCGCAAGAGAATTTGACAGCAGTTTGCTGGTACCTTTGTTGCGCGGTGGATTGTGCAGTCTGTTTCACCCTAAGCTTCCACTGCTACACAACATTAAAACTCACCCATCCTCTAGTGCAAGAGCCCTTGTCCCAACCAACAGATAATGTTGGGTCTAGTAGTTCGTGGGGGGTGGAGAGTGGAAATCATACAGCTAGGGCTGTACTGAATTGATGACCAGATCACAACCTCAAAATCAGATGTTCTGCTTCATCAGCATTTATGAGGAGGCACCTCAGAGCCATTTTATTTCCAGAAAGCTCCCAGTACATAATTATATAGCTATAATCAATTGGACAGGTAATTTTTTAAGAAACTTTTTTTTAAAATTCAAGTAGCTATAAAAAGGTATATAGCAAGCACTGTGTTGGAAAATATGCTCTCCTTCCATGTAAAAGAGGGCATTCCTCTAAGGTCACATCCGCAACAGGCATTTAAACTGCATGGATTCTCCCAAAGAATTGTGGGACCTGTAGTTTAAGGGTATTGTGAATTGTACATCTCAAGGGTAAACTGCAGTTCTCAAGATTCTTTGGGGAAATCTGCGTGATTTAAATGTTCTCTAAATGTATGGTGCGAATCATTACCTAAGATGTGACTTCTGATAGCAACAAAATGTATGTTTTTATTGCCCAAGTATTGCCTTTACTCGTGTGCAAATGTTCATTGACAAGCAACTCAATATTATACATGTTTAGTCTAAAGTAAGGGTGGGGGAGAAATTGGCTTAGTTTTCTTTTTAGTGCAAACCTAATTAATTCACTTTTCCTGAACCAAAAGACAGTAATCCTTTAGTGTGTGCATGTCTCTAAATTCTATGATTTCAGCTGTCAAACCCCAAAGTGTGCATAAGAACACATATGTTATTTTAATTAACAGATAAAACTGCATCACATTAGAGAAAATAGCTTGCAAAGAGGTGTATATTAGGTATATTTGCATACATTAGGAGAGGTATACTCAAAAATGCATATGAATTTTCATGTGGACTGTTTAAAGAAAGAAAATGCAAACTGGTATAGAAATGGGAGGCCCTGAACTTAATTTTGGAAAAATTAGGAACTGAAATTGACATTTCTGCTCTCAAGACATCCTCATTGTGTTCAGTGGCAATTACTCCATAGTGAGTTTGAATTTACAACCTTAAACTCAAAAGTTTAACGGATTTAATATTAATTGGTCAACAGCCTTGGGTTTTATTTATTATTATAATTCGATAGTGCCAAGTCTGTTTTCATAATTAGAAAGCAGGGAAGGAGAAAGCAAAGTCCATTCTAGGAAAACACATGGAATAAATTTTGCTGCTCTGGGATTGTGAACATGCATGGCTCTCCCCACCAAGCCTTTTTTCTGGAATATATATAGAGAGATATATAGCATTTCAGATTTCTCTCCCTAAGCAACCTCACAAACAGCACGTTTTCCAGGAGCTCAACATAACTCCTCATCCCCTCTCATCAAGAGCCAAGGCTCTCCGCGTTCAAGGAGTTTTGGATAGGCCGGTTGCTTTGGTTGCCTGCTAATGCGCCTAACATTTGTCCAGAATCCTGCTGCAATAAGTAATTCTCCTAATCCTCTGAAACCGATTCTCTGCCTGCTGTCACTGAGATGCTAAGAGGCGTCCAGCTTCCCAAGCCCCACTCAGTGCAAGGATCTGCCATCGTGGCTGTGCAGTGATACAGGCTTGTGAGGACAGCATTTACTCCAGATGTTTGGTGCCTGGAAATGACCTGAGATTTCTAGTGCCTCTGGCAAGGGAAAGGGGAGAAGAAAGCACCTTCCTTGCTTGTTCAAAGAAGCGATGGTTGTAAATTTTGGCTTTAGGGGTGGGTTGGAATTCCTGAGCCTTTTACAAGCTATGTCCAACCTGCCCTTCTGCCCCACCGAAGTTCAGGCTTGGCAGTCCCCAAACAGTATCATTGCTGCAAGGATTTATGCCTCTGCAATGGAATGTGCAGGGACGTGGGTGGCACTGTGGGTTAAACCACAGAGCCCAGGACTTGCCGATCAGAAGGTCAGCGGTTCGAATCCCCATGACGGGGTGAGCTCCCGTTGCTCGGTCCCTGCTCCTGGCAACCTAGCAGTTTGAAAGCATGTCAAAGTACAAGTAGATAAATAGGTACCGCTCCGGTGGGAAGGTAAACGGCATTTCCATGCGCTGCTCTGGTTCGCCAGAAGCGGCTTAGTCATGCTGGCCATATGACCCGGATGCTGTCTGTGGACAAACGCCGGCTCCCACGGCCTATAGAGCGAGATGAGCGCGCAACCCCAGAGTCGGTCACGACTGGACCTAATGGTCAGGGGTCCCTTTACCTTTTAATGGAATGTGCAAAACAACAACAAACCTCTGGTTACATGTTCAATAAACACACAAGATGTAACCAGCTGTACATTTGAAAAAATAATATATACTATTCATTGTATTGAATTGTAGATTTCAACAGAAGTAGCTCATAAAGTTCAACGAAAAATGTAGAAGACCCAGTTCATTCTCTAATCAGTTTATATATGGACCTTATGCATAAACTGATTAGAGAATGAACTGATCCACTGGGTCTTCTACTTTTTCGTTGAACTTTATGAGCTACTTCTGTTGAAATCTACAATTCAATACAATGAATAGTACACATTGGTTTTTCAGATATACAGCTGGTTATGTCTTGCATGTTTATTGAATCTGCAATGGAATGTGCAGCCCCTCCAACAATTAGGAGATAGGTGATTGTTGATATAACTCAACTTTATTGGTGCCATCTATGAGCCAACTTAAGAAAGGATTCCCCAAGTACTGCTGAAGTTTTCTTGAAGGGTGGCTTCCTCCGAAATGTATCTCAAGAAGAATGGGATATTTCCAACCCCAAGTCTTCCTGCCAAGCCATCTTCAGTCCCACAAAGTGCCCATAAAGGACATTTAGATAGCAAGCCGTTTCTGCACTCATCTAATATAAAGCTACCTAATTCCCATTTCCTGAATCAATAAGAAACCTGGGGCTGGGGGTGGGGGAACTCTTCAAAATTTGCACTTATCCAGTTCTCCAACCCAAAAGGGTGTACAAAATGCATATATCAGTGAGAATAACATATGAAGCTGCACCCTGCGAGGAGAAAATGTTTGAGAAAAATGTGTATGTTGGGCAAAATTGCAGACAGAAGTGAATACATTGGGAGAAATGCACATGAGTTTCCTTGCACACTGTAAAGGAAAAAAATGCAAATAGATGCAGAGTTCAGGTGTGCTGAACTGAAAGGTTGGGAAAATGAGAAACTGAAATTGACAGATTTGCCCATCTCTAAATGGCTCACATTAACATCTGAGCCAGAGAAGAATTCAGGGGTCATATTTATCTCCTCCTATCCACGGGAAGAACTTGGATTTCCAAAGGCAGAAATACAAGTCAAAGCATCATCGCCACTGCGTATCTTCATGATTGCACACAAGGAGGTTCATTTTTCTTTTTGTGCATGCTTGCATATAAACTTGTATGTTAGGTGATGGTATCTGGAGGGCCACAGTTTGCCTGCATTATGAAACATTACTTCTGCACAAAGACACACAAGTTTCTCTTCAGTAGCTAGCAAAGTAGGGTTTTGTTCCTCTCCTTCAAGATGAATAAAAGCTTCTATAGCCAGGCTATTGATACTTCTCCATAGTCTCCCAGGAATATCCCCTCTTATTTTGACTCTGCACATCTCATCATGAGCCCCCAGGAAAATTTTCATTTGGAATAGTATTATATTTGAACTCAGGTGTTGTACCAATGATAAACTGTTCAAGGATAAATAGGTGGAGTGGTCAAGGCCACTTGTCATGTTCAGAGAGAAATGCTCTTCAGGCTCCCAGCCCCCACCCTTAGCTGGGAGTAATCCCATTGAATACAATATATTTTACCTTTGAGTAGACATGGTTTGGATTGTGCTGCATACGGACAAGTCACTTAAGAATGGCTCGGGAAATGGTCTCAACAGCTTTCCAGTGGAATTTGGCCAGCGGGCCTTGGAGCTGGCTTGGAGTGAAGGGCCGTACCTAAACAAGTAGCCAGAAGAGCACCCAGGGAAAGTGTCTGCTGTGCAGATGCTAATTCTAGAGACCCCAAGGATGGAGTAGAACCCTGAAGATGAACTACACTAGGCAAACTAGCAATGGAACTTTTAAACACATAGCAGAAGAATCCCGTTACACACCACCCCAGTCTCTGAGCAGTGTGAGATTCTATTTGGAAATGAGGCACAGTGGGGACTGTGGTATCTTTATGATATATGGTTTATTTGCACACATATATAACCTGAGCCACAATGGAGGGGCTCACAGCATTATACACCAAGACGTTCTTGCTTCTTCCATGGCGTCAGTCTTGGATCCTAACAGAAATCAGGCATGGTCCTCTGTCCCTCTGTACAGCTTGCTGCAATTAACAGATTACAATATCACTGTAATCTTAAACTCTAATCTGCTTTATCTCTGTTGATTCAATGCTCAGGGCAGATTTGCTCCACCCTGTGGGAATGTTCAGGGAGGCAGGAGAGGATATGTTGTTTAATGATATCCTTCCTAACTTGTGTTAGCAAGTTCTATATCTTAGCAGAGTTTAAACATTCCCCTTTAAACGTACAGCGGCTTGCTTGTTGCAGGCTCATCTGTGCCTCTATAAGATTCCTGGTAAGATCCCTTCTTGTCCCTCTTAAAAAGAATAGACACGGCAAACTTATTAAAGTCTATATAAAAGTAATTTACTCACCTACATTTAGTTCACAGTTGGATCCCTGAAGGCAGATTTAGGTTACAAAAGTATATATACATGTGGAACTATCCCATAAGGGAGTTAGTCCCAAGTGACTGCCAACACGTAGAAAAAAACATAGAAAAACAAAATAGAGAAGAAGGAGCAGAAGAAGGTGTGCTCCCCTACCCAGATTAGGCCACACCCACCTCTAGTCACATGCAGAGGAAGTTTGTCCCAGCTCAGGAGGAAACAGGAAGATTTCTCCTGGCTGGTACAAAGCATCCCCTAGCCTGTCCATTCTAGGAATGTTGTACTTGACTGCTATGTGTTTCACATCCCACACACCCATCACACTGTCTTTGCTTGACTGATGTCCCATCTCCCTGTCTTTGTTCTCTGTTCATGGCCCATCTCTCAGAAGATCTCCTGAGCATGGGAAGCTGACTCTATTAAGAGTCTGACTTCCAGTTTAACTCTCCAAGCATTGATTAAATTCTAACCAAATCCAGGAATATCGGGAAATCTGGCACCCACAACTCAGAACAATGGGGCAGTTGGGCTATATTTTATTATTTTTATATTATAAACACACATGTGCACACCCCTGAGCTGCACCAGGGTGGATTCCAACAAAACTTGATTTTGGCAACCGGTCCATTGATCAAAAAGACAAGAACAGCTAAAATGTTAATTAAGTTCAATTTTGCTGCTTCTTTATGCAGTTTTCACTCCCCTTGTATTGAGGAGTAATTGGGGATGGCACTTAAGAGAACAAATCAATAGGAACCCCCCTGCTGCAATTTCTATCAAGAAGGGGAGAAGTGTGAGGTTCATGAGAGCTTTTAGAGAAATCTTTAGCTTGACACTGCACCATGCATGAGTGGAAACAGTTTTTGTTTCATGGATCTAGATTTTTCCCATTGGGTACAAACACAGTTGTTGGAGGTTGGTCTTTTCGTTGTTGTTGTTACCGTTCCTTTGGGCATCTAGCTGCTGTGCCTTTTGCAGAGAGAGGCAAAATCCCTTGTTCTGGCAAGAGAGTTGGAGACATTCTTTAGTGCTTCCAGCCAGCAGGCACTGAGCGTGTCCGTTTTCCAAGCCTTATTTTTAGTAGCTCTTGTTCCGGGCGTTTTGTGACTCCCAAAATTCACTTTCCGCTTTTTAATCCAGGTTCCAGTTGTGTGAGCCTTCTCTCATTGTGCATTCCCGAACATCAGCGCCCTGCAGCAACATCTGTTGTGAGAGGTGGGACAGAACAACTGTGCACTCTGTTCCAGCTGTTCCCTGCCTCTGCTGCCCACAGGCTATCAATGCACAGCTATGGAAAGCCAGCCCTCCATGTGGTTCCACTGTGTTTTCTTTCCACTTCTCCAGTAGGTCCTAGTAGAGCGCTATTACTTGAGGGGAGAAAGCTAAGACAATGCCTATTGTCCTTGGGTTCCCCATAAAAGTTTTTTGTTTGTATTTTAAGTGTGGTGCTTTCAAAATAAAGCATTGTTTATGTTTTCCTTTCAGTTTGTAGCTGGGCTCAAGGCAGATTCAGACTTGTATGGGGAGAAATTCAAATCAGTCCATATTTAAAAGCAAACCTATGAAATTTGCCCTTCTTGAAACAATATGAGAACAGAAACACAGCCTTCAAAACCCACACTTTTCCATATTTTGCAATGCAGGTCTCTCTCCAGGATAGTAATGTCTACCAAAATGCATATGCTTTGGTGAAGTATGTATAGAAATGTGTGTGTTTGTGAAAATAGCATAAAAACTGCATTGTATGGGGAACTGCTCTGCACAAATGAGTATATTAGGCAATATTACATACAGACATGGGACGCAGGTGGCGCTGTGGGTAAAAGCCTCAGCGCCTAGGGCTTGCCGATCAAAAGGTCGGCGGTTCGCTCCCGTTGCTCGGTCCCAGCGCCTGCCAACCTAGCAGTTCGAAAGCACCCCCGGGTGCAAGTAGATAAATAGGGACCGCTTACTGGCGGGAAGGTAAACGGTGTTTCCGTGTGCTGCGCTGGCTCGCCAGATGCAGCTTTGTCATGCTGGCTACGTGACCCGGAAGTGTCTCCAGACAGCGCTGGCCCCCGGCCTCTTAAGTGAGATGGGCGCACAACCCTAGAGTCTGTCAAGACTGGTCCGTACGGGCAGGGGTACCTTTACCTTTTACATACAGACATATGTATGCATGTTAGGGGAAATCACACTAAGCCACTGATGAATTTAAACACACACATGTACACACACACAGAGAGAGAGAGAGAATGAGAGAGAGAGAACTGAATTTTAGACTGAAATTGACAGATTTGCCCATCGTAAATTCAGAGTCAACCCAAGGCATTTTGCTGCCTGTGGCAGAGCAGCAATTGGCACCTCTGTTGCCCCCTGGCCCCTAGTCAAAGTGCAGAGTACCCAAGTTATTTTGGCACTTGAGGTAGAAAACCCCACAAACCTCTCTCCCACATTGCACCTTATAAAGGTAAAAGTAAAGGTAAAGGGACCCCTGACCATTAGGTCCAGTTGTGACCGACTCTGGAGTTGCGGTGCTCATCTCGCTTTATTGGCCAAGGGAGCCGGCGTACAGCTTCCGGGTCATGTGGCCAGCATGACTAAGCCGCTTCTGGCGAACCAAAGCAGCGCACGGAAACGCCGTTTACCTTCCCGCTGGAGCGGTACCTATTTATCTACTTGCACTCTGATGTGCTTTCAAACTGCTAGGTTGGCAAGAGCAGGGACTGAGCAATGGGAGTTCACCCCATCGCGGGGATTTGAACCGCCAACCTTTTGATCGGCAAGTCCTAGGCTCTGTGGTTTAACCCACAGTGCCACCCGTGTCCCACATTGCACCTTACCTGGCAGTAAAAACATTTAAGTAATGTTTATATGATGTGTCTTCTTTTTTAATTTGTAAGAAAAAATGTGTGGCATTATTTGTTCCTAAAATGGGCCCGTGTGGCTTACAATAAAATAATTGATATATAATAAAATCTGTTCCAATACAATACAAAAAAAGAAATGAAGAAACAGCAGTGGGATAACACCGGACAGCTGTAACACACAAAGACCTGGTTCACACATCACTTTAACTATGGCTTAACTGTGGTTAATTCGCAGCACGTGATTGCCTGCTGCTAAAATTGTAGCCACTTTCTCCTTCCCTCCCTCCCTCCCTCCTTCCCTCCCTCCCGCTGCTGTCCTAATGGGAGCTGAGCCATGGTTTGGCTTAGCATTGCACCTGAACAGGTGGGTCATAGAGCAACACTTCAGATGTTGAGCACAGTGGTTGAGCATGATTTATGAGAACTGGTCATGTTGTGTTGATGCCTGATGTTTGTCTTCCAAAGCAACTACTCTATTCCAAACTTAAAAATGGAAAGCATAATGCTGGTGGTCAACAAAAGAGGTTTAAAGACTGTCTCAAGGCAAATCTTTAAAAATGTAGTATAAACACTGATAACTGGGAAACACTGGCCAGTGAGCGCTACAGTTGGAGAACAGCCTTTACCAAAGGTGTCATGGGCTTTGGAGACACTCGAACTCAGGACACAAGGGAGAAATGTGCTAGGAGGAAGGCACGCTTGGCAAATCCACACCGTGATCAGCTCCCGCCCGGAAACCAATGTCCCAACTGTGGTAGGACCTGTGGATCCAGAACTGGTCTCCACCATCATTTACGGACTCATTGTTAAAACCGTGTTTATGGAAGACAATCTTACTCGGCTACGAGTACCGTATTTTTCGCTCTATAAGACGCACCAGACCATGAGACGCACCTCGTTTTTGGAAGAGGAAAACAAGAAAAAAAAATATTTTGAATCTCAGAATCCAGAACAACAATAGGGATTGCTGTGCAGCGAAAGCAGCGATCCCTCTTGCTGTTCTGGCTTCTGGGATAGCTGTGCAGCCTGCATTCGCTCCATAAGACGCACACACATTTCCTCTTACTTTTTAGGAGGGAAAAAGTGAGTCTTATAGAGCAAAAAATACGGTAATTGCCAAAGAAGATGTAAAGAGGTGGGTTTTTTTCAGATATCTTGGTCCTGTACCATTTTGGCCTTTCTAGGCAAGTCCCAACACTTCAAACTATGCCCAGAAATGGAACTGGGGAGCCAGGGCAAATGAAACAGGATCTGACTAACATCCTCTGAAAAGTGGGCTCCAGAAAACCTGACAGGCCAGCTGTCGCCTCCAAGTAAGTCACTGAGAACCTTCCTTGGTCGTTGCCTAGGCTGTCATAGAATGTTCCCAAACATACCGTCCGTTCAAGGGTTAAACTTAGGAATGCCGAACAACAGGCAAGGTTATGCGCTGTTGGTGGGGAGGGGTGAAGAGGGCTTGATCTTTCCAAGGTGCTCTGTGCTCCCTCGGAGCTGTTTGTATTACTTCCTGGAGGTTGGCATCACTGGGGTGGGGGGAACTGAACAAATTTCCATTCATCGTGGAAGCTCGGTAGCTGTGTTTCGTAGGCAGGAGTGTGGAAAGATGAGAGGGGCCGGACTTTGGATTCTGTTTGTATAACTAGCAGCAAATACACAAACACACACGGCTTGTTCACCAAATGTAGACTTGCCAAGCTCTGGCATGCTGGATTCCGGTGTCGTACGAAAGGTTATGGCTGCAATCAGTGCTATTTTTCTAGAAAAAGAGGTGCCAGAACTCACCATGAACACCTCCCTTGTTCTCTTATAATGGCAATGGCGCCCACCTGAGAGGTGCCGGAACTGAGTTCCAGCAAGTTCTGGCTGGGTGTGGGGAGGCTTGGCTGCATGTACACATTTACCTGAGAGCTTACTTCTGAGTAGACAGACATAGGATTGCACACTTTGCAGCTTTTTAGGAAAATAACACTGGGAAGAAAACAACATTTTTAAAAAATCTAAATCCAGTGGAACCAAATAGTTGCATTGGAATGACTCCTTGGCATGTGAAGTGATGGTACTCATGTTGCAACCTGTCCTCCAAGTTCCTGAAGTTTTATTCCCCTGCAAAATAGGCTTCCACTTTTCTACCTCACTTACAGGGCACTCTAGAATTCCTTTTAAAGTTCATGGAATGTGGTGTTGAGGAGCTTAGCTTTTCATTGTGTAGTTGTGTGCCCAAGGGTTGTGTGTGTTTAGCACCATCCATCTCTCCCATGCCTGACAGCCTCCTTAACTGCCTGCACTTGCTGAACTGAAAAGTGGAAGGATCTGCCTCATGACGTCTCCCTTTGGGCTTTCAGTGAAGCACAGGAAAGAAGGGAGGCTGGTTACTTACTGAGTGTTTAAGCTAGTTTTGTTTTTTTAAGGGAGGTTCTTCCTTTTACCTCTAAGAAAACACTTTTCTGCACCAATTTCTTTTAAAGTATATAAAAAGGCCTTCACTTTTATTAAAATGTTAGCAATCAGCTGCCATGCACATGGTAGTCGCTTCTCCACCTTCCCAAACTTACACGAAAGCTCAGCCAAATACAGTGGTGCCCCGCAAGACGAATGCCTCGCAAAACGAAAAACGCGCAAGACGAAAGGGTTTTTCGGTTTTTGCGTCGCTTCGCAAGACGATTTTCCCTATGGGCTTGCTTCGCAAGACGAAATGTCTTGCGAGTTCTTGCGAGTTTGTTTCCTTTTTCTTAAAGCCACTAAGCCGTTAATAGCCGCTAAGCCGCTAAGCCGCTAATAGCCGTGTTTCGCAAGACGAAAAAACCGCAAGACAAAGAGACTCGCGGAACTGATTAATTTCGTCTTGCGAGGCACCACTGTATGTCATAGGGTTATTTGGACATATAGGCACCTGGGGAGGCTGCAGAATGCAGACCAAGTGGAGTGGTGATTGACAGAACGAAAAGCACAACATTGAGAAATGCCACTTGAATCTCATTTCTCCTCTGCCCCGAAGTATAACTGCACAGTGGCAGAAAATAGGTAGATTATTCTTATCATTTTCTTATATCTCATCCTACCGCTCACAAAGGCCCAGGGTGGCTAACTACAACGGCACACCATTAAAAAGATGTTGTCGTCTTTGTCGTTCTGGCTTGTTTCCAACCAAGCTTTGCTCAAAGTAGACCCACTGAAATGAATGCACCAAAGTTAGGCATGGTGATTTGCAATGGGGTCTATGCTGAGTAGCATTGGCTACAACCCTGAGGGGTATCCAACATGTGGATCATTCCCTTCTGACTTCTTGTGCGCCGGAATTGCCTGTTCTGATTTTGTCTGGAGAGTCCATAAAATAAAATAAAATCACCATGTCCTGAATTGAGAAGCTGTGCTTTTAGGCTCATAATTTGTCAGGCTAAGTTGGTTTTAGTGGGAAACTGTAGTTTTTACCTGCTGTGCCTGCCCTTGGTGAGTTTGCCGGCATTGTCATTATACTTTTATTTTGTAATTATTTATATTGTTAGTACATTTTTTATGCTGCAACTTTAATTTATGTAAAGCGCTTTGTGCTCTACAGGTGTATTAGAAAGGTAGAGATTTATATATAAATAATAATAAATAATACACACTACAAAAATAACAAATTGTTCTTAAGTGTACCTCTGGAAATTCTCTAGTCTTTTGGACACTGTAAATGTTGCAGTTTGGTCAACTGGCAGCTATCAATTTTATCGATTTTTAAATTGCTGTTTTACCTACTGTTCTTATGCTCTGTATTTTACAGTTGTTGGGCACCATAAGACCATTTTGTGAAAAAGTGGGGTGTAACTTTAGCCAAGTGACTGAAAAAAATAAATGAATTAGACTCTTGTAGACATTCCTCAAATTTACTTCGATGTTTCACCTGAGGACCAATCCCCAAATTTACCTTTTCAATTTCACTGCAGGCAAAACCTCAGTGGTGGTCATAAATACGGACTAATTCTGAAGGTGAACATAACATAAGACAAGCCTATTGGATCAGGCCCGTCTAGTCCACCATCTTACCGTGGCTGACCAGATTCCTGTGGGAAACGTGCAAACTGGACATGAACGCCATAGCACTCTGTCCACATGTTTGTTTGTTTTTAATAACTTTTTATTCAAAATTAAAACAAAACATATTATCCAGAAACATATCATCCTTATTTCCCCCCCATTTTTCCTCCCTCCCCTCCCTCCCCCCACAGAACCCACCCACCCCCACCCCCGACTTCCCTCAGTTCCAGTCTTTGATTTCTCTAAAAATGCTGTTTTCTGCATGTTACACAGTTGTATAGATCCTCAAACTATTTGATTATTGATTATTATCAATAAAAAGTTTGTGAATGTTTATTCAAAACCAGCCAAGGAGTCCAGTTCGCTTTGTTGCGTCTTCAAATACTTTGTAAAGGGTTCCCATTCATCTTTAAAGTCACAGTTATCCTTGTCCCGTAGCTTGTGTGTCAGTTCTGCATAGTCCATCAATTTTTCTTGCCATGATTCTTTAGTTGGGGTTTCTTCAGTCTTCCATCCTTGTGCTATTAAAACTCTTGTGGCCGTTGTTGCATACATGAAGATGTTTTTCAGCTTTTTTGGCAGATCTTTCCCTACAATCCCTAATAAAAATGCTTCAGGTTTTTTAACAAATGTTAAATGGAACATTTTCTTCAATTTGTTGTATATCATTTCCCTTTTTTAAAAAATATTTTTTTTATTAAATTTTCTTTTACAAATTAGTCAACACAACCATATTCACAAATTTTCAATTTTTAAACTTCCACCAGCTCCTCCATCAGTCATCCATATTTTCTATTTGTTACGCAATTTCAATATATTATATTGCCAGTTAATAATATCCTTTCGTCTCTCTTTCTTTTTACAATACACCTTTAACATCACAAAGCCTCTTTAAAACCGACTAGCGTTGTCTGTTCATCACATATGTTTTCCAGATAATTCGTAAACTTTCCCCAGTCCTCGATGAACTTGTGATCCTTTTGATATCTAATTTTCCCAGTCATTTTATCCAATTCTGCATAATCCATAAGTTTCATTCTCCACTCTTCCAGAGTCGGTAGTTCCTCTTGTTTCCATTTTTGGGCCATTAATATTCTCGCCGCTGTTACTGCATATTGAAAGAGTTTGTAATCACTTCTATTAATCTCTCTTCCTGTTATTCCTAACAAAAAGGCTTCTGGTCTCTTTACAAATGTATATTTAAACATCTTTTTCAACTCATTATATATCATTTCCCAGAAACCCTTAACCTTCTTGCATTTCCACCACATGTGGAAAAAGGATCCTTCTTTTTCCTTACATTTCCAGCACTTATTACATGTCATTTCCCAAATTTTTTTAATTACCTTACAATCCCACCACATATGATAAAATGTCCCCTCCTTTTCCTTACACTTCCAACATATATTTTAACTAGTTTTGTACATTTTCCCTAACTGCACTGGTGTTGTGTACCATCTGTACATCATCTTCATGTAATTCTCCTTCAATAGGGAACAATCTGTAAATTAGCACTCTGTCCACATGTGATTCTTAGCAACTGGTGTTTAGAGGCTCAATGCCTCTGACAGAGGAAGCAGAACATAGCCATCATAACTAGTAGCTGTTGATAGCCTTCTCCTTCATAAAAAAATGGTCTAATTCTCTTTTGAAGCCATCCAAGTTTATGGCTATCACTGCCTCCTGTGGGAGAGGGTTCCGCAGATCAACCTTGTGTGGTGTGAATAAGTACTTTCTTTGATCTGTCACAAATCTTCCAAAATTTAGCTTCACTGGATATCCACAAGTTCAAATGTTGTGAGAGAGGTAGAAGACGTTTTCTCTGTCTTTCTCCATGCCATGTGTGATTTTATAAGCTTAAATCATGTTACTTCTTACTCATCTTTAAAGGTAAAGGTAAAGGTACCCCTGCCCGTACGGGCCAGTCTTGCCAGACTCTGGGGTTGTGCGCCCATCTCACTCAAGAGGCCGGGGGCCAGCGCTGTCCGAAGACACTTCCGGGTCACGTGGCCAGCGTGACATCGCTGCTCTGGCAAGCCAGAGCCGCACACGGAAACGCCGTTTACCTTCCCACTAGAAAGCGGTCCCTATTTATCTACTTGCACCCGGGGGTGCTTTCGAACTGCTAGGTTGGCAGGTGCTGGGACCGAGCAACAGGAGCGCACCCCGCCGCCGGGATTCGAACCGCTGACCTTTCGATCGGCAAGCCCTAGGCGCTGAGGCTTTTACCCACAGTGCCACCAAAACCCCAACGCTGCAATATTTCCTCATGGGGGGGGTGTCTCTCCACCCGCTCCATCATTTGCGTTGCCCTTTTCTGAACCTTTTCCAACTCTACAGTATCCTTTTTGAGATGAGGTGGCCGAAACTGTACACACTCTCCCAGATGTGGCCACACCATAGATTTGTTAAACAACATGATGGTATTGCCAGTTTTATTTTCAATTCCTTTCCTAATGATCCCTAGTAGCATCTTACCTACCTAGCCATGCATTGCGCCCTGAAGCCATTGAATAGCTGAGGACTCGGAGGAGAGTGGCACCCATTTTGTCAAGAGGGGCTGAGTCTCTCAACTCCAGCTTATCAATACCAAAGTTAGCCTGTGTTGACACCTAACATAACTCTCTCTCTCCCCCCACCTTGTTCTCTCTCTCTCTCTCTCTCTCTCTCTCTCTCTCTCTCTCACACACACACACACACACACACATATATATATATATATGCCCAAAGGGCTAGACTAACTAGTTGGTAGGTGTGCAAAGAATACACAGAACGAAGGTTTGTATAGTCAGGGGGAACCTTGGCATAGGAAGTATGTATTATGTCCTTTGCCTGCACAGATGTGCAAATTTTCCATTTGACTTCTCAGAGACTGGATTTTGTCACAGTCATGTAACCTGACATAGTCCATTTATGTGTGTATGTTCAGTTCTTTGGGACGTATCTGAGATCCCAGACAGCCCTGACCCTAGGTTCCATTTATTGGTCATGTTGAAAACCAAAACAGCCATCTTTTGAAATTCACTCTTCTCCGAATTTAGCAGTGCAGTTGCCTAGCCAAGTAACAAAAATGCATATGTCAGGGGAACAGGTTCATAAAAATCCACATATTGATTTTAAAAAATAACCATACAATGCATATTAGTGAAAACATTAAAATGCATTACAGTCATACCTTGGGTTGAAGTAGCTTCAAGTTAAGTATTTTGGGGTTGCGCTCCGCGGCGACCCGGAAGTAACGGAGCACGTTACTTCCGGGTTTCGCCGCTCGCGCATGCACAGATGCTAAAAATGACATCACGCGCTGAAGCGGCGAAACGTCACCCGCGCATGCGCAGATGCGCAGTCGCATCTTACGCTTACTTCAGGATGCAAATGGGGCTCTGGAATGGATCCCGTTCTTATCCAGAGACACTACTGTATATTAAGGAAATCGCTTTGCAAAAACGCATATATTCAGCAAAACAACATACAAATATCTGTACAGTGGTACCTCTGGTTCCGGACGGGATCCGTTCTGTAGGTCTGGTCAGATCCTGAGGTTTCTGCAACCTGAGGACTGCTTCTGCGCATGTGTGCATGCCAAAACCCGGCAAAATACGTTCAGGTTTGCTTCGTGCGCAAACCAGAGTTTACGTAACCAGAGGGTTATGTAAATGGAGGCACAACTGTATATTAAGAGTAATTTGCTGTTGAATTTTCATGAGGACTTTTACACACATACACACACAATCACAGATTAAGGCAGAAATGTGGAGAACTAAAGATATGATTGGGAAATTTGAATAAGAGAGAAACCCAAATTGACAGGTGCCCATCCATGGACGGAACCCAGCGCCCAATTTTTTTTTTACATATGCATACATGCAACACATTATTGATCTAACGTCTTGGTTTACAATATATCCTTATTATGGTGTGGGTTTTAGGTCTAAACTTGAGGAGTTCCATATTGTTGGGTTTGGGGTTTGTTGGTCCTGTGCCGGCTTAAGTTGAGGGGACACTTTTTGCTTTCTCAGTTGGAAACGGGAGACTGTTTGGATGGGGATAACGTCTTTGGTGTTCCCCCCTCCCAAGAGATTTGGCGAATGCTGAATAACGGTGCATTTCTCGTTTTTCAAGCTGCAAATGCAGGCAGCTGCAAAGCTGATTTGTGACTGGGCTTTTTCAAGGGAGTTCTTTGTAATCATTTTTGGCATCTTGGAACTTTCCTGTGCAGACAGCGGCTCCCTCCTCCTCCTCCTCCTCCTCTTCCTTATGGCAGGCCGCTTCTCCAGAGGTCATCCTAGTGCTGAGATCTGAAGATCAAGTAAATAATCGAGTTCATTTTACTTTCCCCCCTCTTCCCCCTCCTCTTTCCTGTACACGTTGAACACTTGCCACCCTGCTGTCTGTTGTTCCTTGCCAAGGTTCAGTTCTAATTATGTTGATTTTCTTCAGCCCACCCCCTCCTGGAAGCTTATTAGGGTGAATATTTTTATTTATTATCATTTCGCCCAACTCCTGCCAGCATTTCCAATTACTCTCGCCGCTTCCTTGTAATTGTCTTTCTGTAATGGCTCTGAAACAATTGCGCTAAATGAGGTGTCTCCAGCAAGATGAGAGTTTCACTTCATTAAAGGCTAATGTATTCTCAGCTCTGGCTCTGTGGGGCTAGCTTGCAAAGGAGACATTTAAACAGCTTCTTTTCTTCTCTTTCACAACGCGCCCCCCCTCCTTCTGTAGGGAGCAACTTTTAGTCGCAGGAGATGCTTTCTTTTGTGCATGTGTGAGTTTGCGCGCATGTATACATGCGTTTTTGCATAGCAAGCATGCCCTGGCTGGAATGTTAGGAAGGCGCAGACGAGACTGCTTCAGGTCCTTGCTCAAGAATGTTAGGATTCCTTCTGTTTGGGGATGGCTTAGATACAGTAGAGCATATGTCTGCCCCCTTTCCGCACCCCCGGGTGAGGGTACGGCACTTGGCATTAGCGTTTTTAATCGGTCTCTGGCTCGTTCAGTTCTCTTGGCAGCTGCCTGGTAGGATTATTTATACAGAATATGCCGGAGATAATGCGAACAGACCCCCAGCACTAAGCATTTCGTGTACACACCACCTCTGAGTTTGCACTGCGGCGGTGGATTAAATCCAAACTGGTTTTAAGGAACTTAAGATGTATGTATGGCTTTCTTTGTTTTGTTTTCGGTCATTTTTATCAACAGCTTTTCGGCTATAGGTAACCTCTTAGGTACAGAGCTCTGAAGGAGGGATGGGCAGAAGGAAGGGACAGGGAACAAATTCAGTTTTTGCATTTTAATGAGAAATGACCCAGTTGGCACTTTGTGAACCGAAATGCAGGCATGCGTTGAAATTCACAATTCTCTGAATTTTGCGATGGTTTCTGCAACTCAACAGAAATGTTAGGAGCAGTGTGCATATGAATGCACGCGCACAAACACACATATTCTAGTGAAACGAACATGCAAATATGCATTACCTATGGGAAATGTGCTACGCATAAATGCATATAGCACTCAAAACTGCATACAGAAATTAGTTTGTGATGAGAAATTTGCAGTGAAAATATGGGCAATTTTTCACGAGGCCTTTGAAAAATAAAATAAAAACTGCAAACTGATGCAGAAATGTGTAGAAACGAATTTAAAACCGGAAGAAACAGAGAAACCAGAATTGACATATGTAGTCCATCTGTAGCAGTAGCTAGACCAGGAACTACAGGTAGATCTCTAGGTGATTTGCAGTAAGGATTTCTGACTCTCAATTGTTTAAAAAGAGCAACAGCAGTAACAAAATACCCAATAATTTCTACGTAAATTAGGCTGTAGAAATGACGAAAGCTAACCAGGAGTGGACTTTTGTGTGAAAGGACTGTGAGCTCAGTTCAGTTGTTGTACTGAAAAACAATCCCCAAGCTCAGAATGTGGCCAGAGTCTTCTGTTACTTAATTCTAAGTTTATGTTGTTTGGACCTGGTCAGAGCGGGTGTTAGGAGCCTCTGGCTCTCCAGATGTTGTTGAATTTCAATTCCCATAATCCTTGACCATGATGGGAGTTGTAGTTCAGCAACATCTGAAGGGTCAAAGGTTTTGCACATCTGGCTCAGAACCTGGATGGAGACACCCTGGGAATCTCATGAAGTGCCAAGTTAGAAGAATGATGAAATATAAATATAAGACTGTAAAATAAAATATTGGGGTTATAGCAAAAAACAAAATAGATCTGACACAGCTGAAATCTGCCCACATCTGCCCTGCAGTTGCTTCTGTCCCTTATCCCTGTGTGTGAATTGAAGATACCAAACACAGTTAGATTTATTGTGCCATCCCAAATTCTCTTTAACGTTCTTACTCTTTAAAACAGAAATCCACAGAATGCCGAAATGCATGGGGTTGTTATTTTTCCAGGGATTGTTTTTTTAAAAAAAAAATAGCGTCACAACTGCTTAATCAGTTTTGTAACACATGTTACAAAAGCCAGTGCAGAACAAGGGTATGCAGAGTAAATCAGCACAGGCAGCAGTAGCAAGTTCAGGAAAGTGTGAAATTGTGAAGGACCGTGTGAAAATAGGGGTGAGCTTGGTGTGAAGATGGAGGCATTGCATGTACGCCAGAGGTGCCCCCAACTAGTTTCATTGGAAAGATTATGTCCTATGAGCTGTTCCACTGCCAAATACATGTCCAGGCATGGGACGCCATTACTGTTGCACTAGTAAACTGGTCTTAAGGTATTGTGAGCCTACCCAGGTCACTACGCACAAGCCCACCATCCCTGCTGGAATTACACTGTTAACATTTCAGAGCATCACTCTTGGCGATGTCTGAAGAGCAAGTATTCCTGGTTCTGTTTCATGTGCAGCTTTGGCATGTGAAACTTAAATCACATTCACCCTAAGGTCATTGCTGGTGTAACTGGGATTCCACTGGAGGCCTAGGGGTGAATTTTCTGATCAAGAATGGGAAAAGAAGAAGGAAATAAGCATGGGCTGATTCTGCAACTGCAAAATGAAGGAGCAAGTTTTTGTTTTTTAAAAAACCATCAGACCAAATGGGTTCTTCCTGGTAGATCCCCGTCTGTATCTAGAGCACTGATCAAAGGGGAAAGGGAGTGCATAAAGAATTAGCAGCACATCTGATCACAGAAGTTCAGCACATCCCTCCCCAGTGTGATTTCAATCTTGTCAGATGCTGATGTGGTTGCTCAAGAGCAAACAGGCAAGATTCCTAGCTGTCTTTCCCAGGCTTTATTCTTAGTGCAAACTATTTACAGTGAAGAGCGTCGCAAGTTCATGTCTGGCTCAATCGTTAGCAGAATCTGGGAGTGGCCGGTCTTTGTACCTCCCCCAGCATAACAGTCGCGTGACCCCCAAACTTCTCCTCCCCTCCCTGTGCCGAAACCTACTTCGCAGCGTGGGCTCTGGCAAAGGGGTACTTCCCTCCTCTCCGGTTTGCTTAGGCTCGGTGTTGAGGCTCTCCCTAGCATCCCCTGGTCGCTGAACCTCCTCTCCACTGGAGGTGGGGCTTTCCTCCTCGCCAGAGGAGGAACTGCTTTGCAAGATTTTCAGAGGTTCCCTATAACACAACTGCCCTTCCACCTCTCGCCTCTGAGCTGATGGCAGTTCCCTGACAAATCTCAATAACAAAGAAGAGTCTACAGATTCAGAAATATTTATTTGTTGAATTTGGGCTCTGTTATTAATCATTTTATGCACTGCATTTTTGGACCACTCTTGTTTGCCTCTGCCTAATGGGGAAATAAAACTGAGCTGAACTGAAATTCTGCAAGTTTTAACGTAGCCACTAACATGGAAAGTGGCCTTAATGCAAACCAATGGCCCCTCTACCTCAATATTGTCTACTGTGACTGACGATAGCTTTCCTGAGTTTCAGTCAATGGTGTTTTCAAGCCCTGTCTGCTTGAACCTGGGACCTTGCGAATACTTTGGATGTGTTCTGCCAATGAGCTACAGTCTCTCTTGAAGCCTGCTTAGATTTTTCAAGCGGCTCCTTCCCCCAATGTCCATCTCTGAAGATGGGTTTGCGTAATACCTTTGTGAACTGGGCCAGAGATAGTTTCAGGTGCAGCACCTGCCAACCGTTTCTGTGAATGTGGTGTTCTCTGATCACACATGTGGGTGCTCACGCCTACGTCCATTTGCAACATACAGATCAATCAGCACAGTCTTTTGAACCTATAGTCCCCCAGATACTGTTGGACCATTTGCCATGCTGATTGGGGCAGATGCGAGTTTGGGGTGGCCATGTTACCTTCTTTACAGATGACAGCCCTCTCTGGTCCAGCTCCCTTTTAGAAATAAATAATCATATGAAACTAGTGGGAGTCTTGGAGGTTTCCTATCAACATTTAGTACAGTAGCACCGCGGGTTACGTTACCCTTGGGTGACGTAAACTTCAGGTTGCGAAAGCGGCAAACCTGGAAGTGTTTCACCACGCGCACATGCGCAGAAGTGGTCTACCGCCGCGCATGCGTATAAAAGTGATCCTTGGGTTGTGAAAACCTCAGGATCTGGCCGGACCTCTAGAATGGATCCCCTTCGCAACCAGAGGTGCCACTGTACCTGAATAATAGTCCTGAGCATGCACCATAGGTTACTTGGTCGTAGTCTTCCCTGCTCTGATGAGACATATTTATTTTTAAATTATATTTAAATTCCAAATGTGCTTCTGTACATAAGAAATAGCATATGCAAATATTATGCAAATAAGAGGTCTCTGCCCTTTTTGGTGGTGCATAAGTGGGCCATTCTACGGTAAAACGTAAAGGACCCTGGACAGTCAAAGACGACTATGGGGTGCAGCGCTCATCTCACTTTCAGGCCAAGGGAGCCGCCGTTTGTCCGCAGACAGCTTTCTGGGTCATGTGGCCAGCATGTCTAAGCCACTTCTGGTGCAACAGGGCATCATGGTGAGTGCCAGAGAGCATGGAAACGCCGTTTACCTTCCTGCCACAGTGGTACCTATTTATCTACTTGCACTGGTATGCTTTCAACTGCTAGGTTGGCAGAAGCTGGGACAGAGCAACGGGAGCTCACCCCGTCACACAGATCTTCTTATGTTTTTGATTTGAAGAAGTCTTAACTACAGGATGCCCCATTGACCAATGTGTGCCTATGCCTTACAGTTTTCAAGTTACCACAGCATTCCACCTTTACAACATCTGTGCTACTGACTTTGGGATTGTTAAAATATATACAATAACAGAAATAATCAACTTGAGTTGTGCGACTCAAATTGGGTCTACGGGACCCAAAGTTTTTAAGCAATGTAGACTAAAGTCACTTTGGGAGTCCCTGCAGGATTAGGAGCCCTGATGCTTAAGCTTCATTAGTTTTATAGTAGAATTGCCCCTGGGTGGAACTAGGGACTCCTCGCATGCAGAGCTGATCCCCAGAATTGTCATCTGCGCAGGACTAAACGAGAAGGACAGAGAGGGGAGATCAGCCATGAACTGGTCACAGTTTCCATTAAGGATGGGCTGCTCTTGGTTGGCCCTGGGTTAGGGATAGACAAATCTGCCAGTTTCAGTCTCGGTTTCTAATTTTTACCAATCTTAATTACAGATTGCCCAGTTTTCACATCAGTTGCATTCTTTTTTTAAACAATCAAACCCTGCATTTAAACTTGTGCATGTTTGTGTTTCCACTAATATAATACATTTTTGTATATTGTTTTCACCAACATATGCATTTTTCTACTTCTTTTGGCTTCTGATGCATTGAAAAATTCATCAAAGTGCGGATTTGGGAGGATAGCTGTGTGTTTGGTTTGCACTTTAGTTTGGGAAGTGCGTATCAGGTACTTTTGCCTTAAAATGTGAACTGAATGGATTTCTCCCCACCACCAGCTTCTATTCTGCTTCCTTTTTTGTTAACTTGCTTTGAAGTTAATGGCGTTCATGTGGACCTGCTTTCTTTTGGCCAGCCCTCAACATGCCCTCCGCCATTTTTTAATGTTTAAGTTTGGTGGATTTCTTTTTTGCATGATAAAACTCATAATGTGGACTGGTTTGATTCATGATGTGTCATGCAGCAGCAGCACAACTTTCCTGAACTACTAATAGGCTCCTGAAGAACTAGGGCTGGCACCCTTATGGAATATTACACTATTTATGTTAGCATCAGGATTGCAGAGATATGTATAATTGTGTGTGGACAGGTTTATTTTAAACCCCTAATTGTGTCTTTCGGCTGCCTCTGCAGTTCCATTTCACCTTTTCTCTTTATTCCATTATCAGATTATGAGGTGTTCAGAGACATCCTGCAAAATGATCTGTAAAGCTATGTGTGGAATGAAGTGTTAACAGGTTAACATCACACACGGTGCCTGAAATTATACTAGGCATGGCTCCTACTTTCTGTTACCTGTCTCCGCTAAGTCACTGCCTCTGTTTTCTGTATTTTGATTAAACTTCTTTTGGCTGCTAGAGTTGCCATCCTTTAGACACATTCTAGGTGCGAAAGAGAAAAAACTATCAAGTGGGTCACCTTTGCTAGGTTTGCACCAATTCATGTAGGTGTAATTTGAAAGCTGTTTTGAAAGCTCTACAGCTGTCAAGCCACTTTGCTTGCAAGAAAAATGCACAAAGAGCTATTTGGGGTTATGTTGCTTGAGAATCCAGTAGAAAATGGCTAGTTGGTCATCATGACAGAGCAGTCATTAGCTTTTGTTCAGCGGGACTTGTGTTACCCATTTGCAGCCGACTTGCAGATAGACCAAGCGAGGTAGGATTCAGCCTTTATTTCAGGGTCTTTTTTGTAATTTGTGAGAACCCTGGGCTTAAGTGTCATGGGGCATTGTGAGTGGTTGGACCATGTTCCTGTGTTGTATATTGGCAATTGTGCTTCTGAGTGTGGAAATGAAGGCTGTGCGCTGGATTTGGCTGAAGCCTGAAAGGATTCTGGCATATTTAAAAGGCTTTGGACTTCACCTGAGTTGAGTGGAGAGGGTCCATGAATGAGTGGCGATCCCAGGCTCTCAGGGGGAAGAGATAAGGAGTTGGGCAGGAAAAAGGAGAGGAAAGGCAGAGAGATGGAGAAGCAGTGAAAGAAAAGGCTTAGGAGAGGCTTATTATTAATTATATTTGTATACTGCCCCAAGGGTTGCGGGTGGCGCTGTGGGTTAAACCACAGAGCCTAGGACTTGCCGATCAGAAGGTCGGAGGTTCAAATCCCCGCGACGGGGTGAGTTCCTGTTGCTCGGTCCCTGCTCCTGCCAACCTAGCAGTTTGAAAGCATGCCAAAGTGCAAGTAGATAACTAGGTACCACTCCAGCGGGAAGGTAAACGGCATTTCCGTGTGCTGCTCTGGTTCGCCAGAAGCGGCTTAGTCCTGCTGCCCACATGATCCGGAAGCTGTACGCCGGCTCCCTCGGCCAATAAAACGAGATGAGCGCCGCAACTCCACAGTCAGTCACGACTGGACCTAATGGTCAGGGGTCCCTTTACTGCCCCATACCCGCAGGTCCCAGGGTGGTTCACAATATAAAAACACAAAACACATAATAAAAATAAGAACAAGAACAACCCACTAACCCCTCTCCCCTCCTCAACATATTTAAAAGGACATTGCATGTCAATCAGCCAAGGGCCTCGTTAAAGAAGAACATTTTTGCCTGGCGCCTAAAAGTATATAATGACGGTGCCAGCCGAATTGGCTGATGGTTGTCCAGGGTTTCATGCAGAGATCTTTGCCAATCATGCCTGGAGATGCCAAGGATTGACTCTAGGAACTGTAGGTGAGTTATGGCTCTTCCCCTTGAAAGTGGTTTGAGAACAGTTCTCTTCTCATGGTGTAAACACATCTGGAAAAGCAAATGGCAGCTGGACCAACAAAGGAGCAGCTGAGCAGCAAGTAAGATTATACACAGTGGTACCTTGGTTTGCATACATTTTGGATTACAAACACATCAATCCCGGAAGTGCGTGTCCTGGTTTGCAACCTTTTTTTTGGATTACAACCCATTTTTTATTACGAAGAAATTTGTTTTGGAGGCCCCATTGGCGAAAGCGCGCCTTGGGTTACAACCTGTTTTGGTTTACAAATGGACCTCCGGAACGGATTATGGTTGTAAACCAAGGTACCACTGTATCTCAAAACAACTTTGCCAGCTTCAGATGTTTGCTTTGAACATCCTGTGTGGTGTAAATAGAGGCTATTTTGCCGTGTGCCTTTCTGAACTACACAAAACTTAGCGAAAGCACCTGAAGCATTTTCCAGGCCCTTGTTTTGGCTTGGAATGCATGCAGGAAAGGCTTTCTGTCTAGGCTGCTTTACAGCCTCTGATCAGGCTTCTCTCTTCCCTTTTCCAGCTATGGCGCTTCCGATAGTCGTAATAAGCTTCTCTTGTAGCACAGAAACAAAACAAATCCCAGAGTGTCAGAACGTTTTGGAACAGAACAGAAGGCCACTTTTCCTTGAATACAGCCAACAGCGCCTGGTTTTCGGAAGTGAACCGGGTTTAGAATGCCCACAACAATTCCAGATGTCTGCACAAGATAATTTAATGTCTCAAGATCTTGATTTGGAGTGGAGACAGTGTTATTATGCCAATTGATTTGCAAGCCCCACCAAACTCTAGGTTCTCCTGGGGTCATGCAGTTCTTTTGGATTTCCCCCTGTTTGCACAGAGGCTGGACCTGGGTATGGATAGTGAATGGGAGAAGAATCACATTCCCTTCTCCCACGCTTGTTGCTCTTGGTCCACCAATTTATCAGAGTCTTGCATCCATCGGTTCCCTTCCTCTCTGAGTCATATTATCAGCCCAGGAGAATGGCCTGCAAGTGTCAAATTCAGGGCACTTCTGAAGAGCGGATGCTGGCAAGTGAGCACCATTAAAATTATTATTATTTCCTTCAAATTTTTTCCCAAAGAGCTCCTTTTTTAAAGTCTTGAGTTAATTACTAGGTTGAGTGCTTGTGGTTCAAGTTGTGTACTTTGTTAAGATGAGTGTTATTTTTGTGGCATGGTGTACTTATTGGCTCTGATTTCTTTTTTTATATATACTGCATGAAGTTCTGTGTTAATAATAAACAAATTTCTTAAATTAGCATTATTCTCCTGCTTTGTGCTCTGCCCTTTGTCCAGTGCAGAGATGGAAGAGATATTTGATTCAGTTCTCATGTAAAGGCAAACCTACCAGTTTTGTGCTTTCCAAAACCTTATGAGAACTGAAAGACAACCACTCTTTGAAATTAACACTTAGCCGAATTTTGCAATTTAGTTTTTGTAATATGTACAAAAAGGCTTCTATGGTGGGATGGGTGAGAGCCTGCTCTGGTATAGATCTGGGCCCCTCTCAGCAGGGGTGGGCCATGAGTCCATTGATACTTAGGATATTTGGAGTGTGTCTTATTTGCCTGACAGTGTCCCTTGGTCATTGGGTTGTAATATTGCGTGTGGTAGAGAATGGCTGTTGTGTTTGTGAAATGAATAGTGAGTGAGATTGGATGGTTGTGTGCTGCACAGTTTGAAATTTTATAGTATACTGTCTTGCAGTGCTCTCTGATTTTATTTACTTTATATTATGCTGATGGATATTTTCATGTCTTTTGTTATGTGAATCATTTGACATGGTTTTATTGTATTTGTGTGTGCGTAAACTGCTTTGGTTCGAAAGCACGTCAAAGTGCAAGGAGATAAATAGGTACCGTTCTGGCGGGAAGGTAAACGGCGTTTCCGTGCGCTGCTCTGGTTTGCCAGATGTGGCTTAGTCATGCTGGCCACATGACCCGGAAGCTGTACGCCGGCTCCCTCAGCCAATAAAGTGAGATGAGCACCGCAACACCAGAGTTGTCTGCGACTGGACCTAACAGTCAGGGGTCCCTTTACCTTTACCTTTAAACTGCTTTGAGTTCTTTTAGAGAGTAAGTGGTATATAAATGGGAAATAATAATAATAAAGTATTCACATAAATGTGTGCATGAGTGGAAAAACAACATAATCACAAAATGCATCAAATTAGGGGAAATAGCTTTGCAAAAGTATGCATACATCAGGCAAAAGTGGCTATAAAAATGTGAACAGTGGGAGAAATTTGCACAAAAAATGCATATGTTTTTTTTATGGCAAACTGATGTAGAAATGTAGAGAACTGAATGTAAGATTGGAAAAAATGAGAAACAGAGATAGGAGTAGGTTCAGCTTTAAATGTGAACTGAATCGTATTTCTTCCTCTCCCCTGGCCCCCAGTTGCCCCAGAGCCCCCAAGAGACACCCGTGGCTTCCTTTCAACCTGCAATGCTCTCTAGCTGCTCCAAGAGGCTAGGAAATCCTTTAAAAGGCAGACCATCTCAAACATGCAAGCGCTTAAAAAGAAATGACATGAATCAAAAATGTATTTTAATTTAAACAATTAAAATGTTTAATCTTTATCTTTAAAATGTTTAAACCTCGCATGCAACGGTGAGCAGGATAGAACAGCCTTTGTATTGGTCCTGTGCAAAGTTGGCACGGACTGGATTTAGACTGATCCATCCATCCCTGTCCCCAGATAATTATTTCTCCAGAGGTTGGCAAATACAGCTTTCTAATATGCATCTATTTTTTCTTCATCAAAGTCTGGAGGAAAGGTGCAGAATTAAAAGCAAAGCAACTTTCTGCTGACTATTTTTTACCTTGTTATTGCCTGGCAGATACCTTTTCTTTGCGATAATAAGTATTCTGCCCCTGCTGTTGTGGAGATTAACAGCATCAGGAAAATAATGGGCATTATCATTATTTTTAAAACACTTTTACCTATCACTCTCCTAACTTACTTTATTCAAAAAGCAGCTCTTTAAGAAAAGCCTTGCCAAGATCAGAGCCTGATTATCTCCTGCTAGTAAAACATAGTCATTTTTGCAGCACTTCTACTTGTACCATCAACGCCATTCATTTAAAGCAAATTTCGAGCACTTTAACAGTCATGTCTCTCCCTCCAAAGAATGCCAGACTGTAGTTTACTCCTTGCAGATCTACAGTTTCTAGCACACTTAACGAACTACATTTCCCAGGACTCTTTGAGGCAAGCCATGTGCTTCAAATGTATGGTGTAGGTGTTCATCCTGATCACAACAACCAATGAGTAAGTTAGATCATTGTTCTTCGGCTGGTGCTTAGAAAACAAGCACAGCCCTTTAAAAAGCACATCTTTTGGGCTCCGTGATCTCTTGTGGGTTCCATGGCTCACACAGGAGCATGGGTGGGAAGATGCGCAGCCCAGTTTTAGGACTCAAGATGTTGGAGGGTACGCTGTATTTGATGCTGCTTCTTAATCAGGCCTCTTTGCAGCCATGTGTTTTGATCCAGAATCAGAAGAATCTTTATTTGTGCCAGCCACTAGCCATAGCAATAAAAAAAAAATGTACTGAAGATAGAGGTAAAAACTTAACTATACAATATACATTTTGGAGGTTTACATCAATAATGGAATAATAGATCTTATTCTGATTGCCCCCGCTAAAAACCTTGCAGTTTGATCCACTGAAAGACAATCAGTTGTGTTCTACAATCACTGTTCAGGGTAATTCACATTTTTCATGAGCTGGGGTTCTGGCTCAGTGGTAGAAAATATGCTTTCCAAGCAGCTCAGTCCCTGGCAGTTCCAGCTAAAAGAATTGATCAGTTGGAGACTCTGGAGATCCATTGCTGATCAGAGTATATAATACAGCGGTGCCTCGCAAGACGAACGCCTCGCAAAACGAAAAACTCGCAAGACGAAAGAGTTTTCCGTTTTTGAGTCGTTCCGCAAGACGAATTTCCCTATGGGCTTGCTTCGCAAGAAGAAAGCCCATAGGGAAATCTCCGGGGACCTCTTTTAAATGCTGGCCATTGGGAGCAAAGACTTTCGCCCACCGCCGGCCTTCACAAGAGGTCCTGGACCTCTTCTGAAGGCCGGCGGGGGGCCAAAGTCTTTGCTCCCCCCCGCCTGCCTTCCCGGGACAGCGGAGACTTCTCCGCTGTCCCGGGGCGATCTGAAAATGCTGGCGGGCGACAGCGAAGGCTTCGCTGCCGCCCGCCAGCATTTTAAAAGCCCCCGGGACAGCGGAGACTTCTCCGCTGTCCTGGGGGCTTTTAAAATGCTGGCGGTCGGGAGGAAAGCCCTCCTGTCCCCGGAGCTTGCGGGGTGGGAGGTGGGGAGAAGGGCTTTTCTTCCCACCGCCAGCGTTCAGAACAGCCTTCTGAAGGCTGGCGGTGGGAAGAAAAGCCCTTGTCCCCCCCCCCAGCCTTCAGAAGAGGTCGGGGGACAGACTGTCCCCAGACCTGGTCTGAAGGCGGTTTCCATAGGAACGCATTGATTGATTTTCAGTGCATTCCTATGGGAAACCGTGCTTCGCAAGACGAAAAACTCGCAAGAAGAAAAAACTTGCGGAACGAATTAATTTCATCTTGTGAGGCACCACTGTATTTGGACCAAAAGCACCCATGGAATGCCTTGATGTAGCTCAGTTTCTCATGAAAGACCACTGTGCGTCTGTTTCATTGCACACAGCGGTGGAGGAAGCCGCTCGGACGCCTGGGGCAGCGTGCCCAGGGTGAGGTGAGCCACCCATAGGGGCAGGGCACACCGTGGGGCCTCCAGAGTCTGCCTGCCTCCTCCCACTCAGCCACCCGACAGCTGGAGCAAGGCAGCGGGCAGACCATTCAGGCAGCATGGAGACTGTGCGCGCCCAAGCTACCATGTCTCTCCCAGGAGTGACGCATGGCTTGGGCACGCTGCCGGTCCCGCGGTGAGTGCCGCCCTGCATCTTGTCACCTCCCCTCAGTGGCGACACCCGGGGTGGCCCGCACCCACCACACACCCCTTTCTCCACCCCTGATTGCATGTGGTCTTAACCACAATGCTACAGCAGCTTTCAGTGCTCCTGTATTGGGTTGGTGGGTGCAATGGGTGAGATTCGATGTAGTATTAGTCCAAAGGTATTGGAGAGTTTTGACACTGTTGTGTGAGGATTAGTGCCAGCAATAGCACACAAGCTTACCTGCGATGTCATAGAGTATAATATTGCTTGTGGTTGCTCAAGGGTTTGTCCCACGACTTTTGCAACTGGAAGTCACCCAGTGGACCCTGCTTTTGTGCTACACAAGAGTGAAGCCACCAGCAGCAGAATTGTACAAGTGATATATTGGTGTTGCTCTTCTCTTACTAAAACCTTTCCGTTGCCTAAATCTCTAAATCCGTGCATCAGGTTTCCCAGCGCAAGGACTTACCTCTGAAATATGCGATGAGAAAACAGTCCTAACTGGCAGCGCTTTAAAAAGTCTGTTTCTCGGAGCGAAGAATTCTTTTAAGCATTATGTATTGTAGACTAAACTTTGTGCAGAAAGTGTTAATGAAAACCAGGAAATGTTTTGGAACATTTTAGTGAATTCCCAAAACACAATTTCTCACCCACCCATGCAAAAAGCATCTTAATCTTTCCCTCCCATTCCTTCTTATGAGGGGTTGTGAAAAGGAGTGTTATCGAATTTAAAAGTTAAATAGCACATGTAGTTGCATTTTTAATTCTAAATAATTCTAAGTGAATGATCTGATATTTAAATCTACCTTTTTGGCTGTCTGCTGTTCCGATGCAAAGGCAGTTTTACAGTGAACAGGCATGAACTCAAGTTTCTGAATCTCTTTCCTGTTGATCCTCTTCCTTGGAAAACTTTTGCTTCAGAACTGCAGAATAGAGTGTGACAAATGAAGCCATGTTCTTCCTCGTTTCTTAAACCTGAAGATCCCTTTACCTGCTTACAGGCACAGTTCGTGCTCCAGCATCCCTGCTCTCTGAAATTGAAGGAATGCAGAACTGATGGAATATGCGGAAATGGCGAAACTCACGGGAAAACTAATGTTATAAAGATGTGTAAAAATGGATTGTTAACAGGGGATAATCTAAAGTTATAATATATTAAGATTAAAGATTAGGATAAAAATAAAGAGGGAAAGGATTTGCTGAACCAACCAATTGAACTGGATACAAAAAAAGGGAGGTGTGAGGAGGTCTGGGGAACAAGCGAATGAAAGATAAGACACGGAAAGATTTAATTGTTTTTAACTGTTTTTATTTTGTATTTTTTCTTTTTTCTTTTTTGTAATATTTTGAAAACTTTAATAATTTTTTTTTTTAAAAAAGAAACTCACGGGAAAACTTAGAGACAAGGACAATAGAGACTTTAAAAAAGAATGGGAACCATTTATGATGTACATACAGAAATATTGTAAAGAAGTGGACTCACTAGCAGGGTTTGAGTAAACACAATTAGGCAAACAAGTGAAAAAGTTAAGGTGCAACAATTGGGAAGACAACAAAATGTAAGATGTAACTTGAAAAGATATGGTATAAAAACGATAATATAAGAATAGATATTTAAAAGATTACAAAATTAAGGTAGAATAAAATAAGCAGGAAAGCAAATATTTAGAGAACCAGAAGAGGAGGTTGAGGGCAGCCATGGGAGGGATGGGGTGGGGTGGGGATATTGGGATTTACAAATTCTTCTTTGTGACATTGCTGATTGTGTTAAATATAAAAATTGTAAAACTGAATAAAAAATTATTTTAAAAAGAATGAAATTGAAATAATGAGACAACGGCATCAAATGTCATCTTGGTGGACTGAATATTGATACAGCAGCTAGTGGAGCAGAGTAGCCTGGTACAGACTTATGAGTTAAATCATGTGACATTGACACAGACTGGAAATAGAGTGGTACCTCGGGTTACATACGCTCCAGGTTACAGACACTTCAGGTTACAGACTCGGGTTAAGAACTTTGCTTCAGGATGAGAACAGAAAACGTGCAGGGGCAGTGCGGCAGCAGCAGGAGGCCCCATTAACTAAAGTGGTGCTTCAGGTTAAGAACAGTTTCAGGTTAAGAACAGACCTCTGGAATGAATTAAGTTCTTAACCCGAGGTACCACTGTAGACTGTTCTGTCCATCCCTAGCTTTTTAAAATAACTAATTCCCCACAGCATATCCTCCCAAAATAACTTGTTCCCATTCTGATTTAAATTCCAGAATTGGATGGAGTCTTTGGGCTGAAAATAGAATGATCAGTCTATCCCTAGCTCTTTAAAATAGCTAATTCCCCATGCACAAGCACATTCCCCAAAACAGCATTTGTTTTCATTTTGATTTGAATCCCAGAATTAGATGGGTTCAAAAGGCAATCTATTTCAGCCTCTTGACAGCAGCCAGTAACTCCCTAAATGTGTGTGTGTGTGTGTGTGTGTGTGTGTGAGAGAGAGAGAGAGAGAGAGAGAGAGAGAGAGAGAGAAAGGGAAGGCTGCCTTAACTCACACAACAGACAAATAATAGGTGTTTTCCATAAAACATTAAACAGTTCCATCCTATTTCTGCAAGAAAGTTGGGTCAGGGGTCAGCAAACTTTTTCAGCTTTTTCCACTGTCCCTCAGACCTTGTGGGGGCCGGACTATATTTTTTTTTTGGGGGGGGGAATGGATGAAATCCTATGCCCCACAAATAACTCAGAGATGCATTTTAAATAAAAGGACACATTCTACTCATGTAAAAACACCAGGCAGGCCCCACAAATAACCCAGAGATGCATTTTAAGTAAAAGGACACATTCTACTCATGTAAAAACACGCTGATTCCCAGACCTTCTGTGGGCCGGGTTGAGAAGGCGATTGGGCCGGATCTGGCCCCCGGGCCTTAGTTTGCCTACCCATGTGCTATGGATGTCAGATGATTTTGGTTTGCTCTGCATTGCTATCCATTCGGCCCCAGATCCTTGCAAGAATTGCAGTGTAGATATTTGGATTAGTAAGAGCATAAGGAGAGTCTGTCTGGATCAGACCAGTGGCCCATTAGTTCACCATGCTGTTCTCACAATGGCCAAACAGGAGGTCTTTCTTTTCTGCATAATCTACAAAGTGCTGCACATTTGGGATATGGGAATGCAAATGGTGACATTTACAAGGTGGTCAGAGGACTGTCTTCTCTTTAATTAATAGTAGTAACTTCACCACGACCAGGAACAAAAACAAAAAAAGTATTTTAAAATGCTGTCAGGATGTGACCATATGTCATAACTTGAGCTGTTCTCCCACACTTGGTACCCCAGGGAATATTGAGGGTGGAATTGAGAATTCATGGTTATAATGTTTGATTGGAATTATACAAACCCAAATATAGATTTTTAGGGTGAAAGTGTAAACTATAATTGCATGTTTAATTCATAGTGTGCAATTTTTATATTTGATTTTTTTTAAAAAAATTTGCATACATTTGTGTATCTTAATTTATTAGTATAGATGCTAATTTTGAAACAATGACTCGGATTTACAAAGAAACGTAGTAGGAGAAAATATTCTCTTCAGGAGCTAACTTGCTGATGGACAACTTCAAGGCCTTTGCTCTTCCATTTTATGGTTGTTCATCCTTAAGCTAGATGTGGACAGCCCTTCAGATACAGGATTTTCACCTATAAAGTAGGACATAAGGACACCCTATAGGAAAGCCAAGTAAATATTATGAAGACATGGCAGTCAGCATCCTGGATGAATCGGCTTGAAATACCCCTCAGAAGACAAGGGGGGACCCTTATATTGCATTAGCCAAGTTGCAACTGGGACCCTATAGGTCAGGTGGGGTGGGGAGAGGCCATCCGTAAGTGGGGCAGAGCCACCCACTGACGGGTTATAAGTCAGACGACAGGCATGTGGGAGTTGGCTGAGTGCAGACTAAAGTTGGTGGGACAAACTGGGTCCTCCCTTAAAGAGGGCATGTATTGTGGTGAGACTTGGACAACTGACACCCTGTGTTGTGGGTGGGTACGTTTGGTCAGCCACGACACCCGATTGGTGGGTCCCTCGAAGCTGGGTGCAATCTGGCCAATGGGACGCAGTCCAAACGGTTCGAGGGACCTATTTATGCCCATGCACAAGACCCAGAGCTTCCTCTTTCAGCGTGTGCATTCGGAACACCCGCCCACCTCTCCCTACTTTTAGGGCTTTGCGCTTGACCTTGCTATGCCGTCATGTGTCGTCTGTCGTTGGGACAGGGGCATGGCAGGAATTTCCCCCACTTGGCTGATTGGCTGTTGCTATTTGGGTTTCACAACTTGTAAGGTTGCGGATAGGCTCTGGTTCAGGTGATAGGGATGGGAGAATGCTCTCGCCATCCCTATGTGAAGGGTATTCTGTTAAAGGAATCCAGGGACTCAATGGTTTGGTCAACCCCTGAAAGGGGATTGTGCCCATGCCTGAGTCCAGGGGGACATTTGGGTGTCAGAGTTAGCCCCTTCCCGGCTTTCTGCTTATCCAGGTGTTCACCCTTGGCTGACTTATGCTGGAACCCTGGCTCAGCGCTACCTGCATGGCAGGGAGCTAGTCGAACCAGAGCCTATGCAACCAGTCACTTTCTGTAATCAATAAAGTTGTGGCCTGAATTCTGCCAAAAACCAAAGCAAAAATTTGAGTCTTGTGTGAATTTATTTAGGGGGGAGGCTTCTGGGTCCGAACACGCAATTTGCCCCATTTGCCGTAACAGACCAGCCTCCACAGCATCAACCACAGAACAAAACTTGACTCAGGTCTTTAATGGACTTCCCCCCATGGAGTCATGAAATAAAACGGCCTGTGCTCCTTACCCCCTTTCCCACTTGCTCTCCTTCAAAGGATTCGTCTGTGCATCTGGTTGTGTGTTTTTGAGTCAGCGAGGATAATTAAGTTGCATTTCTGTGCATTGTTTACTGTTGCTCTGAACCAATCACTATTCCACAGAGGCTAATCTTGGAGTTTGCACGCCTGTTTGCAATAAATTCTTCATTATGCTTCAGTTACAATTTTAATTTTACTATTATTAAATCTTCATAGACATTGTGCGGTGATGTGCCTTTGAGTTTAAATCCCTGCGTTGGGTACTGTTAGTATCTGGGCTTGCTTTTTGGAAATGATTGATTGTTCTTCTTTACAAAAGAAGAGATATTAAGGCTGAATATTAACTTTGTGTGCGTGTCTCCCTCCACTTTCTGCATATGTGTCTAGGGCTCTAGTGCTTTGCTTTGGGATCAAACTGGCTGGGGTGGGGGTGGGGAATAGATGTTTGTATGTGTGTTTAATTCTTTATTGCAAAAGCAAAATAAATTTTTGAGTTTCTTTTGATCACCCAAGTTGCACAACAAAGAAGAGAAAACTGTCAAAGAAGTCACTGCGAATACTGGATCGTAACAAAGTAAAAATTATGCCAGGCATGGCTTATGTCTTGCACTCCAGACTTGTTCATTCCATATGTCATATCCTTCTAAATGCACTTCCTTCTCAGACTTTGTCTCTTGAAACTAATGCTACCCCAGGGGTTCCTTGCCTATGGACTGATTTGTCACTATGGAGCCACTGAAGTGGGAAGAGGAAATGTATTTTGCATATTACTCCAATGATCTTCCAATACCGGAAATCTAGTTTACCTGAAAGTTAAGAGCAGAGATTTATTTCATTTCATTTCATCTTCATTCGTGATGGTATGCAGGTCATTTGTGTTCTGTTCGCAGCAGTGACTTGGTGAGACAGATCACAAAGTGCAAAGTTTTTCCAATGGTGTGAAACAACAATCTCATATCATTATTTATGATTTCTAGTTATTCTTGTGTTTTTAATCTGCCCTTCAGCTGAAATTCCCAGTGGGGTGCATAATTCAAAATTAAAACATAGAATAAAATGTTCATCATAAACCCATTACAAATGCAATTATCATAAAAACCAGCAGCGACTATAGGAACAACCGACCATCTTATGAACCACAAAGGGTCAGGCAGAGCAAATATGCCTTCAGTTAATAACCTAAAGGAAGCTAACAGTGTGGGTGAATGTATCTCCAAGGAGAGTGAATTCCACAATCAGGGTGCCATAACCAAAAAGGCCCTGCCATGAGCCAACCATGGCCCAAGCCCCACTTATAGATGGCACTATCAGCAGAGCCTCCCCGGTAGATCTCAGAGTGTGGGCTTGCACATATGAGGAGAGATGCACCTTTAAGTGTCCAGGCTCCAAGTTGTGTGGGGCCGAGACACATATAATATTAGGGCAGCCACTTACTGATGACTGAGAAAGAATTGCATCACCCCAAAAAGGACAAAACTAGGACACAAATTTCCATAATATTTGCACATGCTTATATAGATAGATCAAGAAGACAGAGCAAGAAGATGAAACCTATCCATTCTTAAGGAAATCAGCCCTGAGTTCTCACTAGAAGGACAGATCCTGAAGCTGAGGCTTCAATACTTTGGCCACCTCTTGAGAAGAGAAGACTCCCTGGAAAAGACCCTGATGTTGGGAAAGATGGAGGGCACAAGGAGAAGGGGACGACAGAGGATGAGATGGTTGGACAGTGTTCTCGAAGCTACGAACATGAGTCTGATGAAACTGCAGGAGGCAGTGGAAGACAGGAGGCTATGGGGTCACGAAGACTTGGACACGACTAAATGACTAAACAACAACATATAGATATGCAAATTTAGTAATGACTGATATGATTTAAATAGAAATAAAACAAATCTCACCATAGTAAGAGTAAAGGTAAAGGACCCCTGGACGGTTAAGTCCAGTCCAAGGTGACAATGGGGTTGCGACGCTCATCTCGCTTTCAGGCCAAGAGAGCGGGTGTTTGACCACAGACAGCTTTTCCGGGTCATGCGGCCAGCATGACTAAACCACTCCTGGCACAACAGGACACTGTGATGGAAACCACAGCACACAGAAACACCGCTTACCTTCCCGCCGCAGCGGTAACTATTTCTCTACTCGCACTGGCGTGCTTTCAAACTGCTAGGTTGGCAGGAGCTGGGACAGAGCAACGGGAGCTCACCCCATCGCAGGGATTCGAACCACCGACCTTCTGATCGGCAAGCCCAAGAGGCTCAGTGGGTTAGAACACAGTGCCACCCGCTGTGTGGAAGGATGTGACCAAGTAACCTGTGGTGAAGGTCTGGTACACTTTCCAGGTGCTGACTGGTGATGGGCACTTCAAGGCCCCTGCATGCAGAAGGTTCCAGATTCAATCCCTTGAATCTCCTCTTAGGGCTGGAAGAGACATGCAGAAATCCCATAGAGATTCTGCTAGTCAGTGTAGGCAATACTAAACTAGATGGATCAATGGTATAAGCTGGTTTCCCATGTTCTTGTGTTTTCTTGTCTTCTGGTTCTTTATCTTTAAACTGGACTTGGACCAGCCAACCCTTGAAATATTTTCAGTAAAGAAAACCACCGGGACCATACATTTCAAAGTTAAGCTAGATAGGTCAACAGCATTCCTGTTATTCTATATCAGCCTTTCCCCAACCTCTGGCTCTCCAGACGTGGTTGGAGGCCAACTCCCACCAGATCCAGCTAGCATGGCCAACGGTCAGGGATGATTGGAGTTACAGTCTTAACATCTGACACGTACCAGGTGTTGTAAGGCTGTTCAAAATGTTAATAAAATTAAAATGATGCATCCAAACTGTTCATCATCTGAAATATAATATATACCTTGGAATTCATTTTGTTTTGTTTGTTCATCCGCACATCCTCTCTCTTTCAGAGGCAAAACAGATGTGGCCAGAGAGAGCTTATTTTTGAATCCCATGACTCTGAAAACAAAACAAAACTCTGTACAGCCACAGAAAGACTCAATTTAGGGGAATGGAAATAAAAGTGAGGATTGCTGAAAGCTAGAACCATCAGCACTGGCCAAACAACTGCTCACCTGCAGTTTGGGATTGGCAAATCTGTCCATTTCAGTTGCTCTCAGTTTCTGATTTTTGTTATTCTTAAATTCAGTTTTTCACATTTCCACATCAGTTTGTGATTGGTTTAAAAAAGTAATCCCAAAAATTCACCCGCATTTTCATGCACATTTTCCCTAATATGCATGATTTTGTGTGCAATTTTGCCAGATTTTTGCATTTTTGCAAAGGAATTTCCAAATTTTGTATGCTACTTTCACCAATATACGCATTTCTGTGCACAGTTTGCCCCAGTATATGCATTTTTGTACATACTGCTTGACTGGATAATTGCACTGCAAAATGCAGAGTAATGCAAAGTTTGAAGAATAGTTCTGCTTTGGTTCACGTATTGTTTTGGAAAGTTTGAATTGTGTAAGTTCACCTTTAAATGCTAACTGATCTGAATTTCTGCCCTGTCCCTTTCTGAAGTTAAGCCACTGCATTTTGGAGAGAGACAGAAGCCCAATATGGGCACTCACTTCCCTTAGGTGATGGCAACCACATAAGGAAAAGTGGGGATCCACTAGGAAGCCACTCTTATCCAGCATGCAATGTTCCCTGTTTTTAATCACCTTCCAATTGTTGATGGAAAAAATATATATAGAAAGGAGAATTCCTGGCTGTCAAGATCCAAGTTTGTGGCAAGTACTCTGGTGAGAGAACTCCAGCAGAGATTTAAAGTCACCAAATATGCAGCAAAGTAAAGCATGGAAATATAGGCTGTTAGAGCTTTAAAACATTCACCCCTCCAAATGAGTTTCAGAATGTCCCATTAAAAAGCTTCTTTCCAGAGTTTTCATATTCCCCCAGCATAGGAAAAATACCATGTTTGGTAAGTAAAAAAATAGTTTACTTACAAACTCTTCAAAGGTCAGCTTAATGTGCTTCAGAAAAGTTGCATAGGTGGTAAAACTCAGTTTAGTTGAAAGTGGTAAAAATTCCTAGATTATTGCTATAAGAACTCAAGGGAAGCTTGTGAGAGCCATGCAGCTGAGTTTCTCAGGTAGACTGAGGGAGAAGAAAGGCTTGATTACCTATTTCCTTCCAAGGTAAGGTAAGTGACACAGCTAAGCCTGACAGCACAACTTAATACCCCACCCCAATTATTGGGGTAGCTGAAATATAAATTATCTGTAAAGATTATCATGTCCTTTCAGGAAATAATATATTGTAGTTGGCATACCCAGGCAACATACCCAGGGTGGTTTTTCACACTACGTTTTGTATCCAGGTAGACAAAATAACAAGAGGAGATCCACTGTGTCAGACTGAAGTCCCATCTTAGTCCAGCACCCTGTTATCACAGTGGCCAGCCAGATATCTGTGAGGAGCTCAGATAGCTTCTCTCCTCCCTCATGTCCCCCAACAACTGGTATTCAGTGCCGTACCCCTGTGATACTGGAGGTAAAGGTAAAGGGACCCCTGACCATTAGGTCCAGTTGTGGATGACTCTGGGCTTGCGGTGCTCATCTCACTTTACTGGCTGAGGGAGCCGGCGTACAGCTTCCGGGTCATGCGGCCAGCATGACTAAGCCGCTTCTGGCAAACCAGAGCAGCGCAGGGAAATGCCATTTACCTTCCTGCTGGAGTGGTACCTATTCATCTACTTGCACTTTGACGTGCTTTTGAACTGCTAGGTTGGCAGGAGCAGGGACCAAGCAATGGGAGCTCACCCCATCTCGGGGATTTGAACCACCAACGTTCTGATCGGCAAGCCCAAGAGGTTCAGTGGTTTAGACCACAGCACCACCCGCTGTAGTACACAGCAATGAAGACTACTTTTTGAATCTAATCTCCCTTTAAAGCCATTCAAGTTTCTGGCCATCACTACAAAATCCTTTGAATGTGATATCCAGGTTCTATGCATAATATAATAATGATATTTTATTCATACCCTGCCCATCTGGCTGGGTTGCCCCAGCCACTCTGGGTGGCTTCCAACACACATTAAAATAATAATAAAACATCAAACATTAATAGTAGCAATCTGATCTGCATGTTGCAGTTTATTTGCATGTAGGTAGTCACTTCACCCCTTTCCTGATTTCTGCTTTCCCGTTTAAAATATACTGGTGCAGCAACCCAAGGGATGTGCACCATTTGCAGCGAATGCAATAAGTAGCCAAGTAGTTGAATACAGAATGTACCCTGCAAAGCTGACACAAGGAGCCAACAATCTGACTGGTAGCCAACTGTTATATCCAAGACCAAGCTGAATATTCACCTGTGAAAATTCAGGATCAGGGATATAGTGGTATCTCGGGTTAAGTACTTAATTCTTTCCTGAGGTCCGTTCTTAATCTGAAACTGTTCTTAACCTGAAGCACCACTTTAGCTAATGGGGCCTTCTGCTGCCAGAGCACGATTTCTGTTCTCATCCTGAAGCAAAGTTCTTAACCTGAGGCACTATTTCTGGGTTAGCGGAGCCTGTCACCTGAAGCGTATGTAACCTGAAGCGTATGTAACCCGAGGTACCACTGTATTCATGAATCCTGCTGCTCCCCTGCCCCACTTTTACATTCTGTTCACAGCTGCTCTTTCCCCCAGTTTGCAGCCCCAACACCCTTTTTTTAATGGTCTTCACCCTGAACAAATCTACAGCATGATGATGTCACGCTGTCATGCAGCCTGCTAGTTATGAGTTAGAGATGACATCATGAAGCCAAATCAGAGGAAAGGGAGGGAGCACTGTCATGCTGAATAGGTTTCCTAATGAAAATCCCTTGGCCAATTTGATTTGGCTATGTGAACATGTCACATAGGCTTAGTTCTAGTCACACTCCACTTTTTCTAACTAGTAGCTCTCCACATTTTTCTACATGTGAACAAGGGACAGACGAATCTGTCATCAGGTTTTCTTGCATTTCTCATTTTTTAACCTTGTTTGCCATCATTTTGCAATTTTTTTAAAAAAGTCCTTATGAAGATTTATCAGCATTTTCATGCACATCTCTCTCTATCAGTGTATTTAGATGACTTTGTATGATTTTATGATTTTACTGTTTTAACTTAAGCCAATAAAGGTTAGTAGAAACTAGTAGTAGATATACCATATTTTTCCATGTATAAGGCTACGTTTTTTTCCTAAAAAATAATGTCAAAAATTAGGGGGCACCATACTCTGGGCCATCTCCCCCCATTTTCTTAAACCTGAGTCCCCCAAAATAGGGGGTGTCTTATACATGGGGGTGTCTTATAGATGGAAGAAGATGGTGTGTGTGTGTGTGTGTGTGTGTATACACAGTGGTACCTCGGGTTACATACGCTTCAGGTTACATACACTTCAGGTTATAGACTCCGCTAACCCAGAAACAGTACCTCAGGTTAAGAACTTTGCTTCAGGATAAGAACAGAAATCGGGCTCTGGCGGTGCAGCAGCAGCAGGAGGCCCCATTAGCTAAAGTGGTGCTTCAGGTTAAGAACAGTTTCAGGTTAAGAACGGACCTTCGGAACGAATTAAGTACTTAACCCGAGGTACCACTGTATTTATTGTATGCAGTTTTCTAGGTTTCATTCAAAGCAGTGTTGAGTAATGTATCCAATCAGCACAAGTATTTCCACTAGCACAATAGGATTCTGCCCCCTTTCTTTCCGCAGCATTCCCCCCAAATCTGTTCTAGGGGTTCCCCTCTACTCTCTGGAGCAGATTTAGGGAGGGCATAGGGTATGCCAGCGAGCAGATAGAGAACGTCCTGTTGTAGAAACAAAAAATCATTGTGCTTATGACTTGTGCTAGTTGGATAATGCCCCATCTTTTGCAAGCATTTCCCCCATAATGCTATACATTTTTGTTTGTTTACAAATACTTGTGTTCTTATGCACATATCTCCCAGCATATGCATCTTTCTACACATTTTTGGTTGGAGAACTGCATTACGAAATTCAGGAAAGTATGGGTTTGGAAGGATATCTGTGTTTTGATTTGTGTGTTGTTCTCAAAAGTGTGAATTGGGTAAGATTCACATTAAACTGTGAGCCAAACACAACTTCTCCCCGGCCTTAGTGTAGACACATCCTCAGGCTTTTATAATCATGCACACACATAGGCTGTACGCAAATGTTGAGTTTTGGGTATCTGCATGTATACACACTTTTACACACAATCTGCAACCTTCACCCCCCCCCCCATTCCCATTATGTCTAACCCATATACTTCAGGAAGTTTAATTTGTTCTTGGTAGTAATCACCATTAAATAGAAATTGTCGTCTTCTGTGTAAACACGTCATTAGTGAAGCTGGTTTCTGCAGCGTCCAGATCTCATTTTTATTAAAATGAAACACTTTTTTCAGACTCCTCACTGTGTCCAAGGATGAACAGTATAATTTTAACCCATTGGGCTGGCCACAGATAATTGGGCTGGCATTTGATTGGACGATTAGAGAAATATCCCCCTTTCCCCCCCTCATGTGGTATAATTTGCATTTTCTCTTACTTCTCTGGATTCCAGTTTCCACACAGGCAGCTTTAATGAGCATTATAAATCCTAATGAATATATTTTCATGTTCATTTTATTGGGTTGTTTTTATTGCCGAAGATCGGGAAAAACAGGTCCAGTTAAAACTCTGTGGGTGACATGATTGTACAGTTTAGACTGGTAAAAGGCACTATATTTTCTGTTCTCCTTCCTCCTTAATGAGGATCACTGTGAAGAGAGAAAACCTCCTGATTTATGCAATAGAGGAATAGTCTTTGTCAGCTGGGCACAGAGTCGGGAAGCTCTTTGATTTTTGCTGCAGCTCAGAGAGAAGAATACAGGGCATTCTCCCAGTAATGGGAAGGTGAAAACTTTTGTGGCAAAATAACAGATCTAGACAAGAAGATTCTTCTGTGTTTTTCACTTCAGAGGGGAATGACTTTGGAGGCTAATGAGGATGGTGTTTTGTGGGACTGGTGGGGAAATCAAGAGCATTTTGTGATCCGCAGGGCCGGTTCAATCATTGGGCAGAGTGAGGCAGCCACTTTGAGGAACAGAACATGGGAAGCGGGGAACAGAAGCAAACTTTGGTTGTGTGTGTACCATGCACTCTTCTCTGTACACCCTAAGATAGCCAGCTACCCTCAGGTGTGGGGGGAGACACTGTCCTATTCTTTCAGCAGTGAAGTGGGATTCAGCCTCCAGCCTGGTCAGCTTCTGTGCGTGGAATGGGGAAGGCTGCCATCTTTGTGTCAGGAGGCAAAATGTCTGAGCTGGCCCTATTGTGGTTGCTCTTGGTGCCCCTACCCTTGGGCCCACGACCACCTGATGGTGGGCTGCTGCAGCTGCCAGCCTAATCTTACCTCTGCTACCCTGTGAAAGATCCTAGATGTTGCCCACCTTGCATTGGACTGTTTAATAGAGAACAAAAGTCAACAAGCCGAGCCAGTGGGAAGCCATTTTGTAACCTGTTGTGAACTGTGCTCAATTCAGAAAACAGTGGTACCTTGAGTTACAAACACCTCAGGTTACAAACTCTGCTAACCTGGAAGAGTTACCTCGAGTTGAGAAATTTGCCCCAGGATGAGAACAGAAATCGTGTGCTGGCGGCACAGCACCAGCAAGAGGCCCCATTAGCGAAAGCACACCTCTAGTTAGGAACAGTTTCAGGTTAAGAATGGACCTCCGGAACAAATTAAGCTCGTAACTAGAGGTAAAGGTAAAGGGACCCCTGACCGTTAGGTCCAGTCATGGACGACTCTGGGGCTGCGGCGCTCATCTCACTATACTGGCCGAGGGAGCCGGCGTACAGCTTCCGGGTCATGTGGCCAGCATGACGAAGCTGCTTCTGGTGAACCAGAGCAGCGCACGGAAACGCCAGTTACTTTCCCACCGGAGCAGTACCTATTTATCTACTTGTACTTTGACGTGCTTTCGAACTGCTAGGTTGGCAGGAGCAGGGACCGAACAACGGGAGCTCACCCCATCATGGGGATTCAAACTACCGACCTTCTGATTGGCAAGTCCTAGGCTCTGTAGTTTAGACCACAGCACCATAAAATGCTAAAAAGTGGAGAAGGCCCTTTATTTTATTGCCAAAGCAATTCTCTGTTATTCATAGAGCCAGATTGCTTGAGGCTAATGGCCATCATGAAACCTGGGGTACTTGAAGCTAGTAACATCATTGGCTTCCCGTTTTCTAAGGAAAGGCTATCAGGACTTTTTGTCCTCTGACATCTCAGTATTTTTTCCTTAGTGTGGCTGGGTAAGCCCACTTGCCTGTGAGTATGAAGGAATGAGGCAGTCACTAGCCTCTCTATGATGCTCACTTATGAGGGGACTGCCCTTGACATGGCTCTGGCAATGTTGGTGTTGTATTGGCCCAAGAACTGAGCAGTTCCTTGCCCATTACATTGTGGGAGCTGCTACCACAGGCATTGGATAAACCCACAAAGAAGCAAGCAAGTGCAAAATGGAGGGGAGACGGTAGGGGCATTGCTATTAGGGATGTGAGAGAAATTTGATTCAGTTTGCAATTACAGGGGCATCTACTTAATTCACACTTTTCAAACCAGTATTAGAACCAAAACACAGCCAGCCTTCAAAATACGGGCACCTTTGAATTTTGCAATGTAGATCTCCATCCAAGTAATGTGTACACAAATGCATATACTGGGGTAAGGTGTACATAAAAAATGCTCATATCAATGCAAATATCATACAAATATGCATTGTGTTACAGAAAACGGCTTGCAAAAGTTGTGCTTATTTGGCAAAATTGCATACAAAGATGTGTCTGTTATGAAAAATTCGCACAAAAATGCAAATTTGGTTTGCAGTACTTTTGCAGTGTGTTTCCCCCCTCATCACTTTTCTTATCAAAAAAATTCCAATCCAGGGTAGAGGAAGAGTTTGTTGTGCAAAAGCACCACATCGACTTTTATTTTGCAACCCAAATTTGCTGGCATGTGGTTGAATTTGCTGGCGACAGTTTGGAAGGGCCCCCATTTTATTTGTTGCTGGGGAAAAGGAAGACTTGGAGAGTAACAGCCAACACACCACACAGTAAAACTGGAAAGCTTTATATGCAGGAGTAAATGAACGGGTAGGACAAATGTAGCGGAATGAATGCTCTTCTGTACTCCTCACAGTTGCTGATTGATGACACTGATACGGTGATCTTGTGCAAAACCTGTCTCCTGTCTCCTTGCATTTAGTGTATTTATTTAAAATCCCAGCACAGATTAGCCTGACCAGAGCCCCACTGCTCTCCATTTATACACAGAGCCTCTTTGGTGCTGTATATCTAAGACCACTTGGGGAGAGCAAAGGATTATGGGATGACAGAAAATGGCTAGGTGAAACAAATTTTAATCATTTCCCCCTCTCTAAAATGGCTCCACGGTGTCCAACATGGAACAATTTTCTACTTAAAACAGTCCCCCCTCCCTTTCTTCTGAAATCAGGATCATTAAATTTAATAAAGATCTGCCTGAAATAAAACCTAGAGGCAGGGTTTTCTCCCTCCCCCCTATTGCCCCCCCCCAACAATTTGCAACTCTTCAAGAGCATTAGGTGATGTCTTGTTGAGCTGTGGCTTTGCAGAAGGGACGTGGAGGGGGAATCTTATTTAGATATTGTACTGTGAACAGCAAAAGCGATAGCATCTTCGCTGTGACCTGCAAGGGGCGTCTGTCAAAAAGACGCACATCTCTAGCTAGGGATACAAAGGGTCTCTTGTTAACAGCTGCCGTGTTTGTGTGTGTGTCTGTTTTGAGAGTCCTTTCAGCTCCCTCTTTGATGATTCCTACCTAGCAAGGCCATAAGAAGTGAATGGCTGCACTTATAACAAGGACCAACACCCTCTCCCTCCCACATTATCACGGGCTCTGCCATTCCCGGAGCGCCCTGCCATCAGCCATTTGTGTATGTGGTTGCTAAGCTCTTTGATGCGCAATTGACGGTGCCGTGCCTTGTGCATGTCGCTTTGCACTTTTGACAACAAGCACTGGCCCATAAACATTCATCCCTTCATCTCCATCAAAGGATGGTTCTCTTCAGCTCGGTAATACTGCATCGGCTGTTCCCTGGACCGGCAGCAGGAGGGTCTTCCTCTCACACAGTATGCCTGACCGTACCCTGTAACAGCTGCAGTCCAGCTGCTGGCAACCCTGCTGAGGCAAGTGCTAAACCTCTCAAGGGTCAGAACTGTGGTATGTCGGTCTCCATAGCAACCAGGCAATGGGCTACTTTCTCAGAACAATTCCCCTCCTCAGGCCGAGTTGGAGAGTTAGCTCAGCCGATGGGTATGTGTCTTGGGGAGCGCTGGGTTAGCAAGGTCTAGGGGGCGTATATTTTGAATTTCCTCTTAACCCTTAAGGTAGGGGAAGTGAAGAAGAAGAAGAAGAAGAAGGTGGGGAGGCATTTGCTTGCAGTTTTGCACTGGGCTGCCAGAGTGAATGAAGAGATTTTGGTTGAACGAGGAGACATAAATGTAAATGATTTTTTTTTAACCCCCAGAAGCTCAAAATTAACCTTGTGTCAGTTTTGACAGCAGCTTGAAGAATAGGTTGAAACTAGTGGCCAGGAGTCAAATGTCAGGAAGACCCCCAAATCACACTGTGGCACAGTGGCTAGAATTTCGAATGAGGGAGACTTGACTGGAAATCCCCATGCAGCTGTGAAGATCACTAGCTAACCTGAGGCCTGTCGCTATCTGTCAGACTAACTTACGTCACAGGGTTGTTATGAGAATAGCATGATAGACGGAAGAACGATCCTTGCCATCCTATGTGTCTTCAGAGGAAAGGTGGGAAATAAAACAAACTCAAAAGTAGTGAAGTCATATGCAACTAATTTATGTTCACAGTAGACCCATTGAAATTAATGGATCTAAATTAGCCAGGTCTACTATTTTCACTGGGTCTATTCTGAGTCAGTCTATATTGGGTATGACCCTTCTTAAAACAAAATCTTTCTTTTAGATTCCAACTGGATGGGCAGCCTGGGACGCATGGGCTGGTCTAATTTCCCTCTCTTTTTCTACACTCTTTTTCTACAAGCTTCTTCTTCTTCTTAGGCGATCCCTCATAGCCGTGTAAGATTGTCTTCCATGAACATGGTCTTAACAGTGAGTCCGTAAGTGACTGTGGAGTCCAATTCTGGATCCAAGCATCCTTCTTCAGTGGGGACATAGGTTTCCAGGCAGGAGTTGATCACAGTGAGGGTTTGCCAAACGTGCCTTCCTCTTAGCACGTTTCTCCCTTTCATCCTGAGTTTGAGCGTCTTCAAAGCACATGACACCTTTGGTAAAGGCTGTTCTCTAACTGGAGTGCTCGCAGGCCAATGTTTCCCACTTGTTGGTGTTTATACCACATTTTTAAAGATTTGCCTTGAGAGAATCTTTAAACCTCTTTTGTTGACCTCTAGCATTACACTTTCCATTTTTAAGTTCAGAATAGAGTAGTTGCTTTGGAAGACGATAATCAGGCATTCGCACAACATGACCAGTCCAACGAAGCTGATGTTGAAGAACCATTGCTTTGGCACTGGTGATATTTGCTTCTTCCAGTACACTGGCATTAGTTCGCCTGTCTTCCCAAGTGATGTGTAAATTTTTTTTGGAAACACCTTTGGTGGAATCCTTCGAGGAGTTGGAGATGGCGTTTATAAGTGATCCATGTTTCACAAGCATACAGTAAGGTTGGTAGTACAATAGCTTTGTAAACAAGCATTTTGGTTTTGCAGTTGGGGTGATTATAGCACTGCCCTGTAAGAATTCAGTGTTCCGCCTCCTCTCCTCCCAAATCAGTATCCTTCCTTTTCACTTACAAAGAGGAGACTCCAATCTCCAGTTTCTGTTCATCCCATCGCCAGCCAATTCATTCTTTAGACCAAGGTTTCCCAAACTTGGGTCTCCAGCTGTTTTTGGACTACATTTCCCATCATCCCTGACCACTGGTCCTGCTAGCTAGGGATGATGGGAGTTGTAGTCCAAAACCAGCTAGAGACCCAAGTTTGGGAAACACTGCTTTAGACAATTACAAAGCATCACTATGTTCAGGGTTCTACTTCTTGTCTCTAGCTGGGGAGAAAATTCCCATCCCAGTTGACCAGATGAACCTATCAATATACATCTAAAGCATTCAGGTGTCTGCTGAACCTATTTTTCTACACAGCTGAAACCTAACAAGTGAAGTGTTCATCAGTCTCGCCACTCTTTGCTCAATTCTCTCCTGCAAGTTCCTCTCCAATAAATATTTGAGGGCTTTCTGCTGTTGGATGTGGGTGGGTGCGAAGACGTCTTATTTTCTTGGCAGTGAACAATCTTTATTTATGGTGTTCTCACAAAACTTATGGTGTTCTCACAACAAAACACACAGATATGTACTCCAGCCCAGAACATCCAGCTATTTGATTTTGTTTTTATTTTTGCTCAGGATTAGAACGAGCTAGTTCCCAGCCAACATTTCTGGCCAGGTTTCTCTAGTCTGCCCTTTCCAACATCCATGCGACCTCGGAATATAAACCATAAACACCACATTTTAGGATTCTTCAGCTTGTTTTAAACTTTAGCCCCTTTCAGGCTTCCAGTGCATGTTGACATTTTCATGAAGGTGAGTGGGGCACATTGCCAAACCCCACACCCTCTGAACACACACCCCCTTCTTCTTTTTTCAGCCCTCCATGTGTTGGCTACTAGCCACAATGTCTACTTTCTGCCTCCACTGTCAGAGGTGGTATATTTCAGGATAGCCTTTGACGGGCCTCACAAGTAGAGTGAGTACTTGGCAAATGTGTGGCCCCAACTCCACATTTTCCAAGATCGTGATAATGTAGGGACAGGGTCGAACATGTCAGAGGCCCAGTAGTCCTGTTGGGGTGGCACTTAACATCTCTCTCTCTTTTAATATTTTTATTAAGCAATTTCAACATAACAAATTATCAGTCCATTTAATCAATTACATTATTTCACCCCTTCCCCCCATCCCTCCCTCTCCCTCTCACCAAAGACTTCCCTCAGCTCCCCTCTCTGATTTCTTTGCACATATCGCTCTCTCCATATTATAAAATTGTACATATCTTTATTTTGTCTATCATATGTTCACCTAATAAATTTGTGGGTGTTTATTCAAAACCTGCCAAGGTGTGCAGTTCATTTTGTTGTCTTTTTAGGTAATTTGTAAAAAGCTCCCATTCTTCCTTAAAGTCACAGTTGTCCTTGTCCCACAATTTGTATGTCAATTTAGCCAGCTCGGCATAGTTCATCATAGGCAGATGCTGGACACTGTAAAAACAGGACGTTGGGAGAGTTAGGCCTTGCAGCTGACGCAGCAAGGCTCCTTTTATGGAAGGCAAAGTTCTGAAGTGGAAAGCTTCCATAAGTACAGGGTGTTCCCTGCTTTAGAACTACACACTCTGTCTCATAGGTTGTTGTCATCTGTCTGTCTTGGGGGACAATGGAGGAGTGTGCGTTTGGGGATGAAGTGAAATCACTGAAGAGTTACAGAGCCTGCTGTGGCTGTAGAGACATTGCTGGAGAGACATGTTTTGTTGCAGCCAGGGCAGGTGAAGGCATCCGATTGTGCTGATGCAAATGCACCATGGTGTTTCTTCTGTCTGTGTTGTGACGTGGGGTTTGTGATTTCAGCTCTCTTGACATAATATGCTGGAGACAGTTCTGTAGTAACACTTCTTTATTAAAGCAAACAAGACTGAGAACCGAGGAGGGAAGAGCTACATTTATAGGGACAGGGAACTAGCTAGAAAGGATACATTTTGGAGGGAACAATATCAGGCAATCACAGTCCTGCCTTTTGGAGGAAACCAATAAGACAGAGGATCCAAATACAGCAGCTTAAATGAACCAATAGTAGCTGTACCCTCTGGAACCAAAAGGCAGTTACTTTACCCTAATGCAAATACAGACAATAATAATACAGATATAAAATCCTTTGACTCAATACACAACAGTCTGCTCATCCCAGCAGTTATTCCTACACAATTATCTCTCCTACTGACAAAGGCAACCTGGGAGCTTTAAATGAAAGGAGATGTGGCCATGTTTCAGAGTGCAGGACTTGGCATCATGCACTCACTCTCCCACCTGCAATGGCCTTCATTCAAGAACAATGAAAGCCTGAATAGGGCTAGTGGTACTTTCCAAAGCAAGGGTAGGCAAACTAAGGCCTGAGGGCCGAATCTGGCCCAATCGCCTTCTAAATCCGGCTCGCAGACTGTCTGGGAATCAGCGTGTTTTTACATGATTAGAAGGTGTCCTTTTATTTAAAATGCATCTCTGGGCTATTTGTGGGACCTGTCTGGTGTTTTTACATGAGTAGAATGTGTGCTCTCTGGGTTATTTGTGGGGCATAGGAATTCATTTATTTCCCCCTCCAAAATATAGCCCAGGCCCCCACAAGGTCTGAGGGACAACGGCCCGGCCCCCTGCTGAAAATGTTTGCTGACCCTTGTTCTAAAGTGACCTCGTTTTGAAATTACATGATTCTGTACTTTTGCCACCTATTGGCAAATAAAGAAACTGCTTATAAGAGGGATATGCAAATATGGCCACAATTATCTAAATGTGTTTTATTTCCTTATTTATTTAGGCAAGATGCATACCACTTAAATGCAATCACCTCTAAGTAGTGTACAAAGAAAAAACTCAATACAATTAAAATAAATATGAATTAAAACTATAAAATAAGAATTTGGCTAAAACGGCTGACAGAATAATTCTTCTTCTTCTTCTTCTTCTTCTTCTTCTTCTTCTTCTTCTTCTTCTTCTTCTTATGTCATCAGCTTGTACAGTCTGTTTAAACCTCAGCTGGGAGTTCCATAAAATTGCATCCACAATGCTGCTGTTGTTTATTGGATTTCTTACCTGCCTTTCACCATAAAGTCCATGGGCAGCTGTATTAAAATAAGTGAAAAGAATTCACAACCAAAAGAATAGGGAGGGTCCTAATATATCTTCCTTACATACATCAAAATGTAAGGCTGTTGTTGCACAGCTCATACTGGGCGATTTGTAGTGTAATATCAGAATCCTGGATTTGCATGAAGTCAGCTTAGGGACCAAAATAAAAGGCAGGTTGCACAGTAGCAGTAGTGGAACGCCCTCCCTTCAGATATCAAGGAGATAAAGAATTACACAACTTTTGGAAGACATCTGAAGGCAGTCCTATATTAAAGGTAAAGGGACCCCTGACCATTAGGTCCAGTCGTGACCGACTCTGGGGTTGTGGTGCTCATCTCGCTTTATTGGCCGAGGGAGCCGGCGTACAGCTTCCGGGTCATGTGGCCAGCATGACTAAGCCGCTTCTGGCAAACCAGAGCAGCGCATGGAAATGCCGTTTACCTTCCCACTGGAGTGATACCTATTTATCTACTTGCACTTTGACATCCTTTCGAACTGCTAGGTTGGCAGGAGCTGGGACCGAGCAACGGGAGCTCACCCCGTCATGGGGATTCAAACCGCCGACCTTCTGATCGGCAAGTCCTAGGCTCTGTGGTTTAACCCACAGCACCACCCACGTCCCAGTCCTGTATTGGGAGGTTCTTAATGCTTGATGTTTTTATTATGTTTTTAGATATGCTGTAAGCCGCCCAGAGTGGCTGAGCAAACCCAGCCAGGTGGGCAGGGTAATAATAATAATAATAATAATAATAATAATAATAATAATAATAATACAATTGTTGTTTAAAACAATGACAGAAGTTTGAGTAAAGCAAGGCTGGAGAGAACTTAGAGGGAAATGGCAAAAGGTTTTGATTAAGGTGCCTTAATCTCTTCCCATCTCTGCTATTTATCCTTGTTAAAACTAGTTTTGTTTGTTTAAAAAATCCTCAGTGTTTACTCAAATCTGAGCCATTGTTTAAAACCACATTTTTTGTCTCAGTGTTCCTCAGCCACTTCTTTACTCTTTACTTCTGCTGTTGTTTGAATACATCAAAAAGGTAGAGGCACTGAAAGGGGGGGGGGAGTGGCTCTTTTAAACATCTCCCTTTCCATCCCTCAGCTGCCTGGAGGGCCACCGGTTCGCTATCCTTGTCTAGGGCCAGGTCATTTGAAGTACTGTCTGACCCCGTATGTGCCTACCCCGGCTTTAAGGTTTATCCAGGAAACTCTTTTATTGCAGCTGTATTCTGTAACGTGTTTTTGGTGGCGGATTTATTCTGCTTTATTAGTTGTTATATGAAGCATCTCCAATGCTACCCCATTATTACTGCCTAGAGAAGCTAGAGCACAACAAAACTAGGTCAAAAACACAACCCTAGAACATTTGTGGGATGAAAAGTTATGGGATTTCAGCAGGAAGTTACGGGAGATGCACTAATTGGAAATGAAACAGTATGATTGCCCCAAAACTTTTGCAGGCATAAATAGTATTGAAAGAAGGATCACGAACGACTGCCCCAATAGCATCATTAGCACAAATCATCATGAATGTGCAATAAAAAGGGACCCTCTGGCTCACCAGTTGGTACAAATAGACTGCAGGATGCTAAGGACAGGCTATTTCAATGATGGCCCCAGGTTTGTGAAATATACTCGGAGTTGAGAGTGGATTTCATTCTCTTTATTCAGCTCATAGTGGTGAGGAGGAATGGAATTTCCCCCAGAATGTCTGCTTTAAATACATTATTTACACAATGGGCCCCACATGATTGGCTAATACTGGAATTCTCCTGTAGGCCAATCAGGTTGCGGATTCACTTCCACCTGGAGCTGGATTGAGTGGCTCCTGTGGACCAATCAGACTGCTGCATCCTGGATTGTATTGTTCTAGGACCAATCAGACTGCTGCATTCTGTATCCTATTGTTCTAGGACCAATCAGACTGCTGCATTTTGGATCCTATTCAACTCAGTACATAACACCTTGTATCGCTCTCTTCCCCCATAGTTCTGTCATGTCCCTGCTCCTTCTTGGAGAGCCAGTGTGGTGTAGTGGTTAAGAGCGGTAATCTCGTAATCTGGTGAACCGGGTTCGCGTCTCCGCTCCTCCACATGCAGCTGCTGGGTGACCTTGGGCCAGTCACACTTCTCTGAAGTCTCTCAGCCCCACTCACTTCACAGAGTGTTTGTTGTGGGGGAGGAAGGGAAAGGAGAATGTTAGCCGCTTTGAGACTTCTTAAAGGGAGTGAAAGGTGGGATATCAAATCCAAACTCTTCTTCTTCTTCTTCTCCCATTTTTTTCAAAGAGCACCAAATGTTTTTCTTTTTTGCAATGCCCTTTTGGAATAATTCCTGCTTTTTTTAAAAAAAAAAAAAAGTTTGCTCAGTTCAAAAGTTTGATGATTTGATATTATTTCAATGGTATTCATTGTTTTCTTTTTTGTTGTGAGGTGCCTTGGAAAGGTTTGTGCCCTGAAAGGAGGTGGGAAATAAATCACTATAATAAATAACAATACATAAATTTAATGTATAGAGTCTCTGAAAGAGATAGCTGAATCCTGAATGAGACAGCTCTAGAGACACACATGAGCAATGATTTAACAAGGCATTAATCCAAAAGTCAAAATGGGGCAAGCAATTTATCAGTGGCAGCGGACAGGTTTCAAGAACAGAAACTGTCCCTGAAAAATAAAGACAGAACACAGACAAAGGAACTAAGGGGTGCCTTGTCCATCCAGATATGATTATTCCTCCCACTCTTCATTTTTATTACGTTTTATAATCACGACAATCTTGCTGAAGTTGCTTGGCTGCTAAGAGCTTTCCCTACTTCAGAATTGCTGTGTGGGTGGCAAGGTAGTGATTGCACCCATTCATACCCAACTTCATTGTTTGTTTGTTCCTGTAAGACATGCAAATAGATCACTCGCAGCCCTTGTACCTGGTGTTTCTTGGGGACTCAAAGAAACCGAAAGATCAGTGCAGTTTTGAAATCAGTGATCCAAAGCAATGAAGTTTTGGAAGGCGAAGTCTAGCATCTTGATTCAAACTGTGCCCAGTTGTATCCAAACTTGATCTCAGGAACCATCATGCAAAATTTGAATAAAATCAGTGCGGTTTTGAAAGATTCACTCCACCATCTTTATTTAAAACGACACCCACTTGCATCCAAACATAGAAAAACACCTACTCCTTGCTCTCAAAATTTGGTTGCCATATAACGAGAGGTGTCCAAATGCATGACAAATTGACAAATAACTTCCCAAAATATATATCGTAGATTCTGGATCCTATTTTTGAATCCATGAGTTTGGTGTCAATAGGTCATGAAGGTCCTTAACCAGTGGTGCATGCAGCTGATTAAAAGTTTAAGTCAGGCTTTTGGGAACTGACTACTTTTAATGAAAGGACTGGTTTCCATGCCGTTTTTATTGTAATTATTTGTATGGTTTTAATAGATTTGTGTGGATGTGTTTAGCTGTTCTTATTTCTATCTGTAAGCCACCTTGAGACTCCTGTCAGGGAAGAAGGCAAAGTATAAATAAATATATGTTGTTGGCATCCATCTGTCTGAGAGACAATGGAGTGTGCCTCCAGGGGTGAAGTCAAACTGGTAGAGTATCACAGCACCTGCTGTGGCTGCAGAGACCAGTAACTTGTAACTGCTGCCTCCCGTGTTGTAATTTTCTGAAGCAGAATTGTTATAACTGAGCCTCACCTAAAATAAATAAAATGCTGCCTATTTGTTTGAATTGTATTATCAATATATATGTGAGAAAGAGAGAAATATCTACATAAACCTCAACTCTCAAAGCAGTTTTTAAATTCAGCTACTCTCATAGGAGTGAAATTATAATATGTGTCAGATGCTAAGAAACAGATATGTTGCCCTTATGTTACCAGGCCAAGTTTAAAGTTCTTGTATAAATTAATGAGACCTTTAACAACTTGGGTCTAGGATACCTTATGGACCGGTCCATTCCTTATATCCCTGCCCTATCGCTGAGATCCTTAGGGTGATCTGTTAGTGATCCACTATGGCTCAGATCCACAGTTCGTATTCCCCAGAAGTCGATATTGTGGGTCCAGTTTTGTGAAACTTCCTCTTGCTGGAAGTCAGAGAGATGCCCTCTTTGTTGAACTTCAGGCACTTGGCGAAGACCTTTCTATTTCAGCAGGAATTGTAAATAAGCTTTCTGTTTTCCTGATTCATTTTAATTGATCATTATCCTCTGTATGCTTTGTGTAATCTCTGCATAAGAAATGTTGGTTATTAAGCAGAGTATAAATAGTCTTGGTACTAAAGGCCCTAATAAGCTCAAGACCAGGTTACACAAGAGACTGCTTACGGGCCCACTAGGTCACTATTGGGTCTTCAGGAGGACTTCTCCAGCAAGTTGCATAGTAACTCAGAGCAGGGCTTTCTTAGAATCATAGCTGAAAGGAGCCACGAGAGTCATCTAATCCAACCCTCTGCAACGCAGGCATTTTTTGCCCAAAGTGGGGAATCGAACACAAGACCCTGGAATTAAGAATCTCATGCTCTACCGACTCAGTGCAGCCCCTGTTCTCTGGAATAGCATTCCTGCCAATGTATGACTGGCGCCCGCAATCTGAACTTTCCATAAGCAACTGAAGACATTTTGTTCCAAAAGGCCATGGGTAGGCAAACTAAGGCCCGGGGACCGAATCCGGCCCAATCGCCTTTGCAATCAGGCCCGCAGACGGTCCTGGAATCAGCATGTTTTTACATGAGTAGAATGTAGTAGAATGTGTCCTTTTATTTAAAATGCATCTCTGGGTTATTTGTAGAGCATAGGAATTTGTTCACCCCCCCCCCAAAAAAAAAAAATATAGTCCGGCCCCTCACAAGGTCTGCAGGACAATGGACTGGCCCCCTGCTGAAAAAGTTTGCTGGCCCCTGCAAAAGGCTTTCCCAGCTGAGTGAAGGGATCTCTGCCGAGGGTGTGCATTTTGGTGTGTGTGTGTGTGTTTGAAACATATCTGATTTTTGTGTGTTCCTTCAACAGCTTTTAGCTGCTTTATTGTGCAGTTGAGATGCTTGCGTGGAAGGTGATTAATAAACGACTAGCAATTATAATAAATAAAAATAGCAGTAGCTTCCATGGGGATGTCAGGGGCTCAAATGGGTTCACCGCAATTTCACAGTATGAATTTTGTAGAACAATTGTGAGGTGTCCACTAGCTATCATCTGCCACCTTTCCGTGAAAATGATATCCAAATTATGTTGATTACATGCAGCTAAAATATGCAAATAAGATGGATTTCCTACAGCTCATGATGTGGCGTTCAGGATTTTAACAAATTCCTTACTCCTGCCTAGAAATAGCGTATGTGGAGAGAGAGAGAGAGAGAGAGAGAGAGAGAGAGAGAGAGAGAGAGAGATTGTGTGGGTGTGGGTGTGTGATAGAAATGGGATTCAGGATGAGAGCTGCTTAATCTTCTGATATTACCCCGATAAAAAACTGAAACCATTGCTGGCCAAGTTTAAAAGGGAAAGTCTCCCTAGGGAAAGCAACTGGAATTTATTTGCTAAACAAAGTCCAGTGGAGCAACATGCATTTTGGTTCAGCATTCTCTCAAGGGTGAATATTTGGAAGGGGAGGAAAAATATAGGTCATATTTAGTCATGGTGATTATCTTCCACGAAAGGAAGAAGGGGCTGTTACGCGAGGCTCCTGTTGCGATGCTGCGACAAAAATTGCCAATTGCAATCAGCCACCACGTAAAGAGGTTAATATCTAGGAGCAGAAAGAAAGTTGTGTGTAGCTAGACTATTGCTCCACTTTGCTGTGTAAGGAAGCCAAGAGTATTATTCCACCCCAACCCACTCCAAGAAAGTAGGTTATATGACAGACTACTACCAAAAATGTCACTACATAAAAAAAGTCCTGTGTTTGATAGCTCTAACCACATACAGAGCACAGCGGTGGTTTTCTGTAGCATCTGAAAACAGAGTAAACACAATCTGCATGAAACTGCTGAGTGGGCCCATCCACAGCTTTGGAGTGTGTTGTCGTCAGTATGCTGATGACACACAGCTCTGTTCTACAAATGAAAAGGTGGATGTACGGAACTGGTGGGTGTGCCTGGTCATAGGAATGGATTGGATGAGGATCAATAAACGGAAGCTCAGTCTAGACAAGACAGATATGATATTAGTTTATCAGCTCCATCTGGTATGCAGGCTGAGACCCTACCTGCCTGGGGACTGTCTCGCCAGAGTGGTGCATGCTCTGGTTATCTCTCGCTTGGACTACAGCAATGCGCTCTATGTGGGGCTACCTTTGAAGGTGACCCGGAAACTACAACAAAGCCAGAATGTGGCAGCTAGACTGGTGACTGGGAGCGGCCGGCGAGACCACATAACACTGGTCTTGAAAGACCTACACTTGCTCCCAGTACGTTTCCGAGCACAATTCAAAGTGTTGGTGCTGACTTTTAAAGCCCTAAACGGCCTCGGTCCAGTATACCTGAAGGAGCGTCTCCACCCCATCGTTCCGCCCAGACACTGAGGTCCAGCGCCGAGGGCCTTCTAGCGGTCCCCCCACTGTGAGAAGTGAAGCTACAGGGAACCAGGCAGAGGGCCTTCTCGATAGTGGCACCCGCAATTTGGAACGCCCTCCCACCAGATGTCAAAGAGAAAAACAACTACCAGACTTTTAGAAGACATCTGAAGGCAGCCCTGTTTAAGGAAGCTTTTAATGTTTAATAGGTTATTGTATTTTAGTGTTCTGTTGGAAGCCGCCCAGAGTGGCTGGGGAGGCCCAGCCAGATGGGGTATAAATAAATTATTATTATTATTATTATTATTATTATTATTATTATTATTATTAATGATCCCCCAGCTGGTTGAGCAGACCTCAGTCTGTTCTGCACACGATTGCTTTCCACCAGCTTTGCAGGCTGCCTAGAGATAACTTGGCTCTGGTGATCGGTGCTGTAGTAACTTCCGGGTTAGATTACTGCAATGTGCTATACATGGGGCTGCCTTTGAAGATAGTTCAAAGCCAGTGGCTCACCTAGTCCAGCATCCTGTTATCACTGTATTAAAAGGACATGTGGGTGGTGCTGTGGTCTAAACCTCTGAGCCTCTTAGACTTGCTGATCAGAAGGTCAGCGGTTCGAATCCCCATCATGGGGTGAGCTCCTGTTGCTCTGTCCCAGCTCCTGCCAACTTAGTAGTTCGAAAGCATGCCAGTGCAAGTAGTTAAATAGGTACCGCTATGGTGGGAAGGTAAATGGCATTTCTTTGCACTCTGGTTTCCGTCACGGTGTCCTGTTGCGCCAGAAGCGGTTTAGTCCTGCTGGCCACATGACCTGGAAAGCTGTCTGTGGACAAATGCTGGCTTCCTCGGTCTGAAAGAAAAATGAGTGCCACAACCCCATAGTCACCTTTGACTGGACTTAACCATCCAGGGGTCCTTTACCTTTACCTTTTTTTATCTATCACTTTGTTGTTTGGATGCTTAATTATTACTGGGGGTTTTTTTTTAAAAAAATATGCTTTTAATTTGGTTATAAGTCACCTTTGTATAAGACAACTAAAACTGTATAAGTTATAATAGGAAACCAAATGTTACTATTTGGTAAGACAAGTTTCCCTCACTTCCTCTGCTATTTGAGTGGCTGTGGCAATGGGAAAATACTTGGTTGACCCCATGACTAGAGGCAACCGTATACCTGAAGTTTGTCACAACGTGCTAAGTTGGCCTGGTGTCCAGATAGCTTTAAAAAGCTCAACAGCTTTCAGGGTGTCCTGGTTTTACTCTTTGAAATATGGCAACCCTACTATGATGTGACAACAACACAGTAACTGAGTGTTACTTTTTGGTAAGCCAAGTTTTCCTCACTTCTTCCCATTTCTGTGTGGTTGTGGCAGTGGGGTGACCTCTGGGCTTAGAGATTACTTTCTCCATACAGAACTACCCACACTGTAAAGAAATTTATTCATGTATGAGACTACAGCGGCAAGAATGTTACTTGCCCAACAATGGAAAGAAGTAGTCCCAGCAGAGGAAGAATGGATACAGAAACTTATGGGATATGCAGAAATGGCAGAACTTACCAGAAGAATAAGAAATCAAGATAACAAACTTTTTATAAAAGAATGGAAATGGTTTAGTGAATATTCACAGATAAATTGTAAACAGATAAAAACATTGATAGGATTAGGATAATAACCTGCAGTTTCATAAGAGTGTATATTTACAGAAGATGAATAAATGAGCAAATTAAGTTAATTAGGATATGCAGAAGATATTAAAAATAAATTTAAGGAACGGCAGGAAGAGGGGGAAGGAAGTCAAGTTTTGAAATGTCAAAATGATTGTAAAATCAGTGAATTGTATAAACTTGAGAAGTATAAATACTTTTTTAAAAAGAGAGAGATTACTTTATACATGCAGTTAGTCACAACATGCTATATCAGCCTGTCCGTGATGTGGTTAGCCTTGATCGGTTTGCAAACAGGGATATATATATATATATATCCCTAGCTGCTGATCTAGGTGATTTCCTTCTGCGGAAAGGTGGAGGCCATTAGAAAACACAACTGTTTAAAGCTGAATCGAAGTTTCCTCTACGTGCAAGGGATTTCTTTTGCATGGGGGTGCTCAAAACAGTGTACCCCACAAACATGCCTGCACTTTGAGGTGTTGCAGTTTGTTCTTCCACATTTTTCTGCTGCCCTTGTAGACCCAGCCTCCCTCCCTCTCTCTTCTTTCTAGCCGAGATAAAACGGAGGTTAAGGTTAGTAGAAATAAGAGGTTTTTTTCAGTCATGGCCTGCTTTCTGTTTGCTACGAGACTGTTCTCATGCAGCTACCATAGCACTGCAATTGCTTCCCAGTTGGTGGAGCCAGAGGAATCTGTAGGCAGAGTGGCAAAGCTTTGCAGTACTAGGCAAAGTATCACTTCCAATGTGTTTGTTTCTAAGTCTGTTCCTGCATTAATATGCAGTTTTTCAAAATGAAGATCTCTGAATTTATATCGGTGCAGGCATTTCAAATGTATCTTACCCTAAAATATGCATATTGGGACATCCTGTGTTCTGAGAACTGCATTGCAAAATTCAGAGAAGTGCAGAATCTGAAGGATTCAATACATTCTGATCTGCACATTTGGAAGGTGCAGGTCAGATCACTTAACACTAGAATCCCTCAAATCCTTAGAATTTGCAAAATTCCCCCAAACTCTCCATCGTCTACTGAAAGATAATGCTGCATATTCAATCTTTCAAGCGTTCTTGTGCAGCAGGATCTTTAGGTAGGTGATGGAAACCCTGGAAAATAGTGATAATGAGAGCAGTACAAGGGTTTGGAATCTCAAGGCCATTCTGACTTGGTTTCCCTTTCAGTTTTTGAGCAAAAGAAAAGTGAGACCAGATCATTAAGCTTTGCCTGCTACCTAAGAAAATGTGGTTCTGAACGAACACACACACACACACACACACACACACACGAAGAACCAAATTCCCAGAGTAGTGGAAAACTATATTGGATTGTGGTGGCCTTTGGCTGTGAGCAATAAAGTTTGCCTGGGTATGCCGGAAAACCCTGTGTATTTATACATTCTCTGATTTTGTCCCCAGAGATCTGCAGTAGTTGAACCAAAAGTTATCGCCTTACCTCAATAATTACAGCTTGAGTTTTTTATGAGCTGTCTTATGCAAGAGGTCAGTCTGAGTAGTAATAATGGCCCCCTCTGTTAAACACACAGGTCTCCCCACACACACCTGTAAAATGTGGAGGGAGATCGACATTTTCTGCGCTGGGTCATTGCTTTTCCATCCAAAATGGCTCCGAAAACACAGAAGAGGGTATGGTTTGGCCTCATTGGCATGTTGTCAGCATTAAATGTGGCATCAAAAGCAGCAAAATTAAGTGTGTTTCCCCCCCCCCTCCATGCCGGAATTTTTTTCCTCCTGACTGAATCGAACAATGCCGTTGCCATAGAAACAGCCTTTCTCAAAAAGGTCACTTGGAAGAAACTGTGTTTTAGGTGCAACTCAAGGAGATTATGGGGGATTAGCTAATTTATATATATATTTCTTTAAAGGAAATATTATGAGCGAATAATATCCAGCTGAACTGGAAGGCTCTCTCAGTAAATTAAAAACTCTGTGATAAAAGCTTTATTTCCCCTTTTCAAAATAGGAACGGTATGCAGTCGGGTGATATCTGAAATAGAGATTGTGTGTGTGTGTGTGTGTGTGTGTGTTTAACTTGGTTTTAATTAAACCTCAGTCAGGGCTAAGAAATGTGGTGAGAGCAGATAATTGCCATATTCCCAATGCAGATTTTAAACTATGGCTTTGATATGTGTAACTCCTGACTGACTTGTACCCCTGCATTGCTTCCAGGGTGAGAAGATGCTCTTCCACCTTTCAAGGAGAGTAGGCCAAGGCCACATCCACACCAAACATTTAAAGCATTCTTGTACCACTTTATTACCCCTCACAGAATCCTGGGAACTGTAGTTTGCTATGGGGGGCTGAGTTGCCAGATCCCTGTACCCCTTACAGAGTTTCAATTCTCCGAGTTCCCTGGGAAGAGGGACGGTTAGATAAGCAATTTTGGAAACTGTAGCTCTGTGGGGGGAGTGGGGGGGTCTCTAAACAACTCTCAGAAGCCTTCGTAAATGATTGTTGTTGCTATCATCATCATAATTTACTAAATTTCCATAACAATCTTCATCCGAAGATCACAGGGCAGTTTACAATAAAAAAAACTCACAAAAATGCATAACATAAAGGTAAAGGTAAAGGGACCCCTGACCGTTAAGTCCAGTTGTGGACGACTCTAGGCTTGTAGCGCTCATCTCGCTTTATTGGCCAAGGGAGCCGGTGTACAGCTTCCGGGTCATGTGGCCAGCATGACTAAGCCACTTCTGGTGAACCAGAGAAGCGCACAGAAACGCCGTTTACCTTCCCGCTGGAGCGGTACCTATTTATCTATTTGCACTTTGATGTGCTTTTGAACTGCTAGGTGGGCAGGAGCAGGGACCGAGCAACAGGAGCTCACCCCGTCACGGGGATTCGAACCGTGACCTTCTGATCGGCAAGCCCTAGGCTCTGTGGTTTAACCCACAGAGCCACCCGCATCCCTTAACGCATAACATAGTAACAAACAAAAACAACATCTCCCCAACGAAATCGTGGGAGAAGTGGAATGGGTTTTTTGCCTGGCGCCGGAAGATAATCAACGAAGGCCCTAGGTGAGCCACCTCCGGAAGAGTATTCCACAAACTACAGTTCCAGTGATTCTGTGCCGGAAGCCCTGGCTACATGCAGTTCTATGAGAGTGCTTTAAATGTAGGGTATGGATGCAACCCAAATGCAGTGTGAGAGAAAAATATGGGAAGAGGCAGCAGACCCTCCAAGTGTCCCTATTTTCCAGGGACAGTCCTGGATTTACAGAAGCTGTCCCAGTTTGATTTGACCCTGGAATGTCCTGCTTTTCCTAAGGACGTCCCAATTTCCATCAGAGAATGTCGGAGGCTATGGGTGCAGTGAGAATGAAACTTAAAGACTGTAGTGAAGAAGCTATTGCCTGAGACATAATGATGTTGCCCATCTACTCTGGGCGGCTTCCAATAAAATATTGAAAAACAATAAAACCTCAGACATTAAAAACCTCCCTGTCTTCAGATGCCTTCTAAAGTCAAATAGATGTTTATTTCCTTGACATCTGAGGGAGGGCGTTCCACAGGGCGGGCACCACTACCGAGAAGGCCCTCTGCTTGGTTCCTTGTAACCTCGCTTCTCACAGGGAGGGAACTGCCAGAAGCACAGCTGTCAACTTTTCCATTTTCTTGCGAGGAATCCTATTTGGAATAAGGGAATTTCCCTTTAAAAAAGGGAAACGTTGACAGCCATGGCCAGAAGGCCCTCAGAGGAGGACCTCAGTGTCTGGGATGAATGATGGGGGTGGAGACGCTCCTCCAGGTATACTGGGCCGAGCCTGTTTAGGGCTTTAAAGGTCAGCACCAATACATTTATTATGTGAAAGGCCATAATTATCTTAATATAATAATGTCTTCGGGTTTTCTTCTGAATCAGTAGTCTGAGTCAGTAGGGATAGCCAAGGCCTATGGGCACATTCAGATTTTTGAGCAAAACCTCCACCTCTGGTCACTTCTCTCACCTGTTCCCCAGTTCAACTGCCCCCCAACAGAGAGTGAAAACTTCGCTTTCCCAGTGGACTTGGGTAAAAGTTTGATCCAGTAGAATTAATCTGAGCCTTGAAAAGCACATAGAGCTGAAAGAAGAAGTGGAAGACAATATCTGTTTTCCAACTTCCTCCTACAGCGCTGTGTACTTCTTAAGAGAGAGAAAAGTAACCGACCTCACCGCCACATGGCCAAGGAGCCAGCCCGTACAGGGGGGGGAGCAACCAGGTACACTTGTCCAAGACTTTGGAAGGCTAAACTGGCTAACAAGAGCCCCGTCTTGGGACTCAGGTAAGCTCTGCATGGGCCTGCCAAGGGGGCAGCTCATAGGCTCTGTGGGTATGGAGTGAGATAATACAACATTTCTATAAGAATCAGAAATAAAGCCTTCAAATGGTCAAATTTACATTCACTAATCATTGCCGTAGGAATATATTTGAACTATTATTTCCTCCACTGTATTTATTTAGTAGTTGTTCTTCTTCTTCTTCTTCTTCTTCTTCTTCTTCTTCTTCTTCTCCTCCTGCATTGTAAACCTTTAATTGTTATCTTGATGTTTTTCAGATCAGTTTGCCCACTGATGAAGCTTGGCTTGAGTTCTAATCATTGCCAATCCAACTGTCCTCCGTCCGAACCAGCATTGTCAAACTTTTCAAACTTCATGGGACTTCTCTCTACATTTTCATCACTGAACACGTTGAACAGCATCTGGACCACAACAGAGTGCTGAAGGACCGCACATGCTACCTCTTGCCAGCTGGAGAAGAACCCATTAAAAAGTACTCTCTAGGTATGGATTTTCAATTGACTCAAGAAAGCATTTAATAGTTATTCTGTTCAGACGAACTTTCCCAAGCTTAGCATACCAAGCTATATGAATCAATTATATTTACTATATCAATTATACCACTCATTTTCCCAAAAGGAGTTGCGTTCATGAAAAACCTATGGTAGGTAGATACCCACTAAATTTATGATTATTTTTCCGTATAATGCTAAAAGCAAGGATTCCAGCTGTCTGTGTCCCCTGACTGCTCTCTGATCTCAGCTGAACTCACTGTGAATCTCCTGGAAGTGGGGCCGCTGGTGACATGGAGAGCATGAGTGATGTGCACAGCTCTCCTTCTCCTCCAAGCGTTTTCTGAATGCAAGTAGACATAAAACTTGAATAGGGATTGCGTGAGGTGAGATGGCAATGAAGCAAGTCGTAAAAAGTGTGTGTGGCGAGGGGATGTTCATTGTGTTCAGTGTTGAGGAGGAATAGTAGCAACCTTCTGTGGTTCAATTGATGAAGGATATGCTATGAGTACAATGAATGAATGAATGAATACCTGCTTGAAGAAGCAGTAAAGGTAAAGGGACCCCTGACCAGTTGTGGCCGACTCTGGGGTTGCAGCACTCATCTCGCTTTATTGGCCGAGGGAGCCGGCGTACAGCTTCCGGATCTTGTGGCCAGCATGACTAAGCCGCTTCTGGCGAACCAGAGCAGCGCACGGAAACACCGTTTACCTTCCTGCTGGAGCGGTGCCTATTTATCTACTTGCACTTTGACGTGCTTTCGAACTGCTAGGTTGGCAGGAGCTGGGACCGAGCAACGGGAGCTCACCCCGTTGCGGGGATTCGAACCGCCAATCTTCTGATCGGCAAGTCCTAGGCTCTGTGGTTTAACCCACAGCGCCATCCACGTCCCTTCTGAAGAAGCAGTACCATCTGCTTAATATTCCTCTCCTTGAGGTAGGGTCTGGCTTAGGGAAAGGCGACCTAGCTATGATTTGTCATGGTATCTATAACACATAACATGTTGTTAGGCAAGAAAGCAGGACATAGGATTATATCCAACTAAGTTCTACTCAAAGTAGATCCACTGAAAAGAATAAACCTAAGTTAGTCATGTCCGTTAACTTCACTGGGTTTACTCTGAGTAGGACTAGCATTGGCAACAACCAGGGACGCAGGTGCGCTGTGGTCTAAACCACTGAGCCTCTTGGGCTTGCCAGTCAGAAGGTTGGCGGTTCAAATCCCCGCGATGGGGTGAGCTCCCGTTGCTCGGTCCCAGCTCCTGCCAACCTAGCAGTTTGAAAGCACGCCAGTGCAAGTAGATAAATAGGTACCGCTGCAGCTGGAAGGTAAATTGTGTTTCCATGCTCTCTGGTTTCTGTTGCGCCAGTTTAGTCATGCTGGCCACATGACCTGGAAAGCTGTCTGTGGACAAATGCCGCCTCCCTCTGCCTGAAGGCGAGATGCAAAACTCTGCAAATAGCCATTAAAATAATAACAATAAAAATTAAACAGCTGCAAAAAGCCTGCTGGCATCTAAAGTTCTGCCAAAAGACATGGGAAAGCCAAAAGCAAGGATGGCTGCTGTGTTTCTGCTGAAAGATTGGAACATGCAACACTCAAAGCCTGGCTTCTAGCTGTGGCCTTTGGCCCCTGTATCACTAGGGACAATGGTGCTTCTACAGATGATTTCAGCGATTGAGCTGGGATATAATGGCTCAGGTGGTCCTTCAGGTACCATGGACCCAAATTCGCACAGGTTCATATTGTTGAACACCTTGACACCACCCTGATTTCTCCCCACCTCGCAATGCTTTTGTCTGAGCAAAACTCCCTGCTGCTTTCTGGTTAGGCTGTGACTTGTAAATATCTTGGCTTTTTGTGCTACTTTAAATACTGTCTTGAGATTTTTTTGTTAATGTGCTGAGGAGTTAAATGTAATAGAACCATCATTAACCAATTTTATTGAACTAATAACTCAGAAAGACCCTGCTCTTACCATTTGTAGCTGGGCTAACAACTTAGCCGTTTTTAGCACCCCAGTTAAACATACTCCTAATTAAGAACCAGGAGATATACATAAAGAGACTGATGTGAAGTCCTCTTTCAATTTTTCAAACTGTGAGAATACCTCTTCGAGTTTTATGGTGTTACAATCTCTGCTTGAACAATCTGCAGACAGAATGTAAAATTATGTGCTGAATTGTGTGTGCGTGTGTGTTTAATTACTGTTAGACTCAGGACAGACAGGAGCCTTTTTAAAATGCAAAAATTAAAACATGCTATAAATACAGTGGTGGAGGAAGAGGGATAGTATAGTATAACATCACCATACATCTTGAGGGCTTAAGAAAGCATTCGTTTTATTGTAGAATTTTAAAGAATTGATTGTTTTATTGCACTATATTATTCCTATGTCTGTTATTCCTAATTGTCATGGTGAGGCACCTTGAACACCTTATGGTGGAGGGGAAGAATGCAGGTGCTTATTTAATAAGTAAATAACATGCATTCAGCTTCTTTCAGAAGGTACTTCTTGCACCTGAACTAGCAGAAGCCAAAGCTAGCAGGGGAATATTATTACTATTATTATTATTATTATTATTATTATTATTACTAGTAGTAGTAGTAGTACTGCTACTACTATTACTACAGTACTACTACTACTTTTAAAAAATCACTGCCACTCCAGTGAACAGTAGAAGAGTTGATGTGAAAAAATTACTATTATTATTATTTCTTGAATTTATATACCCCCATATACCTGGAGGTCTTAGGGCGGTTCACAGAACTGTGTATTTCTATTCTTGCTCCCATAAGCTGGAGAAATGGTGCTGTGAGATACTTTCTCATATGCAAACATATTTATTACAAGCTACAGAGAGAATCTAGGCTCTCTTTGGATCAAGGGCAAATGGATCTTGTGAAAAATAGACAGGTGAAACAGTTTTAATGCCTCCGCTAATCCAGCCCATTGACCCTAAGGCAGCTTCCATTATTGGTCAACCTGCATTGACTTCCACCACCTGTGACATTGTGGGCAGAATGTATGGGATCAAAGATATTTGCCATATACTGAGACAGAGACAGGCCTTCCACAAAGGTCTGAAAGCCTACAAGTGTGATGGTGCAGGGCTAGACGATCGGATCTCAGCTTGCTGGGGAACTCATAGATGACTGACTCAGCCTATGTCAGAGCAGCACTGTGGCGATCACACAGGGTCCCCGGACGTTTGACGGTCTATTGATCCCTGTGCCACCACTGTGATTGCCTCCTCACTGCCACCAACCCGTTTCTCTCGGGTACACATGGAGTCCAGACAGTTGTTAACATTAACAAATAATCAAGTTTATTTTATAAGCATGAACAAGTTTATGGTTTCAGTTAATTTTTCTTGTCAGTGTCTTAATCTTAGTTTCTTTACTGACCTATACGTTCCTAACAACTTCAAACTGATTATCCCAACTATCTATCTGACTCCACCTAACAGTTCCTCTCACTCTCTCACAACACAACTCGACCAACCCACAGACTTATCCTCCCTCTTCCTTCTCCAACTCCCAACTCTCAACTGACTTTCTAACAACACCAACTCTAACTCTAACTCCTCCCCTTGGGTTCCCACTGGCCAATCACTTCACACTCATTTAACCCTTTCCTTTTGACCCAACTAGGAGACAAACGCCACAAGCACGCATACTAGAAAAAAATACCGATGCAATGGTCTTAGATGGTCATGTGACCCTGTACTAATAGGTGTGATTTTATGGACTTGGATTGATAGAAGGCTATCAATCAGTTAAAGATGGTTGAACTGATTAAATGTCTAGCATTTAACCAATCTGTCAGTTTGGATAACTGTCCAGAGGAATTACCAAGAGAGGCCCCCTTTGCTAATCTTAGCACCCTAGAAGGTTTGTAGGGAAGGAGGTAGTATTTGAGATACATTTTTCCGCCTTCCCACATCAGTTTGTAATTATGATGATTATTTTTATTTCTTTTTTTAAAAAAGTCATTGTGAAAATTCAGCAACATTTTAGTGGGAATTTTGCAAAGCAATTCCGTTTTATATAATACATTTTGGGCTGGAGTACTGCATTGCAAGATGACAAGGATGGCTGTGTTGAAGTCCACATATTGTTTCAGAAAGTGTGAATTGGGTTAGGTTTGCCTGTAACTGTGAACTGAATCAAATTTCTCCCCATCCGTATTCAGAACACCACAAGAAACTTACCAAGGGATGAATGAGTCACTCTGTTTCCAGTCTGTGCCACCTTTACAGGTCTTCTCTTAGAAGTTCATTCCATCCCATTTCCGTATCAATCTCCAATTTAGAAAGCAATGAAAAAATGTGCATAAGTCTTTAAATATGCATTTTAAACATATTTTCTCCAAAAATGCACTTTTCTAGATGTATTTTTTCTCAAAATTTGTATTTATAAATGCATTTTGATGTGCTTCTTGAGTTGGTAAGTTCTATATAATGTTCAGAGAAATGTGAAATCCCTGGAAGATATGGATCAGAGCCGATCGTATTCAGATTTGCAAAGACAGAATTCCTCAATCGCTGCTGATGGTGGATCCACAATCTGGGTTACGTGATGGAAGAATCTGACAGCGGCTTTCCTACACACTTGCTGATTTGCTTGCTGTATTTTTTAAAAATCTGCCCTGAAGATTTGTTGACCATTTCTTCCTAATTCTCACACACCCAAATCGAAGTGGGGTGTCTCTAAATTGTAACCAGTGAGAACAGCTGGAACCAAAAATAGCTGTCGATTGAGAGAGAACTCTTGCTTGCACAGAGCAGCCTGGTATTCTGCCTGTTTACATTATTTTGGCTCTTAAAACCACTTTAGCCATGGGTCAGGATGTGTTTCCATCTTGTAATCTCTGCTGTCAAGTAAACAGGACATGGAGGAAAGCTTCTTGTTAATGCAGAAGCAGAAAAAAAAAACTTTTACAGGGTGCATGTCGTTTGAGCCTTTAACCTCACATTGACCATCCAAATTGCATTTGTCTGACACAACTATGATGTTCTTGCGGGGCGGGGGGGGGGGTTTGAAGTGATACCACATGGGCTGCTACTTCAGAAAATCCAGTTGCAAAGAAGTTCCTGTTTGTACTTGAATTGGTTTCAAAGCTTGTTTTGGGAATGTAATTTACCTAGAAGAGCAGGAATGCAGCTTTGCATCAGAGGGGCAAGAGAAGCTGTTAAACTCTGTGGAGTTAAAGAAGTTTTCCTCTCCTCATCTCTGTTCCCATCCGCTTCAGGCACAGAGTGGTGACAGGTTGAAAAATGGACCGTTGCATAGCTGAGATAACTAACTGGGGCCAGAGACGTCCCATTTGCCCTGTCCTGCTACAGAAGATTATGGATCGTGTACTGTGCAAACCAATTGAGAATTTCCTTTTTGTCTTGGCAACTTTTGGTATTCCCCAAGTCTTGAGTTGTGGGCCAGATGCACAGATGTCCGTACGTTTCTGAGCACAATTCAAAGTGTTGGTGCTGACCTTTAAAGCCCTAAACAGCCTCGGTCCAGTATACCTAAAGGAGCGTCTCCACCTCCATTGTTCTGCCCGGACATTGAGGTCCAGCGCCGAGGGCCTTCTGGCAATTCCCTCGCTATGAGAAGCCAAGTTACAGGGAACCAGGCAGAGGGCCTTCTTGGTAGTGGCACCCACCCTGTGGAACGCCCTCCCACCAGATGTCAAGGAAATAAACAACTACCAGACTTTTAGAAGATATCTGAAGGCAGCCCTGTTTAGGGAAGCTTTTAATGTTTAATAGACTATTGCAATTTAATATTTTGTTGGAAGCCATCCAGAGCGGCCGGGGAAATCAAGCCAGATGGGCGGGATATAAATAATAAATTATTATTATTATTATTATTATTATTATTATTATTATTATTTGCGTGGAGAACCTTAGTGTGTGAACCAAGATCCCCTAGGAAACAGCTGCTGCTTCACAGCAGTTGTTCCCACGACTGCCTGTAGTTGAAAAAACACAGCTGGAATTGTGGAAGCAGGAAGTTCTCCCTGTCTCTGGGAAGAGCATGGTTCACAACCTGTATTTCTCCCTGCAAGCGCATCCACCAGAACAGCCTGCATCCGAGTCTTTTAATCTGAGTCATCAAGAGAAACAGCAGTCACTTCTTGTCTCCTGAACAAAAATATGTATTTATTTTATTTTTGTGAAGAGTGCTATTCTCAAATGCATTGGGCATACCCAGTAGACAATTGCAAGTACTTTTTATAAATAATACCATTTTTCCAGTACTTTGTGAGTTTAATGTTTTGGCCGGGGGTGGGAAGTGATACTGTCCCCCTCTTTTGGGGTTGAATTGCAGTCTCCCCTCCCCATGTTTAGCTACAAAAGTAACTTTAACCCTGAAACCTGACATTTAATCAGAATATTTAGCATACTTGGAACAAATAGTTGTTGATGATGCAGGAAAAATCAGGGAGAGAGCAAAAATGCTTATCATTTCCAGTGACAACAGGAGACCTCATACAAAAAACACTTGAGCTAGCAGGAGTTCCATTGCATTTCATGGAAAGCGAAGAGAGGGAGGGGGATATCTTGCAAGTTCAGAAAATAACTCATCAAAATAAAACAGGAAGAGAGGCAGCAAACAGAAAAGAGAGAATGAAGAAGAATGAAACAGGGCTGTCACCAGATTAAAGAAACCTTAGGGTGAAACTGTAAGGTAAAGGTAAAGGGACCCCTGACCATTAGGTCCAGTCGTGACCGACTCTGGAGTTGCGGTGCTCATCTCACTTTATTGGCCAAGGGAGCCGGCGTACAACTTCCGGGTCATGTGGCCAGCATGACTAAGCCGCTTCTGGCGAACCAGGGCAGCGCATGGAAACACCGTTTACCTTCCTGCCGGAGCGGTACCTATTTATCTACTTGCACTTTGACATGCTTTCGAACTGCTAGGTTGGCAGGAGCAGGGACCGTGCAACGGGAGCTCACCCCGTCGCGGGGATTCGAACCGCCGACCTTCTGATCGGCAAGTCCTAGACTCTGTGGTTTAACCCACAGCGCCACCCGCGTCCCAGGGTGAAACTGTACATTGCACTTAATCCACGCGGCTACATGTCTTTCTTTTCCTTAGATTAATAGCAACTGCAGCAAGGGGTGGTGGTATCAAGATCACAACATGTAGGGAGGGGAAGTCAATCCTTCCCTATCCCAGCCACAACCTCCCTTCCCCACATTGCTCCTGTAGCTTAGCAAAAAGGAGAAAAAAAGAAGAAAAATCCATTTGTGCGAAGTCGGCATCACTGCACACAATATATGGGGCATTACAAGTAAACTTAGTTGGCTGGTGGTTTAAGTTTTAGTGGCTCAGTAAATCAAATGATTAAATTTTCATCAGTGGGATTATGTATAAAATAGTAGGTCTGAAGCTGAGGGCGTATTTCCTTTTTGGGGCATATGTGGGGTGTCGCAAGAGGCATCCCAAAAACACATCCCCCAAACCTAGTTTCTCAAACGGGAAAGACTGTGTTCTAAGAAGGAGTTGGTTATCTTCTGCTGGAGGAGAGATCATTAAGAGGCAATATAAATGTCACCCTGACAGAGACACACGCCCGACTGGCATGTTCTCTCCCTCCTGGTCGAACATTTGGGAGCTTCAAAAGCTTTCTTCTGCCTGAACATCACAGCGACCAATGCCAACAGACATCAGCACACTTAGGGACCCGCAGAGTCTTCACAGCTTGTGTAACAGACCTCAGCAACTCAGCATTTTGGCTAATCTATGTTTAGCGGGTGGCACTGTGGGTTAAACCACAGAGCCTAGGGCTTGCCGATCAGAAAGTTGGCGGCTCGAATCCCCACGACGGGGTGAACTCCTGTTGCTCGGTCCCTGCTCCTGCCAACCTAGCAGTTCGAAAGCACGTCAAAGTGCAAGTAGATAAATAGGTACAGCTCCGGCAGGAAGGTAAACAGCGTTTCCGTGTGCTGCTCTGGTTCTCCAGAAGTGGCTTAGTCATGCTGGCCACATGACCCGAAAGCTGTACACTGGCTCCCTCGGCCAGTAAAGCGAGATGAGCACCGCAACCCCAGAGTTGGTCATGACTGGACCTAATAGTCAGGGGTCCCTTTACCTTTACCTTTATTTACATACAAACACCCACGGAGCACTGCAACATGGCTCCCTCTCTCTCTAGCATCAGACAGCAAAGAGAATGAACAAAGGACAATAGTCCTACTTCACGGAACACAGTAACACAAACACCCTGTTTCTGTCACTTCCCACTCTGTGGAGTCAAAACATACACCGTCATGTGATGGACAACAATCCCATAACTGCAGTCACGGAGTAGGAATTCTAACGATAACAGCCCTCTTCAGATATTTGGAGGGCATAGATAGCACAGCAAATTTGCTTTCTGTTGCTCCAGAGAGCAGAGCCCAAGCCAATAGGTTAAATTATGAGACAGGAGACTTTGGTGAAACATCTGCATTGGCTGCATCAAGCCAGGTTTAAGACCCTTGTGATAATTTACAGAGTCCTGAACAGCTTTGGTCCAGGGTACCATAGGGATGGCCTGAACCCTTACACCCCTTTCTTGACCACATCAGCAAGTGTGTTGTTGGTTGTCACCCAGGTTGGCAAAATTCATAAACTGGCAATTAAGATCCTTCTGTGACTGATAGACTGATAGCATTTATATCCCCCCCCCCATTTCTCCAAGGAGCTCATCCAATGAGCTTCATAACTGACTGGGGATTTGAACCCTGTTCTCCCAGCCGCTAGTCTGACGCTCTAAACACCATACTACACTGTTAGTTGGTCTCTGATTTTTTATTTTTTATTTACTGTATGGTTTTGTGTACAGTTGTACCTTGGCTTCCGGACGCCTTGGGAGTCAAACATTCCGGCTCCTGAATGAACAAAAACTGGAAGTTAGTGTTCTGGTTTTCAAACCTTCTTTTGGAAGCCGAACATCCGACGGGGCTTCCACGGCTTCTGATTGGCTGCAGCAGCTTCCTGCAGCCAATCAGAAGCCGCACTTTGGTTTCTGAACGTTTTGGAAATTGAACGGACTTCCGGAACAGATTCCGTTCGACTTCCGAGGTGCGACTGTATCATTTTTGTGAGCTGCTCTGATTTTTTATTTGAACGGTGGTATATAAATATCTTTGTTAATAAATAAATTCCCCAAAAGCTGCTTGGGTGGAGAGGGTTAATTACAATTGTTTGTTACACACCTTGCTTTGTCCTTTCTTTTTTGCATGAATTTCTTTCTTCTCTCTATCTCCCTAGCTTTTGTATTTTTTGTTTTTTAGATCCTCTGAACTTGGAAGTATTCCTTTTCTCCCCCGCTTTCTTCCCCCCTCCCTCTTCATTTTGCCTGAACGTGCGTCTTTGTCTCTCTGCGATTCAGGGTATTAACATGAGAGTGATGGCATTAATATTGATGTGGACCTCCCTTAGTAGAAGCTTCATTTCTGAGAGTGCCAGCAGCATATAAATAGTATTACTGGGTAATTAGCGAGCATCAAGCTGTGCTCTGATTTATCAGGATTTTATGTTTCACTTTTCTTGCCTCATCTAGCTTGTATTGGGTTTCCATTCCCAGATTGTGCCTAGAGAAACACTGAGCTGAACAGAACAGAAATGGATGAGAACAATTTGGGAGCAATGACATGTTCTTGCTTGGCTCCTGTTTTCACCCCAATAGATCAGCTCCCATCAACTCTCAACAGCATGGCCAGTGGCCAGGGATGATGGGAGTTGTAGTTGTAGCAGCATCTGGACAGCCACAGCTTAGCCATTCTACAACAGAGATTATGCTTCTGTACAGAATGCAGCTGCTGGAACGCCAACTGGGACTGGGTGTTGTGGAATCATAAAATCATGAGTTGGAAGGGTCCCGCAAGGATCATCTAGTCCAACCCCATGCAATGCAGGAATGTGCAACTTTCCCTTATGGGTATTGAACCTGCAACCTTGGCATTATCAGTTGTTGTTGTTGTTTAGTCGTTTAGTCGTGTCCAACTCTTTGTGACCCCATGGACCAGAGCACTCCAGGCACTTCTGTCTTCCACTGCCTCCCGCAGTTTAGTCAAACTCATGCTGGTAGCTACACTATCCAGCCATCTCATCCTCTGTCGTCCCCTTCTCCTCGTGCCCTCAATCTTTCCCAACATCAGGGTCTTTTCCAGGGAGTCTTCTCTTCTCATGAGGTGGCCAAAGTATTGGAGTCTCAGCTTCATGACCTGTCCTTCCAGTGAGCACTCAGGGCTGATTTCCTTAAGAATGGAGAGGTTTGATCTTCTTGCAGTCCATGGTACTCTCAAGAGTCTCCTCCAGCACCATAATTCAAAAGCATCAATTCTTCAGCGACCAGCCCTCTTTATGGTCCAGCTCTCACTCATTATCAGTACCACACTCTAACCGACTGAGATACCCAGAAATACATTTAACTGCTGCAAGAGATGCACTGACTTCCAGTCCATTTCTGAGTAGGGATGGCAGAGAATTTTGATTCAGCTTGCATTTAAAGGCAGAGCTGCTTAATTTGCACTTTCCAAAACAATGCACAATTTGAAACCCAGCCATTCATGGAAATTCACCCTTCTCTGAATTTTGCGGTGAAGTTTTCCAGCCGAATTTTGTGTGCCAATATATATACCAGAGTAAAATGTGCATAGAATTGCATATGCTATTTATTTCTTTTTATTTCATGAAATTTATACCTGCTTAATTGTAAAAACTCATAAAGGGATTTTTCCAGAAAGCATAATATTAGTAAATGTAACTTACAAAAATCCATTATATTTGCGGAAAGTACATTGCAAAAATGTTTGTATTTGGAGCGACACCTTCATTCTCTTAATTTTGGTGCTAAGCAAAGGCCTTTAATTTCCCCCAGGCCTTTTATAACTTTTCAAAATTGAGCTTTTCTGCTGCTTTCGGGTGCTTTTTCCATTGAATTGTTGGATTCCTCTCTCTCCTAAGATGCCCTGGAATCTTTGAAGGGTGGTCTATAAATCTGTTATATACAATATTATTAGAAAGGAAAACTTCTGGATCTATCAATCTGTTTAAATATTTATCAACTGCACTTTAATATAAAACATCACAAGGCAGTATACAACCTAAAAAGCACAGCAAAGCATCTCAGGTGAAAATACAGTTTTTAGAAGATGTTTGAAAAAGAGCAGAGAGTACTCCTGCTAATTTTGGCCTATAGATCCAAGACCTAAAAGTACAAGGATTTTATGTGGAAGACAAAACTCTGAAAAACAAAACAAAATAAAACCTAGCTTCTGATTTTTCAGAAAAGAGCTCTATTTTTGCACATGCCATGTTCCTTAGAATCATTCCATCCTGGGTGCTCATAAAACTAGAGGGGGTTTCACACATGTTGAATGAACCTGGGGGGGGGGAGTTCTGGGGGCCATGCAGTCACCCACCACTGTCTGGGCTGTTGCCATAACCATACACCCTTGACATTTGCACACCCTTTGGATATTGAAAGCCATTCTACTTCTATATGTTATGTCAAAAGTTCATTTCTTCACTGCCTATTAGCCAAAAAGGCCCCCAAGGCACCTCACAAGGAATAATACAAAGGATAATTCAGGCAAAATAAATAAAAAATAGCATGGAAAAAAATTAAAACAAAATCTAAAATGCATTCATATTCTTGCCGAAAGGAAGTACCCAGCAAGATATCAGAGACTGCAGGAGCAGTTCCTCCCAGTTTCCCTTTTTTAAGGGAAATTCCCTTATTCCAAATAGGATTCCTCGCAAGAAAAGGGAAAAGTTGACAGCTATGGTTCCTCCTTATAAGAAACCCAGGTAGGGGTGATGAGGTGGCAGGGCAGAAAGTAGCCTCTTGATGGACCCAGCACAATTTCTTGTAGCAACCTGAAGTTTGTGGGCAGAGCTCCTACACAAGAGGAAGCACCTTACTAGAGAGGAGCCATCATTGTATGGAGAAGCCATACCGTTATGTCTGTGCAGACATCAGGGAAACACAGAAGCAGCAGTGGGTGGCACTAGGCAACATTGCTACACATTTCAGTGTGTAGAGGGACCCCACACTGTCGTGAACCCACCACTGTCGTGTCCCATGGCTTTCATTCGAAACCCCGGCTGTTTTACTGAAGAGGGCAGAAGTTGAAATGTTTTAACTAATCAAATCCATATAATATTTTTTGTATAGAACAATGAGAGTCATGAAGTTGGATGCCAGAATGCTGTGTTGTTATGATGATGCTGTATATTATGATTTTGTTGCATGCCACCCTAATTTCCAAGGTGTGTGAGATTCCAGGGGTTGATTACCCGGGGTTCGTGTTTCCTTTTGGAATGAGGCACAGCAGAGACTGTGGTGTCTTTATGAAATATGGTTTATTTACACACATATATACTACCTGAGCCTATGATGGAGGGGTTCACAGCATTAATACCCCAAAAGGGTCTTGTTCCTCCTGTAGCTACAGCCTTGGATTCAAACAGACATCAAACATTGCTCTGACCTTCTCTCCAGCTTGCTCTGCTCTCAACTTTGTCTTTTTCTTTCTAACTATCACAAGTTGGCCATTTGTTGTCTCACACGGAGCCCCTTTCCTTTGTTCCCCTTAATAGCCCATCACTCTGGCAATCACCTCATCAGACTTATATTTTAACACTTGCTGGATCCAGGAGCTAGAAGTGTCTTGGCCATGGGTAAGCAAACTAAGGCCTGGGGGGCCGGATCCAGCCCAATTGCCTTCTAAATCAGGCCCGTGGATGGTCCGTGAATCAGTGTGTTTTTACTTGAGTAGAATGTGTCCTTTTATTTAAAATGCATCTCTGGATTATTTGTGGGGCAGTTCTTTTCTCTTTTTTTCAAAATATAGTCTGGCCCCCCAGAAGGTCTGAGGGACAGTGGACCGGCCCCCTGCTGAAAAAGTTTGCTGACCCCTGGTCTTGGCATACAGCCTATATCCCCCCTTAAGCTCACAACACTATGATAAACACAACATTTTAACATTCTTCATTTTATCTTGCGTTTTATGTGATTCATTTTATGATTGATATTGTATACCATGCTGCAGTCTGTTGGACAGATGATGAGGTCGTGTTTATATGTGTGTATGTACAGTGGTACCTCGGGTTACATACACTTCAGGTTACAGACACTTCAGGTTACAGACTCCACTAACCCAGAAATAGTACCTCGGGTTAAGAACTTTGCTTCAGGATGAGAACAGAAATCGTGCTCCAGTGGTGCGGCGGCAGCGGGAAGCCCCATTAGCTAAAGTGGTACCTCAGGTTAGGAACGGACCTCCAGAACGAATTAAGTTCTTAAGCCGAGGTACCACTGTACATACACAAAGAGAGAACTTCTAGTGACCGTTGTACCTAACCTGATGGCTTTAGTCATTCTCAATGCTTGCCCTTAAACAGACTTCCCTCCATTGCTAATTTCAAAGACGCATCGCATTGAACATCACAAGGTATAGGATTTCATGTAGCACTAAACATACCTATCCAAAAGTTTCCAACCACTTGTTTTTGTCCTATTAATATTCCTTGGTGCAAATGCATCCCTTCACTAACAAACCCCAGGGTGGAGCGTAAGGCTCTCCCTAGAGCTGCTGTCAAGCTTCCAAACAGTTCAGACTTCCCAGTCGCTTACTAACTTGAGCCGCTGGTAGGAAGCTGAAACCAAAGATGTACAGATCAGATAACACCAGCCTGAGATTTGGTCTAATCCTGCAGGGCTCTTAACATTTTTGCTCCAGCAAGTATTATTTTGCTCCCTTAGCTCCTGTGTCTAGGCAATCACAAGTTCCGTCTGACGCTGTTTACCCGTGGCATGAAGCACAAACGAATTATGCTGCTTCCAATGCTTTTCAAAGAAGGAGAGAGTTTGATATGTGGAGGGCTGTTGGAAGTGTGAATCCAGCTCCTGACCTGTACCCACAACTCACAGATTATGTATGGTTAGCTCTGCCTCTTTCTCAGTGAGAGATCTTGAGGTTTTATCCAGGTGCTCCATTGGCATTCCATGAAATTGTATTAGTGCTTTTCCCACAGTGGCCAAGCAGATGCAAGCAGGACCTGGGCACAAAGGCACCATCCCCTCCTATGGCTTCCAGTGTCAGGAGCTCGTCCTACTCTCGAGTAGGACCCTGGCAGAGACACATGCCTGACTGGCATGTTCCCTCCCTCCTGGTCGATTGTTCGGGAGCTTCAAAAGCTTTCTTCTTCCCAAACAGCACAGTGACCCGTGCCAACGGACACCGGCACACTTAGGGATCTGCAGAGTCTTTGCAGCTTGCATAACAGACCTCAACAACTCAGCATTTTGGCTAATCTACGTTTATTGACATATAAACACACACAGAGCACTGCAACACGGCTCACTCTCTCTCTAGAATCAGACAGCAAAGAGAAAGAGCAAAGGACAATAGTCCAACTTCACGAAACACAGTAACACAAACATCCTGTCTCCGTCACTTCCTACTCTGTGGAATGAAAACATACACCATCATGTGATAGACAACAATCCCATGACTGCAATCACGGAGCAGGAATTCTAACATCCAGGACCTGCTATTCAGAAGCATTACAGCCTCTGACCATGAATGTAGAGTCTAGCCATCATGGCTAGTGGCTATTGACAACCTTATTCTCCATGATTCAGTTACAGATAGGTAGCCGTGTTGGTCTGCCATAGTCAAAACAAAAAAAAATTTTCCTTCCAGTAGCACCTTAAAGACCAACTAAGTTAGTTCTTGGTATGAGCTTTCGTGTGCATGCACACTTCTTCAGAACTTTATTCTCCATGAATTCATCTACTCTTTAAAACCTTCTCTGTTGGCAGCCATCACTGCCTCCTTTGGGAGTGAGTTCTGTAGTTTAACTATGTGCTTCATGAAGAAGCACTTCTTTTGTCTGTACAGTCAAGTCTTAGCTTACACAGGGGTTATGTTCTGGGGACAGTTCATAAAGCCAAAATCCCCATATAGTCAAAACACACTTTCCCAGGGTCACTGCACACTCTTCTTGTGCACCTCCAGATACTCTTCCCAGGTGAGTGCAGTGGGTGGTGGGATTGCCAACTAACCCCCGCCCCTGGGATGACTGACCCTTTTTCATTTTAACTTTTTTTCAGCCAGGTGTGTAAAGCTGAATTCACTAAAGTTAAATGCACTTACGCTGCAAGTCAACTGCACTGAATTTTCAAACATTCAGCTTCACTGGTTATCCACAAGTTCTAGTGCTGTTTCTTACTTAAAATTTATGACAAAGCTAAATACAAACACATACTCTCTGAATACACATGAGGAAAATATAAGATCAGAATGAACAATAGCCAAAATCAAATTAAGTTTATAATTATATAAAAATGCACAGACATTACTAATTTCTCCGAATAATTTTGTATTTGGAAGGTATAAGAAAGCAGAAAGGTTGATTATTCATATGCAACATAAAATTCCACCACTCTGCTAAGTAGTTCTCCTTGCCCTCTTTAACATGCACAAATAGTAAGTTTCTCAGAAGTTGCTATAAATAAAGCTTGTGTATGCCAGTTTATCTAAAGTAATTGATGGAACAGTTTTCCATCCCTGTGAAATATCTAGGCGTGCTGCTACCATCAAATAAATAATTATGGGTCTGCAAACAGTACCAGCATTTTCTCCTATCAAATACAGAGAATAAGCATAACCTAGGATCTAGAGCCACTGTGTCTTCTGCGATGACATTAATCTCCATGACCACTTGTTCCCAAAAGGCTTTTACTGTTGGACGGGTCCATCAGAGGAGCCAGTAAGTGGTTTTCCCAAGTGGTGTTTTCACCAGCACAAAGCATTACCATGTGTCGGTGGCAAAGTTCATCAGCTATTGTAGAAGATGCAGGTTGATGGACTACGCAGGGCTATTTTGGTAGCAATGCTTGGATTGTGAGTTCAGTGGCCTTTGGTTCGTGTAGTTTTCTCTGTTTGCCCTTTCTCCATAGTCACTTAATGCAATCAAATGCAAAATGATTTTCCTTTCAAATAAAAAGAGGGAAAAAGGCGAAATGGAGGTGATGGTTCTTTAATACAAGCTCCTCTATTTCTCATAATTTTGCAGTGGTAGCAGATTCATATTTAAATGCCATGTGAATAATTTAGAAATATTTTACATCTTTTATACATCTGGAATTCAATGTAAAACAGCTCTTGTGTAAGAGGAGCCAGTAAAATCAGGAATGAAAGCTTCTGAAATGCTGAAATTGGACAGGATTTTATAGGCCAAATTTTGAAATGTGAGGTAAGGCAAAGGGGTACAAAACTACAAAGGAATTATTTATTGTGAAGGCATGGGGGAGAACCAGGAATTAGAGTTGGAGTGCGGCTTAGAGAAATCACACAGCAGGCTATAGCCAGCACTAGTTTTGCTCAGAGAGTAGACCTACTAAAATAAATAGGCATGGCTAACTTAGGTCCATTAATTCCTATGGTTGTGCTGTGAGTAGAAGTTAGTTGGATGCAGCGCAGAGACAGCTGGTGACGTGATAACTCACCATCCCTGGGGCCATATCTTCTAGCACCTATCATGTCAACATTTCTACACTATCACAACCAGTTGGTTGATGCGTCCTGGAAAACGCTGTGCGTCAGGTACCATAAGATGAACGTAGCAGGGCTAAGTCACTGCACGGAGGCCGTTCCCCTCGGATCTCCATATTATGTTTTTGACATGTGCTCTGGCTGTTAGACAATAGGCTTAATCTTGGTAGGCAAAAACCTTTTAAAGTTTAGACCTTGCTAATATAAATATTTTAACACATCATTAATGGCCAAGCGTGGGACTTTATAGGCCAGACGTCTTGTAAAGTACAAGAGGAGTTCCTAAAGTACACAGATTGCTGCTTTTTGTTCTACATGCCAGCAGAGGTTGGCTTATTATGTTGAAAACTTCACTTAGCAAGTGACACAACACATGCAGTCTGAAAGGAGGGATTTGCAAATCTGCCGATTCTGATGTTGTCCCAAGTTCTGATTATTTTCCAATCTTAAGTTCAGTCCACCACATTTTCATACCAGTTTGCATTTTTTACAAGAAGTATTTACGAAAATTCTACCAACATTTTAGTGTGGATGTTTGCCAATATACACATTCCTGTATATTATTTTGACTAATTTATCATTTATACATACACTCCACCCTAGTATTTTTGTAGATGGCTGGAGAACTGCTTTGCAAAATTCAGAGAACTGTAAGTTGCAAAGGATGGCTTCATTTCTGTTTATTGACTGAACAGAAATGTAGTTTTAATTCATCACATTTTGTCAGCCGTGTATGTATTGCTTTCATAGGATGTGTTTTGTTCAGCCAGCCTGTGTTCGTGTTCTTCATTGGATGCAGTTCAGCTAACCTAAATGCATCATGTTCATTCACCATACCGGATCAACTGACTGCTTGCAGTGGTTTCATTGGGAGGAGTTCACTGTGGGAGGAAAGCTATGCTGCCTTCAGAAGTGGATTGTGGCTGGGTGGAGCAGAGACTGTATCCTAGTTTCACAGCACGTGGGTCACTGTTGCTTACCCAGAGAGGGAAGCAACAAGGAGGTCAGTACTGTGCAAAAACACAAGAAGCTTCATGCCTCCATCTCTGTCACTGCGTGAAAAGCTAATTGCAAGCTCTTTGGGGCACAGAGTTGTTTTGTACTCTATAAGGCACAATACATTGTTGGCACTATAGAATCAATAGTAATTAAACCTTTTATATCACTTTCAGTATTCCATTATGCTTTATCATCTCCCCTGCTGAGTAGGCTGCTAGCATTTCCATTGAATTTAAGAGTGACACGTGTCCCTTATTTATGTTTATGGCTCAACCGGCTCTCACCAAAGGCTGCTTGGCTACTGTTGAATCATGACATATCCTTTTCAGTGGTGGTTTCCTATTTGTGGAAAACGCTCCGTGCCTGTCTCTGTTGTTACTGATTTTTTACAGGAAGAATTTGAAAACATTCCTGTTAACTCGGGCATTTGATGGTTGAATGATACTGTTCCTGTCAACCCTGGGATCACTGGATGAGATAATGTTTTCAACTACTTTTAGGATGCTTTGACTGTTTTCAGAATGCTTGTTTTGTTGCTGCTGTGTTTGCCAAGCTGGGCTTCTTCAAGAGGAATGGTGGGATATACATTGAATTGTTGCTGTTGTTGTTGAGCCTTACAACAGCCCTGTGAGGTAGATTAGGAGATAACCAAAGACACCTAACAAACTGCAGAGACAATCCCTCTACTCCGTACACCAAGCCAGTTTCCCCAGCATGGCCTCTGGTTGAGTCACAAACACTTTGAGACAGAAAGTTTGCTTAGGAACTTGCATTCTTTGAGTGATATGTTTCCTAAGAATGAACAAAGTAGGAATCAATCGCTGGCTCTTTTCAAACAGAACAACTGTTCAGTGTTCTTGCTCATCTAAAATAAGTTGTCTTCTGCCAGACTGAGTGAGCAAATAAGTATATTGGTTGAAAGACTGAGCATATGAGAAGAAACTGAGAGTGAATGCACTGCATTCAAGAATTTCATTACAAGAAACAAGAAGGGTGCAAGTGTTGTTTTAATTAAATCTGAAGTTAAATGCCTTCTCCCTCTCTTTCAACAATGGTACCATCTTTGCCAAGGGTGAAGAGTCTCAGTTTCCACAACACCTCCCCACTACAACTTTATTTTTCTTGCACCACCTCCACTCCTTTAATATCTATTCCTGCAAGAAACGCTGTGGTACATATGTCCAAAAGTAACGGGTTGTCTGGGATTTTGCTCATCTCTTCCTCTTGCGAAGTACAGCTCCCACACTGGCCTTACCATTGCCTCAGTCGGCCATACAACTTGGAAGATTAAATTTAGATTGCAGATGTATGCTCTTGTGATACTGGAGATGCTTGTCAAGCCTTCTGAGAAGTGTGTGTGTGTCTAATGACCTTCAGAGCAGGATCTCTCATCAGTTTTCTATAGCGTTTCCCTGGGAAATAAATCTTTTCGTGACAAGCAATAACCATGTGTACATTTAAGGAAACCCCGAGGATTTTCCCTATTGGCCATAATGAGGCTTCCAGTAAATCCTTCAAGTCGAACATTCCCAAGTGTTCCCCTCCCCCACTTTCCAGATGTTTTAGCAGCTTATCTTCCTCACTGCTTGCTCTAAAGCTGATCTTCCTAGCTCCTTGCCTTGTGCCCTCTCTGCAAGAATATATATCTACAGGCATCCAAGTCCCTGCTGTTTGGAAATATCAGTGACCCTAAAGGAGGCAATCATGTCTTCAGTACAAACCATCAGCCCCCACTGTGTTCTTGTTTCTCATTTTACCTTTTTCTTCTTTCTTTTGACATTTATGGAAATCAGGCTGCAATCCTACATATGTGAACTTACCAGGGAGTAAGTCCTAGTGAACTCAGTGGGACTTGCTTCTAAGTAGACATGAATGAAATTGCTCTGTGAGACTCCTAGGTCGCAGGGAAGTTGACCAGATTTCTTCCTTTTTATTTTAATTTTTTATATTTACATTTATATGTACATATGTGCACAAAATTTCTTCTTCATAATGAAACACCCACCTTTTCCTGCTTATGACAAAGACATAGACACTCAAACCGATTTATGTGTACGTATGCCTCTTCTGTCTTGTTTGTATTATTTTACATTATATTTTGAGGTTAAATTTAAGCTGTAATAACTTAAATATATCCTTATCAATCATAAGTGTTAATGAATTGGTTGTTTTGCATACATATTTAAAAGGGATTTATTTATTTATTTGAGTATGCATGAATGACCACTAGCATAGATGATTTTGAAAGAAAAAGAAACAAACTTATGGGGAGGGACAGGCCTCGGATAGCCCTTCCGTTAGACATAGTGTGACAGCTGCCTTAGTTGGCAGGTGCTGGATCTGTAGAACAGAACTCTGTGTGGCAGCAACCTTCACTACCTCTCTCAAGCTAGTGTCCTGCTCCTAGGTGTGCTGGAGGAGTTGCCCCACTGCCAACACTGAAGGTATACATACGTTTGAAACCCACTGTCAGACTTCGGGGAATCAGATCCTTCCCCCGGTGGCAGTGATTAAGAAGATCAAACAAAAAGAGTGTTCTTACCAGAGTTTCTTTAATAATCACAGCGAGGGACAAAGGAATGCATATCCCTCTAAAAATGGTGTTGCTCCCTGTTAAGGTTTACCCCCCTCTGTTCCCCTTGATCTACGTCACTCCTACGTCAGGTAACCTGAGCTTGTTGCCTATGCGCTTTCTGTTCTATCACTCTCAGAGCCCGTCTAGTCCTAGGCGGGGGGGGGGGTCATGAATGCTGTCCACGGACACTGAATCTGCCAGCTGTCTCTCTCCTGGTGTGCCCTCTTCTAGCTGTTCCTCACCCAGTATTTCCCAGCTTCTCCCCTCTGGACTATGCCCCTCTGCAAACCACTGTTCTAAATCAATACAGTGGTACCTCGCAAGACGAATGCCTCGCAAGACAAAAAACTCGCTAGATGAAAGGGTTTTTTGTTTTTTGAGCTGCTTCGCAAGACGATTTTCCCTATGGGCTTGCTTCGCAAGGCGGAAACGTCTTGCAAGTTTGTTTCCTTTTTCTTAACACCATTAATACAGTTGCGACTTGACTTCGAGGAGCAACTCATAGAACGCGGTGTGGTAGCCTTTTCTGAGGTTTTTCTGAGACTTTGGTGATTTTTGAAGCTTTTCCAAAACTTTCCCGACACCGTGCTTCGCAAGACGAAAAAAATCGCAAGACGACAAAACTCGCGGAACGAATTAATTTCGTCTTGCGAGGCACCACTGTACTGTCCTCCTGCCCTTGGGAAGGTTCAGGAGAAGGGGGGATGGCTCCCACCATTCCTCCTCAGTCCAGCCCCAGACGCCCATGTATACCACTTTAACAGCCAGGTATCTTCCAAAGAATCCTGGGAACTGTAGGTTATTGAGGGTGCCGAGCATTGTTAGGAGACCCCTCACAGAGTGACAATTCACAGTACTCTTACCAAACCACAGTTCCCAGGATTTATTGGGGGAAGTTGTGACTGTGGCATGAAAAGTGCTGTAGGCATATGTGGTGGATGTGACCAAAGTATGATTCAGCTGCCGGCCCAATTGGCTTCCATATGCAGAGTGGAGGAGGGCGCCATCTTGTACTTCCCTCCAGACAGCGAAATGTCTTGCGCCAGCCCCAAAGAGCCTGTATCCAATGACTGTTTAGCCATGACCTCTCCATGGAGACCTCATGCTCTGTGTACCTCTGCTTGGGGGAGCAGAGAGCGCTTGAGGGTTGTTAGCTTTCATGTCCTGCTTGTGGGCCAATATCAGAAACAGAAGATACACAGAAGACTGCACAAAGAAGGTGGGTCTTGTGTTCTTATAGATACACTTTGAATTCCTTACTGACTTATTCACAAAACAAACGAATCTTCAGTGGCTTTGCTCTTAGCAGCTGCTAAGCCCTTTAATTTATCCAAGTCATTTACAATTTCTGATGGAACTGTTAATGGTGTGATGCGCACAGTGGAGAGGGAGGAATCTGAAAGGCTTAAATACTTTCTTTTTGTTTACTGCTGCTGTTTGTAATTTGTTTGTGTTGTTTTTTTTTAACTTCTCTCCCCAGAGGCAGAAAGCTGTGTTTGGAATATGTCATTGCCATGTCCCTAACCCCTTTATCATGTTGATGCAGTGTAGATTGAAAGAGCGAACTGCAGCCCACCCAGGGGGGGACGCAGGATTGCTACCAGCTTTCAGTTCAAAGTACCTGCCTGTGATATGAAACATACCATAAAATTAATGCTTTCCAGATGTCCCCAAGAATTCTCCGCCATCCATTTCACGTACGTGAATGTTACAGAGTAGGAAATGTTTTTCCTTTCACCTCATTGTCCTTCTTAGCTAACACCCGACACTTTGATGGATTTAGTTGCTACTAGAATGTGTAAGCTAGTTGTGGTCATATGTTCTTGCCAGCAGCAGCAAGAGATTTTCTTTTCTTTTTAAAAAACGAAACGGCTTTAAATACTGGTGTTGGGAGTTAAATGGACATTTTTGGTAAGCGCTTAATTCTGCTACTGAATTACTCCGTTGAGATTCCAATCCAAAAGCGGGCAAGGGCGGATGCTAAAGATGTAAGTACAGTGGTACCTTGGGTTACATACGCTTCAGGTTACATACACTTCAGGTTACAGACTCCGCTAACCCAGAAATAGTACCTCAGGTTAAGAACATTGCTTCAGGATGAGAACAGAAATTGTGCTCCTGCGTGGCGGCCGCAGCAGGAGGCCCCATGAGCTAAAGTGGTGCTTCAGGTTAAGAACAGTTTCAGGTTAAGAATGGACCTCCGGAACGAATTAAGTACTTAACCTGAGGTACCACTGTTGGCTGGTTTGCCAGTGTCCGTGGCACCTCCAAAATAGGAGTGGAAAACACTGGCGCCAACTCCAGTTTTCTGGGCACCCACAAAATTTTCCCGGCCTGCACCACCACTGCCTTAACACCGACTCTCCAGAGCTACAGCGAAGACTGGGCCAGGGCCTCCGCCTCCACCGCAGGGCCTCTGTTGGGGCCCAGTGTGGCCCCCGGGGTGTGGCTGCAGCAGGCCTCAACAGAGGTCCTGCGACAGAGGCAGAGACCCCGACTCCTCCATGGTGCCAGAAAGCGGCGGCAGTGGGCAGAGGCCAAGCAGCATGCACAATGTGTGACGTGACATCATGACATCATGTCACATTGTGCAAACCACTGAGCACCCACAGTCTAGGGCCCAAGTCAGCGCCCCTGGTAGAAAAGGCTACTTGCTGAAACCTTGAAGAGCCATTTCCACTCAGTTAGATAAATCAATTGTCATACTCAGTAGAAGGCAGCTTCATATGTTCACCCTTTTCCTCAGCCTAATCTGCACCACAAAATGGGAAATTGGCGGCTGCTGTGGGGTGTGTGCAAAAATCATGCGCAGCCCTCCAAGCTCCTTGGAGTAGGGCAGGATATAAATCTATGTTATGATTTGGTTGGAAGCAACAGTTATTTACACCTGTAATTTACCGTATTTTTCGCTCCATAAGACGCACCTGACCATAAGACTCACCTAGTTTTTAGAGGGGGGATGCAAGAAAAATAATATTCTTTAAAGGGAGCGCTGAGCAGAGCCTGTATGCATCCCAGGCTCTGCTCAGTGCTCCCTTTCACGAGCCGCGTGGAGCGTGTGTGCGGCACTTGCAGGCTTTTCCCCGAGGAGGGAGAAGGGCAGCTCGTCACTGCCCTTCTCCCTCCTCAGGGAAAAGCCCCCAAGAGCCACACACATGCTCCACGTGGCTCTTTAAAGGGAGTGCTGAGCAGAGCCTCCTGCCTGCATTCGCTCCATAAGAGACACACACATTTCCCCTTACTTTTTAGGAGGGAAAAAGTGCATCTTATGGAGCGAAAAATACGGTAATCAAGTTAAGGCCCATCTTGCTGTCTTGTAGAGTCCTTGAAGGGCGGGGAGGTGGAGAGGCCCCAATCCACAGTCAAGCAGGATGAACGTTTTGTGAAATAAATAAATCCATCCTGCGTTCCTACCCATGCGGTAGCTTGTATTGCATCATTGGGCCCCTATCCTCTGGCACTCCAGATGACTCTACAGGACTGGCACTGCAAACCTGATTCATGCCTCAGTTGGCCTGATCCTGTGTTTTGGCAGGCCTGATGTGAGTTGACACAAAGGAAGGCAGGAAGCAGTTGGATCTAACCGATTGCCCCATGGAACAGGTCCAGTAGAGCAGGGCAAAATGAGGACCACAATGATCTCCTTAGCAAAGCTTTATTTTCTTTAGATTTATGCACTGCCCTATTTTGCACACAGAGTAATAAAATGTGTGCTATGCATATCCAATGGGTACGTTGGAAAGATGTAAATGCAGAGGAGTCATTTCCAAAGTCAAGTTTTGATTGACTTAAGTTTTATATGGATCACTTTTTAGAAACTTGAAGCCCGTATTATATAGCTTTGATGTGTTCAGTTTTTAATTTCTTTACAGGTTTTCCCATCAAAACTAGTTTTATAGGCTACCTTAGTGTTTAGGATGTAACTTAGGATGTAACCTAGACTAGTCATCAGAATGTATGAACAGAACTGCTGAGACAGACACCAGTTTTTAATTGTGATCAAATCATGCTGGTGTGATTAAATCTTGTAGCAGCATGGGTGTTTCTGATGCCGCTATAGGGTCAGGGCCAAACTGCCTTTCCAACGTATGTTTCAATTAGATGTATTGCCATTGCGTTTCACTGGTTAATCCATATTTTACTTGCAAAGTCTTATATTCCACAAATTTGTAATTTTCATCAATTAATTGATTCAATGTCAAAATATCTTTTTTCATCCAATTTTGCCAAATTATTACTTGATTTCCAATTTTTAATTTTGGGTTGGCCCATATTGTTAATTTCTCATTCTGATAGGGGTCATCCTTATTATTTTTATTTATATTCATCCAAATTTTTATAGGTGCTTTAATAGTCTCCAGGATAATAGGATATTTCATAAAATTGGAGCCGAGTTTAGTCCACCCTACAAGAGGTCCAAAGAAACTATATTTGAGAGTAGCCCAATTGTATTGGTTTTTTAACGAATATGAATACAATAACCATTAAACACTTATCCAGCAGTACAGGTAATGGTGTTTGTTTTTCTTGAATGGGGAGGTATTCCTAAAGGCCTTGAACTTTCTCCTCTGAGGGTGCAATTGACTAGACTACAAGCAACTGTGATCAGAGCTCTATTCATACATTCTACCAGCACATAAATGGGACTACATCAGCTAGCAGATTGCCCACTCTGTCTCACCATGCTTCCGACACATGAATATCTGCAAAAAGGAAGCCCTTATTTGAACAGACCCTCCAAGTGTCCCTATTTTCCAGGGTCTGTCTGTCCTGGATTTACAGAAGTCATTCCTTTCTGATTTGATCCTGGAATGTACCACTTTTCCTTTGGATGTCCATATTTACATCACAGAAGTGTTGGAGGGTATGGTAGGACTTCTTCTTTTCATCATGTTAGAGGGCATGGACTTATGCAATTCCTGAGCCAAGGCGATAAGTAACCATACAACCTTTAGAAGACATCTGATGGCAGGCCTATCTAACAAAGTTGTTTAATGTTTTATTATTTTTAAAATATATGTCGGAAGCCGCCCAGAGTGGCTAGGGCAACTCAGTCAGATGGGCGGGGTATAAAGAATAAAATTATTATGATTATATCCCTATTTTCATCTGAGAAATGTTGGAGAGTATGTGATCAGGGTTCGGCTTCGTCCGGATGATTTCATGGGTACAGCTGTACATGCAACTTTTGTACTCTGCATATTAATGTCAGCAGGTAGGCCAAGTCAGAGTATTTGGTATCAGGGGCCTGGCTAGTTGGCCCATTCCCACTAGAATGTTGATATACCTTGTGAGCCAGTCATCTGAATAGGGTTCTGGTCTTGTCCCTTTCACCAGATAACCGCAGAGAAGTTGAATAGTTGGGGAAACAGCTTCCCTCTTCTCTGCCTTCCCTACTGTTTTTTGTTTAGTTATCATTTTATGCAGCAAGCTTAATCAGAGCTAATGTCACGTTAGCCATAAATTGTACCAGTTGTCTTACTGAAATGATCTGCACACTCTCTTAGGAGGTCAGAGTAGTAACCAGCTGTACTGGGCTGATCCAACGTTCTCAACCATTAATATACCAGAGGAACCATTGTGGTGCTTCCTTGCAGAAATATATACAGGCCCTGGAAATACTAACGATGATTTGGAAGAATGGTGATTGGGTAAAGGGGATCATAGGAAAAAAATTACTATTCATTGCAAATATGTTGTTGCGTACTGCTAATTAATTTTTAAACAGGCTCACTAGGGACCTCATTGCTAAAACATGACGATTTATCCGCTGGCAGAATAACTGTTAATCCACAACAAAACAGAAAGGAACCTCGTGAAGCTTGGGTCTCACTCAGCAGGCAAAATTTGTTCTTTTTTTTTTGGCATTAAAAAGTTTTAATGGAACTTCAGAAAGATTTTAAGCTTCAGGAGATGAGCGCTTCCAAATTTGGAAATGTACCAGCATTATTGGAGCAGTGGTGATGGGGATTACTCTTTAAGGAAAGGGTGTCTCAGAAAACAGAAAAGATAAGGCCAGTCAGTGTGTGGGTTGATATTTGAAGATACATCCCTTGACTGTATGAGGGAGAAAAAATTGCTCTGAAACATCATGAACACCCACACTAGCATCAGTTGATTCTCCTTCTTCTTCTTAGGCCAGCATCAGTTTTCATAAGGCCACAACTAAGAATACTTAGAGCCCTTGTAGAGATAACCCCAGATCTCCAAGGATTCTCAAGAGAGGAGACAGATACTCTCCTCAGACAGCTTCCAGAGGTGATCCAAGAACCGAGACAGGGATTTGGTGCTGAGGAACCTACAGAAGAAGTACAAGACAGCCCAAAATACCTTGTTGCCCAGACAAGATCCCAACCCAAACAGGAGGCGTTTTACCTTGCAAGTACAACAGCAAGGATCATCCAGTTTGCAAATTAAGGGTTAATTCTGTTTAGTGTGAGCATCAACTAGCCAAGAGGGGAAAAGATGGAAGTGTTGCTTAGCAACCAGGCCGAGCGTCATGATCTTCAGTGAAGTAGCACACGTTCTGATTGGCAATGTAGTTCTGAGGGAACTTCCCTCTGTATATTTGGTTGCATGTCTTCCGTCTCAGTGCAAGGCCTGAACTGAAAGACAAAACCTCTCTTTTCTTTTCTCCCCAAAGGAGACACTGTTTTTGTTCAGTTTGTTCAGCAAAGTGTTATCAGGACTTTCCTGTGTTATCAGAGACTGTGTCTGTGTTATATAAAGTGGTACCTCAGATTAAGAACTTAATTCGTTCCAGATGTCTGTTCTTAACCTGAAACTCTTCATAACCTGAGGTCCACTTTAGCTAATGGGGCCTGCCGCTGCGCCGCCACCGCACGATTTCTGTTCTCATCCTGAAGCAAAGTTCTTAACCCGAGGTACTATTTCTGGGTTAGTGGAGTCTGTAACCTGAAGCATATGTAACCTGAAGCGTCTGTAACCCGAGGTACGACTGTAAGTGATTTTGCTCACACTTTGCATCCAGGAGGGCCCAATGGAAGGCCTTTCCAAAGCCTGAGAGTACTCAGCTGCCTGTGTAGATGCTCCAGGCTGCATTTCTGATAGCTCACTACATGAGGCTCCTGCACGCCAGAAGGTTCCTAGTTCTGGCCTCAGCAGCCCCTGGAAGAGCTTTTACGCTCTCAGCTGCTGCTTCCTCTCAGGCAAGCACAGAAAGTGCTTCTTATTCTCTGCTGGGTTGTTGTTTGATTGTTACACCTTGCAGTTAAGGGCCAGACAACCTGGAGCAGGTTGCACCTTATGCCATCTGAGCAGAACTTGGCAGAATAGCATCCCGTGAATTCATTTCTCCTGCCAGAAAGTCCCAGGAGCAGAGTCTCCCAGTGATGAATGAAGTTCCATGTTTGAACCATGTTTGCATTTGATTCCTTTCTGAACCTCTAGATCCATCTTCCCTATCATCACAAACTCTCAGCAAATGGGGAAGCACATAACTTGTGCCAGGAAAACCATGTTGATAACATATTACTGAATTATCTGGAAGGAAAAGTTGACTTTCTCTGATCTCTGTTTCAGACCCACAGAATAGTTTCCATAGGTTGCAGCCAATACTAGTCGTAACTCCATAACCCACCAACATTTCTCTGATGAAAATAGGGGCATCCTATTCCATATCCTCCAACATTTCTCCAATGTAAACAGAGACATCCCTTCCAACATTTCTCCAGTGAAAATAGGGACGTTCTATTCCATATGATCGAACATTTCTCTGATGAAAATAGGGATGTCCTATCATACCCTCCAACATTTCTCCAATGAAAATAGGGAAAAGGGGGGACATTCCAAGATCAAATCAGAAACTGGGATGGCTTCTGTAAATCCGAGACTTTCCCTGGAAAATAGGGATACTTGGAAGGTCTGCTACTGAGAGCAGACTCGTTGAAAATGAATAAGTTATGTCCATGAATTTCAGTGAGTCTATTCATAGGTAAAACTGAGTTGGATCCTCCACCATCTTAGCATACCAGCCTTAACACCATCACTTGCCACTTAAAGAGGACTTTCTCCCTGGGTGCAAGTGTCCAGCACAGCTGAAACGACCAATAAATGCTGCATATGGGCTGTATGTGCTGAGCATGTGTGCCGTTGCCCATTCATTTATTCCTCCGCATCCCTCTGGGCTGCTCCTGGGCTTTTGTCACCGTCTCCTTACCCTAGCTTGCTGTGTGTGTCATTCTTATTTTATGTTTTCTGAGTCTGCTCCCACAGAAAATCTATTATTAGTCTCTAGGGTGAATGTCAGTGAGTAGGATTATTTATACATGTAAATCAGGAGGACTGGGGGATTGAAGTTATAATGACAGGCTCCTCCAGCCTGATGCAGGTGATTACGACGCGGCAGGTTTCGTTCTTTCTGCCAGAATCCATGTACCAATAGAGGCGATTTACTGTTGGTGCAGATGGGAGCATTGGGCTGTAAATCTAAATGCTGGATGTGTCCACTTGCTTGTTTCTCAGGTTCTTTTTTCCCTGACGATAAATCAAATTCCATGCTCTTCGAAAAGGGGAGAGAAAAAATGAGCACAATATGTTCATAGACAGACCATGGCATTCATGGAAGAAAGAAATATTCTGAGCTTCCTGCTTTCACTCTGCCTTTGCACCCTTGAAAGCACGCCATTGGAATGGTCCACTCTTTTATATTCTTTGTGGCTAATGTGGTACCTTCCAGATTTTGTTGGACTCCGACTCCCATCAGCCCCAGGCATCAGGGCCAATGGTCAGGGCTTATGGGAGCTGTAGTCCAGCAACGTCTGGAGGGATGTGATACATAAGAGAGCCAGTGTGGTGTAATGGTTAAGAGCGGTAGACTCGTAATCTGGTGAACCGGGTTCGCACCTCCTCTCCTCCACATTCAGCTGCTGGGTGACCTTGGGCTAGTCCCACTTCAGAGAACTTCAGAGAAGTCTCTCAGCCTCACTCACCTCACAGAGTGTTTGTTGTGGGGGAGGAAGGGAAAGGAGAATGTTAGCCGCTTTGAGACTCCTTAGGGTAGTGATAAAGCGGGATATCAAATCCAAACTTCTTCTTCAGTCAAGTACAACATTCCTTGTTTTCCTAGAGTGGACATGTGGGGGAATGTTTGGTCCAGCCAGTCAAAAACTTCCTGTTTCCTTCTGGCTGGGACATACTTCCTTTGCATGTGACTAGAGGTGGGCGTGACCTTACCTGTCCAGGTAACAAAAGGACAAGGCACACTGCACACTCTTCCTCTTTGACTTCCTCTGTCGTTGGAGCAGCCTTTTAGCTAGAAATGCTCTGTTGGTTTGCAGTCAACAGAGGACACTGGGATTATCCGCATATGGTATAGATCTGCATGTACATACTTTATAACTAAGTCTGCCTCCTGGGATCCAACTGTGAACAGAATGCGAGTAAACTACTTTTAAATACTTTACACAAGATTGTGGTGTGTTTATTCTTTTAAGAAGGATATAAGGCAACTTAAAGGTAAAGGGACCCCTGACCATTAGGTCTAGTCGTGGCCGACTCTGGGCTTGCGGCGCTCATGTCGCTTTATTGGCCGAGGGAGCCAGCGTACAGCTTCCGGGTCATGTGGCCAGCATAACTAAGCCGCTTCTGGTGAACCAGAGCAGCTCACGGAAACGCCGTTTACCTTCCCGCCAGTGTGGTACCTATTTATCTACTTGCACTTTGACGTGCTTTTGAACTGCTAGGTTGGCAGGAGCAGGGACCGAGCAACGGGAACTCGCCCCGTCATGGGGATTCGAACTGCCAACCTTCTGATCGGCAAGTCCTAGGCTCTGTGGTTTAACCCACAGTGCCACCCACTGTGGAACTTACTAGGAACCTAATAGTCAGAGGCTTACACAAGCCTGCAACCAGTTTTCCGCTGTGCAATTAAAGGGGGTATATGAAACTCTGCTAAGTAAAGGAACTTGCTAGTGAAAGTTAGGGAGGATATTAATAAACAATGTATCCTCTCCTGCCTCCCTGAACATTCCCACATTCCTGCTGTAGATGGCCTTGTGAGCCAAGGTGGGATTCCAAGAATACAGCTAAAAAAAGTTTGCAGGCATCCATCTGTCTCAAGAGACAACAGAGTGCACCTCTAGATGTGAAGCCATGCCGCTACAAAAGAAAACTTGTGAGCGTTTAGTTTAGGGTTGCCATATGTCTGTCGAAAGTAGCGTCCAGGTGGAATTTCATAAAATTGGTTAAAATATTAGGGAAAACCCAGGCGTATGGCAACTCATGTCAGAAGTGTTGATTTTTTTGGCGAATCCCCCCCCAAAAGCCCCCCATATAAGCTCAACAACTGCCAAAAAACACTCAACAACTTTTCTGTCCAGATTTTCGCTTTTTGCCGACCCTAATTTAGTTTTAGGCTTGAACTTTGCCACGTCTGAAAGGTGGGTGTGGTTTGAAAAGCCTGGGGGGCCAAACTTATGAGGCCTGTGGGCTGGAGGTTCCCCAACACTGGGATAGATGTAAATTCAGGCCTCTGGTCAGATTAAAAAGGTGGGCGACTGGGGTCTCACCAGCACTGCGTTCAGCAGCTGTGTAAGCAAAGGGCAGTATCCAACAAAACAATTCCTCTAGCTCAAGCACTTTGGGCTGCACCATGCGAGGTACCTCCCTCTCCTCTCTCCATGTACCCGGCCCCCCATCTGCTTTGGAGGGAAACCCATAACATATTTAAGGGGTGCACAGGGGGAATGTGGGGCCCAAAGCACTTGTTTAGTTGGATACAGCTCACAGCTTTTTAAAAATAAAAATAAAATTAAAAAATCAAGTTTTGTAAAGGGGGGAGGATTAGGTGATCCAGGGCCCAGGGCAGAAGTGCCAATCTCTCTCTCCCCACCCCCCTGTTTGTGTGTGTGTGTGTGTCGTGTGTCCTGGGTTCTCTTATCATCCCTGAGCTTCAAGGATTTTTCCATGTGCAAAAGTAATATGGCATCTGGTTTCACTTCCAGCAGCTGGCAGCTTGAGGTCTATATTTTGTGTTGTGCAGAGCAAAGAGAAAATAAAGTGTTGAATTGTTTGGCATTATCAAGGATTTCTGCACCCCAGGAATCCTGCATAAAGAGATGGAAATTCTAGCTGCCAAAGCCAAGAAACAGGCGGAAGTATATGAATTTATTACGTTTTATCGCATTCTCTTTCAAGCAGCGCTGAAAAATGTCAAAAGATCATCTATTGTTCCATCATTTATAAAGAATTTTTTTGTTTTGTTTTTCAGTTGTAATTTTTTTGATGCATGGCTTATAGAGAGATGGGAAAGAAATTGGAACAGAAGACATAGGCAGGCACTGATGCTGGCCGAGTCTGCCATTTGTCTGGCTGCAGAACTGCCTGCATTTAAATTTCTCATATTCCAGTTCTTAATTTAACAAATGTAATTAAGGCTGAGGTAGGTACTCAGATTATTCATTTACTCCAGATGGGGAAAAAATTAAATTGAATGCAAATTTTGTAATCAGACGTGAAGTTCAGAACGCTGGACGTGATGGGGAAATGGCTGCAACTTAATAGGGACCCACTTTCCCTAAACAGTGCCCAAGTTTAGAAGCTGGGATTATTTGAATAATTGAGGTGGCATTAGATAAAATATCTGATTGCTGATATCTTCCGAAAAACCAAGTCCTTGTAATTCTCCACCGAGGGGGATTAGTCTGTACCACAGGGCATGCTGAGGAATCTGCTGCTTCGGATAGATTTGCGCCTGAATTTCAGCCAGGTTATTTGTGGCCTTTAAAGCTTCCGAAAGGTCCAGCATAAGAAGAGCTGGCTGGAACAGGCCATTGGTCCTTCAGCATCCTGTTCTCACACTGGCCAACCAGATGCCTGCAAAAAGCCCGCAGCTAGACTGGAGACTGGGAGCGGCCGCCAAGACCACATAACACTGGTCTTGAAAGACCTACACTGGCTCCCAGTACACTTCCAAGCACAATTCAAAGTGTTGGTGCTGACCTTTAAAGCCCTAAACAGCCTCTGCCCAGTATACCTGAAGGAGCGTCTCCACTCCCATCGTTCTGTCCGGACACTGAGGTCCAGCGCCAAGGGCCTTCTGGCGGTTCGCTCCCTGCGAGAAGCCAAGTTACAGGGAACCAGGCAGAGGGCCTTCTCGGTAGTGGCGTCCGCCCTGTGGACTGCCCTCCCACCAGATGTCAAAGAGAAGAACAACTACCAGACTTTTAGAAGACCTCTGAAGGCAGCCCTGTTTAGGGAAGCTTTTAATGTTTAATATTTTAACATTATGTTGGAAGCCGCCCAGAGTGTCTGGGGAAACCCAGCCAATAATAAATTATTATTATTATTATTATTATTATTATTATTATTATTAGCAGGAACATAGCCATTGTGGCCAGTAGCCACTGGTAGCCTTATCCCCCATAAATCTGGCTAATCCCCTTCTAAAGCCATCCAGGCTGGTGCTGCCCATTCCTATCTACTGTGGGAAGGAATTCCAGTTACTGTTTATAGACAACTTTTCATATGTAATGAGATCAGTGTCAGATTTGCAAATAAGCTCAAAAAGCTATAGCTTAGGACCCCACTCTCTTGGGGCCCCCAAAAAAATTAAAGGGAAAGAAAACCTGGATGTACATTTCCAAAATATAAGATTTAAAAAAAACCAAATCAAATAAAACCTACATACAGCAACAGTGTTTTGTGTAGTGTAGGCTCCAATAATAATAATAATAATAATAATAATAATAATAATAATAATAATTTTATTTATATCCCGCCCTCCCCAGCCGAAGCCGGGCTCAGGGCGGCTAACAACAATAAAACAATACAAAAGTACAACACAAACAACACTCTAAAATCATTCATATGATGTAAGTCATGGGCCCCGCCTGCTAGCCTGCTCCCTAAAATATTACTGGTATGCTCATTTCTATGTATAGGGTGCCTACATTCTGCATGGACTGGTTATTTTGTTATGTGCAAATGGCTTTAGATACCTGTTTGGTGCATAAATTACCATATAGCATATATTCAACACACAAAAAACAGCAACAATTTGTTGTTGACAAAGGACAGCTGGACATATAAAGGGCTGCATTACCCTCAGTAGCTTAGGGCCTCATCAAACCTAAATCTGGCCCTGAATGAGATCATATACTATTCTTCCCATTTCCTTGGGGAGTAAGAAGTTTCAGGTTTAGTGCTACCAGTTTTGCGGTGCATTCCTAGCTGTGTCTACCCAGAAGTAAGTCCTGTTAAATTTTTGTAGGGTTTGCTCCCAGGTAAGTGAGATTAGAATTGCAGCCAAAGTCAGGGATAGAAAAGCTGAGGCTCTCCTGATGTTGCTGGACATCATCTGTGACCCTTGGGAATTCAGGCTGGGGCTGAAGAGTATTAAAAGAACTGGCAGATGTGATTTCAGAACCACTGGCAGTCATCTTTGAGAATTCCTGGAGAACAGGCGAAGTCCCGGCAGACTGGAGGAGGGCAAATGTTGTCCCTATTTTCAAAAAGGGGAAAAGAGAGGACCCAAATAATTACCGCCCAGTCAGTCTGACATCAATACCAGGGAAGATTCTGGAGCAGATCATTAAGCAAACAGTCTGTGAGCACCTAGAAAGGAATGCTGTGATCACCAATAGTCAGCATGGATTTCTGAAAAATAAGTCATGTCAGACTAACCTGATCTCGTTTTTTGACAGAATTACAAGCCTGGTAGATGAAGGGAACGCAGTGGATGTAGCCTACCTTGATTTCAGCAAGGCATTTGACAAGGTGCCCCATGATATTCTTGTAAAGAAGCTGGTAAAATGCGGTCTTGACTATGCTACCACTCAGTGGATTTGTAACTGGCTGACTGACCGAACCCAAAGGGTGCTCATCAATGGTTCCTCTTCATCCTGGAGAAGAGTGACTAGTGGGGTGCCACAGGGTTCTGTCTTGGGCCCGGTCTTATTCAACATCTTTATCAACGACTTGGATGATGGACTCAAGGGCATCCTGATCAAATTTGCAGATGACACCAAACTGGGAGGGGTGGCTAACACCCCAGAGGACAGGATCACACTTCAAAACGACCTTGACAGATTAGAGAACTGGGCCAAAACAAACAAGATGAATTTTAACAGGGAGAAATGTAAAGTATTGCACTTGGGCAAAAAAAATGAGAGGCACAAATACAAGATGGGTGACACCTGGCTTGAGAGCACTACATGTGAAAAGGATCTAGGAGTCTTGGTTGACCACAAACTTGACATGAGCCAACAGTGTGACGCGGCAGCTAAAAAAGCCAATGCAATTCTGGGCTGCATCAATAGGAGTATAGCATCTAGATCAAGGGAAGTAATAGTGCCACTGTATTCTGCTCTGGTCAGACCTCACCTGGAGTACTGTGTCCAGTTCTGGGCACCACAGTTCAAGAAGGACATTGACAAACTGGAACGTGTCCAGAGGAGGGCAACCAAAATGGTCAAAGGCCTGGAAACGATGCCTTATGAGGAACGGCTAAGGGAGCTGGGCATGTTTAGCCTGGAGAAGAGGAGGTTAAGGGGTGATATGATAGCCATGTTCAAATATATAAAAGGATGTCACATAGAGGAGGGAGAAAGGTTGTTTTCTGCTGCTCCAGAGAAGCGGACACGGAGCAATGGATCCAAACTACAAGAAAGAAGATTCCACCTAAACATTAGGAAGAACTTCCTGACAGTAAGAGCTGTTCGACAGTGGAATTTGCTGCCAAGGAGTGTGGTGGAGTCTCCTTCTTTGGAGGTCTTTAAGCAGAGGCTTGACAACCATATGTCAGGAGTGCTCTGATGGTGTTTCCTGCTTGGCAGGGGGTTGGACTCGATGGCCCTTGTGGTCTCTTCCAACTCTATGATTCTATGATTCTATGATTCTATGATTCTAAGGTTGCAGTCAAGCAATATCTAGAGGACCACAGTTTCCCCATTCCTGGCTTAAGTGAGCGCAAACAGGTACAGTGGTACCTCGGGTTAAGTACTTAATTCGTTCCAGAGGTCCATTCTTAACCTGAAACTGTTCTTAACCTGAAGCACTACTTTAGCTAATGGGGCCTCCTGCTTCTGCCGCGCCACCAGAGCACAATTTCTGTTCTCATCCTGAAGCAAAGTTCTTAACCCGAGTGTTCCAGTATAAATCTAACACTGGTACACTATTCCTGCATACAGCAGCAACAACAACGAAAACACCAAATTGGAGGTGCACATCCTCTACCCAGCTCTGCTGCCTTCCCAGAGTTAATTTCCCCTCTTGCATTAATTGTGCTTAAGAGTTGTGTGTCAGCACCAACCCTAACCATGTTTGTGGCTAACCATGGTCTTAGCCATGGTTATGGCTAACCAATGCTGTGGCAATCACACAGGGTCCCCGGACGTTTCACCGTCTATTGATCCCTGTGCCACCACTTTATTTCTCGCTGCCACCACCCAGGCCCTACCTGGTGCAATACTGAGTCTAGTCAGGATTGAATTGGAACATAAACCTCTGTTTATTTATTGCAGTTTAACAAGTGTCTGTTTATTTATTGCAGTTTAACAAGAGAGCCAGTGTGGTGTAGTGGTTAAGAGCGGTGGACTCGTAATCTGGGGAACCGGGTTCGTGTCTCCACTCCTCCACATGCAGCTGCTGGGTGACCTTGGGCTAGTCACGCTTCTCTGAAGTCTCTCAGCCTCACTCACCTCACAGAGTGTTTGTTGTGGGGGAGGAAGGGAAAGGAGAATGTTAGCCGCTTTGAGACTCCTTCGGGTAGTGATAAAGCGGGATATCAAATCCAAAACTCTTTCAAAAACAGTATCGGTCAATTACAATCATGGGGTGCCTATCCAGACCTATAACGTCCGCTACCTGCTCTCACTCGCTAAACCACCTCTCAGATATTTACTTGTCTGCCTAGCCCCTAACTATTCCTGACTCAGCTTATTTCGCTACACTAACTCAACCTACCCACAGACTCTATCCCAATTCACTCCCACGCCAACCAACCACCCAAATCCCAACAAACTCCCCCCTTCGCCCCTCCCAGAGCTGGTTTTATAGTCCCTCTGACTCCACCCCCCTGGGTTCTGATTGGGTAACCTGTTTAACTATTTCACCTCCACCACTCTCATATGTTAACGTCACACATGGTTCTTTACTTAATCAGGATTCGAACCCCTCATGCTGTTGCATTCATGTCCTGCTTGCAGGCTTCCTATAGGCGTTGGTTGGCCATCTTGGTACAAGATGAGCCTTTGGCCTGATACAAGAAGGCTCTTCCTAAAGTTCATGTCCTCCTTGTGTTCTTCTCGGTGGCTACTGTGGGAGGCAAGAGGCCAATCTGATCTAGCAGGACTTGTGCTCTTATGAGACCCTTAAGAGTTTGTGTGCTGATGAGATTGTGTGATTTCTTCTAATTTATCTCCCTTTCTCACGCTTTCATGTCTGAGGATATCTTCCAGGTCTAAAAGGCCTAGAAAAACCCTGACGGTGTTTGAACTCCACCCACCCAAGAAGGGTAGCTTTCCCTTGGAACTTAAATCACATCAGACAAGTTGGGTGTTATCTTAAGGTTTGCAAATTGCTTGTTTGCTTTTTCCAGCTGGAGCTGTTAATTCAGAACAATTAACATGCAGTTTAAAACTGAAGCGAAGCATATGGAAGTGGTCCCAAGGAAAAGAGTCTCTCTCTTTTTACAGCATCTCTTTAGTATCAGAGAGGGAGTCTGAAAAGCAGTCTGCTTGCAGCAGGAGGGAGGAGAACAGGTCCTGAGCTGCTTAGGAGCAGGTGCAGCGTCATTCGCATTCTTTAGGGAAATAACAAATGTCTAGTGTAAAATGCTTCAGCAATACATCTTCATTTTAAAAACTTAGTGGATTTCAGTTCAGCAAACGAAGACATAACGCAGGGGCTGATTTCTCTACCTGACAAACTCGGCAAAGGCTAAGGCTCCCTGTCTCCAAAACCTACTGCATTCCTTCTTCCAGTCAAGCAAGTGAGGTCGCTGCAGAGCCCATGCCAAAAATGCCTGGTTGGTGTGACCAGCAAAGGCAGAATTATTACCCTTCAGTCCAGAACTTGGAGGGCTACAGGTTTCCAACCATAGTTCTTGCTTGTGTTAACATGGTGCTTTGTGGGGTCTTGCCTCGAAAACCCTTGAGGCAATCCCTATTACAGGGGAGAGTGAGGCCCCCACCTGAAAGCCTTTGGGGTGTCAGGAAAGGGCAGGAAATTGCTAGTGAATTAACTTATTGTTGCATTTTTGGGAGGGGTATTTATTTGGAATATTTGTAAACCTCTAAACTTTACAAAATATCATGCAATGACAATCAACTGCATCAAGACAAAAACAGGAACAGCAGTTCTCCAGAGAATTCAGGTACTGCCCACAAATCAAGCCATCGTTCTGGAAAAGCCTGTAAAAAATCACAATACAGTCATACCTCGTGTTACGTTTGCTTCATGTTGCGGCTTTTCAGGTTATGAACGCGGCAAACCCAGAGGTGTTTACTTCTGGGTTCGCCACACGCGCAAAAGCGATCTGAGCGTTTCATGCATGCGCAGTAGCGGTGCTCTACTTACGGACATTTCAGGGTGTGAACGGCACCCCGAAACGGATCACGTTCATAAGTAGAGGTACCACTGTAACAGTTTTGAAGCATCTGATGTAATGGTTACAATATTGAGACCTGTCTGACTTCAGTGGGTTGAGGTGTATTCCACAAGTCAGGTGCCATTGCACTGAAAGATCTAGTCCGAGCCACCATGGAATTGGGGACAGGGGAGCAGGGCCATAGCTGGGGTGGTGAGCTGGGCCCCCACCAGGGGCGCAGGCAGGGGGGTGCAAAATCAGCTGCTGAGACCCTCCGCCATGCGCCCTGTCCAGCCAACGCTTCCTGCCCGCAGCCAAGCAGGGCGGGGAAGAGGCCACACCCCCTTGGCCCTTCCAGGTGGCCGCCTTGCTCCTTGGCCCTCCTGGCAGCCTGGCATAGGAGCCTGCACACGCCCCAATGCCCCATCCCGTTTGGCCGTGAGGCTCCAGCTCTGCCTCTCCCAGATATTGCTGGGGTCAGGTCTGGGAAGGTCCGCTAGCCTCGGCCCCTGACACTGCCCAGCCCACCTCACTGCCTCTCCGGGCGCCGGGGGGGGTGGAGGGAGTTGCCAACTTCAAAGCCTGCATACCCTGGAGTCACTTTTTTCTCTCTCTCCTCTCACACACCCTCCTTCAAGGGTGCCAACTTCAATAAAATATATGGGGGGCGGTCAGGTAAACACCGCCCTGTATAATCGAGGCGGAGCGTGCACACACTATTTGAATGGCAATGTCCATTAACTGGGGGTTATGTGATTTCACTTATGCAGGCAGGGGCCCAGAAAGTAACCTGCACATAAGTGGAGAGACGCCTATACAGTGGTACCTCTTGTTGCGAACAGAATCTGTTCCGGAGCCCCATTCGCAACATGAGCTGAACGCAATCCGCATCTGCACGTGCACAGGTTGCAATTCACTGCTTCTGCGCATGCGTGTGATGTCATTTTGAGCGTCTGCACATGCACGAGCGGCGAAACCCAGAAGTAACCCTTTCCGGTACTTCCGGGTCGCCGCGGAACGCAACCTGAAAAGACGTAACCTGAACTGAACGTTACAAGAGGTACGACTGTATACCATCATCTAAGTCAGCCTTCCCCATCTTGGTGTCCTCTCTCTGTTGTGGCTTCCTTGAATCAGAATTCGTTACAGAAAATTCATTGCAAGGTGAAGTGTGTGAGGAATTGAATGGGTGCGGGGGGAGGGTGGGTTGGAGGAGAGGCAGAAAGAAGAGCCAGTTTGTCCCTGGCTAGGGGGGGAGCAATCAGATGGTTCTGCCAGGGGCGCAAGATCACCTAGCTATGGCTCTGCAGGGGAGGAGAGGAATTTGATTGATACGTTTCCGAGCACAATTCAAAGTGTTGGTGCTGACCTTTAAAGCCCTAAATGGCCTCGGTCCAGTATACCTGAAGGAGCGTCTCCACCCCCATCGTCCAGCCCGGACACTGAGATCCAGCACTGAGGGCCTTCTGGCAGTTCCCTCATTGCGAGAAGTGAGGTTACAGGGAACCAGGCAGAGGGCCTTCTCGGTAGTGGCGCCCGCCCTGTGGAATGCCCTCTCATCAGATGTGAAGGAAATAAGCAGCTATCTTCTCTTTAAAAGACATCTGAAGGCAGCCCTGTTTAGGGAAGTTTTTAATATTTAATGCTGTATTGTTTTTAACACTTGATTGGAAACTGCCCAGAGTGGCTGGGGAAACTCAGCCAGATGGGCAAGGTATAAATAATAAATTATGTTGTTGTTGTTGTTGTTGTTGTTGTTGTTGTTGTTGTTGTTGTTCATTTGTGGGTGGTGGTAAAAATGGGATGTGGCATGCTGTAGAGGAGTGGCTTGTTAGTATGTCCCAACTTCAGGTGATTGTCATCTCCTGAGGGAAGTGAGTGCCCCAACAGGGCTTCTGTCTCTCTCCAAAATGCAGTGGCTCAAAAGAGGGAAGTCAACTGTAGGGAAGTATGGGGGAGAAATTCAAATCAATTTACATTTAAATGCAAACCTACCAAATCCACATTGTCCCCAACACAGCCATCGTTCAAAATTTGCACTTCTCAGAATTCCACAGTGCAGTTTTCCAGCCAAGCAAGTTTTACAAAAATGCATATACTTGGTTAACGTTTGCATAAAAATGCATATATTAGTGAAAATAGCATGCACTATATTGAGGGGGAAATGCTGTATACAAAATGTGTGTATTGGGCAAAATTACATACAAAAAAAATGTATATCAGGAGAAATATGCACTGATAAATTTCCATGAAGTCTTAAATATAATAATCCAAAACTGATGTGGAAATGTATAGGACTGAACTGCTTAAGTTTGGGGAAATGCTAAACTAAGAGAATCCAAAATTGACAAATTCGCCCATCTGTACATGGAACAAACCTCCAGCACCTGTGGCACCACAAGCAAGGGCCCCATAGATAACCATATTTATAATGACAAAGAGTTAGATGGGCACTTGTGTGATTTTATGCCTTAGATGCTGAAAAATATTGGCTAGCCTTGGGTACAAGGGACCAGACCCAACTCTTCGCAATAGGAAGAGTGTGGCAGGGGCAGCCTTAGACACTGGGCACTGAGGGGCAGTGGTGAGGTGCTGGAGGAAAAAGCTGTCTGCCCCACACAGTCTGCCCCACATCACCTAACAAATCCTTCTGCTCTGTCCCATTGCCAGCATCCAAGTGTGTTCCAGCTATCATTGGAGAATCATTGGTCATCTTGTCCATTGCCTCGGGCAGCAAAATGTCTTCCTCTGGACCTGCTGGGCACTTGGACTTTGGAGGAGAGGAACAGTGTTTGCTGCTGTGCTTCAAGCACCACAGTTTCCTGTGTGAGCCCTGTTTGGTTTTAGAAAACTAAAACCTGGGGGGGATTGGCAGGAATGCTCAAAAATTCCATCCACCTCCAAAAGCTGCATTTGGCTACTCAGCTTATACTCACAACACAACTTTGAAGATGATAACAACAACAACAACAACTGTGAAGCGACACTAAGTCCTATGTCTGTGTATAGGGAACAAGCTTTGGATATGTTGTAATCTGTCCATGGGGGGAGTAGTGTTGCACCTCGGTCCTACTTTCAGGTGTCCCATAGGCTTCTGATAGGACATTGAGAACTCAAACCTGGACTAGATGGATCACTGGCCTGATCCAGCAGCCCTCTTCCCATGTTCTTATCTGTAAAAGCCCGCTCTATTGTGCAGAAAAACAAGTGGTCCAATCCTTTCTGGAACTATCACAGTCCAGACTGCAGGTTGTATATTATGTGTCTGAGGCCCACACATACCATGAACCTCCTTGAAGATGAATAGCCCATGGAGGAGGTTGAAAATCACCCCCACATGCTATCTTTCTATGTGCAGGGAGTTTTTCACATGGCTGGTGTGTTCAGGCGTGCATTTCCTCCCACTCCCTTACAGTCTGAACTCTACCAGTGTGGTGTAGTGGTTAGGAGTGACAGACTCGTAATCTGGTGAACTGGGTTCGCTTCCCCGCTCCTCCACATGCAGCTGCTGGGTGACCTTGGGCTAGTCACACTTCTCTGAAGTCTCTCAGCCCCACTCACCTCACAGAGTGTTTGTTGTGGGGGAGGAAGGGAAAGGAGAATGTTAGCCGCTTTGAGACTCCTTTGGGTAGTGATAAAGCGGGATATCAAATCCAAACTCTTCTTCTTCTACCAAGACGGTCCTCCATGCTTTTCCTGTACGGTCGAATTAGTTCTATGTCCTCTCTTTTGATAATGTCTTAGTTGGTTTTTAAAGCTGAAATCGGGAGCTGGGCTTGCAAATGGCAACACATCGCTTTCCACGTGGCATTTTCTGTCGTTAACTTTTGCACTTGTGCTGTGCTCGGCGGTGAGAGGCGTGACATGGAAATGTGTGGCTGTATTGTCTAATGTCACTGTGAATATTCTAAAAGTAATTTTGCCCATCTAGAGGGAGCTGCCGGGTCATTTCTGCTGCCTTTTCCCTCCACCCCTGGGTGTGTTGCACTGACACTTGTCAGCCCTAACTACGGTAAACTGATGTTAGGCTTCCAGATTTTACTAGCAATGTCAGGGGTTAAGCAGCACTCTGTCTAGAAGAATAATGAAATGATGTAACCCCCACATGCAGGTGCAAGTAAGAAGACCCCGCTTGCCTATAATGGAATAGTTATGACACTTAATGGAAGCTGGGGGCAGATAAAGAACAAAGCCATAAATTCAGCCTTTCTTTTTTAAAAAAGGAAAGAATTATTCTAGAGGTGAGAGACATAAACCCATTTAAAACATCTCTGCATTGGGGAGCAAAGATCCAAGATCATTATTTTTGTGCGAGGATATAAAATACTAAACACCATCTTTATTAGACTTTTTTTATGAAAGTCTGTATAAAATATGGCTACTTCGAAAGAGTTTTTTGCAGAGCGGAATGAGAAGCACTTTAAAATAATCATCCAGACTTCTCTGGAGGGAGACCCCAAAGTTCAGCAGAAGATGCTGGCTGTTTCAGAGATATTTTAAATGTCCTTCCTTATAGTACCCTTTCCGTTCCTTGCAAAGTCAGGTTGCTACATGTCAGGGAACTGCCGTCGGAGCCAGAGGGAGAGGAAGGGCTCCAGAGGGCTTCCGGAGAGCGTCCCGGGAGGGAGAGAAGCAGCCCATCTTCTGGGGAAGGAATTCAGCGTAGCACCAGTGGAGAAGGGGGGCAGATGGGGGAATCGGCGAGGTGGCTCCATGACTCCTCACCGGAGACCAGCGGGGAGAACACGGGTCCTCCGCTGCCCACACCCTCCCTGTGCAGAAGGCTTCCGCGCAGGGAGAGTAGGCGGCAACTAGACATCAAAGAGCTTCTTTGCTGGAAGAAGTTCAAGAAACACCCACTGACGGATTCTGCCAGCGATTGAGACAGCCACGAGTGAGTGGCTGTCCGGACAGAAAGGGTTCACCCAGGTAACCCAGCCAGGTGTGGCATCAATTTACGCACGAGCAACCCCTAGAACCATTACACTACAGGAATGGAGCTTGCAGTATAACAGCTGTGACATAAAAGCAGATATTTGTTCTCTATTGCATCTACAGACATGGGAGCTGTAGATATACCTCCCTGGGAAAAGTCAAAGCTCAATGGTAGAGCATCCATCTTGCATGCAAATGGTCCCACGTTCCGTCCCTGGCATCTTCAAGTAGGACTGGGAATGTCCCATGTCCAATACCATGGGGAGCCGCTGAAAGTCAGTGTAGACAAAACTGAGATAGATGGACCAATAGTTTGATTCAGTATAAGGCAGCTTTCTATGTTATCGTGTATTCTTTGGCAATTCCCCCTCACCAGCCTTGACATGTATGTTTGTCACACTTGCAAAACAAAGGATGGGGAGGTCTTCAGTGCTTTTGGGAGGTCTCCAGCAAGGTGCCCCAAGGCTCTCGTGAAGTTTATGCCCAAGCTAATGAACCCATGGTTGGTGCTCTTCTCCATAGTAAATGGTGGTCTTACCCGCGAAAAAGTTCATAAAAATGTTATGTCCACCATAAAAACTGTAATATGGCATTCTGCATGATCCAGGCATTAACATTTCCCAGACAGTTATTGTGCGATAATGGTCCTAGCTATAATTCAGCTCTAACGTTCCTTCAAGCAAATGTTATGGAGGAATAAATGACTTCCCGATTACATTGAAGGGGAAAGCTTGAGAAAGTTCCTTGGCTGTAAAATTCACATAGTAACGCAAAAAAGGGGCTGGGAAGGAAGAGGTGGTGCGAATATCCACAATGCTCATAGGCACTCTATCTCCATGCCACAGGTGGTCCCTATGGCACCTGCCACTTGCTCCCAATTGTACATGGCTCTCAACCACACGAGAGAGAGAAGATGGGGTCCTTTGCTGAAAGTATGGAGGTCAAAGGGGTAGATCTGGGTGGGAATGGGGTCATTGGGGTATAGGTGGTGGGGTATATGTCATCAGAAGTGGAGCCTGGAGGTGCTGTCCTCAGCTCCTTCTGTGTACAGTGGTACCTCGGGTTACATATGTTTCAGGTTACATATGCTTCAGGTTATAGACTCCACTAACCCAGAGATAGTACCTCGGGTTAAGAACTTTCCTTCAGGATGAGAACAGAAATCGTGCTCCAGCAGCAGGAGGCTTCATTAGCTAAAGTGGTGCTTCAGGTTAAGAACAGTTTCAGGTTAAGAACGGACCTCCAGAACGAATTAAGTACTTAACCTGAGGTACCACTGTATTAGAAAGTTGTCCGTGGCTGCATTTTTGTACACATTGCTTTGTTTGAGAACTGCGCCGCAAAATCAGGAGAAGTGTGAATTTTGAAGGTTAGTGCTGAATAGGAAGAAATGGCAATAGGATTTCCCACGGATTGCCCTTTGTTTGAATTTAGCGCTAAAGAGCAGGTTTACCAGAGAAAAGTAGCAGGGCAAAGGCAAAACTGCTTGGACTCCTGCCTAGAAAACATGGCACACACGGAGAACCTCTTGGACCCATACTTATAGAAGACATCTGAAGGCAGCCCTGTTTAGGGAAGCTTTTAATGTTCAGCAGACCACTGTATTTTAATATTTTGTTGGAAGCCGCCCAGAGTGGCTGGGGAAACCCAGCCAGATGGGCGGGGTATAAATAATAATATATTATTATTATTATTATTATTATTATTATTATTATTATTATTACAGTGGTACCTCGGGTTACATACGCTTCAGGTTACATACGCTTCAGGTTACAGACTCCGCTAACCCAGAAATAGTGCTTCAGGTTAAGAACTTTGCTTCAGGATGAGAACAGAAATTGTGCTCTAGCAGTGCGGCAGCAGCAGGAGGCCCCATTAGCTAAAGTGGTGCTTCAGGTTAAGAACAGTTTCAGGTTAAGAAAGGACCTCCTGAACGAATTAAGTACTTAACCAGAGGTACCACTGTATTATTATTATGGGGCAAGTGGAAGTGTGGATGAGCTCTGAACTGGATTTCTCCTTCATCCCTTGCCTAGGGACAAAATTACAGGTCCTCTTCATCTGTGAAAGGTGGCATGATCTCAGGGCTTGCTTTCAAAGTCGGGGGTGAAGTTTCTTCTGATGGCGCCTTATGTGCAACAGCTGCAAACACCATGTTGTTCCTGGGTTAACATGTGACTTAAGTCAAAGGGCGTTTCTCACTTGTTGCCTCTGTTACTTGGGCTGCTCTCAGTCAGTTCAGCTAAAACAAGCTGAAGCAGCTGGATTTCACCATTTATTTATTTTTTTGGAATATATATATATATATATATATATATATATATATATATATATGTAAAGGGGCCCCTGACCATTTGGTCCAGTCGTGACCAACTCTGGGCTTGCGGCGCTCATCTCGCTTTATTGGCCAAGGCAGCCGGTGTACAGCTTCCGGGTCATGTGGCCAGCATGACTAAGCCGTTTCTGGCGAACCAGAGCAGCACACGGAAATGCCATTTACCTTCCCACTGGAGCGGTACCTATTTATCTACTTGCACTTTGACGTGCTTTCGAACTGCTAGGTTGGCAGGAGCAGGGACTGAGCAACGGGAGCTCACCCCGTCGCAGGGATTCGAACCGCCGACCTTCTGATTGGCAAGTCCTAGGCTCTGTGGTTTAACCCACAGCGCCACCCACGTCCCTTTATATATATAGAGAGAGAAAGAGGCATTTCCAGGTGCTCCAAACTGTGCTGGTAATGCAGCATAGGACACTTCAAGGAAGTTGTGCTCCCTCTTTTTCTCATGAGAACAGGAATGGGGGACCTGTAGTTAGAGCAGAAACAGGGAGGCTGTTACCCTTCAGGAGCTGCTGGGCCAGGATTCCCATCTGCCTTGGCCAGTATTGCCAGTAGTTAGGACCAATGTGAGTTCTAGTTCAGGACCACATGTCTCCTATCCTTAGTTCAGAAAGACCATGAGCACGTATAGCAATGTCATCATCTTTAGCACATCAATCACAGCTGTGACTTGTACAGGGACCAGCAATGTGAATGTGCAGATTGTGGGTGACCAACCAGATCTGCAGTCACCAGTGAAACATTGACAAAAAATGCACTAAAGCACACCATCACATTTCTTGAGATGGAAGGGGATTTGGAGAAATGTTAACAACGAGAGTAAGAATGCCAGTATATAGTTAAGCTTAAAGTAAAGCTTATAGTTAAAGCCATGGTTTTCCCAGCAGTGATGTATGGAAGTGAGAGCTGGATCATAAAGAAGGCTGATCGCTGAAGAATTGATGCTTTCGAATTATGGTGCTGGAGGAGACTCTTGAGAGTCCCATGGACTGCAAGAAGATCAAACGTATCCATTCTGAAGGAAATCAGCCCTGAGTGCTCACTGGAAGGATAGATCCTGAAGCTGAGGCTCCAATACTTTGGCCACCTCATGAGAAGAGAAGACTCCCTGGAAACGACCCTGATATTGGGAAAGATTGAGGGCACAAGGAGAAGGAGACGACAGAGGACGAGATGGTTGGACGGTGTTCTCGAAGCTGCTAACATGAGTTTGACCAAACTGCGGGAGGCAGTGGAAGACAGGAGTGCCTGGCATGCTCTGGTCCATGGGGTCACAAAGAGTCGGACGCGCCTAAATGATTAAACAACTAAACAACAACAAACAAAGAATGCCAATGGTATAATTTCTTTCCTTCTGTTCTGAAGGGAGAATCGGTGGGGGGACAGAATGAAACATGCACAGAAAGGGTTGGGAGTGGCAGCAATGTTGACCGATGGTGTTTGTTGTTATGTCACACCACGCCCACCGGTGTGCATGAAATTTAACTTGCCGTGCAGGTATGTCATTCCAAAAGTCGCAGTCTCATAATGCCACAGGTCCCGGGGGCGCAAAAGGAGCATCAGAAAAGAGGACAGAAACACTAGCATTGATTTGGAACCCAATTATCCTAAGCAGATTTCTCATTCTGAGAAAGAAGCTGGGATATCTTAGGTCCTACCTACCGATCTCCTGCTTTATTTTTGTTTTGCTGAACTTGAGTGTTTAGCTTCCCCCACCCCCTTCCAGCTCATTTCAAAGCATAGCTTCTCGCCGGGTCACAGACAGGAACAAGCACTCCTCCTGGCAACAATCAAATTCAGGTCATAAAATGAAGCTCTCGGTTTGTCAGCCATATCACAAAACCAGCTCTGCCTGCTCTGTCTTGATAGCATTGACAGCAGCCAGGCCTACAGTGCTGAGACCCTTCTCCCTTCTCAGTCCCTGCCTCAGTTCCCTACAAACAGTAGCGCTTATTGATCTTGTATCCTATGCGCCAATAAAATCTGTTTGCAGCAGACCAGGTATGTGGACTTCTAAGCCGACCTGATATAAAGCAGCTCCTTTTGTAGGTTGTTGAGCACCTATTGAGATTAGGGATATGGGGTAGATTTGATTCAGTTTGCATTCGGCAGTGAAAAGGCCTAATTCTTGCAATGCAAGAATCAAAACACACCCATCGTTCAAAATTCTCTGAATTTTTCAATGCCGTTCTCCAGCTAAGGAATGTTTACAAAACTGCGCATATTGATGAAAATAACATACAAAGATGCATTATGCTTAGTTGTTCTGCATCAATGTGGATATTTGGCAAAATTGCATTTGAAGATGTGTACATTAGCAGAAGGGACGCGGGTGGTGCTGTGGGTTAAACCACAGAGCCTAGAACTTGCCGATCAGAAGGTCGGTGGTTCAAATCCCCGTGACAGGGTGAGCTCCCGTTGCTCGGTCCCAGCTCCTGCCAACCTAGCTGTTCGAAAGCACGTCAAAGTGCAAGTAGATAAATAGGTACCACTCCAGCAGGAAGGTAAATGGTGTTTCCGTGCGCTGCTCTGTTTTGCCAGAAGCGGCTTAGTCATGCTGGCCACATGACCCAGAATCTGTACGCCGGCTCCCTCGGCCATTAAAGCGAGATGAGTGCCGCAACCCCAGAGTCGGTCACAACTGGACCTAATGGTCAGGGGTCCCTTTACCTTTATTTTTACATTAGCAGAAACTTTTTCATGAAACAACACATGAACCAAAATACAGTCACCCTTTCAGATCTGCAGTTCTCCAAATTTTGCATTGTAGTACTCCAGCCATATAATATGTACAAAAAGGCAAAATTCCACACAAAGATATTAGCAGACATCGAGGGCCAGTGTAGTGTAATGATTTGAGTGTCACACGAGGGCCTGGGAGACCAGAGTTCGAATCCCCACTTGGCTATGAAATTCTGTGGGTGACCTTGGTCCGGTTTCTTCTTCTCAGTCAAACCTACCTCACAGTGTTCTTGTGGGAATTAAATGAGGAGGGAGAGAAGCATGCACACCACTTCTAAGTCCTTGGAGGAAAAGGTGGGATATGAACGTAACAGATGAATAAATAATAAATCGGCAGTAAAATGCTGATAAATTTTCATGCAGGCTTTCTTCCTGAAAAACATGGCAAAAACTGAAAAAGCAGAATCCGAGAAAAACCAAAAGTGGCAGATTCACTTATCCCTGTCTGGGAGAAATGAAAAGATGCAGGAAAGAGAGACAGCCATTCATCATAAAGTTAGAGAGCCAGGAAACAAACTTCCTGGTGAAAAGGAGCAAGTACCTTTGCTGATATTTCTGTAAAAGCCTATTTCCTATATGCTGTGATTCTAATTTCATTTTCCCCCTTCTTTAAAATGCACCTTGGACTACTGCTACATATTCTGCTTGGGATTCCTAACCTTGGGCATGCACACACACACACACACACACACACAGCCTTTCACCTGCAGACAGTGCTTTTTTTCTAAAGAAAATGTTTAGCGGTACTCTCATTTTCCTACTCAAATTGAAATAATGCCCCTCAATGAGGCCAAACTTCGATTCACAATATGTTTAGGGGTATGCGTACCCCTGTGTACCCCCAGAAAAAACAGCACTGCCTGCAGATATCCCAACCATTTACTGTTTTACCAAAATTATAATTGAAGAGGCTGGATTCCTTTGACAGTCCAGACGTACGTCAAAGGGCTGTCGGAGGGTTAATTTTCCAATAAAGAAGCTGAGCAGAGGGTCGGCTGCCTTGTAAGCAGCACAGTTTCAAGTGATGTTAATCCCCATACTTCATTATGGTTTTAATTGTTAGCTCTCATTCTTTGGTGGGGCAAGAAAGACGGGTAGGAATAATACAGTATACCTAAGGACTCTCTCTCTCCATGCTCTCTGAAAAGTTTAAACCACCAAGAAAAACATAGTATTGAATCTGCAAAGTGTAGCTGGAGCTGGCTTGGAGAAACAGGAGTGGGGAGAAAATGTATTTACTCTGTGTGTGTGTGTGTGTGTGTGTGTGTGTGTGTGTGTTGTTGTTGCTGGCTTTTTGTTAAAGAGCTTCTTTTTTACATCCTCCTTTCCTCCCCCTCTAGTAGGATGGATTGAGGCAGTGTAAGGAAATCTGAATAACTAATCAGAGTCCTCATTAACCCCCTGCTGCGATGCTCAAACATTCACTTTGCTGTTTATGAAGCAGGGGGAAGGAATCCGCATTAAAATTGATGTGTTATTAATCCCACTGTTCTAGACCTTGTGGGTGCTGAATTTCCTTTCTTTTGCCTGAGGCCAAACAGTATGTGGGCAGCTTCCACAGGGCACAGTGACTTTCTATTATTTATTGGCCCGGTGCAGCCAGCAAGCCAGATTTCAAATTGAGCAACCGGCGTTAAATCTAATCACGGTTGTTTCATATCATCTTTACATGCACACACTCCTAGGTATGCACACTGATTCACATTCATAGCGCACAGAGGTGACCCGCACGTGGCCAGACACTTCCGCTCCCATACACGTGCACAAAAGCACCAACTACAGTGGTACCTCAGGTTACATACGCTTCAGGTTACATACACTTCAGGTTACAGACTCTGCTAACCCAGAAATAGTGCTTCAGGTTAAGAACTTTGCTTCAGGATGAGAACAGAAATCGTGCTCTAGCAGCGCGGCGGCAGCAGGAGGCCCCATTAGCTAAAGTGGTGCTTCAGGTTAAGAACAGTTTCAGGTTAAGAACGGACCTCCTGAACGAATTAAGTACTTAACCAGAGGTACCACTGTACCTAAAAGTGCATGCATAGTGTCTCCCAGCGTTCCTGGAAGCAAGCAGGATTGAGGCCTCCTCTGGTTTGCCAGGATCTGCTTTGTGCTAACAGCAATGGTTTTTGTACAAAGTGGTGGGGGACGGACATATAATAGTCTGATATAAAGTCAGACATGTTGTCCATTTCATCTACTGCCTATTGTGACTGGCTGCTGTTCTCTAGAAGGTGTTTTTCATGTCTGGCTGCACCTGATCCTTATGACTGGATAGAATCTGAGACATTTCATGTGCAAAGCATCCTTCCCAGTGCCCTGGGCTTAGTATAGTTTCAGGTGGCACTGTGGTCTAAACCACTGAGCCTCTTGGGCTTGCCAATCAGAAGGTTGGCGGTTTGAATCCCTGCGACAGGGTGAGCTCCCGTTGCTCTGTCCCAGCTTCTACCAATGTAGCAGTTCGGAAGCACCCCAGTGCAAGTAAGGTTACCAGATTTTTTTAAATGAATCCGGGGAAACTTTTCAACTTCAGTAGGAATGATAGGATTTTGTCAGGGGACTGATTTGTAAATCCGGGGACTGTCTTCGGGAAACGGGGACGTCTGGTAACCTTAAAGTCGATAAATAGGTACCGCTGCGGCGGGAAGGTAAACGGTGTTTCCATGCGCTTTGGCTTCCGTCATGGTGTTCCGTTGCACCAGAAGCAGTTAAGGCATGCTGGCCACATGACCTGGAAAGCTGTCTGTGGACAAATGCTGGCTCCCTCGGCCTGAAAATGAGATGAGTGCTGCAACCCCATAGTCACCTAAACTGTCCAGGGGTCCTTTACCTTTACCTTTTACCTATAGTTTCGGGGCTTGCATGAGTTGTGGGTAGGAATGGAAAAATGGGGGGGAAAGTTGAAGTATTATTATTATTTTAAAGGGGGGGTTCCCCAAGGTTGGGGTTTGTGGAAGAAAAGAAAAATCTCAGAAATTATCTCAGAAAAAAAAGGATTTAAATAAATATTGGTGTGGCTCTGCCAGGAAGAGCCCCCTACACATTGCTGTGGAGCCTTTTACAGACCAAGGGCCACATTCTCTTCTGGGCAACCTTCTGGGGGCCACACAGTGGGGGTGGGGACAGAAGCTGGACAGCAAAAGTAAAATTTGCCCTTATACAGTAGGCTAGTTTCCCACACATCTCCCTCTTGATCCAGGCAAGCAGGAGGCATTGTTGGAGTTCAAGGGCGCTATTCTAGCCAGGCAAAAACAGTCAAGAAAGGTGCAAAGCAGAGCCAGTGAGAGGAAGAGGAGGAGGAGCCTGGGGAGAGCCCCAAGGGCCAGGCAGAGAGGCCTGGGGGCCGCAATGGGCCTTGAGGCTTGTGGTTCTCCCAGTCCAGCCATAAGGTGCGATTCTGATAGCTTGCCACGTAGGATAGCTGCAATGGCATGTTGTAGGCTCCTGGTCCTAGCACCCCCAGACACTCAGGGTAAGGGGCCTTTCGTCAGGGCCGTCTTAAGCATATCTGGTGCTGTGGTGCAAAGCTCCTCCACCACTGCCCCCCCACCCTTCCTAGAGCTATCAACCTTTTTTAGGGAGGGCAGGGCTGGAGCAGGTGGGCAGTGGCTGGAGGGCAGCTCCTCTGGCAGGGAAAAGGCGGGGCTGGACACGGCGCCTCCCAGCTCAGCTAGCTGCTTCGTGTTACGGTGGCCATGGCAGACGGAGGCTCCGGGCACAGTGCTGCTTTGGCGTGGCATGGCGGAGGCGGGCGAGAGCGGCAAGCTGATGCCGGGTGGCGCCACATCCAGCCCCGCCTCTTCCCTGGCGCCTCACGCCACTAGCATCTATGAGTAAGATGCCCCTGCCTTTCATTATCTTTTATTTGTCCACATCTTCCTCATGATTTTGGCATATTCCATTCGCACAAGTTCCTTCTGTTTCCTTCATTGCAGTGGACTTTCTGAGTTTTCTTAGGGCAGTGTATCTACAGGCTCGTTTTGGGGGGTGGGCGTATGTGTTGCAAGGGATCAGTATGCAAACGGAGGCAGTTTGATAGGAGTTTGAGCTGGAGCTCATTTATTAGCGGATTCAGCCTCTCCCTCCGCCCCCAGTTTGCAGACTCACTTACCTCCCATGGTGCTCCAATAGAGCCAGCCCTCTCTGTTAATTAGGCATCTGGGGAGAGACAGCTTGATATCTGCGCCACTGACCATTCTGTAGCCTGCGGGCCAGTTGGCTGGAGGGAGAACAGGTTAATCATAAATCTATTCAGACTTTCTGCGCTGAACTAAAGTTTCAAGCTGAAGTGTCTCCAATATGGTCTTTTTCAAGAGAGAGAAAGCTCTCTAGGGACTCATAACACCCTCGCAGGAAAGAAGGGATCAACTCTCACTTACCCTAACAATCCATCCCATAGGCCAGGGCTTACCTTCTGGGGCCAAATCTGCCCATGTTCTCTCACTTTCCTTGCATTTCCTAAAGTATGGGTGTAGCGTTGCTCCATTTTTTCACAGTGAAGTGGGGTGGGCTTCAGGGTGGGGGAGAAATTCATTTGCATTTCAATCAGCCTAATTTGCACTTTGCAAAACAGCACCCAGACCAAAGTGCAGCCAGTTCTTCAGAGTCTGCACTTCTTCCGATTTTACAATGCAGTTCCCCGGCCAAGTATCGTGTACCAAAATGCTGATATTATGCAGCTTAACAAAAACAGTAAAAAAAAAGCTCTGCAAAAATGTGTATGTTGAACAAAATTGCATACAAAAATGTGTGTAAAATAATATATATATTTTGAATCTCAAAATGATGTAGAAATGCGGAGAACTGAATTTAGGACTGGGGAAATGTGTCTTATCTGTAATAAACAAAATCTGCCCTTATTCCCTTATGGGGGACACAAGAGCACTTATAGAGTCCTTTGTAGGTTCTCCATCGGTCGGAGAAAATAACAGAGGCCAACCAGAGAATATTGAGAAGCAAAGCAGCTAGTAAGCCTGATCTTGATCTGTTGCAACAGGGTGTTCCTCACACGCAGGAAAGGAGGAGGAACCCAGAACAATGGCGCGCAAGGCCTTATATAGACATTTCTAATTCCCTGCCCTGGAGCTCAAGACCACCCCTCCATACATTATGCATACATCACAGAAGGGGTGTAACCCAAGACCACCCCCCCACACACAAACATCATACCTACATCACAGAAAAGGTGGTCTACAACAGAAATTTGAATGTTGTTTTTCTTGTCTGCCAGGTTATCTGATAATGCCTTTCCTGGTAGTCTGGCCATTCCTTTGAAATGGTGCTTTCCCAATTCCTGAGACAATGGGAGGGTTCCCTTACCAGCTCCCTCTTTGCAGAGAAAACATTTAGTCAGTTTGGGAGTCAAAATGGTTTCAGGGTGGTCTTCCTGTGCTGCTCCAGACATGTGGTCCACATATTGATGTATGTGCTTGGTTGGTACATTTATGAACATTTATTATATGTATAAGACCTTAAATTTTTCATTTCATATTTCTCTTTATATGCTATAGACAGCTATAGCTATATGCTACAGTTAAATTTTCACTACCATACTGCAAAGCGCCTCTTGTTCCCTTAGTGTAAAGCATACAGTCCTTCCCCCCACCTCCCCAATCTGTCAAATGTTTGAGGATATGGGCTTCCTACATGGTCTGCTGCAGCACAAGGCAAGGAGAAGAGCAACGCTGTAAATTCAGGCAGCTTGACATGGGTCGTAGTTTCCTCATTCCCTCCTTCCCTTTTCGTTTTGCCTTCTCTCTTCTTCCCCTGTCATATAAATTGTTGCACTTACTCTTCAAGGTATGGCTTAGTGGCAGAGAAAATGAGATTAGGTGGGATATTTCAACCTGAAAGCTTTCTTTGGGCGGTCGTAGGGAAAATGAAAACAAGGTGGAGCATTAATTATGGGGAGAAAATCTGCTTATTTCCCCCAGGCTCGAGAATGTCAGGGGCGGCAGTGTCACCTGAGATGCTCTCTTCTGTTCCAGAATGTGTTTTATTAATCCCCAGTTCCTCGAATGCCATACATCTGTAGCAGCGTAAATTCAGGATGCCCTTGCAACGCAGTCTGGCTGCAGCATATTTCTTGAAGACTGAACTTTCAACAGCAAGGGCCATTCGCATCTCTGCATCCAAAGAGGAAAGACTTGGGAATGCAGTTATGGAGCAAGGAAAGTCATTGTTCCTAAGAAACTGATACAGGGTCATGGATCATCGGTAACCAACATGGTTGTCACTTGAAGTTTTGGGCTACTGCCTTTCTTTGTTTCTGCAAATATAGTATGAATGGTTCCCAATCTTTTTCAAAGTCTCTGTTGTCTTTTTCTCTTAGTCCTCCTGTCATTTTTGCCAGTTCTGCATAGTTCATCAACTTCTCTTGCCATTGTTCTTTAGCTGGTATTTCTCCAGTCTTCCAATTTTGTGCAATCAACATTCTTGCTGCTGTAGTGGCATACATAAATAAAGTTCTCATTTCTTTTGACATGTCTTGACCTAAAATACCTAATAAAAAGGCTTCTGGGCTTTTTTACAAAAGTTATTTTTAACATTTTCTTCAATTCATTGTATATCATTTCCCAGCAGGATTTTACCTTCCTACAATCCCACCACATATGATAGAACGTACCTTCTGTTTCACATCTCCAACACTCTTTCTTTTTGTTTTTATACATTTTTGATGGCAGGATTTAAATAAACATTCACATTACTAGCATCAGAAAATGTTTGGAAGATAGTGAAATAAGATGATGTAATTAATTTTATTTTTATGTTTTTAAGGTTTGATGTTATGTTATTAATAACTTTTTCTGTTGAGAGATAGCAAAGTGGGTGAAAATATAAACAAACCAGAAACGCAAGTTGGGGGAAGTCTTGGAGGGGAGGGAGGGAGGAATATATAGTAAATGTTAAGAATTTCAGGTGTATGTAATGAACGAAAATGAATAATGTATAAAAAAATAAAAATAAAATATCTATCAAAAAATAGATCGAGAAATCGAGAAAAATAGAAGTTTGGGGCTACAGGTTGGTTGGTTAGTATTATTTAGTATTATTTAGAGTGTGCTGTGGCCAAGTAAGTTCTACTCAGAGTAGACCCATTGATGCAAGAGAGTATTATGGTTCCTTAAACATGGTTTGGTGTGATGTCTGTGGGTTGCTTTGCCAGACGAACGATTTGGCAAAGCTTGGTGTTCCCTCGGCCCATTGTGTGCTCTCATTTCTTCTCACTTTCCATTTTATTTATTCATTGTTATTTCAAAAATTTAAAGTCCACCAACTCATTAAAATATTGATAGGTGGATATAATGGGGTACAATAAACATAATAACATTCTAAAATCATAAACTATGCTAACAAATACCGAATCGCTTTGATATTTATTCATTTACAATTGTTTGCCAATTATATCCAAGCTGAGCAAACTATGGTTTGACTATAGCATAGTTTGTCCACAAATCATGACTGCGCACTGTGGCTTTTGGATAAGCTCTGTTTTGTGCAGACCTAGGTTGTCTGGCTTGAATATAATGGCAAATGGCTGCTAAATTGGAAGTAAAGGGAAATCAGAGCACTTGAGAGGAGGGGGGCACATGAATTAGTACACATTGCACCATACTATCTGCTTGTCTGGATGTACCTTTGCCCTGTTAAAACTTTGTAGCTGTTTGGGGCTGCTGAAATACAAGGAGGGTGGAACAGAGGAACAGGTTTGGGTTTTCAACCTGCTAGCACTCCTGAACTAAGTGTGCAAGCTTCAAGTTCTAACAGTAAACTTTGGTTAGTCAATAGAGCTAAACAAGTAATGCCTTGATATCAGTTCTTTAAAAGCCATTTTAATTGCACTCTTTTCACTCTGTAGACTGCTTTTTGTGTTTCTCACAGTACTTTGTTTGAGTAAAGGAGTCTGGGGCTTTTCAGTACCTCGTCAAAAGGGTGTTTGTCTGATATTGTGAACAATCTGATGCACGTCTCTTGACTGTCAGAGTTAACAAGCTGAAATATTTTTAAGTGATGGCTGAAGAACAGCAGCTGATTCGGAGACTAGAACCTAGAACTGTCAGTTTCAGTTTGCTTGCTTCCATAACTACACAGTTGTTATTTAGGAAGGAACAAGTAGGGCACTGAATCTCACCTCTTCTCCTCTCCTTCTTTTGAAAACCTGATCTGTGAAATCTTAACCTCTTTGAAAGGGTTTCCTTTCGGTGGCATGATGTTCACTGGGGTAACACATGCTCTGATTGGCTGTGTAGTTTGAAGGGAGTTTTCCTCTGGATGTTTGGTTGCATGCCTTATTGCCGTGGACAAGATCTGAAGAAAGGCAAAACCTATCTGTTACTTTCTCCTCAAATTATATACTGTGTTTGTTCAGATTTCTCAGTAAAGTGTGGTCAGGACTTCCTTTATTTCTGGACTCCGCATATGTTGTTTGAGTGATTTTGATAGCAATGGACAGGGAAGGGACATGCATGCAAGCCCTGCACCCAGTGTCTTCAGGTGTGTGTCCCTGCTCAGCGCCTGACTTCCCCATGTAACGTGAGGAAAGCCTGCTTGTGGGGATTGTATGGAGGGTTCTATTTGCATCCAGACAAGTGTGAGAAAAAGCCCCATGTAGATCTTCCCTGGGCAACATGAGGAGTTTGGGACTGACCAGGCAGGGAGGACAAGCATGAGAATGTGGGTGTGAGTGGGTGCCTCTGCCCACATCCACACTTCGAGCATTCACATGTTCAGACTGTTGGGAAACTATGTACGTGCAGCTTCTCACACAGAGTCAATTAAGGTTTGGCAGACAGCCAGAAGGCAATCTGAAGGAGTAAGTCTGCCTGGTGATAACAGAGACATGCAGACAACTCCCTGATTGGTCAAGCTCTTTCAAGGGAGTGATGGCCTACTAACTGGAATGTGTTAGTTCAGTATTCAGAGGTTCAGAGTTCTGTGTGTCAGTGTAGGAGTTGTGAGTCGTGTCAGAGAGAGCTAGCAAAAGATCCGTGTTCTGTTCCTGTAAATAGTCCACTCTATATAATAAACACCTAACTACAAGTTAGGTTCCTGCTTCGTCTATCCTGTCTGCAGCCAAGTCGCCAATTGCTTTCGTGGTTTCTGCGTTTACTCTGCTAGGTCTGGCTAAGGTCCTGCAGCTAGTCAGAAAGTTGCAAAACACCAACTAGGTTTTGCCAATACAGACAACTGCCTTAAGAAAAACAAGGGCAAATGTGCAAAAAAAGCAGATCTAAATCATCAAGGGCCAGGTATGTAAGTAGTGCTCTGCCATTCTACAGGAGAAAGGCTGGTTGAGGCCCTGTTGAAAACCGGGGGGGGGGGGAGAATCACTGCAGACTTAATCTTGGAGGACAGCAGGGGTATGCAATGTTGTGGCAGCAGTATCATCTGGATTCCCTGTAATAACAGGGTGAAGAAATGATGTCGGTTCCAGAGAAAACAGCCAGTGTGTAAACATCCAAGGAAAACAAATGCAAATGCAAAATTCAGACTCGGGCATGCCTGGCTGCCGTAGCTCTTTGGACCACAGCCATCAAACAATACTGAAGTTCAAGAAAACTGAAAGACGTGGAGAAATACGAGTAAGATCTGGGAGAGCATATTCTCTCCAGGCAATCCTACACATGCAAAACATAACAGCTAAAATTGCTTTTCAGGGTGTTGGAATGACAATTAAGTTTCAGGTTTCTGCGGATTGCTATAGCAAACTTGTAGTGAAGGGTTGTAAAATACATGCTTTGCATGCAGGAAGTCCCTGGTTGAATCCCTGGCAACTGGGAACCCAGCCAAATGGGTGGGGTATAAATAATATATTATTATTATTATTAATGTTTGGGGACCTGTGCTATAGACCATACTCAGCTAGGTGTCAAAGAACAGCCCCCTGTTTGAAAGGGTTCTTCATTTGAAGGGCTGCCTGGTTCATTTCTGGTTTAAAGAGAAAGACCTCTAAGAAGGGAGAGCAGAAGGGGGCTTTGAAGATGCCCATCACTTAGTTTCTGGGCAGCAGAATGAGCAGACATGGGAGTCCACTGGTCAGTTTTCCCCGCAAAGGTGAGATGTATTACAGGCTACGACCAATTTACACACATCCAGCCAGGGCCGTCTTAAGCATATCTGGTGTCGTGGTGCAAAGCTCCACACACACACACACACACACACACACACACACCGTTTCCCAGATTTGTCAACCTTTTTTTAGGGAGGACGGCGGGGCTGGAGGGGGCAGGCACTGACTGGAGGGCAGTTCCTCCGGCGGGGGAGAGGCGGAGGCTGGACGCGATACCTTCCAGCTCAGCCGGCCGCTTTGTGCCGTGGTGGCCATGGGAGATGAAGGCTCCAGATGCAGCGCTGCTTCGGCACGGCATGGCAGAAGCGGGCGAGGGCGGTAGTTGATGCCAGGAGGCGCCGCATCCAGCCTCCGCCTCCAGCCTCCCTGGCGCCCTCCAGAACTTGGCGCCTTGGCTCCCCACGCCACTAGCCTCTATGGGCAAGATGTCCCTGCATCCAACTGCGGCACAACCATGCACACACACATCACAATGGCTTGGAACTGGCCGGAAAATAGACATAACAAGATGGGCATATGTGCACTGCTGTCACACACAATGACCTGGAACGCAACCCCCGCACAAATTGAGGGTTCCCTATAACATGTCTGTTTAAAATATAGTAAAGGTAAAGGGACCCCTGACCATTAGGTCCTGTCGTGGCCGACTCTGGGGTTGCGGTGCTCATCTCGCTTTATTGGCTGAGGGAGCCGGCGTACAGCTTCCGGGTCATGTGGCCAGCATGACTAAGCTGCTTCTGGCGAACCAGAGCAGCGCATGGAAACGCCGTTTACCTTCCTGCTGGAGCGGTACCTATTTATCTACTTGCACTTGACGTGCTTTTGAACTGCTAGGTTGGCAGGAGCAGGGACCGAGCAACGGGAGCTCACCCTGTCGTGGGGATTTGAACCGCCGACCTTCTGATCGGCAGGCCCTAGGCTCTGTGGTTTAGACCACAGCACCACCCACATCCCTTAAAATATAGTAGTCATTTCTAAATGTGTGTCTATACCTAAATATAGTAGTCATTTCTAAATGTGTGTCTATACCTAAATTGTCACCTGCAACCTGAATGCATATCTTTTTCAATGATTCATTTCCTCACACACACTCCTTTTCTTTTCTTTTTTGCTTATTGTGCCTATCTAAACCAACCAGGCGAGTATCAGAGATGAAATCGGACTCTTACGATACAATTCTGCAAAAAAAAATAAAAATGATGCCTCTAGCAACTTGCACTATCAAAATTTTAATAACGCATTCCCAAAGGGGGTGGGGAATAGAGATCGTTTTTTGCTTTTGGTTTTTAGGGGGAAGCAAAATAGGGTCTTTTCTTGGTCAACAAGGACAGCGGGGAGGATATGGCATTTTTGCAAGGCTGCTGTGTGCCCTGAAGCCTATTTGCATAAGTCATGGTTGCTGTGGTTTAATCTCAGGAAAACAAATGGATAAACCATGTCTTTATATATATGTATATCTGATGTTAGTTGAGATCAGGTAGGATCCCATGGCCAATGGCTGTTTCCGAAGATCCGGACTGATTTTGGCTTCTGCTGCTTATCAGGGGTGGTCGTCTTTGGAAATTGTTTCTCCTAAAGGAAGCGCCTCCTTCTTCGCAACTGATGGTTTTATCTGTCTCCTCTCAGGTGGCTCTGCTGTGGCTGGAAGAAGCAGCTTTTGTGTAACTGGCAGAGAAAGGGCAGAGGGGAGAGTTTCAAAGGACAAGCGGCTCCCGGAGAAGACTCCATAGAAAGCACCGCATTTTCCATCGTCTCACATACACAACAGTGGAGCAGATTGATTTCCGTAAGTCCCACCAACCAACAAAAAGCTACTTTGCATATGGAATTGATGGGGAACGGGCGTATTTCCATTTTAAAGGATGCCTTTTCAAAGTTATTTTTAGTGGGGCCCTGCAATAAGATAACCCCCAACACCTGAATTGCAGCAATATGATATAGGTCCTGTTTGTCCCATCACAAACACACACACACACACACACACAGAGAAAGAGAGAGAGAGAGAGAGAGAGAGAGAGAGAGAAGGCTTTATGGGTCCCCCCCCCCCAATGTTGGCTTAGGAAAAACAAAATAGAAGAGATCTGTTAGGGTGGAAAATACTCAAATGTAAATCGGTCTCCTTCTCCACTGAAAGAAGTAATTTGAAGACACTCTAAGGGTATTATGGCTCCAGGAAGAAATCTCTTCCTGTGGTTTTTAACAATTTAACTGATTAGTTTTTAAAAAGCATGATGCTTTAAGAAAAATACAAAAGCGTTCAACACCCACCCCCTCCGCTGGAAGACTACTTCGCAGAACACACACGATTTCCAGTGAAAATGCACAATTCAGTCCCACTCTCCCTTCTGTCTTTATTCCAACCTTCCCCAACACGCCGCCCTCCAGAGGCAATCCCTATGAGCCCATATTGGCTGGAGGTGATGGGAGCTGTAGACTGAAGCATCTGGAGGGCACCAGGTTGGTGAAGGCTGTTCTAGGCATTCTTCCTCCTCTGTTCTTGAAGGTCCACCCATCTTCCTGTCCTGTTCCTTGATTTGCAGACCATTGTTCTTCCTTTCACCTTCTGTGACCCATACAGAGATATTGGAGGTCCTCTTCCAAGCCTTCATCTACTTCTTTTCACAAAGTCTGAATCCATCGGGGTGGGTGGGAGGGAATAAAATAAATATTGATGGATGGATGGGTGTTTTTAAAGCATGGTTATGATTTTTTTCTCAATCTTACTGTTTTATCTTTTTATAAACCACTTTGAGGGTTTTGTTTTGTTAGCCAAGCAGTATATAAATTTTATGAAATAAATTCACTTTTATGAATGCATCCTTAATGCATTTATGGGTTGCATGTATTACAGAAGTGCAGAGTGGAAATATTTTGCATTATTCCCATCTCACTCCCTGTATTCAGCCCACCTGTATTTTGATCCTGTGAACAAAGCTCACCTTGTCTTAATAGCTCTGTTTTTATTCACTTTTTTAAAGCAAAGCTTTTATTTAACCACAAACACCCAACCCATGGGCGTCAAATCAATGAAAACACAATGGGTTATGTTTTGTTTTGTTTTGAGTTTAGTGGTTTCACCCTTTGTCTATTTGCAATTGTTCATATTAATTCCACAAATTAATATTACCAATTCTATGTCCATTAAATTTACATTATTTGGGAGTTCGGGTCCAATTTTGTTCATAATCACCTTTTTTAGTTTCCCAGGAATTGCTTCTTTTTTATTTAGAGAGTAGTCATGTACAACCAGTCCAAAATGATGTGATATTATGCTCTGAGCATATGCACAGCCCCTAAATAGAGTTCTTTGGGGGCAATTTGCAATAGGAGAGGGCTGATGAAAACTGGAATCCAATAACATCTGGAGAGTATGATGCTTGCAGTTACATCTGCTGTTCACTGGCTTGATCCCCATGGCAGAAATGTAGGATAAAATGTATTAAATGTTCAAGCTTATGACCTGAATGCCACATGCAAGCCTAAGTGTTGTACGTGGAAAAACTGGTTGTTGATCACCAGAGCCATAATGAGTTACCCTTAAGAATGCTGCAGCAATTCCAGCAAAAGTAAGAGGAGAATCTTAGGATTCAATCTCATTTATTCCAGTTTCCCCATGGCATGGATTTCAGAGGCATTCCAACTGCATGTCACTGTGACTTGGATAAGAATCACTATATGGCTGACAGTTTGTGCTTAAATTGAAGTGCTCATTTGGAAAACTCTGTACACTGTTTCCTTAGGTGTCTGTCACAAGGCTAGAGACAGGATTTCAATGATTCCCTGCCCACTTTATATTGTCTTGCCATTTAGGCTCTTGATACATAGATTTCTGCTTATAGGAATACATTGCAATTAGATGCCCTTAAAAAAAGAGAGAGAGAGTCCATTTTTTAAGTGACATTTTTCTTAGTGAGAGCTGCAAACTAGCAAAAGAGTTGAGTGTTGTCACTGCTTATTCCTCAGCACAATTCGGAAAGGCTGTTTAAGTAGCTGTGAACAGGGGTGTCTGTAGTTTCCAAGAGTTTGGGTTTTTTGAAAAAATAAATAAATGGTGATGTGGAAGGGAAAACAGTTTTGCTAGGTTCCCCCCCCCAAAAAAAAACCCCAGTGGACTCATTTGTTCATGGTACGCCAGGTATCTCATTCAAATTTCGAGTCTGAGTTATAACTTCAAAAGAGTTACCAGGAAGTCCAAGGATCTGTGCAAATGATCTTTTGTCAGAATCTACATAACCTTTTTTGCACCTCATAAATAGCTCTTCTTTGCTAACTGCATTTAGATGGTTACAAGTCCTGGGGAAATAGCAGGTTTGTGCTGTCCTTCTTTCTAGTGAAATGAGTACTGTATTTACTTTCAAAAGCATCTATTAGACCAGTAAGTACCAGAGAAAATATATGATACGTTATTGCTTTTCATTACTTCCAGTTGTATCCTGCCTTTTTTTTTATCATGGAGCTGAGGGTTATAGCCAATGCTAGTCCTACTCTGAGGAGACTCATGGAAAACAATAGACATGGCTCACTTAGGTCCACTAATTTTAATGAGTGTACTCTGAATATACATTAGTCAGGGATGACTTTCAGTGAGGTGACTGATGTAAGTATCCTTTTCCCATAGATTGTAGAGCAGCATGCCATTTTATAGTCCTGTCTCTCTTCCTGCTCATTTAGATGGGACAGACATTTTTTTTATCATGCTACGTCCCCCATAGCAGCCATTTTGTGTTATGCCACACCCACATAGCAGCCATTTTGTGACTGGTGCCCACTGCACTTTTCAAAATTCAGAATGTTTCAGGCTGCCCCCCCCCAAAAAAGTTGGGGACCATGGTTAGAGATATAATGATAGGTAAAAAGGTAAAGGACCCCTGGATGGTTAAGTCCAGTCAAAAGTCCAATATGGCACTCATCTCGCTTCAGGCCGAGAGAGCCAGCGTTTGTCCACAGACAGCTTTCCGAGTCATGTGGCCAGCAGGACCTAACCACTTCTGGCACAATGGGATACCATGACAGAAGCCAGAGCACACGGAAATGCCGTTTACCTTCCCGTCACAGCAGTACCTATTTATCTACTTGCACCGGTGTGCTTTAGAAATGCTAGATTGGCAGGAGCTGGGACAGAGCAAAGGGAGCTCACCCCGTCACGGGGATTTGAACCACAGACCTTCTGATCAGCAAGTCCAAGAGGCTCAGTGGTTTAGACCAGAGCGCCACCCGCGTCCATAATGATATGTACAGATAGGGTAACTATACGCAGAAGCAGCACTTTTTTTCAGGGGGATCTCGCCAGAACTCAGTTCCGGCACCTTTTAGGTGGGTTCTGGAATCTCTCAGGTGAGTTCCAGCACCTCTCGGGTAGGTGCTATTACCATTCTAAGAGAAAGAGTTGAGTTCTGGCACCTCTTTTTCTAGTAAAACAGCGCTGAGCAGAAGCAATCAGCAAAACAAAGCTCTCAACAAATATCACAGGATAACAAAGGATCAGGGGCCCAACACCATTGTGCAGATGGTAAAAAATCTTGGTACAGCCAGTGAGTTCATATATGACAGAATGGCAAAGGGTAGCCATTGAGGATACAGTTGGAGACAAAGATCCTACGAGGAGAGAGTGCACAGAGACCTAGACATAAGGGTTGCCATATGTCCAGAATATCTGGAACACCTGTAGCCAGCGGCAGTGTCTGGGTGAAAATCATGAAAAATGTCCAGAGAAATCTAGATGTATGGCAGCCCATGTTGGCAGTGCTGGGTTTTTTTGCCGATTTCCCAAAAAATAAATAAGAAATAACTTTACTTTATTTTTCCAATAAAGCTCAACAACTTTGCTCAAAAAAGCTCAGTAACTTTTCTGTCCAGATTCTCATTGTTTGAAATATGGCAACCCTAACTAACACAAAATGCCTTGAGGGTGAGATGGCTGTAAATCAAACTGTAAAAGATTGAAATTCCCTCTTCTATGCTACTATTTTTATTTTTAATCCCTCCCTTCCTCCAAGGAGCTCAGGGTGCGATTCATGATGCCCCTTTGAATTTATTTCCCATAAAACATGTTGAATAGGTTAAGCCAAGCTTCCTTAAACTCAGCCCTCCAGATATTTTTGGCCTACAACTCCCATGATCCTTAGCTAGCAGGACCAGTCTCAGTCTCAGTCAGTTTTATTGCACATAGCCAAAGGCTGCCGCAATGTACCCAGAATTATTTGACAATTAAAAGAAAATATACTGAATTGATAAAAAAAGACTTAAAACATTTATATTATTAAAACATTATGTACTCTAAACAAAGCTATAAAAGTACCCCAATGTACAAATAAAAACATTAAACAATAAAATTCATAAGCTAAAATCATCACATGGTCACTAATGTTAAAAACAATATCAATTAATACAGTGTGCAATTTATACTCAGAGTTTGGTGACAAAGATAGAGCATAGCCTGAGGTAGATAGATAGGATCAAATAAATTCTGAGTCAGACCATTGGTCCATCTAGATCTGTATTGTCTACACTGGCTGGCAGCAGCTCTCCAGGGTTTCAGGCTAGAGTCTCTCCCAGCCCTACCTTCTGTGTTCAAAGCAGATGCTCTACCATTGGGCCATTGTTTTTGTGCCAGTTCGGTTCTCTCAAATTGTGCCACCATTCCTATGGAAAATAAACTCCATATTATTATTTTTTGAGGACCCTAATTTCTCCTTAATAATCCAGGGGTGGCGAGCCTGTGGCCCTCCAACTGTTCTTGGACTACAACTCCCATCAGTCTTAGCATGACCAATGGTCAAGGATGATGGGAATTGTAGTCCAACATCTGGAGGATCACAAATTCCCCATCCTTTGTTATAAGCACTCACTTCCTGTCTCACAGTTCCTCCTGGTAGACACACAGCAACTTTTCCATCAATGTCTGGCCGCAGGACCATCACTGAATATTTCCATGGCCTTAATATAATATTCAAAGTGAATGCCTTTTCCCTTCCCCCCCTGTTTATTTTGGAGCACACTACCCCATCGATGAACTTTAGAATCCTTGTAAACTTTAAAATTCTGCTTCCACTTACAGATAAAAACAACGTTGTTTAATGCTGGAGTTCAAGGTACATTAACTTTGTCTGCTAAAGATCTCCTTGCCTGTTGCTGTGGTGTTCAAAAGAAAGAAAAAAGAAAAAATCCCAGTGTTTATGTTATAGAGACATCCCTGGAGCAATCTATTCTTAAAGATTGATTTGCGATTAGCTCCTTTGGAAGGGAGAAAGTGGCTGATTTGTAATTGTTACCCTTCAGACATGTTACAGTACCTTCTCTTTCTCCCACCCAAAGCTTCTGTTTCAGATACCTCTAGAATACCCATTTGGAAAAGACCTCAAGGGATTGGGTCCAGTGTACTGAACTGAGTGGTTTGAATAAGGTTGCAAATCCTTGCTCAGGCAGGAAGGTCACTAGGTGGTCGTTCTTGTGAAAACCCTAAACAAAACAAAACAAAATAGTGGCATGTTTTTTTGGTATGCTAGGCAGCCAAGTGCCAAAAGAAATGAATAAGAGCAGGTCCAGGAGATGATGAATCAATTGGAATCGGTTGTGAGTCCATCTTAAATTGTATGAAGGAGCTGAACCAGGTAGCGTTATGCAAGCGCTACAGAAGGTGGTGAATTTTGCCATCAAAATGCAGGAAACCCAGGCAAGGAAATAATGAAATATTCAGCTGCTATTTACGGAATTGATTTGAAGATCAAGAAGTTACGAGCAGCTAGATGAAAAGGATTAAGTAGGAAGCGTGAATGGAGAGATACTATGGTGCAGAATTAAATTGGCGTTTCAGCTGTTCAATACTTTATGCGGATTTTATGAACAAGGAAGGGAAGGATATGGGCATGCAGATACGGTAGAGCCTTTGCTTTTCATAGAAGGGGGTGGTAGTTCCTTCCAATGGGGGTGTGTGGCATGGGGCGCATGGCATTTCCCTCCCCAACACCATCAACTTTTGTATGTGCTCCCTTGGGCTTTTGTTTCTGCATCTTGAGACCCAGCAAGGAAGTGACCTTCTAAATCACCCGCTAACCTCTCCCCACCATAAGAATGCAGGGAGAAGTGTGGGCTGCTTCTCTTGCTCTTATTGCAGTGTTTGATGCAGCTGAATGAGGCAGCCCCTTGCTTTTCACTGTCTTTTTGTTGGGATACTGCCAGGGAGACAGAGTCCATCATAGCCCCCAAGCCGGCTGCCGGACGATCCATCGATCTCCCGTAGACACGCAGTATCAGCAATTAGCGACACGAAGCCTCAGAAATAGTATTCCACATTCTTAGGCTGGTGCACACTCTACCAGCAGAATTCACACAGCGAAAGATGCACAGCAGGAGAGCATTTTTCCAAGTTTATTCAGCGGTGATCAGAACAAAGAAAAACATGACTGCCTGCTTGCGTATTCAGAGAAACGAAAGCAAAGACACAACAGAAACATCCTGTGAACAGGAAATACGCAGACTCTGACACAAACATCCTGCTCCCTTTTAAGGTGGAACGGAAATATCCTAACACTTTTGTGGGTAGGGTGACCAGGTAAAAAGAGAACAGGGTTTTGCCCTACACAACTGTTATAGGAGCTGGAGCCCTGCTCTCCTTTTCACCTGCTCACCCTACTTGGCAGGGGCGAGGAACCTTTGGCTCTCCAGTTGTTGCTGAACTACAACTCCCATCACCCCTGGTCATTGCTGGGGCTGGTGGGAGTTGTAGTTCAGTAACATCTGAATATCTGGTGGGCCAAAGGATTCTCACACCTGCTATAGAGAGACCCACAGAGTTGTGCATCTCTGCCTCTGTTTAGTTTTCCGGTCTCCAGATCTGTGAGCATTGGTGGATATGTGTGTGTGTGTGTGTGTGTGCGCGCGCGCACACACACACACACACGCACACACACACACACACTTAAAGGTAAAGGTAAAGGGACCCCTGACCATTAGGTCCAGTCGTGGCCGACTCTGGGGTTGCAGCACTCATCTCGCTTTATTGGCCAAGGGAGCCGGCGTACAGCTTCCGGGTCATGTGGCCAGCATGACTAAGCCACTTCTGGCAAACCAGAGCAGCGCACGGAAACGCCGTTTACCTTCCTGCCAGAGTGGTACCTATTTATCTACTTGCACTTTTGGCGTGCTTTCGAACTGCTAGGTTGGCAGGAGCAGGGACTGAGCAACCGGAGCTCACCCCGTCACGGGGATTCGAACCGCCGATCTTCTTATTGGCAAGTCCTAGGCTCTGTGGTTTAACCCACAGCACCACCCGCGTCCCACACACACTCTTACATGGGAGTAAATTGCACTGAGCACATTGGGACTTTCTGTTGCATATAGGAGTTCATTGCACAAAATGCAAACTGGGTTAGGCTATTAGTCTATAACAGTGTTTCCCAACCTTGTGCCTCCAACTGTTTTTGGACTACAATTCCCATCATCCCTTGCCACTGGTCTTGCTAGTCAGGGATGATGGGAGTTGTAGTTCAAAAACAGCTGGAGGCACAAGGTTGGGAAACACTGGTCTATAAGGCCAGTATTTTCTATTCCAGGGATGGAGAGCCTGTAGTCCTCCAGAAGTTGCTGGAGCAGTTCCTATCAGTCCCACCAAGCTTGGCCAATGGTCAGGGTCAGGGATAATGGGCGTTATAGTCCAAGAACCTCGGAGGGCCACAGGTTCCACACCCCAGCCTACTCTTACTAGCAGTGACTGTTCAAAGTCTCAGACAGAAGTCTTTCCTATTGCCTGATACCCAAGTCTTTCCATTGGAGAGTCAGAGTTTGAATCAGGGATGTCCATTGTGTTCTACAATACCTCCCCAAATCAGATTTAGGAGTAATTTCCTCAGTGTTTGGGTAGGACCTTCTCTTCTACCACCACCATCGACTCCTCCTTCTTCCTGAAGCCTTGATTCAAGTTAGCTTCCAGATTGTTTTACACAATGCATTTGTTCACACTGAATGTATGAAGGGAGGAATCATGATCACTCCCACAGGCCCCAAACCCAACTTCTGTTCATTTGGACAAAGGTTTAAGCAAACCCAACACACAATTATTTGGATGGAGCCTGACACATTCAGTGGCTCACAATGGGAAAATATCAATTAAAAAACACTACATATACTTAACAATGTACCATCGAATACTTTATCTAATCAAATCAAATAGGGGAAGGAACAGAAAAAATAAAAAAGCAGCAACAAGAAGTTAATAAAATAATCATAATAAAATATCAGAACCAGTAAGAATCTGGAAATAGATTCTGAGTATTGAACATCAGTATTGATGAGAGCCAGTGTGGTGTAGTGGTTAAGAGCGATAGATTCGTAATCTGGGGAACCGGGTTCGCTTCCCCGCTCCTCCACATGCAGCTGCTGGGTGACCTTGGGCTAGTCACACTTCTCTGAAGTCTCTCAGCCTCACTCACCTCACAGAGTGTTTGTTGTGGGAGAGGAAGGGAAAGGAGAATGTTAGCCACTTTGAGACTCCTTCGGGTAGTGATAAAGCGGGATATCAAATCCAAACACTTCTTCTTCTTCTTCTTCTATTGCTTCACTAAAAAAGGCCCTTAACTTGGCACCTAAAACTTAGCAGAGAAAGGTGCAGATGAACCTCTCCAAGGAGAGTCTTCCATATGTGGGTCACCACCACCAAAAAGGCCCTTTTCTGTAGTTGCCACCTGCCTAACTTTTTCAGGCAGAGGCAGCCTATGCAGTAATGCGGTTAGGTAATTACAGACTCTGGGGAGCCCATTAAGATTTTAATGTCCATAAAGGTGGTAAAGGCAGCTCTGTTGCATTTGAGAGCTGTTCTGTTCACCCTGCTGAGTGAAGCCCAGGAATCGGGGTGGGGGGGCAGACCGCCCCGGGTGTCTTCACTGAGGGGGGTGACATCTGACAGTTGCAGGTCAGCGGCACATTGAATGTCTGCCATTTGTAGCTCGCTCCACCCTGTGAGCGGCTCTCTCTGCCCTCGGCTGCAAGGGGCGCTTGTTGCACCATGCACCTGATCGGCTATCCCGTGCCTGGGAGGGCACCCTCCATGCCCCGTGCCCCTCGGGAGTGTGCCCGCCTTGGGCAGCGTGGGCATATGCTCCGCCACTGCCTGGAGTCCTGCCCTCAGTGTGTTTGGATGTAGACACAAATGAGAAAGGGAATGAATGAAACCTACCGATATCAATAATTGTACCACTTGGAGTGGCATGAATTACAAATAGATGCCGTTCACAGGCATCTGCAGCCAGCCCTCTCAGCTGTATTTTCTTTTGGAGTGATTCAGCAGCTAATATTCCAACTGGGCATTTTTTACTTCCCCCCTCACTGTTGTATGAAGTCATGCCGTTAATCAACAGGAACTAAACACAAAATGGGTATGAGACTCGTTTCTCTCAGTGCTGCCATTCCTGCAGATGAATTAAAGTTCTGGGTAAGGGTCTCTAGAGGTCACTTTTGGCTAAACGTGAACAATCATCAGTTATGAGAGCTGGGCTCGGCCAGTTGCCAGCTGTACTTTAGATTTTTCTGCATTATGAGCTAAAGGGATAAAGCCAAGATTGGTCTGTTTCTGTCGTGAATGTTGCTTCTGTTCTCCTCCTGGCTTTTACTTTCCGGCTAATGACAGGTGCGTCCTGGTCTTTCTGATCAAGGCTAGGGCATGTTGGGCTGGTGAATTCCAGACTGGAGTGGAGAACCTGTGGTGGTCCACATGTTGCTGGGCCAATGGTCAGGGGTGATAGGAGTTGTTGTCCAGAAACACCTGGAGACTCTGGTACAGAGCAACTTGGGCCTCCAATCTGAGTGTGCATGCGACTGTGCAAATTAGTGCATATAATAATTAGCATAAAGTGAGCATTCTTATTCCCAAACTCTCCATCTTTACTCAGGTGAAAATAGGGACATTATCCCAGTATTAATACCTGCTGCCTTGCAGGACGTCTTCAGGAGAAGAAAAGGCAAGTCCTGGCAACTCCTTCAGCCAAGCTGGTGCCAGATATATTGCTCTGCTTTCCTTTGGAGACCACACCAGTGAGGCCAAGAGGGAGGTCTTGTCATCTGGGCAGCCTAGGAGCTCCATACACACTGCCCAGGCTTGTGCCCTGGGGAGGTCCTTCGGTGCTGCTGCTAATAAATAATAATAATAATAATAATAATAATAATAATAATAATAATTTTATTTATACCCCGCCCTCCCCAGCCAAGACCAGGCTCAAGGCGGCTAACACCTGATATAAAAACAAATTGATTGAAATACAACTTAAAAACAAGATTAGAATACAACTTAAAAACAAGATTAAAATACAACATTAAAATATTAAAATACAGCCTCATTTCAATGGAAACTCAAATCAAAAACTTTTTGGGGGATGAAAACGTCAAGTCTTCACCAAGGCTAACTTTCCAGACTGGTCCTACATAGGCCAGAAAAAAGCCAGGGAAGTCCCCAAATAGGAGTTCCATCCCAGGTAAAAGGTAAAGGTACCCCTGCCCGTACGGGCCAGTATTGACAGACTCTGGGGTTGTGCGCCCATCTCACTCAAGAGGCCGGGGGCCAGCGCTGTCCGGAGACACTTCCGGGTCACGTGGCCAGCGTGACAAAGCTGCATCTGGCGAGCCAGCGCAGCACACGGAAACGCCGTTTACCTTCCCGCCAGTAAGCGGTCCCTATTTATCTACTTGCACCCGGGGGTGCTTTCGAACTGCTAGGTTGGCAGGCGCTGGGACCGAGCAACGGGAGCACACCCCGCCATGGGGATTCGAACCACCGACCTTTCGATCGGCAAGCCCTAGGCGCTGAGGCTTTTAACCACAGCGCCACCCGCGTCCCTTCCATCCCAGGAGGGGAAAGGAAAAAAAGGAAGAAGGGGAGGGAATCAAATTGTTTCCAAGCTGAAGGCCAGGCGGAACACCTCTGTCTTACAGGCCCTGCGTTAAGAAATCAGATCCTGCAGGGCCCTGGTCTCATGAGACAGAGCATTCCACCAGCCCGGAGCCAGTGTTGAAAAGGCCCTGGCTCTGGTTGAGGCTAATCTAACTTCCTTAGGGCCCGGGACCTCTAGGGTGTTGCTATTTATGGACCTTAAGGTCCTCCGTGGGGCATACCGGGAGAGGCGATCCTGTAGGTACGAGGGTCCTAGGCTGTGACAGAGTGGTTTAACTTCACCCCCAGAGGCACACTCCATTGTCTCTCAAGACAGATGGATGCCAAAGGATCACTGACCAAAAGCCACATCCTGACATCACACAAAGTTCTTCTCCACCTGCCTTTCAGCATGTTCATGCTCTAGATTCCCTCAGTTCAACCCTCAGGTCACACCCATACATTTAATGTATATGCATACCACTTCAACAGTCGTGAAAATCCTGAGAACTGTAGTTTACTCCCCCACAGAGCAACCATCCCCTTCACCCTTAGCAAATTATATCTCGCAGAATGATTTGGGGGAAGCCATGACTGTTGAGGTAGTATACCAGTGCTTTGAATGTTTGGTGCAGTTGTGAGCATAGTTGCAGGATGAATCCCTTCTGTTTTGCTCTACTTCAGCCATGTGCTGCTTGGACTGGTCCAGTTTATTTGTCTCTTTCTCTCCCCCTATCCCCTCTCTGTGTGCCTAACACCAGGCTGATGAAACAAACTCTTTCTCAGCCCTTCATGGATTTTGCGGAACTCATCATGTGTATTTTTTCTTCAGATACATCCATGGAGCCACATGAAATTGGTGACAGCTTTACACCATTATTTCAAGATTCATAGCTGAAGGTTCTCAGTGAGAGAGAGCTGTCCAAATCTTTCTAGCAAACAGAATGCTGTTTCCTGGCATATTTATTGCAGCAAAGCGAATTTGTGTCCCAAAGATAAATATAGCGTTATCAGCAACAGCTGTCTCTCATTTTTATTTGTTTTTATATTTGACTATAAGTTCAATTCTCTAAAAACACCCAGAGCTGTAAATCCTATGACACGAGGCCCTGTGATTTAGTAGCTTGGGGTGTTTAGGGGCTGTGATTTAGGGAACACATTTATGGTACACGAGACAATTAAATAATGTGCCATACTGCCACCCTCTGGAATATACAAAACAAAAAAACCCAAAACCTGAGGTGGAAGGTCATTATTTCATCCTGTCTGTGGCTATTTGGTTCCTCAGGACAGGGAATGCTTCAACATCTGTTCTTCTCCACATCTGTATAGGTTTACTGACTTCTGCCCACCCACATTGATGATAAACCTATCAAAATGTAAACACATTGTGGGCATGAAGATGGACCAAAGTAGGATGCAGAAGGCCAACAACAGGGCAATATTTTTATCACCATTAAGCTTCCTACTATTGCTGCAGACAGTTCTGCAGCAGCGGCTAACTTTCATCGAGACTGGTAGGAGGAGCCAGAGCTGACGATAGGTGGAGCCAGAGTGAATGACAGGCTGAGCCAACTAATTCCAGTTTTCTTCCTGTCTTCCTCCCTACTGAGTTCTACAAGGGAGAACAAGGGCTGGCTCAAGACATTTTGGCACCCAAGGTGAACCACAAAATGGCGTCCCCACTTAAAGGTTTACCTTCAAATGCGAACTGAACCTAATTTCTACCCCATCCCTAGTAAAGGCACACCATGGTGTGTAAGAAGCAGAGGTCGCTCCACAAACTAAAAGGCCTGTCCACAGAAGTGCCCGTGATATTTCTGATGTAGTGTATCTAACCCACATGTCTAAACTCTTGAAGCACTGAGCTGTCTCTCCTTTCCCACATGAGATTAACTGTTATGATGCTTTGCAACCAGTCCTTGAATGCACCAGCCTTAGCTGAGAGGTTTAATCCTGGAGGGAGTCGGAGGACTTAACACGTCCCATGAGAAATCTAGCATCATCCGCCCAGTGGAAGGGTTGGGTTTGTTTTCAAATATTTTCCATCAGTTGTATCCTTGGCGATGACACACAAAAGGGATCCTCTCCCTATAAGGGCCTGGTGACTTCTGTTTCAGTGTATCTGAAGAAGTGTGCATGCACACGAAAGCTTATACCCAGAACAAACTTAGTTGGTCTCTTAGGTGCTACTGGACCATTTTTTATTTATTTCAACTGTGGAGGAAGAGTGAGTGATGCCACGATGAACAACCAATTCCTCGCAAGTGCAGAACAGGCATTGTGTGGCAACTGTGAACAAAATGCCTCCATTTCTGCTGCCATCAGGGCACTGAATTTACTAATAAAGGGTGGTGATTTGTCTAAAACATTTCCAGGATCTTCAAAACCAAGCAGCAGATGACAAATTCTGAAAAGATCCATACAAATCAGCAATCTCTGGAACAATCCATACTATGGTGAAAGCAGAAAACAGTGAAAAAAGTTAAACAGGTCACAACCAAAGGTAACAGAACACAGTGAAGTTGCTATCTAAAAGCTCTGGGGAAATAAAATAGTTTTTACTTGCTTCCTAAATGCCATTTTATATCCCAAGTGGATATTTCTGGGGAGGGTAGGTATCCTGTGCTGCACCTGATGAGAAATATTTCTCTGACATGCAGCCAAGCGACATTTTGCTTCCTTCTGTTTATGTCAGTATTCAGAATGCAGGCAACAACATTCATGGTGGTAAAACAAATGGTATTGCTCAATATTACCCTTGAAGAGATGTATACATTGGAGCCTATTCAGCTGAAAACTAAATTTTACTGCAGGATTCTGCAGGGAAAAAGGGTTCTCTCCATGCAAGGAAATTGGTTTTTCCTCTATTTTTCACAATGCACCAATAAGAGAACCCAAAGGAATGTAGAATTCTATCCGTTGCATTAACTTATAGATTTCTGTCCCCAGAAACATCCATCCACCCCCCATTCTCTTTCATTTGATACTGGCTTCCTCTGCAGCTTCATTCCCCTGCCTCCCTGTGTAATGTATAACCAAGTAGATAAGAAATAATAGTAGTCTGGCTTTTAGCTTCCTCTTTCCACATAAATATCTTTTGGTTTGGTTTGGCTTTTGCTCGGTTTTCTTGAGCTCCATCTGCACTATACATCTTAAGCACTATTATAACCCTTTAAGCAGCCATGGCTTCTCCCCAAAGTATCCTAGAGTTGTAATAATAATAATAATAATAATAATAATAATAATAATAATAATAATTTATTTATACCCCACCCATCTGGCTGGGTTTCCCCTGCCACTCCCCTGCCCACTGGGAGGGCGTTCCACAGGGCGTGTGCCACTACCGAGAAGGCCCTCTGCCTGGTTCCCTGTAACCTCGCTTCTCTCAGTGAGGGAACCACCAGAAGGCCCTCGGCGCTGGACCTCAGCGTCCGGGCAGAACGATGGGGGTGGAGATGCTCCTTCAGGTATACTGGGCTGAGGCCATTTAGGGCTTTAAAGGTCATCGCCAACACTTTGAATTGTGCCCAGAAACATACTGGGAGCCAAGGTAGGTCTTTCAGGACTGGTGTTATGTGGTCTCGGCAGCCACTCCCAGTCACCAGTAATTAGTTAAAGATGCTTGGAGTTGTTAAGAGGACTCTTTGTCCTCACAGAGCTGCATTTCCCAGAGTTCCCTGGGACTGATTAAACCACTCCGGGAATTGTAGCTCTGTGAAGGGAATACAGGTCCCCTAACAAGTCTCAGAACCTTGAACAAACTACAGCTCCCAATATTCTTTTGGGAGCAAGCCATGACTATTTAAAAATGATATCACTGTGCTTTGAATGTATAATGCTGGTGTCACATTCCTCTTCTTTGTCAGGATCGCATCCCTCCCCACTTACAAAGCATAAGAAGATTGAGGGGGCACCAAATTGCTGGAGGGGAGTTCTGCTCCTTGCTTTCCAAAAGCGACTTGAGTTACAAGTGATTCTTCTAGAGTTCTAAAGAGCAAGATATTTGAAAAGTTCACTTAGTGATGATAAAACCTTTCTAGGTTTCCCTGGCAGACCAATGTACAATATTCTAGTATGAGAGACAGTATGTTACTGAATGCCAGTTGCAACTGATCATGAGTGGGAGAGACCTGTTGCCCCTGCCCTGATTTTAGGGTTGGGGGCGCGGATGTTTTTTTGTTTTTTTATTTTAATGAGAAATTTCCAAATTCGCTCTTCTCGAACCAATGCACAAAGTGAAACATGAACTATCCTTTGAAATTTGCATTCCTCCAAATTTTGCAATGCAGTTCTCTGACCAAGCAGTGTGTAAAGGTAAAGGTAAAGGGACCCCTGACCATTAGGTCCAGTCATGACCGATTCTGGGGTTGCGGCACTCATCTCGCTTTATTGGCCGAGGGAGCCGGCGTACAGCTTCCGGGTCATATGGCCAACATGACTAAGCCGCTTCTGGAGAACCAGAGCAGCGCACGGAAACGCCGTTTACCTTCCCGCCGGAGTGGTACCTATTTATCTACTTGCACTTTGACGTGCTTTCGAACTGCTAGGTTGGCAGGAGCAGGGACCGAGCAACGGGAGCTCACCCCGTCGCGGGGATTCGAATTGCTGACCTTCTGATCGGCAAGCCCTAGGCTCTGTGGTTTAACCCGCAGCGCCACCCGCATCCCAACATGTAGTGTGTACCAACATGCATATACAGTGGTACCTCAGTTTAAGAACAGCCCTGTTTACAAACTATTCGGTATAAGAACTCTGCAAAACCGGAAGTAGTGTTCCGGTTAGCAAACTTTACCTTAGTCTATGAATGGAAGCCAAACGGTGGAAGGGCACCGGTGATGGGAGGCCTCATTAGGGAACGCACACCTCGGTTTAAGAATGGACTTCCGGAACGGATTAAGTCTGTAAACTGAGGTACCACTGTACATACAAAAATGCCTAAGATTATGGAGAATTGCTTGCAGGAATGAGTACAGACGTTGAAAGCATACAATGGTGTGTTCAATAGGAGAAACGCACCCTAAAATGCTGACAAATTTTCATGTGGAGCTTTGTGTTGCTTTTTAACTGCAAGTGGCTGTGGAAATACGAAGAACTGAATTTAAGATGGAAAAGTGAGAAACTGGAAGAAACTGAAATTGAAACATTTCTCCACCTCTACCTCCTAGTGGACTTCCCAGAGACATCTGCTTAGCCAGTTATGGGACACAATGTACTGAACTAGATAGACTTTTACTCTGATCTGGCTGGGCTCTTTCTATTTATTTATATTTCATTCATTAAAAATAGGTATAAATCATGTGAAATATATCAATGCAGAGCAGAAAATACCATAAAACAATACAAATATTCTTAATGTTGTTGTTTTTTTTTTAATTCTACAAAAGATCCTGGACAGTAGATGTTTATTCAACACCATCCTTTTATTTGCATGCCTGAAGTGGCTCCAAAAACATCAGATGGACGGTAATAAATATAACAGTTCAAAAAGCATAATAGGAACAATTACAAGTAGCCATATCAGTAGGTAAATAAATGAAAAGTATTGATCAATCCATGAAACAAATAAAACTGACCTAATCCAACTGCTTAAAATAAATCAGGAGACAAAGCCTTTCACAGAAACAAAAATGCAATATCGATCGATTTAATAAATATCTGTACCGCCCTCTGACAATAAAACTCTTCCTAAGGCGGTTCACATAAAATTCAAGCATCAATATGTCAGCCTTTGCAATTTTCCTGTGCGGAAGGTTCGAACAAGAGGCAGGTAGAACACAAGGTGAGGAAATTAGTACACAGGAAAAAAAGAAAGCACAGAAATCACAGTTTAAAAGGGTTAAGTAAAGGAACTCAAAAGGTTCAAGGTGTTACAAAGCTGTTAGATAATCCCCCCCCCATCACCACATCATTTTATTGACCCATGGCTAAAAAGCCTGAGGGCATCTCCTATAGACAGGGCATCTTTATAAACCCGCCCTGCAAATTATATTTAAAAAAGACTAAAGAGGCCAAAAATCTTACAGTATAGGGTGAGGAATTTCCCCTTGTAAGACCCTCAGCATTTAAAATGGAAAATGCAGAGTTATTCTGGTTATTTGATGTGACTAACTCTGGGATTGTACACTTTCAGCTGCGGGCAGAACCTGTGACCCTCCCAAAGTTGTTGGACTCCAACTCCCATCAGCATGGTCATGGATGATGGGAACTGTGATCCCACAATAGCTTGAATGCCACAGGTTTTCTGCATCTGCTTTGACTATTCAATTGGCATCGGCACTTAATGCCGGTCATATTAAAAGCTGACCTCTAGTGATGCAACAAGTGGAGGGTGGTTTTTGGCACGAGGGCCACATTCCCTTCTGAGCAGCATTCTGGGGGCCACATGCCAGTGGTGGGCAGTGTGCTGGTCCCGTGGGTTACCCAAGAGGTGAGATCCAAGTCCGGTCCATGGTCAAAGGTGCAATGTGGAGGCAGTCCATAGTAGCTGAAGCTGGGTGCAGGGCAGGGAGCCAGGTGAAGTCAGGAATAGGCTTGCAAGCAGGGAGCCAGGGCAGGGCAGGAGCTCAGGCAGAAAAGCAGGACAGGGTTCAGGCAGGAACTAACAACCAACAATGTTGCTCCCGCAACTTGGGACTGGGGCTGGCCGGCTTTTATCTGCCCCAAGGCATAGGGTGGCCCCAATCCTCTGGTGACTCGCCTCTCCTGGCCTGGAGGTGAGCACTCCTTCCTCCCGCGGGAACTTAGTTCCCTCCGCCTCTCTGCCCTGATCCTCTGCAGCTCAGGAGAGGCTGGAGGGTTACCGGACCCAGAGGCAACCTCAGCTTCCCCTGACAGGGCTGAGAGTGGAGCACCTGCAGGCAATGGGTCCTCCATCACCTCAGGAGCCAGAGCAGACTCAGCTGATGCCTGCACCTGAGGATCCAGCACAGGTGAGGACCCTTCAGGCTCATGCCCCAGCCCCGGCTCAGCTGGTTCTGGAGGCGGGAAATCCTGTGCAGGCTGGGATTCCTCAGGTTCAGCATCCGAGTCCGAATCCCAGGCCATCACAAGCAGGGACAGAGAGAAATGTAAGACTGCTGAGGGGTGTGGCTTAGGGAGAGAGGGTGTGGCCAAAGAGGGGGTGTGGCCTGTGGTGAGTCCCAAGGGCCAGCCAGAGAGACCTGGGGACCATGTTTGGCCCCCAAGTGTGAAGTCCTCCCCACCTTATGTAATAAAATAAGTTAGGGGGTCAACTGGTGAAGGCTGAATCCCAGACAGCATGGCAGCACAAGCTTCTTTTCCTGTTCTGCATTAGAGAAGCACCTGAAACTGGAAAGAAAACACATCTTTAGCAAAAGCTAGCAGGGAGCCTGTGTACAAGCATTTGCATACAAGGCCAAACCGATCTGCGCTCCCCAGAGGAAACCTGTGGTTCTCCACAATTAAGCTGAACGTAGTAGCTAGAAGCTGCTCTGCTCACTGGAGCAACTTTCCTCCCACTTCTTCTCCTGGCTTTGAGAGTAAGCAGCTGTGGGGATTTCAGAGATGCTGGGTTAAGGGAAAAAGGAAAGGGAAAAACCAGGAAAGAATCTTGAGGCAGTCTAAAGAGTAACAAATTAATTATGGCATAAGCTTCCCGCAGATGCATGAAGTGAAATCCTGAACTGACAGGTTTACCTAGGTGTAAATGAGAGAGGTGAACGTAGTGGTTGGGATTAAATGGTAATGAAATGCAAAAAGTTTGTGACAATCCAATTATAGGAGTTATATGCAAAATAAGCACAGTGACCCTTCGCAACAGCAGTAATTGGTGATGACATAATCGTCTTAGCATTGCTAAGTGAATCAACAGCTTTAATAGGACAAGAAACCATGGTCTCCATTCATCCCCCAAACAGGTGTAACTGAACTTCTTGTTAAGTTGTAATACAGCAGCTTGATCACAATTTGATAAATTCTCTTTTGGTGACTAGTTGTTTTTTTAAGCTATTAGATTTATATCTGGGTGTCAGGAACCAGCATCAAAGCCCCAGTAGGAAACCTACTGTCAGTCCTTGCAGCTGTTTACCTCCTTGCTATCATTCTAAAACATCGGTGTAAGCATGTAGTAGCAAACTCCCATAGTCCCCTGGGCTTTTGTTTCCCTGCACGCTATTACTCAGGGTATTGGTGTGGCTGATAAAGGGAAGGAGACGAAAATGTCGTGTTGGGTGAGGCTGATGGGAAGTGTAGTCCAATACATCTGAAGGAGACCAAGTTGGTGAACAACAACAACAACAACAACAACAACAACAACAATTTATTATTTATACCCCGCCCATCTGGCTGAGTTTCTCCAGCCACTCTGAGCGGCTTCCAATCAAGTATTAAAAACAATACAGCATTAAATATTAAAAACTTCCCTAAACAGGGCTGCCTTCAGATGTCTTTTAAAGAGAAGATAGCTGCTTATTTCCTTCACATCTGAAGGGAGGGCGTTCCACAGGGTGGGCGCCACTACCAAGAAGGCCCTCTGTCTGGTTCCCTGTAAAGGTGAAGGTTGTTTAGGGTTTTAAAGACCAAAACAACACTTTGAATTGAGCCTGAAAACAAACTGGAAGCTGGTGGAGATCTTCCAACACTGGTCAAATATGTTCATGGCCCTTGGTCTTTTAACAAGCTGGTTTTTTGTGTTCTGTTGAAGTTTCTGGGTGTTTTTCAAACTCAGGGTTCTTTGGAGCCAGCCCTTGATAGTCCAAATCCTAAACATTCCTACTTGGAAGTAATTACCACAATGTTCAGTGGGACTTTCTTCCTTCTTAGTCGGCTGAGAGTTGCGGCATATGAATAGCCGTTATCTTCACTTAGAGCTATGTGGGCTTGTGACCAAGAATTCATTAGTGCTGTATTAACTAGAGATGAATTAAACTCTAAAGAATTTGTGCCTTAAAAAATAAAAGAAAGAAAGAAAAATGCTCAACGGATAAAATTAGGCCTTGGAATGAAACTCTGTTTTGAATAAGAACAGTTCAACCTCTTTTTATTATTTATTTTTATAATGTCAGGATTTAGAACTGCTCTTTGAGTAATTCCCAGAGAGGTAGCTATGATAATCTGTTGCAGGGAAGGGTGGGTGGGAAGAGTCTTGTGGCATCTTACAAGACGAAGGACGGTATCCAATGTCCATGTTCCACTGGCACTATGATTTATGATTGTGCCAAGGAAATGTTAGCCACATGCCCTCCCCAAATCTGCTCTGGAGACTTGGTGGAAAACCCAGAGTGTAACTGGGAGAAACAGGGGAATGAGAGAGCTAACAGAATGACTGACTTAAAACTACTTTGTATACAATCCTAATAAATTTACTATGGCATAAGCTTTCATGGAGCCAGAGTCCACTTCAGTAGATGCACTAAATTTCATGCGTATGATGAGGAGGACTCTAGTTCACGAAACCTTGTGCCACAATAAATGTCTTCATTTTTGAGGTCTGCAAAGATGCTGGTGGGCACGTGCCCTTGGGATCATGTTACACCGACCCTGCAAAAGTTGCACTTGCTTCTGAGTACAATTCAAAGTTTGGGGGATTACCTTTAAAGCCCTAGTCCAGAATACCATAGGGATCGCTTCCTTTCATAGCACCCTGCCCATTCCTTAAGATGAGAAGCAGAAACCCTTCTCCATTTCCTGTCAAAGATGGAACCATGGCTGGGTGGGATTAGAGACAGGGCCTTTTTGGTGGCTGCACCCAGCTAATGGAGCAGCTTGGTGTGGCTGGCTCCATCCTCCCTCAGCATATTTGAAGATTCTTTAATTCCAGAATCTTCTATTTTATGAAGCAAACAATGCTGGGGGGGGCTGTTTTTTTTAAAAAATACCAGCTGACTATGTCTCTTTTTTTGACTTGCTCATATGATATTGTAATTTTTAGATGATTGTTGTAAGCTTCCTTGAGTGGTGCCACCCTAAATAAGAATATAGGATGCCACAACACTTTACTGGTTTTGCTCAGAATAATTGTATTTTCTTCTTCTTCTTCTGAAGGCCAACCCCCCACCTGCCCTGCTTGCATGTTCCCACAAACTTGTATGTTCCTACAAACTTTGGATCCTGTAAATCAGAGATTGCTCTGCAGATGTTGTGGGACTCCTAGCTCCCATCTGCCTCAACCAGCATGGCTCTAAGCGGAGGAGAATGCAACATTCACACATGATACAGTCATTGATTTAAGCAAACATTTGCTCCACTGCTAGGGAGATGGTGTGGATCTGTTGTTTTGCCTACCCTGAGTGTCTTGAGGCTTCACAATTAGTCCTGGTTTATTTTTCTCAGGGGGGAGGGCCTGTCGTTAATTCCAGCGTTTGAGGATACACCTCTCAGATGCTCACAGAGCAATTATCATGATGCAGAGATTAACTCATTGGTGCTCTGAGGAAGGCTCAGTGCCATTTAATGGAATGTTAATTGGTCTAATGGGTTTAATGTCAACAAGATCTAATGAATGCTTCTCTAATGAGCCAATTGTTTTTCAAGCCTGTTTTCAAAATGTACTTTATTAATAATACTCAAAACCATTCCATCATCTAAGGCATAAAACAACACCAAAGCTATGAAAACTTCAGTATTCAGTGGGAGGAGGGGAGGTCAAAAATAGCAGCCCCAAAATAGAAGATCCAACTCCCATTTTAAAAAAAGGAACATAATTCGCAAGTCATGTGAGGATCAGGCACGTCAGGAGAAGTTGCACTATAAGGGATTTAAGGGGAGCCCTGCTAGCTCACTCCAGTGATGCCTAGTGCCATTTGGGATTGGTAGGCTGGCAGGCGGGACGCAGGTGGTGCTGTGGGTTAAACCACAGAGCTTAGGACTTGCCGATCAGAAGGTTGACGGTTCGAATCCCCGCGACGGGATGAGCTCCCATTGCTCAGTCCCTGCTCCTGCCAACCTAGCAGTTCGAAAGCACATCAAAGTGCAAGTAGATAAATAGGTACCACTCCGGCGGGAAGGTAAACGGCGTTTCCGTGCACTGCTCTGGTTCGCCAGAAGCGGCTTAGTCATGCTGGCCACATGACCCGGAAGCTGTAGCCGGCTCCCTCGGCCAATAAAGCAGAAGGTGGAGTCAGAGCCAATGGCAAGCAGGGTGCCATGGGCCAGAAGTTGGCTTCACCTGCTGAGCAGCAACCGGAAAAAGCAGAAGGCAAAGTGACTCCACCTGCTGTCGATCCACCTTCTTGCTCCTGATGAGAACCAGCTGGCTCCAGCTTTCTTAAGCATGGTTTCCAGTCTCCTTCAGTTGCTGGAAACAACATTTGTCATTGTCCTGTGCTGCCAGCCACAGCAGAGCTCAGTGGAGGGAGAAGCCAGCCAGCCAGCCAAGTCACAGGGGGGTACTTGCCTGGAGGCAGAGTCCATATACAAGGTCCAGTCCAGTCCTAAGGTTGGGAATATCTCAATTCACGTAGTCAGATGATCTGGGGGTCAAGAAAGCTGAGGGTCCAATGTCATGAGAAGCAAGAAGCAGCACAGTCTGGTCAGTAAGTACGAACGTGCCAACCTTAATTACACTCAGTGTAATTAAGAAGGCAGGCCTGCTGGGGCTGGCTGAGGGCAGGCTGAGGTTGGTGGTGCAGTGCCCCATTTTCCCATATGGGCCAACCTCCACTAGATCACACCATAGGTCCATCTCATCCAGCATCCTATTCCTTGTAGTTAGCCAACTAGATGCCCTCTGAGAAGCAAGGAATGAATGTCAGCCCTCTCTTGCTGCTTCCCTCCACAAGTGGTGTTCAGAGTCATACTGCCTCTAACAAGGAGGGTTTATTTAGCCATCAAGCTACCTGTGCCCTGAAGTCCACATCTGCCAGGGCTTGATCCTGCATTAGTTCTTTCTCCATCCATACAGCTTGCTTCCCATTATCAGAACAGGAAAAGGAAAGCAGAATGCCACCCATGAATCATGGTGCCACAGGGCAGCCAAATGTCCTGAAGAGCTGTCGGAGAACAGTCCTGTGTTTGAAGGAGCCTTCTGCTTGGAAGACTGCCTAGTCCAAATCCAGATTGAAGATCAAATGCCCTAAGAAGGAAGCCAGGATGTAATAGCACCTGGACAAGGAGACTGAACAGGAACAGAGGTCAGCTCGTCAACATCCGCCAACATCCACACAAATGCTGTCTCCACTCTGAACCTTTGCATTCAATGCGAAGGTGGATTGTGGATGTGTCTAGAATCCACCCCATGATCTGGAACCCTCTGTTACCAGAGTTCCTCATTCCTCATTTAAAATCCCCCTTCAAAGCTTAGTGCCAAATGCAAAAGGTCTGAAGTAGAGCTTATGTGCATGAGGACATTATGGGGCTGGGTCTCCACTTGAAGCCCACATGTGTTTGCCCTGAATGTATGAACATGCTCAGGTTCTGGGTTCATGACTGAGACTGTGTGGAAATAAGGAACCTTTCACCACTTTTAACAAAAGAGGGCATAGATCTACACCAGCTAAAATTAAACTTTGAGTCAGCAAGAGTAGATAATTTAACACGGAATCTTGAGGGAATAATCTGAAGACTTTTGGTACCCTAGATATTAATTAGAACAGACCTTGGAAGCCAGAGAGAATTCTTCTTTGTTGATGAAAGACAATAAAGACCTGATATTTTATTCTGCCATCATTCTGCTGAAAAAGGATCAGAATGAGTAATTTGTGGGTCTCATCCAAATATTTTGGGATGTTTTTCACTTGCTTACATGGTACGCACTCAGTGACTCACAGCTGAACAAGCAAACTGATTTTGCTGAATAGCCTTGTGTTTGAGGTAGAACCACAGAATTGTAGAGTTGGGTAGGGACCCCAGGGGTCATCTAGTCCAGCATCCCTGCCATGCAGGAAACTCATTGCATGGTCCCCCATCCAATTTGAAACCATACCAGACCCTGCTTAGCTTTATAAATGTGCTAGCAGTTTTATTGCTGCACCACTAGAGATCTGGCTCATGTGGTGTGAAAACTTGACCTGTAATCAATACATCAAGTGTGGATTTATCTTTGGGAATGTTGAATTTGTTCTGATCCAGATGAGATGAAAAAATATTTGGTTTCTGTGTGAAAGAAGAGGAGTTTGGACTTGATACCCCGCCTTTCACTCCCCTTAAGGAGTCTCAAAGCAGCTAACAATCTCCTTTCCCTTCCTCCCCCACAACAAACACTTTGTAAGGTGAGTGAGGCTGAGAGACTTCAGAGAAGTGTGACTGGCCCAAGGTCACCCAGCAGCTGCATGTGGAGGAGCGGGGAATCGAACCCAGTTCACTAGGTTACGAGTCCACTGCTCTTAACTACTACACCACGCTGGCTAAATGAGAAACTGAATGAGAAACTAAATGAGAGCTGAATTGACAAATTTGTCCATCCCTACCCCTGACATGAAAAGGGACGCGGGTGGCACTGTGGTCTAAACCACTGAGCCTAGGGCTTGCCGATCGGAAGGTCGGCGGTTCAAATCCCCACGATGGGGTGAGCTCCCGTTGCTCAGTCCCTGCTCCTGCCAACCTCGCAGTTCGAAAGCACGTCAAAGTGCAAGTAGATAAATAGGTAAACGGGAAGGTAAACGGCGTTTCCGTGCACTGCTCTGGTTTCGCCAGAAGCAGCTTAGTCATGCTGGTACACATGAGCTGTACGCTGGCTCCCTCGGCCAATAAAGCAAGATGAGCGCTGCAACCCCAGAGTCGTTCGTGACTGGACTTAACAGTCAGGGGTCCCTTTACCTTCACCGTCAGGCCTTCCAACTAATGCATGGAGTTCTGAGGAAGATGTTCTCCAGGGCATGACAACATCAGAGGCATTGCTGGACAAGTTCTACGGGCACCATTCTATGAAGGCACCTCTTTGCGGGCAACCTCTCCCCATGCCATTCTGGCCATTTCAGACCCATCAGTGCAGCTCCATCTCATTGTGTGTGTTTGTGTAGTTATGATGGAAGGGTTGGCAGAGACTCGCTGAATAAATGTGTGCCTGCAGAAGAAATCTTTTAAATTAGATTACCTGTAGGCGTGTCCTCACGATGGTAGGCAGAGAGCCTACCTTCCAAGGGTCAGCTGCTCCTAAGAGCCATCATTAGATGTTGACATTGTCCTTTCTTCTTCCTCTGATGTTTCATGATGGGTTAATTTGGTGTGGCTGAGAGTGGAGCACTCAGGGCAGCACCTTTAGGCAGATTTACAGGGTTCCTACTCAGCAGAGAGAGCAGGAGGGCACTCAGACACAATTTATCATATTCGCCATACATGTTACTACACAAAGAGAGCCCCTTCAGACTCTTCAGTCATTACCTCATGGCACCACCGGTTGTCAGTTGTCTTCCTGAGCTTTTTGCATGTGTCTCATGCTTCGTTCTGTCCTCTTCCTTCTGTGGTTCCTTAACCCAAGTTGAACTTTCTCCCACCAACAGGTTCTAGATGTGAATCAACCCCAGGATGCAACATGTCTCCCCAGCGCCAGCTCTGACAATGATGGCCACACAGACTGTGCCCCCTCCCCCTTATCAAGAAACCCAACAGGTGAGTGCGCTGTTAAACTCTTCCCCTCACCTCCTGCTGCCCCTTTAAAACATTCCAACAGCAACTTTTCAGCTTTTCAGCAGAGGAAAAGAGCAGAAAAAGTGGTGTGTGTGTGTGTGTGTGTGTGTGTGTGTGTACATGAATTTATTTACATGTATATTTGTATCCTGCCATTCTGCTCTAAGCATAAGGCCTCCAGGATGCTGTCTTAATAAAATTAGTCACAAAAAAAGAATATGTACACACACACACACACACACATGCACATTTTTGAATTCTTATTCCAGGTAAGGAAGAGGCATTATAACACATTCCAGAATGGCAAAAGCACTCAAGGGGGGGTGTGGCCTAGTGAGAGATGGTATGGCCGATGGGAAAGAGGTGTGGCCTGGGAATCATAGAATCATAGAGTTGGAAGGGACCACGAGCGTCATCTAGTCCAACTTCCTGTAATGCAGGAATGCTTTGCCCAACATGGGGCCCAAACCCGCAACCCTGAGATTAAGAGTGCTTACTGATTGAGCTATTCCACTCATAACATTCCCAGGACCTGATAGAGAGACCTTGAGGACTGGATGTAGGCTGTGGGACTCCTGTCTTAGGGTTGGCGGTGAGGCAGGAATAATTGCCTTCACTCTGATTGGATTTGGAACTGGGAATTGCATGGCATCACTTGGAAGCCATTCACTGTGAGAGCAGGGCTTCCTGTAAGGGTTCCGTGAGCCGGGGGGAAACCTAACGCCTACCACCAGCCACAATGCCTGAATAGACATCGCTTCTGGCTTCCCCCAGTTTTGCCAAAATGGCCGCCTCCCAATTTTGCTACTTGCAAAGGGTTGGCAACTTTGTAGGAGGTTGGGATGGAATCAGACTCGGCACTAGCATAAAATCTCTTTGTAACTCTATTACTGCCAAATGCCAAGTGAAACTGTACTAGGGAAAGGAGGAGGAGGTTATCATCTTGTGATTTGGAGCGAAGTGTATGTCAAGTATTGTCGCTCAGCGTCGAAGGAGTTCTGCTTTGCTTTTCTGGCTAGGTCTGCTGTTGTGAATGCCAATTGCCAAGTTCATCCAATAAATGCAAAGTCCCTCCCCAGCACCACCGCGAAATGGAGTGCTTAAGCACTCTTTAAACAACACTCCACTTTTTCAGGAGTGTTCTGCTTATTCAGGAATTTCAGCAGGAGGAAATTCTCTTAATTTCAGAATGGTGCTTACCTATAAGGGTCCATGTCTGAATATAATAGTCCACCATCTTTTGTGTTTCTGTTCATAGCAGAGGGTGGTGAACAGATAAAAGGAAAACATGACCCACACATTTATTATCTACTTACACAAGTGGTTTAATGGGTAGGAGTTTTAGAAACCTTTCAGTTACTTGAGAAACCAAATCTCATTCACCTTTGCAAGGGCTTGTTCATCTCTGTCGCTTCTAAGTGTGCATTAAAAATAATAATAACGTAGTTATATATTACATAAGAGACTGCAAAAGGCAATAGTTCTTTCTGATATTTTCGCACTCAAGAATATGCTGGTGCCAAAGCTGGAGAATAAAAGATATAGAATGCTTGTAAATAATATAGAAAAGTTAAGTGCAACTTTAATCCAAAATAAGAATATTAAGATATAGTCAACATAGGCAAAATTATTGAAATACAAAAACAAATTGACTTGATCCAGTGGGTCAGTGCCTGATCAACAACCTTATAGGACCAATAGATGACAATGAAATTTGTTGAAAGCCAAACATATTTCAGCCCAGCTGCTCTTCTTGTTGTTAAAATGGCAAAACGAGGGGGGGGGAATATATGTAACCTGGTCAGAGAGAATTCATCCAGTAGGTTAGTCTGCCTAGATGATGTGGTGAGTTAGCCAGCTTAGGGGATAAATTTTCAGGTTGTTAATATTCTAATGCAGTGCTTGGGTTTTCTATATTTTTTAGAGGTATTCTATATATTTTATCTTACTGAACTTTGTTTTTGATTTCAGTAAGTGAAGTGATATTCATAACCCCCATAGGACCATTGAAAATATTAGATTCTATCTCTCTGACATTAACCCAGAAGTAACAGTAAGGAAGGGACATGGGTGGCGCTGTGGGTTAAACCACAGAGCCTAGGACTTGCCGATCAGAAGGTCGGCGGTTCGAATCCCCACGACGGGGTGAGCTCCCGTTGCTCGGTCCCTGCTCCTGCCAACCTAGCAGTTCGAAAGCACGTCAAAGTGCAAGTAGATAAATAGGTACCGCTCCGGCGGGAAGGTAAACAGTGTTTCCGTGTGCTGCTCTGGTTCGCCAGAAGCGGCTTAGTCATGATAGCCACATGACCCGGAAGCTGTACGCCGGCTCCCTCGGCCAATAAAGCGAGATAAGCAATGCAACCCCAGAGTTGGTCACGACTGGACCTAATGGTCAGGGGTCCCTTTACCTTTAACTGCAAGGATCGCTGAGTTTTTGTCAATAGTATCTCTTAGAGTGGTGAATGGCGGGAAGAAACCTCAATGAACATCGCCATCATTGCATTTTTATATGGCTCTTGCTTTGTATATATTTTAAAAACTTGTATATATTTTAAAAATGTATACATGATTGTCTTATGATGGCTATATTTGTAATGCCGAATAAAAGTTTGGCGAAAGAAGGAAGACCATTAAGCAGCAGTGTAGCAGAGGAAGGATGCAATGGGATCACAGCTCCAGGTCTTACTTTTTTTCAGAACAGAAGCAATAGCATTATTTGCTAGAGCACCTGAGCTCATGGTGGTATACACAGGTGTGGGGCATTCTCCCTCCTAATAGCCTTGTGGTGTGGGCTATGCTCAGATAATGAGAGGCCACAGATTACCCACTGAACATCAGAGATGCGAACCCAGGTCTCACCCAGCCAAAGTCTGGCATGCTGACAGCTGCATCACCCTTTGCTAACCTACTGGATCCTAATAAAATGGCTATTTGCTGTTTGTTGTGTGTGTGTGTGTGTGTGTGTGAGAGAGAGAGAGAGAGAGAGAGAGAGAGAGAGAGAGAGAGAGCAGTGCCAGATTTACGTATAAGCTAAACAAGCTTTAGCTTAGGGCCCCACTCTCTTGTGGTGCCCCCCAAAATATACTTCTTCTTAATTATGTTTCACTATTAATAAACGTCTTCTTAATTGTATTTCAGTTCAACAATTACTTTGAGAAAATACATATTTTGTTATGTGCAAATGGCTTTAGATACCTATTAGGTCCATAAATTACCATATAGCATATATTCAGCACAAAAAACAGTGACAATTTGTTGTTGACAAAGGACAACTGGACATATGAAGGGCCCAATTACCTTCAGTAGCTTAGGGCCTCATCAAACCTAAATCCGGCCCTGAGCAGGCACCATATATAAATTTATATACAAAGTAGATCAACAGCTGCCTGAAAGTTTCGGGCTCTTCTTGGGACAGCAGTAGAACTTGGGGTCTCAAATTTCAGGGGCGTCCTGTACAACACCAAAATTCGGCGCCCCCACCTCTTGCACTCCTTTCTAAGTCATAGTTGTGCCGTCCCCCACTGCGCCCCCGAGGCTCCATGCCCTGTGCAACCAAACCAATTGTGCTCCCCTAAATCTGCCTCTGCCTGGGGGGGGGTGACTGTGAATTCCTCCTGAGGGTTAACCAATAGGGGCTTTCATGAGAAGATCCTGCACATCAAAATGGGTTAAGGTAAAGGTAAAGAGACCCCTGACCATTAGGTCCAGTCGTGACCGACTCTGGGGTTGCGGTGCTCATCTCACTTTATTGGCCGAGGGAGCCGGTGTACAGCTTCCGGGTCATGTGGCCAGCATGACTAAATTGCTTCTGGCGAACCAGAGCAGCACATGGAAACGCCGTTTACCTTCCCGCTGGAGTGGTACCTATTTATCTACTTGCACTTTGACGTGCTTTCGAACTGGTAGGTTGCCAGGAGCAGGGACTGAGCAATGGGAGCTCACCCCGTCGCGGGGATTCGAACCGCCGACCCTCTGATCGGCAAGTCCTAGGCTCTGTGGTTTAACCCACAGTGCCACCATGAAGTAAAATTGAGTCTACCCGCTTCTTCTGATAAGGGGAACCCAGTTGGGACACAAGGGGTCGCTGAGCATGTGCTTCAACATGCCTATCTCCTCTCTATTCCATGCAGAATATGGCTTTGCCACCCCCCGCCACCGCTGCTGCCCAGAACACACACATTCTCTCTCCCCCCCCCCCCTTTTAGATCCAGGTCTGTCCTTTGGAATTTCCCCATCCCTAAATTTTTGCAATATAATACTCTGCCCAAAACACAAATCAAAATGAGTTAGAAATAAATGTGATAGGATGCTAAAATCCCAAGCTAGCTGCCCTCCCCAAGAAAAACTAGGGTATTTAAATAGTATTTTTGTGATCAGATGCATATTTTAATACACTTTTTGTATGTTCTTTAAATTACTGATTTATGTGGAAATAGAGCAAAACAAACTTATGAATGAATACATGTGAAACTTACATGAAATAGACTGATCTTTGCATCCCTAGCTAATGGCACATTTGCAACTTTCATTGATCAGATATCACATCTGCAGGCAGTGTTTACCTCTGGGGTTTTTTGTAGAGTGGCGATTGATTAGATTTGATCAATTCAATTGATTAGAAACCTTCCATCTCTACAATTCTATGATTAAAAGGCCACTAAACGGAATCCCTAATTAATTGGGTTACATACATACATATAGATAGATAGATATAGATAGATGTGTGTGTGTATGTATATGTATATGTATATGTATATGTATATGTATATGTATATGTATGTATGTATATATATATATAGGGACGCGGGTGGCACTGTGGGTAAAACCTCAGTGCCTAGGACTTGCCGATCGTATGGTCGGTGATTCGAATCCCCACAGCGGGGTGAGCTCCCGTCTTTCGGTCCCAGCTCCTGCCCACCTAGCAGTTCGAAAGCACCCCTAAGTGCAAGTAGATAAATAGGTACCGCTTTATAGCGGGAAGGTAAACGGCGTTTCCGTGTGCTCCGCTGGTGCTGGCTTGCCAGAGCAGCTTCGTCACGCTGGCCACATGACCCGGAAGTGTCTCCGGACAGCGCTGGCCCCCGGCCTCTTAAGTGAGATGAGTGCACAACCCAAGAGTCGGACACGGCTGGCCCGTACGGGCAGGGATACCTTTACCTTTACCTTTATATATATATACACACAACCTAATAATTGTTTTAAATATAATAATGTAAAAATGCAGATAAAAGGCACTGCCATAGAAGAGGCAATTTACCATTACACTCACACAGGGAGCCTTTTCAGATATATGCACTCAGCATCAAAGAACAATGAAAACATGCTTTTATTCTCCAAAATTATTGCTTTGTCATAGTTTAATTGATTGATTAAAAACTCCACATTTAGTCAATAAACAGGTGATAGCACCCTCACTTTTATTACAGATAAGGGACCTGGTGGGTTTTATTTTAAAAAAAATGTTACAGACCCCCTAGAATAAATCAATTCTGCTTTGCTACAGTTGTAGATTGTCAAGTCCTGGGGGTGGGGACTGAAATGTAGTACATGCTCATTTAGGTTGTTGACAATATCGTTGTCATCATATTTGCAGTGCTTGGAAAGCCTCAGTGCAGCCTTCATAAGCTCTTGCAACCTCTTTTGTTTTTATTCATATAAATATTTACATGATGCCCTTCTCCTCGTGGTCACAGGGAGTGTACAGAAAATTACACGAGTGCCCAAGTATTAAGAACTCTACCAAATTAAAATTGTAGGCAGATAAAACATCAGATAAGGGATGCAGGTGGCGCTGTGGGCTAAACCACAGAGCCTAGGACTTGCCGATCAGAAGATTGGCGGTTTGAATCCCCCCAACGGGGTGAGTTCCCGTTGCTCGGTCCCTGCTCCTGCCCACCTAGCAGTCGGAAAGCACATCAAAGTGCAAGTAGATAAATAGGTACCACTCCTGCGGGAAGGTAAACGATGTTTCTGTGCGCTGCTCTGGTTCACCAGAAGCGGCTTAATCATGCTGGCCACATGACCCGGAAGCTGTATGCTGGCTCCCTTGGCCAATAAAGCGAGATGAGTGCCGCAACCCCAGAGTCGGTCACGACTGGACCTAATGGTCAGGGCTCCCTTTACCTTTACCTTTAAAACATCAACATCATAAAACAGTTCAACAGAGAGAAACTCATAAAATTTATTCAGACTTTGCAGAACCAGTTGGGGTTCTCTAAAGTTGGGGTTCCCAATTGGAACAGGACTCTTTCCAGAGCGGACCCCACTTCTCGCACTCAAAAAAATATAATCTGCTGCAAATTTTTAATACTAGAGAATTCAACACATTCCCTATTTTTCGATCCATATAGACTGGCACTGAAAGACTGTTAAGGCAGTTTTCACACATGAGGCTTAAATTGGCTTTTGCCTTTCCCACATCCACAGTGTGAATGCAAAACATGTAGCATGAGGGTAAGAGAGTGAAGCAGCTATTTTAGACCGGCAATATAAACGACTCCTTCGAGGAAGCTTCCCTTTATTGAGCCTTCTGTCTACCATTTCCACATTCTCTCCAAAAACTAGGCCCTGCTCCCATCTTACTGTTTGTTTTGTAAAATTTATATACTGCTTGATTGTAAGGGAAAAAAACAGCAACCTCAAAGCGGTTTAGGGAAAAAAGCTAAAGCAATCAAATTATCAATAAGAAGAATTGACTACCTTGAAAGTTTCAGAAAATTAAAAGCAGCAATGAAGTAAAAACACATTAAAACCTCACATCAACTTTCTGAACATCTAGGTAGGCTTGTCTAGACAAAAATGTTTTTAGCAAGCATCAAAAACAGTACAGTCATACCTTGGTTCTTGAATGCCTTGGTACTCATACATTTTGGCTCCTGAACACGACAAACCTGGAAGTAAGTGTTCCGTTTTGCGAACGTTTTTCGGAACCCGAAAGTCCAATGTGGCTTCTGATTGGCTGCAGGAAGCTCCTGCAGCCAATCAGAAGCCACGCCTTGGTTTTTGAACAGTTTCAGGAGTCAAACGGACTCCTGGAACGGATTAAGTTCGAGAACCAATGTACGACTGTACAGCAAAGATGATTGCTTCATATTAATATTAGGGGGTTGCCACATTAAGAGATCAAGTTCTTACAATGGGTAGAATGGATATTATGTGGCAGTTCCACCAATGAAAATGGTTGAATGGGAATATGTGGGTAAGGCAATAAACTGGTCCCAGTTTGTTCAGGACTTCATATGCTAACAGTAATACCTGGAATTTGGCCCAGTAGCATATTAGCAACTAGTACAGAATTATGATCAAAGGGGGGTTATAAGCTGACAGGCCTCACTCCTGTCAGCAATCAAGCTGTAGCATTCTGCACTAACTGCAGAATTCAGATCAAGCACAAGGTAAGTCCCAAATATAGGGTGCATTGCAGCAACCCAATCTTTCATCTGTGTCCATGTGTTATGGTTTGTCGCTGCTCACAAGTGGCTGAGGTGGAAAGGAGAGGGGAGTTGAGAATGAGCTGGAGGCAACTGAAGCCAAAATATGAGGCACATATGCAACAGCCCTGAGAAAGACTAGCAATCAAAGAAAAAGTAAGATGGGTCAGTAAACGAAATGAGGTTATTTGAAAGCCCAACTCTGGAGAGAAATTCAGATGTGGAGAATTCTGTAAATATCCCCGCTAGAGGATGGTGACTTATCAGTTTATGCCCCGCCTTTATACAAAGGTAAACAAGGCAGCTTACACAAAATCGACACAGAGGAGTTCAGTGGTATATCTAAACCCTGCTAAGCATTTAGAAGAACCAGATCTCTATAGACCTAGGACCCTCATACCTATGGGGCCGCCTCTCCTGGTATGTCCCATGGAGGACCTTATGGTCTTCAAACAAAAACATCTTGTTGGTCCCGGGCCACAGGGAGGTTAGGCTGGCCTCAACCAGAGCCAGGGCTTTTTTGGCTGTGGCTCCGAACTGGTGGAACGCTCTGTCCCAAGAGACTAGGGCCCTGGGGGACTTGGCATCTTTCCTCAGGGCCTGCAAGATAGAGCTGTTCCACTAGGCCTTTGTTCAAGGCACAGCCTGACCCCCTCCTTTGGTAATCCTCACAGAACTCTAGCCCAATGGTTGCCATCAATTTGATTTTGAACTGATTTTAGAATGAATTGATTTTAGAATGCTGTGTTACTTTACTGTTGTTAGCCGCTCTGAGCCCGGCTTTGGCTTGGGAGGGCGGGATAATAAAAAATTATTATTATTATTATTACTGTTATACAAACAGTGGCGGAGCGAAAGCGGGGGCATGGCGTGCCACCCACAGGGGCGTGCGTGTCCTGGGGGCATGGTGTGCTGCCTGAGGGGGCGTGGTGCCCAGCGCGGGGGGGGGGCAGCCGTGATGGCACCCCACCGGGATTCTGGTGCTGGGGGTGGTGCATTCCCCCCGCCCCTTCCACCGCCAGTGTATACAAATAGTGAAGTCAGCTCTGCAAATGCAGATCCTTATGGAGCCAAATCGCCACCATTCACACCCAGCAGGGGACGGATATCAGCAGCTGGCTTGGAGGAACCCAAAGGTTTTGGTGACCTAAAAGAGGGGGGGGGGACCTAAGAAAGAGACACTCCAAAGCATCCCAATGAATACCAAGCATACTTAGTAAGTGTGGACTGCTGACCAGCTATTGGCAGAGTGGGAACGGCATGTGTGGTCTTAGAAGAGGGATTGTTGGATGTCTGGAACCCTGAACAGGAGTACTCTGTTCTACAACATTTTGTTGAAGGCCCCATTGATTTATATATTGCTTGATTTTTTATATTAAAAAACCTTGATGGTACAAAAAATCCTGAATTTTTTTTTTAAAAAAACCCCGACTTTAAAGCAATGAAAATAATAAAATGATCATAATACAGTGGTACCTCGGGTTACGAACTTAATTTGTTCCGGAGGTCTGTTCTTAACCCAAAACTGTTCTTAATCTGAGGCGCACTTTTGCTATTGGGGCCTTCCACTGCCGCCGCGCCGCCACTGCATGATTTTCATTCTCATCCTGAGGCAAAGTTCACAACCCAAGGTACTACTTCCGGGTTAGCGGAATTTGTAACCCGAAGTGTTTGTAACCTGAAGCGTTTGTAAGCTGAGGTACCACTGTATAGACAAAATCAGCGAATGAATCAAATGTGCATAATGGTTCTGAACATTCCACAAAACCAAAATAGTACATATGTTCGCTCTGAGGCATTCTGCCCCACGTGTACAACATTCACACACATTCACAAATAGCTTGAGAGAGACTCAAAGGCAATTAATTCATCCCATCCCCACCCCCGACTCTGTTAAACAGCCGGCCACACTTTCTTGCTCCCTTTTTTGTAAGTACAGCCTTGGAACCCCAGAAGCAGTTTCTTTCCAGACCTTGGCATGAGCAGGAAAGCTTTCTTAGGTTGGCATTTACATTGCCTGAGAGGAAACGGCTCAGAGGAGGGGAGCTGGAGACTGGCCAGCTGAAAGGAGACACTGCTGCATTCCCAAGTTAATGCTCTCCTTGGAGAACTGTAAAAGATACAAGCCTATAAAAGACAGCTGTAGACTCTCAGCGACTGGGACACGTACCTGCGCGACACCCAGTAGATCCTGGTGAAGCCCTTAGGCTACTAACATTTGAGCCAGTGACTTTTAAGCCCTCGTTATTCTTTTACTCAGAGGCCAAGGTCAGGAGCTCGGCCTACACTCGAGTAGGACCCTGGCAGAGACACATGCCCAACTGGCATGTTCCCTCCCTCCTGGTCTTTCGTTCGGGAGCTTCAAAATCTTTCTTCTGCCCGAACATCATAGTGACTGATGCCAACCGACACCGGCACCCTTAGAGATCCGCAGAGTTTGCGTATCATGTGTAACAGACCTCAGCAACTCAGCATTTTGGCTAATCTACTTTATTTACATATAAACACACACGGAGCACTGCAACATGGCTCCCTCTATCTCTAGCATCAGACAGCAAAGAGAAACAAAACAAAGGACAAAAGTCCCACTTCACGGAACACAGTAATACAAACATCCTGTCTCTGTCACTTCCCACTTTGTGGAGTCAAAACATATACCGTCATGTGATAGACAACAATCCCATGACTGCAATCACGGAGCAGGAATTCTAACAAGATTCTTAGGGTAAGTCTGGGTCTCTTTCAAGTTCAGAGTCTCTGGAACATGTTAAAACCAGATCTCTCCATGCTCACTAGGCCCAGTTCAGATGATCATATCTCAGCTTATTAAGATGAGATGTGCAGAAGTCTTATACTCATGCATTAAGCCCCTTCACTCTTCCTTTTGTGTTTCTACCTGTTTTTGTCAGAGGTGACACAATGTTCAGCAGCAGATCCCATGCTATGCATACAGAAGTCCCCAGATTCAATCCCTGGCATCTCCAGGTAAGACTGAGAAAGGCTCCTTTCTGAAACCTCAGAAAGCCATACCAGTCAGGATAGACCAATGATCTGACTCAATATAAGGCAGCTTCCTATGTTCCTATATTCCTGTGTTTGTGTAGACAAGTGTTCTACAAACTGTGCCCTCCAAATGTTGTTGGACTACAACTCCAATCCCTTCTGACCATTGGGCGTGCTTCCTGTAACTGGTAGGGGTTGGGGTCCAAAACATCTGGAAACCACCAGGTTTGAAAAAGCTGGCGTAGACAAAACACAGTCAAAAATGAATCCAGTTATTTTAATCCAAGTATAACTGGCCATGTAAAGAGGCCTCAATTCTTGTAAATCACAGAAAATACTTACCAAGATATTTTTCACCATGGAAAAATAGGTGTCCCCAGCCTATACTTCTCAAACTCATTGCAGAGAGTCGAATTATTTTTGTTTTGTTTAGGGAAAGGAAAGCAAATATTGAGCTAGCATGATCAAGTTCTCATACCAGAGATATTTCATATTTATGCAGTCTTTCCAATTCTCTTGATTCTAGATATTTTTTTCAGAACGCACCAGCTGCTAAAATTAGGCGAATCTCAGCTTTCATTTGAGGATGGGAGTGCAAGTGGGAAAGATTGCAGAGAAGCTGAAAACATAACTGCAAGTTGTGTTTTAAGATGCCAGAAAAAGTATATCTGTGTTACATTACAATTATGGATTATTATTTTTTGCAATCTTAACCATTGAAAAAACCACTGAGCAAAATTTCACTCCATCATAATCATACCTACAACACTATCCATTATGGTTTACAACAGCCTCAGACTAACACAGTCTCCTTCACAGAGATGATTGACAGCTTGAACCTCTGGTTCTAAACAAGCCATCGTACCCCACGTCATCAAAACTCTAGCGACAATGGTTAGCAATATAAGGAAAAGTATCATTGCTGACAACAAGAGCTTTCCCTTCATTGTGAACCACCAGCATGGAGTGGGCGATTCTGATTGGGACCATGACATGTGCAAAGGGTTAATTTCCCCCCCCCCTTGAAGCCATGGTCCCATTCTGGCTCTTGGGGGAGGGGGCCTGCATTGCCTATTTGTTAAACTAACAAACAAAAAAGAGGCCAAACTACATGACAACATCACATCTAGTTTGTTCCTGATTTTTTAATCTGGGGATGGGGAACCTGTAGCACCCCAGATGTTGCTGGACCCAACATCAGCCAGCATAGCCAATAGCCAGTGGTAGCTCGACAACCTATGCAGGTCCACCAAATTCCTGTCCTCAGTGGTGGGCAGTGTTTCTCAACCTGTGGGTCCCCAGATGTTGTTGGACTACAACTCCCATCGTTCCTAGCCAGCATGACCAGTGGTCAGGGATGATGGGAGTTGTAATCCAACAACATCTTGGGACCCACAGGTTGAGAACTATTGCTCTAGGGCAAATGGGGCGCTGTTCCACCAATTCCAGGCAGTCCCCAGCTACCTAGCTTCTTTCTTATATATTACAGGGGGTGGCCCTGGCTGTCAGCTTCCTCTGCCATAGTCTCTGTGCTGTTGTTGTGGAACTCAGCAGCGAGGCGGAGGGCAAAAGTAGCATTAGTTAGCCCTCCCTGCCATTGGCTCTGGTTCCACCTACTGATGGGCTCTCTGCTTTTTGCACCACCAGTGTCTGTGGGCACAAGCCACCACTGCCTACCCTTCTTCTGATCACCACAGCCCTGGGTCTCTCGCACCATTATTGTACACGTGCATGAGGCCCTCTCTAAACATTTCTGTCGAGCAAATGTGCTAATGCAATAATTCCTATGGTCAATACTTTTTTAACGAATGAGGGAGGGTGACAATGATGTTAGCAACGGTCTGATCCTTTTGCAGGAGTCACCCAGCATGTGGCCCTTCCCATACCATTGTTAATCTGGCTGCGGCTGGCAAATCCCCTTTTTATGAGCCGAAAGCACTGCTTGGCATTCTGGAAATTGTTCCCTTCTCCCTGGATTTATAGCCCTAGGACCAAGGCAATTAAAAAACAACCAGCAAGAAAAAGGCCTGACTGAGACAAAACTGGGATAAACAGGAACCAAGACGATTACCGTGCATATATGAGACTGTTGGAAATGCTGAGCTGACTTTGTGCTCTCAGTCCAATAAACCTAAAAAAAAAAAGTTAATAACCTAATCCATCCTTAGAGGCAGCCATATACATTTTTGTAGATTAAGAACACTGAAATACTCTCAGCATATTGGTTACACATTTTGAGTAGCCTTTTAAGTTGCTCTGAAGGGCTCCTTCCTTACATTGGGTTGTTTTTCAGATCACATTCCAAAATTCTAAAATTACTTTGTGGGGGTGTTTTTGTCTTGACGTGTTGTGGGTGGCATGCCAGCAATGGCTGGGGCCCGAACCACAAGTATGCATGTCCACCCCCCATGGTTCCTTTCACTCAGGCACACATGCACACAACATCCCCAGCTTATCCGTTTGCACACAGACGCATGCCCCTTTCACCTAGACTGTAAATGAAGGGCAAGTTATATATAAATTGTAAATAAATAAGTCCTCAAGCTTTTAGCAAGATGGAGTCCGCAGTCAGCCCTGAGCTCCAGAACCTGTTTAAATAGCATGGTCTCAGGCATGGAATACATGGGCTATGAAGATGTTCAGACTCAGAATGAGAAACATGCAAGGAAGGCACACTTGGCAAACCCTCACCATGCTCAGCTCCTGCTGTGGAGCTGTCCTCACTGTGGAAGGACCTGTGGATCCAGAATTGGTCTCCACAGTCACTTACGGACCCACTGTTGAAACCATGTTTATGGAAGACAGTCTTACTCAGCTATGTGTGATCGCCAAAGAAGAAGAAGACAGGATGTCATGTGAAGAAGAGGGTCCCAGGTTGTCATGTGTCAAACTTCCTTTTCACACTCGCTAGTCTAAGAGCATTTAGGAACAGAATGCAGGTTTTTCTAGTTTAGTGGATCTGCCACTCAACCATGTTTAGAAATTCTGGGTGAGGCCTAGAAATTGGCCACATCAGCATGAGAATTGCTTGTGAGATTGAACCAAGGTGCATCTATCCTAGTATTTGGCACAAAATAGTGGCCAGTTGATGCCTCTGGAAGCTTGCAAGCAAGGCTGCGGTGGCGATATCCCATCCCTTTTGCGTGCATATTGCCTCCAAATCTGATTGCTCCAATTAACTCTTGCTGCTAATGATCCCTCTAATCAGTTTCACCAGGTATCCCTGCATTCTAGTATTATGCATGAAGGGCAGGGCGGGGGATGGGTGATATATTTGCATCCATTAATTACCTGATACCTACCACTGATATGTATTCTTTACCCTGTTGTAGCAAGCAACCCTTATTGCCCTGTAAGCATAAATGTATATGTAGCTCATTAGCAGAGCACATGCTTTGATTGTAGAAGATCCCAGTTAGAAAATATTAATCTTCTAGTTAGAAAAATTTAAATAGCAGGGCAAAGAAAGACCCCTCCCTGAGGCCTTGGAGAACCACATTACCAGTCAAAGGTAGCAAGAATGAGCTAGATTAGCCAATGAGTTGATCCATGAGTAGGAAGGACGGTATGGAAATATATGTGGTGCTGCAAAGGTAACATCTTTCCATTTCCAGAGAGAAATGTGTCCAGGTCAGGCATAGACATGTACCCAAGTAGCCCACAGAGAACTTAGTCTGGCCTTGTAGACCATCCATGGAAGGGCCATAGCTCAGTGGTAGATCATCTGCCTTGCATGCAGGAGGTCCTAGGTTCAATCTCCAGCATCTCCAGGTGAGATTGGGAGGGATTGCTGCCTGAAACTCTACAGAGCCATCACCAATCTGTGTAGACAGTACTGAACTAGATAGACCAATAATCTGAATGTAAGGCATCTCCTTATATTCCTGGATTCCTGGATTCCTTGTCTACTCATCTGCAAGAGGCACGGGCCATATCCAGACTATTTTATTCATCCCTCACAATGGGTTCTTCGGCCAATATTGTTCTTGTACATATGTTTGCTATAAGTAGAGGTACATAACTATCAGTGCTGCCCATGCACAGCTGGACTCAAAATGTCAGTATGAAGATAGCATTCTAGCAATGGTACCCATTGCAACAGGGCCCTGCACTTAGTCAAGAACACCAGCAACTTTTAAGTTCCTGCACATTTTGAAATCCTGGTTGTTCGGCGATCATGATTACTGCCAGTTTTAGTTTCTCTGTTATTTTTCCATTCTTAAGTCTTCCACAGTTCCATACCAGTTTGCAATTTTTTATTTTTTATTTAGATCTTCATGAGAATTCACCAGCATTTTGGTGCAACTTTCTCCTAATTTCTGTACGCAATTTTGCTTAATAGGCACACTTTTGCAAATCCATTTCTCCTAATACAATGCACTTCTGTATGTCATATCCAAAGATATATGCATTTATATGCACTCTTTATATGCATGCATTTTGGGGCTCACTGTGTAGCTAGACAACTGCATTACAAAATTCAGAGAATGTGAATTTCAGGTTCGTTTTGATCTGCAATTTTTTTTAAGTGTAAATTAGATCAAGTTGCCTTGTGAACTGAAACTATCCCCCATCTCTTAATGCCAACTGAGCAAAGCTGTTACATCCTCTTGGCCTGCCCATCCTAACACAGGATGTAAGTGCCAGTATTTTCTATACTATAATCTGTAAGATCCTAACAATAGTATCGCCATGGCCAGAGAGCACAAGGAAGCTGGGGAATAAGCAATGCAGCATGGCTTTCTGGCTAAGCCCTATGCTTCGGCACGTAACCTGAATGCCTCCTTTCCTGTTAATTAAGGCTAACAGCTTTAAATTGGTGGGTCTCGTTATTTTAGAAGAGCCTAACAGCTTTAGGATTAAGTTTACTGGCCCTGAATTGTTGGAATCCCTCCATAACAGCTATGAGCCAGCAGCTGGGAGAAGTTTAGGGCTGAAGGGATTAGCTGTTAGCTGCATCGGAAACCTCAGGAGTTACAAAAGAATGCAGATTGAGGGTTAGTTAAGTGTGAAGAGCCTAATTTAATTCACATTATACTGTGGATTAACAAATCGCAGCTGCTGAAAGGAGCCCCCATGGCTAGTCATGGTGCCAAGTGCTTTCATGTCCCAGGAGAAAGTGATCAGCGCTCCAAACACTCGTTTCTGGGTTGGCCAAGGATTTGCCAAACAGCAGCACTGATGTTTCAGCAGTAGGGCTTTAGAGTCCGGATCTCCGGCAAGATCCATATCACTGGAAAGCATTTCAAGTTGTTAAGAAATGCGATCCCTCTGGAGAAATGTGGCTTAGTTTCTTTGAAAGCCCCCTGATGGTTGATTCACATGCAGGTCAATCAGCAGGACTGAATTTTGGGGTACACCCTGAAGTAGCCATGACATTACTTTGCTGCACACTGCAGTCTTGATTTGGCCATGCGGGTATTTTCCTACGTCCCCATTAGCCAACTTCCAGAAGCTGTTGCAGCTTGGCAGTGGTGCTGCAGAATATTTTTCACTACGCTGGAAAACCTTAGGACATGGTTGGAACTTGATGAAAGTATGATATAACTAATTGCACTGGGCTCCTGGGTAGTGTTGATGGAAACACAGTCACTCCCTGTAGATCTCATGTATCATCTCATTATTACCAAAGTAATTAATGTCCTGAGAAGTAGCAGGTCAGTTTTCAAAATGTGCTTCTAGGAACATAGGATACCGAGTGGGAGTTTTGGTTCATCTAGCTCAGTATTATCCAGGCATAGGCAAACTCAGCCCTCCAGATGTTTTGGGACTACAACTCCCATCATCCCTAGCTAACAGGACCAGTGGTCAGGGATGATGGGAATTGTAGTCCCAAAACATCTGGAGGGCCAAGTTTGGGGATGCCTGGTATTATGCATGCTAACTGGCAGTAGCCTTCCAGGGTTTCAGGAACTGCCTTCAGAGTTTTGAGAAGCTGATTTTCTGGCACCTCCTGCTATTGAGCAACCATCCATCCTCATTCTGATTTAACTCCTGGACTGCTGCTCTGTGGGTTTTCCCTGACCGTTGTAACTCCTGGCTCAGCGCCTCCTTTGGGAAATGTCTCCCAGGCCAGAAAATCCCTTTCCTTCAATTGTCGGTGTTTCTCAGGGTGGAGATCCACAATAAAAATATGGCTGAGCCAAAGTCTCCCCTAATTTAATAGGACCATTCATTTCCCCCACGAACATCAGCAAATGGGGGTGGGAGCGAGCAAATTCTCAGAACTTTCAGGTGTGTGGAGGTGTACCGTTAAAGGTGAGGTGTTCCAAGATGTCTTCTTCTTTACAGGAATAAAAGCACTCTTTTGCCACGTAAAAGCAACAGCTAGTTTGCTATTTGTTTGGACAGAACACTCCATGAGAACAGAGTTATGGGGGATTTGTTCCCCCTCCTCAAGAATGCCCCCGGGAGCAGTGCTGAAACATGGAGGAGTGTTGTTCCCTTAGGGAATTCTATCTCCTAAAGATGAATCCAATCTTTGAAGGAGGTGCTTCTTCTAACCCCAACCCCAGAAATTCTGAAAATGGCCTGGGCTTTGGCAGGCAAAGTTGCAGGCACAAGTTGTTCTGTGAGAGTCTTAACAGAGGAGTGCTTAGGAAGAAAGCAGCAACCACAGAGATAGTGTTATTAGAATGAGCTTTCAGCTTTTTGACATCTTTTTTTGCCCTCTGATCTGTAGGGATTTCTGCTGGTTGGGACGGCAGTGAAATGCTATTGATCTCTTCCTTTGTGAATGCACACATCTGCTGAAGTCACAAAGTGACTGCATTTGAGCATCCAGTCTCTGTGCATTTTTTTGTAAAAGTCCTGTTCTCTGCATAATTCTGCCTTTGGATTTTAGCCATGTCCTCTGATGCTTTGCAGATTTGGACAGAAGTATATATTAATAGCCCTGACGCACTTGGAATCCTCATGGAAGCTTTTAACTGACTGGTTCACTTTTGTCAGATGCTCAATTATTATTTAAGTGGTTCCTTAAAGATTCCTGAAATTAGCCTAAATAAAAGTTATCGATATATAGTTATCTATTTCAGCAAAGTTAGTTCCATGCTGGTCATTTCATCTTTCTTTCTTTCGTTCTTTCGTTCTTTCTTTCTTTTTGCATTTTTATTGATTTGGGGGTTGTTGTTTTTTTGCAAAGTTATAAAAATAGCACACCCACCAAGCAACCATTTCTACAACCAAGCCATCTCCTCTCACAAACACACATTTATTTATGTACCTTGGAGCAAAGCTGTTACGTCCCAAACATCTGCCTCATTCCCTACAGACCCTCTTGCATGTTAAGATCAGATTGGTAGTTCCACTGCCCTCAGAAGTTCAGGGGCGGTGGCCCAGGAGAGAGCTGGTAAAAAGGAACCATCAAATATGGTTTTTCCTTCTAAAGATTAATGGTGACTCCCCCCCCCCCCATTTTTAATGATTTTACACTTCCTTCATTACTGCCAAAGGGCACCCTATGTTGAAGTTACGGTCCCATACAATGGTCATCATGAGGGTGGGGGAGGATTATCAACTAATATTTTGTTAAGTGGGTGAAAACCCTAGATATTGCATAATTTTTTGGCATTTGAAATGCTGAGGTGGTTTGAGGTAAGCATAAAAAAAGAGTCCTGAGGTGTGTGTTTTTTACCTGCTCCAAATGGAAGTTAATGCTTAGGGAAGCTTTTAATATTTGATGCATTACTGTATTTTAATATTTTGTTGGAAGCCCCCCAGAGTGGCTGGGGAAGCCCAGCCAGATGGGCAGGGTATAAATAATAATTATTATTATTATTATTATTATTATTATTATTATTATTATTATTATTACCAGTAAATGAACTAAAATCTTCCTTTAATAGAAAAACAGAAACGGGATGTCAACTATATGTTTAGGTTTTTCAAAGGAGACCTGTTCATTTACTTTTATGAATTAGCAGTACATATTGGGAAGGAACAGTAGTATTAATGTCAAATAAGTAAATGAAGGCTGCAAATCTTGGAACAGCAGTCATTTGTAAATCCCATTGGGCTCAATGGGAGTGACTCCTGAGAAGACATGCCTAGACGGCGAGTAACTGGGCAGTAATTCTTATTAGCTTATCCTGAGTCCACATGGGGGCAAGACATAGGTGGGGCACCTCCAGCCTCCAGGACAAATAACGTGACAAAAATGCTGCAGATTGAGAACCTCTGCTTCCCTGATCATTCCCTTGCAGGGAATGTAAATTTGTGCCATGTAAATCAGTGCCATGTAGATTTGGTGCCGAATGGAAGCCACGCTGCCAGGGTCAGATCCACTTGAGGGCTCCTGATCAGCACATCTGGCATTTGGTGCCAAATTCAAATGGTGTCAAAGGCAAGCAGCACATGCAGATGAACAAATGGGAACCCTATTTGATATGCTGTAAATGTCATTGCCCAGCTTGTGAGCCAGTGTGGTGTAGTGGTTAAGAGCGGTAGACTCGTAATCTGGTGAACTGGGTTCGCATCCCCGCTCCTCCACATGCAGCTGATGGGTGACCTTGGGCTAGTCACACTTCTTCTTTTTCTTTTTTTGCATACAAAGATGTGTTTATTAGGAGAAATTTGCACTAAAATGGTGATGAATTTTCAGGAGGCTTTCAAAGTAGTAATTATAGCAAATTGCTACAAAATGTCGAGAACAGAATTTAATACAGTGGTACCTCGGTTTTTGAACGTAATCCGTTCTGGAAGACTCTTCAAGTTCCGAAACGTTTGAAAACCAAAAACTTAATACAGAAGCCTCTCAGCCTCACTCACCTCACAGAGTGTTTGTTGTGAGGGAGGAAGGGAAAAGGAGATTGTTAGCCGCTTTGAGACTCCATAGGGTAGTGATAAAGCGAGATATCAAATCCAAACCCTTCTTCTCAGTGGCACACGGCCTCGCCACATTTTGCAAATGAGCATGCTTATAACAGCCATGTCCCCATAACAAGGCAAATTTTGCAAGCCCTCTTCTGACCATTGCTTTTAAAAACCAAGGGAGTGTTTGCTCATAAGAAAAGCTCCTAGAAAAGCAAAAGCATATTTTCCTTCTAGGGATCCCTTGCCCCGATTCTCTGAGAACCTGTTGGTCAAAGCTATTGTGGCGTAGTGGTTAGAGCGTTAGACTTGGCTTGGGAAGACCTGGGATCAAATCTCACTTGGCCATGAGGTTCACTGGCAATTGACTTTGGGTCAGTTGCCATCTCTCAGCCTAACCTACTTCACAGGGTTAATGTAAGGTTAAAATTGGAGGAGTGGGCATGTATGCTACCTGTGCAATAAACATGTACTAGATAAAAATAAAATAAAATATAAACTATTGGCCAGCCTCCTGCCAAGCTCATTTTGACCCCTTTTGCAAGAGCTTCTGGGTGCTTGGGAACTGGAGCAGCAATATCAGCCTCACCTGTGCCTCACTCAATGTGCAGCAGCAGGGCCGGCTCTAACCATTAAGCAGACTAAAGAAGCCTTCTCAGGCAAATGATCTAGGGCAGGCATAGGCAAACTCTGGCCCTCCAGATGTTTGGGACTGCAACTCCCATCATCCCTTACCACTGGTCCTGTTAGCTAGGGATGATGGGAATTGTAGTCCCAAACATCTGGAGGGCCAGAGTTTGCCTATGCCTGATGTGGGGTGTCATGAAAGGGCAGGAAATGGTTCGTTAGTTTTTACTGTCAGGGAACATACTTGTGGAATTTATTGTCTCAGGTGTGAAAGTAGCTTGACTGCTTTTAGATAGTATGAGTTGTAGCCAACCAAATTCTGCTCACAGTAGCCCCATTGAAATGAGTGGATCTTAGTTGTGTCTTTTAATACAAACGGTCTCCTCTGAGTAGGACTAACATTGGATGCAACCCTATGCACCTTGACTGGGGGTTGGGGGTACTATTTGTTCCTCAGGCAGAAAAATGTCTTGCGCCGCATCCGTGCAGCATACAAGGTTAATGGGAGAGTTCTGGTAAAGGGTTACATTCGGGGCTAGTCCTACTCAGAGCCAACCCGCTGAAGTTAATAGTCTTCATTAATTGGCTTCATTAATTTAGCTTCATTAATTTCAGCGGGTCTACTTTAGGACTGGCACTGGTTGCCAAAGTACAGAGTTTGGAAAGGAACTAATTCTGGTTCATGTTTGCCCTTTGGCGAAGCAAACTGCTTTTGTTCACATTCAGTTCATCATTCAAGCCCATGCATATAATCCTCAGCACAAACCCCACTAAAAATCAGCATTCAGAGGGTTACAAGTTTCTGTGCTAAAGTATAAAATATATGTAAGAAGACTAAGAAAAACAACAAAACGCACCACAGCGGAATATGAACTGTTTAATTTTATTTTCCCCAACAAGAATTATCTTTAGGCTTAAAGGTCCAAAGAGTCTAAAGAAGTTTAAAACAAAACAAAACCCCACGTTAGTGAAGTGAGTGAATTAAGTTCATTTTGAGGTAGAACTTTGAATGATTTCTAGTTCACCTTCAGCTAGAATACCCCAAAATGAACTTAATTCACATTTTGTTCACCCGGCAGTCATGAGACCTACTTTCAGGTGTAGTTCACATACTTCCAAATGTCACTAAACCGAACTAGTTCCTTCCAAGCACTGACAAAATACGAGAGGAAGTGACTGTGACCCTGAGTAGGTGCAGGAGTGGAAAAAGGAATGCAATTCTTCTGTGCACACACAGAGAGTGTGAGCGCCAGAGCCGATTTGTTTCGCTTCTGGCTTTCTGAGATATGTGGCAAGGTGCAGCTCCCTGCATTGCGAAGGCCACTTTGCCACCTCGTAGAGGATTTCTGGGCTGGAGTGAAATCTTTGCGTTATGAGCCTCTTTCAAAGTCACACGGGCCTCTTTATCCTCATCTCTTAAATGTGTCCCTCTGGTGAAAAAGGTCACTTTGCACAAATGATACCTTGGTGGGGTTTTTATGGCTCTTGGAACTTCTGTGTCATCGTTTGTTCGCTTCGCTGCTCCTCTTGGTTCCTTCTTTCACTTCTCTTCCCACCCCCCACCCCCCACTCCAACGGACTAAGTTGAATAGACGTGGTGTTTTATAAAACACAGCTCCATTTCCCATTAGCTGTTCCTTGAGTGTGACTTCTTTCCTGCTTAGGCAGCTGAAACTGGAGACGGAAGAGGCAGCGGGGAAATGTAGTTAACTGTTCATTCCTACTGGGAGTTTCGGGGGGGTGCGGATTCTGACACTAGAAGAGCTTCATCATACTGTCACACTTTCCCACCAAAGTCTGTTTGAATTCTTTTACTTGTGCAAAGAAGGGCAATAGTAGAAGACTGCTAAAAATGAAATGGAACACCGACGCCCTAGAGCAAGTCCGTCAGGATGCCCAAACACCATGCCCAAACACAGAACAGTTCAGGTTCCAGGTACATTTCCCCCCATCCCTCCCAGCCACCCTGATCCGCAAAATACTTTCCTGGCCCAGCACCTTGAACTCTGTCCCTGCATTCCCTCCCTGTAGTTACCTTGGGAAGCTACAATTGCCTCTGATCAGGGTTTTGTGGCAGGGATACCCGCGCATACCAGAAAAAAAGGGATGTGGGTGGCGCTGTGGTCTAAACCACTGAGCCTCTTGGGCTTGCTGATTGGAAGGTCAGCAATTTGAATCCCCGTGATGGGGTGAGCTCCTGTTGCTCTGTCCCAGCCCCTGCCAACCTAGCAGTTCGAAAGCACGCCAGTGCAAGTAGATAAATAGGCGGGAATGTAAATGGCATTCCTCTGTGCTCTGGTTTCTGTCATGGTGTTCCGTTGCGCCAAAAGTGGTTTAGTCCTGCTGGCCACATGACCCAGAAACTAACTGCAGACAAATGCTGGCTCCCTCGGCCTGAAGGCGAGATGAGCGCCATAACCCCATAGTTGCCTTTGACTTAACCGTCCAGGGGTCCTTTACCTTTTTACTTTTACTTACATACCAGAAATGGAGGCAGAAATTTGTGGCAGTGCATACCAGAAATTTAGGTTTGCACAGTTAAAAGTGTCTACCCCAACCTTTTAAAGTGGTTTTTCAGAGTTTAGGTACTGACTGAGAAGCACACTGAAAAATGCAGGAGTAATGAACTATTAGCAGGAAGATGTGAAAATGTTGCATGAGCAAATGAGGATTTCAGACTTTCAAATTGCAGTGGCACCCTGAACGGAGCCAAAATCCACCCACGACACCCCCTGGCCCCTTGTCTTCCATTCTGCTCAGTTAACTGTGTCACAGTTTCAACAGCCCGCAGTGCCCCCTAGAGCCGGCTCCCAGTGCAGCAGAACTGGTCAGACTGCCATAAATCCACCTCTGAATGTCCACTGTTATATATATATAAACCACCCTGCAAACTAACTAGAATAAATGCTCAATAAAGACTGGGCAGTCTAACCTCTGTGTAAGCTTTGTATGAGCAAATCAGGATGATTGCTCAGTAAACTAGTGGTCTGGAGCCATCCTTAAACTCCCAAGGGCCACTGCAGCCAGGGACGCAGGTGGCGCTGTGGGTTAAACCACAGAGCCTAGGACTTGCCGATCAGAAGGTCGGCGGTTTGAATCCCAGCAACAGGGTGAGCTCCCGTTGCTCGGTCCCTGCTCCTGCCAACCTAGCAGTTCGAAAGCACTTCAAAGTGCAAGTAGATACATAGGTCTGGGGGGGAAGGTAAACGGCATTTCTGTGCGCTGCTCTGGTTCGCCAGAAGCGGCTTAGTCATGCTGGCCACATGACCCGGAAGCTGTACGCTGTCTCCCTTGGCCAGTAAAGTGAGATGAGCGCTGCAACCCCAGAGTCGGTCACGACTGGACCTAATGGTCAGGGGTCCCTTTACCTTTACCTAATAGGCGTTAGGTCTCTTCTGCATTGCCCCACCACCACCACCCTAGAGCGATCCAACCCAAACTGAGACCTAATCACAAATGCTGGACCAGGCACCAAACCAAATCAGGAGGACCTTGCATAGCCCTAGTTTGAAAGATGTTCCTGCTTTCATCTAATTCTGTTATCTGCCCTGTAAGAGAGAAATTCCCATGAGTGTTTAGTACGAAATGAACTTGCCTCTGAATTCAGGTTGGACCATTGAGGTTCCTAATGTACCATAGGCCTATGGATTTCACACTTCTGTAGCATACCATCATCATAGCCTGTTTAGTTGTGTGCCACAAAATTGTGCCCAAAGTGGTTTACAACATATAAAACAAACTGTAAGTTTTTTTAAAAAGCATTTTGTACATACGAAGCATCACCCTGTTCCAGACGCCGTAGTTTGGAACTGAGATGCAAATCTTCAGACCTTCAGGGGCCCAAAACCACCTCTCAGCTGGGGAATTGCAGAAACTTTCTGCCCGGCCTTTAACCCACCAAACAGGTCTTATGTCCGATGTTATTGTGGGCGCTCATCCCACCTGGAAAGGTATTTAGATTCTCCTGAAACATACGTGTTTGTGATTTTGCTGAAAGGGTTCCTTGTGTGAAAGCATCGTTTTTTACAGAAAAGCCCGGACAGAAGGCAAAAGTAGACTTCCTATTCCAGTAGCTTAGCATAAATATTCCCTCCCCCTGCCCCCACCATATAAAAGACTGCTTGATGGGGCTTTTCAAAGGCAGCAGAACTGACTGTCATAAAAGGGCTGGATTTTATGAAAATAAAGAGGAAGCAATGGGAAAAACATCCTTTGAGGACAGAGCAACTGCTTTAATAATCTTCTGGTTCTGCTAGGGGCCAGTAATATTGAGCATAATCTCTCCAAATACACAGGAGAATCTGTCTTTTGAAAATTGGGAATCTGCATAAAAATCCTGCACTTCATATGTTGCTTTATAATAAATTAAAGCATCTCTAATGGAAGTTCTTTCCTGCTATTTTGTCCTTGAAGTTTAGGGAATAAAGTCCTGAAAAGTGAGCGCATACATTAAAGATGCAATATCTTTCCAAGCATGTTGCGGATGAACCCTGGTGATCAGAGTACACGCGGTGAAAGTGCACTTGATTGTTGTCAGTCAGATGAACAAGAAGACGGTTTTGCTGCCTCTTATTTTCTGATTTTGTGTCTTGGTATTTCGCTCTAGGACAGTAAAGACTACATAAATCTGGTACAGCTGTAAAACTGAGAAGGGTGGAATCATCTGTGTACTGCAGTAAGCAGTATACCCCAAACTGACTTAGGTGTTTTCATGCTAGTGAGAGACTTGAAGTCTGGTATGTGATACAAATCTTATCCTGATTAAATATATGAGGCATACATTTTGATGTTTCTTCTGATGTTCCTCCAACTGTTGCTCATTTCTCATGTTGCGTGTTGAGGACCCCCAAGACACCCCCAAATAAAAACACGGTTCACACATCATTTTTGTTTTGGTTTTTGGCATAATTTTGGTAACAACTTTATTGAATTACAGTATATGAGTGGTTGCTTAGGCATTGGTTAGCGACTATCTGTTCCGACTTGGAGGTAGGAACAGAACTGACAACTGCACCCCTGCGGAAGTCAGTAAGGGTAAACAATTTTGGGGAGAGAATAAAGCTGGGTGCCAGGCTCTCACCTCTCCCCAAATGCTCCCAGGGGCTCTTTCGTGGCCCTAGCCCTTTGCCAGGGATCCGGACAAAAGCATGGTGAGCCCCTGGATTCCTTTAATGGAATACCCTTGCTGCAGCAGCATTGGAGGGGCAGGCACAGCCAACCACATCCCCTCCACCAACCAAAAATTAACCAATGCCTAACCGCAGCAGGACGCGGGTGGCGCTGTGGGTTAAACTACAGAGCCTAGGACTTGCCGATCAGAAGGTCAGCAGTTCGAATCCCCACAACGGGGTGAGCTCCCGTTGCTCGGTCCCTGCTCCTGCCAACCTAGCAGTTTGAAAGCGCGTCAAAGTGCAAGTAGATAAATAGGTATCTCTGGCGGGAAGGTAAACGACATTTCCGTGTGCTGCTCTCGTTCGGCAGAAGCGGCTTAGTCATGCTGGCCACATGACCCGGAAGCTGTACGCTGGCTCCGTCATCCAGTAAAGCGAGATGAGCTCCACAACCCCAGAGTCGGCCACGACTGGATCTAATGGGCAGGGGTCCCTTTACCTTTACCTAACCGCAACCTTACAAGTTGTGACGGTTTGCTACAAAGTAGGCAAAACCCAAATGGCGCCAGCCAATCAGCCAAATGGTAAAATTCCTGCCAGGCCCCTGCCCCAAAGCAGACGACCCCATGATAGGCATAGCAAGGTCAGTGTGAACAAACCCTAAACAAAGGGATGGTGAGCAGGCAATCCGATGTGCGCAGCAAAAAGAGGAAGCTCAACGCTGCGCACAGAGAACATATATAGCACCCCCATCAATCAAATAAAATGCAACAATCAATTTTCCCCAGCAACAATTGAAGGTGTCCAATCAAATTTGTGGCCATCCAAACTAACCCGCCCAGCAACAGGGGATGTCATGGTTGCTCCCACCGCAACATGTGCTCTCCATGAAGGAGAACCTGCTTTATCATGGAAATGAAAGCAAAAGGACGCCCAGAACATCATGTCTCTGATCCCCCATTTCCTGTCATTTCCATGTCAGGTGAAGACTCAGGTTCCTTAATCTAAGCCACTGTCAGTTTTTATCCTGTTCTGTTCCGTTTGTAATATTTGTAGCTCATTTTCATTTTTTACTCTTTGGTAAGCTAATATGGGAATGCCAACTGATCAATGAAAGACAAGACGTATCTGTTAGAAATAATTAAAATGGATTCTGGACCAGTTTCCTAACTGTTTTTTAACAGTGGTCCCACCAGGAGAGAATTGCAGTAGCCCAACCTAGATGGTATCAAGAAAAGTAGCAATATAAATAAATATGCTGATGAGTATAAATGTAGTAAATAAATGCATAAGTTATAAACAGTACTGTAGTTTCTTCTTTTGCCACCAACTCTTCCTTTTTTTTAACCTTCTCATATTTGCCTCTTCTTAAAGAGGTGCTGTGAGCCAATGCAGCCTTGGAACCTTCCCCAACAGGAGTTCGTCATAGTCAGCAAGCTGGTGCTTTGATCAATCATTAGCATCAACCTTCTGGTTTAATTAAGTCCAAAGAAAGTGACCCGGGGAAGGCAGGCTGGATGGCTTCATGTCAGAGCTGCCTTAACAGGCGACAATGGTACTTTGTTAAAATGCATTAACGTTCACTTTACATTCCTCTCATCTCTTTAAAAGCTCCAAAATCTCTTGCATTACACAGACCTCTGGTCACTTGGCTGTGAAATGCATTCAGTCCGTAGCAATGGAGGCAATACAATTGCTTTAAATCCTGTTTAGAATTTCCAAAAGCCCTTTGGAAGCCCATAGTGATTCATTAGCCTTGTTCAGGCCAGCAACAATGGAGGCAACAAGGCATTTGCACCATGAATTTTTCGGAGTTTTAGTCTGAGCGCTCCCTTTGTGCCTTTCTTTCTCAGCTTGTTGCCATTGCTATTGTGTGTGTGTGTGTGTGTGTGTGTGTGTGTGTGTGTGTGCACAACCTTTGTTTTATTTTACTCTGAAGTTTTCAACTCCTTTTCTCCATACTGCAGGGACAATCTGCTACTTCAGAGATCAATCCAGATGTTTTCTCTTAGTGCTACTGCAGTTGTTTCCAGGGCCCTTCTTGCTTTGCATTGGTGACACGTTACATGCTTGGTAGCGGCCTCTAGATTATGAAACCACTTTTTTCCAGTTGTCCCCCAATCTGGCTACTTTTAGGTGTGTTGTGAAGACCTTTTTATCCCACCAGGCCTTTGGGGTGTACATTTTTTCTCCTGTTGACCTTGCTTGTGTTCAGTTCTGCTTGTTTTATATGTTCCTGCTAGTTTTTAAGTGGGTTTTGTTGTTGCTGTTACTTTAATTCATAGGAGCCAGCTCCTACGGACTGAGGTCAATAAAATATTTGAGGGAGTCACCCCCCCCCCAAAGTTGATGGGCATGTCCATTCAAATAGTGTGTGTGTGTCGTGTCATGTGATCAATTATGGGGGCGGGGCTTACCTCCCCCTTGCCCCCCATGTTCAAGTTGACACCCCTGCATTAATTATATATTTGCTGTCCATCCTGTGCTCCCTTTGGGAGGAAGAAGCAGAGTATAAACCCATTGAAATAGATCAGCTTTCCATAGCTTCCCCAACCCTTATGTCAGAAATAATACATTTTTCACAACCTAGATGGGGTTGTTTGGCTCTCATACACTGATTTAGAAATGGTCCACATTTATTATGTTTGGGAGTGACCAGTTTCAGGATGACGTGAGACCATATGCTTTCTCTGTGATTTCTTACTTTGGCAGGTCTGCCTGGAAGCAATCCCTATTGTGATCAGTGGGGCTTGCTCCCAGGTAAGTATGTACGAGATTTTGTCCTATTCACATTGGCCGTATTGAATCTCCATGTTCATAGGTAAAGGTAAATGGACCCCTGACCGTTAGGTCCAGTCGTGGCCGTCTCTGGGGTTGCGGCACTCATCTTGCTTTATTGGCAGAGGGAGCCAGCGTACAGCTTCCGGGTCATGCGGCCAGCATGACTAAGCTGCTTCTGATGAACCAGAGCACATAGCTGTCAACCTTCCCTTTTTTTGCTGGAAATTCCCTTATTCCAGTGCCATTTCCTGCTGCTTTCTGCTGCTATCCCGGACTGTTAGATATCCCATAGACTGTCCCCAGGACAGGTGAGGCTGCTGTTCCCTTATTTTCGAGGCTGCTGATCCCTTATTTTCAAATCTGCAAGTTGACAGCTATGCCAGAGCAGCGCACAGAAACACCGTTTACCTTCCCGCCGGAGCAGTACCTATTTATCTACTTGCACTTTGATGCGCTTTTGAACTGCTAGGTTGGCAGGAGCAGGGACCGAGCAACGGGAGCTCACCCCGTCGCGGGGATTCGAACCGCCGACCTTCTGATCAGCAAGTCCTAGGCTCTGTGGTTTAACCCACAGCGCCACCCATGTCCCATGTTCATAGGTAGCATGCCTTTGAATACCAGTGACTGGCAACAAGAAGAGAGGGATTTAATGCTCAGATTCTGGGCTTCCAAGAGACATCTTGCTGATCACTATTAAAAAATGCTGGGCCAGCTCAGGCTTTCATTTGATCCACCCAGCAGGGCACTTCCTATGATCATCTTGGGGAAAAATAAACTTTCACACCAGAACTTAGCAGGTACCTAGCACTTGTGATTGGTAGTCTGTGTATGCCAGGCAAGACTTCCGGGGCTCACTTTGCAGAGTGTTATTTCATAGGTGAGGAACTTGTGACCCTCCAGATGTTGCTGGCCAGCAACTCCCATAGCCCCCAACCATTGTACATACCACTTGAGACTGATGAGAGTTGTAGTTCAATAGTTTCTGGAAAGGCAAATGTTCCTCACCCTGCTGTAAGAGAACTGCAGCCTGAAGAGAGTAAAGTAAGCAACTCTGTGGGCTTGTGATCCTGCTCCTCTTAGCTGTGACCTTTTGGTCTCTTCCAACTGAGTCTCTTTCCATTGACTTTCTTGAGCAGAATAGGTTGGAAAGACCTCTGCATTGCCCGCATTCCTGTCTCCTCTTCCAAGGCAGGCTTAGTACATTATTGGTATAGCTTGAAACCAACCTGACCTCTGTCTGTATGCTGCAAAATACACGAAGGGCATTTAGACCTCATAATCTACTTCTGAGGCATGGAATCCCCTTTCGCTGCCAGGAAACCTTATACAGATACATTACCTACTCAAGGTATTTGCACAGGGGCCTTGCTCTTTATTTCTCTTTTAAACTTGGCACTATAGCACATTAACAGGGGACTCCATTAGGCATGGGGATAATTGCATTTATTCCAAGGAGCAATAATAGTTTAGCAAAAGCCACGTGCAAAAAGAGAGCACCCAGCCTGGTACCCATCAGCCAAACCACTTCTGCGCTGGTTGTACAATAAGTTCCGCTGGAGAATTCCATGTATGGTTTGACCAAAAGTAAGTGCATGAAACAGATACCATCTTTGATTCTACTTTGGTGGGTGGAGAGGGTGGGGTGGAGAGAATAGCAAAAGATAAATGCTGCTATTAAAAGATCTGGGTTAAGGGCTAAAAGATCTGGGTTAAGGGACATGGGTGGCGCTGTGGGTTAAACCACAGAGCCTAGGGCTTGCCGATCAGAAGGTTGGTGGTTCGAATCCCTGCGATGGGGTGAGCTCCCGTTGCTCGGTCCCTGCTCCTGCCAACCTAGCAGTTCGAAAGCACGTCAAAGTGCAAGTAGATAAATAGGTACCACTCCGGCGGGAAGGTAAACGGCGTTTCCGTGCACTGCTCTGGTTCGCCAGAAGCGGCTTAGTCATGCTGGCCACATCACCCTCCCTCGGCGAATAAAGCGAGATGAGCGCTGCAACCCTGGAGTCGGCCACGACTGGACCTAATGGTCAGGGGTCCCTTTACCTTTACTAAGGGCTAAAAAAGAGGCAGAGGAGTTAATGTTCTGCTGACCAGTGTAGTGGTTAGAGTCACCTTCCCTAACCTGGTGCCCTCCAGATGTTGGACTACAACTCCCATCATCCCTGACCATGGGCTGTGTTGGCTGGGCTGATGGGATTTGTAGTCCGACATCAGGAGGGCACAGGTTGGGTAAGGATGGGTAGAGTGTTCAATTCAAATTCTTACTCGGCCATGAAATTCACAGGGTGTTCTTGGGTCAGCCTTGCCTACCTCATAAGGTTGTTCTAAAGATAAAGGAGTGGGGAAGAAGTTTATATACTGCAATGAATTTGTTGGAGATAGACCAGGGTAAAAACACGAATAAAAATCGTGTAGAGAATAAAAGCTGCAACAGGTTAGGCCATCTGATCTCATCTACTATCTATATTTATTTACCTTCCATGGCTCAAATAGCAGTTTCTGGGGAATCGTGTTATATTGGGGAAATGGCATGTGCGGGGTTAAATATCCCTTTCCTCGGTGTCACAAACCTGATCTGATTCTGAGGCCCTCTTCCATATGTTTTTAAAATAGAACGCTCTGTTCAGATATCTCTTGTGTCTTCATGTGTAGCATTGGCTTGAGTTTCCAGTGTTTAATAAAAACCTTTATATACAAACATGCATCCATGACTAAAGAGAAGATTAAAAATGTTTCAAGAACAAATCAATGAACTGCAAAAGATTCTTGGAACTCCACAAACGCCAGCATCATTTTGGCATAAACACAGTTCAACAGCTACATATAGAAGAAAGTAGGCTGGTGGCACTGAAATTTCCATATGGAATACAGAAAATGTTGCTCTTTCACGCTCTGATATGCTTGCAAGCAAGGATGTAAGAAGGCATCAGTTTTCTGTTCCAACCTGTATTCTTGCAACCAGTGCTGTTTCCGTTCTGCTACAGTTTGGCTTCTGCTAAAATGTACATTATCTGTCTTGCTACTATGGCCCAAACTGACATAATTATGTAACTGAATGCATTTCGACGGGAGGAAAATGTCAAAAGCAATGCAGAAAACAATGTGGTTATTTATGCAATGCTGGTGGACTTAAAAAAAAACCCCTAATGATTAGCACATATCAGTTGCATTCACTTGCGGGATTTCCGTTCCTAACCTAACCTATTATTATTCAAAATTATAACAAGACATATTATCCAAAAACATATCATCCTTGTTCCCCCCCCCATTTTTCCTCCCTCCCCCCCACAAAACCCACCCACCCCCCGACTTCCCTCAGTTCCAGTCTTTGGTATCTCTAAGAATGCTGTTTTCTGCATGTTACAAAGTTGTATAGATCCTCAAACTATTTAGCTGATTATTATCAATAAAAAGTTTCTGAATGTTTATTCAAAACCTGCCAAGGAGTTCAGTTCACTTTGTTGCGTCTTCAGATACTTTGCAAAGGGTTCCCATTCATCCTTAAAGTCGCAGTTATCCTTGTCCCGTAGCTTATATGTCAGTTTTGCCAGTTCTGCATAGTCCATCAATTTTTCTTGCCATGATTCTTTAGTTGGGGTTTCCTCAGTCTTCCATCCTTGTGCTACCAGAACTCTCACGGCCGTTATCACATACATGAAGATGTTTTTCAACTTTTTTGGCAGGTCATTACCTACAATCCCCAACAAAAATGCCTCGGGTTTTTAAACAAATGTTAAATGGATTTTCTTCAATTCGTTGTATATCATTTCCCAAAAAAATTTAATTACCTTACAATCCCACCACATATGATAAAATGTCCCCTCCTTTTCCTTACACTTCCAACATATATTTGAATTAGTTTTGTACATTTCCCCTAACTGCACTGGTGTTGTGTACCATCTGTACATTATCTTCATGTAATTCTCCTTCAATAGGGAGCAATCTGTAAATTTTAAGTCAGTTTTCCATAATTTTTCCCAATCATCCATCATAATGTTGTGACCGCCCTTCCATTTCCTACAGAGGTTTCCGACATCCCTACTTTCAAGCAACCCGTAGAAATGCTAGTGGAATTCCCCGCTTCTCCTCCCAAAAGCAACTGTGTGTGCATAATTTGATTTCTTTTGCCTTTAAACCTCTTGCTTTCCTGTCCTCTTCTTAACAGATGACTGCCACAGCGCAACAGCCGGCCAAAGCCCAGCCAGTACACATCAACACACCTTCGGCAGCCGCCAACACTCCTATCCCCAGCACTCCCATCGACCCTCAGGCACAACTGGAGGCTGACAAGCGAGCTGTCTACAGGTACAGAGGGATTCTGCTGCCAGGCTGCTCTTTAATGTCGCTTCCCATCCCTGTAGCGGCATGCTGAGATATTACTGGAATCTGGCCTGGGGCTATCTTGTCAGCGAGATGCTGCACAGAGGCTGCTTCTTAGCCGTCTTTGTCAATAGACTGAAAAAGACAGGTTCCAGTGCATGTTCAACTAGGTGAGCCTCAAGCTGAGGACTTAAAAGAGATTTGCTTTCTTTGTTGGAGCTGGAGTTAAATTACAGGCAACAGAATGGTGATGTGGCAATGAATGTTTTGAACGATGGAGGAAGAATGGCTTAGGGGCCCTGTCTGCGTGATCCGTTTCTTCTTTGGCAATGCAAATACATTTTGATTCTCGCTGGCTGAACGCAGACCAAGCAAGCATTGAACTTCTGTTTTAGGGGTCGGACATATTCAAAGCACTCAAAAGTAAGATTGACTCCTGATTTAAAGAAATCTAAAAATTTCCTGGCGGTAGTTAAAGGTAAAGAACACCCAGGAGGTTAAGTCCGTCAAAGGCGGCTATAGGGTTGTGGCGCTCATCTCGCTTTCAGGCTGAGGGAGCCGGTGTTTGTCCGCAGACAGCTTTGTAGGTCATGTGGCCAGCATGACAAAACTGCTTCTGGTGCAACAGAGGACTGTGACGAGTGCCAGAGTGCATGGAAATGCTGTTTACCTTCCTGCCACAGTGGTACCTATTTATCTACTTGCACTGGCGTGCTTTTGAACTGCTAGGTTGGCAGGAGCTGGGACAGAGCAACGGGAGCTCACCACGTCATGGGGACTCGAACCGCCGACTTTCTGATCGGCAAGCCCAAGAGGCTCAGTGGTTTAGACCACAGCGCCACCCGCGTCCCTCTATCCTGGGAGTAAGCTCCATTGCATTCAGTAGGAACATGGAAAAGGGAGCCAGCGCTGCTCACCCCACAAAGCAACCAAATGAGAAACAGGTATGCTCCAGGTGCAAAGGATGTTGGTTGCCAGTTGGAAATAAAACTGTAGAAGGGAGAAAGGGGATTAGTTGCCGTGCTGAAACCTTTTCCATCTTGTAGTATCCTGGAAGAAGCCATGGCTGACTAGAACCTGGAAGAGGAGCACGTTTTGTTGCTGGTCCCACTTGTCGATATCTAAAAGCACTCTTAAAACAATATTAAAACGTATAGCATAAAAATAACATCTTAGAGAAGAGCCTTCACCAGAGGTGACATAATAGCGGTGGTAATTGTTTGCATGCATATAATACTCATTTGCTTGAACACCACCAGTGGTAACTCATTTTGGGGAATCACTCTTTGCTTTCTGCACCCACGGCCGACTGCCAATGGGCAGCCAATTGTCGGTGCAGTGCTTGAGTATGTCAACACTCCTGAAGGGGACTTGCGATGCCAGCGCTATGCGAAAAATCCCTCTGCAAATGAGCTGCGTGAGTGAGGCAGCCTGCAATTTTGAGTCCTTTTGTAATTTTTGATTTCACACTGCATATTAGCAGATTTGTGTTTTATATGTGAAGAAAGGAGCCTGAGAAAAGGGAAGCAGAGACTTTCATGCAGGATAGAACAGCGGCGGGTGGGGTAGGGTGGCAAGGCAAGGAGAAGTATGTTTGAATCGAAGCCTTGTATATCACACTGAGTGCCTAGAGGGGATCCTTTTTGTTTTTTTGTGTGTTTTTTTAATTAAAATTTCTTGCCTCTGGGTAGCATGACAGTTCAAAACCGCATTGGGGATTTTTCATTTCATGTCAATAAATTTAACAAGGCCCTATTCAATTCAAATTAAGGCTTAAGCTGTATCTTTTATGCTCTCCTCTTGGAGAGGACAGATAAAAAAGAAAAATATATGTGGCACTTAATTTCTCGTCTCGCACCTGCATGCTGATGCGCCAAATCCCCCAGCCTAAGCTAAAAGAGAGCAGTAAGAGGAGAATGTGATAGCAGTAAGTTTGTGTTGGTGGTGATTGATGTGTTAGGAAAGATCATCTCTTTCCACCAATCCAAAACTTCAGAACGAAGTGCCTGGTTCTGAATGGAACGTGCAGGAGTGTCTTGTTTGCTACCTGGCCAAAGTACAACACAGTTTGGGAGAGCCTCTGTATAAGAAACGGTACCTGGGTGTGTTTATTTTACTCTTCTCCTTCCATCCCCTTTTCCAGTTGCTCTGTGTCTACTAGCCTGCAAGCCCATGAGCAGGGCTAGTGCCATTGCTCCTAATTTTTGTTCAGCACCTATAGATTTTAGATCTTTCCTAAATCCTCATCATTGTTCTCTGCATGATTGTTCTGTGTTGGTCAGTAGGACACTGACTGTGGCTGGATGGGTGGGTGGGCAGGAACAATGGAGGGTGGGTGGGTTTTGTTGTTATGAAACAGAAAATTCAGTATTTTAATAGTTAAAGTAACAAGAATGATTGGGGCTAAGTTCCTCTCAGAAGTATTAAGAAACAGAAACCTACATGCTCAGATGAAACATAGTGATCGCCTTGGAACCCTTTCCCTGTACTTCTGTTTTATTTTGCTTTTGAAAATGTTTTTGGGGTTCTTTGGACTGAAATAAAGTATGTGTGTGAATGGGGAATGAGAGGTGGTGCCATTTTGTGCAGCAAAATGTCTTAGACTTCCCTGACGTTGATTAGTATCCATATAGAACTTAAAGAAGTAACTTTCTCCTGGTGTAAACTATATAAAGGTAAAGGTAAAGGTACCCCTGCCCATACGGGCCAGTCTTGCCAGACTCTAGGGTTGTGCGCCCATCCCACTTAAGAGGCCGGGGGCCAGCGCTGTCCGGAGACACTTCCGGGTCACGTGGCCAGCGTGACATTGCTGCTCTGGCGAGCTAGAGCCGCACACGGAAACGCCGTTTACCTTCCCACTAGTAAGCGGTCCCTATTTATCTACTTGCACCCAGGAGTGCTTTCGAACTGCTAGGTTGGCAGGCGCTGGGACCGAACAACGGGAGCGCACCCCGCCACGGGGATTCGAACCGCCGACCTTTCCATCGGCAAGCCCTAGGCGCTGAGGCTTTTACCCACAGCGCCACCCGCGTCCCTGTAAACTATATACACTTTCTTATATATGTAATAGGGACGCAGGTGGCGCTGTGGGTTAAACCACAGAGCCTAGGACTTGCCGATTGGAAGGTCGGTGGTTCGAATCCCCGCAACAGGGTGAGCTCCCATTGCTCGGTCCCTGCTCCTGCCAACCTAGCAGTTCAAAAGCACGTCAAAGTGCAAGTAGATAAATAGGTACCGCTCCGGCGGGAAGGTAAACGGCGTTTCCGTGCGCTGCTCTGGTTCACCAGAAGCAGCTTAGTCATGCTGGCCACATGACCCAGAAGCTGTACGCCGGCTCCCTCGGCCAATAAAGCGAGATGAGCGCTGCAACCCCAGAGTCAGCCACAACTGGTCCTAATGGTTAGGGGCCCCTTTACCTTAACAAGAATGATAATAAGTGATGCTAATTGCAAAATAATATTAACGTATGTGAAATCTGGCTGTGTATCAGTGATATATCAGGAACATTTCTGTCTCTTTTTTCTTACACACACACACACACCAGTACATAGTATGTCCATGCCTACAAGAGACAACAGGAAAACTCAGTTGTGGCACACTTTATTATGCCCATCTCCTGTTTTGTTCATGCCACTTACGGAGTTGGCCTTTGATCTCTTCCATCTTCTGCCACTTTTCCCATCTGAAATACATTAGTTGCTATGGAAATGCGTGGAGGAGGGCCCATGCAACTCCCAAATGCAAAGTAAAGGCAGTTTAATAACTGGTGCCTTGGCCTGAAAAATGCTCTGGATTACTTAAGGCCATTACTGGTGTACGTGTCTAATTTGTGTACACTCAGCGATGTGCTCCATAGAAGCAGCTAAGGATAGGAAGAGATACACCACCATACCAGGAAATGCAGCTTCAGAGAGACTTAAATTCCGACAGCCAAATTCTCATTTCTTACTTCCTGGTTCTCATTTAGCTGAGCTCCTTTGTTGAGCTGGCATACTTCATAGCAGCAACAGTGCGCTGCTCGGAGCTGAGCAAGGAAGTCACCACAGTAGGATCCAGGAGCAGCAAGAATAAGCTGAGATCCAGGAAAGGCTACCATGAGCCAAGCAAAGTTTCAACCTGATGTCAGCGGCAGGACTGAGGAGGAATTGTGGGGGCCACCCCTGCTTCTCCTGAACCTTCCTGAGAACAGGAGGACAGTATAGATTCAGAACAGTGGTTTGCAGAAGGGCATAGTTCAGAGGCTGCAGAGGGGAGAAGCTGGGAAGTATTGGGAGAGGAACAGCAGGAAGAAGAAGAAGAAGAAGAAGAAGAAGAAGAAGAAGAAGAAGAAGAAGAAGAAGCAGCACCAGGGGAGATACAGCTGACAGACTCAGTGTCCTTGGAAAGCCTTCCTGACCTCTTCTCTCCCAGGACCAGGTGAACATTGAGAGTAGTAGAACAGAAAGCTCAGAGACAGAAAGCTCAGATTAGCCGACGCAGGACTGACATAGAATAGGAGAGACGTAGGGGGTGGGGCTTTACTTGGAGCAACGCCATTATCTAGGGAAGACTGCATTTCTTTGTCTCTCTCTGTGAATAGTGAATAAAATTACTTGGTAAGAAATTTTATTGTTTATCTGATTCTTGGCTGCCACCAAAACCCGACGCCTGAACAGAAAGCCTTCAGTGCAGCCTTTCTCAACCTTGGGTCCCCAGATGTTGTTGAACTACAATTCCCATCACCCCTAGCTAGCAAGGCCAGAGCTCAGGGATGATGGGAGTTGTAGTCTAACAACATCTGAGGACCCAAGGTTGAGAAACACTGCTTTAGTGGCTCTATTCCAGGCATAGGCAAACTCGGCCCTCCAGATGTTTTTGGCCTACAACTCCCATGATCCCTAGCTAACAGGACCAGTGGTCAGGGATGATGGGAATTGTAGTCCCAAAACATCTGAAGGGCTGAGTTCGCCTATGCCTGCTCTATTCTCTCAAAGAGAGCCAATGGGTGGAATCAACTAGGAACCTACGGCCCTGGACCATAGCTCTCCCTATCTCTGAACATTGTCCTTGCTGGTTGGTGCTAATGGGAGTTAGACTGCTACAATATTGCAGGGTGTGTGTGTGTGAATAGATTCCCCATTCCTGACGTAGAAAGATGCTCTACCTCAGGCATAGGCAAACTTGGTCCTCCAGATGTTTTGGGACTACAACTCCCATGATCCCTCGCTAACAGAACCAGTGGTCAGGGATGATGGGAATTGCAGTCCCAAAACATCTGGAGAGCCGAGTTTGCCCATGCCTGCTCTACCCTGTATCCCTATTGACTTACTAGTTGGGGCTATTGCATCTTTCTATTTCATGGGCCATATTTGTGGTACCAGTGGTCCTAGCTGTGATGATGGGAAGGGTGCATTCGGCATTGTTGCTTAAGCATGTATAAAAGGTAAAGGGACCCCTGACCATTAGGTCCAGTCGTGGCTGACTCTGGGGTTGCGGCACTCATCTCGCTTTATTGGCCGAGGGAGCCGGCGTACAGCTTCCAGGTCATGTGGCCAGCATGACTAAGCCGCTTCTGGTGAACCAGAGCAGCACACGGAAATGCCATTTACCTTCCCGCTGGAGCGGTACCTATTTATCTACTTGCACTTTGAGGTGCTTTTGAACTGCTAGGTTGGCAGGAGCAGGGACCGAGCAATGGGAGCTCACCCTGTCACGGGGATTCGAACCACCGATCTTCTGATCGGCAAGTCCTAGACTCTGTGATTTAACCCACCGCGCCACCCGCGTCCCTTAAGCGTGTATGGCAGCCCACAAAAAATCCTTTGCGGGGCAACCACTGTGCCACAGGAGAGGGAGACAGTTCTTAAGTGGTTTGCACCTATTATGTGCATAGTGGTGATGTGAGTCAGCTCGGACTCTAAAGAGCTGGTTGAGGATAACACATTTTTTTGTCTACAGCGGTTTAATCTATTTCACCGTAATGGACAGAAGTGTTCTGCTTGTTTGTTTTTTGGCTGTTGTGGAAGTGATGCTGCCTGAAAGTCATAACTCATGTGCAGTCATTGCAACATTTAGCGGAACCCCCATTTATATCCGGAAGCTTTCTTCTGCCAGAGTGCACTCTACGCTTTCCGTAGACATCCAGAGAAATGCACTTTCTGATAGATTTATGGTTAGTGCTGAAATTTATAACTCACTCAGTTGCGTGGGGATCATTTTCTATTTTATTTTCCTTTAATATCTAGTAAAAGCAGCCTTTTTTCTTGGAGACAATAGAATAAAATGTTTCTGTTGGGAGCCTTTGGCTTTGAGGTTGTTCACCGCTGAAAAAGATTCTGCGGAAAACTCTTTGTGCAGGTTGCAACAAACCTCAAAACCTTGCTTACAAGTTCTTCGTTGATGCTTCGAAGATACGGGAGGGGTCCAAGCACCGCATCCCTTTATTCCGAAACCTGCACAAAGTTTTATGGAATAACTGTCCCATTATTTTAAAGCTTGCACTAACATTTTACACAGGAAATGTGGGACGAAATAACTGGAAATGAATTGGGGCCTGTCAAGTAGCTCCTCGGTCAACAAAATCCCTTGGACTGGGGGCTTCAGTGTTTAATCAGGCCAGTTCCTCATCCAACGTACCATATTTTTCCATGTACAAGACAACCCCTATTTCTTTTGGACCGCAACAAAAAATGGAGGGGGAATTGCCCAAAGTTGTTGAGCTTCTAAGAAAATAATATTGTCTTATACACGGGAAAATATGGTACCCCGCAATGCTAAATCTTTCGTTATTGGGTAGATATCAGAGGCAACAAGTCCCTGAACAAATAAAGTCCACCTGACTTTGTCCTCTGCACTTCTCTTTTACCTGATTTTTAAACAGCCTTAGATTTAACCATTTTCCTAGTAGGCACTGGCGACCGTGAATTCTGTCCAGGCAGTAGAGGGCTGCTGGCATAGATCTCCCCATTCTTTTCCCATCCGTCTGCCTGGTTTCCATGCTGTCTGTACAGAAAGGTAAACTCATCCCACATCCCTGTCCCCTTCACCCTACCAGCCTAATTTGGTGCGGTTTTTTATTTAAAAAAAGAATATTATTAATTTGCTATGAGGCTAGTACAGGCATCCCCAAACTCGGCCCTCAAGATGTTTTGGGACTACAGTTCCCATCATCCCTGACCACTGGTCCTGCTAGCTAGGGTTGATGGGAGTTGTAGTCCCCAAACAGCTGGAGGGCCAAGTTTGAGGATGCCTGGGCTAGTACTTCCCATTGCCATCTTGCCACGAAGGAGGCAGCACAGGTTAGTGATCTCTTGGTAGACCACTAAAAAAGAAAGAAAAGAAAATCCCTCATGCTACTAACTTTTGTGGACATATTTGCAAGACTGTTTAAAAAGCAAATTGAGACACATCCAGCATTTTGATGCCTCCTTCTGCCTTGAGCTATGGGTATTAACTACTGTTAGGAACATAGGAAGGTGCCTTATGGCAGATCAAACCACCAGTCCATCTGGCTCAATGTTGTCTACACTGGCTGGCAGCAGCTCTCCAAAGTTTCCAACTGAGGATATTCCCTTTAAATGAAAAAAAAAAAGTTTATTATAAATTTTATTTATAATTTTCGTAATCACATGAACAAAGCAAAACATTAAACATCGACTTCCCTTCCATGGTTTCTTCTGATTACCCCTTATCAGAGCTGTAGCTAGGTGATCTTGCACCCCTGGCAGAACCGTCCAGATTGCGCCCCCTAACCATGGACATTTTAGCTCTTCTTTCTGCCTCTCCTCCAACCCACCGCCCCCATTCAATTCACCCTCTACTTAAAACCTTTTCTTATGAGGCAATAATCAATATTTTTATTTATAGACATATTACATATTTATGCGTGTGCATAAATTCGCCCTTGATGGGGGCCCACCTCGTCAGCCCTTAGCTACGGCCCTGCCGCTTATAGCTGCATATTATATTTGCTCCGTTTTTGCCTTTCTCATTTTATCTCAAGGTAATTTTTACTGCTGAATTTACTCTAGTCCTGCTAACATTCTAACCAGTTTACAGTGATTCTTCAAATATTCAACAAACATTTTCCAATCTTCCTTAAATGCCCTTTCTTCTCGATCTCTTATTCCACTGGTTAAACTTGCCAATTCTGCATACTCCATCATTTTCATCTGCTACTCCTGCTCCTGCTCCCTCCCTCCATTTCTGGGCATGTACCATTTGGGTTGCCATAGTTACATAAATAAACAGATCATTTTGATCTCTGGGGACATCTGACTCAGTTATTCCTAAAATATAGGAGTCTGGTCTTTTTATAAAAGACCTATTTTCATTTTGTTATATATCATCTCCCAGAAGCCCTTGGCCAATTTACATGTCCACCACCTGTGGCAAAACATGCCTCCTGTCTCTTTGTATTTCCAGCAGTTACCTGATTCCAATTTATACATATTTGCTAACTTACTCGGCATCAGATACCGCCTTTATAAAATTCTCTTTTAGCGCAAAACACCATGGGTAGGCAAACTAAGGCCCAGGGGCCGGATCTGGCCCAATCGCCTTCTAAATCTGGCCTGCGGACAGTCCTGGAATCAGTGTGTTTTTACATGAGTAGAATGTGTGCTTTTATTTAAAATGCATCTCTGGGTTATTTGTGGGGCATAGGAATTCATTCATTTTCCCCCAAATAAATATAATCCGGCCCCCCACAAGATCTGAGGGACAGTGGACTGGCTCCCTGCTGAAAAGGTTTGCTGACCCCTGCATAACACACTATAAATTTTGAATCCCAACTGGGGATATTCCCAGCACTACCTGAAGGCATCAGGGATTGAACCTGGGATTGAACCTGCGAGCAAAGTACATGTTCTTGTTAGAATTCCTGCTCCGTGATTGCAGTCATGGGATTTTTGTCTATCACATGACGGTGTATGTTTTGACTCCACAGAGTGGGAAGTGACAGAGACAGGATTTTTGTGTTTCTGTGTTCTGTGAAGTGGGACTATTGTCCTTCGTTCTTTCTCTTTGCTGTCTGATGCTAGAGAGAGAGGGAGCCATGTTGCAGTGCTCCGTGTGTGTTTATATGTAAATAAAGTAGATTAGCCAAAATGCTGAGTTGCTGAGGTCTGTCACGCAAATTGCAAACACTCTGCGGATCCCTAAGTGTGCCGATCTCTGTTGACATCGGTCACTGTGTTTTTCGGGCAGAAGAAAGCTTTTGAAGCTCCCAAACGAATGACCAGGAGGGAGAGAACATGCCAGTTGAGCATGTGTCTCTACCAGGGTCCTACTCAAGTGTAGGACGAGCTCCTGACAGTTCTATCATTGAGCTACGGCCCTTCCCCATTCCCATCATTCACAATAGGTTAAAAAAAAGGAAGCAGTGGTGCTATGGGGTCTGTGGCCCATGCACTCGGATGGCCACGTGGTGAACTTTTCAGAGCACAGCCCTGCCTTTGAAGCGCTGTCACAGGACAGTTGTCTGAAAAAGTCCGCTTTAAATATGAACAACCATTAGACTTGAGAGCAAGAGGGGTCTAGAAGCAGCGGCAGAGAAAGCCGCTCGGGCGCCTGGGGTGGCGTGCCCAGGGGCGAGGCGAGCTGCCCTTGGGGCAGGGCGAGGGCGGGGCGCACTGTGAGGTCTCTGGAGTCTGCCTGCCTCCTCCCACTCAGCCGCCCTACAACTGGGGGGGAGGCAGCGGGTGGACCATTTGGGCAGTGCAGAGCCTGCACGCGCCCAAGCCACTGGGACGCGTGGCTTGGGTGCGCTGAAGGCCCCGCGGTGAGTGCCGTCTGGCATTTTGTCACCCCCCTCAGTGGTGGCACCCGGGGTGACCCGCCTCCACCACACCCCCTTCCTCTGCCTAGAGGTTGCCCATCTGTAAAAAAACAACAACACCTGGACAGCAAACAACAGTTACACGGCTCAGTCACAGACCCCATCTGCACTGCAGAGGGCCTTCTTGGTAGTGGCACCTGCCTTGTGGAACGCCCTCCCACCAGATGTCAAAGAGAAAAACAACTACCAGACTTTTAGAAGACATCTGAAGGCAGCCCTGTTTAGGGAAGCTTTTAATGTTTAACGGACTATTGTATTTTAATATTTTGTTGGAAGCCGCCCAGAGTGGCTGGGGAAACCCAACCAGATGGGTGGGGTATAAATAATAAATTGTTGTTGTTGTTATATCACACCACTTTAAGCAGCCATGGCTTCCCCCAAAGAATCATGGGAGTGTAGTTTGTTAAGGCTGCTGAGAGCAAAGAGGCCCCCAGTTTCCTTATGGAAGAGGGGGATTTGATTGCTGAACTGCACAGGGAATTGTAGCTTTGAAAAGGGGAGAGGTATCTCCTACCAACTCTCAAGAGCCTTAACAAACTATGGCCTCCAGGATTTTTTGGTGGGAAGCTATTATTGTTTAAAATGGCATGATAGTGCTTCAGTTGTATAGTGCAGTCTTGCCCTCTGCGGTGAAATGCGTTGTATTTCTTTCTTTCTTTTTAAATTTGCTTTTTATACATTTATTTTTTAAAAAAATAAAAAATATATAAAAATTCATTTTCATAGACTTACAAAATAATATCATTTTTAACCTGTAGACTGAGTTATGATAGAGAATGAATGCCAGAGTTATTGCAATTTCATTATGATGTACAATAACATCTGATGTTATTTAGGCTGGTGGACACACAGGCAAGTAATAGTTTGTACCAGTAACAATTCAAAATTATATGATTCAATGCCCATTCTTTTTATCATTAGTTACATATATCAAAATTAAATAGAGAAATAAAAGTGGGTGAAGGGGTGTATTTCTTTCTACATTGTAGTACTTATTTTTGAATTTGCATCTTACATATTTATTTATTTATTTATTTATTTATAAAAAAAATTCTCCTGCTCTTCAACCATAAAATAAAAAGGCTTTGAAGGGGCTTACAGATCGCTCAAAGAATCTAAAAAGAAACAGCACCAAAGGAAAATGTATTGGGAGGGAGGAGGAAATTGGAAAACTCAGGTGGGCTGTGACTCTCACCCCAGTTCTTGCAGACATTGAGGGAGGTATTGAACTTTTCAAACACTCCTGCTTGATTTCTTGAGACATCTCTAACCCCCAAATTCTATCAATTTCAGTAGAATCTGATTGCAACTAAATTGGCCTGAATCCAATAAATGTGTGTGCACTCTTGTGTGTGTGCAACAGATTGGAGTAAATTGTTGTATATGTCCCTGCTGGCCTTATAAACAATGAGTCACTGAGCATCTAAGAGACTTTTAATGTAATGTAAATGCACTTATATGTGCTAACTCTGGGAATTCTTGACCACGCTTGATGACAGATTTTTGGTATTATGGTCTCTAACTATTGGAGGGGGGAAGACAAGTGAGGCAGATTAAAAAGGCCATGAAAAATGTTACTGCTGGGATAATTACCTGGACTAAACAAAAAGCCATCAAATCGAGAGCTGGAGGAGAAATTCTGCCCTATCTAGGTGGGGCGGATCAAATCAAGGCCACAGGACTTCACTTGCTTAATGCTACCCATGCTGTTTTGCGTACTTAAGTGTCCAGACATCATTCCACAGCCCAAAAGCAATGAATGCCTGGAACATCCAATCAGGACTCCCCACCCCCTAAGTAAGAACTATAAAATTTATTGAAATCAGATTGGGTTAGAAATATCCATTTGAATTGCAAACAGGTAAATAAGCTGGAGGATACAGGTAAACAGCAACGTGTCCATGTGAGAAAAGTGGAAATTTTCTCTGATTATGATGGTGATGAATTAACTAAAGGTGGTTCTGTACTAGGAGGTTAGCATGAAATTGCCACGCTTCTTTCACTCTGTGGGGCATCTACATGAAGTTGGCATCAAATTGTTGGGCCGTTGCTTGCCCCCTGTGGGTCTTCCATCTTCCCCTGCCCACCTTGACGGCCAAAAGTCTTACATTTTCTTTTTTTAGACAGAATGGAATAATCACCGCAAGGATAGGTCACATTACTGCTACTCTGCTGTAGTTTTCAAGAGGTGTGAACTGTAACCTCTGGAACATCTTCACTATTCCTGTTCCAGTAAGCGCCATTTTATATATATCTCTCTGTGTGTAATCCATCTTTTAGAGTAGAGTTAATATGTTTCTTTCGGTTACATTAAAAAAAGAATCACACAATAGTGCTTAAATGAAAAAGTGTCATGGTGCTAATTAAAAAATATATTATTTTGTCTTTTTTATCTATAAAAAACCCCCACTGCTTCTAGGTCACAATCATTTCTGAGCTTTGGATTTGTAACACTGAAAAACTATTTTTTTAAATAAAAAATCCAACAGATCTTTAATTTTTTGATTTTTTTAAAAGTGCTTTGGCACAAATGTAAAAATCAGCCTTAAAATGGCTGCTGAGGCGAACTGTGACTTCCCCATCCTCACAGCTGTGTCATACCCACAGCAGCAAACAGAACATAACGGGGTGGACACACCAAAATAACCGGAAATTCAGCTGCAATTCTGTTTGTAGCTTACAGCAGAAGAGCAATGACTGGATAGTGCTAGGAGGAGGCCGAGTGTGGAGCTGAGCATGGCGCAGCTTCAGTGACTGGCTCCTCCAGAGCGCTCGGTCTCCTCCAGACGGTGTGACGGCACACGAGTGACATCACACACGTTCAACACACATGATGTCACACACACTCAACACGTGTGATGTCACACACACATGCTGTGCCTCCCTCAATGCTGAGGGCAACTTGGCACCTCTGCTTCTGGGAATGTTCTGTTCCGAGTTACTTCATCCTTTGCAGCACATACACAGGACAGGCCTTTTTCAGTAGTGGCACCCAGGCTCTGAAAGTCCCTCCAAGGCTCTTCCAAGGCTCTTAGTTCCTCCTCACTACCACCTTGGAAAAATCCAGGGCTTTTTTTTTTCCAGCCAGAACTCACCGGCACTCAGTTCTAGCACCTCTCAGGTTGGTGCCATTGCCATTATAAGAGGACAAGGGAGCCATTCATGGTGAGTCAAATCAGGATCAAATCAGAAACCTGGGCGGCTTCTCTAAATCAGGAATCGCCCTGAAAAATAGGGACACTCAGAGGCTCTGTTAGGATGCAATGAAGATTTTCCTCCACATGGCATCATGAGCTGTTGACAGGCTACTGACATTGGTGTTTCCACTGGCAGTAGCCAGCATAAGATTAGGCTTATTAAATTTCTATAAAGCGCCACCAACCTTCTGCCATGACTGGTGCTAGTGGCAGAGCTTTGGATATAGTGGCACACCATTCAGCCCCACTGCTCCCCAAATAAGAGCTAAGGTTGTTCCTTTAGCTGTTTGCCATTGTTGCTGTTGTTGTCACTGTTGTAGACCCTGAGAAGGAGAATGGGGCTGCCTGGGCCAGGACAGAGAGGGAGAATGGGGCTGACAGGTGACCCTGCAGAGGCATCTAGTGGGCTGGGAAGGCCTCTACCTGGGTTGGGAGAACGTAAGGGAAAGGATAATGGAGAAGTTCCCATGGGGTGGGTGTGTGGATGGATCTTCCTTGTCTTGTCCCATCCCTTCATCAGTCCCTGCAGTGCAAGGCATGGGCTCCACCTCTGGGGCTTTCCAAGAGGCCAGCTCTGGCTTGTCCATTTTGCCTGTCTGGCCACCAACTCTGCCTCCAGAGTTGTCAGAAATCCTGTCCAGTCCCACCTCTCCAAAGGTAGTCATTACCTTACCTCACCTGTCCCATCCACTTCTGATGAGGCAGTAACACCTCCTTCATCACCCAGCTCACAGAGATGCCAACATCCTCCATCACCACCTCGCACAGATGTCAACAGGCATGCCTTCAGTTCAGCCTTCTTGGAGAAATGCCCGGTTGCTTGACCAGTCTCCAGAACAGAACCATTTGCCACGCTAAGTCGTGTTTGCAGGGGGCATGTTGTTGTTGTTGGACCAGCGCCTTTGCTTGTGCAGTCACACCTCACGTTACGTTTGCTTCATGTTACGTTTTTTCAGGTTGCTTCCTGCAGCGACCCGGAAGTACCGGAAAGGGATACTTTCAGGTTTCGCCGCTCGCACATGGGCACAAGCGCCAAATCGCGCTGCGCACCTGCGCAGATACGGCGCTTCAGTTTGCACTCTTTTCATGTTGAAAATGGGGGTCTGGAACGGATCCCGTTCGCAACCAGAGGTACCACTGTATAGGCATATGTAGCACCTGCTGTGCCTTTGAACTGCATTTTGCACCAACCTGAGCGGTGAATATTTTGGTAGAAACCAGTTCTTCATCAAGTTGGATCCAGGACTATTGCTATGAGTGTTGAACTGGAAGCCCAAAACAGCAGAATATAAATAGTTTAATAAATAATACCTTCTTGCAGGTAGGATCAAGCACCGGGGTGGGGTGGGGGTGGGAATGAATTTTGCTCTTTAATAAAAGGGACCATAGCTCAGTGGCTGAGCGTAGACTTCACATCCCAGGTGTAATCCCTCGTATCTGCAGCTACAAGGTTTGAGTAATCCAGGTATGGAAAAGGCCTGAGACACAGGTTTCAGTCTGTGTTGCTAACCTCATTTGGTTTTGCCACACGGCGCAGTGCCTGTAAACAGTTATCAGTGGTAGTCATGCAAATCACACGCACTTTATAGTGGAAGAAGGAGCAGCTCAGATCCCTCTGTGCCAATCTGTGATAAATGAGCAGTGCGGATCCAGCTGTCCTGTGGATCTGCAAGAGAGGGGGACAAGTAAGCAACTGGCAGGTGAAAGACAACTTCCGGCTCCCGAACTAAATATCAGAGTTAATGCCCTGCTAAATTATTTTTTCTGTCTGTTAGCGTTGGCTGTAAAAGCCGAAACGCCGAGTCCCTTGCACGCGGCAGAGGCTTCCAAGGTCGCTCATGGGGGAAGGCAAGAACTGCCCGGCAGTCAGACCACGGTACAGTTGGTTGGCTCTCTAATTGAGGTCGGCTTTCCCGGCCAAGGTCACTCGGAAGAAAATGGTTGAGTGGCTATGAAGTTACTGCTCGGGTTTATAGTGTGTCGGGAGTTTTATCACCCATAAAAAGAACTTTGCAAAATTATTTCTTCCCCCTTGCTCTGTCTCCACAAAACATGTTTCCAGAGCCCCGCTATTCAGCGAGATGTCTTTCAGTTTCGTCATGCGTGACGGTTTCTTCTTCGCAACCTTTTCATATTCTAGAAGCTAAGGTTTCCTTGCTGGTCTGGGCAAAGCAGGAACAGAAATGCTGTGAAGATTATTATTATTATTATTATTATTATTATTATTATTATTATTATTAATTTTCTTAGCCTCTGCAAAGCAGACTTGAGTCACTTTCTCTCCAGAAAATGTACATAAAAATGGTTTCTCCCCTGCCATGAAAAACAAAAACTAAATAAAAGCCCGAATCTACATTTCTTTCTCCTACGTGGAAGGATTAGAAAAAGGTGCTGAACTTAAGTTGTGTCATGGACATTCATGAGTAAGAGGGCTCTGTCTCTTTCTTGACATAGGACAGATCTCTCAAAGAGTTCTCTGTTCGAAAGGCTGCCCTGTCCAGTTCTGGTTTAAAATTAAAGATCCTTAAGAAGAGAGAGCAGGAGGCATCTAGAATTTGTCCATCCACAGTGAGCACCGAGACACACGGCTGAGGAGTTTTCCCCAGCATGTGGAGATGTACCATGGTTCCTATTTAAATTATAGTAACTAGTTCTGAAGTATGCATCTATACCATGGGTAGGCAACCTAAGGCCCGGGGGCCGGATCTGGCCCAACCGCCTTCTAAATCCGGCCGACAGACAATCCAGGAATCAGCGTGTTTTTACATGAGTAGAATGTGTCGTTTTATTTAAAATGCATCTCTGAGTTATTTGTGGGGCCTGCCTTGTGTTTTCACATGAGTAGAATGCGTCCTTTTATTTAAAATGCACCTCTGGGTTATTTGTGGGGCATAAGAATTCATTCATTCCCCCCCCCCAAAAAAATATAGTCCGGCCCCCCACAAGGTCTGAGGGACAGTGGACCGGCCCCCTGCTGAAAAAGTTTGCTGACCCCTGATCTATACATACAAATTAGTGTACACAAATCTTATGCAAATGGCTGTCCTTTTTTTAGATGATGTATTTCCTCTTTGGGGACTCTATGTAAATGGTCACCCTATTTGCGTTATACGTGATGTTAAATATGGCCCAACAGCTCTGGCAAAAGCAAGTCGCTTAGCATTACTTCGCTATGGAGGGAGAAGGTCAGCTCACGAAAGCTCATCATATATATTGAAACAGAGGGACCGTTCACATCAGAATGCATGTGCGCATACCATTCAACTGTCTGGGTAACGGGGACATCCCTTTTTTGCGCAAGAGCACAGCAGCCATTTTGGGCGCTGCAATCTTTGCACTCAGATCTTGACCCCAGAAAGCACTTTTTCAGGGCTGCCACCTCACATGGTGCCCTAGAACACATGCTTTAGGGTGCTGTGCTCTCATGCGAGAGCCTGGCCCCCCAAAATGTGGGTCTTTGTGGACCATGATCTTACACAGGCCATTTGACTTCTGGGAGAGCATCCTTTTTTTTGCCTCGACGTGTTGGAGGGTATGTTGTGTGCAGAGTCTACCTTATAACACCGGTCCTCAAGGATCTACACTGGTTCCCAGTACGTTTCTGAGCACCATTCAAAGTGTTGGTGGTGACCTTTAAAGCCCTAAATGGCCGCGGCCCAGTATACCTGAAGGAGCGTTTCCACCCCCATCGTTCAGCTTGGACACTGAGCTGCAATACGGCCGCAGTTTATTCATTATTTGGCCTACAAATTCCCAGACCTCGTTTCACAGTCATTTATCCTGAGGTAACAGTCCCTGAACCTCATTTAAAACCTCTGGCTTGCTGCAATGTTCAAGGGGTATATGAGAGGTGATTGGTGAGTCAACAACCCCTGCCAAATGCTCTTGACTCGACTCCTGTGGTGTTTTGTTTTTTTCTGGGATGAGAAATTATTCAAAATAGTGATGGCCGACTGGTGGCCCATGAGCCAAATCTGGCCTGCAAAGCAATTTTCTCAGGCCCTAATTATATGGGAACACAGAGAAAGGCCTGATAATTCTTGGGGATGGGATTCAGATTCCATAAAATGACATGGTGACCTGCAAATGACAGAAAATAAATCAGCAAGCATGCTCTGTGGCTTCAACATCCTTGTTTGTGGTATAGATGGGATTTTATGCCAGGATAACAGCCCCTGGGCTAATAATCCTCAAACAGCATCCTTTTCCCCTTTCCGTATGAAATGAGAATCCTGTTAATAAATAAAGGGGGTGTTATTTACCTGTCACAACATCACAGTTTTAATGTGTTTTTTGCTGTCTTTTAATTTTGTAATGTAGAGTGGCATACATTATATCCCTATCGGTTGCTCCTTACGGGAAACTGGGCAGCAAGAGCCACATACTGGTATTCTAAAATCCTGATTTCCCCCCCTCCCCAGCCTTCCCTCCCCTGTCCGCATTCTCTCCTGGCAGTTCCCCTCCTGGCTCCCTTGCAGGCAGAACAGTGCTGAATGTGCTAAATTAGGCCATTAGAGGAATTCATTTCTCTTTATTAGCGTGTGTCAAATCCTTTTTATTAGTGGCTGAAAACGACCTCTCTTCTGCAGTAAAATGTCAGGCCAGTTCAGCCCTTTTATTTGTTCTGCGCTGACGAGGATCAAACTTTCCCTGAATTAGTGTAGAGAGATTTATTTCCTCCAAATTCTGAATGGCTTGAGAGAGGGAGGGAGAGAGAGAGGGAGATGGGGGGGGGGATTCGCCAGTGCGTTCTGCTCAATATCAGGGCTCGTTTTACTCAGCCTAGGGTCCTTCCAGCTGATTTTTTTAAAAAAAAATACTGTACACTTATTCACAGCAATACTGACCAATACCTAGATCTTGTTCACTCATTATGGAAAGAATGTGCTTGCTGAGGGGGTACTCTTACTCTTACTATTATTATTTAAGATTCCTTACCTGCTGTTCACTATAAGGTCCCAGAGGGGGTCACATATATCTAAAAATGCAATACAGTGGTACCTCTGGATGCGAACGGGATCTGTTCCAGAGCCCCGTTCACATCCTGAAGCGAAGGCAACCCACGTCTGCACGTGCGCGGATCGCGATTCACCGCTTCCGCACATGCGCGTGATGTCATTTTGAGCGTCTGCGCATGCGCAAGCAGCGAAACCTGGAAGTAATGCGTTCTGTTACTTCTGGGTCGCCGCGGAGAGTAACCTGAAAGTGCTCAACCTGAAACACATTTAACCCGAGGTATGACTGTATTTAAAACAGTTAAAATATTCCTACATTGCAGAGGGTTGGACTAGATCAGGGGTCAACAAAAATTTTCAGCAGGGGGCTGGTCCACTGTCCCTCAGACCATGTGGTGGGCGGGACTATATATTTTTTAGGGGGGGGAATGAATTCGTATGCCCCACAAATAACCCAGAGATGCATTTTTTTAAAAAAAAAAACCACACATGTAAAAATACCAGGCAGGCCCCACAAATAACCCAGAGATGCATTTTAAATAAAAGGATACATTCTACTCATGTAAAAATATGCTGATTCCCGGACCGTCTGTGGGCCGGATTTAGAAGGCGATTGGGCCGGATCCAGCCCCCCGGGCCTTAGTTTGCCTACCCATGGACTAGATCAGCGGTTCTCAACCTGTGGGTCCCCAGATGTTGTTGGACTACAACTCCCATCATCCCTGAGCTCTGGCCTTGCTAGCTAGGGGTGATGGGAGTTGTAGTCCAACAACATCTGATGACCCACAGGTTGAGAACCACTGGAGATGATCCTCATTGTCCCTTCCAACTCTGCGATTCTGTGATCTATTAGCTGATATTAGCTGTGCTTCCAGCATTGTAGAGGGTTGGACTAGATGGTCCTTGGGGTACCTTCGAACTCTATGATTCTTTGATTGCAATCAAGATCCCCAAATATATGTATGTCTCATTTGTCAAAGGTCAGGGTAAAGAAGTGTGTCCTTAGCTTACGATGAAAACTATGCGAGGTGCACCTCTGTGGGGAAGGAAAGCAACAACCTAGGGATTGCCACATATAATGCCCTCTTCTGGGCTGTCCCTCCAAAAAACAAAACAAAACAAAAAAACCACCTTCTGAGATCAGTAGAACTACCAAAAGGATCTCTTCTGCTGATCTTGATACCTGGGAGGAATCTGTAGGGAAGGAGTCAAACTTTCATGACTTTGAAAAATGATGTTAGTGGAGGTGTGAAGTCCTGCACTCGAGCAGGAGAGTGCTTTGTGTTCAGAGAACTATGGGTATGATCCACTGTGGCAGTTTTAAGTCCTATTGACTTCAACAAGAAGGTAAAGCTCCTCTAGGATGGTGACTTAGATTCAGCACTCCTCATTTTTTAAAAAAATGCTAACACTGTGGCTAGTTTGAACTAATGTTTAAACTAATGGGGGGGAAGAGTTCAGCAGCCTAGAAAACCACTTGGATAAGGGGCTTCCGAGATGTCTGCAAAAGCAATGAAATTTTGGAATACTCTGCCTTTTGCAACTATCCTAGGAATTCAGTGGAGAATGGCTGGTGTGTGTTTCTTGAGCTTTGCATCAAGGCTAAGCTGGTGTAAGTTTCCCAGGAAACTTGTGCTTGGCTTCTGAGCTGATGAGGATGCCATTACAGCACTCTTAATATATGCCAGCCCTTGCTTATATCCTGAAATAACATCATTATGAAGTGCCGTTGACGTTACAGCATATCCAAAACACCCCAAGCCTGGTATGCTGTCTTAATCTTTTGCAAAGCTGCTTCAGATGTACAGGTGTAGTCAGTGAGCTGTCAAATGTGTCAAAACCACCAAGACGTTGCAAGTACTTGGTAGTTAGCTTTAGCCATGTAAATTTTCAAGTTTACCCAGCATGGGGGTTGATTGTTGTTATTTAGTCGTTTAGTCATGTCTGATTCTTCGTGACCCCATGGTCTTCCACTGCCTCCCGCAGTTTGGTCAAACTCATGCTGGTAGCTTTGAGAACACTGTCCAACCATCTCGTCCTCTATCATCCCCTTCTCCTTGTATCCTCCATCTTTCCCAACATCAGGGTCTTTTCCAGGGAGTCTTCTCTTCTCATGAGGTGGCCAAAGTATTGGAGCCTCAGCTTCAGGATCTGTCCTTCCAGTGGGACTCTCAAGAGTCTCCTCCAGCGCCATAATTCAAAAGAATCAATTCTTTGGCTATCAGCCTTCTTTATGGTCCAGCTACCAGTTCTCATTTTTCCCTAACTCCAAGGATTGGTGGGGTAACTAGACCTGGAACCTGGGAGCAAAGTCCAGTCCATGAGTCTCCCAACCAGCGTCTAGAGAGCGGCAGATGATGGAAGCCAAAGCAGTGCCACAGAGGCGTAGGCTGGTCATGACAGCCGACAGCATCCTTCCTTTCATATATTTGAAAACCCTTCTACATTCCTTATCTGTTACAGCAAAAAGAAAAAAGAAAAAGCCACAGTTTGGCAGCCCTGATTTTGAAAGAACTCTGTGAGCATTTACAAGCCTTTTTGCGTGTGAAGACCCCCAAACCCCCTCCAAAATAAATCACACAGGACACAGAATATTTGTCTAAGATTTGTTGACGTTAATTTGGCCACAACTTTATTGATTACAGCATGTGAGTGGTTGCTTAGGCATTGGTTTGGACTACCTGAACCTGCACTGGCAGGAACAGGACTGACAACTGGAACCTCCAGAGGTCACTAAGGGAAAACATACTGGGGGGAGCACAGAAGCTGATTTCCACCTCTTAGTTCACCCCAGATGCTCCCAGGAATTCTGGCCTGGCCCTACCCCTGAGAGGGGATCGGACAGAGCAAATCGAGCCTCTGGATTCCTTTAAAGGAATTCCCTAGCATCAGAAACAAAAAATGAGGGGAAGGCACAGCCCATCCATAATCCCCTCCACCAAAGAATGAACCATCAGAAAGAGTTCAAGAAACATACAACAGAGGAAGGCAGCGCAACTTGAATCAGATCCTAGAAGCCTAAATTACTCCTTAAGCACAGCTGCTGGCAGTGGAGTATTAGTAGGGCTTGCTTACTCTTAATTGACCCCTCACTCCCAAGCAGGTGTACTTTTCTTTTGCCTGAATTCAAAGCTTTTGGTGCTGGAGCTGTCAGCGATGGTTTGTTTTTGTACATATTTGTGTTATGTCTTTTGTGGCTTTTATATTGTAATCTTATGGTTGCGTGTGGAGGTCCCCAAGCCACCCCTCAAATAATTCACAAATCACACGTAATTTTAGTTTAAGGTTTTTGGCACTATTTTGGCCACAACTTTATTAAAATACAAAATCTGTGAGTGGTTGCTTAGACATTGGTTATGACTATCTGTCCCCCCGCCTGGGACAGAACTGACTTTCTGAACTCCATCGGAAGCCAGTGAAGGGAAAACAATGTTGGGGATCAGTTGAGCTGAGCAACAGTCCCTCACCGCTCACCCAACCAGCTCCCCAAGGCTTGCCGGCCCTGGTCCCATTTCAGGGATTGGACGAAATTGTGGCAAGCCCCAGGATTCCTTTAACAGAATTCCCTTCCACACCATCATTGGAGAGGCAGGCCCAGCCTATCCTGACCCCTCCTCCACCAATTTTTATAACCAATGCCTAACCGCAACCTTACAAGTTGTGATGAATTGCTAAGTAGTAGGCAAAAACCAAATGGCACCAGCCAATCAGCCAAATGGACAAAATTCCTACTAGGCCCCTGCCCCAACGGTAGATGACTCCATGACAGGCATAGCAAGGTAAACCGGAACACAGGGCGGGCTGGCGGGTGATCCGATGCACTCTGCAAAAGAGAAAGCAAAAGCAGAGTGCCCCGATATGTAAAGCCTTTGGTCCCACCCACCCAATTTGTAACATGCAATTTGCCCCAGTAACCCGGTCAGCCAATTGTTGTGCCAGGCAATAACCATTAACCTGCCTGGCAACAGAGGGCTGGCCCAGCGACCCCCACCGCAACCCGTGCTCTCATTTTAGGGAGAACACACTTTGCAAACTGCCCCGAGATGTACAGGTAAGAAGGTAAAAGGGATCTACAGGTATAAGGCGGTAAACAAATTTTAATCATTTTAGTAGTAATAATAACAACAATAATAATACCAATTAATTAGGGTGAGAGTGGAACCCAGAGTTATCCTCTTGTTCTACAGCCATGTTGTCAGCTACCCACTTTTTCTGTCTGCCACAAGCAGCTTCAAAGCCTTCACAGAAACATTCTGTTTGAGGCCATTTCAGTGAATGAGGTGACCTCCAGGGGGGTTGAATCAATAAAACCACCACTATATTATGTTATTTTCTTCACTTTCTTTAGGAATGACTGTTTCTCATGATGAATGGGCACTCCCATCGATAATGGCTAGAAAACACACCAGCTGAGACTGTGTCCTTGCCTCTTTCATGCACAGAAATAGTATCAATAGTCGGTAAAATAAAACTTTCTGTAACACTCAGAATCCTAGAACTGTAGAGTTGGGACCTAAAGCATCCATGACAGTTGTGAGATAATATACCACATTTAGATCATGGGATGGGCTCAGGGCCTGCACTTTTGGTCACTTGCTTTACCATCTAATAAGACTTTGCTTGATACCACTAATGGAAATTGGCTATGTCTTGCCAGTTCTGCCATGATGCTTTGCGGAGACTTTAAAATGGTGACTATAATTGCAGGACCAACCCAGTCATTAGGCAGCTGATTTGGGTTGTCTATGAAAGGGCAGCAAATTATTGACTCTTCAGTTTATTGTTATTGCCAGGATAGGGAGATGGAATGTGTAAGATTTTCTTCTTCAGATGCTAAAATAACTTGACTGGCCAGTGGTATTATGCATCTTTGCCTTGCTTCTCCACCCTGGGCAACAAAATTTATTCCTTAGGAACAAAACTTATAATGGGCTGCATCCAATGTGGAGAGCTGTTAGATGCTGATGATTTTGTTATCCAGTCATGAGAGTTGTGAGGAAACCTCTTCTTCCCCTTACAGTGTTGCAATTCCCAGAGTTCCCAGAGAAGAGAGATTTTGGGAATTGTAGGTTTGTGAAGGGAATAGAAGTCTCCTGTCAGTACCCTTAACAAACTATGGTCCCCAGGATGTTTTGGGGGAAGCCATGGCTGTTTAACGTGGTATGATACTGCTTTAAATGTATAGTGCAGATGGAGCCTAAACCTCCGTGGGTATACTCTTGAGTAGGACCAGCATTGGATACAACCCAGTGTCACCTACAAGGAACATGTATTTATTTGTTACATGCATGTGCAGTGCTAGAGGGAGACAGCAGGGGCAAGCACCCCCCAGACAAGGAACTTGGCTCCACACACACACACACACACAGAGAGAGAGAGAGAGAGAGAGACCGCAGTTGCTGGACTCAGAATATTTTTGCAAAATAAGAGTGGAGGGAGTGTTTTGTAGAATCAAACTACAGTCATACCTTGGGTTACAGACGCTTCAGGTTGCATTTTTTCAAGTTGCGGATGCACCAAAACCCGGAAGTACTGGAACGGGTTACTTCCGGGTTTCAGCAGTCGCGCATGCGCAGAAGTGCTAAATCGCGCTTCGTGCATGCGTAAAAGCGCCGAATTGCAACCCGCACGTGTGCAGACGTGCCACTGCGGGTTGCAAATGTGCCTCCCACATGGATCACATTTGCAACCCGAGCGTCCACTGTAGAGTGAAGGGGGTGTTTTGTAGAATCAAACTTTGATGGTTGACAGTAGAAAAAACGTTTTAGAATAAATTTCAGTGGCCAAACTTGTAGGATCTGCTTTGTTTTACCCCACAACCCCAACAGGAGTCACATGCAATAAGGCATATGTTTAAAATGATAAGAATTCCGAGGCTAGGGATTTGTTGTGTTATGTTTGGTTTTTTAACGGAGAGAAAGCACAAGTGGAAATCTTTGTGCTGACGGAACACGTTAGTGGATACCACCCCAAGTTTTTATTTTTGTTTTCTTAAGGGAGGCAAAGTGGACAGGATGTATGAAGCATAGCTCAAAAAGCCCTGGACGCCCCCCCCCCCCTGCAGCGCAGCAATCATTTCTCTTGAATATCAACTTAATAAATAAATTTATTATTTCGGTCACAGACCAGTTCCAGCTCACATACAATAACAGGGAAGTCATAAAACATGATAGGGATACATTTGAATTCGCAATTGGGTATAACAGGGACAATACAGATACAGAATGTCAACTTGCTCCTGTTTTAAGGAACAAACAAAAAAACACACCCTAAAAATTACATGCTGTTATGAGAGTCTGGGAAGGAGATTGTCAGTGTCCTAGCTGGTGTTTTTCCCATCTTCCACTTTCTAGGACTTTGTTCTTTTTGAGCCACAGCCATGTACAAAGAGATTGCATCCCTCAAAGATTTTGCCAAGGGGTTGCAAACTGCTGCTTCTCTCTCTCTCTCTCTATCTCTCTCTCTCTCTCCTCCCACTGCCTGCACTTTAATTCTCTCCATAACATTGAGACGGAATTTGTGCTGTGTGCAAAGGTGTGTGCATGTGGAGGGGGGGTTGGGGTGCGTTGCTGAACTCCTACCACCTGGCATTACTGCTTGGATTATTAGTTCCTAGTAATTTAGTGCCCTTGCGCAGGGTCGATTTGTGCCTTTCATTTCTAATTGATCTAGAGGCTGTTTAAATGACAGCAGGCATCTGTTGAGAGTGGGAAGGTTCATAAGGCGAAATAATTCATAACACCGTCTGGAATTTGCCTTTCATATCCCTTAGCTAAGCCTCGGCAGGGCTGCCTAAATTACGACCAGGGAGAATTCCCCCCCCCCTCCATATTCAGCTCATGGCTTGAAGAATCTTGCATTAAACTGGGATCAGTCTAGATTAGACTGTAATATGCTGCAGTATTAGTAGCTGCAAATGAAGACTTATACCAGAGTTTAACCCCTTCACCTGCTTTTCTCTTTGCCTTGGTCCTGGAAGGCTTGGCTAATCCATTGGTTCCTCCGATTTGTTGATGTGTATAATAGATCTTTCAACCCACCGGACTCCTGGGATAACTTTAGCACTAAAGCATTCAAGACAACAGGTTTCGAAGAAATTAAAACACACTTGCTTTGATTAAATAAAGAGTGACTTTTCAGCCCTTAGTGAAATGGGCATATGGTTTTTCCAGCTCCTCGCATATGTGAAGGCAGGAGGGAAATGTGATATCTGATATTATGTTAGGCCTGCACTGCCAATCTCAGCAGCCTTGTTGCCAAATTAGTGTACAGAGGTGTGGAGTACTTAATTTACTTGCAACGCACCTCTTGCCCTTCTTAGTTTCCCTCAGTGTAATGTCAGTTAGCAGATGGGTAGCCCAAGTAAGTTTACTGTTCTCAGTTTAACGCTCCTTACTTGTTTTCCCCTTTAAACTCTAAGCAGCAGGTGACCTTAGTTTCAGGAGTAGTCAACACATGGAGCAGGATTGTGCCTCCTGTCCCAGACTCCCAACCTTCATATGGTAGCTAAGCTGTTTTCCATAGAGTCTACATGTCTACCCTCCAGTAGTGTAGTAGGAAATTCAGAAGTACAGGGTCCTTTCGTTACAGTCACATCCACATTCCCTCAAGCCATTGTTTATTATACAATAAACTTATGATTGTACAATAATAATACTTGGGGTGCATTGCCTTGTGTTGCCTTTCAGCTAAATTTACTGCAGTGGTACCTGGATTCTTGTATGTAATCTGTTCTGGAAGACCATTCGAGCTCCAAAACGTTCGAAAACCGAGGTGCAAAGGGCTGTCTGCAAACACAATTGAGAAAATTGAAAAACACACAGCGGAAGCTGTTCGACTTCCGAGGCACTTTCGAAAACAGAAGCATTTACTTCCGGGTTTTCAGCATTCAGGGGATGTGGGTGGCGCTGTGGATTAAACCACAGAGCCTAGGACTTGCCGATCAGAAGGTCGGCGGTTCGAATCCCCGCGACAGGGTGAGCTTCCGTTGCGCGGTCCCTGCTCCTGCCAACCTAGCAGTTCGAAAGCAGGTCAAAGTGCAAGTAGATAAATAGGTACTGCTCCGGCGGGAAGGTAAACGGCGTTTCCGTGCGCTGCTCTGGTTTGCCAGAAGCGGCTTAGTCATGCTGGCCACATGACCCGGAAGCTGTACGCCGGCTCCCTTGGCCAGTAAAGCGAGATGAGCTCCGCAACCCCAGAGTCAACCACGACTGGACCTAATGATCAGGGGTCCCTTTACCTTTACCTTTTCAGCATTCAGGTTCCAAAACGTTTGTCAACGGAGACATTTGAGAACTGAGGTATCACTGTGTTTTCTGTGCAGGTACAAATGAAGCTCTGCATCTGGGCAGCTGTAAAGAGATGCTGCCTTTTGCATTGTTCCTGAACGAGGATACAGAGCCCTGTGCACAGCATCCTATTGTATTGCTGCTGTTCTTAGCTTGTGCTGTTCTTTCATTGTTTGGCTTTAATTTGTCTTCTTTTGTATTACTCTCTGGATGGCTGCATTTAGTTGCTTGTTTTTAATTTGTGTGGGCTCTTTGAATGGGTAGTATGCAAACATTTTTAAATAAATGTCTTTAAAAAAATACTTGTATACATGGAGACTGGAGAGGATAGATGTGTGTAGCTCAGGAGCAGTGACTCATGACCCAATCCCATGCCACACACACACACACATGCACACATACACACACACCATTCCCCAAACGTATGAAAAGAGCTAGTGTCATTTCCCAGATGTGTGAGTAGGACTTCATCATCAGTTTCCCTGTATGTAGTTTTCCACGCTAGCAGCTGCCTTTACACTCCCCCTGCCAGATACATGTTTTAAGGATGTTCCTTTCCCTTCTCCTCTCCAGACCCCAGTTTTCAACAGTCAGTCAACAATGTGTGGCCAGTATGTTCAATTCTCACTGGTCAGTTTTTTGAGGGTCCCTCCCCCTTAGGAGTTCCTCCTAATTATTATTATTTTGTCCTTCTGCAAAGCTTGGGGTTGCTCCAAAAACTGCTAATGCCACTCACTTGTGCACAGGTGATAATGTCTTGGCTACATGATCAACGGCAGTGGAAATAAAGGAAATGGTGGACCTCATCCACAGCATAAGTGAACTGTGTTTATCTGTGAAAATGACATTGTGTTTTCCTTTTCTCTTAGACATCCTCTCTTCCCCCTCCTGACCCTGCTGTTTGAGAAATGTGAGCAGGCAACGCAAGGCTCAGAGTGCATCACTTCTGCCAGCTTTGATGTCGACATTGAGAATTTCGTACACCAGCAAGAACAAGAGCACAAACCATTCTTCAGCGATGACCCTGAGCTCGACAACCTGGTAATGGTTTTGCCCGGACCAGTTAGTCACGGAGTGTTGAACATTCTCAAGGGAAGATAGGTAGATAGATGATCAATAGGTGGGTAGGTAGAGTGGGGGTGGGGCAAAAAGAGAGGGTAGAAAAAATGGTAGTGGAAAACTAGATATGGTGGAGACTTTTGATTCAAAATGCACAGTAAAGTAAAGTGTGCATACACTGGTGAAAATAACATAGAAAAACACATTATATTATGGGAAATTGCTTTGCAAAAATGTGTAGTTTAGGCAAAATTGCATATAAGCAAGTTTGTGCAAGGAGAAATTTGCACTGGAATGCTTGTGAATTTTCACGAGGACTTAAATTTGCAAACTGGTTTCGAAATGTGGAAAACAGAACTTAAGAATGGACAAATGAGAAACTGAGAGAAACGGAAAACTGGCAGGTTCAGCCATTTCTTCGGTTGACTTTTCTGGTGACTTTTGAGGGCACTATAAGAGGCAGAGAGCTTGTATTTTTAATTTTCAGCAGTTAGAGACGGCAGCGCAGACACTTACTTTTAAACATTACTCCTCTGCCATTCCTGCCTTAACCAGTTTTTGTCCGCAGTTCCCATGGAGGCAGCAGTCCTCTGTCACGGGTCATCTCACCCCACATTTCATCTGAGGAAGGATGCTACTGTCCTCGTTCAGATGCATTGCAAGGCAAGATGGTCCCTAAGGGAGGAAGGCTGCCAGCCACCATGGGAAAGCAGCAGCAGAAACTGTTTAAAAGAAAGAGAGGAGTGGGATGAGTTTGCTTTAGTTATGTCACTGCGTGATTTTTGTGGACGAACACTTTTAGTACATTTGCTTCATTTTAATAGGCGTTTATTTATTTAAGGCATTTATATGGCGATTAACCATTAGCATTTCTAAGTGGTGTACATAAAAATAAACCACACAGAGAATAAAACTATAAAAAAAAATCATAAAACTGAGCATAAAACCTGAACACTAGATTAAAATGCCTGCTGGAATAAGAAAGCCTTTGTCATGTTCCTGAAGTTCAGCAAGGAACTTCTGCCTAACCTTAGTTGGGCAGAAGATCCACAGCTTTGGCCCCACAACATTGAACACAATATACAATGCTGTGCGTTGTCCCTTTAAATTGCTTCAGGAATCCTTTTGCGTGTCAAGGTCCCCAAGCCACCCCCCAATAACTCACACATCAATTTTGTTTAAGGTTTTTGGCATGATTTTGGCCACAACTTTATTTAAATGCACACATGTGAGTGGTTGCTTAGGCATTGGTTATGACTATCTGTCCTTGCCCCAGGGACAGAACTGACTTCCGGATTCCAGAGGAAGCCAGTCAGGGAAAACAATATTGGGGAGAAATGTGTTGATTCAAGCCAAAAGCCAGAGGAATTGGCCACCCTCCAGGTGCCCGGCTTGAATCCTTGTTGACCTCCCTGTCAGCGACTCCCGGCAAGATCAGGCGAGGTCTTCAATCGGCGATCCTTTTCAACGTGAAAAGAACACACCACTTCTCCCCCTCCCATTCCCAGGGAGGGGAGAGAGACAGACAGAAATGTATTTACATGCCTTTATTTCTGTCGTTCCAGCAGTACAGAGAAAACGTGACTGCTCTCTCTCATCACCAACAGCAGAGAGAATAACTCCACCCATGTACTTCCAGTACAGGGTCATGTGACACTCTGAGCTAACATCCGGTGCTCCTTTTTCGAAGCTGGGCATCAGTCCCTCGCTTCTCACCCGCATGCTCCTGGGGGCTTGGACGGTCCAAGTCTGATGCCAGGGACTAGGACGAAAAGGATGGCAAGCCCCTGGATTCCTTTAACGGAATTCCCTTTTGGCACCACTATTGGAGGGGTAGGCACTTACCCCTCCACCAACCAATTTTAACCAATGCTTAACCGCCAACCTTACAAGTTGTGACGATTTGCCACGCAGTAGGCAAAAACCAAATGGCACCAGCCAATCAGCCAAATGGACAAAATTCCTACCAGGCCCCTGCCTCAAAAGCAGACAACCCCATGACAGGCATAGCAAGGTCAAGCAAACAACCCCCCCCCCCCAATTCAGGGAGGGTGGGAGGGTGATCCGGTGCAAGCAGCCAAGAGGACGCCCAGAGCCGGGCGTCCAGCATTTAAAACCTCTGTCCCCTCCTCCGAATTGGCAAAAAGAAAATCTCCCCAGAGACCCAATTTAAGCAATCCCTGCCTGGGTCACTCCAAACATCCGCCCAGCAACAGTGGGGTGGCCTGTAGGCCCCCACCGCAACGCGTGCTCTCAGTTAGGGAGAAGACATTTTGTTTGAGGCAGTATGTACATTAAATAGAGCTAATCCATTTTGGAAAAGGAGAAACCTCTGACCATGCTGCTTGGCTAACACCAAGGAAACTCAGGTTGGGCTGCTGGAATAAGTTAGGCCATTTGAGAAAACGTACATGTGTCTTAATTTTACATAACAGAGTCTGCTTCTAAGAACCAGCAGTCATTCATAAGGGCTTCCTTCTTGGGAGGATAGGGTCAGTTACATTGGGAGAATGGAGGATAGGGTCAGTTACGTTGGGAGAACGCTTGGGAATTGACATTTTTGAGAAGGAAATAGCCAATCTGCAGAGAGGACACTGTGCCTAAAGGGAGAACGCCTCTGGCATTTATTTAGCTCTACCAATAGTTCCTTTGGAGAATAGCCTTATATTACAAGGGAAGAATCATTTAAGGAAGCCTCGCAGCCCAAAGGGATTGTGAAACCATGGACTCCTCCACATGACCTATGTATTGAGCGTTCATCCTGATTTGCTTGCACAAAGCTTATGCGGAGGTTAGATGAGCTCCAGCCTTTATTGAGCATCTATTTTGATTTGTTTACGGGGCAGTGTGCATTCATCCTGATTTGCTTGCAGGGTGTATATTTGGTTTCCCGTTAGCCATCCACGCATCCCACTCTCCAGTGCATCTCACACATCACTTTCCAAACCACAAAAAGTCCAGTTCTTCGTTGCCAGGGTGACAGAGCCATTTAATCCACTTTAATTGTGCAAACCCAAAGTTCCAGTATGTGTTTCCGTCCCTTCCACAAAATAATGACTGCCTGGAGGTATCCCTTGCCAGTTGCAGATACCCTAGATCTATGTCTGTGGCTGGCTGCATGTATATGTACTTATTGTTGTTGTTTAGTCATTTAGTCCTGTCCGACTCTTCGTGACCCCATGGACCAGAGCCCTCCAGGCACTCCTGTCTTCCACTGCCTCCCGCAGTTTGGTCAAATTCATGCTGGTAGCTTCGAGAACACTGTCCAACCATCTCGTCCTCTGCCGTCCCCTTTTCCTTGTGCCCTCCATCTTTCCCAACATCTGGGTCTTTTCCAGGGAGTCTTCTCTTCTCATGAGGTGGAGTCTCAGCTTCAGGATCTGTCCTTCCAGTGAGCACTCAGGGCTGATTTCCTTAAGAATGGATAGGTTTGATCTTCTTGCAGTCCATGGGACTCTCAAGAGTCTCCTCCAGCACCATAATTCAAAAGCATCAATTCACTTCCGGGGTGGCGCCATCGGCAATGGCGGACTCCCTCTGAACTGGATGGACCAGCTCTGCACGAAACGGGTCGTTTCCGCTACGGCGAAGAGGGGGAAGTGGCGCAGTGCTGTGAGTCTACTGCTTTTTCCGTGGAGCGAAGCCGCATAGCCGTTGCCGGAGAGCACTGCCTTTTTCCTGGGACAATTTGGCATCTAAAGAATCACCCGTGAGTACTTAAAACTCGAACAGTTGGATTTTAAATAAGGACTAGCCAGTAGAGAGGAATTGGACTCAAAATTTACCTTAATTCGGTACTGAAACGGGAAGGTCTAAACAGGAAGTCAGCCTTCCGTTTCTTTGTAGTTAGAATAAAGCAAAGACAACGTAAACTAGAGCTTAGAAAATTACTTTTAAAGGATTGGCTTTCATCATTTAAAATCATGGAACCCCCCTTCGGTAGCAGGAGAAGAAGGGGGATTTCTTTTTGGACTGTTTAAACCTGCAGAAGTGAGTTTAAAGTAAAGTAACTTTCCACCGTCCTGATCCTGGAGCGGAGTGTCAGGACTGACGTTTGAAGCTCATTGACCAGAGACAAATGTTTTTGACAGACAGCTAAAAGAAAAGTAACATAGTGACTCCATTGTTTCCTTTCGCATTTCAAAGGAACAAATATTGACTGAATATTTTAAAAAAGAAACTTTGTTGCTATTGTTCTTAAAAGAAAGAATAAACAGAAGTTTTCCCCCTAGAGGGAGACTGAAATTGTAACCAACTTCAGGAGCTTGCAGCTGTTACAGATTACAATCGTGGGAAAGGACTTGTGACCTTGCAGGACAATGTTTTCAGAAGCTCTGTTGGGTGCTTTCTGTAAAATAAATGCCCTATTGGATCAGCTAAGCCAGAAGACGGATTCGATGACTAATGCGGCCAGAAATTTTGAACAGGCAGTAGGAAACTACATGGAGCCTACCCAGGAACTAAAACAGGAGTGTGCTATGACAGCACAGATGAGAGAAGAGGATACTGCTGAATCCTGGGTGCCAGAAATGGAGGGAGTTGCGGCCCTGCAGGATCATGAGCCTTTGGATTTGATAAATGAATTTGGAAAAAACCAGATTTGGAAAGATAAAGTTTGGTTTGGTTTGGAAATGGGGGGTTGGATTGACCCTCCCATGCAGGGATGTTTGGACTTTCTGAGTCTGGTAATGGGCCGTCAGATGTTTGGAGCTGTGGGGGCTCCTAACTTTGGAGGGAATCTGAAACAGGTGTTTAAATATCACATGGAGTTTAGCCTGGACTATGGAAATGGGGCTGATCTGCTGAAAAGGGTCAAAAACATTACTAAGTTGGAGTTCCCACGAGTGAAAGAAAAATATGAAGAAGAGTCGCAGAAGGGACATGGAAGAGACTTGAGGGCCTCGGATATAAGGATACCAGGTTAATGCGCTAGATTAATGGGACAAAAAGGACTGACAAAATCCGGGACCAGGAGGAAGGGACGCTGGATGAAGATTGGATTGTTTTACTTTTTTTTCTTTTATCATTAGGACTGTTTTAAAATAATTGATGAATGTTAGAAAAATGTTGAAATGGAACTACTTGGTTCTAGTAAAAATGTTTAAAGAATTAGGTTAATGATATGGTTATGAGAAGTTGGTAAAAATAAGATTTAAGTTTTAAGTTTTAAGGTTTGCTATAAGACAAGATGAAAATAGATTAAGATAATGTAAGGACAATAATATTATGAACTATGGAAAGGATTTGCTGTGATAATTATTAACCAGGATACAAGAAAGGGGAGGAGGAGGAGGTCAAAGAAAGAAGGTAATAAAAGTTAAAAATTTGCGAATGATGGATGTATTTTTCTTTCTATTTTTCTGTTTTGTCTTTTTTCTTTTTTTCTTTTTTTATAATTTTAAATTTTTTAAAATAAATATTATTTAAAAAAAACAAAAGCATCAATTCTTCGGCGATCAGCCTTCTTTATGGTCCAGCTCTCACTTCCATACATCACTACTGGGAAAACCATAGCTTAAACTATACGGACCTTTGTTGGCAAGGTGATGTCTCTGCTTTTTAAGATGCTGTCTAGGTTTGTCATTGCTTTTCTCCCAAGAACCTGTACTTATTACAGGTGTTGTAATAATAATTAATGGCAAGAATCACCTAGCTTCAGCAAAATGGTATTTACAGCCACTGTCTTACATGCTAATAGTTCACGGTTTCAGAAAAACCTGGCTAGCAAAGCTAACGTTAACTGTCGGCCATCCTCTTAAGTTTCCATATTACAGCTTCATAATATCAAGGTCTGCTTGGTCAAACCCAGCGTCCCTCCACTCCACGGCAAATGTTTCATATCTTGGGTGATGTGGTTGGTGTGATATGAGGAATATTTAAAGGACACACAGACAATAATTTTGCATACACGGATCCCCATGTTAACGTCGGATTGTGTTGATAACGTGATGCCAGTTAAAATGTTATGGCTGAAAGGGGGCCACTAGGGGCACATCAGAAGATGGCTGACAATAACATCTCTCCAACCCACACGAGGTAATTTGGAGGCTGTGATGGGAGTAAATAGCCTCCCTACCCCCCCCCCCCCAGGATTATGGGGGGGACTGCCCTTGCCTGCTGTGCCCTATACCACCCCCGAATTTGTGGGGATGGGGGCACTAGGCACAATGCCCTCCTGTGGGATTTCGGCGCTCCTGGACACCGTCTCTGATCCGCATCGCTAGCTGCAAGAACTTTAAAAGAAACAATTTGGATGAAGCGAATGCACATATTTCAAGGAAGAAGGGGGAGTAAAGACTGCTAACAGAAGAGATCTCTGATAAAAGAAGAAGAATCGAAGGAGCAAGTATAAATCATGAGAAGATACGCCAAGACTCGGTATGGCAAAGGGACTGATGGGGGAGGGGGGGAAACCTTCCTTTCTTTCTTTTATGTGATTAAACAACCCCCCCCCCCACAAGTCAGAAATGTCGTTTTAAGGACTTAAGCTGTGGATTTAAGGCTGTGTGGAGATAAACTTTCAAACCAAAGCATGTTTTGAGAAGAGTGTGGAATGTATAAGGGCTTTGGAATGACGCAGTTAAAAGTGCCGTCGCCATATTGGGAAGTTCTGTCAGAGGACTTAAGTCTGGGAGGAGAAATAGAGAAATAGAGCTGTTTTTATATTGTGGGTGAAACTCCTCAGAGGGACTTAAGAATGACAGTTCTGTAATTAAAGATGGAGAAAGTGATGTTATCTATGAAGGCGATGATATATGGAAACCATCTCGATTTGAGGATTGGAAGAACAGAAAAATTCACACAGGATTATTATTGGTGTTTATCGGCTTAAGGAGACTATCAGAAGAGATCATAAAGAAAAAAGAGAAAATATATGAACAAGATGTGATGTGGAAACAGCAAGATAAGACTGGATAGAATTATGAACTTTGTTTGGACTGATTTGGACATTAACGCAGTAGCAAGAAGATGATCAGAATCCCCCTTCGGATCTTGAAATATGGGTCCCCTCAACAAAATTTAAAATTCGGCTTTGTAATTCGGAATTTATGTGATGTGATTTGATTTGATTGGCCGGTTAATAAAAATTATTTTTTTAAAAAATGTTATGGCTGAAAAATGTAAATAATGGTGTCTCTTTTGCATGATTATTGCCACCAGGGCAAGACTCTGGCATCTGGTTTTGTAAATGCAGTCCCACCTAATGCACGCATCTTGCTCAAGCTTCGTAGGTCTGCATCTGGTCAGTCCCTGGTTGGGAGGCTGCCTTGGAACGCTGTTCATGTTGCTTTGAGTTCATTGACAGAAGAAGGGAAATGTATGGGTGATAAATACCTTGAAAAGTGCCACCCAGAGCATAACGTGAGCAGATCCTGCTGACTCGGGCCATTGGCCCATCTAGTCCAGCATCCTGTTCTCACTGTGGCCAGCCAGACTCTCAGGGAAAGCCTGCAAGCAGGACCTGAGGACAAGCAAAACTCTGCCACCTGGAAACTGGCATTCAAAGGGATACATCGCATAGTAATGATGTTCCCTGCACATAGGTAATGGCTGCCTGATTTGCATAATTAGTGCATAGTTATCTCTCTTAGGTACTCTTTGCAAATCCATGCATTGTGATTGGCCAGCCCCATTATTACCCAAATAGAGCACGTAGCTTTGAATAGTTATACATTGTGAACGGCTCAGTAGCCGCGCTGCAAATATGCTGATAATTCCTTTAACTGGCTAGTATAATCCTGTCTTCCAGCCTTTCTGTCTCTTTAGGATCTGACAGCACATTTGCCGCCTCAGCTTCTAGGCCACCTTTAGGAGAAGAAACCCCCACAAAGAAATCTTAAGTGAACTTTAAATAGTAATAAATACCAAGAAGGAAATTTGCCAAAAAAAAAGAAGAAGGGGGAAAAGGCATTAACCTGCATAATATGACCAAGCACTTAATTCTTTATCATTTCCCCTCCCCCCCCCCAACTTTTCTCTGGGCAGTCTCTTCACTCTCTTCAGGATTTCTGTTAGGTTTCACATTACCTAGAGGGAGCTTAACTTTTGCCCTGTGCATTCTAGGCACAAGTCCATGCTTTCCTGGTCCATGTTCGAGAATGGCAGGGGAAGGCTGCTCTTTGCTGCTGAACTGGAGCAAACAGCAATTGGAGCAAATGGGTTTTCTGCGGATAGCTCTTTACTCTGATTCAGTGCTAAAGAGCAGACTTTTGCAGGGGAAGCGCCAAGGCAGGAAGAAAGGCTCTCAGGCATGGACCTTGGAAAGCCCGGACCTGTGCCAATAAATGCAAAGGTGAGTGTGGACGAGCCCAGAGTTGTGCGGATGAGCCGCAAGTTTTCACGCTCATGTCCACATTCAGAGCAGAGTGTCATAGCAATGAAAGTGGACACATAAGTGGACCCCTTACGGGGTCAGATCAAGATCCATCAAGCCAAGCATCTTGTTTTTCACAGCGGTAAACCAAATACTCCTAGGAAGATGGTGGTGGTGGTGATTTGCTGTTTACAACTAAGTCTCAAAGCAACTTACAAATACAAGGTGACTTACACAAGTATTTGAAAGACAAAAATGCCATAAAATTGACAAAACAGTAAAATGCAGACAAGCTAAAAGTATTTGCCCTTCCAGCATCAATGGCAAGGAAAACATTCTACTCCACCCCAGTAAAAGCTGAATGCCAGAACAGGCCATAAGTCATCCCATGTTAATATCCAAAAATCTGGCAGAACAGGAACATATTTGTCTGGTGCCTAAAAGTGGACATTGTTGGCACCAGGTGTGTTTTCTTATTTATTATTTTACATACCGCTTGATTGTAAAACAACAACGACAACAACCTCAACATGAAGAAAACTCTGAAATTATCTGTAAAAGGAGTCAAAAACAACTATTTAAAACATTCAGAAATAGTTGAGCCGAAAAGAGTACAGTGGTACCTCAGGTTAAGAACTTAATTCGTTCTGGAGGTCCGTTCTTAACCTGAAACTGTTCTTAACTTGAGGTACCACTTTAGCTAAAGGAGCTGCCGCGTCACTGCCGCACAATTTCTGTTCTCATCCTGAAGCAAAGTTCTATCCCAAGGTACTATTTCTGGGTTAGCGGCGTCTGTAACCTGAAGCGTCTATAACCTGAAGCGTCTGTAACCCAAAGTACCACTGTACAGTGAAGGCACATGCCTGCTGTCAACAGTCAAGGAGTTCCAAAGTATGGATGCTGCCACACTGAAAGATTGATTTCAGTGGAACAAGTATTATGTGGCAACTGTAAGTGGTGCCAGGTCAAAGCAGATGAGATAAGGGATGGGATAAGGCCATGTTGCAAGTAAACTGGTCCCAAGCTGTTAAGGGCTTCCTATAGTAGTGGTAAAAACCTTGAACTTGGCCTGGTAAGAAATCAGCAGGTCACTGAGCACAGGTGTTATTTGCTGATGGGGTCTCACTCCTGTCAGCAACTGTGCTGCAAGCGTTCTGCACTCAACGCAGCTTCTGGATTAAGCATAAGGGAAGCCCCACATAGAGCGCATTGTAGAGAGCCAATCTTGAAAGCAACCACAGCATGAGAGCATTCCACAATTTTGCAACTTCAACCCACGATGAGCAACTTTCAGTTGAAGGTACTTCGCCACCGGATCTCTTGTCTTCATATCCAAAGCACGTGATGAGCAGAAAGATATTGGCCCATCCTGCAAGCCAGCATTGTTTGAAAGAAGACCTACAATCCTTCGATCTGGGACAAGGGGGTGAGTAATATTCTTGTGCATTGAGAACATTTATCATTTTAAAGCAGCTGTGATTTTTTTTCATTCTCGGCTTTCTGTTTTTCATTTTGATGCATATGACAGTTTATTTATTTTGTTATTTTTTCCAGGCGACAGTGGTATGGAGGCTTCCTTCGGTGAAATTGACAGGAATGGGGCTTGGAGGAGACCACAATGGGTTAATCGCCTGGGTTTCTTTCTTCCTTTGTTTTGAGAGGTTGTCTGCAGAGTATAACCAGCTTGTTGCGACTGCCTCCTGCTATTTTTGCACAGATTATATTAAAGTTCACCGTTCTTATATCAGCATCCCGTGTCATTTATCCAAGGGATTCCGTGTCAAAGTGAAAGCTGTGCCAATGAATTCAGGAGCATTGCAAAGCGCTGCCGTCTTCCCACGAGGCTGGCTGGATCCATTCCTTGCCGTCACTTGAACTCGCTGCCATACATCTGTGGGACATAATTAAATGCAATAAATAGGAGAAAGCCCTTGGCACCAGCCTGCCAGGTTGCTGCTTGAACATTTCCATGCCTAGAAAACATGTCATCCCATCTTCTCGCACCCCCTGAAAGGCCCAGCCATTGCACCAGGGCATTCGAGATAAGACATAGGCACCAACCCTGGATTTCTTCGGCTTCAAAGCATTAGCAGTAGAGGAAATACACTTACTCCTTACTGAGCACCATTGATTCTGCAGAAGTAAACAGCCGTCCAGCCATCGCCACCAGTGTGCTAAGATATGGAGCAGCTTTGAGAGACAGAATGGTATTTTGCTTACAGCAAAACGATCCCCCAAAATGACAAATAGCTCAGTTGTTTTCATGTGTTTCCTGCTGCAATGGCATTCCCTGCGACTCGCACTGATGTGGCTAGAGCTTGTTCATAGGACGTTGCTTTCCACTGATACATTCACCCTGGGATTGTCTAAACATGGATGAGGAACCTGTGGCCCTTCAGGTGTTATTGGACTCCATCTCCCATCAGCCCCAGCTAGCTTGGCCAATGATCAGGATGAAGGGAGTTGTTGTCGAACTATTCTGACTGGCAGTGGTTCTTCAGGGCAGAGGTCTGTCCTATCACCAGCTTCCTAATCCTTTTAGCTGGAGATACCTGAGATAGAGATACCTGGGATCTTGAAATGAAACTTTATTTGTGTTAACCATTGGCCATAGCAATAAAAGGGCATTACAATGTACACAAAACATCAGGAGTGGCCGCCAGGACTACATAACACCGGTCCTGAGAGATCTGCATTGGCTCCCAGTACGTTTCTGAGCACAATTCAAAGTGTTGGCGCTGATCTTTAAAGCCCAAAACGGCCTCGGTCCCGTACAGTGGTACCTCGGGTTACATACGCTTCAGGTTACAGATGCTTCAGGTTACAGACTCCACTAACCCAGAAATAGTACCTCAGGTTAAGAACTTTGCTTCAGGATGAGAACAGAAATCGTGTTCCAGCGCAGTGGCAGCTGGAGGCCCCATTAGCTAAAGTGGTGCTTCAGGTTAAGAACAGACCTCCAGAATGAATTAAGTACTTAACCCCAGGTACCACTGTATAAGAAATGAGAGAAGCTGTCAAATACTGTTAAAAATCAATGTGAATATTCAGTGTGGTTGGTGTGTGTCTCTGGTCTTCAACCACAAATCAACAGGCATGCCACTGATAGCTGAGCTGGTAGAGCATGAGACTTGAAATATGGGGGGGGGGATAGACAGTGGCGTAGCGTGGGGGGTGCAGGGGGGGCCGGCCGCACCGGGCGCAACATCTGGGGGTTAGGGTTAGGGGGCGCAAATCCACAGGTTAGGGGGCGCAAATCCACGGGTTAGGGGGTGCAAATTACTTGCCTTGCCCCGGGTGCTGACAACCCACGCTACGCCACTGGGGATAGATTACCCTTGTGCTCCCTTCCAATTCTACAAGACTGATTCTACAACCCAAATGAAGCTCACAGATGACTGGTGGCCCTTGGACCACAATTTGGGAATCCCTGTTTTAGTGCATTTTAATTTTTTTTATTTTTAATTTAATGAATTCATACACCACCATATACCTGGGGGTCTCAGGGTGGTTCACAGAATAGAATCAAGATATAAAACCACAAAATGCATAATCAAAATAGAAACAACAATGCAATAGCCCCCCCCCAAAAAAACACACACACACACATTTTAAAAGGCATAGGATGTCAATCAAATCAACCAAAGGCCTGATTAAAAAGGAACATTTTTGCCTGGCACCTAAAGGTGTATAATGAAGGGGCCAGGTGAACTTTCCTGGGGAGAGCATTCCACAGATGGGGAGCCACTTCAGAGAAGGCCCCGTTCTCATGTTGCCACCCTCTCAAGTAGGAGGCACTACTATACACATATATATTTTTATTTTTATTTTTGCAGTTTCCCCATACATAGTAACTGCTGAATGCTAATTTCATTAATATGTGCACTTTTATGTACACACCCAAGTACAGGGTTTCCCAAACTTGGGTCTCCAGCTGTTTTTGGACTACAACTTCCATCATTCCTAGCTCCCAGGGATGATGGGAGTTGTAGTCCAAAAACAGCTGGAGACCCAAGTTTGGGAAACAGTGGACTAGTATTATGCATTTTTTTTACAAAATATTTTGTTGCATCAGAAAATCTGGTGAAGTGTGAATTTTGAAGGATAGCAGTATTTTTGGTTCACATGCTTTTTCAGGAAGTACAAATTATATAGGTTCATATTAAAATGCAAACTGAACCAAATCGCTCCATCCCTAACTATCAATGAATCCAGACACTACTGGGTTATGCAGACTCAGTATAAGATATTTTTATCATGATCATTCTCTCACACGTTCCTCTTATTGGCTCATTTTCCCGCTGGGTCGCAGTTTGGTGGGAATTCTGCAAGAAATGGCTCCATCTAAGACAGGCTGTAGCAAATGTGGTTTTTCCCCAAAGTTTGTTTGTTGTATCTACAAAATTTTAATGCTACTAATCCTATGTAAATTGTCCACCACTGCTGACGGCAAAGAGGAGATGAAAAGGCCAGCGACATTAAGCATCATTAGAATAAGAATCATGTATTCCTCACAGGCGAGATGCACATAATTAGAAATTAGAAAAAGGTCAGATCTTGCCATTATCAACTCAATCAGCTGCTGAGTGCCACACAGTCAATTAATTCAGCATCTGTATTTTTTACAACCCCGCGCACGTATTCCATCGGACTGTAACTCTTTATCCGGACAGATATACTGCTCAGCGAAGCAGGGACATAAAATGAGAGACCCCAAGCAAATGAGCTGAGATAATTGAGAGATTTATTTTACATACACACACATGTATATGTCAAGTCTTCGTGCCTTTGCCCTTGAATGCTGACTTTCAGGAAAGCAGATAGTTGGATGGACGCGCCGGGCTGACAGAGCATTCCTTGAGGACTTTTATTATTATCATTCGTTTATGTTACTTATTACATTTTTATCTTGCCCCTTCCTCCCAAGGAGCTCAGGGTGGCCTTTGTGGTTCCTCCAGCCTGCATTTCATTCTCACAACAAGCCTCTGAGGTAGGATAGGTTGAAGCAGGCTTCCTCAACCTTGACCCTCCAGATGTTTTGGCCTACAACTCCCATGATCCCTAGCTAGCAGGGCCAGTGGTCAGGGATGATGGGAATTGTAGTCTCAAAACATCTGGAGGGCCGAGGTTGAGGAAGCCTGGGTTGAAGGATAGTGATTGCCCCAAGTTTAAGCTAACATGGCTGATTTGAAACCAGCACTCATTCCAGTCCAGCACTCAATTTGCTCAATAAGTGTGTGTGTGTAATAGAATGTGTGAGACAACCTGTTTGCTCAGAAAAAGCTGTTGCTACTGCTTCTTCTCCACTCCTCTCAGGGCAAGATGGTCCTTCAGTTTCTTTCCTCCAACTTTATTGGTCAGACTATTTTCCCATGTAGTCATTAAAATTAAAATAATGCTTACCAAAAAATAATAAAAAATACCATACACAAATTTTATACAACTTGACGTTGCCTTTCTTTTCTTTTTTTGGTGATGCAAATCCTCTTTTACTTTCCTTTTCTGACAATGCATTAGTGTCAATCCTAAGTGGGAGGCAACGAATCAAATACACATTAGTTTGCCTCAACCTGTGAAATTTCATGGATTCTTAATAAGTGCATAGGGTGACCTTTGAAGCACATTTAAAGCACAAGCCACCGCCCCCAATAACCCCGGGAACTGTAGTTTATCCCTCACAGAGCTGCAATTACCAACACCCTTAACAAACTACAGTCCCAGTCTACGGTGTGAATAAGACCAAAGTGTGTATGTCAGGAGACAGACAGATAAAAATCCAAGGTTGCATTCAGCTAACCTCTACTCAGGATTTGTTGCTGTTTAGTCATTAGTCGTGTCTGACTCTTTGTGACCCCCTGGACCAGAGCACGCCAGACACTCCTGTCTTCCACTGCCTCCCGCAGTTTGGTCAAACTCATGCTGGTAGCTTCGAGAACACTGTCCACCCATCTCGTCCTCTGTTGTCCCCTTCTCCTTCTGCCCTCAATCTTTCCCAACATCAGGGTCTTTTCCAGGGAGTCTTCTCTTCTCATGAGGTGGCCAAAGTATTGGAGCCTCAGCTTCATGATCTGTCCTTCCAGTGAGCACTCAGGGCTGATTTCCTTCAGAATGGATGCGTTTGATCTTCTTGCAGTCCATGGGACTCTCAAGAGTCTCCTCCAGCACCATAATTCAAAAGCATCAATTCTTCGGCGATCAGCCTTCTTTATGGTCCAGCTCTCACTTCCATACATCACTACTGGGAAAACCATAGCTTTAACTATACGGACCTTTGTTGGCAAGGTGATGTCTCTGCTTTTTAAGATGCTGTCTAGGTTTGTCATTGCTTTTCTCCCAAGAAGCAGGTGTCTTTTAATTTCGTGGCTGCTGTCACCATCTGCAGTGATCATGGAGCCCAAGAAAGTAAAATCTCTCACTGCCTCCATTTCTTCCCCTTCTATTTGCCAGGAGGTGATGGGACCAGTCAGGGTAGACCCACTTAAAATTAGCCATGTCTATTAATTTCAGATGTGCGGGTCCTTTTGGACCCTGAAGAGGGCAGAATGGGGGCAGGGTGGGCTGTTACAGTACATGGCACCCTTATGCGCACTTTGCCAATTCCCATGGGGTCTGGGAGTGGAACCCCATGTGAAATGGTCATCGCCTGTCCTGGATTCCTGTGTGAATGTTCTGGGGTGCCCTGTGTTGCCGTGAGCTAGTGATTCTTGGATCTGGCTCCAGAGAGGGCCTGTAGTCAGTGGGGTTTTTTGAGGGGGGGGGTTGCCAGTACTGCATACCATTGCAGATTTTAATTTGTTCAGATTTTAATTTGTCTGAATTAATTTGACGATGTGTTTTAATTAATTGATGCCTGTTTTTATGTATACTGTGTTATTTATATGATGTTAGCTGCTCTGAGACCAGCTCTGGCCAGGGAGGGCGGGGTACAAAATAAAATGTATTATTACTATTATTAATAATTATTATTATTACGTGACCCCCAGAAAAAAGCCCTGCCCGTAGTCATCATTTCATGCTTTCTACCGAATCACGCATGTACACACATACAAATGAATCACACACATGCATGTGTGCGCACGAGCTCACATGCCCTCCCCATCCAAAATCCAAAATGGCAATCAATCATGGTTTCCATAGGAAAGGCCCAGTAAGCAGTAAGGGACCCCTGACCATTAGGTCCAGTCGCGGACGACTCTGGGGTTGCGGCACTCATCTCGCTTTATTGGCTGAGGGAGCCGGCATACAGCTTCCGGGTCATGTGGCCAGCATGACTTAAGCTGCTTCTGGCAAACCAGAGCAGCGCACGGAAATGCCGTTTACCTTCCCGCTGGAGCGGTACCTATTTATCTACTTGCACTTTGATGCGCTTTTGAACTGCTAGGTTGGCAGGAGCAGGGACCGAGCAACGGGAGCTCACCCCGTCGCGGGGATTCAAACTGCCGACCTTCTGATCGGCAAGTCCTAGACTCTGTGGTTTAACCCACAGTGCCACCCGTGTCCCTTTAGTACTGCTCCTACATCCTGCCAAAGGCATCCCAGTTCACCCCATCTGTGTTGCTTTGCTCCTTCCTGTCATCTGTAAAATATGAACAATGGCGTACAGGAGTCCTTCAGCAGTTCCCATTCAAAGGACAAGCCCCATCCAAGCTGCAGCTGCAATGGACTCCCAGGAGGTTTTTTGGGGGGGCTGTGTCATCACTTTAATCTCAAGAATTCTCTAGAGTAGAACAGGGAATGAGAGGAATTTGCCCCCTATCTGATCCTGGGTTGCTATGCTTCTGATTAACCTTTTTTCTTTCTGTGTTTGTCAATTCCCCCATACACACACACACACACACACACACATGCCCTTTTCTCCTGCCTCCCTTCTGTCTTTGTGATTCGATTTGGAAAGCCTTCAGTGTGCATTAGGAGAGAAAAGCACCTCCTTATCTTCAGGTCATCCTCGCTAGGCTCTCATCACTGCCCAGCGCTTCCGCTGCTTCTTTCCCTGAGGGCAGGCATCCGTTGGCAAAGAGCAAAAAGGGGGTGTCCCTGTTCGTGCTGGACTCCTTCCCTAATTGTACCATGGCAAGCTCCCTAGCAGACTAGAGGGCCATCCCAAGTTCATTTGCATAGTCATCTTACCCATGAGCAGCCTGTGACTAATAGTTTGTAAAGGTGGCCACTAAAATTAGCAAGTTGAAAAAGTGCTTTGAAATTTAAAGACTCTTTGTTACATAAAAAAGCAGATTTATTGCCCTGTGGTGAATAGCTGGGATTTTATATATTATTCAAGATTTTGAGCCGGGGCTGTAAAACGTACGGTCTCAGTTCCATGCATGGAATGTTTTATGTGTAAATTTTTTAACATTTATGGGGTATATTTTACTGAGGCCAAGGCTTTGCTCAAGGGAGAGCTTACAGGCATGTTTCCACTCTCCAGCCTTGTTAGGCAGAGTGGCCAGCTGAGAATTATCAGGGATGCTTTTGCAAAGAACACTTACAGCTGGGTCCCAAAAGCACTCCGGGAGCGAGATGCTGAGTTTTGCAAATGGAGCTTCTGGTGTTTTGGGCCTGCTTAGGCGACAGAAACATCCATTTTAAAACATGGATGCAATACCTGGTTCAGATCAATGGGAAACCATGGTTGCCTGCCACACAAGGGAGCCATGAAAGAGCATGCTCTCCGCTCCCCTTCCCTTCTCTTTCACACGCCAAACATCTTTGCTTCCAATTTTAAACTGGAATTTAAGTGCAATTCCCCCAACATGTCCAAACTCGAGAAAGGAAGCATGGTTTGTTAAAGCTATAGTTTAGGAGCCAGCTGGAGTCAGAAACCGTGGTTTGATTCTGGCTTGCTCTTACTGACTATTGTTTAAAGCAGGGATGACTGAACATGTAATCCTCCAGGAGGCTTTTGTGGTCCCCTGAGATTCTTCCAAAATTTATTTTAAAATTAGGAAATTATAAATCACTTCCAGTATTTGTTGCCCTTCAAATGCCCCCCTTTTCCATTTTGATCCAGCTAAGTTATAAAAAAAAATGTCCAGTGGCACCTTAAGGTAAAGGTAAAAGGACCCCTGACCATTAGGTCCAGTCGTGGCCGACTCTGGGGTTGCAGCGCTCATCTTGCTTTACTGGCCGAGGGAGCCAGCGTATAGCTTCCGGGTCATGTGGCCAGCATGACTAAGCCGCTTCTGGCGAACCAGAGCAGCGCACGGAAACACTGTTTACCTTCCCACCGGAGCAGTACCTATTTATCTACTTGCACTTTCATGTGCTTTCGAACTGCTAGGTGGGCAGGAGCAGGGACTGAGCAACGGGAGCTCACCCCATAATGGGGATTCGAACTGCCGACCTTCTGATCAGCAAGTCCTAGGCTCTGTGGTTTAACCCACAGTGCCACCCACGTCCCTCTGTGGCACCTTAGAGACCAACTAAGTTTGTTCTTGGTATAAGCTTTTGTGTGCATGCACACTTCTTCAGATACTGATTTTTTTAATATATTTTAATATATTTTGACTGCGTCAGACCAACATGGCTACCTACCTGCAGCTAAGTTATACTAGAGTAGACCGTTTGACATTAATGAACCTAAGTTAGCCATGTAGATTAATTTCAGTAGGTCTACTGACTAGAACTAGCATTGGATACAGTCTATAGCCTTTTCAGTGACTGCACCTATGTTTGCAATCTACTGCTGAGAATGGATCAGATTGCTCCTATGCGCATCTTGGCTGCGCTCTAAAGAGTGCCTTCAAGGAGTTGACTCAAACCAACCAAATTCAATCCTGAGTTTCATTGGAAGCAGCATCTGTATTCTCAGAGACTTTCCAACTGTAGATAGACAATAATGGTATGTTATTTTTATTTTTTCTTTATTGAGTTTATATACCGCCCTATACCCAGAAGTCTCAGGGTAGTTCACAGAACAAAATCAAAATATAAAACCACAAAATATATAATCAAAATAAAAACAACAACCCAATACCCCCCCAAAAAAACCACATTTTAAAAGGGCATAAGATGAATAGTATGAATAATATTCTTTGGTGGTTGTCTTGCAGCCATAGACCTCCTTCACCCTGGAGAGTTTCCAAACATTAGACAGCTTTTACAAGCACAGTTAGACAGGTTCCCTCATGGTACCTTTTAGTGGACTAGTATTTTATAAATGAGAGTGTGCACCTTTGCTTCAAACGCGTAATTGTGATTCGAGGACCCGTCCCCCGCTTGGTAATAATAAAGACACGTGGACACAGTATATTAGGTTAATGGGCTAGAAAAGGCCACAACTTTATTGATTACAGCATGTGAGAAGGTATTGGCTTAGGCATTGGACAAGAGCAAATTTGACTCCACCCACCCGGAGAGGGGTGAGTCTGACAAGGGGTTAACCACCAGTAGGGGGTGCCTGTTGATGCAAATACAGCTATAAGCTCTCCCCTGATGTCACCGGGGGTCGTGCCATGGCCCCCCGCCACATAGGGCATCGGACAGGATCCACGACCACCAGATTCCTTTAACGGAATACCCATAAGTGAAGGGGTAGGCGATGGCCACACCTTGCCCTTCCATACACCAACAACACATTCCAATGCCTAATCGCCAAATACCAAGAAAGTTGTGACCATTGCTACAAGGTAGGCGAAAAAAACCAAAAAGCCGGTGCCAATTTGCCAATTGGAAAAAACTCCTACCAGGCCCCCTGGGCAACCAGGGCGACCAACCATGGGTCCATAGCAAGGTCAAGCAAGAAGCTATGCACTAAAGGGAGTGGTGGGTGGGTGGCTCGCGAAAAACGGCAGCGCAATGACAGGGAGAGCTGGAGCGGCCGCATTTGAGCGGCTAGACCATGCCCCCGCAGTGTCTCCCGATTGGGTCCCAGCTGGGAGGCGTGGCGCGCCAGCGATGATGGCAGGGCAGGGGGCAGAACGCCCCCTGCATGACGCGGGTATCGGCTGCCGCTCACAACCCCTCCCCTCCGGAAGGAGGAGAGGCTTTCTAGCTTCTGAAGTTCACTGTCTTTCTAAGTCTGGCTGGGCTGCATTTCACCAAATCTAGAGTCACAAACATTAACTATCAGTGAGGAAGGGATATGCCAGAATTGTAAATCACTATGGAAACTAGAAACTTTCTGCATACCTTACAGCAGGTATGGATAACCTGTGGCCATTCAGATGTCGGGTTCCAACTCCCATCAGCCCTAGCCAGCATGACCAATGATCAAAGATTATGGGAGTTGGAATCTAAAGGCATCTGGGTGGCCACAGGTTTCCCCACTCCTGGTTCACTGATTTTATCATCATCATCATATAATAATAATATTTTTTAAAAAAATTATATCCCACCCAACTGGCTGGGTTGCCCCAGCCATTCTGGGCAGCTTCCAACACATATAAAAACATAATAAAACATCAAACATTAATAGTAGCAATCTGATTCAATACAAAAAAAAGCTCACAATATCTTTAAAAGAAACAACTTATAGCAAATAAAGCAACATTCAGCAATCCATTTAAAAATACAGTCATACCTTGGCTCCCAAACTCCTTGGGAGTCTAACATTCCGGCTCCCGAACGACCGAAAACCGGAAGTGAGTGTTCTGGTTTTCAAACTTTTTTTGAAAGCTGAACATCCAGCGTGGCTTCCCCTATTATTTCCGGCACACCTGCGCAATTGGGAACCAATTGGAAGCCGCGCCTTGGTTTTCAAACTTTTTGGAAGTCCAACGGACTTCAAGAACGGATTCCATTCGACTTCTAAGGTCCGTCTGTAACAGTAAACAGTAAAATGAAATATCAGCAAGCAATAATTAAACAGTTTACTACTATCAATTACAACAAAGAATTACTAAACAGTAAAAACAATGGCAAGTCACAATGCATAAAACACCACAAAACATAAAAAGCCAGGAAACACAACTTATAAAATCATTTTTAAATCCTTGTTAGTATATGTTTAGGTCACTAGTAGGGCTGCCACTGGGTTAAATAAACATTGGTAAATAACCAAGAGTTTTATTTAGTTCAATTTGCCTATGAAAAAAGATAGTTCTGAAGAAAATTATATACTTTGGTTTAAGATGATACACTGAGGTGCCTCAATAGGCCTCTTCATAAAAGATGCATTTTATCTTGCTCATGAGAGGGGGAACCTATTCTAAGATGGTCTTGTCTTTTGCAGTTTCTATCAGTACTTGTGTTGTAGAATAAATAAATTCCATTTGCTAGGCAATTAATCAGGCAGGAGGCTTGTTAATCCATAAGAATATTCCAACTGTTTGATGCACCCAATGAATGTATACATTTTGGCAACCCTGGTTGCTATGCTTATCTTTTGAATGTGATGGTGAATGCTTTCTATCGTTGGACTGACCCTCTGCTCTCTTCGGTTTCTTCTTCATCTCCAGATGGTGAAAGCCATTCAGGTCCTGAGAATTCACCTCCTGGAGCTGGAGAAAGTGAATGAATTGTGCAAGGACTTTTGTAATCGTTACATCACCTGCCTCAAAACTAAGATGCACAGCGACAACCTACTCAGGAATGACCTCGGGGGGCCTTACTCCCCAAACCAGTCCTCCATAAACCTACACACACAGGTAATAGTTGAAAAATGTTCAATGTGACGTGCCTCTTTAAAGAATTTCAGGGTTTCTTCAAGCTGTTTTGTATTTTCTACTGTAGAAAAGTTAGCATTTATTTCATTTTTTCTTTTCTTTTGTGGACTGGCAAAAGATCTTAGAGAAACGTGGTTATTTCCAGGCATCAGAGAAATGAAGCTATGGTATTTAAAACTCTGCACCAGGGTGGGCCAAATCCTGCTCTAAGAAAAACTGATTTATGCAACCTGTATAAATAGCATTCCATGGTCTGAGCAGTGTTATTGGGTAACTATGACTGAGGATTGATTCTGTTTCTGATAGTCAATGGAAGGGGCACTGAAGCACTTTCCCCTGATCACAGGAAATCCTATTGAGTCCCCAGCCTTATCCCCAGCTTCTGAGACTTCACCCAGCTGCCTTCCGGCAGAACTTCCCAAACCAAAGTTACTTTAAAAGAGAAGGAGAAAAGCAGAGAATCTCAGAATTAACTATAACTGAGATCAGCAGGTGTTAGATTAAGATCTGCTGGTAGAATGGATATTTCAGTAAAAGGACTGCAAAGTAGCTTCAGTTCTGGTGTCCCAAACAAATTCCTGGACTCAGAATTTTTGAATTCTAAGTGTATGGCTCTGTTTGGTGGGTTTGGGGGATTCTAGCAAAAAAAGGGGGGAGAATTAGAAACTACATTTGTCCACCTCTGCCCCATGGGGCTTGTGAACCCGGGATTTGGAATAGTAAATTGGAGGGGGCGATCTCTTACGATGTGACGTTTCAGGTTGTATTCAGCTTAGGTTCCACCGGCACACCAATTTTTCCATGTGCAATGGAATGTTCTTCCCCTATCCTCTCTCTGTGCATCCACTAAATATGTTCATGGGGTTCCACTAGTCCTCCAGAACAGATTTGGGGATAGCATGGGACATCCATGGAGGAGGGGGGGATTCCCTTGGACTAACGCTCACCCTTGAAAAAGATTAGTGCAATATGACCCTTCATTTCAGCACTGTCATGTTTCAGTACGATTTCTCATAGTGTCAACATTATATGACCCGTTCCCTATTCTGCTTTGGCTGCTGTGGTTCTTAGAAGGTTTGTCTGTGCATAGATAGCCCTGTTCGGAAGGAACGCTCGCTCACATGTTGAATTAACGTGCAATCAGAGAACAAAGCTTCACCACCAACATTATGCACACCAGGCAGATGTGTGCAGAGAGGAAGTCTGGGCACATACGGCGTTGGTGTATTTAGGCATTCACTTGAACATGTGAACACTCGAAGTTTGGGCAGAGGTAAGGGGCTGCACACAAGCCCTGGCCGCTACATCCTGGAGCAGGTTACACCTCCCCTCAATCTTAGGTTGAGCAGGAAACATCTGCAGGAAGCGTCTACCCATATTTGCTGAAATGCAAGCAATTCCATGGAAGGTTCTACCTGCGTTCAAGAGAACACAAGTTGGAAGCTCTCTTGCAGATCTATCTGTTAGGATATTTCCGTTCCACCTTAAAAGGGAGCAGGCTTTGTGAGTCACAGAGTCTGCGTATTTCCTGTTCACAGGATGTTTATGTTTTCAGTTGCTTTCGTCTTCTTGTTGCCTGAGCATACCGATGCAGGCGGTCATGTTTTTCTTTGTTCTGACCAACGCTGAATAAACTGTAAATATGCTCTCCTGCTGTGCATCTTTTGCTGTGTGAATTCTGCTGATAGAGTGTGCACCAGCCTAAGAATGTGGCAATCTATTTCTGAGGCTTCGTGTCGCTATTTGCTGATACTGCGTGTCTACGGGAGGTCGATGGGTCATCCGGCAGCCGGCTTGGGGGCTCAGATGGACTTTGACTCCCTGGCAGTATCCCAAGGGATGCATGCACAGGGATGTTGGGGAAAGTGTTTGTGTGTACACCCCTGCCATCCTGCCCACAGATACAGAGTGCCCACGTTCAGGAAAATGCACTGATGTCAGGGGGAGAAAGCTGATGTGCATGGGATTGAGGCTAAGTTAATCAACAGAGCCTGGCTCCTCACTCCTATGTTGTTTTGACATGTGAGCAGTGCTTTTTTTCTTTTAAAAAAAGATGTTTAGGGGTACTCTCATTTTCCTACCCATATTAAAACACTGCCCCTCAATGAGGCCAACCTTAGATTCACAAAATGTTTAGGGGTGTGCGTACCCCTGCGTACCCCCCCCCCCCAGAAAAAAGCACTGCATGTGAGCACTTCTAAACAGGACTTCCCTGTACTAGCTGTTGTTGCTGGCATCTGTCTCGAGAGGCAATGGAGTGCGCTTCTGAAGGTGAAGTCAAATCACCGCAGAATCACAGCGCCTGCTGGGGCTGCAGAGATTGGTCATTCATAACTGTTGCCTCCTGCAATTATTTTTATTTTTATTTTATTTTTTTGCTGCATTAGCAGCACCAAAGCGGCCTCTCTGGGGCACAAGCCTGGGCAGTGTCTCTGGAGGTCATGGGTTCCCCAGACGATAAGACCTTCCCCTCTTGGCCTTGCTGATGTGGTCCAAAGGAAAACAAAGCAATATGCTTGGCACCAGCTTGGCTGCAGGAGTTGCCAGAAGGAGGCGTACAAGACACCATCCAACAGTCTTAGGGACTCCAGTCTGGATTTGTGTAGGGTTTGCAAGGCAGCAGATACGTTTTTTTCCTAGGGGTTTACTCCCAAACTCTTTCTCGGGAATCGGTATAGCCTCAAGGCAGAGGAGGTTTAGAATCAGAGTTTCCTTCTCCTAAATAGGCTACCTTCCCAGGTTGACAAGCCCCATCTGCCCATAGCAATCTGTACAGCAGCACTTTTAGCAGAATTTTAGCCGAACATGGGAATCTAATTTAGGTCAGATTATACCTGAAGTCTTTCCCACCACCTGCTATCTGGTGCTTTCAAAGAACAACGACAGAAGATTGAACCCAGGGCCTTCTGCGACTGAAGCACTTGCTCTGATGGTCCCTCCACAAGTATTAGCTATAATCCTGATATTCTTGGTATCACCTGAATGTTCTCATTATGAAAGCTCAAACTCACCTCTCTGCTCCTGAGTACCGTTTACTCCGATGCTTTTATAAGTCTACCCATGAATGCTGCCTTATTTCTGACTTGCTTACAAGTATGGTTAATGAGGCATGTAATGTGGGAAACAGCCCTTTTTAATTCAAATCATCGCTCCCAGAAATGCACTAGCTTAATTTGAATGATCTGGTGGATATGCAGTTACCTGTCCTTGTATTCAGTCCTAAAGAGGAGCACTATCGAATGTCTATCATTATTTTTGCATTATAATTTTTGGGGCTCTTCCTTCTATACCAGGAGTAGTATTCCCTCCCTGCCCCACCCTCACCCCAGCAAGGAGAACTGCATTGCGTGGCGAGTTCCTGCCTCCCCCCTCGGAAATAAAGACACGAGACACAAGATTTTAGGTTAATGGGTCAAATTAGGCCACAACTTTATTGATTACAGGAATTGAGTGGTATTGGCTTAGGCATTGGTCCTAACTGCTAACTGGCTTCAGCCCGCTTGCTTGAAGACCGGCAAGGGTTAACCACCAGTAGGGGGAGTCCTGCTGATGCACATCAACTAGGAACTCCCCCCGGGGTCACCGCTCGGGGGCGTGCCGTAGGCCCACACCTCCATAGGCTTAGGACAAGGCCACACCCCCCGGAATCCTTTACCGGACTACCCTTCAACCTGGGGGGAGGTGATGGCCCTTCCTCCCCCCCCCGTTCATCTGCATGACAATCCCCCTACCAATGCCTAACCGCCAATGCCAAGGAAGTTGTGACGATTTGCTATGAGGTAGGACGCGGGTGGCGCTGTGGGTAAAAGCCTCAGCGCCTAGGGCTTGCCGATCGAAAGGTCGGCGGTTCGAATCCCCGCGGCGGGGTGCGCTCCCGTTGTTCAGTCCCAGCGCCTGCCAACCTAGCAGTTCGAAAGCACTCCCAGGTGCAAGTAGATAAATAGGGACCGCTTACTGGCGGGAAGGTAAACGGCGTTTCCGTGTGCTGCGCCTGGCTCTCCAGATGCAGCTTTGTCACTCTGGCCACGTGACCCGGAAGTGTCTCCGGACAGCGCTGGCCCCTGGCCTCTTAAGTGAGATGGGCGCACAACCCTAGAGTCTGTCAAGACTGGCCCGTACGGGCAGGGGTACCTTTACCTTTACCTTTAGGCGAAAACCAAAAGGCTGGAGCCAATTTGCCAATTGGGAAAATTCCTACCTGGTCCCTTGATGGCGACCAACCGAAGTCCATAGCAATGTCAAAGCCTAACCTAGAGGGTGGGTGGGTGGGTGGGAAAACCTGCTCGGCTGTAGCAGGAAAGAGGAGGGGTCCTCGGCCACGCCGGCCCTAAATAGGGCAGGCCACACACCCCAGGCCAGCCGATTGGCTGTCCGGGGAGATGACGTGGCCGAGGATTCCCCTAGTATAGCGGGGGCTGGCAGCGTGGGGAGGGGCGTGAAGCCCGCAACCTCACCTCCTCTCTAGCTCGGAAGTGGCTTTCTCTTGGGGTAATTTGTCATGAGCTACATGCCAGCAGTAGAGATTTTGAAGAACTGCCTTGCATTTCCATTGGACATGGGAGCTGAAATTGATACCATTTGCACATTTGTCTGAGGTCAAGAGGGCATATCACACAAGCAAATATTCACAGTGTTCTCTGTAGTTGGGTTATTATAGTCCTCAAAGACTACACATATAATTATTTTATTTTCTGCATTGTTTTTGACACTTCCCTTCCATTTACATTTATTGAAATCAATCACATTATTTATTATATTAGTTTGGTTATAGCGGATAGTGAGACAAATGACGTAGACTTTGACAGAAGCCAAACTGCAGCAGAACTGAAACAGTGCTGGTTGCAATGATCTCTGGATGATGTGTTGCCTCCTAACATGCCTAGCCAGCAGTAAGTAGAGCAATGGCGATTTGGGACAGTGTCCAAAGTGGCTGGGAGAATTTCTCTCTCTTTCTTTCTGCCAACTCCCCTCTCTTTCTCTTTCTGACACCCCCTTCCCTCTTTCCCCTTCCTCCGCACATAGCTGGGGAGGGAAACATTGCTATTACCAGAGGTCTGCAGAGTCTTTGAAATTAGCCTGAGGGTTGCATGCTCTAGGAATTTGGCCTCTCCCTTACTAGAAAATGTAAGGGGTGCTATTTATATGTGTCCAAATATATCAGCATAGGGACATGCACAATACAATTTGCAGTGACATCCGTTTGCAAATGTTGAGGGTGCAAAGACTATCACATTTGGTCAACAGGGTTTCCAGTGCAATTCTGTACATGTTTACCCAGTGGTAAGTCCTATTGTGTTTCATTGTGTTCCGAGGTAAATACACAGTTTTAATCTTAGGCTTGTGTTTCTTTGAACAGCAACGCCTTCTGCTGCACATAAAGCCACACTCAAATGCCCTTTGCATAGGCTTTGGTGCGTCTTTGCAAAATCCTACTGTATATGCTCACCTTTAAAAAGTGTCTTATGTTTTGTTTTGGGTTTTTTAAGGCATGTACATAGGGGTGGGGGAGAAATTACATTATTTCCATAAAAATTCAGAAACAATATGTGAACCAGAATGCAGCCATCCTTCAAAATTCACACCTCTGAATTTTGCAGTGCAGTTCTCCAGCCAAGCAATGTGTACAAAATGCATTTACTTGGATAATGTGTGCATTGCATGTGTTATTAAAATTAACATAAAATGCAATATGCTAGGAGAAAATAGTTTGCAAACTGTGGATATAGGATGAAAATTCATACAAAAATAAGGTTATTAGGAGAAATTTGCACTAAAATGCTGGCAGATTTTCACGAGGATATATATATATATATATATATATATATATATATATATACACACACACACATACATATACATATATATATATATATATACACACACAGTGGTACGTTGGGTTACATACGCTTCAGTTTACAGACTCCACTAACCCAGAAATAGTGCTTCAGGTTAAGAACTTTGCTACAGGATGAGAACAGAAATTGTGCTCCGGTTGTGCGGCAGCAGCAGGAGGCCCCATTAGCTAAAGTGGTGCTTCAGGTTAAGAACAGTTTCAGGTTAAGAACAGACCTCCAGAACGAATTAAGTTCTTAACCAGAGGTACCACTATATATATATATATATATATCTCAGTGTGTAGAAATGTGAACATCTAAGATTGGTAAGATGAGAAACTGAGAGACCCAAAATTGACAGGTTCATGCATCCCTATGTGCGAGTACCTTTGCACACTCATCAGCCCAGTTGATTTGGATCACAGCCTATAAACACAGTTCTCTGCCGTGAAATTCCATAGGTTCTAACGAGATCCAGTCTCCAGCTTTGGCCAGTCATGGAGAGCAATCACTGGAAGGGTGCTGAGCTTGCTGCAATGTGGTATTGCTGCTTGTATAAGAATCATAGAATTGTAGGCCAACTCCCTGCAATGCAGGAATCACCGACGGGTCCTTCTCTGAAAGATGCACTAAACAGCAACATTGCATTTATATCCTCCTGAAAGAGGCCAGGGCAGTTGGAATAGGAAGAGCAAGAGGAGTAGTAAGGTCAAAGCTTTGGGAAAGCTATTCCTCCCCCGGTTGCAGCAAAAGCAGAGAAAACAAGGTACAGTCCTTTTTTAATGGGTTTTCTTCAATCCTAATAGTGAGAGACAAAAGAAAGCAACAAGCCTTAACAATGGCGTTGCTCCAAACTGGGCTCCTCTGCCTCCTTCCCAGCAACAGTATCTTCCCTTATGGTGGCCCCTCATGGACACTCAAATGTTTTTGAGTCCTTTGTTCCTGTATTCTTAGCGAACGCTGTGTCCTGGGAGAAGGGGGGTCAGAAATACTTTCCAGTGACAATGTGTCATCTGGCTGCCCTGCCGCAGTCCCAACCCTTTCTTCTAACACTTCACAACTTTTCTGCTTGTCTCTTTCTCTGAGCTGTGACTTTCCTCAAAGCCCTGCTGTAAATCAAGGCTGTCTCCCTCTTCTCCTACAGAGTCTGGAGACAGAGGGGAGATCTCTACCACTCCTCCTCCTCCATCTCGCCCTCTTGAATCCAATCCCTGACTAGTAATAGAAATACAACACTTTCAGGTTTCAAAGCAATTTGGATGCATTGTCAGGTTCTGATGAGCACAACAGACCTGCAAGATTGGTCAGTGTCAATATCCCCATTTTGCATATACAGTGGTACCTCAGGTTAAGTACTTAATTCATTCCGGAGGTCCGTTCTTAACCTGAAACTGTTCTTAACCTGAAGCACCACTTTAGCTAATGGGGCCTCCCGCTGCCGCCGCGCTGGAGCACAATTTCTGTTCTCACCCTGAAGCAAAGTTCTTAACCCGAGGTAATATTTCTGGGTTAGCAGAGTCTGTAACCTGAAGCGTATGTACCGGTAACTTAAAGCGTATGTAGCCTGAGGTACCACTGTACTGCATAGTTGACTGAGTTGAGGAGATTATGGTAGGTCATGGTAGAAGTGAGAGCCAGAAAAATATGATAGTTTCTTAGGCACTGCACTACATCAGGTCTTAGGAACATAGCAGGTCATCGGAAGCTGCCTTACACCAATTCAGCCTAATGGTCCACCTAGCTCAATATTGTCTACACTGATTGGCAGTTGCTGTCTAGGGTTTCAGGCAGGGGACACTCCCACCCCCTCCTGGATTGAACCTGGGACCTTCTGCCAAGAGCTATGACATTTTGAATGTCCATGATGACAAAGTCCATCAGCAATTTGAATTAAACAGTGAACTGTCTTGCCAGAGTGGTGCATGCTCTAGATCTCCCGCTTGGACTACTGCAATGTTCTCTACATGGGGCTACCTTTGAAGGTGACCTTGAAACTGCAATTAATCCAGAATGCGCCAGCTAGACTGGTGACTGGGAGTGGCCGCCAGGACTATATAACACCGGTCCTGAGAGATTGGCATTGGCTCCCAGTAAGCTTCTGAGCACAATTCAAAGTGTTGGTACTGACCTTTAAAGCCCCAAACGGCCTTGGTCCTGTATACCTGAAGGTATACAGCCTGGACACTGAGGCCCAGCTCCGAGGGCCTTCTGGCAGTTACCTCATTGTGAGAAGTGAGGTTACAGGGAACCAGGCAGAGGGCCTTCTCGGTAGTGGCGCCTGCCCTGTGGAACACCCTCCCATCAGATGTCAAGGAAATATGCAGCTATCATATTTATAAAAGACATCTGAAGGCAGCCCTGTTTAGGGAAGTTTTTTAATATTTAATGCTGTATTGTTTTTAACACTCGATTGGGAGCCGCCCAGAGTGGCTGGGGAAACTCAACCAGATGGGTGGGGTATAAATAAAAAATAAAAAATAAAAAATAAATTATTATTATTATTATTATTATTATTATTATTATCATCATCATCATCATCAATGATTATTATCATCATCATCATCGAGGGCCCTTGCTCAAAATTTTCATGCCCTTTCTATTGTCCATTCTCCAGTTAAGCCGCCTCCTTCTAAACAGGTTGTTGAGAGAAATAGAGAAGAACGCAGCAAAAAAAAAAAGGTCTTTCTTCCTCCTACTTCACATTGACGCAATGCCATTATCGTAATTTAGAAGTAATGTGGCTGAGGAAACAGACACTATGAAGTCTGTGCCAAAGGTGCGCAAACAAAGCTTCTCCCAAATGCATACGGTGGTTGGTGGCACATTTGCACCTTGCGTGTGCATTTTAGCGTAAGATTGCCCAAGTGCATGTGTGTGGCATGTGGGGGAACACGTTGAGGCAACATTTCGGAAATTCAAAAACCCAGGCTGCAAACTTGTGCACACTTACATGGGAGTAAGCCCATATGTGCACAGCGGGTCTTACTTCGAAGTAAACATGCATAGGATCAAGCTGTAAAATTGCCGTCCTTTTTTATTTTATTCTTATATTTGCTGCTGCAGTGGGTGTACTCCTAGACTATTATGTGCAAGATCACAGCATAAAGCTGCTCTCTCCCACACTTAGCAAAAACAAAGCTGCTTTTAAAAATCTTTTTAAAGAAAAGTCTTACTGCAGTAAAAAAAAAAAGCGCTTCATTTTCCTGAGGTTTTTGAAAAAGTAAAAATAAAAAAATCTAAACATACCTGTGCATTCCAAAGCAGAAAATTTGCTTTTCAGCGTTTCATTTCTCAGCCCTGGAGATACGAATAAATCTCTGTTACGTGTTACTGGCAAGGAAAAAAACTGCTTCAGGAGCAGAAAAAACACACAACAAACTTTCCTTTCTACCCCTTACGTTCCTCTTGGAAAAAAATACAGCACAGCGAGAAAACAGTTTGGAGAGATGAATATGCTTTTTAAAGCACATGTAGTAGCACTTCATGAATATCCCATTGTTTTTCCTTCTTGCTTACATCCAGCAATCTATCTATCGAGTCCCATTTGTAAATGTAGCTATCCCAAAGTACAGTATCTCTCATTCCGCTCCAAGAGAAAACTCTGCAAACTGAAGCACTTATGTAGTCCAGTCTCAATGCCAGGCTCATAAGACGGGTCAACCCCTCGCTCCAGCACTGGGATCTGCCCAAACTTGCTGTATAGAGTGTAAGAGCAGCACCAAATAAATAGCTTTGGGGGGATATGGCAATGGTGTGAGCCACAAACTTCAAAATTTAGACTTTGAATAGGGCACCAATGGCACCATTTGCAGCCTTATTTTCCTTCTTTGTAAAAACTTGGTGGACAGAAGCAAAAACGTGTTGAGTTGTGTTGCAAGTAAATACATGTCAGTTAAATAATTTGCAATATACAGTGGTACCTCGGGTTAAGTACTTAATTCGTTCCAGAGGTCCGTACTTAACCTGAAATAGTTCTTAACCTGAAGCACCACTTTAGCTAATGGGGCCTCCTGCTGCTGCTGCTGCTGCTGCTGCTGCTGCTGCCGCTGCGCCTCCAGAGCACGATTTCTGTTCTCATCCTGAAGCAAAGTTCTTAACCTGAAGCACTATTTCTGGGTTAGCGGAGTGGGAGTGTGTAACCTGAAGCGTATGTAACCCGAGGTACCACTGTATATATTTTATCGGGTTGAGTTTGAGGTAGACCAGGCTGATTTCGGATGGACTGATGGACTTTGGTTGGGGATCGAAACCGGGAAAGGGGGTGGTAGGGCTTCGGGAATCCAAAGGGTGTATAAATATATTCTGTTTTAATTAAGTTGGTTTTGCCATTAACATAAAAATGGGGATTTTGGGGAGAGATTTGGGGCCGACCTTAGCAAAAGATTGTTAAGAATAAGTGTAGGTGTATAAAGACTGAGATTTTTAAGTTAAAATAGGTTAATTAAATTGATGGGGGTAATTTAGGAAAAGTATTTTAAGAATAAGTTTTGAAATATAAAGATTGAGGTTTAGAAGTTAAAATTGATTAAGCAAATTGAATTTGAGGAAACAAGGTAAAGTGGGGGGACAAAAATTGCTGAACTAAAAATTGGAATTGGAATACAAGAAGGGCAGGTGTGGGGAAGTCAAGGAAATTGGGTATGGAATGTAATTAAGGTAAACTTTTTCAACTGTTGTTTTTTCTTTTTCTTTTCTTTCTCCTTTCTTTTTTTCTGTTTTTCTTTTATACTTTTTTGAAAATTTTAATAAACATATTTTTTTAAAAAAAAGAGTTTGAGGTAGATAGAGCGTTAGACCAGAACCAGGCAAACTCAGGTTAAATTTTCCCCCTGATCAAAAGCTTATCTTAGGGCTCTCAGACTCAACCTGGCCTTCCTTACAGGTTGTGAGGCTAAAACCAGGCGGAAGCAGGGTGGAAGACATCTACATGCTCTGCCCTGAACTCCTTGGATTTGGAGCAGAATAAAAATGGGTGTTTTGGGAGGAGGGATAAAACCCTCTACGTTCCAGAGCTGTACGTGGGCACTGAGGCTCCTCTTCGGTGTGCCCTGGTTCAAGTTAAGGACCAAACCAGACATGATATTAGTTGGGGTTGGGGTAGGTTAAAGCCCCACACAGTACAGCATGGGACTCAGGGTCGGGTCATGGATTTGAGTGCCATGTTGGGCCCAAAGATTCCCGCAAAGCAGAGGGTTGGACTAGATGACCATCGTAGTCCCTTCCAACTCTACAGTTCTACCTCCAGAGCCCCAGTCTGTGCACCAGTTTTTTTTAAAGGACGCAATGGCAAATTATGTGACAAATGTCATTGATTAGTTTGACTCTAAGCAGGGCCGGATTTAGGTTTGATGAGGCCCTAAGCTACTAAAGGTAATGGGGCCCTTTATATGTCCAGCTGTCCTTTGTCAACAGCAAATTGTCGCTGTTTTTGTGTTGAATATATGCTATATGGTAATTTATGGACCTAGTCAGTATCTAAAGCCATTTGCACATAAGAAATAGGAGCCTACACAACACAAAACACTGTTGCTGTATATAGGTTTTATTTTATTCTTTTTTTAATCTTACATTTTGAAATGTACATCCAGGTGCTTTTTTCCTTTAATTTTTTTGGGGGCCCCCAACAGAGTGGGGCCCTAAGCTATAGCTTGCTTAGCTTATACATAAATCCAGCACTGGCTCTAAGCCAGGGGTCAGCATACTTTTTCAGCAGGGGACCGGTCCACTGTCCCTCAGACCTTGGGGGGGCAGACTATATTTGGGGGGGGTGAACGAATTCCTATGCTCCACAAATAACCCAGAGATGCATTTTAAATAAAAGGATACATTCTACTCATGTAAAAACACGCTGGATCATGGGCTGGATTGAGAAGGTGATTGGGCCAGATCCGGCCCCCGGGCCTTAGTTTGCCTACCCATGCTCTAAGCCAGCCTTTCTCAACCTGTGGGTCCCCAGATGTTGTCCCATCACCCCTAGCTAGCAAGGCCAGAGCTCAGGGATGATGGGAGTTGTAGTCCAACAACATCTGGGGACCCACAGGTTGAGAACCGCTGCTCTAAGCCTTCTAGTTATATGGACCAAACTGTCCAGGAGTCGGAGGCCTCTTCAGGTGAAGAAGACTCCAAAACAGAAGGGAGGGGCCTACAAGTCGCATCCCAGAAGTATTACTTACCTGAGGAGCCTGTGCCCCCACTGCCCCCCAGCCCCAGCCAGAGGAAGGGGCACTTCCATCCTTGGTCATGGAAGGCTCCATGCAGGACTCTGTTTGACCAGGGACACCCCCTGTTCAGTGTCAGTAAGAGACTAATTAAGAGGGATGGGCCCCTTGAATCAAAGCAACATCTATAAGTTCAGGTGCATTTCTCAAACAGGAGGCAGCTGTGCTGCTGCTATATAGGTCTGAGGCTCAGTGTGTTCCCTGCAGCTTTGTGGTTTGAGAGTGCAGCCTGGTCCCTTGCATTCAGCCTGCTCTATCCTACACCTAGCGTTGCCTCAACCTGCCTGGTACCCAGCCTGAGTTCCACCTCGCCTTAGCACAGAGCGCGACACAAACACTCATTTGCCTTTGCCAGGTGATGATGTCTGTCCGTGGAGTATTATTTCAGAGATGCTTGATGGAGCTTAGGGCATCTAAGGTGATAATCTAAAATCCATCTTTCTCAGCAGCACAGATCCATACAGCATGAAGGCAACGGTGTCCAAATGCCAAAGTGATTCTGGCAAGAGAAAAAGGAGAGGCGATGAGATTTTTAAAAAAGTTTATTTCCCATTTAGATATACTGAAATATCTAAATCACTTAATCATTGATCTAAAAACAAAACAAGAAAAAATACCCTGCCACCGCAGCCTGTCTGTGTTTTCAAATATTCTCTAGGAATGGACTTAATATTCCTTCACTGCTTTATTGTAGTTTCCCTTATGATCAAAATTAGCAAGAAACTTGCATAAAGGAGAACAATAATTGCTCAACGAGCATCTCGTTTGTAATTTATTAGTTTCTATTATTGCAAGTCGCCATGGCAACGCCTCGCATCCAGGGCGATGAGAGAGATGTTAGATATGAGCTGACAAGGCTCCAAGTCCCAGCAAATGGAGATGCACATTTTTATCAGTAATTTTCATGAAAATAATATGTGAGGAGTTAATGAGATGGAAAGCCGTCCTGTGGCTATTGTGAATTTTTTTTTAAGTGTTGATCTAATTAGAATGCATCGGTCAGGAAAAGTAATGAGGATTTAGCGCCTCACAAAGATGTGAGGATCATATCAGAAAATTAGCACAAGTCTTTGGAAATAATCGGGTCCTTGGAGAGGCACTGAACAAACCCCCCTCATCCCCGCTCCCTTTTTCCTCGACCTGACATTTTTACAAGGAATTCCACCATCAAGAAATGGCTTGGCTCTCCTTCCCTTTCAAGGCTGCTAGGATGCACATTCCACTATCTGCTGGGGGAGAAGTTCACGCGTTTCCGTTAAAATTAGTTTTAAAAGCATCGACTTATGCAAAGGTGATGTGTTGTTGGAGTTTGAGGGGGGCATCAGCCTCCATCTAATCAAGGAACAAGCAATGGAGCATCTTCTCTGCATGGCGTTTAATGGAGGCAGGCAAAACAGGACTGTAAACTCAGCAACCCAAGCTGAGATTGGGATAGCCTTGTGTCCTACTTTGCAGAGGACAGTTCTCTGTTTGATAGGCGGTCCTCCCCAATACTGCTTTAGAGATGAAGCAGCCTAAGAAGGGAGAGCAAAGGGACACGGGTGGCGCTGTGGACACAGAGCCTAGGACTTGCCGATCAGAAGATCGGCGGTTTGAATCCCCACGACGGGGTGAGCTCCCGTTGCTCAGTCCCTGCTCCTGCCAACCTAGCAGTTCGAAAGCACGTCAAAGTGCAAGTAGATAAATAGGTACTGCTCCGGCGGGAAGGTAAACGGCGTTTCCGTGCACTGCTCTGGTTTGCCAGAAACGGTTTAGTCATGCTGGCCACATGACCCAGAAGCTGTACGCCGGCTCCCTCAGCCAATAAAGCGAGATGAGCACTGCAACTCCAGAGTCGGACACAACTGGACCTAATGGTCAGGGGTCCCTTAACCTTTACCTTTACTTTTAAGAAGGGAGAACAGGAGGGGCTGTTAGTAGTGAGCTCCTCAGCAGTAGTCTGAGCTGCCACACACTTCCCCTGGTCATGTCCCTTACTCTTATGAGATGCATTGTAGTTCTATTTTAAAATTATAACGTATCCAGCTAAGTTCTACTCAGAGTATACCTACTGCAGTTAATGGACATAGGTTAGTATTGGCTCTGTTCATTTTGATTCCATCCAATCTAATACCTCTGGATACGAACGGGTTCCGTTCCGGAGCCCTGTTCACATCCTGAAGTAAACGTAAGATGCGACTGCGCATCTGCGCCTGCGCGAGTCGCGTTTCTCCGCTTCCGTGCGTGCGCGTGACATCATTTTGAGTGCATGCGCAAGCAGTGAAACCCGGAAGTAAAGCGCTCCGTTACTTCCGGGTCGCCACAGAGCGCAATCCAAAAATACTTAACTTGAAGCTACTTCAACCTGAGGTATGACTGTATGTACAACTGCTGCCCCCCCCCATCACCTCCACCACCAAGGTTACAATTCCTGCACTTCCTCAAAGATGCATCAGGATTTTGGATTCCTAGGACAGATGTTCAGGGTCCAAACGGGCTTTCTCACATTACCTTAAGCCTTATAAGCATACACTGCCACTCCAAAGCTGCAACATGAGCCAAGGGAACAACTTGTCAAGTGCTATTTCCTCACACAGCAGGGCCCCTGCACATGTCGGAAAAGATTCCCAAAACATGGTGTGGCATTGCTTTCCAAGTGTGTTCATGCTTGCCTTTCTGTGCAGCGGTCATTATTGGGATAATGTGGGCCAAAGACACAAAGTTCAGAGCAGTCATTCGCCAAGACAATAATGCCCATTTACACCACAAAGAACTCATAACTCACCTACTTTCAGCAGCCAGAAGCACCATAACCAGACACTGGAGAGACCTGTCAGGAGTAAGCATGGAGCAATGGTACCACATAGTATGGGAAACAGCCTTACTAGAAAAATTAACCAATAAACTGAAACTGACATGGGGACAAACAGAATCATAGAATCATAGAATCATAGAGTTGGAAGAGACCACAAGGGCCATCGAGTCCAACCCCCTGCCAAGCAGGAAACACCATCAGAGCACTCCTGACATATGGTTGTCAAGCCTCTGCTTAAAGACCTCCAAAGAAGGAGACTCCACCACACTCCTTAGCAGCAAATTCCACTGTCAAACAGCTCTTACTGTCAGGAAGTTCTTCCTAATGTTTAGGTGGAATCTTCTTTCTTGTAGTTTGGATCCATTGCTCCGTGTCCGCTTCTCTGGAGCAGCAGAAAACAACCTTTCTCCCTCCTCTATATGACATCCTTTTATATATTTGAACATGGCTATCATATCACCCCTTAGCCTCCTCTTCTCCAGGCTAAACATACCCAGCTCCCTTAGCTGTTCCTCATAAGGCATCGTTTCCAGGCCTTTGACCATTTTGGTTGCCCTCCTCTGGACACGTTCCAGTTTGTCAGTGTCCTTCACCCCGGTATGGCTCCCCTTTATCACATACACAGCACAACAAGACAATGACAAAAATCCACCAACAGCCTACAAATCAATATGGCTATGATCCAAAACACCCACCCACCCCACTCACACATGAAAACAAAGACCACCACAGCCAATCACAAACGAACAACCACACACTAGGCCAACCCCAACCTCTCTCACCACTAAAGGAACACAAGTGAATAGCAGAGAACCTGCACAAGCAATGCTGACACCAAACCCCACATATATGAAGTATAATAGAAACATCGCCACCAGATTCCACCCCCACTCACCCCCCCCTAGACCTCTTTCCCCCTCTTCTTCCTAATGTCTCAACAAATGAAACTGACCTGTAAAAAATGTTACTTGGGGAAAAAGAGACATTGCACATATTTTTGTAAATCAAGAAAATCTTTAATAAAAATACTTTTTTTAAAAAAAAAGAGCAGTCATTTGCAACTCCTATTAGCCTCTGGTCCTAATGAGGGTGGATAACCTATCAGAGTCCTATGGGCTCAGCCTAGTCCCACCACAAGAGGACTTCATTTTCCTAAGCAAGGAGTTCAGTTTTCTACTACATTGGCCAGTTTAAGTGAACAGTGCACTGTGTATCTACTGATTGCCCTTGTGCTTTTAACAGCTGCATCACAAGAAGAAATTTAGCAGCTGAAGCTTTCCCTTTACCATTCATCTCAAGACCAGGAGAAAAGTTTTACCTGCTTAATTTTTAGCTTGCCCTGCAGTGTTTTTAATGACCCAAGAGTCCCGCTGGACAAAAAAGCTAGTAACTCTTTTATAGATTATGCCTAGTTCTGAGTTTAATCCAAATTATGGCTCCTGTCATTATTTCCATGCAAATTATTTTTATTTATTTATTTTGGCTCAACACCAGATGCAGGACCTCCACTCCCAGTCCAAGGGAAAGGGGCTTGCTGATAGTAGTTGGTGAACTCCTATGAACTTTGTGCATCAGGTATGGTTAAGAGAAGCATCTTCTCCAGTTCGCTCTTAAGATTGCTACAAGCTACACCTTTGATGCCCATCAATTTTCTTTTCGTGATATATTTCTCCCTGCCCCTTCTTTCTTCCTGTTTTTTCCCCCCTTAAAGTTCAGTCTGAGGAAGAGTTTCTGGTGAAATCAAAAGCCTGCTCATTTTATGACATTTCCCTAATCTTTATTAGGGCCCATTACAGCTGATTTGGAACAGAATGTAAAATTGCCTTTGCCAACATTTCTTTTGGGAAGGGCAGAAACTTGTAAAACTATAATAGTCTGTAATACTAATGCCCCAGTGAGTTGACTTCACTTGGGTTTCCTAGGTATTGAGAGAAATTCTCCTTTGACTGTAGCCTCCCCTCCTTATTCCATCAATATTTGCCAGTTGGGTGCTAACCTGTGGCCTTCCAGATTTCCTGGACTACATTTCCCATCATCCCTTGACCACTGGCCTTGCTGGCTGTGGAGTTGTTGAGAGATGGAATCCGGCAATGTTTGGAGGGCCACTGGCTCCCCATCCCTGCTTTATAAAGTCAGCTGGAAAATACTGGGAGGAATAAGGAAGGAAGGAAGGAATAAATAAATAAATACCTGGGCAGTCCATGCAAATTCAAGCCAGAAAGACTACAGGAAGTTTGCACAAAGATGCTGGTGGATTTAACAGTACCACTGACTATTATATTTGCTAGCCCAGTGAAGGCAATAACCCCCACTGCTTTTGATGAAGATGGATTGCAACCCAGAATACTTATTGAGTTTAAAAGCCAATTTAGTTTAGTCCAGCAACTGCTGTGTTTGAAACCCAGCGCTCAGATGATGGGGAGAAGGAGGAGATATGAAGACCCTGGTGGAATTGTTGGCACCAGTTATAAACATATTTATTCGCTCACTCAGACTTTCAGCTAAATGGTTATTGTTGGAGATGAGCCCTGCCCTTGCTGAATGTGCTGCTGTTGTTCTTTTAAGGTTATATTCATTTTATATATAATGAGGTTTTATTATGTTTTGTGAGTTATGCTATGCCCCACTCTTGAATTGGATTTAATGAAGAGTGGACTAGCAGAACCTCAAATAAATAAAATGAAAGAGTTAATCTAGCCTAATAGAACATTAAAAGTTCATAAGGAGTAATGTGCACCAGCTAGATATCTGTGATCAATGCACAGAATTTAGGATAGTGTCAAGGTGAATTTTTGTTTTTCTCTGTGTATAATGGGAGGAATTTTAGCTTCTTAGCACAGCTAAAGATTCTTGACTTACATGGAAATGATTGTGCTGGAGCAGCAGGACCGTTCTATAAATACCTTGGATTTATATCTTGAGCCACCTTGTGATGTTTTCATCCATTCTGTAATATTTGATGCTACTGTCCCTACAGAAATGTAGGAGGTGTTTTCCCCCTGCTTAGCAATATCAGCTTTCATCATAATATAAATAGGCATTTTGTCTGTATGTCTAAAGCGCAGGGCTGGATTAGCCATGATTCCAAGTGTGCTGCACTCTAGTCCTGTCTAATGCCACAAGGAAGCAGTCTGCATAGTCTCAACTATACAAGGGGCTTAATTGGAGCCCTGGGTGAGGAGCACGATATACATACATTGATGCTTTCATCATTACACTACAGCAGTGGTCTTCTTTCGGAACGATTTCTTTCTTATTGCCAGACTATTCATTGAATGTATAGATGGACAGACTTATTATTATTATTATTATTATTATTATTATTATTATTATTAATTCCCCCGCCCATCTGGCTAGGTTTCACCAGCCACTTTGGGTGGCTCCCAACAGGATATTAAAAACATGATAAAACATCACACATTAAAAACTTCCCTAAACAGGGCTGCCTTCAGATGTCTTCTAAAAGTCAGATAGTTGTCTATTTCCTTGACATCTGATGGGAGGGCACCACTACCGAGAAGGCCCTCTGCCCGGTTCCTGCAACCTCACTTCTTGCAGTGAGTGAACCACCAGAAGGCCCTCGGAGCTGGACCTCAGTGTCCAGGCTGAATGATGGGGGTGGAGATGCTCCTTCAGGTATACTTCAGGTTTAAAGTCATTTAGGGCTTTAAAGGTCAGCACCATCACTTTGAATTGTGCTCAGAAACATACTGGGAGCCAATGTAGGTCTTTTGGGACATATTTCACAGAAAACCCAAGGTCCACTTCACAAATCTCAGCTCCTGTACACCGAATGAATTACATCACCCAATGTGATGTATATGAATTCGCCCATTTTGCACAGACATCTTCTGTCTGGATCATTCCAAACTCTGGGCCATTTCACACATCCTGCAGAGGCTAACCCCTATTTATTTCATTAAGCCAAAGCGATTGCAGGCTTCAGATTGGAGCTAAGCTATAGGAGTTCTTTATAGCCCTTCTCCCGTTCTCCATGCCCCAGCACTTTCTGTTTCCTTTCTAGGTCCTGAACCTCTCCAGTTAGTTCTCTTCCTCGGAATATACCATTTTGCCATCCAGTGAACACTCATCCTTCAGTGTGGAGAGGGAGAAAAGTGGCATTGTGTGTGTGCCATCCCTGCTCCTGATCAGATTCATTTGAAGGTCTGCTTACACATGTGGAAGAACCATAGTTCAGTGTTAGAGCATCTACCCAGGTTCAATCCCCAGCATCTCCAGGGAAGGCTGTGTATGTTCCCTGCCTGAAACCCCAGAGAGCTGCTGCCAGTACGATTAGATAATTCTGAGCCAGATGGGCCAAGGGTCTGACTCAGTGTTATGATGTATGGCGTACTCTGTACATCAGTTGTACGCCCCTGTCAGCTCTGTTCCAACCTTCAGTTTAATGGGTGGAAGTCAGTAGTGCCCTTAAAGAATGACAATGGAGCAGAGGTCCAGGGCCCCAGCACAGCAGGACTGGACTAATAAATTTTAAAGCAAGGCTGCGGTCTCCCCACTTACACAGGGGTTACATCAGGCTTCCTCAACCTTGGCCCTCCAGATGTTTTTGGCCTACAACTCCCATGATCCCTAGCTGGCAGGACCAGTGGTCAGGGATGCTGGGAATTGTAGTATCAAAACATCTGGAGGGCCGAGGTTGAGGAAGCCTGGGTTACATTCTGGGCCCCCATGCACGTAAGTGAAATTGCACCCTCTAAACTCCCTTTGGGACACGGGTAGCGCTGTGGGTTAAACCACAGAGCCTAGGACTTGCCGATCAGAAGGTCAGTGGTTCAAATCCCCGCGACGGGATGAGCTCCCGTTGCCCATCCCTGCTCCTGCCAACCTAGCAGTTCGAAAGCACGACAAAGTGCAAGTAGATAAATAGGTACCGCTCCAGCGGGAAGGTAAACGGCATTTCTGTGTGCTGCCCTGGTTCACCAGAAGTGGCTTAGTCATGCTGGCCACATGACCCAGAAGCTGTAAGCTGGCTCCCTTGGCCAGTAAAGCAAGATGAGCGCCGCAACCCCAGAGGAGTCCACGACTGGACCTAATGGTCAGGGATCCCTTTACCTTTACCTTTAAACTCCCTTTAAATGCCCTCTCTGCCACTCTTTCTTCAATCCATACCAAAAGTACCTTATTGGAAAATATCCCCAACTAGAATTGAAGTTCTGGGGTCGGCTGGAGACTGGGGGATGCTCAGGGAAGCAGCTGCTGTTTCTGAGCTACCCTGCAAATCTGCTGTCAGGTGGAGAGGCTGAGCAGCGTAAACAAAGTCCTGCTGCACCTCAGGTCTCCACCAATGTCCTCTTCGGGCTCTGGGGTGTCCCTATGAGCCACAAGGACTCTCCAGCAACCTCACACCATTTCTGAGTTTGAGTTTTTCAATAATTTCCCAGCGCCGCACATATATGCAGTCAAGCACAAGTCGATCACGTATAAGGCGGGTGGTAATGCCTGTATAGACTTAGTAGTGTGAGTAAATCCCATTGAGATCAATGCGGCTTACATCTGAGTAGTCAAAAGTATGGGTTGCTCTGTAACTTTCTCATAATGAGAGCTTTGGAACACCTGGCAATATATCGCTTCTCAGCTTCCTGGCTAGATTTTACTCTGCTTCTGTCATTTAAAATCCCAGCGCTGAAGAGGTCACTGGGCATTTGATCATTAAAGTTAGGAAATGTTAATTACTCCCTCTCAAAACCACATGACCTTTCAGAGGTACTCCCAGTGATGGGTGCTGAGCAAAGGCTTGGAATAATGAGAAACTGTGCCAGTCCCAAGAGACCAGCAGCTCAGCAATTTGAGCTACACAGTCGTCTCACAATCACACTCTCTTAATTGTACAAAGCACACATTCGTACTCCAGACAAATAAATAAGTATAATACGCTGGCCCGATAAACAGGTGACAAAATAAGAACTCACCCACAATAAATTATATTACAGTTTATTTATTTAGATACTGCAATGTCACCCTTCTAGTGCCTATGTGCTTCTAACAATTTAACATTACGATCTCATATAAGTGCAATCAGAATCAATTGAAATTCCAACAATAAATATACATTTGAAAATACAGTGGTACCTCAGGTTAAGTACTTAATTCGTTCCAGAGGTCCATTCTTAACCTGAAACTGTTCTTAACCTGAAGCAACACTTTAGCTAATGGGGTCTCCTGCTGTTGCCGTGCCACCGGAACCCGATTTCTGTTCTTATCCTGAAGCAAAGTTCTTAACCTGAAGCACTATTTCAGGGTTAGCGGAGTGTGTAACCTGAAGCGTATGTAACCCGAGGTACCACTGTATAGCAAAAGTGGTGACCCACACAAAACGGCTATCTAATAAATAATATTAAAACCAGTTCAACAAGCATTCTTGTAAGGGGAAAAAAATATGTGTTAGCAACTCTTTCCGAGGAGAGACATTCTGGCACTGAACTAAGAACTCTTTGTTTACAAGTGGTTTGGAAAATCCCAGGCAAATGACTGTACAATGCAAAACAACAAATGCTTATCTGTAAATCTGAGACTGTCCCTGGAAAATAGGGACATTTGGAGGTTCTGTGGTAATGGTCAGGTAAGCCTGTTCTGTGGGTCCTTGGGAGGAATTGCTTGGGTTGTTTTTGTTTTTGTTACATTTTGTACAAATTTCAGATTGGGAAATGTTTGAGGGATGGGGTTCTGCCAGTCAATGAAGATCTGATGAGGGACGTATATTTGACTTTTATTACAATTATTTATATCCTGACTTTTCATGATACAAATCCTTCTAAGGTGGTTTACAGGTAGCTCTAAATTACAAATCTTAAAAATACAACAAACAATATTCACATGTTAAAAGTCACCAGGATCCTTTCCACAAAGCAGCTGATGGCAATTCATCCTGGGGGCAGGGAAAGTCCAGCTTACATTTAGGGCTTACATTTAGTAATTAAAAACTAACATGTTAATATTACATACTGTACAAATATCTGAAAAGTTTGTCCAGTACGCAGAAGTAATTGAACTGAAATATTTGTTTAGGAGAGAACAGTGATAAAGTTCAAATCTCTTAATGCAGTTTAAATGTTATATTTCAAGAAACCCAAAGCTTCATTTGGAAATTATTTTGACTGGGACACTTGTAAATATCTTAAGAAAACTCAGCTCAATAGCATGCACTTCTCACATATCATTATTTGGATTTTAAGAAGAAGTGAAAGCACTAAAAAGGGTTATTGAGCATTCATCCTGATTTGTATGTCCCAGTGGAAATATTGTGAAAACAGGATAAACTGTGAGTGTAGCCATTCACACAGTGGCCAACCAGATGCATATGGGAAGTCCACAATTAGGACACCAGGAATTCTCCAACTCCTTTTCCCCTGGCTGTTCAGGTGCAGTCTGCCTCTGATCCTGGAAATAGCATAATAGCCATCACGATCATCCATGAATCTCCTTTCAGAGTTGTCAGAGTGGATGGCTATCACTCCAGTCCTGTGTTTGTGAATTCCATGGTTTAATCCCGTGTTGTGGGAAGCACAACTTCCTTTTGTCTGTCCTGAATATCCCATAATTTAGCTTCATTGGAGGATCCCTGGTTCTACTATTAGGAGAGTTGGAGAAAAACTGATTAGCCCAATGGGGAACTTCATGGTCTACCTTAGCTAAAAGCTGGAATGAAAATATTGCGATAAATAAACTGGATTGTGTTCCGCCGCCCAACACACAACCTAAAGCAGGTCACTCCAGTGGCATAATCATGTTCACTGTGTCTTTTCTTTTCTTTTCTTTTTTTCTTTTCCTTTCTTTTCTTAAGAAATTGTTATTTGTTAGAAGAGAGAGATGGAGTCTGCAACTCAGACAAAGAAAGAGAAGCATAGGAAAGTGATAGGCAGAAAGGGCACGTGAAGAGAAGAAAATTAAAAGTGAATCCCATGTTCCCTCTTTAGGGAAGTTTTTAATGTTTGGTGTATTTTTAATATTTTGTTGGAAGCTGCCCAGAGTGGCTGGGGAAACCCATCCAGATCGGCGGGGTATAAATAATAAATTGTTGTTGTTGTTGTTGTTGTTGTTATTATTATTACTACTACTACTACTACTACTACTGTTACTATTACTGAAAAGATGGAAGTGTTGTGCTGTATAACATAGCCTGTTTTGCAGCTGTTTTGCCTTTGACTTTTTATACCTAGGGAAGTAAAAAAGCAAAGCAGGCTCCATGCGCATGGGAAAAAGAGACACATTTTGTACTTCCTCTAATCTTCCACCTGCGCATCTAATCTGAAGGCAGTGTGGAGGCGGGGAGCATGAAGTCAGTGTCAGCAGTGTCAGTGCAAAGGGGACAGGTTGCACGAAATCAGCAAAGTGCAGGTTGTTCGTAAATGCGATGCTCTTGGGTTTTCCTTTAAAGCCAAAGGGGTCGATTTCGGCTAAACTCGCCGACTAAACTGCGTTTAGGGGGCTCCGGAAAAGGGCTGCTTCTCGCAGGAGTTGGGTAGGAACACTGGAAAACTCCGGTCAGGGATTTTTCCACAGCAACTTGGCATTAAGTATGCGTTTTCTAAAAGAGAGAGAGAGAAAGAGCGGGAGAGAGCAAGTGAGAGTGTGAAATTCGTCATGGTTCAGAATTAATCCCAGCAGCTTGAAATAGAAGAGTCATCATCTGTGCTCATGGTGAGGTTGCTCCCCACTGGAAAATGATACAGCAGGCTAAAAATTCCATTTCTCTGCCAGCTTTGTTGAAGGCAGCTTGCTAATGTTTTTCTCAAGTTGTTAATTACTCAGATTCGTGTTACAGAGAGAGAGAGGAATAAGTCGTCTCTGGGAGAGAGAAAAAAGATGAATATTAAACCCCATGCTCAATTCTGGCTCCAGGGTGCTGGGGCTCTTGTCTCCCCACTGCGATGCTTGAATTGGGCTGCCTCTACTCTGTCACATGCAAGATATTAGGTCCCAAAGGATCTAATATTACAACACTGGAATGAAGCATTTAAGCATAGTCTGCATTACTGATCGGGGCCAGGAATTTCGGGTGCTGCCTCCTCCTCGCTCTCTGTTTCTCTTACCTTTGACTAGAAGCGGAGGCAGGAGGAGAGATTTCATTTAAAGGTGAACCTACCCAAATTGCAATTTGCAAAACAACAGACAAACTGAAACACAGTAGTCATCCTTTGAAAGGGGCACGTCTCCAAAGTTTGCGATGTAGTTCTTCTCCAGCCAAGTAACGTGCTCAAAAATGCATATACTAGGGCGAAGTATGCATATATGAGTGAAAATAGCTTACCAAGTTGTGTTACATTAGGGGAAATGGCTTTACTATATAGCGCAGAATTACGTACAAGCAGGTATACGTTAGGAGAAATTTGCATTGAAAGGCTGATGAAGGCTTTTGAAAAGAAATGTAGTCTGATGTTGAAATGTGGAGAACTGGACTTCAGACTGGAAAAGTGAGAACCTGAGAGACCCAAATGGACAGTGTGGTCCATTCCTGCCTTTGACACAATATCTGGTGTGATTTGCATCATCATGATTGCTCTGTTCCTTGGTATTTTGAGAGATGCAATCGAGATGACGGTAGAGAAAAAGGAGATCCTTTCTGCTGCTTCTGGGGAAAATCTCAGTCAAGCTATACATAGACAGAGAACTAGCCTGGTTGAGAATGGCTGCACTTCTCCCTGGCTAACAACAGCCTCCCATTTGCCAGGCATGAGAAAATCACGGCTCTCTTTCTCGCCATCGTTCCCCTCCCTTATTCCCCGACCTCATTGTGCCTCACACTAGGATGCTACAAGGAATGGAGGAGTCAGCTTATCAGCCCCAGCTGGAGCAGGAACCTCATGCCAAGGAACTGAGAAAGCAGAAGGGGCTCTAATAATTCCACACTGGGGAAGCTACACAGGCATTTAAAACAAAACAAAAAAAGGGATGCCGTTTTATCATCTGTTGGGAATCATATGAATTGAGGAGGCTCACGCAAACAGCTTGAACTTGGAGGTCTGATTGACTCGTGATTCTGTTTTCTTTGGCTGTCCATCAATTACATTCTAATAGAGAGCTAGCTACCTGTGACTACACAAGAGTTGTCGACAGGCTCTCGCAGCATCAGTTTGCCAGCTCCAGAAGCTGCAAGAACTTCCAAAACAGGGATGGGGAACTTGAGGCCCTCCAGATGTTGTTGGGCTCCCATCAGTCCCAGACAGCATGGCCAGTGGTCAGGGATGAAGGGAGTTGTAGTCCAACAACATCTGGGAAGCGATAGGTCCTCCATCCCTGTTAAGGGAAAGAATGATTTCAGGTGTTTCTTCTCTCACCTCTCCCAACTCTGGCAGAATTTTCTCAGCTATCCATCCATTCAATGTACCATGTTTTTCGCTCTATAAGACACACCAGACCACAAGATGCACCTAGTTTTTGGAGGAGGAAAACAAGAAAAAAAATATTCTGAATCTTGGAAGCCAGAACAGCAAGAGGGATCGCTGCACAGTGAAAGCAGCAATCCCTTACTGTTCTGGCTTCTGGGATAGCTGCGCAGCCTGCATTTGCTCCATAAGACACACACACATTTCCCCTTATTTTTTAGGAGGGGAAAAGTGAGTCTTATAGAGCAAAAAATACGGTATATTGAATGAGCCCAGGTACTCTGTTCTGATAATGTTGACTCTTCCACTGGGGTGGGGGAGAACTTCAGGTTTAGGAGATGTTGCAACCAAGTTTAAAAATTTGGAATTTTGAAGCAATGGTAAGGTGTGCCTAAAATAAATTTAGCTTTCTAGTTCTTTGTGTAAACATGATCTACAGAGAAGTGAGCCTGACATCTTTAGGTTTGATCCTCTTCTGTCTTCCCCAAGAGGCAGATGTTAGCTTGAAATGCTACAGATAAGAGCAGGCAAAACTTGAACAGAAAGGGGTAACAACCTAAAAGAAAAGAACACTGCTGTCCAAGGAAAATCAGGATTGACTTGACCATTTGTTATGCTACCTGGGACTAATGAGAGTTGGATGTCAGCAACATCTGGAGTCCCAATCCCTGAATTGAAGGAAATGAATCTCTGGATATAACACAAAGGTAATTCATCACTTAAAGGTGCCTACTCAAATAACTGAAAGAAAGGAATTGTACTAATCTCTAAGTCCTACTCATTATTGAAAAAGCAAAATATGGGTGTAATATATGCAATACACATCTGATTCTTCCTCACACAGGCACACACTTGGGTTAATCCTTCCCTATAGGAAACACTGGGACTTCACAAGAGCATTCAAGGCTGGGATTCCAGCCTTGTTATGTTTGATTTCCATTAAAATTTAAATAAGCATGTTTGTCTAGTGTGTTCATTCACAGAATTTTAAATTCACTCTGTACGTGTGTTCACACTGGACTCTGAATTTGGGCGTCACTTTCACCCAAATAAGGGAAACAACTTACTTTCGGTATTGTACAGATGTTATATTGCAGGTCTCGGTTTAGGATGGGCAAACGTAAAAACGCAGTTGTGGAAATGTCGTTTTGCAGTTGTGAGTCTCCAACTTCAGCACTTGAATTCCATGAAAAAATGAATCTGCTGTTTAAATTTCAGAGGACTGTCTAGCTGCACAGTAGTTCATTCTGTATTATCAATTTCTCATCCTCATTGAAGTCTTGATAGTATTTTGTATACATTCTTTTCTCACAGTTGCACTGCCTCATGGGGGGGTTGTTGCATATGGTGCATCTTGTGCATCATATTTCAGGGAAGGGCAGTAGCAGAAGGTCCCAGGTTCCAATCTCTAGCATCACCAGATAGGGCTGGGAAATATTTCCTTTAAGAAATCCTGGATAGCTGCTGCCAGTTCCTGTAGACAGTGTAGTCAGTACTGGACAAAGGTTCTGACTTAGTATAATCTATGCTTATATATAGTATATTGTTGTGTTTGATCAGAAGAATGGCAACAGGTTGGTATTCAATATCTAAAGTGGCATAAGAAAATAGGTGATTGAATTTTAATACAGTGCGGTGCAAAAGGTCTGAAATTTTGCGTGAATGCATGAATACAGGATATTGGTTCGTGTAAGCACAACGCCTAAATAAATTTTGTTGAAAAGATGTGCATTTTGGAAGGGCTGGGAGAAATTTCATGTCAAGTTTGCAAGTGCAGAGCCACAATCTTCAGTCTGAAATCTATAATAAATATTATTTATAAAGTGCCCTGGGGAGCCCAGAGCACTCCACATACATTATCTGACTGTAATTCTTACAACGATCCAGTAAGGTAGACAAATATTGTTCCCATGCTGCAAATAGACTGAGAGCGAGAGGCTTGTCTAAGGTCATCTAGTAGCTTCCTGGATTTCCCAGTCCTGAACATTTTACTAGCAAGCCTTTTTAGGGAATTAGATATATTGCTTCCATGCACTCACTCATCCTTCCCTCCTCCACCAGACTGAAAGAATCCATTTCAGAACCAGAGACTGCACAAGCCTTCACAGCTGGATTCCAGCTGCCTGTGGGAAGCAAGAGAGGGATGATTTGCCCCTGTCTAAAACAACCTTTCCTTTCCTTCCAGTCGCATGCTGCTATATCACCAAATGGAGATCAGTTTAGAAGAGGTGGTCCCTGTTTACTGCTTGCTGTCCCTTATAAACCCCTGCCTCGAATGTGCACCGTTTTTTTCTTTTCTTTTTGTATTAAATCATTTTTATTACCGTATTTTTCGCCCTATAGGGCACACCGGCCCATAGGACGTACTTATTTTTGGGGAGGGGGGAAATAAAGGGAAAAAATTATCCCCCCCCCCAGCCCCAAAGAGCAAAGAAGCCATGACAGCGAGCGGGATGGATCCTGCTAGCTGTCCTGGCTTCATTTTTAGCCTCGGGGCTGAGGGTCGGGAGCGAAGGCGAGGTTGCGCAACCTCGCCATCACTCTCGGAGCTTGCGGGGCTGGGGGGATAGCTTCCTGAAGCCTGGAGAGCGAGAGGGGTCGGTGCGCACTGACCCCTCTCGCTCTCCAGGCTTCAGCGAAAGCCTGCATTCGCCCCATAGGACGCACACACATTTCCCCTTCATTTTTGGAGGGGGAAAAGTGCGTCCTATAGGGTGAAAAATACGGTAAGTTTTCCATTTTAACAATCCAATTAAATCACATTACATATTCCAAATTATACATATACATATCAAATAATCCAAATATTCTGCCAAATTATAATTTTTTTATTGAGACTTCCCATGCTTCAAGTTTGGGGGGGGGGGCTCTGATCATCTCAAATCTCTACTGCTTTTCATAGTCATTTCCAATAGTTCCTTTAAATCTTCCTGTTCTTAACCTCCTTCTTTCACGGCCTCTGAGTTGTTCCCACAAGCGAGTTGAAGTAAACAATGATATGTTTCTGTGTGAATTTTATGATTGTGCACCATTTTTCATTTGTGGGGGAAGTCTTGCTTAACCATTGTGAGTTGCTGAAGTTGTCAGGGTCGAGCTTTTCCTTCCTCAGGACCTCTGGAAGATAAAATCCCTGAGTGGAAGAAAATAGATGCACCAATTTTTTTCCTAGCACACATGTCTGCATGTGACTGCTTGCCCACGAACATTCAGGCACTCTGCCTGCCATCTCTCCCACGACAACTGGTGAGGTATATTTTTAACCGTTGAGAGGAACATGGGGCAAACACCTGACTGGTCTTTAGAGCAGTGCCAAGAAGAGAAGGAAGGGAAGGCAGCAGGGAAACTCCAGCTGCGCAGAAATACAACTGCAACAGAGCACTTTGGGAATACACAGGGCTTTGTTTTACAGTGCCTCTGATGTAGACCTTGCTGTGATGCATCTACGGTACTGGTTTTCAAACAGAGAAAGGGCCATGGTTCAGTGAGAGTGCACCTGCTTCGCATGCAGAATGTCCCAGGTCTGTTAAAAACCCCAGCATCTGTTAAAAAGGTTGATGAGGAAGGCCTCCTACATTCTGAGTGTTAGGCCACATGCTCTGCCTGCCGAACATCCCAGGTCCCATCTCTGGCAGTCTGGAAAACCCTGGGGTGATGCCACCAGTGCCAAGGTTGGGAGATTCAAAAAGGACTTCTTCACATACCGCGAAGTTAAACTATGACTGTAAAAGAGTATTGGATAATTTGATGGAGGCTGCAATGTTTCTAAATGTTGCTAGAAACCACAGGAGGGGAGGCTACTGTGTTCAAATCCTGCTTGCTGGTTTCCCACAGGCATCCAGTTGGCCACCGTGGGAACAGGATGCTGGACTAGATGGGCCTGATCCAGCAGACTCTTCTCATGCTACGATTCTTCCAACCTGGAGTCCTCCAGGTGTTTTTGTCTGCAGCTCCCCAGCCATCATGGCCAATTTTTAGCGGTGGTGGAAGGTGAAGTCCAAAAGATCTGGAGAGCACCAGGTTGTGGCTGACATGTGTAGATGCTGAGTTAGATGGAACGATGGTTTGGCTCAGTATTAATCAACCCCTAAATTGCACCCTAGGGAACACTGGAGTTCATTGGGAGCTTATTTGGGGTTCCTAAATGAGGAAATCAGCAAGGGCAGAGAAGTGTACCAGAAAAAAATCAGCTTGCCCCCATTTTATACACCACTGCCAATCTTGAGTCCTGGTCTGCGGGAAAGGTGGGTTTTAAGAGTGCTATTTTTCTGGGGAAAGAGGTGCTGGGACTCCCCACGAATGCCTCCCTTGTTCTCTTATAATGGCAATGGTGCCCCCCTGAGAGGTGCTGGAACTGAGTCCTGGCTGGGGGAAAAGCCCTGGATATAAACAAATAAATAATCTTCCTAGGGATGGGGACCCTCAAACCCAGGTGGCCAGTGTACCCCATCAGACCACTCTTTCTGGGTCTTGGGGCTCTCCCCAGGACACACCCCTTCTTAAGCCACACCCCTCACCAGCTGTGCTTTGAATGTTTTTGCCTGGCTGGAATTTGTCCTTGAACTCTGATCATGCTTCTTTCTTGCCTGGATAGAGGGGGGTGTGAGAGTAAAGAAAATAGCTTCCTGTACAAAGGTGTAATCGCCATTCATTTCTCTGCCTCTTTTGCCTCTGGCTTTGCCCTTCTCTGGCATGTGGCCCCTGGAAAGTTGCCTAGAATGGAATGTGGCCCTCAAACTGAGAAGGGCTTCCTCTGAAACAATTTTCCAAAAGTGTGGATCTCTGACAAAAATATAAGAGCTTCTTCAAAGTTCATTAGGTGCCATCTACACTATACTTTTAAAGTACATTTAACGACATGGCTTCCCCGCAAGAATCCTGTGAACTGTAGTTTGTTATGGGTTCCTGGAATTGCAGCTATGTGGGGGTCAACTATAGTTCCCATGTTTCTTGAGGGGAAGCAACATATATGATCTGGGTGTGAACACAGCTGCAAAGTGAAAGTAAAGAGCAGAGTAGGTATTGGATTGTAAACCACTTTAAACTTTTTAAATTATATCATGGCATATAAATATTTCCATAAATAGATCCTTCAGCAATATGAAATAAACGGCTCAGGCGCTGGTATGAGAAAGGGAATTTTAACAGTTGAACACAGTCAAGTTTATTTATAAGTCCCTCTATGGCAATTTCTGCATTCAAAATTGGTTTGCCAGAACAGTAGCATCAGATGGAAGCTCATTGCCAAATTTATTGGTTTGTTTGTTTATAAACCACATCGCAACAAAAATAGGAAGCTGGGGGTTTTTTTGACTGAGTCAGACCATTGGTACATAGCCATTTCCGACCTGGGAGGAGAGGGGGTTGCGGGCAGAAATCCCTCCCACATCTCACACGCGGGGGCTGGCCCTTGCCCCCGCGTGGTTAGGGAATCCCCGGGCGTGTCAGCGACCCGGCCCGCCAATCAGCGGGCCGGGGAGGCGTGGCCTAGCCTATTTAAGACTAGGCACGACCGGGGACCGCCCTCTTTGCCCCCTTTCCAGCTGAGCGGTTTTCCCATCCCACCCTCCCTTTAGGTTTAGCTAGCCTTGACCTTGCTATGGACTTTGGTTGGTCGCCGCAAGGGGCCTGGTAGGAATTTTTCCAAGTTGGCACACTTCAAGCCTTTTGGTTTTTTCGCCTACCTCGTAGCAAACGTCACAACTTATTTGGTATTGGCGGTTAGGCATTGGCAGGGGTCAATTGTTATGCAAATGAAGGGGGGAAGGAAGCGCCATCACCTTCCCCAAAAGTAAGGGTAGTCCGGTAGAGGACTCCGAGGGGCGTGGCCTTGTCCGAAACCTAGGGAGGTAAGGGCCTCCGGCACGCCCCAGAGCGGTGACACCCGTGGGATCCTAGTTGGCGTACTTCAACAGGACTCCCACGGCTTGTGGACAACCCTCCCCGGTCCCCATGCCGGGTAGTCGATAGGAGCCAATGCCTAAGGCCAATACCTTCCAATTCTGTAATCAATAAAGTTGTGGCCTTTTTATGCCCATTAACCTTAAATTCTGTGTCCGGTGTCTTCATTTCACATGGGGGAGGGGACTTGCCACGCAACTAATACAGTATTTCCAACACCAACTGACATCGGCTTTCTAGGGTGCCAGACAGGAGTCTCTCCCAGTGCAACCGAGACATGGTGTGGATTGAACCCAGTATCTTCTGTGTATGTACCACAACATTGCTATTGTCTTTTCTGGGGGGGTGGGATTACTGGTGGGGTAGAATAAAATACAAAATATTACGAACTAAAGACAATAAAGCCTGTTCTACAGTTCTACTGTTATACAATGAGAAGTTCATAAAATGCCTGGGTCACATTTCAGGGAAAGCATTAGTTGTCATTCCATAAAATTACTTGGTGAGGCTTCGGAGAAAGACACGGCAGCGAATTGATAGAATCAGGCATTTCCAGTTGCTATACCGTTTGTGAGTAAGACATAATAGTTATTGTCTAGCTTCCTGACTCGTGTGCCCGATAAGCCTTTTTTAGGAAAATCATTAAGACTTAAAACTACAGACTACAGTGGTACCTCTGGTTGCGAACGGGATCCTTTCCAGAGGCCCGTTTGCAACATGAAAAGAGTGCAACCCGCAGCAGCGCATCTGCGCACATGCGGGTTGCGATTTGCCGCTTCTGCACATGACGCCATTTTGTGCTTCTGCACATGCGTGAGCAGGGAACCCTGGAAGTAACCCTTTCCGGTAATTGTGGGTCACCGCGGGACGTAACCTGAAAGAACGTAACATGAAGCAAATGTAACATGAGGTATGACTGTATTTAAATAACCGATACAATATTCAGTTCATTGTGCTAGAACAAGGGTTGTCAAGATTTGGGGGGGGGCTGAGCACATTTGGGGGTTTGAGAGTGCTGTGGGTGCCAGTCACAAAATGGCTGCCGTGGGGGCGCTGCACATCTCAAAATGGTTGCAATCGTGTGCGGCATAATGGCTTCAGTGTAGGAGAGGCTGAGACAGTGCAAACAAGAACTGAGCAGGAAGAGCTAACAGTCTCTGGTGTATTGAGGGTTTATGAGGCGATATTTACTTTATCAGGTGCTATAGGTTGTACTAGTGGCTGCACTGATGCCTGCAGGCACCCTGTTGGTGACCGGTGCGCTAGAAAAACCAACAGCTCTCTGAGAACAGCACTAAATGGAGAGTCACAATTACAAGCAGGTCCCTATTTTCAACTGCAGGGTCTGGATTGGGCCAAGTGTCCCTGAGATGAACCAGCAAAACATTCCTGGGGGGCTGGAATAGTGAGCCAGGCTGAAAATAAAAGTCTTCTTCAGGATCCCAGCACTGTAAAAAAAAGAAAAATGCATGGAAAGTTCAGAGGAAAAAAATAAATTAAAAATCTGCCCCCAATGTGTTTGTGCTGGGTTGTTTTCTCAGACTTTCCTGGGTGTGTGTGTGGTTTTTTTTCCCCTTCTGGGCGCTTGATGCTTGTTTACTTGTGCGCCAAGCAACGGTGTTGAGAAAGTAATGCCACGCCGTATGGGTTTACTCAGATAAGGCAAATATTTAATCAGCGACAAAAAAGTGTTAATTGAATGGTGACCTCTTATCCCAAACAATGACAAGAATGTCTTCTTTAATAATTGAATAATTCTATTCTGCATCATTTGCTTTGGGGCTTTCCCAACGCTGCAAGCTGTATACCGATAGTGCCGCCAGCTCACGGAGGAGAATTTCTCGCTGTATATTTAGCTCGCCTCGGCAAGAGGCACATCTTGCCGGCAAGGCCGGTGGCAGCCAAAAGGAGCAGATGGCTTGCACAATGGACGAAACAAGCCTCAAAGCTGAGTCACGAGTGCCATATTGTGGGGACACAGTGGAAGTCAGAGGAATAAGAAGGGTGTTTTTCTTTAAGCAGCAATGTGCCACAAAAGTCGCCCTTTCAGTAAACGTGTAATGGCTTTGGTTTCCTGGAGGGCAAACTTTCTTCTTTCTCTCTTCCAAGCATTTATATCCTGACTTCCCAACCAACATAAGTCTCTGAGGCAGCTTTGAATGAAAGCCAAAAGCCAATCTCATCCTATGTCATGCAGTGGAGCCTTTTTTGCCTCTTCCTTCTCTTGCCTAGTTTTCTTTCTTCCTTCCTTCCTTCCTTCCTTCCTTCCTTCCTTCCTTTCTTTCTTTCTTTCTTTCTTTCTTTCTTTCTTTCTTTCTTTCTTTCTTTCTTATTTCTCATCCTTCCTTTGTGCAGCAAAGTAATTTTAGACCCTGAGCTTACGGGGAAGTGGGATGGCTTTAGACTTCCTTGTGTACTACGTCAGTTGTGAGGCATACAATTAATGTTTCTCTTTCGTTATTTAAAACTCTGTCTGCATTCCTGATACGTTAGAGCATGGGTAGGCAAACTAAGGCCTGGGGGCCGGATCCAGCCCAATCGCCTTCTAAATCTGGCCCACGGACGATCCATGAATCAGCGCGCTTTTACATGAGTAGAATGTGTCCTTTTATTTAAAATGCATCTCTTGGTTATTTGTGGAGCATAGGAATTTGTTCATTTTTATTTTATTTTCAAAATACAGTCCGGCCCCCCACAAGGTCTGAGGGACAGTGGACCGGCCTCCTGCTGAAAAAGTTTGCTGACCCCTGCGTTAGAGCCACAAAGCCACAACAAAAAAGTTCTCCACCCATTATGTAAACCTAAGAGCCTACTGGATCAGGCCAATGACACAGCTAGTCCAGTATCCTGGTCTCACAGATGCCCATGCAAAACTCACAAGAGCCCTTTCCCCTCCTATGGCTGCCAGCAACTGATTTTCGGAAGCATTTCTGCATCCAGCTGTGAAGGCGAAGGATGGCGGAAGATTCCCTCCGTGAATTTATCTAATCCTCTTTACAGCCATCAAGTTTAGTGGCTACTGTTAGTACAAGAATTTCCACTTGCACAGCGGATCTCCCCTCCTGCCCGTAACACACAAGAATTTATTTTTACACAACAGAACTTCCCCCCTCTCCCACATGCGCCCTGAGCCTTCCCCACATCTTATCCAGAGGATTGGGGGAACCCCCAAAACAAATTTAGGGGGTGAGAGGGAGGTTCTGTTGATACTTGGCTGTACTTTGGTTATTAGCCTGTCGGAGCATAAGAGTTTTCATGTTTTAAAAACTCACTTAAAGCATTATGACTACTGGAATAAAATGGTGTTTGCTTCTGCTGCCCTGATAGTAAACACATTTCCTTGTGGGAAAGTGTATTTTGTTGTAGACAAATTTTAAAATGCATCCCTTCGTGAAAATAACATACAAAAATGCTTTCTATTGGGAAAATTGCTTGCAGAAATGTATACATTGCTCAAAACTGCATTAAAAAAATGTGTTTATTGGGAGAAATTCACAGTAACATGCTGTCAAATTTTCGTGAGGATTAAAAAAGAAACTCAAATTGCTGAAATTGCTGAAATGTAGAGACTTGGAGTTAAGCCTGGAAAAATAAGAAACGAAAGAGAAAATGAAATTGACAGAGTCGTCCACCACTAGCAACAACCAGGATCAGCTTCGATGGGTCACCCAGTGTTCACCTGCCCACCTTAATTTCTGATGTTGGACCTGTTTGAGATTGCCTGTGTCATATGTTACCCTCTGATTTGACACTGAGGTGCAGAACCCTAGACTTTGGCCCAGATGTCCAGCCGTAGCTGTACTTCTGTTATTTTTGTTGGTCTGTATAAAATACTGTGATAAGCAGAGGGCGGGAGCAAGGACAGGAAATGGAGAATGGTGACTGAGTCAGAAAGAAGGGTGGGAGGGATTAGATGGTTTTAATGCTGATTTTTCATAAAACTATTAAACTTGCAGCTGCTGGCAATAAAAACAAAAGCGATCCATTGCAAATCAGCCACAACTGGTAAGTTATGCATAGAAAACACTCCCAGAAGCTTAGGCAAATAAAGGAGGAAGACTTTAATCAGTGCCTTGAAGGTAACACTGTAGGGGCCAAACAAGCATGTTCTAAACTCTGGGTGCCACCACAGAGAAGGCCCTGTCCCCAGGAGCCACTGGCCTCACTGCATCTCAGTTCTGAAGGCAATGGCACCCAGAGCAGGGCTTCAGCTGAAGATCTTAGCAAGGAAATCCATATGGCTTAGTCAGCAGGTGGTATGAACCCCAGTCTGCAATCGGTTATGAGCTTTCCATGGTCGCATTCAAGCACAGAAATTAGTACTGTTGCACATTGTTCAGCCTCAGGAAAATATTAGGCTTGTTAAAGAAAGAAAGAAAGAAAGAAAGAAAGAAAGAAAGAAAGAAAGAAAGAAAGTGGCTAGACCTTAAAACTGCAGAAATAGACTTGAAAACGTATAGGCAATACCTGATTAAATTTCAAAAGCCAGAATGGGTCTTCTGACCATTAGGGCCAAAATGTGGGTATTCTTCATAGTTCCTTTCTATCGCTCGCAAAAGCAGAACGAAGTACACTATGTAAATATATTCAAGTGACCCTCATTTACATAAGTTATGTACCGTATTTTTTGCACCATAACACTCACTTTTTTCCTCCTAAAAAGTAAGGGGAAATGTCTGTGCGTGTTATGGAGGGAATGCCTACGGGTGGCATGCCTACGGATTTTCCTCCTCTAAAAACTACGTGGGTGTTATGGTCGGGTGCATGTTATAGAGCAAAAAATACGGTACATTACAGAATTTGGGTTGCCTCGATGCAGAATGTGAGAGCCAGTACAGTATGTTGGACTACGAATCTGGAAAATCCAGATTCAAATCTCTGCTAGGACATGAAGTTCGCTGAATGACTTTGGGTCAATCGCCGTCTGTCAGCCTAAGCTCCCTCACAGGATCGTTGTGAGGATAAATTGTGGAAGAGGAAGAGCTCCTTGGAGGAAGAAAGTGATAAAATAAAACGCAAGCCCTCCGTTTAAGTTTCCAGGCCTGACCTTGGAGACTTGCATCAGCTTAAAACTAGTGTGGGAGTCAGCAAGACCTAATGGAGGACAAGTACTATTTAGGGGAATGTAGATAAGGCAGTAATATTTTATTCCTTATTAATTAATCTGGAATAGCTACCATTTTTCATAGTTCAGCGACTCAGGGTTGCTAATTCAGATTAGAATCTTCACTCCCCACAAATTAGGAACCCCTAATGGTGTGAAAAGGAGTTAGGTTCAAGGAATTAAACTGAAACTGCCTCCTGTACCGTAGATTCCTTTTCAGTGCACATTTCTCTACTCTCTCTTTCTTAACTCCTCTCTCAAAATAGTAAATGTAGCATCTGGATTCGTGATTATCATTTGACCTTGTTCACTTCTAGCATCTTTAACTAAGCTCTTAAAACTACAAGAGATGCTTGGCCCTCCAAACACAACGGATTTACTGTTTCAGTAAATGGAAGGACAAATGTGTTGCAACACATTCATTCAATAGGTTGTTATTTTCCATGAGTTTGCTGCTGGAGTTGCTTGATTCAGAGGGATAAAAATGGAAATAAGGCAACTTTGTGGAGGTGGCTCTGCAAGCATGAGGCAAAAGGAGATGATCACCCAAGGAAGAAATTCGGGGTGAAGTAAAAGGGGGCAGCAAAGGGGGAAAGGAGAGAGTTATGACCTATGATGGGGCAAATCGTGTCCTCCATCATGGAGGGCATGTGTTGTGGTGAGATCACCATAAACTGCCTCCCTGTGGTGGGGTGGGACCGTTTGGATGGCCACAACACCCCATTGGTTGCCCTGGTTGCTATGGTTGCCCCCGGTTGCTAGGGCAGAGATTTGACTAATTGGGATGGCTATGTTCTGAAATGCTTTTTTTTTTACTGGAGATGATGAAGGTTGAACTTGGGACCTTATGCAAGCAAAGCATTTGTTCTGCCACAGAGTTATGTGCATGCAAACCATCACTGTGCCCCCATCAACAGGGGACATTTCTACAGATTTCTGGAACCATTACAGACCTTCCTGCAGTCCTACTCCAACCTGGTACTCTCCAGATGTTTTTGACTGCCCCTACATGAACCTCCCCGGACCCTGTGTTCATTATCTGAGGCTCTTATTTGTGTGTCCCCTCCAGGGGGGCTGTGGAGGGTATCAATGCATTGCCGGGCCTTCTTAGTGGTGGCTCCTTGCCTGTGGAATGCTTTCCCCAGAGAGATGAGCCTGGCATTGTCAATATTTAGGTGCCAGGTGAAAACATTTGTATTTACCCATGCATTTTGCTCACAATTGGTGTTCATCTTTTAGTTGGATGTGTCCTTTGTATGTTATGGCAGGATGAGCACTTTTAGTTTTTTATTTTTTGGTGTATTTTAATTTGCTATTTGTACTTTAAAAAAAATTGTAAGCCACTTTGATGCTTTTTTTTTGTAGTAAGTGGCAAACAAAGATAGGTAAATAAACAATAGTTATTTATTACATTTCTAGCTTGCTTTCCCCCCTAAAGTAACACAGGGGCAAACAACACAATAACAAAACAATGCAGTTTAAAATGAAATGAAAAACGTATTTAAATCATTTAAGAACATCTAAAAACACTAATAGCATTTCAAAACGTTTAAACTTAAATCATGTACCCTCACAGCTAATGGCTTCAAGGTTGCCAGAAACAGTATATTTCAGCCATCAAATGCCTGGGTGAACCGGAATGTTTTTTTAAAAAATCCCCCTGAATTTTAAAAAGAGGGTAGATAGATATACCTGGCAGGGAGAGCATTCTACAAATGGGGATTCACCACCAAGAAGACCCTGTCACGGTCAACGCCAACCAGGCTGCACCCAGATTACACATGACATCTATAATGCAGCTGTTTGTGGGACAGACGTCTTCTTCATTCTCATCCGCAGAGTTCTGTGATGTCTTCAGAGTTGGAAGTGCAGCAGAAGCCTGTGATGGGCACTGTGTGTTTTAAGTTCCTCTCTTTCCATCTCTCTGTCTGTCTCTAGGATATGCTGCAGAATTCTCCTAACTCAATGACTGCAGTATCCGGCAACCCCCAAGGAATCGTGGTGCCCGCATCAGCACTGCAGCAGGGGAACATCTCCATGACAACAGTCAACTCACAAGTTGTGTCAGGTGGGAGGCGTGGAGCGTACGTCTGACCATGTTAGTCGCGTCTTTTGCATGCTTGGTATTTTTAAACTCCCTCAGATAGTTAGCTCTGAATTGTGCATAATCGTGAGGAAAACCTGGGGAAACTGGCTGTGTAAAAAAAAAAACCTCTCATTGCACTCTCCATTCCCCTCTTAAAAGCCACTGTCATTCACCCACAGACCCACTCTGATATCTCTCTCACATAAATACAGAACTTCTAACACACAAATCACTCAACATGTGCATTGTTAGGCTTTTTTGTAATAATTCAAGGGGTTTTGAAGCTCTAAACAGCCTCGGCCCGTTTACCTGAAGGAGCGTCTCCACCCCCATCGTTCAGCCCGGACACTGAGGTTCAGCTCCAAGGGCCTTCTGGCAGTTCCCTCACTGTGAGAAGTGAGGTTACAGGGAACCAGGCAGAGGGCCTTCTTGGTAGTGGCGCCCTCCCTGTGGAACGCCTTCCCATCAGATGTCAAGGAAATACGCAGCTATCATATTTATAAAAGACATCTGAAGGCAGCCCTGTTTAGGGAAGTTTTTAATGTTTGATGTTTTATCATGTTTTTAATATTCTATTGGGAGCCGCCCAGAGTGACTGGGGAAACCCAGCCAGATGGGCGGCGTATAAATAAATTACTACTACTACTACTACTTTCTGTCTGTCAGTGAAGGGCCACAGCTCAGTGGTAGAGCATCTGCTTTGCATGCAGAACGTCCCAGGTTCAATGCCTGGCTTTTCCATACAGGGCGGAGAGGTACTCCCTGGCCCAAACACTAGAGGACTACTGCCAGTCAGTGTAGACTGTAGTGAGCTAGATGGACCAAGAGTCCTAGTAAAGATTCCCAGAAAATGGTCTCGTCTGGTCTCCTTGCACTGTTTCTTGAGGATGTCGGCACGTCTGTTAGAACCATGCCTCTATGAAACCCCTGAATTCCATATGCACCCAAGTGTTATGATGAGTGAAGTGATCAAACAGGTAGAATGTCTTGCGGTGGCAAACCAGACCCTGCCCACTGTCGGTGGCTGGCATCCTTGTGGAGCTGTGCCTGCTCTCCCCCCTCTCCTCCCACCCCACTATTTAAATTTTTTCCACAGCACCCTAAAGCAACACTAAGGTACTTGGTGGGACTGTGGGAAGTTTAAAATTGTGGCTTCCCAGGGATTGCTGCTGTAGTCCTCATGGTACGGCAGCATGGCTTACCTGGATTCCCAGTCCCAGAATCATTTCCGGTTACCAAGGGAGGGTTTAGGAGGTTGGTGCAGTGGAGGTGCAGTGGCAGGAATGGTGGTTTGGCTCTGCCACCGCGCCCATACCACACCAGCCTCCCTGCCGCCTTGCCCCTCTCCCTCCCGGTAACCCACAGTGTCACCCTGCCCCTATGCCCTGATAGGTATCAGGCAGCATTCCAGGGCCTGGAAATGGCTCTGATTCAAATCAACTCAACGTGTGGGATGGGATCGTTCCCACTGGCCCCTCCGTGTGTTATTTCCCTGCAATAAGAGAGAGTACAGATTGCAGAGAGAATCCAGTTTGCACATGGATAGACCCTGTGCAGGCTCTGTTTGTGCTTCCCCCTCCCTTGTCCACACATTGACTTTACCTGAATTGCCATCTGAATAGGGCTAGGAGCTCGTGAGCAATTGTTATTCAAGAAGCATTCTCTTGTCAGGAAAGTGACACCGGGGCCTCACTTTCGATTCTTGCTATACTCCTTCCTGACATGAAAATGGTGGATCGGGATCAGGCCTTTTGCTTTGTAATTGAGACCAAATCAGATTTACAACACACTCTCTTCCTGCTGAAATGTCACAGCATTCCTGTATCTGCAGCAGATTATTCTTCCCAGTCCCATCTCATCCCATCACACCTAGTTTGGTGGCAGAGCATCTCCTTTGCATGCAGAAGCTCTACGGTCCAATCCCTGGCATCTCCAGGTAGGGCTGATTGAGACCCCTGCCTGAAATCCTGGAAAGCTTCTGCAAGTCAAGATAAACAAGCGATAGACGCACTGATGGTCTCGCTTGACATGACAGCTTCCTTTGTACCAGAGCATGGACTCTGGTGGTTTGCAGAGTCTCCCTTCCCCGTCTAAAAGTGTTGCCACTTTCTTCTCCATTCCTATCAAAATGAAGCCAAATTCAGATGAATCGGTTTAAATGTCCTGGAAATTATAATAATAATAATATTTTTTTATTTATACCCCGCCCTTCTGGCTGGGTTTCCCCAGCCACTCTGGGCAGCTTCCAACAGAATATTAAAATACAATAATCTATTAAACATTAAAAGCTTCCCTAAACAAGGCTGCCTTCAGATGTCTTCTAAAAGTCAAATAGTTGTTTATTTCCTTGACATCTGGTGGGTGGGCATTCCACGGGGTGGGTGCCACTACCGAGAAGGCCCTCTGCCTGGTTCCCTGTAACTTGGCTTCTCACAGGGAGGGATCTGCCAGAAGACCCTCAGCATTGGACCTCAGTGTCTGGGCAGAACGATGGGGGTGGAGACACATTCACCTCCCTGAATTTTTTTATTATTATTGATTAATTTGTATTTGTATATTATGTGAGGTAGGTTAGGCTAAGAGATAACGACTGAGCTAAGGTCATCCATTGAGTTTCATGGCTAAGTGGGGATTTGAACCCTGGTCTCCCAGACCCTAGTCCAACAAGCTTACCATTACACCACACTGGCTTAGACTGAGGTGGATATGTGTTCATATTACTTTCACCACACTAGCAGTGCAATCCTATGCATGTCTGCTGAGAAGTTAGTTCCATTGAGTTCAGCAGAGCTCAGTAAGTGTGTGTGTCCATAGGACTGCAGCCTTAGAATGATACATCTCCCTTCATCTTCACCTGGGCCAGGGAACCTGTGGCCCTCCAGATGTTGTTCGACTACAGTACTCATCATCCCTAACCATTGATCATGATGCAAGCTGGAGATCAATACCATATGGAGGGTCTCTGGTTTCCCATTCCTGCCTTAAAGCCTTTATGTCTGTCTTCATCCTTAAACTGTCTTTAAAAAAAAATTCTAAGAAAGAACATAAGTAAATCAAACAAAATAAAGTTTCTTAGTTCCAAAGAAGACCAGAAAATGCAATAAGCTAAACGGGGCACTGCCATCTATTAAGACAAATTGTCATAGAATGAACAAAACAACAACAAACAAACAAACAACAGGCTGATTTGAGAAATGCTATACCAAAATATTGTTCGTATAAGAAATAAGTGTAAAGCATCTGTCAATCAATATATGAGTCTGATTGTGTTTGTCCATCAAATGCCTGTATTTGTTCAGTCAATTTCTCCATCAAGGCTAAATCCTAAATCCTTCTGTGTCCACTGAGGTGCAAATTCTTACTGGTTTGCTAAAAAGACCAAACAAAAAAAAATGTTGCCTGTGACATTTGTCTTTACCCTCCAAATGCCTTCTTATAGGGGATCCTGCAAGAAAACTCTTGTGGCTTTAGCGGGGTGGGCATGATTCTGTTTATTTTTTCTCATGTCTCTCTGGAAATATACTAAATCCAAATAATGGATTTAGATCCATTATGTTTTGGCTGGTCCTGATTTCTAAGACAGCCTATGGGATCTTTCAGGTGAAGATGGCTGTGGGGATCCCTTCCGATACAGGTTTCCCCCACTGAACTTTCGATTCAAATGCATGAGGCTGGTTGAAACTTCTTCTTTTTTCTGTTCTGCCGATAGATTTCAGCTGTCTTCCTAAAATTCTGCTGTGAAATCCTGTCTCTTTGCCAGGTGGAGCCCTTTACCAGCCTGTAACTATGGTAACGTCTCAGGGCCAGGTGGTAACTCAAGCAATCCCACAGGGAGCCATTCAGATCCAGAACGCGCAGGTAAGACCAACCGCCTAAGAGAACTGGGGAACCAAAGAGGGTCAGGAGATCACTTAGGCTCTGGTTTGTTTTGAAGCATTCAAAATGGAAGTCCGTCTAAGACTTCGCAGATCTGGATCTATCCTTTCAGAGAGGAGAATGTGGCGTAAGATGCACCAGGGGTGGTATTAAGCTGCCACATTCAAAACAGGGCTGTTTCTCCTGGCAGACAATCGTCTTCCAATGAATATATGTAGAATATATGTATATTCCAATGAATATATGCGGGTGGCACTGTGGTCTAAACCACTGAGCCTCTTGGGCTTGCCAATCGGAAGGTCGGCGGTTCGAATCCCCGCGACGGGGTGAGCTCCCATTGCTCTGTCCCAGCTCCTGCCAGCCTAGGGGTTTGAAAGCAGGCCAGTGCAAGTAGATAAATAGGTGCCACCACGGCAGGAAGGTAAACGGTGTTTCCGTGCGCTCTGGTTTCCATCACGGTGTTCTGTTGCACCAGAAGCGGTTTAGTCATGCTGGCCACACGACCCGGAAAGCTGTCTGTGGACAAACGCTTGCTCCCTCGGCCTGAAAGCGAGATGAGCGCCACAACCCCATTGTCGCCTTTGACTGGACTTAACCCTCCAGGGAAGGGACGCATGTGGTGCTGTGGGTTAAACCACAGAGCCTAGGACTTGCCGATCAGAAGGTCGGCGGTTTGAATCCCCGCGACGGGGTGAGCTCCCATTCCTTGGTCCCTGCTCCTGCCAACCTAGCAGTTCGAAAGCACGTCAAAGTGCAAGTAGATAAATAGGTACCGCTCCAGCGGGAAGGTAAATGGCGTTTACGTGCGCTGCTCTGGTTCGCCAGAAGCGGCTTAGTCATGCTGGCCACATGACCCGGAAGCTGTACATCAGCTCTCTCGGCCAATAAAGCGAGATGAGCACCGCAACCCCAGAGTCGGTCACGACTGGACCTAATGGTCAGGGGTCCCTTTACCTTAACTTTAATCCTCCAGGGGCCCTTTACTTTTTTAACCTACCTTGGCTAGGCCCAAGTCTGCATAGCTTTAGCAAGGTGGTGGCCTTGTATGCGTTCAAAGCATAATTTGTAACTACCCATTATGGAAGGGTAGCAAGAACACTATGCTTTAACATGACCTGTAGTTCCACCCCAGGGTGATAATGGGAGAAGTGTACAAACCACTAGCCAAGCCTTTTCTCTAATACCACCATGGGAGATGTTGGTGGGTGGGCTCAGCCCCAGGATCTTTTGCAGTTGGCCCCAGTTCTCCTGCTTCTTAACCTTAATTACTTTTTTTAAAAAAAACACAACTTTATTTATAGGATATCTGTTGGAGACTGCAAAGTGCAATGCTGGTGAGATCTCACCCATGCACAACTTTAATATCCCAGTGGCATCAATGCACATCCATTCGCATTGGGAATGGGGGGGGATTCAGTTTGTTTCACATTTAAATGCACATCTACCAATTTTACCCATCCTAAAACAATACAGAAGCCAACATGCAAATGTTCTGTGAAATTCACATTTCCCCGAATTTTGCAATAAATTCCACCAACTGAAGAAATGTGAACAAAAATGCATATGTTACAGGAAAGTGGGCGTAAAAATGCATATATTGGTGAAAATAACATACAAAAATGCATCGTATTGGGTGAAATTTCTTTCTAGATATGTATATGTTAAGCAAGATCGCATGCAAACATGTATCTGTTAGAGAATCATGCGATAAAATGCTGATCAATTTTTACTAGGGGGTTTTAAAATGTGCAAAAATGTTTGAAAAAAATGAGAGACTGAGAGGAAATTGTTCGTTCCTAATTTGTATATGCAAATGTTATGCAATTTTTTGTGTACCTGTTCCCTAAATGCTTTAAGAATCTAGCCATGCCCCTAAATACAATTTTCAGTGGGTTCCCCCCCCCCAAAATAAAACACTACCATCTATCTCCATCCTAGGAGGCATTTAAATCACTCTGCTAATTGGAAAATTCAGAGAACAGAGGTACAAATAATGGAGATTTTATTGTAGTAGGAAATAGCATTCCCAGTTAGTTTCTGCATCAGAGTTTTGCGGGCAGAAAATCCTTACCTACTTCTTGAAATGTGTCCCACTTATTCTGCCCCCGCCCTATTCTGTATTAATGAGAAGCAAATCATACACTGCTTGCTATATAAGCTCAGATCTTTTTTTATAAAATAATAATAATAATGAAAAAGCATAGGCATTGATGTACTGACATTTCCTACTGAGTCAGCACTGGCGGGACCACAACTGCACCCGATCAGTCTCTGAGCTCCTTTAAAATCTCTCTGGTCCTCTCTCTACATTAGAGCTTTTCTTTCTTTCCTTTTTTCCCTTTTTACTTAAAGCTTAATAATAATATAAAAACCTATTGGAAAAGGCATTGGCAGGCCTGTCATATCCCCCAATTCCTCGTCTTTCTCTCAGCTCGGGGATGAGGAGTGGAAAACAAAACCTGAATCTCAATTCTATTTAATGTGTAAAAGCTGTTGCTAGCTCAGATCTTAGAGTGAAATTGATCAGATCTGTTGAATACAAGTATGCTGGGAATATTGTGGCACTGGTGGAGCCCTGGACAAGCACTCCTAATGTTATTTCTGTATTGCCTGGGTAATTTATTCAGCCCAGACCTTGCAATACATCCCAAGCGGTACCTGGGGGAATCATTTATACCTGACACAGGGCTGCCATCCTGATGTTTAATTCATGCAGGAGAAATGTTTTTATGAAGAACCTTAAAAAAAAAGTGTCTGTGTCTGTGTGTGTGTTTTTTAACTTGACGTTGAGATTCCAGTTTCCTGCAACCTCATTAAAAACTTCTCTCCCCCTGCTTCCCAAGATCTTTGCATTTCCTCTTCTTTTCTGCCAGCCTTAAAAAAATAAAATAATAACCTTCTTCTGCTAAGAAGAATCCTATTGAGAATTTTACATTTTAACACTGATTAATAGATTGAAGGGTATTTTAAGGCTATTTACTGGGAAGTGACTTACACGGAAATCAAAAAGGCCAAAGCAGTTCCATATTAACCAGTAGGCACTTCAGGCATCAGCAAAGCAGGGGCACCCCAAAAAATATGAGAAATTTCTCTATGAAAGGATTTTGCATTCAGAAACTCGAGGGGGGGCGCTATTTCATTTCAGCATACATGTAAGCTTTGTGTCACTTTGAAAAATCAATTTCTTTATTTTTTGGTTTAGTATTTTTTTCAAATTTTGAATTGCATACGGTGGGCACTGTATGTTTTTCAGTACTTGGGGCCTCTAAAACTCTTGATCCAGCCCTAGATGAAAGGCTGGTTCACACAACAAAGCAAGCAGCTTGAGTTTGTTCCCCTCTTCGCCTCTCTCCATGAGTGTACCCAAACTTGCATTGTGTGAACTGGAATACACATGCACTGATGCCTGCACTTGAGTTGCTGGTCAGGGTCAAGGGATGTTCCCCAGCTTCCCCCTCCCCAAGACTAGAACAGTGGACATTTGCTTATTAAAAGATAGAAGCAGCCTCTGGCCTGAAGAATTAGGGCCATTCTGCGCTATTATATAGCAAGAGCAGATGCAGAAGATTTCAGCATTCCCCCAGATTGCATTTTCAGGTAGGGTTGCAGGTAGGTAGCAGCAGAGGTAGGATGCAAACATCATTTCTTAGAAAGTCTCCTCCTTACAGAGGGGAGGGGTTGTCAGCGGGAGCCATTTCCCGCGTTGGCAGGGGAAAACCAATCAGGTTGAGGCTCAGGGCGGGGTTTAGCCCCCCCAAATGTGGACGCAGCAGCGCTTCCCCTTCATTCTGCTGCTGGTTTTCGTCGGATCACCCACCCTCTCTCCCTTTAGTTCACTGCTTGGTTCTTGACATTGCTATGGACCTGTGGTTGGTTGCCTTGGTTGGCCAAGGGGCCTGGTAGGAATTTTTATCCAACTGGCAAACTGGCACCAGCCACTTGGTTTTTCGCCTACCTCGTAGCAAATCGTCACAACTTTTGGTATTGGCAGTTAGGCACTGGAATATGTTTGTGGATTGGAGGGCAGGGTGTGGCCATCGCATACCCCTCCTCTTTATGGGTGTTCCGGGAAGGGAATCTGGCGGTCGTGGATCCTGTCCAACGCCCTTGCTGGTGGCTAGAGCCATGGCACGACCCCCGGTGACATCAGGGGGAGCTTACAGTTGTATTTGCATCAACAGGCTCCTCCCACTGGTGGTTAACCCTTGATAAACTCACCCCTTCCTGAGGGGGTGGAGTCACGCTCTGTTGTTTTATCCAATGCCTAAGCCAATACCTCTCACATGCTGTAATCATGTTTTTAGCCCATTAACCTAATAACGTGTCCATGTGTCTTTCTTATTCTCAAGCGGGTGGCGGGTCCTTGAATCACAAACATAGGAAGCTGCCTTAAACTATTGCTCCATCTAGCTCAGTCTAGTCTACACTGACTGGCAGTGGCTGTGCGGGGTTTCAGACCACAGCCTTTCCTCCACTACCTGGAGAAACTGTGGGTGGAGCCTGGGGTCTACCTGATAAACTTAGAGTTACTTTCTCCTTTATGATTCTCCCCATCTTCCAAGTCTGCACCTCGACTCCAAAAGTGGCATTTGGAGGTGAGATTTCCTGAGCTTTGCTCAAATTATTCCTTCCATGCTTTTCCACAACCTTTCCAGCATTGGTGCAAGGGTGCTTTCCGAGGAGAAAGATCAGAAGTCACTCCCTGTCCAAACCATTGTGCAGATGAAAATGTATGATGAAACCACGCCATTTATGTGTGCGGTCATAATTTGATGAGTAGCATGTTCTACTTTCCCTGTTGGAAGCAGTACGCCCCAGAAAGTCAGTTGCTAGAATCATCATCATCATCATCATCATCATCATCATCATCATCATTATTTATTAAACACAATCCATAGATCTCAGGGTGGTTCACAACACAAAAATACAATATCCAGAATGCGGCAGCCAGACTGGTGACTGGGAGTGGCCGCCGAGACCATATAACACCGGTCTTGAAAGACCTACATTGGCTCCCAGTACGTTTCCGAGCACAATTCAAAGTGTTGGTGCTGACCTTTAAAGCCCTAAACGGCCTCAGTCCCGTATATCTGAAGGAGCGTCTCCACCCCCATCGTTCTGCCCAGACACTGAAGTCCAGAGCTGAGGGCCTTCTGGTGGTTCCCTCACTGCAAGAAGTGAAGTTACAGGGAACCAGGCTGAGGGCCTTCTCGGTAGTGGCGCCCTCCCTGTGGAACGCCCTCCCACCACATGTCAAAGAGAACAACAACTACCAGACTTTTAGAAGACATCTGAAGGCAGCCCTGTTTAGGGAAGCTTTTAATGTTTGATGTATTACAGTATTTTAATATTTTTTGGGAAGCCGCCCAGAGTGGCTGGGGAAGCCCAGCCAGATGGGCGGGGTATAAATAAAAATAGGGGAGGGGGGACAAACAAATCAATAATCACCAGGCAGAGAGAGCACTCTTGCACTCATATACTCCTTTCAAGGCTTCCCATACGCATCTGATTGGCTGCCATGAGAACAGGGTGCTGGGCTAGATGGACTTCTGGCCTGACCTTGCAAGGCTCTTCCAGTCTTGCATCTTCATTCATAAGCAGATTTATTTATTTTAACTCGAACGTTTGGCACAGCGGAAAAGCCTACTGATCTCCCTTTCTTCCCCAGCTTCTAAGTGTTCCTCCTAAGTTAGTTTTGCTCTCCTCCTCTCTGAATAGCGCAAGCTCCTCTCTAGCCTCACAAGAGCCACCGTGAAATCGGACCGACGTTGCGATCTGTGTCACCATGGCAACCCAGGCTCCTCTTTCCCTTTTCTTTTTCTCCCCTTTTTCACCTGCATTGTTGCTTAAGCTTCCCTTTCTCTTTCCCTGCCCTGTAGGTTAACCTGGACCTGACCTCTCTCCTTGACAGCGAAGATAAAAAGTCAAAGAACAAACGAGGAGTCCTGCCGAAGCATGCCACGAATATCATGCGGTCCTGGCTCTTCCAGCATCTTATGGTGAGAGGAGTTAACAAGTGTGTCTGAGCGATTAACCCCTTGGGATCGTTTTTCCATTAAGGAGAAGCCAGTCCAAAGGGTGCTCACTGCCCGGGTTTCCATGAAGTGGCTTGCTTATCTAGGATAAGCACCAACATCTTCACAATAGCCAGAGAAAGAGACTGCAGACAGGAAGCTGTGCACTATTCTTTATCTTGTGGATTAGAGGAAAAAGCCAAGCAGCCCATTCCTAAGGATCTGCTTTAGTAGCTGTACAGTAGGTGCAAGCAGTGGCTTTTTCCGCCGCAGCTTAAGCATGCACATACTAATGGCAAGCAGGGCAGAAAAGGCCTTCTTTCTCTACACTGTACCAAAGAATGACAGACTTCTCAGGCTCTAAGGGACTCATTAGGTGCCTCTGGCTGCACAGAATCAAACACCTTTGTACCCAGGCCTAGGATGTGCCAAATGTTTACCTGTTTCAGTTTGCAAAAAAATCTTGTTTTCAGCGGGACTAAAATATTTCCTGGAAACACCTTTTTGAAACCCGTTTAGGTGTAGCTGCTTGCTGCTGTTTGTTCCTCCTCTCTCTCCTGACTTCAGTGCGGTTGTGTTCATCCGTTTCTGGTTAAAGCTGTGTTTTCTCGGGCAACTTATCCTAACCAATCAGGGATCACCAAGTGAATAGAATGTCATAGCACTACATAGCCAATCGGGTTTGACTATGGGGCAGCGTTACTGAGGGTAAACATAGACAATTGCCCTCAGAGTGAGGGCAAAAACAAACAAATATTACCTGCCCGTCACCCTAAGGTCCCAGGGCATGTCCACAATGATTTAAAATACAACATTAAAAAACAATTTATAATCGCAAGAATAGGGTGGCTTCTAAACATATGCAAGGGTCAAAGGGTAAAGAAGTGCATCTTCAGTATTCGATGAAAACATTATTGTGAAGGTGTCGGGTGCATCTCTCCCTGGACTGGTCACATGGGTGTTCCCAGCCAATCATCCATGAGAAAATACTTGGAGAAACCCTTGGGAAAGAAACAGCCAACAGGAGGCAGCCTTTTGCTAGCTACCCATTTTAAAAACCTTTTTTAAAAAGTAAATACAGTAGCACTCTCAATTTCTGCACTCTTCATTTCTATTATATATGTTGCTAACAAGACTGAGCTATGGGCGTGTGCATATATAGTCAGTGCCTTTCTTCTAGGAAAAAAAGGCACCACTACTCCCCATTAAGTTGTTACAGTAAGTGGCCTACTTTTAACCAGTGCTTTTATTCTAGGGGAAAGGGTCTGGTACTGTGTACTTTTGAGTTTCCCCAGAAAAAAAAACAACACCAGATATAGATACAGATACAGAGGTACCAAGGGACGTGGGTGGCGCTGTGGGTTAAACCACAGAGCCTAGGACTTGCCGATCAGAAGGTCGGCGGTTCAAATCCCCGTGACAGGGTGAGCTCCCATTGCTCGGTCCCTGCTCCTGCCAACCTAGCAGTTCAAAAGCACATCAAAGTGCAAGTAGATAAATAGGTACTGCTCTGGTGGGAAGGTAAACGGCGTTTCTATGCGCTGCTCTCATTTGCCAAAAGCGGCTTAGTCATGCTGGCCACATGACCCGGAAGCTGTACGCCGGCTCCCTCAGCCTATAAAGCGAAATAAGCGCCGCAACCCCAGAGTCGGTCACAACTGGACCTAATGGTCAGGGGTCCCTTTACCTTTACTGTGGTACCTTGGGTTACAGAAGCTTCAGGTTACAGACTCCGCTAACCCAGAAATAGTACCTCGGGTTAAGAACTTTGCTTCAGGATGAGAGCAGAAATCTCAAGGGGGCAGCAGGAGGCTCCATTAGCTAAAGTGGTACCTCAGGTTAAGAACCTTTTCAGGTTAAGAACGGACCTCCGGAAAGAATTAAGTTCTTAACCTGAGGTACCACTGTAAACACACAGAGAGAGAGAGAGAGAGAGAGAGAGAGAGAGAGAGAGAGAGAGAGAGATTCTGTAGCATTCAGTGAGGCAGAACATGTGAGGCACTGCTGCCATCCCGGCTTCCCAGCACAGCAGGTCATGGTCGCTTACTGAGGGGAGGCGCAAGAAGCTCAACATGTCATGGCAGTAGTGTTGGACTGGCTCCACCAAACTGCACCAAACACCCCATGCCTCACACCTCCCCTCTCCCTCTTGGTAAGTGGTAGCGACCCATTGTGTTGGAAAGCCAGAAGAACAAGAGTGCCCAACCCACATGCTTCACCAGTTTCTACTGAATAAATACTTCTTCTTCTTCAATCACTCATAGCTGAGTAAGATTGTCTTCCATAAACACAGTTTTAACAGTGAGTCCATAAGTGACTGAGGAGGCCAATTCTGGATCCACACGTCCTTCCATAGCAGGGACATTGGTTTCTGGTCAGAAGTTGATCACGGTGTGGATTTGCCAAGCGTGCCTTCCTCTTAGCATGTTTCTCCCTGAATATAGATACAGATGGACCTCAGTCCCAGGCCAGCATCCTGCTCTCACAGTGGCCAACCAGGTGTCTTTGGGAAGCCTGAGAGCAGAAGCTGAGCACAACAGCACTTTTTTCCATCGGTGAATCCCAGCAAAGGGCAGTCAGAAGCTTAGCGCCTCTGACAGTGGAGCAGTTGTCACAGACTAAAGCAAACCTGACCTACTTATAATCCTCCACATCAAATGCCACCCGTAAGTTGTGTCTCGTAGCCTATCAGGGATTCAATCAATCTATTGATCTTACTACCTTCTTTGGCCTTCGGAAACAGAGGCAGCTGTCAAGCATGTGACAGACCACAAGATATGACTGGCAGCATTTGGCTTGGTGTAGGCTTAGCTTAAAGGGAGAGACAGGAGAGAGCATGTCAGAAAACACGGCTGATGCGAGTTCTCATACTTATCCACAGACTGAGATCTGGATATCTGGATTTTGAAATCCTTACATTTTGATTTTTGTAGTTTTCGACATTTGTAGTTTTCGACTGATGTGCACATTTTTGAAAGCAGTTTCTCCTAATGTAATGCTTTTTGTATGTTAGTTCCACTGATGTGTTCATTTTTATGCAAACTTTCCCCCTAATATATGCATTGGTTGATAGGACAACTGCATTGCAAAATTCAGATTTTGAAGGAAGGTTGTGTTTGGGTTTCCTTGTTGATTTGGAAAGCACAGATTTGGTAAATTCAGGTTCAAATGTGAACTGGATCAAATTTCTCCCCATCCCTACCCCTTATTTTAAAATGTTTAAAACATCACTCACTTGATCCATGTGGCATTTTGGCACAAAGCAAAACATCTCACTCCAATGCATCTTGGCCTGTTGAACACAATAACTTTAAGAAGATCCTGGCTGCTAGATCAGACCAAAAGTCCCCCTTGTTCTCACGGGGGGCAACCAAATGCCTATAGGAAGCCCCCAGGCAGGATTCTGTGTGTCATGCCTGCCTGTTGCTTCTGGATCAGCCAAAGATAACATAGTCCCAAGCAGCCTACATTCAGCTGCTGCAAAAGTTGGGAAGGAAGAGGAGTCAATCAATTTGCACAATGGCACCAATTTTCTCTATGTCTAGAACACACGGAATATGTTCATATTCTACAATAAATGGTAGAGTTCCTCTAGAGGGAAAGCTCAGCCATGCTTTGCATTTTCCCTCCTATTTGCCAAAATTATTGGATAGAGGGAAACTGACCATTATGTGGAAGCAATACATGCTCTCATACTTAGGGCTATAGCTGCCACCTAGTGCCCAAGAGAGAAAAATATATTCCGATTTGCTAGACAACCAACGACCATCATACATGCATATGCCAACCCACAATCTAATAAGGAGATTTGGGGCCTAATAGCCTTTTTGTAGATGTATCCTGCTGGCTTGGGCTTCTTTGACTGGTTCAGGCCTCTTCATTCTCATGTGTTAATCAGCCCCGCCTCCTCCCTTGTGGATCAGTATTTCTTCTGTTTCTTCTCCAATGATGGACTGAAGCTGGAATTGCCCACTTCCCTTCATTTCACTCATTTGTGTGTTTCCTACAAGACTCTGTTCCCACATCTCATTGAGAACTAGAAACATGCAGGCACCTTTTCTGGATTCGACACCAGAAAGCTTGATTTTGAGCTATAGAATGATACACATCTGTTCATATTTCTAAACCTTAGATGTCACCCTTTTTTCAAGATCTGTGTTGTGTAAACAAAGCAATGCACAACATAGAATCTAATGGCTGTGTTCGGCTAGTATATGTGTTAAACACTGGGTAACAAAGGAAGCAGGTGACATACATATGCAACCCAACAAGTAATATCACCCTCAGCACTTTGAGAATAAAGAGCTTCAGCCCTAACTTTTAAATTTGGCTCTTCAAAATTCTGCTTCATTAAGTTAAGCTAAGGGTATACACATGTCTTTGGGGTAAACATGGTTTATATTGGGTTGCAGTTACAAAACTGAAAGTAAATAGAAAGCTGAACTAAATATTACAAATACAATATGTTAGTAAGTCAAGGGGGGAGAGCAGTTGAGTAGAGTTACAATTATTAATGCTGGGAGTGTTCCTCCTTATATTACAACCTGGGATGGGTCAGCCAGTGGGATTCATTAGCAATGAGATGTCTCCATCTAAGCTACTCAGAGTAGGCCCACTGAAATTATTGGTCCCCAGTTAGTTTTGTCTATTAATTTCAGTGTGTCTACTTTGAGTAGAACTAGCACCAGCTATAATCCACTAGGCAGGATTCAATGGCATTGTTGCACACTCTGCTCTCTCAGTGGGACTGTCTGCTCTGGAAGGTTTAGGGAATGTGGTTTAGGGAATGTGCGGGAGGAAGGGGGGAAGTCCCATTGCGCAAGCAGACCTTGTCTTTTTTTTTTTTTAAATTTTTTATTGGTTTTTCCACATATAATATAAAACAATACAAAAGACAAACACAAACAAACAAACATATAAACATGTATAATTTCATAGATTTTTTCATGTACCCAATTTCAGCGACTTCCCCATGCCCCCCTTTTCTGCATCTCTGTTTTGAACTTTTTTTCCAGCAACCCCTGATCCAAATTATTATTAATTCCTTTCTTTAGCCTCTTTCTTTCCTCTTATCAATCATTTATCGCTGCAAATCTGTTATGCTTTACCCATGACATTTTAACACTCAGTAATTTTGCAAATATTTTTAAGATAAAGTTTAAATTTCTTCCAATCTTCTTCCGCCGTCTCTTTCCCTTGGTCACGGATTCTGCTCGTCATCTCTGCTAGTCCCATGTAGTCGATCACCTTCGTCTGCCACTCTTCCAGTGTGGGTAGTTCTTGTGTCTTCCAATACTTTGCTAATAAAACTCTCGCTGCTGTTGTAGCATACATAAAAAACATCCTATCTTTCTTTGACACCAATTGGCCTACCATGCCCAGGAGAAAAGCCTCTGGTTTTTTGTGAAAGGTACACTTAAGCACCTTCTTAATTTCATTATAGATCATTTCCCAGAAGGCCTTAATCCTTGGGCACGTCCACCAAAGGTGATAGAAAGTACCTTCAGTTTCATTACATTTCCAACATTTATTATTGGGCAAATGATAAATTTTTGCAAGCTTGACTGGGGTCATGTACCACCTATAAATCATTTTCATAATATTCTCTCTTAAGGCATTACATGCCGTAAATTTTATACCGGTGGTCCATAACTGTTCCCAGTCAGCAAACATAATGTCATGACCCATGTCCTGTGCCCATTTAATCATAGCTGATTTAACCATCTCATCCTGTGTATTCCATTTCAGCAGTAAGTTGTACATTCTAGACAAATTCTTCGTATTGGGTTCTAACAATTCTGTTTCTAGCTTTGACTTCTCCACCTGGAAGCCTATTTTCCTGTCCTGTTTGAAAACTTCATTTATCTGGTAATAATGTAGCCAATCTCTTACTTTAAACTTCAGTTTCTCATAACTCTGTAATTTCACATTTCCACCTTCATGTTCTACAATTTCCCAATATTTTGGCCATTTAGATTCCATATTAAGTTTTTTAACTTCCTTAGCCTCCATTGGTGACAGCCACCTAGGGGTTTTATTTTCCAACAGATCTTTATAACGAATCCAAACATTATATAATGCTTTCCTAACAATATGATTTTTGAAGCTTTTGTGGATTTTTACCTTGTCATACCAGATATATCCATGCCAACCAAATCTATTATTAAACCCTTCTAGGTCCAAAATGTCTGTGTTCTCAAGAAGTAGCCAATCTTTCAACCAGCAAAAAGCTGCTGCTTCATAGTAAAGTTTTAAGTCCGGCAGGGCAAACCCCCCTCTTTCTTTTGCATCAGTTAATATCTTAAATTTTATTCTGGGCTTTTTGCCCTGCCAGACAAATTTCGATATATCTTTCTGCCACTTCTTGAAACAGTCCATTCTGTCCACAATCTGCAATGTTTGAAACAAAAACAGCATTCTTGGCAAAACATTCATCTTAATAACAGCAATTCGGCCACAAGCAGACCTTGTCACCCATGTGCATACCCCACTTTGTGCTACGTTGATTTCCACCCAACATGTTTGCAATTTACAGTGCAGTGTCCTCCTTTACACAATGCATAATGGTACCATTAATATTATAATAAAAGGTAAAGGTAAAGCACCCCTAAGGGACACGGGTGGTGCTGTGGGTTAAACCACAGAGCCTAGGGCTTGCCGATCAGAAGGTCGGCAGTTTGAATCCCTGCGACAGGGTGAGTTCCCATTGCTCGGTCCCAGCTCCTGCCCACCTAGCAGGTCGAAAGCACGTCAAAGTGCAAGTAGATAAATAGGTTTTCCTGTGACAGAGTGACAAATAAGTACCGCTCCGGCGGGAAGGTAAACAGCATTTCCGAGTGCTCCTCTGCTTCACCAGAAGTGGCTTAGTCATGCTGGCCACATGACCCGGAAGCTGTACGCTGGCTCCCTCGGCCAGTAAAGCAAGATGAGTGCTGCAACCCCAGAGTCATCCGCGACTGGACCTAACGGTCAGGGGTCCCTTTACCTTTACCTTTAAAGCACCCCTGGACCGTTAAGTCCAGTCAAAGGCGACTATGGGGTTGCGGCACTAATCTCGCTTTCAGGCCGAGGGAGCCGGCGTTCGTCCACAGACAGCTTCCCGGTCATGTGGCCAGCATGACTAAACCGCTTCTGGCACACGGAGGACCAAGACGAGTGCCAGAGAGCATGGAAACTCCATTTACCTTCCTGCTGCTTTGGTACCTATTTATCTACTTGCACTAGTATGCTTTCGAACTGCTAGGTTGGCAGGAGCAGGGACAGAGCAACAGGAGCTCACTTCGTCACAGGGAATCAAACCACCAACATTCCAATCGGCAAGCCCAAGAGGCTCAGTGGTTTAGACCACAGATAGTTCTTTAGAAAAGGATAGGTCTATTATATCATTTATTTAATTAGTTCTTTTTATATTTTACTTATATCATTTATTTATATCCTGTCCTTCACCTAAGGACCTCAAGGCAAAATGCATAGTCCCCATCTTCCTGCTTCCATTTTATTCTCACAACAGCCCTGCGATGAGTCTGAGAGAGAGAGAGTGACAGGCTCAAGTTCACCTTTGTGAGCAAATGAGCATTTGAACCCAGGTCTCCCTGGTCCTGGTGTAATATTCATTATGCACTAAACCATAGATGGGGAACCTATGGCTCTCCATATAGTATGTTTCTGAACTCATTGTCCCTAGTCATTGGCAATGGGACCAAGACTGGTGGGAGTTGGAGCCCAACAACTTCTGGTGAGGTCCAGGTTCCTCACTCCTGCTTTAGATGCTGGGGACATTGGACAAGGGGGGCCGTTATCCCACCCACGAGCTTCCCAAAGGCATCTGTCTGGCAACCGCTGGAAACAGATCACTGGAGTGTGATCTTACATCTGATCTTACACAGCAGGGCAAATCCTTTTTTATGTATGTTTTGAGACGAGTTCTAGGAGAAGCCAGGAAAGCCTTTGCTTGGATCTTGGGAGCCTGTAAAATGATACAAGGCAGGAAAATACAACATGGCAAGCAATCTTGCATGAAATACAGGAGGTGGGCTGAATGTGTATCTTATCGCCCTTTCTGTGACTCATTTTTTTCAGTCGTTGTTGTCAATGTGCCATAGCCTATAGGATGCTGCCTTGAGGAGCATGCTTTTTTTTTATTTTCCATCATCCGTTCACAACAGTTGGCTCCAACTGCAAAAGAATTAAAAGGCATTTGGCAGATTTTCCAGAGCACTATTTTACACAGCAATTAATACAGATTTATGCAATTAGCACTGTTAGAAAGAGACTCTGGGGCATTCCAGGCTTCTTGTCCCAATTATCCCAGAAGCTTTGGGGGAAGAGGGGGGTCGTTAGGATGCAGTTTTTAATCTAAATGTTTTTCACATTCAGTTTCGGGGTGTGGGCGTGTGGGGGTGTTCATTTAGCGATCAGTTCAATGGGCTGCATTTCACGGCACGTGGCAACCATTTCTCATAGTTGTAGCCCAAGGGAGGGCAGAAGATACATCTACTGGCAGATTCCCTGGGTGATCGACAACAGTAGATCCACAACCGTGTCCGACCCCTTATTGTTTAACAAGTGCAACAACAAAATGACTCCCCACCACTGAAATGGGGAGGGGAGAGGCGAACAGAAATGGATTTTGTATGTGGAAGGGCTGTGAACTCAATAATAATAATAATACTAATAATACCAATAATAATAAATATTTTTTTTATTTGTATCCCGCCCATCTGGCTGGGATTCCCCAGCCACTCTGGGTGGCTTACAGCATATATAAAAACATTTTTAAAAATCAAACATTTTTTTAAAAAAACAGAATATCTTATGCAGACTATAATTAAACCAATAAATCAACAGAAGATCATGATCATAACCATAATAATCAATATACAGTTGTACCCAAATTAAAATAACCACCAACCCCAACTAAACATTTATTATTATTATTATTATTATTATTATTATTAGTTTTATACATTTCAATAATTTTACAATCGTTTTAACATTTCAAAACTCGACTCCCTTCCCCCTCTTTCTGCGGTTCCTTAAATTTTTTTCTGCGGTTCCTTAAAATATTATTTATATTTTCTGCATGTTCCAAATTCACTTAATTTACTCATTTATTCATCTGCTTTAAATATATATTCTTATAAAACTGCCGGTTATTACAGTAATCCTGCCAATGTTCTTATCTTGCGCAGGGGCCATGCTAATCTTCTCTGTATTGTTACAATTTTAGTATTTGTGCTGCTGAAGGGAGCCCAACCCCAACTAAACATTTAATCAACCCCAACCCAACAAAAACAAAACAGAGGAACCAAAATTAAAACCGGTTTAAACATTTTAAAACATTTTAGCCAGCTGCCCCAACCCAAGAGTTGTTCCAGCAATGTCCCTCTGGCCTCCCAGGAGCCTCTTTTAGCTGTTCAAGGTGAGTCTGGCCCCGCCCCCTAGGCCAGGTGGAAATGGGCCATGCAGCAGGGAGTGGGCTTCTTTAGGGAAGTTTTTAATGTTTGATGTTTTATCACATTATTATTATTATTATTATTATTATTATTATTATTATTATTCTGCTGGGAGCCACCCAGAGTGGCTGGGGAAACCCAGCCAGATGGGCAGGGTATAAATAATAATAATAATACAATGGTACCTCGGGTTACATACACTTCAGGTTACAGACTCCGCTAACCCAGAAATAGTACCTCAGGTTAAGGACTTTGCTTCAGGATGAGAACAGAAATCGTGCTCCAGTGGCGCGGCAGCAGCAGGAGGCCCCATTAGCTAAAGTGGTGCTTCAGGTTAAGAACAGTTTCAGGTTAAGAACGGACCTCCAGAACGAATTAAGTACTTAACCCGAGGTATCACTTTTATTATTATTATTATTATTATTATTATTATTATTATTATTATTATTATTCCAGCACTCACGGCAGCAGCAATGGCCCTCCAGCCTCCCTCAGTCCCATTCTGGTCCTTACAATAGATTGAAGAACAGGGTGCCTGTCAACCGTGTTCAGCAGCTGTTCAGAGGCACCTAGTCTTTCATTCATTCAGTGTTGCTCTTGTCAAACTCAGAAGGGAGGAGGGTGGGGACAAACTAGACTTAGTTAGATCTGCCTCGCATTGGCCATGATGGTCTCTTGCTTCCCACCCTACCAGTCCCAAGGGACATCTGCTGCTGCCGAATGAGAGGGAAGTTGCCCGACACATCAGTGGCACCTTAGCAAAATCTCTGAGCTTGGGTGCATTCTTAGATTCCCACACGCACATGCATGGCCTCTACAGAAGCAAGCAGAGCTGTCCTGCCTAGAAAGAGGTTTGCTCTTCTCCCCTCGATGGTGCTGCATTTTGTTCCTTCAGGCTGCAGGGAGGACACTTGCAATAAATCCTTCTGTTTTCAAAGCACCTTTCCCATTAATTAATTAATTAAATTGCACAGCCGGCAAATCAGGGCTGTCAATCAGTTTCCATTGATTTGGCAGGCGGAATCGGTTCTGAGTTGCCCAAGGTCAATCTCTGAATCATGGAGAGATCCCAAACAGAGAACATCTCGCAAACCTTCTCCCTTTGAGGTGGGGATGTGGAGGAGCTATAGGTATTATAGCTCAAAGTAAGTAAAAGAAAGGGAAACGGGTGGCGCTGTGGTCTAAACCACTGAGCCTAGGGCTTGCCGATCAGAAGGTCAGTGGTTCGAATCCCCGCCACTGGGTGAGCTGCCTTACCTTTAAGTCAAAGAAATTAGATCATTTGACATCAATGGCACTCCTCCCCAGCATTTATTGCAATATATTTCTGCTCTGCCTTTTACGGCAAGGCCTCACAAGCCAGCTTATAAATTTTTAAAACTCTGCCAAGAATATAAGGTCCAAGAAATTCCTCCATGGCCTTGTTGACAATTTCATTTCCCAGAAGGTGGGAGAAGGAACAAGAGGATCATCTATATTGGACCTGGTCCTCATCAACAGGGAGAAACTGATTGACAAAATGAAAGTACTCAGAAACTTGGGAGGGAATGATCGTGTTTCATGATACAGAGGCAAGGGAAAGCTCGTGTGTGTGTGTGTGTGTGTGAAAGTTAATATATGTACATATTAGAAAATTTTACGTGATTTATTTATTTTAAAACATTAATAAACTCCTTAATTTAAATATATATATATCTTAATAAGCTTATAGCATAAAAACAAATAGTATCATTAAAACAAAAATGCAAAACATAAAATCAATAAAACATTCTATAGGGAGTGGAACCACAAGCAAAATTTCCTCAGACAATCTAAGTTACCTTCCAGGTCTATAGGACAGGTGGTTTTTCAGGTAACCTGTTTGCAAGTTGTTGTTTTACATGCAATCATCATCATGTTACTCTTAATAATAGTGTAACCAGTATAAGATTGGTATAATGTGAGCTGGTCTATTAGGATCTTAGCAGCTGCATTTTGCACCAGCTGAAGTTCTGCGCAGTCTTCAGGGGTAGCCTTATGTAGAGAGCAGCAAAGTCATCCAGTCTGGATATAACTAGCAAGTAACTGAGTCCAAACCTGTGTCTCCCAGGAAAGGTCACAGTTGGTGAAGCTTCTAACGGCACTGATACCAAATACATTTTAATTTCTCTTGTTTCATTTGACACATTTATATCCTGCTTAGAACATGACTCAAAAGAAGCCAACACCAAAAGCGTTTTATTTAAAAACAAAAAAAAGTTAAAAATGTACAGTAAAAAAAATTATTTCACAGCCGCAAGAGAGCCCCGCTTTGGGCAACAGCCCAGTGACACCTAACTAAGGAGCTACCAGCAGATTGTTTCTTTGTAAACTTTTTCCTGTTAAGCTACATTGGCCATTTTGTACTATTTCTTAAATTCCTCCGTTCTCAGCTTCCAGTCCTTGAGTTTAGTTTACTATGACAATAGCTCAAAATCACTCTCTGCAATGCCTTAAAATGTCCAATGAGCACTTTCCCCCTCTGCTTAGATAGAAATAACCCATCAGGAAAGCATCTTGGGAAAGCAAAATTGCTCCAATATCACTTGCTATAGATTTTAGCTTAGAAGTTGTAGCTCCTCGCGAGGGCTTTAAATCAAGAGCAGCTTTTATTAAACGAGAGCCTCTTTATAAGCCAGTGTTGTACGAGTCGCTTACTGAAGATGGCATCTGAGCTAGAAAATAAAAAGGCGAAGTCCAAGGCCAGGCAGGTGGCTTTGAATAAAAGCGGGGTGTCGCTGCTGAAGGTTATTCATACCTGAATCCTTACACCAGGGGTGGTGAAGCTTTGCCCTGCAGATGTCCTCCTTGGCCACAGGGTTGGCCAACCCTGCCATGCACCCATTTCCAACACAGATGTCTACATCTTGTGCAGTAGCACCTGGTGCCCACTGGCACTGGTGGGGTCGAAAGCAGGGAGGGCAACAGTAGGTGGAGTCAGTGCCAATGACACAGGCAGGGCCAACTAATTCTGGTTTTTCATGCCATCCTGCTCCCTGCTAAGTTCTGCAAGACTAAGGAGGAGGGAACTGACTGCCTGGGCCACTCTCTGGGTCAGTTGTAAGAAGGCAGGCAGTTGTGAGTGTGGGAATGTTTAGGGATGCGTAGAGGATATATTGTCTAAGATATCCTATCCCAAATTGTCTTTACAAGTTCAACAAAATCAGCAGAGTTAACATTCCCCCTTTTCCTAAACACACGCACAGCAGATAGCTTGCTCAGACTCGTTAGAGTCTCTGTAATTATTTCCTGGTATTTTCCCCGTTTAATCCCTCCTAAAATAAGATGCTACACAGTCTTCTGTTAAGCATAAAACGTTTACTCACAAGTAATCATCTGTTCACACAAAGGTTCCTAGAAGGCAGACTTAAAAGGTTATAACATAGTTTAAATGTGGTGACTATCTCCTTATGGGAGAAAGCACCCCTTTCCTTCTCTTGGCCTGGAGCCAAGGGTGCATCTTAGTAGTGCTGTTATTAAGATGGCATAGATAGAGACAAGAGAGACAAGTTGGTCGCCAGCCTGTGGTTCTGGTTCTTTCTACTTCAGGAGAGGCCACACACAACTCAAGTTACACATAGGAAGTTTTGTCTCAGTCCTGGAAAACAGGAAGTTCCAGCTAGAGGATGACATAACCTTCATGTCTACTCTAGCCATGTTGTGTTTGACTACACCTGATTCTTACATCCCGCAGTGAGCTGGCTAGTGGCAGTCTAAGGCTGGTGGGGCAGTGCCCCATTCTCCCTAATGTATCAGCCTCCGCTGGTCCTGTTGGATGGGAGAAGAATTCACAGAACTCAGATTCAAAAGCAGACTCAAATCAGGTCAGATCATGTTGAGAATCTGCAGTCCAGCAGATTCCAACGGAGGTGGTCCCAGGGTACCAGAATTACCTCTATCCTTTTAACTGTTTCTTTTCTTTTAAAAAAAGTTCCAATATGCATCATCCAGCCAGCGCAGGGATCCTCATCTCTGTGCACTTTGAAATCCAAGTCGCCCTGCGAGCAACAGGACTTGATGATGTTCCATTGCTCTTAGAGGGGGATGCAGGTTAAGATCATGGCTGATCCTTGTTTATATGTGTAGCCAACCATGATTCTTCCATACAATTTCCTCTGAAAGTGACAGAAGCACATGGCAGCATGGGTCTTTTAAAGAAGTATTGGGGAGAGGGGGAGAGAGAGAGAGAGAGAGAGAGAGAGAGAGAGAGAGAGAGAGAGATGCACATTGCACACTGGTCTTGCTCTCCAAACACGGTGCACCCTCAGGAAATTGTTTGCTCGGCGAACATTTGCATAACGAGTCAATGATTTCTATTGATTCCTATGGGGAGATTTCTAATGCGTTCCTGACCACGGCATCTCGACCCTGAATTGACAAAAAAGAAACTGGGAAAGCCCCCTGAATCCTTGCAAAAGGCAAACTAAGAAGGGGGAAATGCTCTCGATTGTCCAGTCTCTCCCCCTTTCTCCTACTCACCTTGGTTAAGTATCATGGTTTCTGGTGAAACAGCTTCGTGAACCAGCAAAACACAAAAAAATAAGGCTTATTTAAGGCTGCTTATTCATTTACAGTACTACACGCAGGTCCAGTTCTTTGTATATCTGAATCCGTGGTGTGAATAGTGAGGTTTAGTTACTAATTCTTCACATTTGGATAACTGAATTTTCTATCATGAGCATTTGGATAGTGGGACCTTCATGTAGTTAAGAGGACAGAGGCAACACTGCAACCACTGGACCTCCTCATAAGTATATTTGTTTATTTTAACTTTTGCCTTTAAAATCTGCATTGCATCTGGATGGGATGAAATTAGTTCAGTCCCCATGTAGAACTGGGACTGCCTGAGAATCATTGGGTCCATCTATACTTACTCTCCAGTGTTATGGAAAGTAAATAGCCTCTGGCCTAGACTATGTAGCAACTAGTACCATCAACTTGACTTTTTGAACATGGTCACAGAAACACAATTAGAATAGCACTGTGTGTTTTACACTCATAGTGCTTAAAACTGAGCAACATGAATGGCAGCAAAAACCAAAATCTGTTGTGATTCAGAAGCTTTTGTGGTGATAAGCCGTAAATCAAGGTTCTGCTTGCTATGCAGCAAGCAAAATTGGAATTAATGGTTCATCTGCCATCACTAAGCTAAGTTGCTGCTGCCCTCTGCTGCCCAAACAGTAGAACAAACCTGTTTAAAGAGAAACATTTGAAAAATCTGAAAAAGTACCTGGCATTTATATGTAAGGATGGAGGAGAAATTTGATTCAGTTCACTTTTAACTGATTTGCAGCTTTCAAAACAATACAAGAATCAAAACACAGCCATCCTTTGACATTCTCTGAATTTTGCAACCCCAAAAAGTGCACAGAATTAATATACTGGCATAAAGTATGTGCAAAAATACATGTATTTGTGAAAATAAGTTACAAACACATACTATGTTAGGGGAAATTAATTTGCAGAAATTAATGTGACTGCAAAATTGCATATGTACGTACGTACGTACATACGTGTGTGTGTCTGTGTGTGTGTGTGTTAGGAGAAATTTGCAGTAAAATACTAGCGAATTTTCATGAGGACTTTCGATTTTTTATAAAATTGCAAACTGATGTGGAAATGTGAAGGGGTGAGTTTAAGACTGGAAAACGGGGAGAAACAGAAAATTGTCGGATTTCCCCATCCCCATTTACAGACACAGAATTTCTGGAGCATCCAAAGTATTTCATATACTTAACTCGTAAAGATATAAGAGGGACACGGGTGGCGCTGTGGGTTAAACCACTGAGCCAGGACTTGCCGATCAGAAGGTCGGCGGTTCGAATCCCCACGACGGGGTGAGCTCCCGTTGCTCAGTCCCTGCTCCTGCCAACCTAGCAGTTTGAAAGAACATCAAAGTTGAAATAGATAAATAGGTGGGAAGGTAAACGGTGTTTCTGTGCGCTGCTCTTAGTGATGCTGGCCACATGACTCAGAAGCTGTACGCCGGCTCCCTTGGTCAATAAAGCGAGATGTGTGCCGCAACCCCAGAGTCGGTCACAACTGGACCTAATGGTCAAGGGTCCCTTTACCTTTAAGGACATAAGAAGAGCCTGTCAGCTGGATCCGACCAAGGGCCCATTGAGTCCAACATCCTCTTTCCCACAGTGAGCTGCTATGGGAAGCCCCCGAGTGGGACATGAGGGCAATGGGCCTCTCCCACTCTTGTTCCCCAGGCAACTAGTATTCAGAACCATGCTGCCTTTGATACGGGAGGTAATATATAGCCATTGCGACCAGTTGCCATTGACAGCCTTATTGTCCATGAATAATCCTTATCCTTGCGATAATCCCTTTGAAACAACCCTCTAAGATAGTAATACTAATTCCACATATTGCAGATGAGAGCCTGAAGCTAAGAGATAAGCATTGTGCAAACATTATCCTGAATGCATGCGGAGAGGCAGTCAGAGTGTGCTAGCTGGCCCACCCTCTAACCATTTCCAGCGTAATGTCCGAAAGAGCCTGTGGACACACAAACCGTATCCTATGACCGCTCATCCCTCCAGCACAGTTTCAGACAGGGCCTCTCCCATCCCCCATCTCCCATGCAAGGGAGATGCCCTAGCCTTGAGCTGTGGTCCTTCTCCAAAGACATGGGGTTGCAGAGCCTTTGAGAAACAGCATCCCCACTTAGCTATTTCAGAAATAGATGCAAGTGTGGGGATAGGGTGGGTCCAGCAGACACAAGTGGGCCCAATCCAGCTCCACCATCTATGTATGCTCCGAGGAACGCTGCTACAGAGATAGGGAACATGGCATCCTCCAGATGTTGTTGGACTACAGTTCCCATCATCCCTGACCATTGGCTGAGGCTGATAGGAGTTGGAGCCCAGCAACATCTCAGGGGCATCATATTGGCTGCTTCTGCTGTGGATCCATGGTTGAGATGAGACTTGAAGCTGGGACATTTCATTTCTTTGTTGTTGTTGTTGTTGTTGTTGTATATAATTTTTATTAAATTTTCTGCTTTGCAATTTAAAATACTCATTTAAACATCCTTAAAAAATCAATGACTTCCCCTCTTCTCTTTCCATGGTTCATTTTGCATATCATAAATCCCTGCATATTTTACAAAAACTTAGCCATTATTGCATCCATCAAAACTTATTTACACTGTTGAATTTATCTTAATGCTGCCAATGTTTTCAAGTGTAAACAATTCCCCCCATATATTCAATAAACGTTTTCCTATCTTCTCTAAACCTATGCTCTTCTTATTCTATGTGTTAAGTCTACAAGCTGCACATATTCCATCAGCTTAAGTTGCCATTCTTCTTTAGTTGGGACCTTGCTGGTTTTCCTTTTTTGGGATAACAAAACACGGGCCTCAGTAGTGGCATACATAAATAACCTTTCTTTTTCCTTCACTGATTATCTCCTGCTTTTTCTCCCCAAGAGAAACCCAAAGTGGCTAAGAGCAAAACAGAAAATAACTCAGTTAACATGAAATATCAGTCAGCGGAGCATCTTTCAAAACATAAGGCCAGTCATGTTGAATGTAGAAGAAATACATTAAATCCATAGTGAACTAAGGCAAAAAGCAAGGGTCTTCTCTCAGGCCTTGATCTCTCCAGGTCCCCATACGTGGCCTAATTTGTGCAGTGATGGGAGCTGCTTCTCTCTGCGTGGCCCCATGGCACTGAAGAGTGCATCTGGCTATCCCTCCCTGCTTCCCCAAATGCTACAGTTCCCAGGATGCCCGTATTGGCACACAGGCCACATTGCCCAGGGCAAGGATGGGAAATCTGTGGCCCTTCCAACTCCCATTTCTGTTGACCATTGGTGATGCTGGATGGGGCAGTTGGGAGCTGAGTCCAGCAATATCTGGTGCTCCTCGTCCCTAAGGTAGTGGAAGGATCATGGCTCCCTGATGGAGCTCATGCTTTGCATGCAGAACGTCCCGGTTTGCAGGACAAGGAGCGCTTCCGCTTGAAACAATGCCACAAGGACAGTGAATGGGAGACCCATTCTGAAAACAAGCTGTGTGAGCTGAGCTTTCAGAAGTGCACACATCCGCGGCAGTTCAGATTTCCTCAGAGAGGACGAGCTCTGGATAATCCCTGCAGTGGCATGTGGTGCAACAATACCGTTATCTCTCTCTCTCTCTCTTCTTTTTCAGCACCCTTACCCGACAGAGGACGAGAAAAGGCAGATAGCAGCACAGACTAACCTCACGCTTTTGCAAGTCAACAACTGGTGAGTGAATTATCGACCTCCTCTTTGGAAAGGACAGTTTCTTCACCAAAGATGCCATTCTCTGACCTACAGTCTTATCCTCTCGTCTCAAGTTGTTGTTGTGGTTCGCAGGTCAAAGCAGAGCAGGGCCATAGCTGTAGAAAGTTCTGGGCTCTCAGGGATATTCCAGGCTTCCAGTTTCCTTTCCTTTTTTAATATAAAAAAGTAAGCCTCTTGCCCAGAGATAGCCAATATGGCGCCTTCCAGATGCTGGAACTCCCATCAGCCCCAGCCAGCTTGACTAGTGAGAATGGATTATGGGAAATGTAGTCCAATAATATCTGGAGGACACTGTGTTGGCTGTCCTTGCTCTAACCCTTTGACTTGTGGGGAGATATGGAAAACTATGCAGCCGGTATTCTATCCAATAGATAGAATTGTTACTGTGAGAAAATGATATTTCCCCAGGGTTCCAGGCAATGAATACAAAGTCACCAGGACAATGGTTAAGTACAGTCATATTTTGTTTTGCAACCGGGATCCGTTCTGGAGCCCCGGCCACTAGCCGAAAAGGATGCAGGGCAAAGCAAAGCGTCTGTGCACGCGCACCGAGCGGTTTGCGCTTCTGTGCATGTGCAAAACATGATTTAGCGCTTCTGTGCAAGCGGCAAACCTGGAAGTAACCTGTTCCGGTACTTCCGGGTTTGCCATGGACGTTCGCGGGAATGGACACTGGACGAGGCGGACGTTCGCGGAGGTATTACTGTATTAGGCTTGTTTGGGTTTGCAATTTTTTGTAAATGATTTTATTAACATTGAATACAATCAAACATGTTTATAAACACTTTAGGTTCCCTGTGCAGAGGCTCTGGAAGTTCCTCAATTATTCCCCGCCTCCTCCCCTGTGGCTATAGGCCTGTAGAGGAAGTTTGGGCTGAAGGAGGTTTCATGTTTTTTAGAAAAATTAAAACCTGGGTCTGAAATGGACAAGGCTACCCATCATTTTTTGAGCAGGGAGACGCCCATCCTGCCTTGACAGTCACCTCTGGTCCTTCTGTAGTTAAGACATTCTTTGTCAAGATTCGCTCACATGGTCCTGGGGAACTTTCAGGCAGAACTATGTGTGATGAAGCACATTTGAGGTTTCCAACCCTATGTTTCTTTTCCCCTTTTGACTAGTATGCTTATGTGAGGCAGGAGGACATTTGAAGGAGAGAATCAGTGAGGAACCCTCTTCCAGCAAATACCGTATTTTTTGCTCTATAAGACTCACTTTTTCCCTCCTAAGAAGTAAGGGGAAATGTGTGTGGCGTCTTCTGGAGCGAATGCAGGCTGCGCAGCTATCCCAGAAGCCAGAACAGCAAGAGGGATCGCTGCTTTTGCCCTGCAGCAATCCCTCTTGCTGTTCTGGCTTCTGGGATTCAGAATATTTTTTTTCTTGTTTTCTTCCTCCAAAAACTAGGTGCGTCTTATGGTCTGGTGCGTCTTATAGAGCGAAAAATACGGTGAACGCCTAGAAATAAACTGCATTGACAAAAGTATCTGTCAATTTCAGTGTTTTCAGTTTTCCTGTCTTAAGTTGTTTGCCCATTTCTGCATCAGTCTGCAAATATTTTCTTAAAAAAACAAACAAACAAAAAACCTTGCACATTTCTCCTAACGCAAGTTTTGGTACACATTTCTTCCTAATGTATGCCTTTTTGCAAGGCACGTCCCTTAATGCAAGGCATTTGTTTATATTACCGTATTTTCCCCTCTATTACACGCAGATTTTTTCTCCTAAAAAGTAAGGGGAAATGTCTGTGCGTGTTATTGAGCGAATGTGTGGTCCCTGGAGCTGACAAGCGCGAGTGAAGGCAAAAATCAGGCAAATATCAAATCGTCCGGAGAAGGGAAGCCTTGAAAGGAGGAAGCTCTGCCTCAGGGTCTTACTGCCCACCCGCTTCTGTTTCCTTACTGTGTTTGCTCAAACGGAACAAAGAGCAGAGAAAACCCCTCCCCTCCAGGCAAGCAGAGTGGAAAGCAGCAGAGCGTCCTTCTAATTCCTCTCCGTGCGTCTGGGACTCGAAGGCAACATGCAGGTTGGGGGGGGGGGAGAGAGAGAGAGAGCTGGTTGGCTTGTGGGGGGGGGACTTTTGCCTTCCTTTCCTCCCTCCGGTAAAACCCCTCTCCTGCATTCTTAGCCAGCTGCTTCTCTGCACACCCCTCTCCTTGTCGCTTCTATGTTTTTCCTTCCCTCCCTACTTAAAACGTGGTTCCAGTCACGGATCCACATGGATCCTCAGGATCTTTGCATTGAGTCACCCCAAATTCACCATCAGATCACATAGCAATGATCTGATGCAAAAACAGGGCTGCAATGGTGCAAAAACATGGTTACAAAGCACGGATCCACATGGATCCTCAGGATCTTTGCATTGGGTCACCCCAAATTCACCATCAGATCACATAGCATGTCCATGGCTACAGCCTGCACCAAAAAAATCACGCACCCACTGTTGCCTGGGGCTGCAATGGTGCAAAAACGTGGTTACAAAGCATGGATCCACATGGATCCTCAGGATCTTTGCATTGGGTCACCCCAAATTCACCATCAGATCACATAGCATGTCCATGGCTACAGCCTGCACCAAAAAAATCACGCACCCACTGTTGCCTGGGGCTGCAATGGTGCAAAAACGTGGTTACAAAGCATGGATCCACATGGATCCTCAGGATCTTTGCATTGGGTCACCCCAAATTCACCATCAGATCACATAGCATGTCCATGGCTACAGCCTGCACCAAAAAAATCACGCACCCACTGTTGCCTGGGGCTGCAATGGTGCAAAAACGTGGTTACAAAGCATGAATCCACATGGATCCTCAGGATCTTTGCATTGGGTCACCCCAAATTCACCATCAGATCACATAGCATGTCCATGGCTACAGCCTGCACCAAAAAAATCACGCACCCACTGTTGCCTGGGGCTGCAATGGTGCAAAAACGTGGTTACGAAGCATGAATCCACATGGATCCTCAGGATCTTTGCATTGGGCTACCCCAAACTCACCATCAAATCACATGTCTGTGGCCACAGCATGAAGCACAAAAATGATACATCCACTGTTTCATTCAGAATTTTTTTTTCTTGTTTTCCTCCTCTAAAAACTATGTGCGTGTTATGGTCAGGTGCGTGTTATCGAGCGAAAAATACGGTATATACTTTTATGCAGGTTTTCAGGGTTTGCTAAATTCCAGATCTCGCCACATGAGGGCACATTCTGAAAAGAAGTCCAAGCCAAAATAACAAGAAAATGTCTTTATGCAGAAGTGAAGCTAGATCCCAGATATGTTTATATGTACATGCACCAAAGTTTTTTAATCTCACGTAGGTGGTAAAAAATGACCAGATGGGCAGCCTTACTTGTAATGGGAATTTTTCCAGGTCAAAAATAAACACGAGGATCAGGCCTTAATTGCATTGAGATGGGCTGAGAAGGCTTAAATAATCAGTTTCTGGCAACACACATGCACAACACTAGGAGGAGGGAGAAATTCGATTTTATTTGCACTTTAATGAGAAGCTACCTAACTCACACTTCTCAAAACAATGTGAGGACCGAAACACAGTCATCCTTCAAAAGTCACACTTCTCTGAATTTTGTAGTGCAATTCTCCAGCCAAGTAATGTGTACAAAAAGGCATAGACGGGTGGGGTATAAATAATAAAATGCTATTATTATTATTATTATTATTATTAAACGAGAGTAAAGTAAGCATAAAAACACAGATATTAGTGAAAATAACATACAAAAATGCATTATATTAGGGGGGATTGCATTGCAAAAACGTGTAAATTAGGCAATTCTGTTTCATTCAGAATTTTTTTTTCTTGTTTTCCTCCTCTAAAAACTATGTGCGTGTTATGGTCAGGTGCGTGTTATCGAGCGAAAAATACGGTATATACTTTTATGCAGGTTTTCAGGGTTTGCTAAATTCCAGATCTCGCCACATGAGGGCACATTCTGAAAAGAAGTCCAAGCCAAAATAACAAGAAAATGTCTTTATGCAGAAGTGAAGCTAGATCCCAGATATGTTTATATGTACATGCACCAAAGTTTTTTAATCTCACGTAGGTGGTAAAAAATGACCAGATGGGCAGCCTTACTTGTAATGGGAATTTTTCCAGGTCAAAAATAAACACGAGGATCAGGCCTTAATTGCATTGAGATGGGCTGAGAAGGCTTAAATAATCAGTTTCTGGCAACACACATGCACAACACTAGGAGGAGGGAGAAATTCGATTTTATTTGCACTTTAATGAGAAGCTACCTAACTCACACTTCTCAAAACAATGTGAGGACCGAAACACAGTCATCCTTCAAAAGTCACACTTCTCTGAATTTTGTAGTGCAATTCTCCAGCCAAGTAATGTGTACAAAAAGGCATAGACGGGTGGGGTATAAATAATAAAATGCTATTATTATTATTATTATTATTATTAAACGAGAGTAAAGTAAGCATAAAAACACAGATATTAGTGAAAATAACATACAAAAATGCATTATATTAGGGGGGATTGCATTGCAAAAACGTGTAAATTAGGCAAGAATTCATTCAAAAATGTGTATATTAAGGAGAAATGTTCTCTAAAATGCTAATGAAGGACTTGTTTAAAAAAACAGAAAAACAATTGGAAGCTGCTGTGGAAATGCAGAAAACTTAACTTAAGACTGAGGAGAGAAACTGAAAGTGGCAGATTCACCCATCCCTACTTGGGAGAAACCCTCATTGAACTCAGTGGGCTTACTTCTGTGTCGGGCCAGCCGTTACAAATGGCGCTTATTTTAGCATAAAATAAAGACGCAGAGAGCTAGCTTATTTCCTTGGACTGATGGAGCAGCTCTTTCAGACATCTTCTCCTCTCCAGTCCGGTCACTTTATTACCCTTTGTTCTCTCCAGCCGCATGGCTGCTTGCCAGTGTCTCATGTTACCTCATCTGGCCAAGCTTAAACCCACCCACACCATATAGGGTCATCACTGCCCAGAGGAAACACAACTCCTTTTAAGGTCAATACAATCCTAATACATTGTAAGGCACAGACATGCTGGTCACTGGGTCAGCAAGACACCAGGTGGCACTACAAACCTCGGCCAGGGCTTTCTGGCTCCCACATGCCCTCTTTCTTTATATTTTAATCATAATCATATATATCAATGGCTTTGTCGAGCGAGATAAGCGACTCTTTTGACACCGGAAGCGGGCCGTGGACTGGAGAACCATGCAGTACATACAGAAATTAAAGAAAGGAATACATTGTATATAGCAACACAAAAAAGAATGAATACATTGTATATATACAGTTTGGATATATGCCCCATGATTCTTTCCCTCTTTAATTTGAAAATAACTGGGGGCAGGCATACATACCCAACATTTAGAAGCATGCAATAAACTAGTAAACTTAATCATAACTTGTACAAAAATATTATTCCTCCATATCTTATGATAATTTTCACCCTTAAAAGTCTTATTCAACAACACTGTTCTTATAGTTCGAGAGTGGCTGAGCCATGAATACTGCCAGCCAGTGTAGGATTCCGGCAACTGCTGCTTGCCAGCCGATAAGGTGAAATATGGTGGTTTCAACTGGACTGTGTCGTCTGCTTCTCTTCCTTGTATAACGGTGCAGCAAAGGATGGCAAGGCAAATGGTTAGGAAGGCACTTCTGCAGTTGAAGGGACTTGCCATGCCGCACGCATCGAGCTGGAACCCATAAAGGCTTGTCCTCAACGTCCACTGCCACGTACCCTCGTCCCCACGTGATCAGCGGGACAGGTCCATGCCATGCGGGATCAGGCAAGCGTCTGTACACCACCAAGGGGTGGGGGAGTGCCTCCTCCTTCCTAAAATGCAATTCCGCAGGAGTATGGGTCCTAATATGTGGATATAAAGATGGTTAAACACAAAAAGAACTTGGTGAACAGCTGAAGGAATGAGTGCTGTCGGAATGCTTCGGCCGCCAAGCAGTTTTAGCAATAGTGTTTTGAACGTCAGGTGCGCTCTTTCCACTATCGCTTGCCCTATGGAGTTAAAGTGTATACCATGAGTTAATTTCACATTCCACAACATACAAAATTCCGAAAATGTTTTAGAAATATATGCTGGACCATTATCAGTTTTGATACGCGTAGGTTTACCCATGACTTAGAAACAGCGGATAGTGTGCTGAAGTAAGGCTTGCAGGGCAAGAAACAAGGAAAACAAGTCAGAATCCAAGGAAGGAGTTATATAAGATATTGGTAAAATAGCAAAAAGCGATATACATACTGAGTATCCACAATAAGATTGAAAGAATGAGTAGAAAAGGATTGAAAGGCAAGAATCACAGCCGCTAGCTCTGCTCGCTGGGCAGAAGACTGTGGAGAGGTAAATAACTTTTCCATTTTCCTCCCTCCTCCCACGTCACCACCCCCCTACTTTTCGTTCCATCCGTGAAAAGGGTTAGTGCAGAGGGGAGAGGTGTGAGAGAAATGATGACCTATAAAATCAGCCAAAACAATTTGCATGGCAGCATTTGTGGTCAATAAATGCTGCTGTTCAGTCTGTGAAAATGGCAAATAAATTGATGCAACATCAAAACTGCTCAAAGTTATAGCACGTGAACGTCCTTTGATAACAATTGTCTGATGTGGATTCATTTGCTGAATAAATGTTCTTCAAAGGGGTATGAGGTAAATGTAACCATTCTATAATGCAGATAGTCTTCTTCTTGTCCGTCTGAGCATATAAATTTCCTGTTGGCAACAATGGTGTAGCAAATACTGCCAGGTGCAGCTTGTGTTCAGCACCTCTAGGTGGCGCATGCGGAAAGGTTTCAATGCTTCATTCACAAAATTTTGGCAAAGTGTAGGGGAGTTCCGCATGCTGTTGTGGCTGAACAATCCACTGATATCACTGGGTGGATTGCAAATTGTTATATACTGGCAATGTAAAAGCAAACTGTTCCTGTCTGCTGGATCCAGTGGGATAGAAATGTTTCAATATGGCCAAAGTCAATTGTTCAGAAATAAGCTGTTCAGAAACGAGATGGTGCCATTGCTGCAGTTTTTTCTTTTGGTGGAGGCCACTGTTCTACCCACACTGAAGTATCAGTGATCTTGGTTTGCCATGCTGGAAACGCTGTATTGATAGCTACAGGTTGGTTTTTATCTTTCGCTGCTGCCAGCAAATGAGCCTTGTGGGTGGCTGTACCAACAGACTGACCAATGCGTAGCATCGTAGCTGTATCAATGGCAGGAAGGTGTATTATCGGGCGCAACGCAACCTTACAATCCTCAGTGGCATTTTCAAAGGCCAATTGTTTGATAATTATTTGTTTGGCTTCAGGATTTTCAATTTGGCTACTCACTGCTGTAATCAGCCTGTCCATAAAGGAAGAATATAATTCTCTAGGTTCTGGGATTTTTCTCATTGCTTGTTTAGCAGCAAGAGCAGTATCCCTCAATAAGATCTGCAGCAGTGTGGCTTGTACCGAAGCCTGAGCAAAGGGCTCACGCCCCATCATAGCATCTATGACATCTGCGAGGGTAAGATTAGGATTATTTCCTCTGATTTGTTGCAGTAAAGCAGGAGCATAAACACCACAGGCAATTTCCCATTCGTGAGCAAACAATACACCAGCTGATGGGGGTAAAACTGTACGTGCCAAAAGCTTGAATTCATCTGGAACTAAAAGCTGGGCTTGAATTCCTGCTGGAACACCAGGGAATGCCATAGTATCCTGAGTTAAGGAACAGGCAAATACTGCACGTTGCAAAGGGGTAGCTGCCTTTGCTGCTGCTGAAAGAGCAGAGTCATTTCCAGCCAGACCACGGTATTTTTGCAGATTTGGGTCTTCTGGTGAGGAACTGCAGTCTGGAGGTTTGGGATCTGGGGCTGCAGGCAAAGCAAGGGCTGGAACACATGGCAGGACAGCAGGCTGAATTAAAGAAGCTGAAGCTTGTGTTGGCAATGCAGCCATGGAGATATTTTTTGGTGATAAAGAATCCATAGCATATCGAACCTTGCACCATGCATTTAAATTCCGAACATCAATGCTGGGAAGCCCATGAAAATGTGTTCCAATTTCATCCCAATGTTTTAATTCCAAAGTTCCTTCTGCAGGAAACCAGGGGCAATGTTCATCAATTGCCAGAATGAGCTGTATCAAATCTCCCTCAGGAACTTCCAATTTGTTGCAGGAGAGGAGAAATTTTAAGTCTTTTAAAAATTTCTGTTGGGGAGTAGTCAAAGAGCTGCCCATTTTTCTAAAATCAATATTTAAGGGATCGACTAACCTTGGATCCGTAGATGAATAGCGCTTGCAGCCCTGGCCGGGCGAGGTAAGTCGATGATATCCACAGCTTGGATCAAAAATCTTCTCACAGTCTTGCCCAGACTGTTTGCTTTAATCTTGCTTCTTAGCTCTCTTTTAAAAACCTCAGTCGTAATCTTTTATTCAGCCTCACACGGGGCACCACTTGTCGGGCCAGCCGTTACAAATGGCGCTTATTTTAGCATAAAATAAAGACGCAGAGAGCTAGCTTATTTCCTTGGACTGATGGAGCAGCTCTTTCAGACATCTTCTCCTCTCCAGTCCGGTCACTTTATTACCCTTTGTTCTCTCCAGCCGCATGGCTGCTTGCCAGTGTCTCATGTTACCTCATCTGGCCAAGCTTAAACCCACCCACACCATATAGGGTCATCACTGCCCAGAGGAAACACAACTCCTTTTAAGGTCAATACAATCCTAATACATTGTAAGGCACAGACATGCTGGTCACTGGGTCAGCAAGACACCAGGTGGCACTACAAACCTCGGCCAGGGCTTTCTGGCTCCCACACTTCTGAGCAAGCATGCATAGGACTGCAGTGTAAAACAGTGGTGGACAGCAGATAGCTTGGGATCTCCTGATAGATCTTTGGGTGATTTGCAGTAGATCAACAAGATTTTCTGATTTTGGGCTTTCTAACAATAGTAGCTTCTAAAAGGCTTCCTCCCTACCTTAAATTAAGGGGTTGAGAAACACAGAATGCGTGGGGGGGGGGAGAAGAGTCAGATTTTTTTCCTGAGCTGAGCAGGTACTCAGAAGTAGCCTGCCCTGCTTTTCTGAAATGTGAGAGGCTATTCTGCACCTGGTTCCAATTCGTGAACCTCGTGGTCCTAGTAAAACAAATGAATAAAGTAAATTGCACAAGTGTGAGGTCTGCCTCATCCCTGCTGTAAAAGACTTGGGCTTTGTTTGTTTGTTTGTTTGTTTGTTTGTTTGTTTGTTTGCATTAATATATTTTGTATTTCACCTGTATCCATCATGTTAGATAATTTACAAACCAGACCCTTTTTTTCTTCTGTGAAAGCAGAAATGCACCTCAAGATGGTGTGAATCCACTTTCAGTGCCTGTATATTTTTATAATAATAATAATATTAATAATAATTTTTTATTTATACCCCACCCTTCTCAGTTCAAAAACCAGGCTTAGGGTGGCTAACAACAAATTTAAAGCACTTAATTATAAAAGCAGCATAAAATACAGTATAAAAACATGAATAACAATAAAATTCAAAAAAAGGGGGGGATAAGCATTATATAATCCCCAGGACTAGCTGGCTGAATTGGTCCTACTTGGGCCAGCGAGGAGACCAGGTGAGAATTAGCTGTGGGCTCTCAGAGTGGGAGATCTTCATAAAAGGGGAGGGGGAGGGAAGGGAAAGGAAATAAAAGATCAGGCTGAATTCAGATTAGTCCAGGCAGAATTGCTCTGTCTTACAGGCTTGACGGAAGGAGGTTAAATCCTGAAAGGCCCTAGTCTCATGGGACAGAGCATTCCACTAGGTCGGAGCCATCACTGAAAAGGCCCTGGCCCTGGTGGAGGATAGTCTGACTTCCTTAGGGCCCGGGACCTCTAAACTATGGTTGTTCATGGACCTTAAGGTCCTCTGCGGGGCATACCAGGAGAGGTCCTTTACCTTTTTACCTATATGGAGTAAGGCAATCTCACAAGTAACCTTGTTCCAGGTTGTACAAGAAATAGAACTGTAGAAGTCTTTCTTTTTTAAAATGATGCCACTTAACATGCAGGTGGTCCAAATACGTAAATAAATGAATCCATTCATTCTGGTTTTTTCCCTTCTTGCGGGAAGGTTTATCAATGCCCGGCGACGTATCCTGCAGCCCATGCTTGATGCAAGCAACCCAGATCCTGCTCCTAAAGCCAAGAAGATCAAATCCCAGCACCGGCCTACGCAGAGATTTTGGCCCAACTCCATTGCGGCTGGAGTACTGCAGCAACAAGGAGGCAACACCGGTACCAACCCTGATGGTAAGAATTTGATGCATGGCTGCAGCCCTCAGTTGGCTTTTTGATTTGACCAGGCATAGGCAACCTCGGCCCTCCAGATGTTTTGGGACTACAACTCCCATGATCCCTAGCTAACAGGACCAGCGGCCAGGGATGATGGGAATTGTAGTCCCAAAACATCTGGAAGGCTGAGGTTCCCCATGCCTGCTGTTGATTCTGGCCATTTCAAAGGTGAACTACTTAGATATATTATATAAGGTTTCTCTGTCTCTGACTTTTTTGAGTCTGATTTTGCACTTTTTCTCTTTGCCAGAGCTTCATTTCCTGCTGTTCCGAGAATTTGAAGCTAGCGTTGAAAGCTCTAAACAACTTAGATCCCAAATGTCTGAAAGACCACCCCCTTCTCTACAAAGCCTCTTGGGTGTTAAGATGAACAGAGCCCCTGCCCTGCCCCAAGTCCATGTACAGGGCATGGCTGCTATGCGCTTTACGTGGGGCTGCCCTTGGGTCTGGTCTGGAAGCTCCAGCTAGTGCAGAATGCCAACAGATGACAGCATGAGACAGCTTTACTTGGCTGCCTGTATAGTACCAGGCCAGACCCAAGGTTCTTGTGTTGATATTCAAAGCCCTGAACAACTTGGGTCCAGGATACCTTAAGAACTGCCTGAGATCATATGTTCCAGCTTAATCACTAAGATCACCCAGAGGAGCACTGTAAGTTATCCCCTGAGTTACAGAGGCCCAATTTACCTCAACTAGAAACCAAGAGTCACCAGTCCCATGCTGGTGGAACACTCTTCCAGCAGAGATTTGGCAGGTGTCCTCACTTTTGACATTCTGGAGTCTCTTGAAGACCTTCTTATGCAGCTGTTGATTTTTTATTTTGATTACAGTGCTACCTCCAGTTGCGGACAGGATCCATCCCAGAGCTCTGGTTGGATCCCGAGGTTTCCGCAACAGGAAGGACTGCTTCTGAGCCTGCACGCACGGCAAAACACTTCCAGGTTTGCCACTTTTGCAACCTGAAGTTTATGTTACCCAAGGGTAACGTAAGCCGAGGTACTACTGTATATGCATTTTTCAAATGGTGTTTTATGTCTTAACGCTGATATTTTATTATATGGCAGTATAGAAATACCGTATTTTTCTCTCTATAGGACGCACTTTTTCCCCTCCAAAAATGAAAGGGAAATATGTGTGCGTCCTGTGGAGCGAATGCAGGCTTTTGCTGCGCACAAAAAGTGCGCGAAGAGTGCTCCGAAGGCTTGCAGACAGCAGCCTGCAGCCTGCAGCCTGGCGAGCGCTGTGCCAACTCCCGCTGCACTCGCCGGGCTTCAGGCAGCCATACGCAAGCCTTCTGAGCACGGCAGGAGTTCCCGCTGGGCTCCGAAGGCTTGCGGATAGCTGCCTGTTCTGGGGGCTGGGGTCGGGGGAAGCTCAGGCTTCCCCGCCCCCAGCCCTTCAAGCTCCGGGAGCGGCAGCGAGGTTGCACGCAATCTTGCCGCCGCTCCTGGACCTTGGGGGGGTGGAATAATTTCCCCCCCCCTTTATTTCCTCCCCTAATAACTAGGTGCCCATAACAGGACTGAAGAAAGCCAATTTCCTTCAGCACGGGCAACAGTTCGCCTCAATTTTATCCTCAAACAATTCAGTGAGGTTAATTTAATGCACTGCCCCGGTGGTGGTACCATAAGCAGAGCTCTTGCCCGTGCGCCATATCAGCTGTTTGCTTTTTCGTTCTAGGCTCTATAAACATGGACAACCTGCAATCCCTCTCCTCTGATAACGCCACCATTGCTATGCAGCAGGCCATGATGGCAGCGGCTCACGATGACTCACTTGACGGGACAGAAGATGAGGAGGACGACGAGATGGAAGAGGAGGAGGAGGAGGAAGAGGAGGAGGAGGAGCTGGAGGAGGAGACCGAGGAACTCCAGACAACAAATGTTAGCGACCTTGGCTTGGAGCACAGTGACTCGCTTGAGTAAAGGACCCTGGTCAGTGGTGCAGCATATGCCTCCTGAGAAACCTGGCTGCTTGCCTAAATCATTGGCCTGAGAAGAGAGCCTGAACTTTCACGTACAAGCCCTGCACCCCTTTAAAGAGATCATTCAACGACAATGCCCTTACCCCGAGTCCGGCTCACCTGCTTTCAGTTGCAGGAGCAGGCACGAATGATGCACATTTAAGAGACCTGCCGAATGTGCAAAGTGATTATTTAAGTGAAGGAGACACGTTTACAAGGCACATATTGTGGCCAGTTCATTTCTTCTTTTTTTCCCCTTTGTTTTTGATAATAACAACAAAAAGTGTTTTTAGGGTAAGCTGTTTTCTGTACGACTGAATGTTTTATGGATGTTCTAATGCAAAGCCTTTTGGTGACATGCAATTGAGAGGCAAGTCTGTTTTCATTTTCACGGCTTTTATGAGAGATTTATAGATGCAAAGAGAGAGAGAGAGAAGAGATTGATGGTTTTTACAAAAAGAAACTAAAAGACTGTAATGATTATAAATATCTTGATGTAGAAAAAAAACAAGTTTGCAAATTTGCAAAAATACAACAACCACACGACTGGACGTTGAGCGAGAGTTTAATGCTGGACCCAGGTAGATTCCTGGTTAGTTCTGAAGAAATGGATATCAAGTCTTCAGGATTTCAGTGGGCCAGATCCCAAGGCATGTGGAGAGAGCCACATTGTGGTTAATTTGAGAAATGGATACCACACTGCCATCTGAACCATTTGGGAAGGGGAGATGAAAGGTTTTAGCCCTCTGAATGGAAATGTCATAATAGTAACATGCCTGGTTTGATTCCCTGCTTACAGGATACAAAGTCAACAACCCCCCCCCCCAAAAAAAGAGAATGCCCCTGAATAATTATGTTAATTGTTTAGAGGATCATAAATTGAGATGTAACCATTACGGCTTTTTGCATTGGTTGAATATGAGCAGGCTCAGATTTCCAAACGTTTACAGGTTCACAGGCCAAGCAAAAAGTGGCTTGGAGAATTCACAGGTTTCTGAGCAAAGAAGAGATTTTCTGGAGCTTAGTGGAACTGCTCTCCAGATGGTGAGATAAATGCCCCTTTCACAATCTCATTTCCCTGGAACTCGTCACCTGTCACCTTTGACCACCTGCATCTCTGCCACCTCCAGAACCTCCAAATGAAAAGGTCTCCCAGGCACAACACCCAACTGGATGCGTTTTATACATTCAGGATCAGGATAAGATGAAAAATAGCTGCCGCCCATTGACCACCATCACTCACTGCCTTTGGGCAGACTTTTCTTTAAATCTCTCCACATGAGGCACACAGTAGCTCACAAACGTGGATTGTCCTGTGTTTTCCATCCTGCTGCAGTAATCTTTTTTTTAAAAGCCATTTGGCACCCAGGCGAAGAGGGGATCCACCATGCATGAACAGCTCACCTTGTGGTGACAGAGCTTTAAAGCAGCTTCCATGTTGATATAAGCACTAACCATAAGAATGCCTTGTTGGTCTCTGAAGCTGTTTTTTCTTGCCCCTTAAAACTCATGAGTGTGGCCCGTAAGTCAATAAACAGCTGCTTTTAATTCCAACAAGCGTTCCTAGAAATGCAGCTGTTAAGTTTGCCTAAATCTGGTGGAGTTCGCCATCAAGCAGCACATGCCCACTTCAGCCTAAACACATGCAAAGCGCATGCATGCATGCATGCAAGCTCCTCCAATAGCAGGCGCAGTCCTAAGGCCAGCAAAGAAATTTGCGCATGGAGCCAGCCCCTGTGATACTTCTGCCATAGAGAGACATACAGCAGATTGCACTTTCCTCCTAGGGAGCGTAGACACTCCCAAACCAGAAGATGGTGCGTCTGATCATTCAATGAGCATGATATTTGAACATGCAGTTCAGGGGGGGAGTGTGCGACTCGTAGCCAAGGAGGCTTTGCATTTTGAGATTCGTGCATGCAGTACTGTTGCACCAGTCCTGGGTCAGAGCGCTCCATCACACTCATCGGCAGTGAGGTCAAAAGGAGGCAAGGGTGGAAGACAGGCTGGTTTCTCCAGGAAAGGAGGAAATGTCAGTGTACATCCAGTGCATACCCAATATCCTGCACCGCCAATCCTAAATCCTTTCTCAGAAGTAAGCCCCACATACTTAGCTCGGTGAGACTTTCTCCCTGGCAAATGCATGCACTGTAACTTCTAATGCAGCATTGGGCAGAAATAATCAGAATGCTTAATGGAACAGCATGTGCAACGTGACTTCTGCAGGCACCAATGCAAATCAACCTCAACCAGGGGGAAGCCAATGTTGCTTCAGGCTACAGCTCCCATAATTCCTGGCCATTGGCCATGCTGGTTGTGGCTGATGGGAGTTGGAGTCCCCCTGCAACCTAGACCAATCAGAAAGCCCAGAAATCTCAGGATGTCTACTAAAGAACTGTACGTTGACTCCAACCACGTAGGGTACTGGTCAGTGTTGGGTCCAGGTTTGGGGGAGCCCTTGGGCAATGTTATTTCAACAGGCCCCCTGCCAGAGTGGGTGTCCGTGCTCCTTGCCATAGCTACCCTTGCCCATATGCTTGCTTTTTTCTCTTTGGGCCCAAGCTGCACCACCTCCCGTGGAAAGCTGTAGATTTTACTGGTCCTCCTCACTCCATTCAGCACTTGGAGATGGCAAATGAATAAACATAAGCAAGGAGGAAAACTTCACATGGCCAGGAAGCTCCCAGGATTAGCTGTGAGGCTGTAGACTTTTGTCCAGTTATGCCAGCCCTTGACGCCAGCCCAGTTCTTTCTACGCCTTGGTTTTGTGGTCCTCCATTTCCCCACATTATCAAAAGGTAGCAAATGCCCCACCAGGTGCTTGGAGCCTGCACCCAACAAGCTCTCCAATGTGTTGAGTTTTTTATGGTCATTTGAAGCCACGTTGAAAATGATAACCCAGGAGGGGCGAATTTCTCAGAATCGAAAATTAACTTTCACACTCAGTCTTTCCATTCACTTCCCAGTACTAAATGGAAGAGGGCTCCAAGAGAAAGCTCCTAAGTTATCATTGCCCTATCGTCACTTAACTTATTATTTTGTTTTGTACATTGTGCTCAGGAAAATGTCTCCAGTGTACAAAAAAAATTTGGATTGTCAGCTTGTGAACAACAGTTTGTGGACCTCTGGATTATCTGGTGGTCAAATGTCCCTGAAATGAATGTATTTTTCCTGGGAGGAGGGAGCTGCTGTTTCAACAGAGATGTAGAACCCCAATAATCTTATTTATAATCTGTGTTATCCTAGCAATCTGTTATGGGGTTGTTTTTTTCCTATGCTGTCATTGCAAAGAAGCTCACTGTTCCAAAGTTAGGGGTTCGTCTTCCTTCCTAGCAAGGCACAATCTGCCCTGCCATATGCAAACCCTTGCAAATGGTCCACACACCTTTCCTCAATGTGTCAGCCAAACAAACCACAAACTTCCGAGACAAAACAATGCCCCCACCCCCAATTTTAATGTTTTGATTACCCATTAAAGCTTTATTTGATTCTTCCCTCACAAAGCACAGTTTTTCAACTTGCCCCTTCTTTTGGCTCTTAGAGGAGTTGAGAGGTTTGATCAATCGCTTTACATTAAGGGTTGAATCGATGATAATTCCTTGGGAATGTATTGGAATATCAGTGGGCAGGAAAGCTCCCGTTTTTTGGATACTGATATGGCATGAATGTAATATGTAATTTCATAGAAAATTCATTGTAATTTAGTATTAATTCATGTCCATTTATTATAAAGTGCTACCAGATGAGGTTTTCCAGCTGTATTTCATTGTGTTTATTTATATGCTCTTGTTAGTAAAAAGGATTAGGAATAAAGAATAAATAGAGACCCAAGTTGACAGGAGGGAGCCCCATGATACCTCACCACAACATGATGCACCCCAGGAAAACGTCTATTCTCAATGGTTATTTCAGCCAATGGCTCATGCGCTTGCCCACTCCTCTCCTCCAGCACAGCCACAAAGGAGCTCAGAAGGATGGCTTCCACTTTCTTATAAACCATGGCTTGTCATGTCAGCCGAACTCAGCAAACCGTGGTTTGTTTGAAGCATCCCAGCTTGATTTGAAGATGCCTTCTTTTGAAATCCATAGTTGGGATTAATCACAGTTTAGAGTCCCAATGTGACAGTAACCTACAGCTAATCATTTTTTTTAACTGAAAATTCCTTTGGGGCAGAGAAGAGGGGCAGTGTACACGAGCCCAAGGCTTGCACAGGTTCATTCCCATTGTGATAGGCCGTGGTTTCTCACTACTGAATGGGACATGTGCATTGGAATGTGGTCTTTTGTGGCATGTAGATCATAAACTTCACAGTAACAGTATTACTACAGGTGTAAGAGCTGCCTCCATTCATGTCAAAGGATGAAGAAAACCCCCCTGAACACCCTTTCTGTATGGAATATACACATGCATGTATCAGATCATTGGTCTTGTGTACTGGGAATCTACGCCGCATTTGACACCAAGTACGTGGCTCAAAACTCTTATCTCCCTCCTGCGTGTTGCATTAATTTACTCCACAATAGTCAAGTTCCATGGTTGATTACTGTATGTAGAAAATCTCACCAGCTGCAGCATGCACACTACATGGCGCTGTACTACTCATGCGCTTGCATCCACATGCAAGCGCACTAAGGTCAGAAGGCCTCTAGCGAACTTGGAAGATTTCAAATCTGGAGAGCCAGCAGTGGGGACTGAAGAAACCCAACAACTACACTGGACATTTTTCGGAAAGCTGTCTCCCCACTAAGAATTTTTTTCCCCATCCCCAGCAAAATAGGGACAAATTAGGGGTTGTGTTTCTTTTAGAGTCTGGGATCAAAATAGGGGGTCCTCTCTGCTTAATAGTTGGGGTGTGTTCTATATATTTAATTATAAATTATAAACCCACTCCCCTTTCTGCAACGAGGCCCTCAATACACAATTAAATAACACTGGTGACGGGAAACTAAAAGATTTAGGAGCTTCAGCAAAACAAACAGCAGGAGGGGAAAATAACTTTCAGGCAAGTGAAGAAAGAGTCAGCTAGGCTTCTCAAAGGAAGGAGCACAACCTTGGCACCACTACTGAGAAGACTCTGTCATGGGTCCCAGGCAGCCGAACCTCTGAAGCAGAGATGGGGAACCTCAGGCCTGGGGGCCAAATGTACCCACTCCCATGCATCTCTGTCTAGTCGTCATGATTCTTCCCAGGCCATACACCCTCCTGAGTGTCAGGCTTCAGTGACCTGGCTTCCACCCCCACCTTGACCATAGCTAAGCAAAACAAAGCAAAAGGAGTCTCTTACCAGTTAGAAATTTTAATGGTCTCAGAGAGTGAGCAAAGAATCCCTGTCCCAGTTAAGGGTTCCACCCACTTCCTCCCTAGTCACCCACTTCCGCACCTTGCAACCTGATCTCGCAACCACTGTGCTTTCTGTGCTGCCACCTTAACTGCTCTCCTTGACCTTGGGGAGAGCGGATGAATGCCTTCCAGTGACAGTGAGTCTGGTAACCCTCTCTCTCTCAGCGCTGCTTCTCCTAGTGTTCCCCATCCAGTATTTCCCAGCTGCTGCCTTCTGAACTATGTCCCTCTGCAAACCACTGTTCCAAATCTATACTGTCCTCCTGCTCCTGGGAAGATTCAGGATCCTGATCAGGAGCAGGGAGGGGGCTCCCATCATTCCTACCTCAGTTCAGCCCTCCTCAGCGTGGTCCCTGACGCCGAGTTACACCCCTCAGCAGCCCATACCTCCCAACGTTTCTCCAATGAAAATAGGGACATCCTCCCCCCCTGCCTTGATTCATGCCCTGCCCTAGAAGATTACTCAAAATGGAATGTGAAAAGGGTCCCCCACTTCTGTTCTAAAAGCAAAAGTGCCCAGAGCAAGACAGGGTGGTCCTACCATTGGGCAGGGTGAGGCAGCCACCTTTGGCTTCAGATGCTGAGGGACAGGGAGCAGCAGCAAGGTGTTGGAGGGCAGAGATGTGGGTAGCTCTGCATCCCCTAAGCCTTAGTCGAGGTGGAAGATGCTGTACCATCATCAGCAGTGTTGAATTAAGTTTCTTCTCTGAGGCCAGTCTCCTTCTGCATGGACAGGAGGCATCACCATGTCCTCTTCCATGGACAGAAAAATGTCTTGGGTCAACACTGGTTCTGAAAGGCCTTCAGTGATGAGCCCAGTGGGTGGGCAGACTCATAGCCCACATCTGCACCAAACATTTAAAGCACTATAATACCATTTCTGACTGAACCAAAATAAACCTGGGAAGGGGGAACTGTAGTTTGCTAAGGCTTCTGAGAGGTGTTAAGAGACCCTCCATTTCCCTCCCTGAGCTACAATTCTCAGCATGTCCTGGAAAGAGGGGTTGCTTGCCAAGCCACTCTGGGAATTGTAGCTCAGAGGGGAGGGCTAGGAGTCTCTCAGCACCCTTAACAAACTATGCTTCCTAAGATGCTTAGGAGGAAGCCATGACTGCTTAAAGTGGTATCATAGTACAGTGGTACCTCTGGTTATGTACTTAATTCGTTCCGGAGGTCCATTCTTAACCTGAAACCGTTCTTAACTTGAAGCACCACTTTAGCTAATGGGGCCTCCTGCTGTTGCTGCGCTGCCGGAGCCCAATTTCTGTTCTCATCCTGAAGCAAAGTTCTTAACCTGAGGTACTATTTCTGGGTTAGCGGAGTCTGTAACCTCAAGCGTATGTAACCCGAAGCGTATGTAACCCGAGGTAATACTGTACTTTGAATGAATGGTGTGGATGGGTCCATGCCGAAGAAGGTGGTCTTTCGAATTATCTGGTCCCAAGCTATCAATTATAGTTGTATAACTGAATTGTGTGTGCTTTCTGCATATTCACTATCTATATTGAAATTATTGGGACATCCCATGCGGTCAACGGTTTTGTTCTGTGGGCGCTTTGGAGAAACTCATTTGGCAAACAGAGGATCCAAGACTCCTCACTTGATAAAACAGAAAGGGCGTGGCATTAATGTGCCCAAAGAAAAGACACAAGCATACAACTATGCACAAGCATTTTAGGTTGCCCAAGCATGGGTTTAGGGACGTGGGTGGCGCTGTGGTCTAAACCACTGAGCCTAGGGCTTGGCGATCAGAAGGTCGGTGGTTCGAATCCCCGCGACGGGGTGAGCTCCCATTGCTTGGTCCCTGCTCCTGCCAACCTAGCAGTTCGAAAGCACGTCAAAGTGCAAGTAGATAAATAGGTACCGCTCTGGCGGGAAGGTAAACGGCATTTCCGTCCACTGCTCTGGTTTGCCAGAAGTGGCTTAGTCATGCTGGCCACATGACCCAGAAAAACTGAGGACAAACGTCCGCTCCTTCGGCCAGTAAAGCAAGATGAGCGCCGCAACCCCAGAGTCATTCACGACTGGACTTAACTGTCAGGGGTCCTTTACCTTTAAGCATGGGTTTACATGTTACATTGCTCAAACAGCAGGGGGACTTATAGCCTTGTAAATTTCATTAGACACCCCCCCTCCCAACACTCAGTGTGGTGTAGTGGTTAAGAGCGGTAGTCTCGTAATCTGGGGAACCAGGTTCGCGTCTCCACTCCTCCACATGCAGCTGCTGGGTGACCTTGGGCCAGTCACACTTCTTTGAAGTCTCTCAGCCCCACTCACCTCACAGAGTGTTTGTTGTGGGGGAGGAAGGGAAAGGAGAATGTTAGCCGCTTTGAGACTCCTGAAGGGGAGTGAAAGGCGGGGTATCAAATCCAAACTCTTCTTCTTCTTCTTCTTCATCCCCAGTTTTGTTCACAGGTCAGGGATGATGGGAGCTGTATGCCAGCAACATCTGGAGTTCCCCACTCCATTAATACAGGGATGCTGTGTGTTCATCATTGAGTCAGAAGAAGAAACCATTGCCCTGGTTCATGCTTAATGCTTGACAGTTGTTTAGCACTATGTGAATGGCCACAATCAGAAGCATCTACTTCCATTTTTTTTCAATTCAAGGCAGGGAACTGAACCTAGAACTGTGTTCTTAACCCGAGGTACTATTTCTGGGTTAGCAGAGTCTGTAACCTGAAGTGTCTGTAACCTGAAGCGTCTGTAATCTGAGGTACCATTGTAATCAAACAATATATCCTCTCCTGCATCCCTGAACTTTCCCACAGGAAGTAGTACCTCGGGTTGAGAACTTTGACCCAGGATGAGAATGGAAATTGCGTGCCGCCACCGGCGGGGCATCAGCGGAAGGCCTCATTAGCCAAAGCGCACCTCAGGTTAAGAACAGTTTCAGGTTAAGAACGGACCTCCAGAATGAATTAAGTTCGTAACCCGAGGTACCACTGTAGTTTTCTTGCCACTGAGCTGGGAAGGCAAAGACTGGTGGGGGGGTGAATCTAAAAGTTCCCTCTGGCCCAAAAGTTTAAATTGCTGTAGCCCATGTGATACCCTCCATATGTTCTTTGGATCCAGTTCCTATCAGCCCCAGAAGGGGGTGGGCAGACCTGTCAGTTTCAGTTCTCTATTTCTCATTTTGCCTCTCAGAGATTCATTGCACCACATTTTGGCAGCAATCTGAGATATGTATAAATTTTTAATCCTCATGAAAATTCATCTGCATTTTAGTGTGAGTGTCACCTAATAAACACATTTTTGCATACACTTTGGACTACAGTGGCACCTTGGTTCTCAAACTTAATCCGTTCCGGAAGTCCATTCTAAAACCAAAGTGTTCCAAAACCAAGGCGTGCCTTCCCATAGAAAGTAATGCAAAATGGATTAATCCGTTCCAGACTTTTAAAAACAACCCCTAAAACAGAAATTTAACATGAATTTTACTGTCTAATGAGACTATTGATCCATAAAATGAAAGCAATAAGCCATGTGCTGCAGTCACACAATCAATCAATCAATCAGTGCTGAACTAGGTTCCACACAGTCACAAAAACAAAACAAAAGAGCCGTAAAAACAAAAACGCAAAATAAATAGCAAAAACAGACAGACCTCAGCTTAACAATCAAAACGGAAGTGTTACACTCAAATCATCAGTGTAACACTCAAAACGGAAGTGTGGCACTCAAATTGGAAGTGTAACACTCAAAACGGAGCACGTTTGGCTTCCGAAAAAAGTTCACAAACAGAAGAACACTTATTTCTGGGTTTGCAGTGTTTGGGTTCCAGGTTGTTTGAGTACCAAAGCGTTTGAGAACCAAGGTGCCACTGTAATGCATTACCCCCCCCGCCCCCAAAAACAATAATTTCCCCTACTAGAATGCAATGTTGTGTGTTATTTTCACAAATATATTCATTTCTATGCACATTGCCCCTTCGTATGTCAATTTTTGTAAATGTTGGTTGGTTGGAGAACCAAAATTTGGAGACATGCAAATTTTGAAGGATGGCTGTGTTTTGCTTCTCATGCTGTTTCCGAAAGTGCTAATTAGAGATTTTCCCCTTCAAAAGCAAACTGGATTGACCCCACCCCCACCCCACAAGCCATAGCGAGTGCAAAGTCCTGCCATTTGCAGAGTTCTTCATTGAGGATACATCATATAATGATTTAAACAAAATTTAAGCAAAATGCCCCCCCCCCAATAGAAATGGATCTTTGGGAGGGGGGAGGCAGTGAGAAAAGCAAGTGCTCAGTGCACAGCTTCCTTTGGGATCTACGGCTGGCCGTGCTAATTAAAAACCAGCCAGCAATTCTGCTGCCAATTTGCATATCTGCCGCTTTGAAGCGATTATGAATATGCATGGCAGCTCTTCAACAGAGATACTGGCCTCTTCAGAACATCTCCCAGAAAGCACCCTAATAAATTATGTGGGATGTAGCTTGCATGACTGGCAATGATGCTTTTTTTTAATAACCTTCATCATATTGCAGCGGCAGCAGGGAGGGGAAGGGGACATGATTTAAACACATAAAGAAATGGGAGCCATAATTTTTCTCAGCACCACAGGGTGCTAAACCACAGGAGCCCATCAAATTTGTGCCTAGCATCGCCGCCTCTTTGGCAAGCCGTTTTTAATCTCTGCATTTTATCTCCTTGCATTACCAATTGCCAGAGGCTGCCAGACCTGCTTTCAATAAGCACCCCTCTCTCAAAAAGCAAAATAAAAGTCCTTGCACTATTTTTGCTCGGCGATAAGAATCCTTTTTGCAGTCAGCACTGATAATAATTGTTTCACTCTCTTTCCCTGTTACAGTCTATATGGTGCAGGGAAGGAGTAAAAGCTTGCACCTCCCTTGAAGTAACACGTAGGACTCAGCTACATTAGTAAAAAAAACCACCCAAAAACAGCTTTTTAATGCGTTATAAACATGCAACACCAGATGGCGCTGTAGAGCAAAAACCTTTTCTATGCAATTTTACATAGCGTTTTCTTTTTCTTTTGTTATAATGATTTGATTTCTGACTTATTTACAGCATTTCCCCCCTGTGTATAGATCCACCCTCAGACAGGGGACTAGATGAGAAGCAGCTCAATGGCAGTACTACTGCTTTAAATTCAGAAGGTCATGGGTTCAAGCCCCTGCTTCTCCAAGCCTTACTGTTAATGCCCCTGCCTGAAACTCAGGAGAACCCACTGCCAGTTAGTGTAAGACAATACTGGTTTAGCTGAACCAACCTTCTGTCTCAGTATAAGGCAGCTTTCTATATTCCTAGCAGCTCAGCTGAAGAAGCAGCTAGCATCTGAGATTCCTTCACTTGGGGCAATTGGTTGTAGATTGCCTGTGGGTTTTTTGTGGGTTTTTAAAATTTATTTAATCGTTTTTTCAATACAAACAACAACCTTACAAGACACTACAACAAAAACCATAATTATAATAACACAATTTGACAATTCAGATTTAAATACACTGATATACCTATGACTGCACCCTTTTAACAATATTTTCCCACCTCTCTCTCCTCCCCCCACTTCCCACCACTATCCGCCTTATTGCTTAAATATTCATTCCAGATTTCTTCATATTTATCCATTCTTAATTTGCGTCGACATGCAATTCATTCACATGTAGCTAATCTGTCCATATTATCAATCCATGTGCTCAATGGAATCTTTTTGCAGCTCTTCCAGTTTATCAAAACAAGGTTTTTTGCTTCTAATATAGCACGGTACAGTGGTACCTCGGGTTAAGTACTTAATGCGTTCCGGAGGTCCGTACTTAACCTGAAACTGTTCTTAACCTGAAGCACCACTTTAGCTAATGGGGCCTCCCGCTGCTGCCACGCCGCCGGAGCATGATTTCTGCTCTCAACCTGAAGCAAAGTTCTTAACCTGAAGCACGATTTCTGGGTTAGCGGAGTCTATAACCTGAAGCATATGTAACCTGAGGTACCACTGTACATCCATTTTTTTTGACCCCTTGAAATCTCCCACGTTTCCGGAATATAATTTAGGATTAAATTCAATTCCCCTAAATAACCTATGTTGTAATTCAGTGGGACCAATGTAGCCCAGCATTCGGTTCTCACGGTGGCTGACCACATGCCTGTGGGAAACCCACAAGCAGGAATCGAGCACAAGAGCACCCCGTGTTTCCAGCAACTGGGATTCAGAAGCATTCCTGCCTCCAACTGTGCCTCCATCGTGGCTAGTAGCCTCCCATTGCCCTCTCCTCCACCAATCTGCCTAATTCTCTTTTAAAGCTGTTGTGATAATTATAAGGTCTAAGATATAAAATAAATGTTCATAAATGTACCAGGCAAACACATACATTGGAACTGAAATACTTTATTGTCAGTTGTACAACTTGTATAAAGAGGGCTGATCGCCAAAGAATTGATGCTTTTGAATTATGGTGCTGGAGGAGACTCTTGAGAGTCCCATGGACTGCAAGAAGATCAAACCTATCCATTCTGAAGGAAATCAGCCCTGAGTGCTCACTGGAAGGACAGATCCTGAAGCTGAGGCTCCAAGACTTTGGCCACCTCATGAGAAGAGAAGACTCCCTGGAAAAGACCCTGATGGAGGGCGCAAGGAGAAGGGGATGACAGAGGACGAGATGGTTGGACAGTGTTCTCGAAGCTACCAGCATGAGTTTGACCAAACTGCGGGAGGCAGTGGAAGACAGAAGTGCCTGCCGTGCTCTGGTCCATGGGGTCACGAAGAGTCGGACATGACAAAATGACTAAACGACTAAACAACAACTTGTATACAGTGAGATTACACAGGAACCCCCATCTCAGCTCTCTTCGTCTTAATTCCCCTTGTTTACTGACGCACACCCACCAAACCTGAAAGTCAGTTGCCCTGTTGTTATCTTTTCATTCAGGAGCCTAACAGCCCACGGATAGAAGCTGTTCTTTACCCTGTTGGTGCGACTAATCATGCTTCTATATCTTCTGTCTGAGGGCAGGAGATCAAGAAAGTGCCGGCCAGGGTGTGAATCATCCCTGAGAATTTTCCTCACTCTCCTGAGCCGACGTTCTTCTGCTATTTCATCCAGCAGATTCACGGGACAGCCCATAATATCTTGTGCTGTATTCACCACCCTCTGTAGGCACTTCCTATCAGCTGATGTCAAACCAGCGTACCACACCGTGATGCAGTATGAAAGGACACTTTCTATTGTTGACCAGTAGAAGGAGATCATCAGATGTTGATTGACATCGTTCTTCCGCAGTACTCTTTATATATTATATACATAAATATATAATGACCTCTGCCCATATCAAATGGGGGGCGCCTTTTGCGAGGTTGCGCACACACACACCCCGATCCCATACAGCTCCCAGCAGTACAGCCTGGATACGCCGTTGTACACCTGGCGGTAGCTACCTACCTCTGCCAGTTACCCAAGCCCAGCTGGGGAGGGGTTGCCAGGAGAGTGTTGGCCAGGTAAGGGAAGGGATCGCCCAGCCCACACAAAAGTGGGTGGAACTTACCTGGGAGTTCTCTTTTTTTAAAAAAAAATAAATGTTTATTAAAGTTTTACAAAACAAAAAGTTCATCATTTCATATAGATCATTCCATAAATTAAAGCCCACAGAAAAATCAGAAAACAAAAATATATAGCAAAAAAGAAAAATAGAAAAAAGAAAATTCCACTTTAAAAAGTTACAAAATTCCCTGTCCCTCTGTCGTGACCTCCTCACATCTCCCGTTTTTGTGTTCCTCTTTATTCCAATCTAATTCAGCAAGTTCAAACCCTTATTCAAACCATACTTACAATTATGTTTTTCTAATTATTATGTCCCAAGTTTTCGTTATCTTAGCCCATTCCTCATCTCATATACTAAGACATAATTTTATTCTGTTCATAACCCCCTTCTCCTTTTTGAAATTCTTCTTTTCATTCACATTTAACCAAATCCCACATGCCCTGTTACCTTCACTTCCCACATCATGTTAACACTCGAACATTTTGCAATATTTTTGTAAATAGTCCTTGAACTTTTTCCAGTCCTGTTCCATCAGTTCTTCTCCCTGGTCCCGGATTCTGCCAGTCATTTCAGCCATCTCCATGTAGTCGATCACTTGCATCTGCCATTCTTCCACGGTGGGTAAATCTTGTGTATTTACCTGGGAGTTCTCAGTCGGCTTCAGAGCTTCTAGAGTGAGGACATAGCTGGGGGCGTAAAGCGGTGACCCATGCCCCGCCCTGTGGCAGCAATCCCAGGGTTCCCCGTTAAAGGGGTAGTTTTGTGGAGAGGCATTGGCCATACGCCATTAGGTTGTCATTGCTCTCCCCTGTGATGGTGGCGAAATGGGGGGCGGGCTCTCTGCTTGAACAGACATTCTCCAGAGCCAGCCCAATCCCCACATATCCTGGATAACCCTGGTGTTCCCCAGATCCCCAGCCAGAGACCGGGAGGGATAAACGCCCAATGCCTAAGCCAAGGTCTCCCTACATCTGAAATTTTAATAAAGTTGAGGCCAAATTTTAATCCCATAACACGTCTTGAGTCATTATTCCACGCGGGTGTCGCCCAGGGTTGGGGGGGGTCTCTGCCTGTCCGCACAAATCACAGGAAAACAGCCATTTTGACTCTTTCAGTGACCTCAAATATTCCTCTGCAGTTTGGATGGAAATGGGAAAAGCCTACCCATTGTCTCTGTGCTTACATATCCTGCCTTAAGGGCACATGTATGAATAGGGTGAGCCTGTGACTCGGACTCAAGAGTTAAGTATTTATCATTGCAAAAGAATGGTGAGGCTGTCCAAGTAAACCCATTAACAGGTTTCCTGCCAGATAGGAATTCTGCTGTAGGCTGCCCCTTCTGTGATGTATGTATGATGTTTTGGGGGTGGTCTTGAGCTACGAGGTGGTCAGTTTCAAAAGTCTCTAGAAGGGCTTGCACACCATTGTTCTGGGTTCCTCCTTCCTCCTGCATGTGGTGAGTGAGGACCCTGTTGCAACAGTTGAATAAAGATCAGGCTTACTAGCTGCTTTGCTTCTCAATATTCTCTGGCTGGCCTCTGTTATTTTCTCCTACTGATAGGGAACCTACATAAGGACTCTGTGTAGCTCTTGGGTACCCCATAAGGGGAAGGGAGCAGTTTTTTCTTATAACAAAGCAATCTCAGTTTCATTTATCTCTCCTGAATCTTCCAGCATTCAGCATCATTGGATGTCCAAAATATCTAGCGTTGGAGGGAGGGAGAAAAAGCTTTCTCTATCCACTTCCTCAGTGCCACGCATAATTTTATAAACTTCCATCACATCAATTCTTGCTAGTCTTTTCTCTAATCTAAAAGCCCCCAGATGCTGCAACCTTTCCGTCCCCTCAGTCATTTGGGTTGTCCTTTTCTGAACCTTTTCCAATTCTACAATTGGGTGCTGGGGGTGAAGCAGGCCTTCTGCTGGTGAGGTGCCTTAGGTGAATCCTGCCCATAGCTCTTAAAGCTGTATATACATATAGTTTTGGCAACTGTGTTTTTTTGGTTCTTGTTTCATTTCAATTGAAGAATATTATTCTTGGCGCACCAGTTGTATTTTTATAAACGTTGTGGGCTTCTTTTGAAGACTGTAGCTGAAAAGCAAGATTTGAAATGGTGATATTCCACATATACCTCTATCCTCCAGCACAGCAACGTAAGTTGTGGAAATAATTGTTTTCAAAGAAATGAAAACCCATTAAAACTCAATTAAAACTGTGTTTCTGAGGAGCTTCAGAGCTAACTGCCTGACTTGTTGCCATCTTGACCGGAAGTCTGGAGATATTCGGTACTAGTCATTCTCAGGAGTGACGCCTTGAAATGAATCTACTGAGTTTTGTGTGTGTGTGTGTGTGTGTGTGTGTGTGTGTGTGTTAGAGAGAAGAAACACCATGGTGCGTCTGCAGCAGCACAACCGGACACCTTCATCTGCCCCAGCTGCAACAAAACATGTCTCTCCTGCATCGATCTCTACAGCCGCAGCAGACTCTGCAACCTTCCAACAGCTCAACTTCAGCCCCAAAGGAGACAGACAGGTGCCAACATGCAAACACTAATTCATACCGAAAGGGGGAGGGAACAAGAGCAGTTTGCAACACTTGTACACAGCTACACAATAAAAACCATGAAAAGTTAAAATAAGAAAACAGGTGACTACTGTGGAAAGAGGTTTTCTTTAATTGCCTGCATAAGCCTGACAGAAGAGAGAGAGAAAATTCAGCAAGCATTTGAGAAGTTGAAACAGAAGGTGCCTGCTAAATCTCTGTGGGCAGAGTAGCCCACAGCAATGGGCTGATGACACTAAAGACTCAGTCTCTTGTTCTTGACAAATGAGCCTTCCAACTTCAGTGTTCGGGTTGGGATGTAAGGGTTCAGGCCATCCCTAAATTGTTCAGGGCTTTGTAAATTAATACAAGGACCTTGAACCTGGGTGGGTTCAAGGTGGGCAAGCAGTGCAGATATTTTCAGTGAGAGTCTGTTGGATACCACCCAGTGTTTCTGGATATGGTCATATGAACAGGGCTATTATTTGAAGGGTTGGGGTGTCCTTATTTCGTTCTGTTTCTGTGTTACCCTTGCAAAGCAAGAAAACCTTCATTCTGCAACCTTGTGTGGATTATGTGCCTGTCTAAATGCCATTTATCAAACCAGCGCAAACCTGAAACCATAGGTGAGGTTTTTGGGACCGGATGCCGGAGTGAAGTTTTCCTTTCTGTATGTTCCTTTCTGTATGCGATAAGATCAAGTCTGCTTAGTTCCAGGCACCTTTGATGTGTGTTTTTTTAGCCTGTCTAGAAGCAGATTATATAAGACCCAGAAAGTCAGAAATTGTTTTCCAAGGCATGCATCAGAAATAGAGGTTGCTGCGGAAACAGACACATAAATTAATGTCACTGCTTTGAGAAGTTGTTGGTAAACAAGTTACCATTTGATATCGATTCTTTTTACATATCTATAGATATATAAAAGCCTAACGCCAAGCAGCTCCAATCAGGCTGTACATTTTCTCTTTGAGCTCCCAACTTAGCTGATGACCTAAATAGAGGAAATTGCAACCGCTGCCCATTCCACTACATGGAATAATGTTTGCACTGTTTCCAAGAGACATTCTAGGGAGTTATTTGTGATTATGCTTAACAGGCTTATTTATGCCATGCAAACACTTCAGCTATCTCTGTTTGTCAGGGACAAGCCTATCGTTTTGGTCAAACACTGGGTTTTTCTTTTGCTGCAAAGCTGAGATGCCCTCGGTAAAATAAACAATCCAATTGCACAATAAACAATAACACACACACACACAAATCATAACAGGGTCTTCTCCTGATGTTGATGGAACACACCATATATTTAAGGCTCACACAGAGACACCAAGAATCCTGGGGACTGTCATATGTTAAGAGGGCTGGGAATTGTAGCTATGCAAAGATAAACTACAGTTCTCAGAATCCTTTGGGAGAGTATGCTTTAAATGGATTTTGTGTGTGCAGCCCTGGTGTAAAACTTCTGCCATAAAGCTTCATTGTGTGTGTGTGTTTATGGATGTATCTACCGTATTTTTCCATGTGCAATTTTAGTCAAAAATTGGGGGTCATCTTAGAAAGAAAGAAAGAAAGAAAGAAAGAAAGAAAGAAAGAAAGAAAGAAAAGAAAGAAAGAACGAACGAACATATAGGACTCTGGTCCTGACTCCACACATTTAGTGTAACATTTATCTATGGCTAGTGCTTGGAATGGGCAGTGTGTGTGTGTGTGTGTGTGTGTGTGTGTGTGTGCAAGAGAGAGAGAGAGAGAGAGAGAGAGAGATTCTGTTTGCACTTGAAGGTGAACTCACCTAACTCTCATTTTGCAGAACAATATAGTAAGCATGTTTTGAAATTTCTGCTTCTCCAAATTCTCCAGCCAAGCAATGTGTACAAAAGTGCATAACACGTTGGTCAAAACAACGTACCAAAAATGCCTTATATAAGGGGAAATTGGTTTGCAGAAATGTGTGTGTTAGACAGAATTGCATACAAATGTGCATCTGCTGGGTGAAATCCACACGAAAATGCTGGCAAGTTTTCCTAATTGAGTTTAGATTTTTATTGAAATTTATAGCAAAAGCAATCACAACACAGTAGTACTACAGAACCGTTGTAGTGGCTAACAGCATAAAGGAGTGGAAGTACCAGCAAAAAGAAGTACCTTACAGACAAAGATTGGTTTCAAATTGGACGGCAGACCATGTGTTGAGATCCCTGCATTGCAGAGGGTTGGAATAGATGACCCTCGGATCCCCTTCTATGATTTTACAAGTGAGGTCCTGGCTGAGACCGATGAGTCAATCCAGAGGGAGGGAAGAGTTGCCGGAGTCTGAAGTTTTTCATCCTTCGTATTAAGATCAGTAATAAATAAACCACACCTCTTGAGAAATTGTCCTTGCGTATTTCTTAGTTCTTTGACCTCGTCTAACACCAGCTGTCAGCCTCTGGCTTTCTAAGCATAGCTGTCAACTTTTCCCTTCTCTTGCGAGGAATCCTATTCAGAATAAAGGAATTTCCCTTAAAAAAAGGAAAACGTTGACTGCTATGATTCTAAGCATTAGCAGAAAGATCTTTCCAGTTTCGAACAATTTCCAGCCTGACAGTCACACACAATTTCACCCTCAAGTCCTTGTGTACTTACAATGTATTAAAAGGTAAAGGGACCCCTGACCATTAGGTCCAGTCGTGACCGACTCTGGGGTTGCGACGCTCATCTCGCTTTATTGGCCGAGGGAGCCGGCATACAGCTTCTGGGGTCATGTGGCCAGCATGACTAAGCAGCTTCTGGTAAACCAGAGCAGCGCACAGAAACACTGTTTACCTTGCCGCTGGAGCAGTACCTATTTATCTACTTGCACTTCGTGCTTTCGAACTGCTAGGTTGGCAGGAGCAGGGACCGAGCAACAGGAGCTCACCCCGTCACGGGGATTTGAACCGCCGACCTTCTGATCAGCAAGCCCTAGGCTCTGTGGTTTAACCCACAGCGCCACCCACAATGTATTAACACCTCCCTTAAAAATAGAAAGAAGGGCTGGGACAGAATCACATACCATAGGTTGCTGCACAACTTGACTAATACAAGTGGATATCATTTTGCACCCGGTACAAGCCTAAATGAGATAGGGTGCCCTTAACCTGACAGCGCCTCCAGCACATTGGCGAAAGGCTCTAGTTTATGTAGTTCAATCTGACCGGAGTCCAGTATCACCTATGTATTAGCTTTCATCCAGCCTCCCTGATTTTTGCAGAGGTTCAGTATGCTGACATTCATCTCCCAAAGAACTTAAAGTCCTCCCCCATCGGGGTAAGAACAACCCAACAGTAATTTATAGATTGAAGAAAGCGCCCCTTTCCCCCTTCCTCAGTGTATTGTCACCTAATCCCTCAAATAAAGGCCATGAACACAGAGTGCCTTCAGGAGATATAACAAGAAAGAGACAATATTTGTACCTTCTGGAAACAAAAGATTATCACACCTTGCCCCACCTAACCCGGTCAAACTCCTCTTATAGGGTTACCTTTATCAAACAGATTCTGCAACATGTGTAGCCCTTTCGTAGACATCTGAATGTCTGAATATCTTTATCTGAATATCTGATGTTAGGATTATCTAAATGGGGAGCCAATTTTTTAGCCCATTTCTTCTGAATTCTAAAGGACATATTAAGAAATGGATTCACCATATTTCTGATCTGAGTGAATTAGAGAGGTTAAAAATGGCATCAAGTTATCCTGGGAGAGGTGGAAGTAAGCTCCACCAACACCCATCATCAAATCTAATTACAGGAATTGTTTACGTTGACTGACAAGACTCAAAACATAACTGCAAAGTAGGGAATCCAAACCCTCCCTTTTGGGTAGGTGATAAAGAACTACTTTACACATCCAGATCTTTTACCCTGCCCCAAACATAGTTTGCTATTTTTACAGAAGCAAGATGGGAATCTATACAGAGAGAGTTTAAAACAGGGGCATGAATTTTAGGAGGATCACTGTCTTTAGGTCTGCAATGTGACCAAGACAAGTTAACTGAATTCCACCCAGTGATTTCTTTCTTAATGGGTTTTGCAAGGGTATTAAAATTTCTCCTCCATAATTGATGCAAATCTTTGGTAATGTGGACCCCTAAATAATGGAAACTGCCAAAAGAGAACGAAAGACCCAGCAAAGCTTTCAGTCAATCGTGCACTGAAAAGGGGATATTATTCCACAAACTCTCTGCTTTAGAATAATTAATTTCTAAGCCTGCACAAGCTTGAAATTCATTGAGATGTTTTTAAAGATCTGGAAGAGCCTGAAGTGGATTGCTAAGCGTAAGTAAAACATCGCCCATCATAGGCGCTCTCTTGCTCTCAGGATTGGGGGAAGGGCCTGCCTGCATTGCCTGGCGCACAAACGTGATGTCATGCTTCCAGCATGCATTGTACATGTGTGACATTATGCATGCGACACGTGACACACCACAAAATTGTATTGGCTGGGGGAGGCTGAGCACAGCCAGCCACTGAACCGCATTGTTCTTGGCCCTGTGCTCAGCCTCCTCCAGGCTCCTTATTACTGAGGGGGCCGGCCACCTGCCAGCAGATACTGAGGGGGACAAAGACACCTGCGCGTCTAGGGGCTGGTGCACCTGTCACCAGTGAAGAGGTTTATCACATGTACCTTGTTATTCACCTTCGTGCCTAAAATCTCAGTGCCAGATTCCCCAACTAGTGTTTTAATTGCAATAGCCAAAAAGATTAGGGACAGGGAGCACCACTGTTTTGTTACACAGGGAAACCTGATCAGAGGAGAATCAAAGGCACGAACTCAGATCATTGCAAGAGAGGTGGGAAACAGTGGGCCAGAGTTTAGTTTAATTTGTCAAGCAAAGTAAGCGGGAAAGACCATTTGAAGTGATCAACTTAGCAAAGTAGAAGAGGTTTGTGCACATTGCTATGGTTTGTCATGTTCAAGACCCTTTGAATCCCATCAGGGAGTTGTCTTCGTGGCCAGTTTGGCCTTCTGCTGTGTAGCAAGTAAAAAAGATATTCAATCTCATTGCCAGTAAAGAGTTTGGCAACTTGATTCGATAATGCCATGGGACAGTATGATCCCAGGTACTCCAAACATTCACGGGGTTTGGGAATAAGTACCTTACAAGATTTGCACCACGTTCCTCAGACCAACCCCCTGTGCAATATCCTTAAAGAGATTCTGGAAATCTTTCCCTAGGTGGCACCAACCTTCAAAAGGTGTGGACACCTGGAGCTAGTATTCCGAACCAATTCCCGAATGCCCCAAATCCCACACAGACTGATGCCAGTTTTCCTTTTTTAAAAAAACTTAAAGTTCAGTGGGGGCAGGCAGAAGGAATCAGTGAGTGGGGGGTCATTGCAGAGTTCCCCATCCTGTGGGGAACACTGGCCAAAATGCATTAGGTCCACAACTGGAGGAATTTCCCAGGACAGAGATCTGATACTTGCCTGATTTCCCAGCCCTCCGGCAACACCTTTGGCAATAATGTACATCAACCTTAGTACTTTCATCAAGTTGTTAATTGTTGCACCAATCACACCCTGTCATTGCAGTCCCCTGGTATTTTCTTTTCTTTCTTTTTATTTAAAAACATAAAGAGAGAGGAAGAGACAAGGTACCCAAAGCAATAGTAAATTAGAAAACTGACTGACACAGCTGCAGACCCACTGCACTAAAAGACAGTGTCATTTTACAAAACAATTGTGGAAAATCTAACATGAAAGCATTTATTCAACAAGAATTAAATATGGAAAGGCTGGGAGCCACGGTGAGCCAAGATCTGTTTCCTTCCGGAGAAGTGACAAATAGACAAAAGATCAAAAACAGACTTGAGTGCAAAGAAGAAAGAAATCACCAATGAATTCGACACGATTTGTCTTAACTCTTTGAAAAATATAATCCCCAAAGAATAAGCCAGGACCTATGGACTGAGTTGGAGGAAGGGAGGTTATTGAATTAATAATAATAATAATAATAATAATAATAATAATAATAATGTTTGTTTGTTTATACCCCACCCATCTGGCCAGGTTTCTCCAGTCACTCTGGGAGGCTCCCAACAAAATATTAACACAATAAAACATCAAACATTAAAAACTTCCCTAAACAGGGCTGCCTTTAGATGTCTTCTAAAAGTCAAATAGTTGTTTATTTCCTTGGCAACTGATTGGAGGGCGTTCCACAGGGTGGGTGCCACTACTGAGAAGGCCCTCTGCTTGGTTATTTTATTTTTATTATTTTTTTATTATTATTAGGCACTTCCAGACTGTCACAATATTGGGGTGGGGTTCAATCACATAGTGGCAAGTTCAGTTGTTTTAGCAGGTCTTGCACACCAACCCCTCCCCCTCCCCGCAAGATCAGACTTCTCCTGATAAGGAAATATATGGGAAATTGTACTGGAAAGTACAGGATAGCAACGTCACCTAACTTCCTCTCAAACAAATCCGGATGAATGCTTATTAAACAAACAATGCGGTTTAGGTAAACGTAAAGGGACCCCTGACCGTTAAGTCCAGTCGTGGATGACTCTGGGGTTGTGGCGCTCATGTCGCTTTACAGGCCGAGGGAGCCAGCACTTGTCCGCAGACAGCTTCTGGGTCATTCTGGTGAAACCTGAGCAGCGCACAGAAACGCCGCTTACCTTCCCACCGGAGTGGTACCTATTTATCTACTTGCACTGCGTGCTTTCGAACTGCTAGGTGGGCAGGAGCCGGGACCAAGCAACGGGAACTCACCCCATCGCGGGGATTCGAACCGCTGACCTTCTGATCGGCAAGCCCTAGGCTATCAGCTCAATAAACACTCTGAAAGTGCTATTTGAGGAAATGGAGGGGAACAGCAGGTAGGGATTTTCAAGCAGGAAACCAGCATGGGACTCCAATCCAATTCAATGCATTTCTGATCAGAGGTCCATAAATAGCTTTTCCTCCAAAGGAATACTGGCCAGTTTGAAGCATACTTCTAATGAAAAAAAGTGTATTTATTTGCTTGATTTGGTCCTACATAGTACCGTAGATGTTAAGAGGCAGGGAAAAGGAGAATATGAGTTGAAATCGTTTTGATTCTAGCAGATCCGTATACCCTGTTTGCCTTATGGCATTACCTCTCACCTAGAAACCCACTGTTTTTTCCACCTTTGAACTCTTCACCTACCTTTATCAACCAATTAAGTGCTTAAAACAAGATTACGACTTGCCCATCTGCATCTCTGCCCTCTCTGTTTTGCGAAAGAATTAAGAAAGTAGAGCAAGGGGTCAGATTAAAAAGGAAGTCAGAAAAAATGCTGGTAACCTGACAATAATTTCAAGACAGGAAAAAGGATTATTTCTGAAGATCAAATAGGTTAACATTATGATCAGGAAAGAGACGTGAAAATGAAGCAAATATAGGCCCCAAACTAGGAACTGAATTTCAGTTTGAAACTTAAGCATCCTCTGAAATTTGCACTTCTCTGAATTTTGCAGTACAGTCCTCCAACCAATAAATATTTACAACAATGCATATACTAGGGTAAAGTGTGCGTCAGATGCACATGAAATAAAAAAATAAAAAAATTGTCCAGTAGCACCTTATAGACCAACTAAGTTTGTTCTGGTATAAGCTTTAATGTGCATGCACACTTCTTCAGGGACACGGGTGGCGCTGTGGGTTAAACCACAGAGCCTAGGACTTGCTGATCAGAAGGTCGGCGGTTCGAATCCCCGTGACGGGGTGAGCTCCCGTTGCTCGGTCCCTGCTCCTGCCAACCTAGCAGTTTGAAAGCACCTCAAAGTGCAAGTAGATAAATAGGTACCGCTCTGGCGGGAAGGTAAACGGCGTTTCTGTGTGCTGCTCTGGTTCGCCAGAAGCGGCTTAGTCATGCTCGCCACATGACCTGGAAGCTGTACGCTGGCTCCCTCAGCCAATAAAGCGAGATGAGTGCCGCAACCCCAGAGTCGGTCACGACTGGACCTAATGGTCAGGGGTCCCTTTACCTTTACCTTACACTTCTTCAGATTTGCCTACCTGAATCTAAGATGCATATATTAGTGAAAAGAACATAGAAAAATGAATTATATTATGGAAAAATGCTTTACAAAAGTGTGTATATTGAGCAAACAATGCATGCCAAATATGTATAGTAGGAGAAATTTGGGCAAAACTGCCGATGAGTTTTCATGGGGACTTTTTTCTTTTTTTAAAAAAAAAATCAAACTGATGTGGAAATGTGGAAAACTGACCTTAAGAGTGGGGAAAACAAGAAACTAAAGTGGACAGATTCACCCATCCCTGTTGAAATTCTTATTGTCCATTTTTAAAAGACTATTTTAAAGTTAACCATTATCTACAAACCTTAAAAAAGCCCTACTGTTAGTCAGCATGAGACAAGACTTCAGGTGGCAAATGCTGCAGGGTGACAATAGCAGCAGCCCTTGGGCTTCTCTCCTTGAGTCCGATAGTCGGTCCTCTCTATCTGAGGTCACAGCTAGGCATGTCACATGTCCTGTCCTGGGCCCCCTAAACTAGCCTGCTGCCTCAAGTGTGATAGAGGATGCTCATCAAACATTTCTCCAATATCCTGTAGGCTTCCTGATCTCAAAAAGCCCAGGGGAGGCGTTACCTTATATCTTCCCCTGAAATCTATTTGACGTGTGAGCAGCTGGTGTCTGTGGGCCTACCAAGCACCTGAGATCAGTACACTGGTGGTTTTGCTTTTAACTTTTTTTAAAAAAGGAGAAAAATAATTACCGTATTTTTCTGTGTGTAAGACGCCCCCATGTATAAGGCGCCCCCTATTTTGCGGGACTCCCAATTAAGAAAACACCCCCTCAACAATACCCATGTATAAGACGAGCCCCAATTTTAAACCTAATTTTTTGGTATTTAAAAAACACCTATTCTTATACATGGAAAAATACGGTATATTGCTGCACTGACACTTGCTAACATACCTTGACCACCTCAAACATAAGATAACCACAAAAGAATCTCTCCTATATCAGGAATGTGCTGGAAATGTAAGGAAAAAGGAGGGACCTTTTACCACATGCCCCAAGGTAAAAGACTTCTGGGAAAGGATTTATAATGAACTAAAAAAGTGTTGAAAAACACATTTATTAAGAAATCAGAAGCCTTTTTACTTGGTATAGTGGGGGGTGAAATCCCCAAAAATGGTGTTACTTTTTTCTGTATGCCACAACAGCTGCGAGAATATTACTGGTGAAGAATTGGAAGAAACAAAATTTACCAACTATCGAAGAAAGGCAGATGAAGATGATGGACTATATGGAACTTGCCGAACTGACTGGGAGACTCCGATACCAGAGAGAAGAAACGGTGGAAGAAGATTGGAAGTTTAACATATTGAAAAAATATGTTAATATTTAAATCTTAGAATTGCTTTGGACGTGGTTATAGGCTGTGGGGTTAGAAGCAGAAGATAGTGTATCTTAAAATAGTATTATTTGTAAGTGATAAAATGTGAAGAGTCTTATGGTAAAAGTAAGTGTGATAAAAATGTGGTTAGAAATTATGATATATGTAATCTGCTAAAGATGAGGTAAAATGAAAATCAGATGGGGGGACTTGAGGAAGCTCACCTAACAATGTTTAGAAAAGATAAGGATAAGACAAGAATTTGTTTGTATTGTTTGTTTTTCTGTTTGTGTTGTTTAGTTGTGTTATAAAATGAATAAAAAAATGGGGGAATCCTATATCAGGAATGGGGAATATGTGACCCCTCAGGTATCTTTAGACGTCAACTCCCATTAACCCCAGCCAGCAATTATGGGTGTTATTAGTATAAAAATATCCATTGGGTTACAGGGTCCAGCCTGGTCTTAGCTCCTTGCTCCTCCGTGGTTTGTTGCAGCAGACATCACCTGCAGGCACTGCAGTGTCATCCTATTAGTTCCTCAGCCCAGTGAGCAAAAATAAGCCTAAAGGGAAGCCAGCTTGGTTCTACATTGATTCTCAGAAGAATAACTTGCTGGAGCAGAATCATGCATAGGGAGAAAAAACTGAGAAGACTGATACACTTGGCTCATTGCACATTGACCACAGACTGAAGTCTGTTTTATTTATTGAGGCGGCAGAAGGCTAATATTCAGAAAGGGATTTAAGCCTTGTTAATGTCACCAGCATGACCACAAAGGAGGATGGGATCTATTGTAGGAGAGAGGATCTGCGTGCTCAGACCCAGAAACCTCCCCCCTAAATAAATTCACACTTGACTCAAATTTTGGTTTTGGTTTTTGGCAGAATTTAGGCCACAACTTTACTGATTACAGAAAGTGACTGGTTGCATAGGCTCTGGTTCGACTAGCTCCCTGCCATGCAGGTAGCGCTGAGCCAGGGTTCCAGCTTAGGTCAGCCAAGGGTGAACACCTGGATAAGTGGAAAGCCGGGGACAGGCTATCTCCACCACCCAACTGTCCCCCTGGACTCAGGGACAGGAATACCCTTCACATAGGGATGGCGAGAGCATTCTCCCATCCCTATCACCTGAACCAGAGCCTATCCGCAACCTTACAAGTTGTGACGATTTGCTACGCGGCAGGTGAAACCCAAATGGCAACAGCCAATCAGCCAATTGGGGAAAATTCCTGCCATGCCCCTGTCCCAATGACAGATGACACACGACGGCATAGCAAGGTCAAGCGCAAAGCCCTAAAAGTAGGGAGAGGTGGGTGGGTGTTCCGAATGCAGGCACCGAAAGATGAAGCTCTGGGTCACGTGCATGGGCATAGATAGGTCCCTCAAACCATTTGGACTGCGTCCCATTGGCCAGATTGCACCCAGCTACGAGGGACCTACCAATCGGGTGTTGTGGCTGACCAGTCATACCCACCCACAACACAGGGTGTTGGTTTTCCAGGTCTCACCACAATACATGCCCTCTTTAAGGGAGGACCCGATTTAGGAAGATCGAGTTGGTCATGCAGGAATGATGGGGTGAGGGGCAATGCTCTTTTTCTTCTGATCACTCTAAGGATGGGATAAAAGACTCCAGTGGTACTTGACATCTGCCATCTGTCCTGCTTTTGCTTCGGATGCAAAAACTGATTGAAGGCTCACCACTCGCTTCCTTCCCAGCTCCAACCACCCCCCAATAATGAGATTTCAATGACTTCTTTATTCACGGCATCTCCTGCCCCCGCCTCTTACAAGCAACATGCCCTAATAATATGTCCTAACAAGTTCCATATAAGCGCATGATAAGTATACAGGAAGGAGGGGCTGTTATGGTGGCCAAGCTGACAACCGAGACATTTATAATGTGCTTTTTAAATCACTGGCTAAAATTAAAAATGCTAAATGATAACACATTAATAATGTTTGATATTATTGTGGAAATATTTATAAACGCTGTACATTTCCTGGTTTTTAAGTGACAAACCATCTTTCCAAGAAGTGTGACAACTTTTTTTTTTAATTAAATGAAAGTTTATTTCAGTATTCAAATTAGTCTCATAGCTGCTTGGGGAGGGAAGATGGGCCGAGGATATAGGGCGAATGAGAACGCTTGGCCTCCTCTGAGATGGAAGGGGTCGAGAGAGAGAAATGAGCAGCCTTTGCCTTCACTCATGCATTCAAATGTTTACTATGACTAGAAATTGACAGCAAAGGAAAGACTCTTGCTCCTGTTTAATCCAGGTTAATGCTATACATCTTTAAATACACAATTCAAAAGTTTACATTACGTCATGCAGTCCCTGTGGTGGAATGACACACTGGCCTTGTTGTCTTGTGTTGGCATCACAATGCTCAGAGCATGGCGCTTAGGTAGGACAGAGAACTGGAAGAAGAAGGAAAGAACCAAGTCAATGCAGAACAGGGAAATTCGAGATGATGGGTGCAATTTTTGTGAATGCAAATAGCATCTCTCAGAAACTTATTGGGTTGGAATGACTGGTCTTGGAACTCCAGTATCTCCAGTTAAAAGAATTCAGGTTGCAAGTCTGGGAGAGATCTTGACCTCAGAATGCAGACAGTTGTTGCAGTCAGAGTAGACCAGGCATCCCCAGACTCGGCCCTCCAGATGTTTTGGGACTACAATTCCCATCATCCCTGAGCACTGGTCCTGTTAGCTAGGGATGGTGGGAGTTGTAGTCCCAAAACATCTGGAGGGCTGAGTTTGGGGATGCCTGGAGTAGGCATACTAGACCATATAGATTAATGGTCTGAGCTGGTATAAGCAGGCTATTCTGTCCTTGATCGTTAAGGAGGGAGCCATAGCTCACAAAAGGTCCCTGGTTCAGTTCCTGGTCTCTGCAGTTTAAAACAGCAAGGAACAGATGGAGAGAAAGATCTCTCTGGGCCTGAGACACTTTTGAGAGCTGCTACCAGTCAGAACAGGCAATATTGGTTCAAATGGACCAATGACCTCGGTCTCAGTATAAGATGCTGCTGCTGACGCTTACCTTTTAAAATGTAGTCAGTTAGCAACGTCGGGACCTTTTCGTTGTCCTCCTTCATTGCAAAAAGAACTGCGGGAAGAAATTGTTGAAAATCATAATTAGTAGGTCATGCTGAAGAGCGTCTCACTTCCGTATCAACCTGGAGAGTCATGTGCTTTAAATGCGTTTTATGCTGTGTACACATATATTGATCATAGCTAATGAAGGGACAGATGTCCTGTACAACGCAGAAAACTGACAATCCTATTAATGGCTTACTTAGCATAGCAGTTAAATTCAGTCCTTCTTGAGATTTCACTCCTATGTGAATGAGCTTTTAAGAGCAACACCGGTGGGTAGGAAATCAGCCCAAAATTAGAGAATTTTGAGAAATACAGTTTCTACAAATTCTCATATAACTTGTCTTGCTCCAGCAAGACTTCTTATTCTCACCTCTTGGACTAATGTGCAGGTCAGAAGTTAGCTGTGTTATAGATTTTGCACTTCTCCAAATGTTGTGATGAGGGATGGGGGGGAAGAAATTCAATGCTGTTTGCATTCAAAGGTGAATCTACTTAATTTGAAGTTTCCAAAACAATATGTGAATTGAAAACACAGTCATTATTGTAAATGTGCACTTCTCTGAATATTTCAATGCAGTTTTCAGCCAAGCAATGTGTACAAAAAATGCATATATGCAGACAAAATGTGCATTTTAAAATATACATTTATAAAATAGTGAAAATAATATACAAAAATGCATTATATTAACAGAAACTCCATTGCAAAATTGTGCACATTAGGCATAACTGCATACATAAATGGATATGTTTGGAGAACTTTGCACTAAAATGCTGGTGAATTTCCATGCAGATTTTAAAAGGAATTCACAAACAGATGTGGAAATGAGAACCGAATAAGATTGGAGAAACTGCAGCTGACTGATTTGCTCATCCCTAGCTGTAACACAGTTCTTGAAAGTTCAAACCTATTAAAACACGATTGAATGGCTATTTTGAGAGGAAACGTCTATTTCAATATGTATTTTGAGAGAAAATATGCATTGAAATTCGCAAGTGAATATGTGTTTTAATATTTGTTGTTCTTGTTTAAAATTTGCAGATTAATGTGGAAAGGAAAAGTAATAAAACGATGGGGAAAAACATGTGAAAAGCAACACGCACTGGAAATAGGCAGAATCGCCAATCCCCATCCAGAATGAAGGAAAAGAAAAACATACATGTCAGATGTCAGTCATAGCATCTCATGGTCTGTTGGTAGCAACTTAGATACCAACAATTTAAGAGCTTGTGTTTGGAGAGGTTGGTTGGTCTTTCAATGTTATTCAGGGACATTTCTTCCAGACCAGTAACTGATCTCATCTAAATAAATCCTATGTTTGCATCACAGTCCAATGCTGCTTTGCACACCAGTTAATTAAGGGGGGGAGAGAGAGAGACCACAGATTTATCCCTGGTAACCTCTCTGCCAAGGCTTCGCCTCAAGATACAAATTGTCACTTGCACAAAACTCTTTCTGTGCACAAAACTGCCATTCATAGGACTTTGCTCTTTTCAAGAGAACTAAGGCTGTGTTTGTTCCAGTCAGTTCAAAACACAGTTGCCATGGAGACTCAAAAGGAGACGAATGATTCTCCCAGAATGCACAAGGGCCTGTCACAACATCTCAACCTTTCCATTTTTGTTCCACAAATTGTTCAGTCAGAGTTAGAGGCTAAATCCACTAGCCGAAGAATTCGGATGTTTATGAAATAGCTTTTGAAGCTTGCAAAGTATTCTAGAACATGCTATTTTTCTCGGGGGTGGGGTGGGGTGGACAGAAGCTTGGGTGGTAAGTAGCAGCCCAGAAAGAGAGGGATATGCAAACGATTTGATAATACAAACACAGAGAAAAATGAATTTGCAAGAAGGTGTAGAATTTTCAAAAGGCAAATGAACAACTGTCTTGACAGAAAACTAACATGAGAAAATTGAGCACCTAGATTCAAACCGGATGGCTCCAGGCACAATTTATATGCCTGTCTCTTAAGCGCCTACGCACGTATTTTCACACACAAACACAGCATGATTAGCGGGACCACACTCACTTAAGCCAGGCCTTCTCCGTAGTAGCCCTGTCACTCAGCCCAGCTGCCCTCTTTACACTAGAAGAGAAAGGTCTTAGGTGGGCAGCCCATGTGATCGGAAGCACTGATAGAAACCAGAAGCTTTTCTTTTACGTATTATAGGACCAGAGATCCCAAAGGACCAGACGAAACTATTTATGTACACGACCTACAGCTGCGCAGACTCTGTTAGCCCAGAAATGGGAAGATGGTACAACTCCGACCAAAGACGAGTGGCAGACAAAATTGATGAACTATGGGCTCTTGGGGCTCTGGGCAGGGTCTCCACGTGAGCTGGAGGGACAGCAGAGCTCGCTCAGCTGACGCGCTGGGCAGCAGCACCTGCTGCTGCGCTACCCCGCATGTCAGCTGTTAGGCAGTGAGACTAAGCAGCTCAGTAAAGCCCTGCTGCCCCTCCAGCTCTTGAGGACGGGCTGAGGGAGCTGGCATTTGTCCACAGACAGCTTTCCGGGTCATGTGGCCAGCAGGACTAAACCACTTCTGGCACAACGGGACACCGTGACGAAAGCCAGAGGGCACGGAAATGCCATTTACCTTCCCACCGCAGCAGTACCTATTTATCTACTCACACTGGTATGCTTTCGAACTGCTAGGTTGGCAGGAACTGGGACAGAGCAACGGGAGCTCACCCCGTCGCAGGGATTCGAACCGTAGACCTTCCAATCAGCAAGCCCAAGAGGCTCAGTGGTTACTTTTGGCCCAAAGAGGACCCGTGTGACCTTAAAGTTGTGTTTAGATGCATCCAACATGACAGACTAGGAACTTACTGTTTGTGAGCATTTGTAAGTCTTCAACTGAAGGAGGATACCCTTTCTTCTCATAGGGAATAACGGTGTTCAAATACTAGAAAGGAATGACACTGGCAGTTAGTAATCCTCTTTCCAAGAGGGACAGAAATCAGAGGCATCTACCAGAAACAAACATCTTTCTGGCCTTAGTTGACCACAGATTGCTGGATCAGCAGGGCTCTTCATATATTTAATTTATTACATTTATACCCCCTCCTTCCATCCAAAGGAACACAGGATGGCAAACAGCATGTATTCTTTAAGACACATCCTAAAGCATCTCTCATACAGGTGTGAGTTGGGAAAGGGCTCTGCTTCAAAGGCTTGTTGGAAGAGAAAAGTCTTTGGAGGTGGCACCTGTCTAATATTTAATGGGAGGGGATCCCAAAGGCTGGGTGCTGCAACACTAAAGGCCCAATTCCTATATGATGTGCAAGGACCCTCCTGATAAGATGGTATCGGCAGCAGATGCTCACTTGAAGAGCACAGCGATGAATGGGCTATATAAGAGGTGAGATGGCCTTTCAGGTTGTCCTGGTTCCAAGCTGGAATGCCTCAACTAAGATTTCAAACACAAGGTTGCTAGCATTTGTGGAGTCCAGGCAGTGGTGCACTTGGGACATAATGGTGCTAATAATAATAATAATAATAATAATAATAATAATAATAATAATAATTTATTTATACCCCACCCATCTGACTGGGTTTCCCCAGCTACTCTGGGCAGCTCCCCACAGAATTAATGATAATAATAAAAAAGAAATAAAACATCAGACATTGAAAACTTCCCTAAACAGGGCTGCCTTCAGATGTCTTCTAAAAGTCAGATAGTTGTTTATTCCCTTGACATCTGATGGGAGGGTGTTCCACAGGGCAGGTGCCACCATTGAGAAGGCCCTCTGTCTGGTTCCCTGTAGCCTCACTTCTCGCAATGAGGGAACCGCCAGAAGGCCCTCAGAGCTGGACCTCAGTGTTTGGGCTGAACGATGGGGGCGGAGACGCTCCTTCAGGTATACTGGGCCGAGGCTGTTTAGGGCTTTAAAGGTCAGCACCAACACTTGTGCTCGGAAACGTACAAGGGGTCTGCGATTTCCTTCACAATGTTGTAATCCAGCCTTTGTGTGTCTGAGGACCCTCCCTCCTCATTCTGCTCAGGTGCCCTTGACATCTGCCCCCAAATCCTGCCCCAATGGCGCCACTGAGTCCAGGAAGGATCAGGTCAGCCCATCAACAGCAGGGCTTTCAACAGCCAAAAGGTAACCATGGCACACATTTTAGTCTTCTAAAGCTTTGGCTGAGTCATGATACCCATTTTAATTGATTGACGCTTCAAGCATCAACAAATTCATAGGTCAGAGAGAAATGCTGCCGGTTCTCAAAATAAACACGTTGCAAACTGATGAAAAACACAAATGGTACAGCAGGGCATCTTTAGTAAGCAAACTTTCACTTTAAAAATGTTAAGGCTTCTTTAAAACAATACATGGCATTACACTTCAATTATCTGGCATGGGGAAGATAAAGCATCACTTTCCTGTCTGCCAATCCTCCACAGCAAATATTCTTGCACCCCCATGAACCATCACACATTTTTCGGGATTGTTGTTGTTGTTTAGTCGTTTAGTCGTGTCCGACTCTTTGTGACCCCCTGGACCAGAGCACGCCAGGCACTCCTGTCTTCCACTGCCTCCCGTAGTTTGGTCAGACTCATGCTGGTAGCTTTTAGAACACTGTCCAACTATCTAGTCCTCTATCGTCCCCTTCTCCTTGTGCCCTCCATCTTTCCAACATCAGGGTCTTTTCCAGGGAGTCTTCTCTTCTCATGAGGTGGCCAAAGTCTTGGAGCCTCAGCTTCAGGATCTGTACTTCCAGTGAGCACTCAGGGCTGATTTCCTTAAGAATGGAGAGGTTTGATCTTCATGCAGTCCATGGGACTTTCAAGAGTCTCCTCCAGCACCATAATTCAAAAGCATCAATTCTTTGGTGATCAGCCTTCTTTATGGTCCAGCTCTCACTTCCATACATCACTACTGGGAAAACCATAGCTTTAACTATACGGACCTTTGTTGGCAAGGTGATGTCTCTGCTTTTTAAGATGCTTTTTTGGGATAACATGCTTGATAATGCACAAAGTGTTGCAATGTGAGGGCTGCTGCTTGGGATTCCAGCCATTCCATTCTCTTTTTAGATGTATTTTTTAAAATATAAAGCAATTGAGAAATGCTTTCGGATATAAATAAATAGTCTCGTTTCCTCAGAAGAGGAACTCACCTGTTTATCATTTGCCGAGTTCCCAAATGTCTGCCGGATACTAGTCTGCAGAATGTTTGAGATGCCTTCCATGCTGAATCGCTACACAGAGGAGAAAACAGAGCACATTAGGATTTGCCCATAAGTTTCTACGACAGGATTTATTTCCCTCCATTCTATTCATAAAATTTGATTGTAAAAATCCTCAAAGCAAGTTTATAAAAGGAATAAAGCAATGAGGGGAAAACAGTTACACATGTTAACGGAAAAATCTGAGGGCTCACTTGGACAAAAAACAAGGACACCAGCCGGGAATACCAGGGCAAAACAGCAGCCAGTAGGCTTGGTCTTTATTGAAGACTGTCGCGACAGGACTCCCACCTGCCACAAGGTGAAACAAGATGGAAGCCCCGAACAAAAGAGCACCCAAACTTTTATTAGCTGCTAATCCCCATGTTACACACACCCCCAAACTACATCACTAATACATCATGGTTACATCATGAAAGGGGAGGTCTGGTGGCAGTCATCTGAGCATCCTGGACCCTGCCCCATGGTTCTCCTTGCCCTCCACCAAACACCCATCAAGTGTAACAAAAGAGATGTTTACATTTCCCTGTTTTCCCAGCCAAGTTAATCTCACCCTTTTGTCTTCATCTGGGTTTCTTATTTCTGGAATGGCTACCTGTCTGGCACTCAGGTATCAGGATGCCAGGAATTATCACTCAGGCAGAGGGGCTGCTGAGTAGCTGAGCTCACATGTTTATATGAATTTCTGAAGTTTTCCCAGTGAGCCAGTGCATAGATACATTTATCAGTGAATTCTTACATTTGGTAACATGCAACAAAGGCCCTTTGAATAGATAGGAAGAAACTGTGATGAAGTGTTTTGTGGGGACAAATCACAAAAGTCACAAAGGTGACTGTGCTGATTTTGGTAGTGGGCTGCATGTGCATGATATCTGCTGGAGGGGCAACCCCCCCCAACCTATACATAAATTCCAGCAACACAAACAACTAGTCAAAGCATCCAAAAATTTAAAACCAGTGATAAACTAGGGTTGACATACCCGGAATACTGCAGTCGAAGCAGTGTCCGGGCGGAAATCAGCAAAATGTATGGCAACCCATGTTGGCAGAGTCATTTTTGCCATTTTCCCTAAACATCTCTCTCTCTCTTTTTTTTTTTTTTTGGTTAAAAAAGCTCGACAACTTTGCCTAAAAAGTTTTCACTTTATGAAATACAGCAAACCTAACTAAAAACGGATTAAAGTTCACATCAGCATTCTACACATCTGGGTAAAGCTGTGCCTGGGAACCTAGTGGTTGTTGGGATTCTTGCAAGCAATGCTCAGCTCAGGAGGTCTTTGATCCTGCAAGGTGTGTCTAATATTCTCTCAAACAAGAGTCAATACAATGGGTCACTTGGTACATATCAGTTGTGTGTCTTACAGCTCAGGGTGAGCGAATCTGTCCATTTGGTTTCTCTCTGTTTCTTATTTTTCCATAGTTCCGTTCTCTACATTTCCAAATCAGTTTGTGATTCTTACTACTTTTTTAAAGTGCTCATTAAAATTCATCAGCATCTTGGTGTGAATTTCTCCTATGTTCCTGTAGGCGAACTTTACTAACATACACATTTTCATGAAGCGTATTTTCATCCAAATGCATTTATACCACCAGGTATAGGGCGGTATAAAAATTCAATTAATAATAATAATAATAATCCATTGATTATATTTTACTTAATCTAATGCATTGTTGTATGTTATTTTCACCTACACAGGCATGCTTTACCTTAGTACATGTATTTCTCTACACATTGTTTGGCTGGAGAACTGCATTGCAAAATTCAGAGCAATGCTGAATTTCAAAAGATGGCTCTGTTTCTGCTCACATGTGATTGGGGGGAGTTCAGATGAGATAATAATAATAATAATAATAATAATAATAATAATAATAATAATAAAAAAATAAAAAAATATATTTATATCCCGCCCTCCCCAGCTGAAGCCGGGCTCAGAGCGGCTAACAACAGTAAAATAATACAACATTATAAAATCATTTCATTATAAAATCAGTTCAAATCAAATTAATGGCAACCATTGGGCTAGAGTTCTGTGAGGATTGCCAAAGGAGGGGGTCAGGCTGTGCCCTGGCCAAAGGCCTGGTGGAACAGCTCTGTCTTGCAGGCCCTGCGGAAAGATGTCAAGTCCCGCAGGGCCCTAGTCTCTTGTGACAGAGCGTTCCACCAGATCAGGGCCACAGACGAAAAAGCCCTGGCTCTGGTTGAGGCCAGCCTAACCTCCCTGTGGCCTGGGACCTCCAAGATATTTTTGTTTGAAAACAAAGGTCCTCCGTGGGACATACCAGGAGAGGCAGTCCCATAGGTACGAGGGTCTTAGGCCGTATAGGGCTTTAAAGGTTAAAACCAGCACCTTAAACCTGATCCTGTACTCCACCGGAAGCCAGTGCAGCTGGTATAGCACTGGGTGAATGTGATCCCACAGTGAGGACCCTGTAAGGAGTCTCACTGCGGCATTCTGTACCTGCTGGAGTTTCTGGGTCAGTCTCAAGGGCAGCCCCATGTAGAGTGAGTTACAAGAGATTTGCCTTTAAAAGTGAACCGAAACAACTTCCCCATCCTTACCGGCACAATCCTAAACATATCTACTTAGAAGTAAGTCTCAATGATTTCAGCAAGGCTTATTTTAAGGTAAGGATTGCATAGGATTGCAACTATTAAGAGAACCCGGTTATGCTTGCTTTATAAATGTGAAGCTCATCAGTGCAGGATAGCAATTCTAGTGTTTAAAAAAAACAAAACCCCGAAACAACAGACCACAGAAGCCTAAAGTCAACCCATCTCTGCCATAAACTGCTAAGAGACCTGTGTGCTTAGGTGGATGAGAATTTCTCTTGGGGTAATTTTGCAAGGACTAAGCTGGCCAGGAGGCAGCATCAGTTTCCTGCTATGTCGATTCTGGGGGCGGGGGGAGTGTTATAAATAAATGACGAGTAGTAAAAATTTGGTCTCCACTTCTGAATCAAGCTCAGCTTCCTCCTTTTTTAAACCAGGGGTGGGAAACCTCTGGAGAGCCATTGTCCTGGTTTCAAAAGCCTCCTGCCCTCCGAAAGCTCTCAGTTAACACCTCTGGCAAGAGTGCTCTGCCTGCATCTCTGCAGCCTGCTGGTCAAGGAGGGAGAAGAAAAGGGGGGAAAGGAGTGGCAGAAAGACAGAAGGGGAGAAGGAGGGCGGGAGACAAAGAGGTGGCAGAAAGAGGGAAAGGGGATGAGCTCCTTCTCTTTTTTTATCCTGGTCTTATCCACTGCTAGCTTCAGTCCCGCCCACCATCAACCCTTTTTAAAAAAAATATATTTAATCATTTTTTCAATACAAACAACAACCGCAAAAGACACTACAACAAAAACCATAATAACAATAATAACACAATTCGACAATTCAGGTTTAAATACACTGATATACCTATGACTGCACCCTTTTAACAATATTTTCCCACCTCTCTCTCCTCCCCCCACTTTCCACTGCTATCCGCCTTATCGCTTAAATATTCATTCCAGATTTCTTCATATTTATCCATTCTTAATTTGCATCAACATGCAATTTGTTCATATGTAGCTAATCTGTCCATATTATCAATCCATGTGCTCAATGGAATCTTTTTGCGGCTCTTCCAATTCATCAAAACAAGTTTTTTTTGCTTCTAATATAGCACGGTACATCCATTTTTTTTTTGACCCCTTGAAATCTCCCACGTTTCCGGAATATAATTTAGAATTAAATTAAATTCCCCTAAATAACAATTTCTTTTTATTACTCTTACTATAAATATCCTCACCTCACACCTTACCCTAACCTGCCCACCATCAACCCTTGAGATGTTACCCTCCTCAACAGACCAGATGTTGCCTGCCTCCATCTTAAATCATTGTTTTTAATTCCTTGCCCACCTTGAGAGGCATCTGGGTCGCCCTTTCTATTCGGCTGCTCTGTAGACTCAGCCCTTTTTCTTTCCGCCTTCGCTTCATCACCTCTCTGTGCTCTTTCTGCTTGTTCTGGACCTCAATCAGCACCGTGATGAAGGAGTTCTTCACCTCCTTCTCAAACTCCAGCTCATCCCGGCGAGCCAGCTGCTGCACCAGTTCTTCGGAGTAGTCCCGGATAGCACCTTCTACGCGATCCAGGAGCTCTGAAAGCTCTGAGACGGACATGTGCTTCAAGCCTTCGAAGGATGGAAAGAGGCAGACATACATGTTTAAGCAACTTAGCATATCAGTGGGCTGCATTGCCAAAGGAAGTAATAAGGATGTACTGAGACAGTCGCCGTTTGGACATTCAGAAAGTGCCACGTCAGTGCTAAGCATTGTTTTGAACACCCACAAAGCGCTATATAAAAAGCTAAGTGTTAATCTGAACACTCACAAAGCACTATATAAATGCATACCGTTATAAATGCTAAGCATTACTAATGCAAAGCGTTATTTTTAGGGCTGTCACTCAAATAAATACATGTCAACTCAGAAGGAAGCCTTACTGAGCTTAGTGGAACTTATCCCCAGATAAGTGTGTATAGGATTGCAGTCTCGTTCTAGGAATTTTAGTAAATTAATGGATATTAATAAATATGTGAATATGGAAAAAAGAATACTGATGGGGGAAAAGCATACACAGCAGGCACCATTTGAGAAGAGGCATCACCTACAGTTTTAAGACATAATTTTTTAAAAAATAATTTTAATCGACTGCTCCACTTAGTCAATCAAAAAATTAACTAGTCCATCTAAGGCTACAATCCTTTATCCATTTAACACACTGGGACTTACTCCTAAGTCGACATGTGCAGTGTTGAACTGTAACTAATTAATGCAGCCCTCGTTAGTTTGCATTTTAGGGTTGCAACCTGATTAAAGAAAATTTTAATCAATTGCTTCAGAGAATGACCAATGCTTCACTGGAGAAGAGGTGTGTGCTATCTGCCTTGAAGGAGGCAGTGATGCACCAACTCCTTAAGAAAACCTCCCTGGACCCAGAGGTGCAAAGCAACTATTGACCAATGGTGAATATCCCCTTTTCAGGCAAGGTGCATGAGAAGGTGGTAGCAGTCCAGCTTTAAGCATACCTGGAGGAAACTGATTATTTCAATTTGTTCTGGCCTGGTCATGGCACTGAAATTGCCTTGGCTGCCCATGTTGATTACATTTGAGAGATAAGGGAGCATGATCCTGCTCATTCACCTCGAACTCTTAGTGGCTTTTGATACTGTTGACCACATGTGTTGCAGTAGGGCAACATCATCTTCTAAGAGCCATTCTCTCCCAACCAAGCGGAAAAGCAACACGGTGTTTGCCACCTGGAGTTTTTGTAACAACTTATATTTTAAAAATGCTCTTTTTTTAATAATAAAATAGCAACCCCAAAACATGTGGCAAGATAAATTGGAGGTTCCTTTTTTAGTTGCTTAAAAGCTTTTGGAATAGATGACTTGAACCAATCCATTATACATTGCAGGGTGGTATTCTGAAGCTGGTTTTACCGTAATTAGAATAAAACATGTGCCTGCAACAAAACATTGCCAGGTGTGCAGAGTGCTCTTGTTCAGGGAGCCAGCCAGCCATGCCCTCTTCCAGAGACTCCATTCCATTTCCCCTCCCGCCTGGTCTTCTGTCTCCACCCCACCCTATCAGTCAATCCACATTCCATGCCCACTGAACATGCTTAGGCCACGTTGGACTGTTTCGGGGGTTCCCCCCCATGAAGGTTCCCCCCCCTAAAGTTTTCTTATCCTTCAGCAAACCTTATATTAATTTACAAAGCCCTGAACAATAGGTCCAGGGCGCCACTGTTGCCCAATGCTACAGAAAACCAGGTACCAAATCTGTCCAAATCTGGAAATTATGTTGTGTGTCTGGAGCATGCACATGCAATGTACCCACTCAACCATCTACATGTGAAAAGGGAAAGGAGCATGTTTTGGAAAAGCATGGTCCCCAATGTTTAAAAATGTGCTTATTTATCCTGGGAGATGAGTGAGTGGCTAGGCTCCCTTCCACAAACCTACTGCAACCCAAGGCCAGACCTATTTCAGAATCATTGCAACACATTTTCTTCATCGTTTTTAATTAGCTGGGCTTTTAGCATCCAGGGTTAAGCTTGGGTGCTTTGGCATGTGGTTTTATGTACTTGGCAGGGCATTTTGTGCCCATTTTCATTTGCTTTATTGCTTGCTTTGAAAAACTGTAACTCACCCCAGGATCTAAAGATGGGGTAGCCTACAAATAAATAAACCAGTGTTAAAGCATAGCATAAACTGGACGTTTTGAGCTCATGCTAAATAATAATGATAATAATAATAACTTATTATTTGTACCCCGCCCATCTGGCTGAGTTTCCCCAGCCACTCGGGGCAGCTCCCAATCGAGTGTTAAAAACAATACAGTATTAAATATTTAAAAGTTCCCTAAACAGGGCTGCCTTCAGATGTCTTTTAAAAATAGGATAGCTGCTTATTTCCTTGACATCTGATGGGAGGGCGTTCCACAGGGCGGGTGCCACTACCGAGAAGGCCCTCTCTCTAGTTCCCTGTAACCTCACTTCTCGCAATGAATTGTGCTCGGAAACATACTGGGAGCCAATGTAGGTCTTTCAGGACCAGTGTCATATGGTCCTGGCAGCCACTTCCAGTCACCAGTCTAGCTGCTGCATTTTGGATTAACTGCAGTTCCTGGGTCACCTTCAAAGGTAGCCCCACATAGAGTGCATTGCAGTAGTCCAAGCGGAAGATAACTAGAGCATGCACCACTCTGGAGAGACAGTCTGTGGGCAGGTAGGGTCTCAGCCTGTGTACCAGATGGAGTTGCCCTGGACACAGAATTGACCTGCACCTCCATGGACACCTGTGAGTCCAAAATGACTCCCAGGCTGTGCACCTGGTCCTTCAGAGGTACAGTTACCCCATTCAGGACCAGGGAGTCCTCCATACCCGCCTGCCCCCTGTCCCCCCAAAACAGTACTACTGTCTTGTCAGGATTCAACCTCAATCTGTTAGCTGCCATCCATCCTCCAACCGCCTCCAGGCACTCACACAGGACATTCACTGCCTTCACTGGTTCTGATTTAAAAGAGAGGTAGAGCTGGGTGTCATCTGCATACTGATGATAAAAAGAAAGACATCATCACTTGTATGCAGTTCTGCTATATTCCACAAGAACGGAGCTGTCATGAGGACACCCCACCACTTTGCAGAGAACAGATCAGTGGAATGCATTATTGAGTGTTGCTCATTGCAGTGAAGGCTAGTCCATTGGGGAGATGGGGACACTGCCCCTCCAAGCACTTACAAACAGTTGGGACGTGGTATTGGTTTCCAGCTTCCTCCTCCTTGTTGCCCTTGAAGAACATGGGAGGAAGGGTTGTGGAGACAAAACCAGAATTAATTGGCTCTACCTATCATTGGAGGGATGCGGGTGGCACTGTGGGTTAAATCACAGAGCCTAGGACTTGCCGATCAGAAGGTCGGCGGTTCGAATCCCTGAGACGTCAAAGTGCAAGTAGACAAATAGGTACCACTCTGGCGGGAAGGTAAACGGTGCTTCCGTGCGCTGCTCTGGTTCGCCAGAAGCGGCTTAGTCATGCTGGCCACATGACCCGGAAGCTGTACGCCGGCTCCCTCGGCCAATAAAGCAAGATGAGCGCCGCAACCCCAGAGTCGGCCACGACTGGACTTAATTGTCAGGGGTCCCTTTACCTTTACTTTACATATCATTGGCTCTGGCTGCACCAGGCCCCACTGTCACTCAAGGGGAAAACAGTTACAGCTCAGCAGTAGACAGCATCTACTTCACCTTCAGGAGCTTCCAGGTTTGATCCCTGGCATCGCTAGGTAGGGATGGGAATGTCTCCCTGCCTGAAACCCCAGAGAGCTGCTGCCAGCACAGAAATACAGAACCAGACAAACTACAGGTCTTGACTATACCAACAGGGCAGTTTCCTATATTCCTCTTCAAAGGTCTGTGCTGTGAGTGGAACACCAGTGGAGACTTGGAGGCAATCTTACAGTAACGTCAAAGGAGACAAGATGTTGGGGATCTATGATCAGATCTCCTGTAGATGTCTCATGGAAGTCACAGATGCAACATACTTTGAAAGCACTCTTTTACCACGTTAAGAATCATAGAAACTGTAGTTTGTTAAGGGTGCTGCGAGTTGCAGATCTGTAAGGTCAGCACCCTTAACTGCAGTTCCCAGTATTCACTGAAGGAAGCCATAACTATTTAAAGTGGTTAAAGAATGCTTTATGGTGTATCATATGGGTGAGAGTTTCTCCCGCCCGCCCCCTGCAAATTCCAGGTGGGGCCAGCATCCAGATTGGGACCATTGTTGTGGGTAAAGTGTTAAAGGTCGGGATTTGTGTAAAGAAACCCTAGACTTAAAGGTACAGATTAGAAGCTAATGTGCTGTGTAGTTTGTCCCTAAGAAAGCAGCAGATCATCCTCCCTGGACCTTATAGCCCAGACCCAAATGCCCTCACCTTCATAGGACCAGTTGTTGTTCAGGGTCTGTGTCAGCGCCTGCATCTCTTGTAGAAGGACAGAGTCGGCCTGGCTGCTGGTCTCTCCACCATCGTCTTCCTCCAAAATATCTTCTTCCTCTTCGGGGTCTGGTGAATTCTCCATCATCTCCTCGATTTCTTCAATCACCTGCAAAAAGAACGAACTGCTTAAGAATTATGTTTGGCTTCAGTGCAGAAAGAAAGAAAGAAAGAAAGAAAGAAAGAAAGAAAGAAAGAAAGAAAGAAAGAAAGACATTAAATTTTATTATGAAAATGCTGTGTATTATTTATTTTCTTCCAAGACAAAATGGAATGTTAGCTGATGTTTAAATTTCTCGGCAAGAATACATTTTCTTCAGTGTACCTGTTGGGTAGTTTAGGCAAATGTACCTTATAGGGACCATTCATTATTATTTTTATCAAGGCACTTTAAATACCGTTGATGAAAGCTGAATCATCTAGGTTACAACGTGAACACACACAGATGCAATAAATGACAACCAAGTCCAAACACATTTATTTGCTACACTTGTATGCCACCTTCCTGCTCAAAACACTCAAGGTCTTTTACACTTTATAAATTTACAATCTAAGAGACTGAAAATACCTTTAAAAAAAAGATCAAAATCGTTTTTGGCTCAACTTCAGTCACTATCTCTCAACATAACATGCCCTACCTCACAGGTTGTGATGATAAAATGGAGAGAGAACCATGGAGGAAAAGTGAGAGCGCGCCCAAGAAAATCTGGGAATCATGGACATGCTTAGGAACAATCCAGTCGTCTCAAAATAACCCAGATGTGTTAAGGCATAGTACACAATTCTAAAAGCCACAAAGTCACTATTAAGGAGAAGACTACTGTAGTGTTTGCCTCCTAGGTGGGTCATAAGGAAAGGGTTAAAAATGAGTGTGATCTGATTGGCCAGTAGAAACTGATAGGAGTAGTTAGAGTGAGAGTCAGTATTGTGCGAAAGTCAGTTGAGAGTTGGGAGTTGAAGAAGGAAGAGGAAGGTTTAGTCTGTGGGTTGGTCGAGTTGTGTGGTGAGGGAGTGAAAGGAATTGTTAGGTGGAGTCAGATAGACAGTTGGAATAATCAGTTTGAAGTTGTTAGGAACGCATAGAACAGTTACGGAACTAGGATTAAGAAACTGCTAAGAAAAATTAACTGAAACCATAAGCTTGTTCATGCCTATAAATTAACTTGATTATTTGTTAATGTTAACAACTGTCTGGACTCCGTGATTACCCGTGAGGAGAAATGGTGGCACAGGGTCAATAGACCGTCAAACGTCCGGGGGCCCTGTGTGATCGCCACAACTACAAGGAATATTTGGGTACTGAGTCATGGAGGAACCTAGCACTCCACATCAGTCTTTGCCAACCAGGTTGTCTTCAGATGTAGCTGGACACCAACTCCATCAGCCCCGCCCCCATCCTTGCAGCCGCTTGCTGATAGGCTGCCCTCTGGTGTGCTGCAGTGGCACCATTTCACACGGCCAGAAGGTGGTATTGCAGCTACCGAGGCAAGAGAAATCAGGTGACACAAGGGACCAATAGGGTTCTACGCCAGGCCCTCTTCTAGCCTGGATCCTTTGTCCGAGCTACTCTTTGTTGACCTTTCCACTCCGGCTTCCCTCCAGACCACAAATCCTTACAGAGACTAGATACAAGGCATCCCGATACACTTTAGGAAATATGCAATATCCTTGATGAGCACCGTGCTGCCAATATTTTAAAACAAGAACCATGCTTTGACATGATGATATAACAATTTGCACAAAATTCATTACCCACACATGGGGTTGTTATTGTGTTCATCTTTCTGCTTCTCTGGGGAGAGGGATTGAGTGTTACACCACTCTGAGAATTGCAGCTCTGGGAACATGGGGGTCTCAGTGCCCTTAACAATCTACACTTCCCAGGATTCCTTGTGGGAAGCCATGCCTCTTTAAAGCGGTATCATAGGGCTTGAAATGTATAATGCAGACTGTATTGGCTGCTTGCCCTTCTTCCTTCTTTTATGATTGTTGTTAGGCATAGTCTCTCCCAAATATTACTACGCCATTGCTATCTATCAAATGGTTTGGAAGATTTCCAGTTAGCGGCCATTACTTGGCCACCTGCCAATTCCCAATGCACTTCCTAATTGTTCCTGTGGGATGTCTCTTGACACCTACGTGTCTGGATCCCAAGGTTGACCCAATAGCAATCCAACAGGGATTACAACCAGACTTTAGGGGGAAACGCTCTATGGCCCTTCTTCTTCAAATATTTTGACACTATTAGCAGTATTGCCCTTCCTAAAACCAATTTAAGAGTTGGAATGCCTTCCATGGAAAAGAAACAAAGCTCTCCTCCATCGATCACTTGTTTTTGTTTTTTGTTCTTTCTTATCAAGGCCGCCATCTTTCAAAAGTAAATAAGTCTCCTGCATTCCTTGCTGAAAACACCGCTTATAACAGTGGGTCATTGCAGCTGCTCAATAAATGGAGTATCATTGCCATGGTAACGAACAGAAATTCTCAGGTGCAGCTGAAAGCCTCTCAGTATGGAATAAGCTCCCGATATTAATGACCGACTCACTCACTCCTCAAACCCGAGAGACAGAAGCAAGAATCCCACTGAACCACAGTATATGGATTCTGTGGGGGAAAGACGGTGTGAAATTTAACAGCTAGCATGAGCACCAACTCTAAATCTTACTATGTTGTGTATTTTTGTGTCTTTATATTGTAAACCACCCTGTAATCCTTGAATGAAGGGTGATATAGAAATTTAGTAAATAAAAAATCTATCAGATCGCATTGTGCAGTACCCCATGACTCTAAAGCGTCTCACCCACCCCCTATTAGATGTTTGTTAGCAATAAAGGATGCTGCCTTATATGAGATTAAACTATTTGTCTATCTAATCTAGTATTGCAGCTCTAGCTGGCTGTGATATTCCGGGGTCTCAGACAGAGAGAGCCCCTTCCCATCTCCTGCTGCTTCAAGGATCTTCAACTCCGCATGCTGAAAGCATTTAGAGGCTTCCCAAGACAGAACTTGGAAGCTAGAAGAATAGCAAAGATCGGTGACTGATTAAACTCCTTTTTTTAAAATGTGCTGACCTGTGGTCCTCCAGATGTGGCTACATGGCCCAAACTTCATGGCCAATAGTCAAAAGTGATGGGAGTTGTAATTCAAACACATCTGGATGACCCCAGGCTCTCCATCCCTGGTTTACAGTAACTGGCAGTGGCTAGCCAGGGTGTCAGAGAGGGGTCTCTTCAAGCCCTACCTGAAAATGCAGTGGTTTGAACCTGGGACCTTTTGCACACAAAGGATGCGCTCTACTCCTGAGGGGTGATGGCATCCCCCTCATAAGCTTCCCAGTTAGCTGGTGAAAACGGCAGTGATTGTGTCATTCATGCACTCCCCCACAAAAGACGGAAGCCGTTTTTTGTGCATTTACTTCAATTGTCACATTTATGCCCGGGCAAAATATACCCAAAAACACAGCGTTACACTACAGTCAGGTCTATGTTTATTTTTAGAAGCTGTTCAGATGGACCTTTTATCCTATAGCAATGTTGGGTCAACAGGCGGCTGAGGCTGTTTCTACCCACATACTACCGTATTTTTCGCTCTATAAGACGCACCAGACCACAAGACGCACCTAGTTTTTGGAGGAGGAAAACAAGAAAAAAAAAATTCTGAATCTCAGAAGCCAGAACAGGAAGAGGAATCGCTGCACAGTGAAAGCAGCAATCCCTCTTGCTGTTCTGGCTTCTGGGATAGCTGCGCAGCCTGCATTCGCTCCATAAGACGCACACACATTTCCCCTTACTTTTTAGGAGGGGAAAAGTGAGTCTTATAGAGCAAAAAAATACGGTAATTCACGCATGCTCTCTCTCATTCTCCATATTCCAGTCCCCCCAAGGCCACAGGCGGAAGATATGAGATCTAAAGATTTTGGGGAGGAATTTTTCCTCCAAAAAGTGTGATGAGTGAGGGATGAGAGAAAGGGATGGTGTTGAAAACCACTGGCCAGTTTGAGCAGGGAGGATTCTCAGCTTTAGGAGCCAGTGCTTCCTGGGAAGAGTCCCAGGATGGAATTTCCCTTTTGGTTTTGGTTTTAAAAAATGTTCCATTGCCTGCTTTGGGGACTCCTAGGGATGACCCGAGACATTTTGCCGCCTGAGGCAAAGACAATGCCCTCTCACGCCACATACAGAAGGGTTGTTTTGCGTGCAGGTGGTCTCAGGTATAATTCCCATCACCTCCATGAAGAGATGCCATTCTGAAATCTTGTCAGCAATGTCTAGGCAACACGATGACCATGTACATACACAATAAAGGTAAAGGGACCCCTGACCATTAGGTCCAGTCATGGCCGACTCTGGGGTTGTGGCGCTCATCTCGCTTGACTGGCCGAGGGAGCTGGTGTACAGCTTCCGGGTCATGTGGCCAGCATGACTAAGCCACTTCTGGCGAACCAGAGCAGCGCACGAAAACACCGTTTACCTTCCCGCCGGAGTGGTACCTATTTATCTACTTGCACTTTGTGCTTTCAAACTGCTAGGTTGGCAGGAGCTGGGACCGAGCAACGGGAGCTCACCCCATTGCGGGGATTCGAACCGCTGACCTTCTGATCAGCAAGTTCTAGGCTCTGTGCCACCCGGGTCCCTTTTACATACACAATAGACAATCTTTATAGAATTCCTTCAAACCAAAACAAGCACTAAATGAAATCTTTAGTCTCAAAGTCTCTCAAAATCTTTAAATGAAGCGAGGTACCAGACTGTGTACGATGAAAGACAAGCTGTGACACCCATCTTATTATAGTATGTATGTATTATGGTTTATAATTTTTGTAAAGTGGTATGTGAATGCAGGTCATCGTCTGTAAAACTTTATTTTCAGTTTATGAAGCAATTCTACATCCTCCCAGCACGCTGACAAAGAATTCTACGAAACAGTAGTCAATATCCGGAATCACTGTTCAGCGTTGGACATCATATTTGCTGAATACACAAAGCTTCACAGCTTGTCTTTGTACTTGTTATGGTTTGAAGGAATTCTATAAAGATTGCCTATTGCGTATGTATATGGTCATCGTGTTGCCTAGACATTGCTGACGTTCTCTTTGCAACACGGGGGTTTGTTTCATTCTGAAATCTTGGACATGTTAGATGGTCTGGGGACTACAGGTTAGTCGTGTGGTGACAACCCTGTACATGTTTTCTGTTTGCTCTGCAGCCAATGTAGGGGGATGCATGGCAAAGCCGACATCTGAAAGCATTCGAGATGCCCATAAATCTCCACCTGCTCTCCAGCCACCGTTGTGAGCAATTTCTCAAGGCAGATTTGCTGAGCCTGGAAAGAAAGAGGGGTTGCCTAAAGGGCAAACACCGCTCTTCGGAAAAGGCTGAGCACGTTTGCCGAGCGGGTGGCAGAAGGTGCCTTAGAATTTCCCATCCTTTACACAGGAAAGGCCAAGGGAAGATTGTGTACCTGATCTGCTGTGAGTAGAGGCTCCTCGTTAATACCAGAGTCATTTTCACTCTTCTCGTTAAGCTCTTCCTCTTCCTTCTCGTGGATCTGAAGGGGGAAGAAAACCCAAGCCGCACGCTGATTCAGTAGCAGGTATGGGTGGTCCCCATTTAGGTTTATTCTATTTCTATTTTGGTCCTTAGGCTAATATTTCCTAAATGGACCGGGCAGGTATTCTTTCTGCTTTTTTTTGGTTTTTTAAAAAAATAGAAAACCAAAGTTCTAAGAAGCAGTTCAAAAGGGTATGCCGTGTTTCATTAAAATCCCCCAAGATTCCCCTCTATGCAACATGCGTAATTGTTTTGTTTCCTCGTCTTCCCCAGATATCTGGCAGAGGAAAGTGTTGGAGGAAAAGAGGGATCGTTCACTAAAACAAGAGCTCAGAGGAGAAGCCTAGAGAGGAGATAATGACACCCGGCAGGCAATCGCACTGAAATATCTGGCAAGAAGCATCAATATGAAGTGTGGCTCAGCCATGTTTCTTTTGGGGGTCAGCAGTACCACTTGGCATTTTTGGGCAGCTTCCAGAGCCCAGGGAGACCCAGCCGGGACACCACCAATTCTGTTCTCCCTCCACCATTAAATTTTATTTGGCTGTGTCTTCTTCACACAGCCAGGAGTGTACTGGCAAATTCACAAGTGAAGGGTCCCTTCACAATAGCCACAGCCAGGCCTGCTCCTAAGATTATGCAACCTTCTAAGATTACAACAACAAACCAACCTACGGTCACGTAAAGCATCCTCAATAAACACACGAGACGTAACCGGCTGGGTTCTTAGATAAATAAGGTATACTATTCATTGTATCAAATTGTAAATTTCAACAGAAGTAACTCATAAAGTGGTCCACAGCTACTACTATGCCATAAGATCCACTGTCTTGTAATATCACATATGTGCTTTAACTACTGGTGAAGCCCAGGACAGCGAAACAAGGCCAATATTCCGGAAATCTTTGTCTAGACTCTGTGATAGGATTTTGTGGAACTGTAAAAACCTTTCATGTGGATTGTTTGGGCTTTATGAACAGACAGGTGGAAGAGACACCATTACACAGATGGACCTTATGCATGAACTGACTAGAGAATTATCTGATCCACTGGGTCTTCTGCTTTGTTCGTTTGTTGAACTTTATGAGTTACTTCTGTTGAAATTTACAATTTGATACAATGAATAAAGGTAAAGGTAAAGGGACCCCTGACCATTAGGTCCAGTTGTGACCGACTCTGGGGTTGCGGCGCTCATCTCGCTTTATTGGCTGAGGGAGCCGGCGTACAGCTTCCGGGTCATGTGGCTAGCATGACTAAGCTGCTTCTGGCGAACCAGAGCAGCACACGGAAACACCATTTACCTTCCTGCCAGAGCGGTACCTATTTATCTACTTGCACTTTGATGTGCTTTCGAACTGCTAGGTTGGCAGGAGCAGGGACCAAGCAACGGGATATTAAAAACTTCCCTGAATAGGGCTGCCTTCAGATGTCTTTTAATGATAGGATAGCTGCTTATTTCCTTCACATCTGAAGGGAGGGTGTTCCACAGGGCAGGCGCCACTACCGAGAAGGCCCTCTGCCTGGTTCCCTGTAACCTCACTTCTTGCAATGAGGGAACCACCAGAAGGCCCTCGGTGCTGGATCTCAGTGTTCGGGCTGAACGATGGGGGTATAAGCTAAACAAGCTATCGCTTAGGGCCCCACTCTCTTGGGGGCCCCCAAAAAATGTAAAGGGAAAAAAACTGCATATACATTTCCAAAATATAAGATACAAAACAAAATAAAATAAAACCTACATACAGTGTTTTGTGTGGGCTCCTATGATGTAAGTAATGGGCCCCTGATCATTTCAAGTTAGAACTTAATCATTATTTCACTGTTAATATACTTCTTAACTGTATTTCAGTTCAACAATTAATTTGATAAAATACCTATTTTGTTATGTGCAAATGGCTTTAGATACCTATTAGGTCCATAAATTACCATATAGCATATATTCAACACAAAAAACAGCGACAATTTGTTGTTGACAAAGGACAGCTGGATATATAAAGGGCCCCATTACCTTCAGTAGCTTAGGGCCTCATCGAACCTAAATCTGGCCCTGACCCCTACCATTATTGCAATGGTCTTGTGGTCTTCCGATAGGCATCTGGGCCAGCCACAGAATGTCTTATCAAATGAGTTTTTAGTCGGATTCACCAGGGCTCTTCCTATTTGTCTAGCTGCCATTCTAATTTCCCATAATGTGGCCCTAGATCAGGGGCATTGCGAAGCGTAAAACAGCAACTGGAACCAGAAGCTCATGGAGAATAATAAGGTTATCAATGGCTAGAAGCCAAGGTAGCTCTGCCCTACCTCCATGGTAAAGGTAAAGGGACCCCTGAACATTAGGTCCAGTCGTGACCGACTCTGGGGTTGCGGAGCTCATCTCGCTTTATTGGCCGAGGGAGCCAGCGTACAGCTTCCGGGTCATGTGGCCAGCATGACTAAGCCGCTTCTGGCGAACCAGAGCAGCGCAGAGAAACGTCATTTACCTTCCCGCCAGAGCGGTACCTATTTATCTACTTGCACTTTGATGTGCTTTCGAACTGCTAGGTGGGCAGGAGCAGGGACCGAGCAACGGGAGCTCACCCCGTCGTGGGAATTCAAACCTCCAACCTTCTGATCGGCAAGTCCTAGGCTCTGTGGTTTAACCCACAGCACCACCCACATCCCTCCATGGTAGAAGGCAGTAATGCTTTTGAATACCAGTTGCTGGGAAATGCAAGAGGGGAGAGGGCTCTTGTGCTTGGGTCCTGCTGGCTGGCCACTGTAAAAACAGGATGCTGCATTAGAAGGGCCATTCTGATTTGATTACTTAAAGCCAGCCTCTTCAGAATTGAATTACTTTACAGGAAATTTAAAAACAATACTCATGCTCAAGGAAGGCTGTAGCCAGAGATTTACTCTGAAGGGACCAGTTCTGGTTCCCTAGCGATTCACCCTCAGCCTTCAGCTTATAAGGGCCATTCCAAAAAGCCAGGAAGTCCTCCCTTCCTGTTTGATTCTTATTTAGGAAGGCGATCAATACTTTCTGGCCTCACTGTTTCACTGGCTCCAGCAGTTTATTTGACTGAATTGCTGCACTGGCTGACGCCACTAGCATCACCCGCTTCCTGAAGGTGAGATTGCATAACACCCACTACAGCGGTGGAAGAGGTAGCTGCTGCAGAGCTTGTGGAAAAAGGCAGGCGAAAGCCTTGCGATCCACTTTCCGGAAGTCACTGCTAATTCTTACAAATGTGCCCCCTGCGCAGAGGCCACAATACTTGACATGCGCCTGCTTTGCTTGCAGACCCAACACAAAGCCTCCATGGGCAGTTGCCGGTGTGTGTCTGTGTGTGTGTGTGATGTGCTGGCAGGGCCCAGTGCTGTGCCGACAACTGCTCTGGGCACCCTCAGCCACCATATTAATTTCTGTAATATAACAGCACGTCAAGGTATGGTAGTAAGTTAACATGGCGAATCCCAGCCACCCAGTGCTGGTTGCTGTGGGACGTTTAGCAGCCAAACAAAACTCTGCATGATTTTGCTAGTTAGTATATGAAGGGGTTAAGGACCACAGAGTTAGGTCATGCTTCCTCACCCCCAGTGAGGGAGGAAGTGGTATATTTCTTCCTTTCCTTCCCTTACCCTCCTTCCCCACGCTGTAAGCAATGGAGGCGGACGTGACTCAACATGGCTTCTAGCTTCAGACACATGTCTGAAGCTATCTTTCTGTATTTCTACTAAGAATATTTTTAGCTGCATTTCCAATTGCTGCTGCATAAGACAATGCATGTTTGTTGCCTCAGATAAGTAAGTAAAGCATTTTTCAACTGACTTCACTGTGTAGTCTGTTTCATTGCAGGAGGGTAAAAGGGGGTCAGCTGCTTCACACAGCAGAATGAAATAAATAAGGTTTAATAAACTATTCCTATGTTTCACTAAACTGCTTGACAATAGCATTTAAACTCTGCTACTGGGGCTCTCTGGGTGCAGGCCCCATACTTTCGAATTCAGACTTTTTTCCTTTGCTGTTAACCCCCACACACGGTTCTCTAGAGGATTAAATATAATTAATATTTCCTCTTACCGATTCCCATCAATTGCCAAACTCTTGCATGCATCAAGCAAGCTTACCTGGGCCCACGTAAGAGGGGAACCAGTGTTTTGACAAAAGGTCCCATAAGCTTAGAGCCAGCTCCTGCCCACCAAGGAATCTGGCCCTCAGGCCAAAAAAAGGGAGCCCCACCCACTTCTAAAAGCCAACAAAAATATTCCAGCCATCTCCCCTAGAGAACATTAAGTGACGGGAGCCTAAGAGGTCAAGGAAGAATTGCAGAGCAACCAGGACATAAAATACAGCTAGCCTAATGGGTTTAAAACATATTAAATTGCACCAAGCACAAATGACATAGTGTTTTGAACGTAATTTAAAAAAATAAGGGCCAAATGCACATTTGTATTCATAGGGCAGTTCTGGGGACAAACTGACTTCTTAGCAGGCAGTTGGGTAGGATCCTGCCTGCCCACCCTTTTTTCCTTAGGAACACTTCATTACGGGCGCTTTGTTGTGTACTCAGTGCTCTTTACGCAGGCACGTTTTTCGCAGCACGCACACAACGTCAAAATGTCACCCCTATTTCCCCCCATTTTATCCAGATTTACTGTTTCTGCCAGTGTCTCTGTGTATGTTATTCATCGGTAGGGATGCAAGAAGGAACCGTTTTCCATTCTGCCCTGTATTCATTGCACTGTTTTCATTCCACTGCAGGCCGCCTTCCATCAAAAAAACTCCATTATTTGTCTTGCTGTCTGCTGCGGTGAAATTGCGTAATTCAGTACGCAGAATGACATTGCCATTCTCTTATGCCACCCCTTTCGTTTCAGTGCAAAGGAAAAGCAATGTAAATGTGAGGAAGAGGGACAGTTATCAATTGTGTATCATTTGCAGACTGAAAACAACAACAGCTCTAGACAATGGGAAAATAATATTGGGCAGCATTTAAATGCTGGACGGCATTTAGACAAGAATGGCACTGTGTGAATACTGCACAAAGCTTTTATCTATTTAATATCTTTTATTATATTTCTATCCCAGCTTTCGTCCTAGCAGGTCGTGTGCTCAAGACATCGATTCTATAAAACATATTTTGCTGCACTGTGCGAAATACGAGCAAGCCAGGGCTGAACTGATATTACCCTTGCTGGTACCTTTCCCGGGAAAATCAGAGGCTCACTATGTCAGGTTCCTATTGGAAGACCAGACAAACGCTAGAACATTAGCAGTGGTGAAGTTTTTATCGGTGGTTGCAAGAATCAGTGATCCCTATCTTTAAGTCTGAACAAAATGCTTGTTTAACCTGGAGGTAGGCTGTCTGAATTGTGCATTGCTTTGTAACAATTTGTTGGGTCTCTGGACCGTAATAAAGATTGATTGATTTAATATCTTTTATTATATTTCTATCCCAGCTTTCATCCTAGCAGGTCAAGGTGGTATACACGATTCTCCCCTCACAACAACCCTGTGAGGTAGACCAGGCTGAGGGACAGTAACTGGCCCAAAGTCACCCAATGAGCTTCATAGCTGAGTGGGGATTTGAACCCTGATCTCTGAGTCCCCAATGAACTGCTGAGTGGAAACACGCTAAATCTCCACAAATAAAAGAGCTAGGGGAAGAGAGAGTCTGAGAGACCACAGATTTTTCACCATTGCTTGTACAGTGGTACCTCAGGTTACATACACTTCAGGTTACAGACGCTTCAGGTTACAGACTCCGCTAACCCAGAAATAGTACCTCAGGTTAAGAACTTTACCTCAGGATGAGAACAGAAATCGTGCTCTGGCAGCGCAGTGGCAGCGGGCATCCCCATTAGCTAAAGCAGTACCTCAGGTTAAGAACGGACCTCCAGAAGGTCCAGGTTAAGATCGGACCTCCAAAACGAATTAAGTTCGTAACCTGAGGTACCACTGTACACTGAAAAGCCAAGGCTCTTCACAGTTTCAGGAGCCTTTTCTAACCTCACCCAGAGATGCCAGGTGAATCTCCGGGTCGAGGGTTCAATCCTGGGAACTGTAGTTTGTTAATGGTGCTGGGAATTGTAGTTCCGTGGTGGGTAGACGATAGACCCCAGGATTCTTGTGCTTGAAATGTATGTTGTCTACGCAAACCTTGTCTTTTCTAGACTCTGGAATTGTTTCCATTGATTTTAAAAGACTGCTATTTCATTTTTAAAAAGCTCTACTCCAAGTAAAACCTGGATGAAATACAAAGCTATTTTAATTTATTCCTTGGTCATGAGCAAAGGAGTGATTACGCCTGTTCAGCTGCTTTCAAGGTCAGCGAGTTCTGGCTACAATACAAAGCGATGCAGGAAGAAGAAAATGCATCACAGCAAGGGTTATTCAAGGTTTGCTTAGGAGTGTGTCCCTCTCAGCTTTCGAAACCCTACTAGCAGATTAGCAAGAACCCCTCAACATCTGGAGGCAATCCAAGGGCCCAAACAAGAACAGTAAAGGTAAAGGGACCCCTGACCATTAGGTCCAGTCGTGACCGACTCTGGGGTTGCAGCGCTCATCTCGCTTTATTGGCCGAGGGAGCCGGCGTACAGCTTCCGGGTCATGTGGCCAGCATGACTAAGCCGCTTCTGGCGAACTAGAGCAGAGCGCAGAAATGCCGTTTACCTTCCCGTCAGAGCGGTACCTATTTATCTACTTGCACTTTGACATGCTTTCGAACTGCTAGGTGGGCAGGAGCGGGGACTGAGCAACGGGAGCTCACCCCGTCGCGGGGATTCGAACCGCCGACCTTCTGATCGGCAAGCCCTAGGCTCTGTGGTTTAACCCAAACAAGAACAGACGTTATGCTAAATGCACCATCGGAGCTTGGAAAGTTCATTTTTTAAAAAGAAACTATTCTCTTATAAATTCCAGATTGCAACATCAAGTGTGCCCCATGCCTCATTAAAAGTATCAGAAGAAAAAGAAAAGAAAGAAAGGAACTAATTCCAGATCACGTTCGTCACTTTGCTAAACAAACTAGTTCGGTTTATGGCTCGAGTTCATCCAAATAATCCTCAGCCAAAAAAAGAAAATCAATTGAGGTGTCGACTTTACAGCAGTGAAGTTCAGAACACCAATGACAAACTGTTCTCTTCTCCTGTTTTAAGACGCTGCCTGGAGCTCTGATCATCGGAGAGGACAGTGACGACGGCTGTCAAGAGCATCCTCAAAGACCCGCATCATATGCCTGTATGCTGCTGGGGGGAATGCTAGATCTCCTACAGGCTTCCACTGCCCGCTGAAAATAACATCTCTCTGTCCATCTGTTGTTCATGCTTCCTGGCCCGATTAAATTAGTCCTTCACTCCAGCAAACCCATTAATAATATAAGGCCTAATAAGTTATTGTTGACTGAGCAGAATAGCAGGCTCCTGGTGGAAGCTGCAATTCTCCATGCGTCAGCCTACAAAGCCAACACACACATTACAATATGATACGATACGATAAGCTTTATTGTCATTGCCCCATACAAAACAACAAAATTGAAAAAATCTACATAAGATATTCAAAAACCAACAAGCCTGCCATCCCAGCTATCCCAACCTGGTTAGCCCCCTAAAAACTCTGATACCCCATTTTTAAATAAAATATACTCCCGTAGAGACTCCTTACACTGCATTTAAAACCAAAATCATATTTGGATAGAAACTGTTTCTCAGGCAGCTAGTCCTAGTCTTTATAACCCTGTACCTTCTTCCAGAAGGCAGAAGCTGAGAGAGATCATTTCCGGGGTGCGCACTATCCTGCACTATCTCTTCAGCTTTCTTATGGCACCTGGAAGCATAGAAAGAATGCACCCAATTATTCTCTCTGCAGTCTTTACAACCCTGGACAGCATTGTTTTTTCTCTGACCGTGCAGCTCCCAAACCACACACACAGACCATAAGTTATCCTGCAACATTTTGGGAGGACAAAGTGGGGCGCCACCCTCCCATTTGTGCGGTCTCCGCTCTCCATAGCTGCCCCACCACTTCTCTTGCCCTTACCCACTTGGCCCCCCCACCCGTCCTGCCACTTTTCTCGTGCCCCCACCCACCCACTGCTTCTCACCCTTGCCTGCCCAGTGCATGAGATCAGGGTGCCCTGGGATGAAGGCAGAGCCTGGGGCGCCTTCATAGAAAGCAGGGCCATCCCGCCTAAAACAGGACACTTGGCAAGTATGACACTCTTGGAGCAGATAGGTATAAAAGTGAAATGATTCCTTTCTTTAATTTCAGCTGGGGTGCACATGACACACCCAACCCGTGGCTGGTTATTGTCAGGGACTGGGCAGAGGAGGAATGGTGGAGACTGCCTCCCCACCCTGACCCTTCCAGGGAGGAGGAAGAAGAAGACAGTATAGATTTACAACAAGAGTTCGAGGGAAGTCACAGCTCAGAGGCAGATGAGAGGGGAAGTGGGGAAATCATGGGAGAGCCAGAGCAACACCAGGCTGACACGTTGTCATTAGAAAGCATTCCAGACCCTCCATCTCCCAGAACCCGGTGAGCGTTAAAAGTAGGAGAGCAAAGAGCTCAAAGACAGAGGGCAGGTAGCAGCACCCGTAGAGGAGATGGTGAGAATGATGAATGAAGAAGTGGGAGAGACGGGGGGTGGAGATTCACTCGGGACAGCACCATTATCCAAGAGGCTGGGTTCTACAGAGCCTCTCTCTGTAAATACAGTGGTACCTCGGGTTACAGACTCTGCTAACCCAGAAATAGTACCTCAGGTTAAGAACAGTTTCAGGTTAAGAACAGACCTCCAGAATGAATTAAGTTCTTAACCTGAGGTACCACTGTATTGAAATAAAAAAGGACGGTAAGTAACTTTTCCTTGTCTTTATACTTTCCTAGGAAACCAGCCGGGAGCCGCTGACAGCATCCTGACAGTTGTCCCACCACCTTCAGATTCAGATGGTGGCCAGCCCTACCATTTGACAGAGTGAGGCAATCGCCTTAGGTGGCAGGAGCTGCGGGAGACAATGGTGGCTGCTTCCCAGCTATTGCTCTGGAGCTCCCTTGGCTGTACTCCTGCCCTGTTGGAGAACAGAGCTCTGTGAGCTACTACCTGGCCCATCTGAGCAAGATGCCCTGAGTGAGGCCTCGCCCTGCCCATTCCCTTTCTCTCTTCCACCAGGCCCAGCAAGAGGGAGGAGAGTGGAGTCTGTTGCTTCTTCTCCTTGCTCCTGGTCTCTGCATGAGAGGCCGGTGAACAGGCTGTGGCAGCAAGGGAAGGATCAGCAGGGCTAGAGGATGTTGGGGCTTGACAAAGGGCCTCCTGTTGATGCAAAGGCCATGGCAGGTGCCCATTCATGCCAAACCCTGGTGCTGACTGTATCAATTAGGGTTAGAAGCTATGGCTGGGGATAGCTTGTGTTAGCAAGAGCCAGTGGGGACAACTCCTTTCCCAAAGTGAATTTCCCATTACCTTTGAAGTGGATGTTTGGGGTCAGACAGCTGACCAGGTGTCTTTGGGGGGAAATAGAATGCATCCAGCAACACTTCAAAAAATAAAATAAATGCAGGGCTGACCGATTTGATGAGACAAAAACCAAAATATATAATCCAGAAACAATGGAAATCTTTAAATGATTGTTTATGTAGACAAGGATTAAATGTAAGGTACTGGTTGTGTTTAGAATAGATTTATGAAAGATTTAGAAAACCTATTGATTAGAATATTTGTGTGAGATTGTATGGGAAAAACACAGAATAACAGATACAATCTTGCTTAAAATGTATATAGGAGGTGATGGAAGTCAATCAACGAAATTTTATTATTATTTTCATATTGAGATATTTGTAGAATAAACTTGGAAGAAATTCTTCCAACTTTTCTTCTTTTTTCTCTTTATTTTTTTCTTTTCTTCTTTTTTTCTCTTTTGTTCCTTTTTTCATATATATGTGCTTATTTGAAATATGTATGTATGTATGTGTTTGCAATATTTTGCTTATATTTTGTAACAATTATGTTAAATATTTTTTTAAAAACGCAGGGGTGGCAGAGAGATAAACACTGATTGCAATGCCTTCCTAATTTTTTTTCCTGAGGCTGAAGATAGACAGACATTAAAAAGAAGCGCTCTGCATTGTGATAATGCTTTGAACTCTTGTTTTTAGTGAACATCCAAATGTCACCTATCAGCGAACCTATCGCTTGTAGGTGTCACTGTTTGGGGCTCCATTATTGCCAGCCCTTGCTATTCCCCCCTTTCCCCCCGGGAGTCCTACTGCCAATTTCCTGAGACAAGAAGAGATTGCACTGCTTCTATCTCAGGCACTTTTTGTTTGTTTGTTTGTTTGTAATGGCTCCGGATACACAACTAAATTATATTTGTTCTTGAGGGACACTTTTTTCCCCAGCAACAGTAGGTGCTGGAGGTGGCAACTGTTATGTACTGAAGTTCTCACCCTGGGCCAGCAGAGGGATACTGTAGATAGTTATGCAAATAAGGGATCGAAAGTGACGTTCAGTGATTGGATAGTTTCAGAAAGTTGTTACAGTTACGCTGTACTGGAGCTCTATATAAGCAGGCTGACTGAACCCTGCTGTTCAGTTCTGTCCTGGCCTGTGAATAAACAAGAGCTGTTTGAAGAATCGCTGTCTCGTCTGATATGTTCACCCACAACTTAACAGCAACAAAGAGGCATTTCCTTTCCTCACCGTCTTGAACCTTACTCCCGCTGCTGCCTTTTTCTCCTGTTCACGAAAGGAAGCGCCTTGCAGCAAAACACATGGACCAGGAGCACGTTTGCACCAACAAGTCCTGCCCCCGCTGCCCATTTACCTGTCTGCTGACCCTCCCACCCACATATTCAACATTTGTGTGAAGGGGGTGGCTTCAGTATTGGATTACAGCAATGCACTTCCTTGTGCTTGATTCGGAAGCTGTGGTTAGTGAGGAATGCTGCAGCATGGTTGCTGATAGGAGTGAGATTCTGTCAGCAGATTACACCCCTGCTCAGAGATCCGCACTGATGGCCATCTATTTACCAGGCCAAGTTCAATGTGTTATTATTGGTATATAAGGCCCTAAAGGGACGCGGGTGGTGCTGTGGGTTAAACCACAGAGCCTAGGACTTGGCGATCAGAAGGTCGGCGGTTCGAATCCCCGAGACAGGGTGAGCTCCCGTTGCTCGGTCCCTGCTCCTGCCAACCTAGCAGTTCGAAAGCATGCCAGTGCAAGTAGATAAATAGGTACCGCTCTGGCGGGAAGGTAAACGGCGTTACCTTCCATGTGCTGCTCTGGTTCACCAGAAGCGGCTTAGTCATGCTGGCCACATGACCTGGAAGCTGTACGCCGGCTCCCTCAGCCAATAAAGCGAGGTGAGCGCCGCAACCCCAGACTCGCCCACGACTGGACCTAATGGTCAGGGGTCCCTTTACCTTTTTAAAGCCCTAAATGACTTGGAACTTGTTTACTTGCAGAATCGCTTTGCCCTGCCTGTGCCCAGTTAAGCACTTATACTCAAGCCATGTTTGTAATAAAACAATCTTTTAGTGTGGCAATACCTACACCTGCCTATTGACATCAGGCAAACACCTTCACTGTACAGTGGTACCTTGGGTTACAGACGCTTCAGGTTACAGACTCCGCTAACCCAGAAATAGTACCTCAGGTTAAGAAATTTGCTTCAGGATGAGAACAGAAATCACGCAGTGGTGGCAGCGGGAGGCCCCATTAGCTAAAGTGGTGCTTCAGGTGAAGAACAGTTTCAGGTTAAGAACGGACCTCCGGAACGAGTTAAGTTCTTAACCCGAGGTACCACTGTATTCTTTCCAGTGCCTTCTTAAATTAATTTTGTTTTGACAAGTGTATCCCTGACATGTAGATCTTGGTGTGTTTCAGTCTTTTTTTCTTTTTCATGTTGATTTTTAATTATCATTAAATGAATGTTTCCTGTAAACCACAAAGAGATTTTACAACAATCACACAGCATATAAATGCTGTTCAATAAATAACGTGCACCCATGGAGCTTCTCCATGAGAGCAGCAATGCTTGCCGATCAGGGATCCCAGTCACGTGGGAAAGCTGGATGAAAGTGAGCAGGCAGAACGTCCTCACGCTAATGCCAAATTTGTGGCTGCTGGGGGAGCAGCATGCAAACATGTTAGACACAACAATAGTGAAGATGTCCTCACCCCCCCCCCTTCATCCTCTGTATTCACTGAGCACATGGGGTGAAGCGTTCTTTGAAAACTCCTACAGATGCACTAAAAAGAGAGCTGAAAAGTGCTCCCAAAGCTGTGAGCTGCCTTTTGAATGCTACAGGCCTAATTTAACTGCAACTGGGGGGTGGGGGGGAATTGCACCAAATTCTGTGAATTATATATGACTCTGAATACGGAGTGTGGATTTCCAAGAGCTGCGTTTGAAGTATGTTTTTCCTTCCCTTCATTTCTGTTTTCTTCTTTTCTAGGCTACAATTAGCCCTCGGGTTTCAAAAATTATAGAAATGGTGAGGTGAAAATACCCAACACCGAAATGGCATAAGTTTCTGATGCATAGTTAAAAATAAATACTGTCTTCAATATTTCAAAATGTCTAACTTAAATATTGTCAGATGTTGTTATTTTTAAGATGCGGGTTTCTACGAGTCCCTTCCCCTTTGATTCCCCCAGACCAAATCCTTATTAGACTTACCAGATGCTCCCAATACCAAGAAAATTGTCACCAGATTATACTTCAAGAATGCAAGCATTCTCTACTTTAAGAATGCAAGGGTCTTTCAAAATCCACTAACTCCCTTGGGATCTTCCAGACTCCACAGTTTTCATCATCACTACGAATTCTCATCTTTAGTCTCATCCCAAACCAACGTATGATGTCCTGCCAGTCTCCAGAGTTTCCTATCCACCGGAGAGTTAAAGGTTTGTCCTTCATTCCAAAAAATCACAAGCTAAGAAGACAATAATTGGTGTTCCTTATCTCAGAATGCTCTAGCATAGACCAGAGCCTTATAGTGAATCCTATTTCTGACATCTTCATCAGGCAAAATCCTAACCCCAGCCCCCACCCCTCTCGTTCTCCCGTTCAATAGGTTTTGTTGGAAGGAAAAGGCAATAGAGGACCTCACTTCTTCCAAGTGGTCTAACACAAGAGCCTCCTCCCTCTAGCCTTTCAACAACACTCCAAAAGGGCACACTGCAGATGCAGAAGGACCCAGACGATCCTTTGCTCTGTGATGTGTGTATTCTTTTAGCCATCACAGTCACCATTGTCCTGAAGGCTGGCAAGCTATTGTTCTGAACGTGTCAGGGGTAGAGGCGGTACAAACATCGCCAATGTCAATCTCAGAGCGAACAACAGCCTAGAGGACAATGCCTCCCTTGACACACACATATCAAGCTGTTTCATTCACTGTTTCCCCTCATTATACATGCCTTTCCATTACCAAAGGACGGTGACCCCAATTCAAGGATTGCTGAGGGATCTGTTCAGCTACCTGACAAGAGCTTCGTTCTCACATTCGATTATTCCTGCTTCCTGGAATGGCAGCCAGCTGTAATTTTTGTTTTGCATGCATTCATGCAGCTGCTTAACCACTGTCCTCCCATTTCGCTGTGCTTCAACAGCATACTGCTGCCCAAGCTTGCCAATGATTATTTCATCTTATGATTCATGGACGGGAAAGGGGGGGAGGACACAAATCCAAGCAAGTACCTCTGTGTCGGAGACGTTGCCATTTAGCACCTCGATGTTAGGATCCCTCCAGTCTTCGGTGATGGATGGGATGTAATTGTCTGTAAGAGCATCCCAAACCCTGGAGAGAGAAAAGGCAAGAGGTTGTTAATGGAGGAAAGCTGCCTTGACAACAGGGGTGCACCCCTCGGAGCAATTGGCTCAGCGGGCAGCGTTCAAAAGGGAGCAGGAGGAAAATAAGAGCCACAAGGCCGCCACATCCAGTTCAGCTGAATGGCCCCAGTCGCAAACAATCACTAAACCAACTACGATGTCCAAGGTGAACACAGTGCTGTAGTTGAGCTGAACTGAATTCTCTTTGCTGAGATCAAGTTCAAAAATATTAAATGACAGGAGGGGTTCTAATTCAGTTTTAACGTGAAAAATATTCAGTCTATGAAACAATGGTTTGGATCAAAAAGGTGCCCTTCTGATAGCAAAAGGTGTCTTTCATATGCAGAAGGGTCCTTTTGCCCCAGCAATGGGCAGAAGGTAGACTGGGATCTACTGGCAGACTCTGGGAGGTTTCCAGTAGATCAGCAAAGGTCTGAGATGTATGCTATTTTTGGTTGCACAATTGGAACAGACTGGAAGTTCTTACGCAACAAACCCACTTCCCCCCTAGTTTTGGACTTTTTGCGATAAGGAAAATGACAGAAAAATGCACTCAAAACTAGTCTAACACTTGCTTTGATGCAACATCATCTAATCTCCCTGCAAAGAAGTTAGAATGAATGCTCTTTAAATAGCTAACCTCGTCTAACCTTCCTGCAAAAAAATCAATGAATGGTCAACAAACAGGCCCTACAAAGTGTCCAGGATGGCTAAATTAGGCTACTGAAATGACAAAAGTTTAGGTAATCAGAAGCAGACTTTTGTGTGAAAGCCTGAGCTCAGTTCTGATAATGAAAGCAAATTTATAGGCTCATCATTTCCTCAGGGACATCCAGTTCCTTAATTCTAACTGCATGTCTTTTGTACTTGGCTCTGCCTGACAGAATTTTGGGTTCTAAATCAAACAAGATTCAACTCTGCACATCCCTGTTTCACACCTCATGCAAGAGCATTGTGTGAGGAAAAACAAAACTCAGTCTAACAACTTTCTTCCACTAGCACAAGACAAGAAGCAGCCCAAGATCTGCTACAGAACCTCCATATTTTGCAACTAAGAGAACTGTGAGCATAATGATGCAGCCAATTGGTTGCAATCATTAAAATGTTTGCTTCCAAACACTCTATTCAGATTAACCCTGCCATTCCAAAAGAGTAAACAATAAGTTTTCATAACAGCACCATCAGACCAGTCACTATGATTCTTGTTTTAACTGACATGAGAATTGAAGCAGAGAAATCTTGGCATCTTCTGGTTTGATGCCTGATCCCCCAAAGAAGGCAGTAAGGCAGGTCAGGAATTGCAGAACCACAGATAGCTACAAGTGAGCAACTTGCCCATCAAAGGTTGAAAGCAGGCAAAGCATCTCTAAGATTCTACCCTCAAGGGGAGGGACTATAACTCAGTACATGAATTCACGCTTTTCCTGTCAAATGACAAGTTCAAACCCTGGCATCTCCAGTTGAAATTGTCAAGCAGTTGATGATGGGGAAACCCAGCATCTGCCCCAAACCCTGTCAATTTGCACCCTTGCTAAAATCAGCTACAGCTAAAGCTCTTAGGAGCGCTCAGCCCAAGCTTGCTTTCATCACTCTTGTATCTGAATTGTTTCCCGGTGGTGTCTCCCACCACTAGACCATTCAGTGTGTCATTGTTTGGCAGCATCCCCAAAGCAGATGGCTTGTGGGAAAAGGCTTCTGATAAACTTGAGTGTCACCTGCTGCAAACCAGTCCAAAACCGGATGCTTGGTAAAAAGGATAGGGGGTTATGAACAGAACATTATTATGTCATAGTATATAAGATGAGGTATGGATTAAAATAATGGAAAATCGGGACATAATAATCAGAAGAATATAAAATTAAGTATGGTTTAAATAAGGTTTTGAATTTGCTGAATTTAATTGGAATAAAGAGGAACACAAAAAAGGGGGATGTGAGGAGGTCAAGACAGAGGGGTATGGGACTTTATAAATTTAAGAAAATGGGTTTTCCTTTTTTCTTTTTTCTTTTTTTTCTTTTTTTCTGCTATATATTTTTGTTTTTCTGTTGTATTTGTTTTTTATATGAACTTTATGTATGGAAATGATACATTTTGAAATGATGAATCTTTTGTTTTGTAAAATCTTAATAAACATTTATTTAAAAAAACAAAAAAACCAGACGCTTGGGCCTTGGTACCCAAAGCCTGCAACATTCTCTCCAATGTTCAGAACTTCCTGCTTGTTACCTGGCCCTTGCCACCTCTGCTTCTCACACCCCTGCTGCTGCCACATGCCTTGTTTGTAGTGAAACAGCCCAGCGGCTGCCATGTTTGTTTCTATAGGACGACTACTTTGATCATGCACACATGGGCAAAGTAACATGCAGGACCAGCATGGGCGTGGCAGCAGGACCCATATAACACCACACACACAAGGGGGGAGAATATGCTGACCCCAACCTTACATATAACTTGATCACGAGAATTTATCTTTTAGGTTATTCTGTCTAGATCTGAATTTTTCAACCATATGTTGTTGGACTATGACTCCCCTCATCCTCACACAGTTTAGCCAGTTATTAGGGATGATGGGAATTGTAATCCAACAACATCTGGGGGCACAAGGGTGAAGAACATTGGTCTAGATGATGTGGCGAGCTCACCACTGATAACTCATAACTGTGTCATTTCTATGCACAAGTGGTTATCTTGATGGTATATAGAAACAGCTCAGGACCACAATACCTCAAGCACTGCCTCTTTCCATATGAACCTATCCAGACCCTGAGATCATCTTCTGAGGCCCTTCTTCGTGTGCCTCCTTCTCGAGAGGTCCGGAGAGTGGCAACACAAGAATTGGCCTTCTCTGCAGTGGCTCCCCGTCTGTGGAATGCTCTCCCCAGGGAAGTTTGCCTGGCGCCTTCATTATACACCTTTAGGTGCCAGGCAGAAACGTTCCTTTTTAACAGGCCTTTGGTTGATCTGATTTACATCCTATGCCAGACATGTCCAAAGTCCGTTTCAGGGGCCGAATTCGGCCCGCCGGTCGATTTAAACCGGCCCCCGTGGCAGTATATGTCTTGGGGTGAAATCCCAAAAAAAGCTCAGCAACATCAATCTTAAGAAAACCTCAACAACTTTGGTCGGCCCTCATGTATGTTCACTTCATTAAATCTGGCAATCTTTGAAAAAAGTTTGGACACCCCTGGATGAACTTTAAAATGTGGGGGGGTGCTATTGGGTTGTTGTTTTTATTTTTATTATGTATTTTGTGGTTTTATATCTTGATCTTATTTTGTGAACTGCCCTGAGACCCCTGGGTATAGGGCGGTATATAAATTTTAAGAAGAAGGAGGAGGAGGAGGAGGAGGAGGAGGAGGAGGAGGAGGATTGGTATAAGTAGTAGCATTTTTTTCAGATCATTGTGCCCAGTCAACTACACTGTTGAGGCATCTTCCAAAGCCCTAATATCCAACTGTAGGGTCCCAACCATGCATTCTCCCCTAGGTCTTCAGTGCTTTCGTACAAAGCTTGACTAGGACTCTGCAGGTAGCAAGAACAGTCAGAGGCGCCAGGTTGCCACCAAAATTGAGGGGGCCGGCAGTCAACGTCACACACATTGTGCACATTTGTGAGGAGGAGCTGGCCACTGGACCTGCGATGCACAATGCACAACATACGCAGGGCCACATCAGGATTGAGGGGGCCCAGCCCCCTTAAAACAAATATTGACGGGGCTCAGGTGCCTTCAGTCCCCTAGAGTCGATGTGTCTGACAGCAGTAGTAAAAAATATGGTTCTGCTTGAGTCCCCCTTTAACTTTTACGTGCCTAAGCAATTCTCTTCTTTAGATGCAGAACCATTAGTAGATGTTTTCTTGTAGGTAAAGGCAAACCAGTCTCTGCCCAAATCTTCTAAGCTTGAGCTGCAAAGACACAGCTCACATTCATCTTTATGGAAGCAGTGGCACAAAAAGATTGAAGGGAAAGAAGCCCTGGAACAATAGTACTAATGAAAATGCTTTTGACATGATGTGCTCACTCACATGGGCATCGAAAACATACTCGTGCCTCTTTTTAATTTCCAAATATTTAGCTTCCACGAGCCAAGCTGTTCAGGGTTTAAAAATATATATTCTCATGTAGTTCGTCCATACTGGGACTGCAACCAGGGTGGCTGCTAACACTTCATCCCCAAAAGGAGGAAACGCATCACACACCCAAAAGGCAAACATTTGCATGCAATTTACACGTGCTAATTTATATGCAGATTTAGAAAGGATTTCTATCATTTAAATAGAAATACAATATATTTCACCAGCGCAGTTGTAAGACATCAGTCTTTTAGTATGTCAACATCCTCACTGTGGAACTCCCTGCCACTTGATATCAGACAGGAACCTTTGCTGTACTGTTTTTTGCTTTTTGGTGCCTGCTTAAAACATTTTTGTTTAGGCAAAAATGCCCACAGATGTCGACACGTTTTAATCTCTCTTCCTGTTAATTTTAGTTTTAATGTTTTCAATTAACTATTTTCATAACTGTAATTACCATCTCTTGCAAACTGCTTAGGGGCATATAAATTTTCTTAAATCGGTAAGTGGAGCAGGTGACCTGGAGGCTGACTAAAATTGCTGGGCAGATTAACATAGTACATTTAAGCATATTCAATGCACATTTAAAGCACATGACTTCGCCCAAAGAATCCTGGGAACAGGGGTCTCCTAACACCAACTCTCAAACAAATTATCTGGGAGAAACCATGGCTGTTCAAAAGTGGTATCATAGCACTTTAAATGTGACTGCGGCTGTAATTATCTTTAATTCCTCCTATTTTTGTTGCTGTTAAACACTTAAAATTTGGGGGAAAGTGGGCTTTTCAAGGACAGATCCAGCTTTGACCACTGCCGTGCCTGACATTCTGCAAACTCCACTTGTGGATCTTCCACCCACAGCAGCGGATCCAGGGGACTTGGTTTCAACGCCACCTAGGGTCGCGCCACAGCCTCAGCGAGGATCAGGCGGCCCCCCGGACCTGGGTACCGGTCCCCTGCAGTCTGGCAGAGTTTCCAAGTGCCCAACTTATTTAAAGGACTATGTTGTTGGACATGTAACACTGTTGGTCTAATGGAAGCATGTGAAATGTAACCGATATGCTTTTGTGCCTAATTGAACCATAACGTGTAGTGCTGTATATAAGAAAGCCATTACGATGGTAACTAACGCCTTATCTCGGTGGGGAGGGGTGTTATGTACTGAAGTTCTCACCCTGGGCCAGCAAGGGGATACTGTAGATAGTTCAGGTCCACATATGCAAATAAGGGATCGAATGTGACGTTCAGTAATTGGATAGTTACAAAAAGTTGTTACAATTATGTTGTTCTGGAGCTCTATATAAGCAGGCTGGCTGAACCCTTCAGTTCAGTTCTGTTCTGGCCTGGGAATAAACAAGAGCTGTTTGAAGAATCGCTGTGTCGTCTGATATGTTCACCCACAACTTAACAGGACCCTCCTTTTCTATGTCCCCTCCCCACAATGGTCAGCTTTCTGCAGACACTGGGTGTGCTAAGTCCTCACTGGTTGGTTTGTCTTGATTTTTTCCCCCTTCAACGTATTTTTTCTGCTTCTGCAAATTTTAGGGTTCCCTTTAGCATGCCAGTACCTTCCCTCTTGTTTCCCAGTTGCCCTGTTTTGGCTGCAGAAGCATTATAATTCAGCCTTCATCGTATCTCAGCGTCTGAGTTCACAATTAATATCTATAATCTGCACGTCAATAGACTTCTCCATGATTTTTCTCTTGGTGCTCTTCTTGCCACACAAATTATTAAACTGGGGGACAGATCACACAGCACAGATGACCACTTCCCTCAAACCAGAGGGCTGCACATCATTTAAATCAGGGGTCAGCAACCTTTTTCAGCCATGGGCCAGTCCACTGTCCCTCAAACCATGTGGTGGGCCAGACTATATTTTGAAATATATTTTGAAATGCCCCACAAATAACCCAGAGATGCATTTTAATAATAATAATAATTTATTATTTATTATTTATACCCCGCCCATCTGGCTGAGTTTCCCCAGCCACTCTGGGCGGCTCCCAATCAAGTGTTAAAAACAGTACAGCATTAAATATTAAAAACTTCCCTGCCTTCAGATGTCTTTTAAAGATAGGATAGCTGCCTATTTCCTTCACATCTGAAGGGAGGGTGTTCCACAGGGTGGGTGCCACTACCGAGAAGGCCCTTTGTCTGGTTGCCTGTAACCTAACTTCTCACAATGAGGGAATCGCCAGAAGGCCCTCATGTAAAAACACGCTGATTCCCAAACCGTCCGCGGGCCGGATTGAGAAGACAATTGGGCCGCATCCGGCCCCTGGGCCTTAGGTTGCCTACCCCTGGTTTAAATGCATCTCATAATATTACACAATCACAATGGTATCTGCATAATATTTGTGCAGACAGCTGATACGGAGGAAGCATCTTCTCTGTTTTGACAGCCAAAGCAAACCTAGGATCCTTTTCGTGGAAGGAAGCATAAATTCTCTTTGTTTTGTACTACAACAGCCAGATTTTCATTTGCTTTTTCTTTCAGCTGTTGAATCTGTTGCTTCCCTGTTTGGTTCCTTGCAGCTGGCAGAAGTCTCCCCAACCCTTGGCTTAACCCCATCAATGTTTTGCCTCTCCTGAATAGACACGTTGTTTACTAGTATAGAGACATATCAGAAGAACCTCATGTTTTCCCAAAACTCAGTTACACAAAACATCTTATTGTCCAATAGGAGTGCTCCCACTCCTGGAGAAATCAGTGAGGAAACACACATCTTTCCCCAAGGAACTTTATACCAATGGAACTAGTCCTCATGGAGAAAGCCCCTTCTCTTTTCTTATTACAGTGGTACCTCGGTTCTCGAACGTAATCCATTCCAGAAGACAGTTCAAGTTCCGAAATGTTCGAAAACTGAGGCGCCAAAGGGCTGTCTGCAAATTCAATTGCGAAAATTGAAAAACACACAGCAGAAGCCATTCGACTTCTGAGGCGCATTCGTAAATGGAAGCATTTACTTCTGGGTTTTTAGCATTCGGGTTCCAAAATGTTTATCAACAGACACATTCAGGAACCGAGATAAAGTTAGGTAAAGGGACCCCTGACCATTAGGTCCAGTCGTGGCCGACTCTGGGGTTGCGGCGCTCATCTCACTTTATTGGCTGAGGGAGCCAGCGTACAGCTTCCAGGTCATGTGGCCATAATGACTAAGCCGCTTCTGGCGAACCAGAGCAGCGTACGGAAACGCCGTTCACCTTCCCGTCAGAGCAGTACCTATTTATCTACTTGCACTTTGAGGTGTTTTCGAACTGCTAGGTTGGCAGGAGCAGGGACCAAGCAACAGGAACTCACCCCATCGCGGGGATTTGAACCGCCGACCTTCTGATCGGCAAGTCGTAGGCTCTGTGGTTTATTATTTAATTTATATACCACCCTATACCCGGGGGTCTCTGGGCAGTTCACAGAATAAAAGCAAGATATGAAACCACAAAATACCTAATAAAAACAAAAACAGCAACCCTTTTCTGAAGTAAGAACAGTGTTATATTCCAAGAAAAAGAGGTGCTGAAACTCACCTCCCTCGTTCTCTTACAATGGCAATGGCGCCCACCTGAGAGGTGCCAGAACTAAGTTCCAGTGAGTTCCGGCTGAAAAAAACCCACTGAGTAAGAGCTATGGGAATCACCCATGGACCTCTCAGGTATGGTCCCATTTCAGATGCAATGACCTTACTTATTAGCTCAAGTTTGCTGCTTCTGAACCAGACTGTTTCCAGGAATGCTGATCTCTTCTGATGTTGTGGATGTGAGGAATATAGGAAAGGATTCAATCACATCATATAAGAACAGGCCACCAATATATTTGCATTTGCTAATATATATGTGCACAAATGGAAAGTTAGGAGCAGCTAATAATTTCAATGGAAATGCAACACCTCTCTCCACAGTGCAGAAGATTGTGGTGCTAACTCTTGATAGGCAACTTCAAAGCACCTTCTTGTGGTCCTTTAATCTTCAAAACTTCACCACCCAGACTTGGACCAAATAGCCCATTAACTCCTTCGAACGCAGGACTGTCCTCTGACATCCTTCAAATATATGCTGCTTTTTCATATAATAAATGTCTGGCTCCTCCAGCCACCTCCAGAACTACAGTTCCCAGAGTTCCCAGGCAACTTTCCCTGGCTGCATCAGGCCAATGGCCCACCCAGCCCAACAGTAACTAAAGCCCATATTTATGTTCTTGTTGTTACTATTAGTCTTTTTCAGTGGTGACTGGTGTCCTGGCACAGGGTCATCCTCTCAACACTGGCATCGTGAAGCTTACTTGGACATAGCAGAGGCAGAGAGTTCAGGCCTGCACAGAGGCATCAGCTAAGCCAACCTGGGGCACCTGTTGTGGCATCTGCACACCCACAAACCCCTGTCGCCCTGCAATCCACAGCTGTATCAGTATTGGGAGGGCGGTTCTGCCCTGCATTTTCCTGCGATTCTTGTACTGCATTTCTATTTAAAGGGACTTGAAGCAGTGTGTGGGTGGGGAGGGGAGGGAAAGCTAAAAATGAAATGAAATATTTCTAATGACATCTTTAGGTGTTTTCCAAACTTCTTGCAAAGTACCTTGCAAAGGCAGCATGGCCTGAATGCAGGCAAGAAGGGACTTTCAGTAAATAAATAAGGCAACACAGTAGAGAACAAGAACCTGATTTAAATTAGAGAGCAAAAGCACGGGAAGCAGAGGGAAAGAAAGAAAAGGGAGTGGCAGAGAGAGAGAGAGAGAGCATCAACTTGCCAACTTTGGGTTTTAGCCCTGCACAATGCCTGTCTGCGGCCTTCAAAAGCAAAAAGGTTTCCTTGGCCTTGTGGTATGGCACTTTCTTCTCTCTTCTTTTAGAAGTTTGGGTTTTTACATTTACAAATCTGAAGGGCGGGGAGTGATAGCCAAGGGCCAACCAACCAGCACTTGAGAATGGAAGAAGTGGTTTTATATGACTGATGCAGAGGCCAGCCAATCAGTGTTGTGCAACTCCAGATTCTGCAGAGAATCAAAATAAAACAGGCTCCCTCTAGAGTTTACTTTGCAGGGATGGGAAAATAGTAGAGGTTGGTTTTTTTTTTTTCTACATAAGAGCTTAATGCTGACACTATTTACTTCTGTACATATACTTAACTTTCTCCAGCTGACCATTGATCTACTTACTCCTCATCCTGCAGATTTTCCTCCTCTTCTTGTATCTGGAGCTGGTTTTTCACAGGGGCCAAGTTTTCAGTTTTGGCATTGTAATTCCGAAAGCAGACATTGAGCTTCTCGTCAAATTCATTGACCAAATCTTCCATGGACTTGAAGCTGATGATCTCAGAGGAGAAGTTCTCAAGCTCAGAAAGGGAGGGGTCTTCCAAATGCCGAGGAGAGGAGCCATAAAAATAATGAGATTTCTCTTCCCTGTCTTCAATGTAGCACGGCCTCAGATCTTCAAACTCTTCATCCAGGCTTACCAGAGGGGCTTCCATCTTAGGTAGCCTAATGGAAGAGGGGAGACTTCTGGAACACAAAGGACATTAATGAGCCAATAGTAGTATACATTCAATGATGCAAGAACAGCCCTGCAGCCATAGGTATGTGTCATTGTAGCATCAGAAATGAGTTACTCTCTAGGGTAGGAACTTTTCAGGATGGAGCATTTCTGCAACAGCAGCAAAGAAGGAGGACCTCAACTCCCTAGTGCTGCGGTGATATAAACACTAGGATTACAATGGGTTAAGACCCAGACAACCCAGAAGGCATTTCCCACCCCATCTCCCCAAAACAGTACTTCTGTCTTGTTAGGATTCAACCTCAATCTGCTAGCCACCATCCATCCTCCAACCACCTCCAGACACTCACACAGGACCTTCACCACCTTCACTGGTTCCAGTTTGAAAGAGAGGTAGAGCTGGGTATCATCTGCATACTGATCAACACCCAGCCCAAACCCCCTGATGATCTCTCCCAGTGGTTTCATGTAGATGTTAAAAATCATGGGGGAGAGGATGAAGCCCTGAGGTACCCCACAAGTGAGAGCCCAGGGGTTTGAACATGCAACTGCCAGCACCACTTTCTGGACAAGGCCCAGGAGGAAGGAGCTGAACCACTGTATAACAGTGCCCCCAGCTCCCAGCTCCTCCAGACGGTCCAGAAGGATTGTCATGACCAGTGGTGTCAAAGGCCTCTGAGAGATCCAGCAGGACAGCTTTCACCTCAGTCCCTGACCTGCCAGGAAGAAGAAGAAGAGTTTGGATTTGATATCCCGCTTTATCACTACCCGAAGGAGTCTCAAAGCGGCTAACATTCTCCTTTCCCTTCCTCCCCCACAACAAACACTCTGTGAGGTGAGTGGAGCTGAGAGACTTCAACGAAGTGTGACTAGCCCAGGGTGACCCAGCAGCTGCATGTGGAGGATCGGAGACGCGAATCCGGTTCACCAGATTACAAGTCTAGCGCTCTTAACCACTACACCACACTGGCTCTCCAGGGTTAAAACAACAACAACAACATGGTCCATAAAGGATATTACTCCAGCAATTGCTCAGCTTCCTTCCAAATATCCTGCTTTAATTTGCTACATTTTTGCCTCGTCACCCAATCTGAACCAACTCGGTTTCCAAAGTGTGCTGTTAAGCACTTTGGATATTACAACCTTTAGAATGAGTTCATCGCAGCAACATGGGATGCAGCCAAAGATCAGGCCTCCTTATCCGATCTAAAAGAAAGCTGCCCATTTGCCTGCTGTTTCCATCTAGCCGTGGTTGCTGGTGGGCGGACAGGGAGACCAAGCTCTTCTGGGTTAAATCTTCTCCATTGTCACAGAAGCCATTACAAATGCGAAGAATCATTTGACCGTCGCTCCGTTTCTGTGACAACCCCGCGCAGCACAAAGAAGCAATTGTTGCTGCCATTTGGGGAGGGGATCTGCATGTCATTTTAAAGCATTCCACAGCTATCCTGAAAGCTGAGCACATGGGGATGGTAAATGCTTTATTATTTTATGCCTATAGCTCAGAGTGGTCCACATATGGGCTTTCTACTTCTAGAAGAGGCCTTCGACTAGGAGTGGGAGAGAAAATAGATTCAGATCCCATTTAAAGGCAAGCATACCTAATTCATAAAGGGACGCGGGTGGCACTGTGGGTTAAACCACAGAGCCTAGGACTTGCCGATCAGAAGGTCGGCGGTTCGAATCCCCGCGACGGGGTGAGCTCCCGTTGCTCTGTCCCAGCTCCTGCCAACCTAGCAGTTCAAAAGCATGTCAAAGTGCAAATAGATAATTAGGTACCGCTCTGGCGGGAAGGTAAACGGCGTTTCGCCAGAAGCGGATTAGTCATGATGGCCACATGACCCAGAAGCTGTACGCCGGCTCCCTCAGCCAACAAAGCGAGATGAGCGCCGCAACCCCAGAGTCTGTCACGACTGGACCTAATGGTCAGGGGTCCCTTTTCCTTTACCTAATTCACATTTCCCAAAACAAGACGTGGACTGAAACACAATCCATCCTTCAAATTTGCACTTCTCTGAATTTTGCAATGCCGAATAATGTGTACAAAAATGCATATGCTAAAGCAGGTGTCAGCAAACTTTTTAGCAGGGGGCCGGTGCACTGTCCCTCAGACCTTGTGGGAGGCCGAACTATGTTTTGAAGGGAAAAAATGGACGAATTCCTATGCCCAACAAGTAACCCAGAGATGCATTTTAAATAAAAGGACACATTCTCCTCATGTAAAAACACCCTGATTCCCGGACTGTCCGTGGGCCAGATTTAGAAGGCAACTGGGCATGATCCGGCCCCCAGGCCTTAGTTTGCCTACCCATGTACTAAAGGGTTTGGTGTGCACATGAATGCTTATATGAGTAGAAACAAAATACAAAAATTGGGGGGGAATTGCTTTGCAAAAATGTACATATATGGGGAAATGGCAAGAGAATAATAGAACTGCAGAGTTGGAAGGGGACCATGAGGGTCCTCTAGACCAACCCTCTGCAGTGAAGGAATCTTTTGCCCAACGTTGGGATCAAACCCACGACCCGGAGATGAAGAGTCTCATTCACACAAAAATGCCACATAAATTGATATGGAAATGTGGAGAACTGAAGCTAAAATTGTGGGGCGGCAGGAAAGGGGGAGAGATGAGAAACTTAGAGAAACCAAAAGTGACATATTCAGCTATTCCTACTTTGGACCAAGGATGGGAACATTGTAAGCTTGCTAGTACAGATCAAGTAGCATTAGTCAGACTGACAATTTTGAGAGAGAGAGAGAGAGAGAGAGAGAGAGAGAGGAAGATTTGTAGACTGCTTCGTCACAAAACTCTCTAAGCGATATACATTATATCGCAGGAGTGGTGTAGTGGTTCAGAGCGGTAGACTCGTAATCTGGTGAACCGGGTTCGCTTCCTCGCTCCTCCACATGCAGCTGCTGGGTGACCTTGGGCCAGTCACACTTCTCTGAAGTCTCTCAGCCCCACTCACCTCACAGAGTGTTTGTTGTGGGGGAGGAAAGGAAAGAAGATTGTGAGCAGCTTTGAGACTCCTTTGGGTAGTGATAAAGCGGGATATCAAACCCAAACTCCTCCTCTTCTTCTTATAAATCCCACACCTGTCTACCAGAGGCAAACGGGGCACTGCCCCACCAACAGCAGTCCGCTCCCAGCCACCTCCGACCTTTGTTACTCCTTTCTTACAACCACCTCATTAGGTAGGCCTGGCTGCCAACTTCCTCCTCCTGAGTCCAAGTTTTTCCTTTTTAGAATTCAGTTAAGACTCTTTAGAGGGACTTAAGCAGAGGCAGGTCCCTCTAAACTCAATGGGACTTCCTTGCAGGGAAGCGTGTAAAGGACCACAGTCCATTCACGCTGCACATTTGATGGACCTTACAGTGGTACCTCGGGTTAAGTACTTAATTCGTTCCAGAGGTCCGTATTTAACCTGTTCTTAACCTGAAGCACCACTTTAGCTAATGGGGCCTCCCACTGCTGCCGCGCCGCCGGAGCACAATTTCTGTTCTCATCCTGAAGTAAAGTACTTAACCCGAGGTACTATTTCTGGGTTAGTGGAGTCTGTAACCTGAAGCGTATGTAACCCGAGGTACCACTGTATTTCCAAGAAAGAGTTCTGGAGACTGAAGTTTACCCCTCGCAGGGTTACTGTTCCCAGCAATCCTTAGCAAACGACAGCGCCCAGAATTATTTGAGGGGGGGAAATGTGCTTGGAAGGCATTCAGGAGTTCGCTTCAGCCAAGTGTTTATTATTACAAAAGGCTCTGTGCCAAGACACCTGCATCCTAATCCGTAATACCGCTCCATGTCTTGTTCCCCTTCCAGCCCACCCGCAACAATAGCTATTCTCTGCCTTGCATCAGAAACCTTTATTATTCCAGTCCTGAACTCTTTCACACAGCTCCTGCCAACAGCTAGGAGGGCAGGGGTGGGGGCAGAGAGAGAAAGAGAATTTTTGTCCTTTCACCTCTGTTATGCATAGAGGCCAAGATATCCTCAGCTCCCTCCCCACCCCTGACCACTGACCTTCAAGCCCCCTTGATCTTTAATTTTATCTACTTTCGTCTTGAATTCCCATAAAAGGACCTCTCGCCGGTAGCAGGAATGACCTCCAATTCCAAGGGGACACATGGCTTCTGGGCAGGCAGCAGAGCAGAAGCAGGGCTTCCGATGCGCTGCTTCATTTCACTGCTCAAATTCCCTTTGGCCCAACGCGATGCGACAGAAGCAAACTGAAGGTGGAAGTCAAAGGATAAGCGGAAAGCGGAAAATATTTCCATGAAATCGCCACCGGTTCCTCCCTGCTTTCCACTTTGACAAGCTCCCAAGTACTGAGAGAGGGAGAGAGAGGGAGAGCATCTGCTTAGCAAGCAGGTCACGGGTTCGAATCCCTGCATCTCCAGGTAGGGCCAAAATCCAGTCTGAAATCCCAGAGAGGCACTGCCAGACAATTTTTTATTATGTGTGTATGTATGTATGTTTGTATGTATGTATGTATGTATGTATGGTATGTATGTATGTATTTATAATTTGTATACTGCCCTATACCCAAAGGTCTTGGGGAGGTTCACATAAAATATCAAATGCATAAAATCAAAACAAAACCAACAACCCAATAAAAAACCCAAAAGAGCCAGCATTTTTTAAAAGGGTATAGGATGTAGATCAAGTCAGGTAAAGGCCTGGTTGAAAAGGAAAGTTTTTGCCTGGTGCCTAAAGGTCTTTAGTGAAGGCACCAGGCAAACTTCCCTGGGAAGAGCATTCCACAGATGGGGAGCCACCACAGAGAAGGCCCATTCCCGTGTTTCCACCTTCCTGACCTCTCGTGGAGAAGGCACACGAAGGGGAGGGGCTCAGAAGATGATCTCAGGGGCCGGGTAGGTTCATATGGGAAGAGGCGGTCCCTGAGGCATTTAAGGCTTTATAGCTCAAAACCAGCACTTTGAATTGGGCCCGGAAACTAATCAGTAGCCAGTGCAGTTGCACCAGGATGGGTGTAATATGCTCAAACCGGCATGCTCCGGTGAGCAAGTTGGCCACTGAATTCTGCACCAGCTGAAGTTTCCGAACCCTATGCAGGTTCAGGTGTGGGAGTCTTGGGCCCTCCAGATGTTGCCAAGCAAAAGCAAGCATCATACACCTCTCTACGCTCCATCCCAGAATGGAAGAAGCATTTTCAGAGTTCTGGGACGCAATCCAACTTGACAGAAGTGGTAGGGTTGTAAAGCAGAGCCAGAGAGGCCTGTGGGCTGGGGTGAAGGGGTGCAGCCTGGAGAGATTTCCAAGGGCCAAACAAACAGGCCTGGAGGGCCACCTTTAGACCCAGGCCAGAGGTTCCACACTAGTGATCTAGTCCAGTGTTCCCCAACCTTGGGCCTCCAGCTGTTTTTGGACTACAACTCCCATCATCCCTCACTAGCAAGACCAGTGGTCAAGGATGATGGGAATTGTAGTCCAAAAACAGCTGGAGGCCCAAGGTTGGGGAACACTGATCTAGTCCAACCCAGGTTTGGTGCCAGAAGTTGGAACGTCCAGGCTGAGGCTCATGCCTTTGTCAGGGGCTCACACTCACATCCCCCCCCCGGACTTTCTGCACCTCTTTCTCACCATTGCTAATGCCTAGATGCCTGCTGGCTGTCTCCTGGCAAGTGAACAGCTGGCAGAAATAGAAAGATGTGCAGTGGTACCTTGGTTGTCGAACTTAATCCATTCCAGGTGTCTGTTCGACCGGGGGCGTAGGAAGGGGGGTGCGGGGGTGCAGCCCACCCTGGGTGTCATCCCTGAGGAGATGACAAAATGGCACACTGCGGAGGGATCGCCCTGCACCAGTGGGCAGATCACCCTGCCCCTGCCGCTCCGGGTGTCAAAGCAGCTAGCTACGTCTCTGCGTTTGACTCCTGGAACTGTTCGAAAACCAAGGCACAGCTTCCAATTGACTGCAGGAGCTTCCGCAGAAGCTGCAGAAGCCACACTGGATGTTTGGCTTCCAAAAAACGTTCACAAACCAGAACACTTACTTCCAGGTTTGCAGCGTTCTAGAGCCGATTTATTCGGGAGCCAAGCCAAGGTACCATTGTTGTGACTGTCGAGGAGACAGCAGTAAACTCACAGCAGGAAGGGAAGCAACAGTCAGAGATGGGAACCCACTGGGGATATTTTGCCCAAGTTCCCCTTCCTAGAAGTCTGAAGCCAGCCCTGGTCCAGTTACTTGCCACAAAGGCAGGCCTCCTTGATATCCACCCATTTAGAGCTCTTGCTGTCAAACTTACAACTTGGTCATGCTGTGGTGGAGGAAGGGCCATAGCCGAGAGAGAGAGAGAGAGAGAGAGAGAGAGAGAGAGAGAGAGAGAGCGCATCTGCTTTGCATGCCGGAAGGCTCCAGGTTCAGTCCCTATCAACTCCACGTATGTGCCTGTAGCCCTACATATCCACAGACACTCAGTTCAGACAACACAGAGCTGACTTCGCTCCCAGTGTTACTTATATCACAGAAAGCCAACACTCTGCATGATGCTACTCTTAAGAAAAACGGTTCCAGATGACTCATGCAAGCAAGCCCAGCCACGTGCTACTACAAGGGAAGGCAATGGACCTGCCCAACCTCCTGGGCCTGGAGGAAAATTCCATGCAGACCTCAAATACAATCATCAGCCAACCCACTGTGAGCAAAGTTCATCCCCTAAGCTTGCTGAAATGCAACAGTCGCCATATTTTTGCAACTCAAATCAGAAAATGTCAGTGGGCATGTAGTTAAGACGGGGCGTCACCCTTCCCCCTCCAACATTTCATAGACCCAGCCAGGGGCATGTTTTTATCATCCTACTCTCACACCAAGTTGAGTTCCCTCTCTGCCAGTTTCGCCTTGCAGGAGATTCTACTCCATCAGTTAAATGCTGCATCAGTTTCCCCTAGATATGCTGGGGGGTCGGAGAGAGAAATATATCCATGAAACTACAGCAGCTCAGTGACAGTTCAAAATATACCTTGACAACTGCAGGATAGTGAATGATAGCTGGCATACTGCATGATTCTTTAATGTTTGTGTCCCATTTATGTTTCCATTCCCCCCCCCCCCGGACAGGAAGTTTAACTTTTGAAGTCTCTGGGGAGGGAGCTGAACTCTGAAGAATTACAACTCTAGAAATTTACATGAAAATTTTTAGCAACCCTTAAAAAGTAAACAAAAAAACAACTAGGACAAAAAGTAGGAAAGGTAAATTTCCAGGGGAGGGTACTACGGGAAAACAGGGAGTATCCCTGATAAAAGAGAGGCACTTGATGTATCTGGGGCTGTCTGCCCCCCCAATAACTTTTTGATTGCCACAACAAACCTGCAAGGTCCATCACCGTTATTCCCATCATACAGAGCAGGAACTGGGAAACAGGCCTCAAGTCTCCCAGTTTGTGACCCGATGGCTACTACATTAACCCGGCCATGCCACCCAACACCACCCAGTCGATTGGACCGCTCTGTAAGGCGCATGCTCTGTAAATGTTGGGTGTCAGGCCCAGAGGTCGAGATGTGAGGTAGGTGCTTTGTGCTCTATTGTCCCGTCATCCCCAGACCACCTCTCCAAATGTGCTCTCCTTGCAGAATATAGAGGCCTCCCCCAGGAATATGTCCAGGGCCACAGAGTACAAGAGGTCACCTTGTTTCGTGAGCCAGCCAAGCAACGCAGATACATAACAAAGCCCTTTCCCGATGCTGATCTTGGAAAATGCATGAGCACCATGCCCAATGCCCCTTCCTTTTTGCCTACACAGCATCCTTCAGTAAAGAGACACAACCTGCCTCCCCTCGCCTGCCCACGTGAACACCCTCCTGCCACAAAACACGCCAGCAACGCCCGTCTCTGCACACCACACAAACTTGCTTTTCTTCCTTAGCTGCACCACAAAACACACTTTGCTAGCAGGGCATTGCAGCTCGCTTCCCAACGCTGGAGGAAAACTACAGCAGTTCCCCATTCCCCACACATGCTCAGCGATGCTACGAGCCAGACGCCCTGTGTATATCCGCCGTCTCCTCTGACTGCCTAAATGTCAAGGAGCATCCACAAAAAGAATTCCCCTCTTACATGCAGCCTTGTAAACAGAACCTCCATTGCCTTGGTAGCAGAAGCATGGGCGGGTTTTTTTGTTTTTGTTTCTTTGCAATTCCCCTCCAACGCAATTCTCTTTGTCTCGTGCAAAGTACACCCGGTCACATCTCCCAGTCCCTTTGCTCAGGGTCCCAGTCAGCCTCCTGTGCGTACACATGCACACAGATTACCCACCTGTACACACAACTCCTCTCACACCATATACACAAATGCAGAAACCTCTTCTCTCTTTCCAAACAAGCAAGCAATCTTCAGGCGCACACACTGCTTTCTCCTTAGTCCGAGCAGCACAGCTGTGCATGTGCACATATGCAATTGTTTGGCTCCCTCCCTTCCCAAGCAGCAATGTTGTTCCATCCAAGCGGCAAAGCTGTCACCTCCAGCTTTGGAAATACAGTATGACGTTGGCCTGGCCTTTTGCATCAGACAATAGAAAAGGGCTGCTTAGAAGCCCTGGCACATGAGCATTATCTCCAGCGTTATCCCAACCTCCCCCCATCCCACCCCACCCCAATGTCCACAAATACACACCTGAGTGTGGCAGCAACTCTGCTCTTAGCTCAACATCCCATCTGATGGGTCCAGATGACAGAAAGGAGAGGAGGAGGAGACAGGGAGAAAAGCAAAAATTATTAGGAGAGCCTGCTGGCAGCTGCCTGCCTGCCTGCCTGCCTGCCTGTCCAGGAACAGTGCTATTCCCAGCCACTCCACTGCCTCCCTTCTCTGCAGAGCTCGAAAAAGCTGTGGGCTCTGCCTCCCTCATCAATATGCAGTAGCTCCAAGGCAGTGACACCAACAACACAGTAGCCTCCGATCCAGATTCCAGGCCCCTCTAAAGGCTACATGGGAGCCAAGGCGCTAGGAGAAGGGGGGCTGACTGCTCCATAGATGCTCACTGAGATCACAAAGGGCAGCCAATTGGGGGAAGGCATTCGCAGCCAGCCCCCCTGCAATCGTTATCCAAACGCTGAGTCCTGATCAGGCAGTCAACACAACGCTGACAGTGCCCCGTTCCCAGCAGTCTTGCCTTTCCGTATTGAGATGATGGAGTCATCTCAGTACAAAGGAATATTCTCAGCAGCACCAGAGGCCAAGCACATCTGCTCCTAATGAGGCTTCTCCAAGTCTGGGGGAATGCGCCCTTCACACTAGAGGGAGGAAGCATTGCTGTACAATCTTCTTATGTGTGTGTGAACAGGGAAGATCAGGAGGGGGAACAGTTCAGGTGGAAATATCTGGCGATATTTCAAAGCCCCATTTCCTTAGCTTCTTCTGAGACAAAACATCTGTACTAGGTGGGGGCAGGAGAGTCACTTGGCTGAGATTTCATGGTTTTCTTTGGGTGTTGCTGTTTATCGTAGAATAAATAATAATGTACTTCATCTCTTCTCTTTTGTGCTTCATAATAGATTGTGAACAATGTGTTCTGAGACCACAGAATAGAAACCCAGATCAATCAAATACGGTAATGTGCAATCACGGGCGACGCAAGAAGTCTTTCTGCTCATTCCTTTTCCTTCACAGAGCATTCCATGGCAGTTTTTCTGCAATAACACTGCAATTATCCAGTTCCGGTAAGCAACCGGGAATCTTGAGATCACATAAGCTGTTTAAAAATTAAGAGCATTTACCAAAAAAATGTTTTAAATATACCTCCCCTTTAAATATACCTTCCCTTTAAATTTAAATTCCCTTCCCTTTAAATATACCTTCTTTTTGGTAAAGCAGCAATGGAAACCCTTTTGGAGACCAAGGGCCGCATTGAACCTTCTTGGGGGCCACATGCTATGGACAGGTGAATCCAGAAGCAAAAATGGGCAGAGCAAGGGGGGTGACTCTTACCTTTGTATGGCAGTTGCATTCCTGCCACACAAGTCGTAGGTTTCTAATATATCCACCCACCCCATCCAGGCAAACAAGAAGCACTATCATGGGACTTCAGACACGGACCAAAATACTCAACGAAGGTGCCATGCAGGCCTGATACAGGGTGTGGCCTGGAGTGAGTCCAGAGGGCAAAATAAAGACTCCTGAAAGGGTGCTTACAGCAGCACATAGATAGACTGTGGAACTTACTCCCACAAGAGGCAGTGATGGTCACAACCTTGGATAGTGTTCAAAAATCGGACAAGCTTATGGGAGGCTGTCAATGGCTACTAGCTTTGATGGCCATGCTCTGCCTCCAGTTGGGAGTCTCCTGGAAAAGGACATGGCCGGCACTATGCACAACAAAATTTTGTTGCAGATCTCACTTGTTCCTGCCACAACTGCGTGCTTAAGAAAAAACTGGAATAAAACCTAAGGGGCACAAAAGCGCCCTTTTGCAGGATGAAAGCATATGTGCGCATACAATAGGCTGAGCCTGAGTAGAGTTGTGCATATGCAGGCTTCAGAAAAAAATAACCAGCAACAAGGAACAGTCAGAAACGCTTGAAGAATAAGCAGGGGTGGGTGGTCAAAGTGCAGAAGCTACAATGCAGCAAGCCCACAACTTTCAGCTTTACATGATTGGCAAAAAAAAGTAGTTTACAAGCAGGCGGACATCCAGGAATAGAGACTTTGGCAATCCCACCTGCCATTGCACCCAGTGTGTTTTGACTATACAGTGGTACCTCGGTTTAAGAACAGCTCTGTTTACAAACTATTTGGTATACGAGCTCCGCAGTAGTTCTGGTGTAGTGTTTTGGTCAGCGAACTTTACCTCGGTCTATGAACGGAAACCGAACAGTGGAAGGGCACTGGGGGCGGAAGGCCTTATTAGGGAAAGCACGCTTCGGTTTAAGAACGGACTTCCCGAACGGATTTAGTTCGTAAACCGAGGTACCACTGTACACTATTTTGGCTTTAGGCACAACCCCCAGAACGTAATCTCTGCGTAAGCTGCGAGCCGACTGTACTGTACTACAGAGGCGGCAGAAATTATTCACGTAATGTAAGGGCAGGGTAGGCAACTGGATCAGAGATCAGAGTTTCAGGGCTCCCTTTGAGAAATGGAGGAAGTGTGGCCATGCCACAGGAATAGAATTGGAGGAGACGTCCCTCACACAAGTGTTGCAACTGTTCGTTTATTAATTCTGTTTCCTCCTGGAAGAAGATTAGTATGGAGAAAACTTTCTTTATGCAACATCAGAGATAAGAATATGGGTCTATTATATACTAACCGCAAGGCCTGTTAGCACGATAAGGCTCTGGGTCTGATCAGCCTTGTACCAAAGTGTCATTCAAAAGCTTGCATGCAATACTGAAGTTTGCAATACCATCTGATCCCAAGCAAATCTCCCCCAAAACAAGCCCTCCAGTATGCAACACCATGCATTTAGGTTTTATTTTTTATAAATTTATTTTTTATATATTTTCTGCATATTCCAAATTAACTTAATTTACTCATTTATTCATCTACTTTAAATATATACTCCTATAAATCTGCAGGTTATTACAATAATCCTGCCAATGTTCTTATCTGTTGTTTTTTGTAAATATTCAATAAACTATTTCCATTCTTTTATAAAAAGTTTGTTACCTTGATTTCTTATTTTTCCGGTAATTTTTCCCATTTCTGCATATTCCGTTAAGTTTTTGTATCCGTTCTTCTTTCGCTGGGACTTCTTTCCATTTTTCAGCAAGTAACAATCTTGAATACATAAATAAATTTCTATAGTTTGGGTAGTTCTGTCCCTATAATTCCCAAAAGGAAGGCTTCTGGGTTCTTTTACAAACATTATTTTAAACATATTTTTCAATTCATTATACAGTGGTACCTTGGTTTTTGAACGGAATCCGTTCCGGAAGACTGTTAGAGTTCTGAAAGGTTCGAAAACCACAAACTCAATATGGAAGCTGTGTGGCATGTTCGACTTTCAAGACGTGTTCGAAAACTGAAGCATTTACTTCCAGGTTTACGGCATTCAAAAACTGAAATGTTCGTCAACGGAAACGTTTGAAAATCGAGGTACCACTGTATAATGAATATCATTTCCCAGTAAGCTTTAACCTTACCACAAGACCACCACATTTAATGAAAAGAACCTTCTTACTCTTTACATTTCCAACATTTATTTGATTTTGATTTATACATTTTTGCCAATTTACCCAGTATTAGGTACCAACAATATAACATTTTCATATAATTTTCTCTTAGACAATATTGCTGTAAATTTTATATCCATATTCACAATCATTCCCATGCTTCCCTATCTATATTATGACCAATATTTATTGCTAAGTGTATCATTGATTTTATTTGCTTACCCTTTGTCTCCCATTCCAATAATATCTTACACATTTTAGACAGCACTTTTACATCTCATTCCAACAGATCTCTCTCCAGCTGTGATATCCCTTGTATTCTATCTTTCTTAGATATTTCATTCAAATGTTATTGTATCCATGTTATTAATTTTCCTGATAATTCCTAAAATTCTTTTGATACTTTCCTTTCTATAAGTTGTCCACCTTCAATCATATTATTTTTCTTTACCGCTATAGCTTCCAACGGTGAGAGCCAAAATGGTGTTTTTGCCTCTAATATATTTTTAGATTTATCCCATACTCTATACAACTTTTACCTAATTACAGTGGTGCCTCGCAAGACGAAATTAATTCGTTCCGCAAGTTTTTTCTTCTTGCGAGTTTTTCGTCTTGCGAAGCACGGTTTCCCATAGGAATGCATTGAAAATCAATTAATGCGTTCCTATGGAGACCGCTTGCCAGGCTGGCGGTGCGGAGAAGGGCTTTTCTCCCCACCGCAAGCCTTCAGGACAGGTATGGGAACAGAGGGGAAGGCGCACAGCGCTTCTCCTCTGTTCCTGGGGCTTGCGGTGGGAGGAGGGTTTTTCCTCCCCACCGCCAACATTCAGAACAGCATTCTGAATGTTGGCGGTGGGAAGGAAAACCCTCCTCCCACCGCAAGTCTTCAGGACAGCCATCCGAAGGCTGGCGCGGGGAGAAGGTCTCTCCGCCCCACCGCCAGCCTTCGGAGGAGCCTTCCGAGAGACCTCTCCGCCCCACCGCCAGCCTTCGGAGCAGCCTTCCGAAGGCTGGCGGCGGGAGGAGGTCTCTCCGCCCCACCGCCAGCCTTTGGAGCAGCCTTCCGAGAGACCTCTCCGCCCCACCGCCAGCCTTCGGAGCAGCCTTCCGAAGGCTGGCGGCGGGAGGAGGTCTCTCCGCCCCACCGCCAGCCTTCGGAGGAGGTCCGAGGACAGTGGGGAAGACGCGCTGCGCTTCCCCGCTGTCCCGGAGATTTCCCTATGGGCTTTCGTCTTGCGAAGGAAGCCCATAGGGAAATTCGTTTTGCGAAGCGCCTCCAAAACGGAAAACCCTTTCGTCTAGCGGGTTTTTCGTCTTGCGAGGCGTTCGTCTTGTGGGGCACCACTGTATATGATTTGTAAATCCCTGATGTACTTTCACCTTTTCATATCATAAATAAGCGTGCCAACTGAAAATATTATCATGACCTTCTAAGTCTAAAATATGTGAATTCTCCAATGTCATCCATTCCTTCAACCAACAAAGACAAGATGTTTCATAGTATAATCTCATATCCGGCAGAGAGAAACCTCTCTCTTTTGCATCTATCAGTATTTCTAGCCAATCTCCAGAATTGACTGAAACAAAAATAACTTTCTAGGTAATACATTTAGGCTTTTTATATTTTGGACAGCATCCTGATGGAGGGACACAAAGGAGTTGTGAGGGGTCGCAGGGGGGAGGGTTGGGTGAGGGACGGTGGAAGTTGGCAGGGGGTTGCAGGTGGGGTAGATGAAGTTGGTGAGCAATGTGGCATCCCACAGTGCCTCTATAAGTACGTTTATTTAAACTCAAAGGTGACATGGGTGACACTGGTCTAAACCACTGAGCCTCTTGGGCTTGCCAGTCAGGTCGGTGGTCTGAATCCCCACGGTGGGGTGAACTCCTGTTGCTCTGTCCCAGCTCCTGCCAACCTAGCAGTTCAAAAGAACGCCAGTGCAAGTAAATAAATAGGTACCACTGCGGCAGAAAGGTAAACGGCATTTCCATGCGCTCTGGTTTCCCTCACGGTGTTCCATTGTGCCAGAAGCAGTTTAGTCATGCTGGCCACATGACCCGGAAAGCTGTCTGTGGTCAAACTCCAGCACCCTCGGCCTGAAAACGGGATGAGCGCCACAACCCCACAGTCCCCTTTAACCATCCAGAGGACCTTTACTTTTTTCTTTTACCTTTTTATTTCATGGCATGAAGAAAACAGACACATAGCTTAGGGTTGAAGATTGTAGTAAGTTTAATGGAAAAGCCCAGTATCAGCCAGGGCTACAACTTTACATACAATACAGCTGGTACGCCGGACAGGACGTCCGAAGGAGATTATCGCAGAGTGAAAATGAGTCACTGGGCACCACATGTCAGCTGCTGAAAAGCTCAGTGTGGCCATTTCCACCACATTAAAAGAGGCATTCATATGTTAGCCAGTCATATGGTAAGCCTAGTAGTACCACTGCTACCATCCCTCCTCACTACCCCAGCCATCCAGGAAAACCGAGGTGTAGTAACCACTGGGTTTTCCAGATGGTTGAAAGCCACACAATGCCTCACCTTGCAGTTGCAGCCGCCATATGGTACCTTTTCACACAACTACTGTGTCATTGCTGGTTGTCTGTGAGCACCCTCAATAGCATATAAGTCGGGTGCTCACAATTTCAGTACACATTCAGTGGTTCCTGTTGACAATCCCATTTAAAAACCAAAAGACACACACACACATACACATCCTGTGGGTTGATATGTCACAGCAGGTGCACATCAACTGAGAAATCAATGCTTCCCAGTTGACGGGAGTAAAAAGGATTCAACAGCTTTGTGTCTCGTACGTTCCCCAGTAATAATAATAATAATAAAACTCCTAACTGAAGAAATTGTAGGCCCACAACTAGCCTCTGGTTGCAGCAGCTCAAGGCTCACATTAGCTCGCATTCAGCAATGCATAAACATAGGTTTCTTAGCTCTAACAAACCTCGGGAACCGGAAGAACGTTTTATTTTCAGTGTGCGAGAGGATTTGGAAATTCAGATATACACTCCCGCAACAAAAGAAAGGTCAGCTTCACAGCTTTAGTGCTATTAACCGGGATGAATGGATCCTGCTCAGATTGCTTCGTTGTAGAACTGAAGCAGTTTGCTCTTGAACCCAGACTCCACCCCTAGGGCTCTTGCTATACCTTGCTTAGCGCCTCTGGCCCAAACTGAAGCCCCCGCACTTCTACTTTAGCAGCATTCCAAGACCTTCAGCCCTCCCTGTGAGCCTTTCTGCAGCCGGGCCACAGAGCCACTAAGAGACCATATCAACCGGCTTTGTCGACTTATCATGTACAAAGACTTTCCCCATTTCCATGGGGCCGGATCAGCTGTCTTGCTCTCTCTCTGATGTCGTCAGGTCACCGACTCCAGTAAAATTCAGCTCCTTACTGTCAGCTCTCACAGAGTTCAGGTTCGAACCGAGAACCTCCGAGGTGAAAGCGTTGGCCTGAAAGCCGTCTTCCCCTGCTGAAAGCGAAATCCCGTTCATGTAAGTTTCCAAATGTCTCAGCAGCTGCTTCGGGTTTCTTTTAGCAAATGCCTCCACTTCTGCAAAAAGAAAAAGAGAGAGAGAGAGAGAGAGAGAGAGAGAGAGAGAGAGAGAGAGATGATACAGTGGTACCTCGGGTTACATACGCTTCAGGTTACGGATGATTCAGGTTACAGACTCCGCTAACCCAGAAATAGTACCTCGGGTTAAGAACTTTGCTGCAGTATGAGAACAGAAATTGTGCTCCGGCAGCGCAGCAGCAGCGGGAGGCCCCATTAGCTAAAGTGGTGCTTCAGGTTAAGAACAGTTTCAGGTTAAGAACAGACCTCCGGAACAAATTAAGTTCTTAACCCAAGGTACCACTGTATCTGGTTGGAACATGCTCTGAAGAAGTCAAGACACCTGGGTTGGAAAAATGTTAGCCATTTTGACTTTCAGCTTACCTTCCCTGTGAGTAAAGGCCACTTTTGAGCTTTTTAAGCCAAGTGCAGGGTTGGTGGTGGTATCGGGGTAAAGGTTTATAAAGTTATTAAGAAGAACATGGAGAAAATGTACTGCAAACCTGCACGGCTATGAAAATGACATTTTGGAGAGGAGTCTAGAAGCCAAGTAAAAAGTAGCTTTCCAAATTCTTCCAGTCTCTTTAAGCAGCTATAGTCAGGGGAGTGTTCTGCAGGTTCATGATTGCATCTTACAAACACAGAATTCAGTACTGGGCACAGCATTTGGCAATCCAAGAATCACATTTTGGAGTCCTGATTTTTAAAAGAAGGCAGGAGCTTTGAAGATGCACTAGCTTGAAGATGCAAGTACAACTGAAAGCTAAGAAATTCTGCGCATGCAGAGAGTGTGTGTACACACACACATATAATTTATTACATTTATATACTTCCTTTTCCTTTTCCTCAAAAAGAATTGTGGAATTGTATAAGGAATATGCAAACTTAGGCAGATTTATTTAATTAATTAAAACACCTGATTAATCAGCTAGAATTTCTTTAATTAGGAGTCAGATCTAGCTTCAGTTATGCAAATTCAACAAATGCCAGCACATTTGCTTTATTTGCCCAGTTATAAACTGACACATAGCATTTGCCTGCAGCACCATATTCAAGAATCAACAACACAAACATTTATCTCCGCACATGAGACTGATCATGGCAATCAGCTCTCCCATAAAGGAACATATATGCACGGAACAAGGAATTGTTATACTATATATTTTCTTTCTTTTAAACAGGACTAAAACAGCCCACCTTTTAGAACAAAACCAGAGTCAGAAATAGTCTTTTGTTGTGCTTTCCAGATGTTGAAGAGGCGTAAAAATACAGCCACGTACAAATCATTTAGCACTGCAATGACTTGCTGCCTTCGATTACACTCTCTGAAAGAGACAAGTACAACAAATTTACTGCCAGGGTCATCTTCCCTATCACTTGGCCTTATTAACAGGAAAAGACAAAAGGGGAAATGACACACAAGGAGCTGCTTTATACCAATTCAGACTTCTGGTCGATCTGGCTCAGTAATGTCACTCCATATTGGCTGGCAAAGACTTGCATTTCCGTCACTAGGAGCATGCTTTTGCTTGCCAAGAAACATTTCATTTTGCTGGGGGGGAAAGACAACACTCCTCTGGAATTTAAGGTAAAACAAGGGGGAGTTCACACACACCCATGTCAAAAGAAAGCCTGAGATGATGGCCCAGCGAGTGGCGCTGTGGTCCAAACCACTGAGCCTCTTGGGCTTGCCAATCAGGAGGTCAGTGGTTCGAATCCCCATGATGGGATGAGTTCCTGTCCCAGCTCCTGCCAACCTAGAAGGTCAAAAGCACACCAATGCAAGTAGATAAATAAGTACCACTGTGGCAGGAAGGTAAACAGTGTTTCCATGCGCTCTGGTTGGAGGATCAGAAATTCTTCCTGTATGCCACAACAACAGGAAGACTACTCCTCATACAGAGATTGAAACAACAGGATATCCCAACAATTGAAGAATGGCAACAGAAAGTATTGGAGTATGCGGAAATAGCAAGGCTAACTGGAAGAATCCGACAGCAGGACGATGAGAAATTCCAAAAAGAATGGTCCAAATTTATGGTATACATAAGAGAAAACTGTACATAAATAAAGACACTCACAGGACTGAAATAAAACTCATAACGTTTATTGTAAACATTTGGTTAGACCACAAGATGTAATGCTGTATTGTAATAAGGAATGTACGTCTAAAGTATAATACAAAAATTTATTAAGGAATTATAGACACTTATAGAATGTATATATAGTAATCACGCTTAAGCAAGAGCAATGTAGAGAAGCCAGAAGAGGGGTGGAGGGAAGTTAACTCAGATAAGATATAGATTTAAAGGAGAAATATTGTTAAGCTGTATTGTGTTTAAGATATTTGGAAAAATTTAATTAAAATTATGGGGGGGGGAGAGAGAAGTGGTTTTGTCCTGCTGGCCACATGACTTGGAAAGCTGTCTGTGAATAAACGCCGGCTCCCTCGGCCTGAAAGAGAGATGAGCGCCACAACCCCATAGTCACCTTTGACTGGACTTAACCATCCAGGGGTCCTTTACCTTTTTATTATGTGTGCTAGCCGTGGCCACTGTCCCTTCCCCCAGCATATGGGGATAATAATACAGGTCTACCTTGGAGGCTCACAGTAAGCGTCACTACAATACCAGGTGTACATGAAGCACTATGAAACCCACGTGGTACAATGCATGCATCCGAAGAAATAAGATCTTGGCTTACAAAAAGCTAAGGCAACAATAAATGTGTTAGGTTTGAAGGTACTAAGGAATTCTAGGCTGCTTTTAATTCTGTAAGTGCCCGCCTGGCAATCTTTCCTCCTCCCCTTTTCCAGAACTGACAAAAAATGGTCACCAATTTCTGCAGTACGGACTGGCAGGAAGGAGGTAGTCTTTCCACATCTTGGAAGAGGATGAATAGGGTTGTCACATTTTGTTCTCAAAAAGTCTGGCATCTCGGGCACTGAGCATGTGTAAAATGTCCCCCCCCCCCCTGAACAGAACAAAGCTTTGAAGCAAACGCACAAAGACCTAAAGCAGCTCCTCTTCAATTAATTCCCCCTCCCAATTAATCCTCCCCCATCTTCTACTCCAAATCAATTCCCTTTCATTGGCCTTCATTTATCATAACCCCCAAGGCACCACTAAATAAAATTCCCCACAAAATTATACCCCCAAAGTAATATCCTACCCATGAGCTGCCCTGAATTAGTTTGCTTTTAAAGAGACACTTTTTAAAGTCACTTTAAAACCCAAGCATCAGTAAGTGGTGTGATTCCTGCCACTTGCCACATCTGCAGCAATGCACTCCCCCTGAAAACTTGCATTCCTAAGCCTCCTTACTAGCGAGTAAGCCCCGCCAAACAGCGAGGTTTACTCCAAAGTAAGCATGTGTGGCTTTGGGGTACAACTGCCTCTCCAAAACATCAGCATGCCCCATATCACAAACTATGGTTTAATCGTGAATGTGCCTCCAATGCTCAAGGTGTCTTACTACATAAAAAAACGCAACAAAAGTAGTCATAAACAATAAATGAAACATCAAAAAATACACAATTGTCACATAAATCGCAAGATCTAAAATGAAGATACAAAAAAACCCAACAATAACCAGCAACAACCCCACCCCAACAAATACCCCCAAACACCCCAGCCGAAGAGTGTTCAACAGCCTCAGCTTTTGTAGCTGGAGTCTGTCAGGGCCCTGCCACCCCAGGCCAGGTGGAAAAAACCTGCAAAGCAGAGAGCAAGTCTTCCAGGACTCTTCACACACACACACACACACACACACAGTGCATGATTTGTCATGGTTTACCATTCAAACAAACCACGAGCGGTAAACCAAAAATATAGCAAGGCTTGTTTTTCAAGCTGCATGCCCTATTCAGCTTTTCCATCCCCCTCTTTCACAATGGAGAGCACTGCGGGAAAGCTAAAAGTAAAGGACTCCTGGATGGTTAAGTCCAGTTGAAATCAACTATGGGGTGTAGAACTCATCTCCGCTTCCAGGCCGAGGGAGCCGGCGTTTTTCCACAGACAGATTTCTGGGTCATGTGGCCAGCAGGACAAAACCGCTTATGGAACACCGTGAGGGAAACCAGAGTGCATGGAAACACCGTTTATTTTCCCGTTGCAGTGGTACCTATTTATCTACTTGCGCTGGTGTGCTTTCGAACTGCTAGGTTGGCAGGAGCTGAGACAGAGCTACAGGAGCTCACCCTGTCATGGAGATTCGAACCGCCGACCTTCCGATCAGCAAGCCCAAGAGGCTCAGAGGTTTAGACCACAGCGCCACCTGCGTCCCCTACTGGGGAAAACATCATCTGGGGAATGGTGGTGCCTGCTTTCTGCAGAAATCAGCTGTGTGATCAAATTCCTCACAGGGATGCATTGGCTGAATGACAGGAGGATGGCCCACCTCCTATCAAATTTAGCTCACATGGGGTAAGAGTAGATAAGGATCTAGCTTGCAGTGGGCCCCCAATTTAGCTGACTGACCTGTCAGTTATGCTTACAGTCCTGGATCTTCTGTATTCACGGAATTTTTCAAAAAATGTATTCAATATAGTCCCAACATTTTACGGAAGCGGTACTTAATTTCCACTCCAATGTAAATGTTTTCATTCTTCTTGAGTTGCATGGTTCCATAGCAATGAAAACAGCGGCAACAACTTGAACACAGCTCTACCATGCCATCCGTAATAAAAGAGATCTGCAACAAACTCACCTGGAAAGGCGTTCTTCCCTCAGCACTTGGATTACAATACGAGTAATATTGACAGACATCACACAGAAAGGGAAATTCTGTAAAGCAATTGGAAATACATAAAAAAAAGTGTGCCCTGTCCCTAATTAACGGGAAGTAAAATTCATTTTTTTTTTTTTTAGTTCACTTATATATGCCTGGATGAAACCCCTACACAGAGATTTGGGGCAGTTTCTCTACTTGACCTTACATTTAAGAAGCAAGTCAAATTGAGGCAACATGTTCTGGTTTTAGATTATGAATCCTTTCAACAGATATGCCGATTTGATTTGTTCCTTTTATAAAAATCAGGTGTGACCCATTTGACCTGAAGTTGTGGCGTTTTCTCTGTTCAAAACATCTCAGAGCAAGGCTCTGGTCCCAGCTCTGGTATCTTAGCTGCTGTCTCACTGGTGCTGTCTCAACCACAAACCTGACACACTGGTACTGCAACCTAAGTGGTGCCTTTAGAGTGCAGAACACAGCATCTTACAACATCCCGTCAGCTGACCCCAAGCACCAATCCTTCTCAATGGGCCTTTTAATGCTCTAGCCTCAGAACTTGCTTCTTGGTCCAAGCAACTCGAGTCCTCGGAGAAGACCTCGCTTGGCCAAGTCTTCTACTCTGTTCCTTTGCTCTGTTTTCTCTGCTTTTCAGAACCGAGCTTTAGTTTTATTGATTTACATACAGTATTTATTTTTTAAAACAATCATTAACAATAAGAGTTGAATCCAGACATAGTCAGTCTCACGGCAGACCCACTGAAATTGTTGTCTATTACATTTTCAGTGTATCTAACTCTAAGCATAACTATGTCTGGATCAAACCCTTTGGAGCTTGGCTTTCTGTCATTCTTGCCCACTGTTTAGGGCCAGCTGTACCACTGGGCATGGTAAGATAGCGGCTTCAGGCGGCAGATGATGGGGAGCAGCGGCAAGGACACAACAGTGTGCAATGCCACCTCCTGTCCTCAAGAACAAATCATGCCTGCCCTGGACTATACGGCATGCCCTTGACCATTCTGACTGACAAGCAAATACCACTGCGGTCCCAAAACCTTACCCCCGCCATCCCTTACTGACTTTGCCTATTTGCATTGACAACATAGTAAGTTGTAGTATACTGGAAGAGAGTGGATATGTGATTAAAATCATGTTTTCACCCTTCGTGATTATTGGTACTTCCTCAACTTGCTTAGAAACTGGGAAAGGGACTGGGGTGGGCCTTTGGGAGGAAAAGGGAGAGGAATTTCAGGCTCATCCAGCAGAGGTCCCAGGACCTCATTGTTCTTCTGCTTCCCTCCACTGGGGGACCCTGAACCAATTCTGCTTTCCTAACGAAGGATAAGTATTAAAAATGCAAACTCCTCACACAAAACCCAAATCACATAACCAAAAAGAAATCAAGAAAACTCTAGTACCCTGGTATAATTTATTGTAAATTAAAGAGCGGCAAGGCTCCAGTTAGGCTGATTGCAGAATATTAACTTCACGTCAATAGGAAAAGAAAGACAATTTGGGGAAATGCTGTTAAGAGCAGGAAGTACCAAATCATAAACCCACCAAGCATAGGTGACTAACCTGCCAAATAGGAACATAAAAAGATATGCTAGACCACCCTTCCCTGATCTGATGACCTTCAGAAGTTTTGGGCTTGAAAGGTAAAAGAGGTAAAACTCCCATCAGCACAGCTGGTCTGGAAGGCACCGGGTTCACAAAGCTCCACCAGACTGCCAGCTGAGATGCTAATGGTTCTTTTTTCTGGACCTCCAAATGCCTCTGGTGGGACCAATTTTAGCAAAAGCCTCCAGACACAGTGGGAGCATCAGCTACATTTCAGCATCTTATTATGCATTAGTTTCCACCCTGTTTCCCAGAAATGCCTTTCAATGAGCTAATGGGAAAGGTGGTGCTTAAATTTATTTTATTCTCCCCCAATAATTTATTGATATTTTTATTTGGGGGGAGGGGAGGAGAGAGAAATACAAGCAATATCATTTCAGCATGAAACGTTGTTGTACCGAACATACAAATATCAACTAGCCTCTTCAAAAAAGAAAAAGAAATCTAATGCCACCTTTACTGCAAAAAGATCTCTGCCTTGGTCAATCTAAGATATACCTACTAATACCATATGGCCATTTGCATTTCTATCAAGACCTAGCCTGGATTCTCAAGGCCAATGCCCAAACTTCCACTCAAAGAAAGCAGCATAACCCATCAAAATGTTATGCAAATACCCTCAATCCTGGATCAGAAAGCAGTTCAACAAGGTTTCAGGCTGAAGGTTCAAACAAGGTTTCAGGCTGAAGGTTCAAGTATTGGTTGTAAAATCTAAACTGGATAGTTAAAACAATGGTGGGACACCTGTGGCACGCCAGATGTTGCTGGACTTTAATCTCCACCATCCCTGAGTAGTCGTCATTCCAGCTGGGACTGAGGCATCCATCTGGAGCGTCACAGGTTCATCATCCCTCATATCTACAAGTCTTCCTAAAGCACAGCCAAAGGCTCATGAAAGATTCAGCCAGAGATTGTTTGGATACTGGAAACATTATTGGGGGTGCATAGTATGGCAGACGGGAATAAGATTATATTGGGGTGGGGAGGGAAGAGTAGAAGGAAAGGAGAGATGAAAAAATTAAATGGCTGAATTCAGAGCTAATGACCAACTGTGCTTTGCCATTACAGGCATGGAATTTTTAGAGACTAAAATACCCTAATTATTAGAACATGAGATCTCCCAACATGTAGTCCAAGGAGATGTAGTTAAAGGACCGAGCCATTTCAGACAAAAAGCAGTTCAGACAAAAGCACTCGACACTCTAGGAATCTTTCAAGCTGATGATTTAGGCTGTAAAAAAATAAAGGCTTTCCGTTATAACCAGTAGGAGACCAGGCTTGCAAAGTTATCTCTCCCACAGGTTTCCAATAACATTTCAAAAACCCGAGCTCAGAAAAAGGAAACGTGCCTGTGTTTCGTGATGGGATAACTTGAAAATCTCTCGAGCTACAGGTAATATCCGAGAATCCATTACAAAATATAGTGTTTGCATTAATCCTAGCATTCCAGTCCCACGTAGGTCTGTGCCAGGATCCATCCCTTAAGTATAAAACACACAGAGAGAGACAGTTAAGCCAAGGCAATAAACGCTCTTACACAGGCCATATTTGTGAATGATTGCATGCATAAAGCTACATTAGAGGATTGTTAATTGCCAAGGAAACCCAGAAAGGCAATGCTAAAATTAATGTGGCCTGATGAAAGCTTGACGCTCTCTCTCATGGGCACCCAATACATCATTTCCGTTATGTAACCATACCTGAATGACTCCAAATTGAAAGCCACAGGAAAACGGTGATCTGAATTACCGAATGAAACGTTCTGGCCTGTGAGTTACAGCTTATCTCCAAGGCGAATGCAATAGGGGACCAAGCTTTCTAAAAAAGACCATCTACTCCCTGAATGAAGTCGCCCACTCAAATTATTCATAAGTCTTTCTTCAAATGCCCCAACTTTCTGAGGCAAGGCGCATGGAAACAAAGTATTGGCACCCCGGTTGTGGAAATGACTCCCAGAGACATTCATCTGGCACCCCACTCTTCTCCCAAGTTTTTAATTAGATGATTCTATTGCCTGTTGCTCCTTGGGACGCGGGTGGCGCTGTGGGTAAAACCTCAGCGCCTAGGACTTGCCGATCACATGGTCGGCGGTTCGAATCCCCGCGGCGGGGTGCGCTCCCGTCGTTCGGTCCCAGCGCCTGCCAACCTAGCAGTTCGAAAGCACCCCCGGGTGCAAGTAGATAAATAGGGACCGCTTAACAGCGGGAAGGTAAACAGCGTTTCCGTGTGCTGCGCTGGCTCGCCAGATGCAGCTTGTCACGCTGGCCACGTGACTCGGAAGTGTCTGCGGACAGTGCTGGCTCCCGGCCTCTAGAGTGAGATGAGCGCACAACCCTAGAGTCTGGCAAGACTGGCCCGTACGGGCAGGGGTACCTTTACCTTTACCTTTACCTATTGCTGCATCCTTGTTTTTATTGATGCTGCTTCCCATATTCAACAACTGAAACAGGACAGAAGTCAAAGCAGCCCCCAAAGCCCCAAAAGTGTTTTGGCTGCTTTTACTGTTGTCCTGTATCTGTTGTTGAATACTTGCATTTGCAATCTGTAAAGCGATATATACATTTTAAAATAAATAAAATAACTCCCATTCCCTCCAAGGTCATGTGATGTTAGTATTAAACCGTAACAGAATGTTAAATAAGAAACTCCTTACAAATCACGTATATAATGTCTGTGGAAGCAGGCCTATAAGACAACTACCCAAACTCAAAATATTCAGGGTTTTTGAAATGTTACAGTGGTTCTTGCTGGATGTTTAGGATGAGGATTATTTCAAATAAAGTGTCAAAAAAGGGAGGTGTGAGCAGCTTTTTAAAGGCTTCTGCTGTATCTTGCAAACAGGGAACTCACCGATCTTCCCCTGCAAAATAATGTATGGCCCATAGATCTTTCCTGGGGGGAAATGCATGTTCCCCTTCCACATGTTACAGCAGAAGCAAAAGTCATGCCATGCCAAGCTCGTATGAAGAATATTGTTCATGTACTTCCTCCATACCTTGAAATCCCAGGTCTTCCCAATGGGCTCCATAACGGGCACAATCAAAACGGGACCCCGTTAGTTTCTTGTAAATCGTTTGCAGGATCCTCATGTGCACTTTTTCATTGTTATCCAAGCCACCTGTTGAGGGAAATGCCGATTATTTTCTCTGCTTAAACAAGTCTCTACTCTAGATACATAAGGCCCAAGTTTAATCCTTGGCATCTTTGCATAAAGATGTGTTCTCTGCCAAGCAGTGGCCTTGAGCGTTTTTAACCCAAGTGAAGAAGAGTGGAAAGAGTAAAGGAAGCAAGGCAAAATCAACTAAGACCAAGGTCAGGCTCCAGCAAGACCATCTGAGACAAGGCAAGGTTCAGGTTCTGAAAAGGCAAAATCAACTGGAAGGGACAAGGGTCATGCAGTCCCACCCCCTGCAACACAGGAAAGTCAAGGCAAAGCAGGCAGCACCCTGCCTGCATCCATGTGATGTTCAGGCAGAAGAGACATATCAGCAGGCTCCAATCACATTACAGTGGTACCTCGGGTTAAGTACTTCATTTGTTCCAGAGGTCCGTTCTTAACCTGAAACTGTTCTTAACCTGAAGCACCACTTTAGCTAATGGGGCCTCCCAGTGCTGCCGCACCGCCGGAGCACGATTTCTGTTCTCATCCTGAAGCAAAGTTCTTAACCCGAGGTACTATTTCTGGGTTAGTGGAGTCTGTAACCTGAAGCGTCTGTAACCTGAAGCGTATGTAACCCGAGGTACCACTGCACAGTGGTACCTTGGTACTCAAAACAACTTGGAACCCAAACACTGCAAACCCGGAAGTAAGTGCTCTGGTTTGCGAACTTTTTTTGGAAGCCGAACGTGCTCAGTTTTGAGTGTTACGTTTCCGATTTGAGTGCCACACGTTTTGAGTGTTACGCTGAGGTCTGTCTGTTTTTGCTACTTATTTTGAGTTTTTGTTTTGGCGGCTCTCTTTTTTTTGTTTTTTGTGATTGTGTGGAACCCAGTTCAGCTACTGATTGATTGTGACACTGCAGTACATTGTTTATTGCTTTCATTTTATGGATCAATGGTCTCATGACATAGTAAACTTCAAGTCAAATGGCTGTTTTAGTGGTTGTTTTTAAAAGTCTGGAACGGATTAATCCATTGTGCATTACTTTCTATGGGAAAGCATATCTTGGTTTTGGAACGCTTTAGTTTTGGAACTGACTTAAGTTTGAGAACCAAGGTACCATTGTACTTCAGCAGCAGGTCAACCTAGATTTAAATAGAACTGGCTGTTGGAGGACAGCAACACAACCTCCACAGGCTGAAGAGGCGCTGGCCAAAGGTACTCCTCTTGGGCTGCAGTTTCTAGGCCAGTGGGGACACCCAGAGCCATTTCTGATGACAATTGCCTCTCCCACCCAGACACCACCTCCTCTCCCAAAGATGGGGAGTTGGGACTGCAGGGTCACAAAAGTATCTCAGGCAGCAGGGAGAGAGACCTCTGCCCAAACCATTGGGAGAGCTGTTGCCAATAAAAGCAGGGAACACTGGGCTAGAGGAAACAAAGGCCAGACAAAAGCAGTCTGCTGTGACTTTATATCAGGGGCGCGGAACCTGCAATCTCTCAGGTGTTGCTAAATTCCAGCTTCCATCAACCCCAGCCAGCATGGTCTATAGCAGGCATAGGCAAACCCGGCCCTCCAGATGTTTTGAGACTACAACTCCCACCATCCCTGATCACTGGTCCTGTTAGCTAGGGATGATGGGATTTGTAGTCCCAAAACATCTGGAGGGCTGAGTTTGCCTATGCCTGGTCTATGGTCAGGGATGATGGGAGCTGGGAGTCCACTTGGAGGGCAAGAGATTCCCCAGCCCAACTTCACAGGACTGGATAAAACAGCTTTATATAAAGGTCTGACCATCATTCTATAGGGCTCAGTACTGTCTACACTAACTTGGTAGTGGCTGTCCAGAGTTTTCCACAGGAATCTTTCCCAGAGATGCCAAGGATTGAACCCGTGGCCTTCTTCTGCAGATGCTCTTCCCAAGAGCTGCAGCCCTTTCCAGATATTTAAGACATGGCAATATTAAGTAGGCGGACAGTCAGAAAACCGGCTACTGGGAAGATGCTATCCGCAGCCACAGGAAGCAAAACTTACACTGGGCTATCGCCAAGGCTAAGTCCCTCTCACTTTGCAGCTGCTGGTGGAGACGGGGAGGGCCGAAAAGGAAATGGGCAACAGCGGCCAATCCTCTCCTTCGCACCGTTGGCTGAATCTTTTTCTGAAACAAGGAAAGTTAGAAATAATTTAAAAGTGTGATGGTACATAGGCAAAGTCCTCCCTAACAACACTGCTGAGAAAAGGGCAACAGACCACTGCTGCAACTGACCATATCATAGATCTTCATTGACTTCCAGGGTTGTTGTTTTTCCAAACTCAGTTTGGCAAGGAGCGTTCTCCTGGCAGGCAGTCTATGCATTATGTGCAGCCGACATTTCATGTCATAGTTTTCTCATAGGCGAAATCCTGGCCTGATCTCCCTCATACCCTGGGCTAGGTAACAAAAAGGACCACTTTGAACCTGGCTGTGGATTGACATTACCCTTAGTAGACCTTCTTCCTGTTTCCCTGCCAAAGAGAGGATTTTTTTCTGTGGTGACAACCAAACTCTGGAACTCCTTCCTTAAGCATACCTGTCTAGGCTTTCCTCACTGCCATCTTTTAGGCATCAGACAAACTCTATTTTCATGGACCGTTTGGTGATACCTAAGATCTTTTTACTACCATTAGATATTTTTATCTTGTTGCTCATTTTGCTATTTTATCTTTTGTGATGTTTCTGGGTGGTTTTGAATCAGATAGGTGCATTTTTAAAAATAATAATAATACCAGTTTGTATGGTTTTGTTTTGTGCCTTGTGGGTGCTTTAAATCCCTTAGAGAAAGTAAATTTTATTACAGTGCCCTATATCAGATAATAATAATAATAATAATAATAATAATAATAATAATAATAATAATAGGCCACCCATCTGACTCAAGAATGGCTCACAACAAAATATTAAAAGCCAATAAGACGTCAACCATTAAAAACTTTCCTGAACTGGGCTGCCTTCAGATGCCTTCTAAAAGTCAAATAGTTGTTTATCTGTCTGCCATCTGATGGGAGGGCATTCCAGAGGGCGGGTGCCACTACCGAGAAGGCCCTCTGCCTGGTTAGATAAGGACACCTAACAATACAATCCTTCAACCATTTAACTTGGCTCTTAAGCGTGCTTCGTTCAGTTGAGGTTAATGGAAATAATGACTGTTAATTTACTTATAGGCAACAATTCTATATCTATATCTATATCTATATAGATATGTTAGAGGACCTGCTTTATGTCAATAGGCAGGGATTCTGAAGCACAAATAACTTGAAAACATCTAAACTCTCCTGTTACAGAAACCTATAGCCTAGAACCCAGCACGTTACAGCCCCATATACAGGTGAAACTCGGAAAATTAGAATATCGTGGAAAAGTTCGTTTATTTCAGTAATTCAACTGAAAAGGTGAAACTAATATATGAGATACTCATGACATGCAAAGCGAGATATGTCAAGCCTTTATTTGTTATAATTGTAGTGATCATGGCATACAGCTGATGAAAACCCCAAATTAACAATCTCAGAAAAATAGAATATTAAATGAAATCAGCAAAACAAGGATTGCAAATAGACCAGTATTGGACCTCTGAGAAGTAGAAGCACGCACATGTACTCAGTACTTGGTTTGGGCCCCTTTTGCATCAATTACTGCCTCAATGCGGCGTGGCATGGATGCTATCAGCATGTGGCACTGCTGAGGTGTTATGGAAGGAAGCTTCAATAGCAGCCTTCAGCTCTTCTGCATTGCTCGGTCTCGTGTCTCTCTTCTGTCTCTTGGCAATGCCCCATAGATTCTCTATGGGGTTCAGGTCAGGTGAGTTTGCTGGCCAATCAAGCACAGTAATCCCATGGGTATTGAACCAGGTTTTGGTACTTTTGGAAGTGTGGGCAGGTTCCAAAGTCCTGCTGGAAAATGAAGTTGGCATCCCCATAAAACTCGTCTGTGGAAGGAAGCATGAAGTGCTCCCAAATCTCCTGGTAGACAGCTGTGTTGACCCTGGACTCAATGAAGCACAGTGGACTAACACCAGCTGATGACATGGCTCCCCAAATCAACACAGACTGTGGAAATGTCACACTGGAGTTCAAGCATCTGGCATTGTGTGCCTCCCCATTCTTCCTCCAGACTCTGGGGCCTTGGTTTCCAAATGAGATGCAAAAGCTGCTTTCATCAGAAAAGAGATTTGGGGAGCCATGTCATCAGCTGGTGTTGGTCCACTGTGCTTCATTAAGTCTAGGGTCAACGCAGCCATCTACCAGGAAATTTTGGAGCACTTTGCTGATTTCATTTAATATTGTCAGCACTGCCCAAGGTCCCAGCTCACACAAGACCAACGCTGCTTCTTCCTCAAGTAAAAAAGTCTTTATTGAAGTTCAGTTTCATTTCCAGACGCGCAGCGCGCAACGCTACGTCTATACCTTAGACCGTCGAAGTTCCATCTGAATCTCCTCCCCCCTGACACCAGTTTAAGATTCTAGCCTTACTCCACCTCTTCCTCTGTTCCTTCCTTCTCTGGGTCCTCCTGCTAGTCGGAGTCTCAGCCCTCCTAGACTCCTCTGACGCTGAGTCCCCTGACTCTTCCCCCTCCCTCCTTCGGGCTTTCGGACCTGGCTCCCAATCCGGGTTTTCTGCTGTCCCGCGCTCCTCCACATTTGAACTTGGCGCGCGCGCGCAGCCTCCCACTTTCCTTCTGACCGTTACACTTGTGTCACTGCTCCCTCTTTCGGGGAGGCTAGCTGGACCTGGCCTTCCCTCCGTTTCCCCACTTCCCGATGGGGGCGTGGTTACCCCTGACTCATCTTCTCTCCCCGCTGGAGGAGAAGCTGGTCCTGACCCATGTGACTCTTCCCCCCCACTGTGCTCTGGTGGGGGAACTGGTCCTGATCCTCCGCTGCTCCCTTGGGAGTCCCCTCTGGTCCCTTGTTTATGGAGCGTCCCCCCTGGGACCCCCCTCGCCCTTACCATAGGCGCCCCCTTCTGGGAATCTTCTGATTCGCTGGAGAAGCTCATGGAATCTCTCGGGTCATTGTCATATTCCCCTACGCTCCCCTCTGATTCCTCTCCTCCGCTCTCTATTTGCTCTCTCCCCTGCTCTTCTGCTCCTGAGCCTCTGACAAATATTAATAAATAAATGAACTTTTCCGCGATATTCTAATTTTCTGAGTTTCACCTGTATCTGTTAGCAAAAAGGAGACGGGGTGGCGGAAAGGAGGGGAACTAGCTAAATTATGGAGATTTAAGCTCCTGGTAACTCTATCTCTCCCTGACAAAATGAAATAGGAATAAGAGTACCTCGGAAGTGCTTTAAGAGCCAAACAGGAACCATCAATGCTGCATTTTCAATGCCTAAAATATTTAAGCAGTATGGCTGTTAAATCAATCCTAGTTGGCACATACATACCCTGCAGTCTGAGAGATCAGCTGTTTGGAAGTATTGCAATGCTTCATTGAAAGAGATTAAGGGTATTGGCCCTAGAGGCCTCTCCACAATTCCTACAGTCACAAAGAAGAGAAGAGCATTTGTTTAATTCATGTTCATCCCACTGTTCCTCCCAGTGGAGCCTTACAATATTAAAACAACATTTTAAAAAACAACAGCCACCTATTTTTAAGAAGTATTGTACTGGAATTTGTGTTATATTTATTTACTCATGCATACATGATCTGGAAACAGGGAGAAACAGTAGCATTGCCAAGTCTGCCAATAACACCTAGTTATAGTCAAGAGCATACGAAGGATCTCTTCAAGTTGAGTGAAGACGCAACGGATTTGCAGATGAGATTCAACATATGTAAATGTAAAGCGATGCACACGGAGAGAAAAATAAAATCTAAAATTCACACATATGCTGATGGGGTCTGATTTGTCTGAGAAGGTCTTATAGTTGTAAGCAGATAACTTAATCAAAATGTCAGCTCGTACTGTAGTAGTGTGAGCTCAGAACTGGGAATCGTTAGGAAAGGGACGAAAAATACAACTGCAAGAATCATAATGCCCTTATATAAATCAATGGGGCAATCCCATTTGAAATGCCATGTGCAGGTCTGGTTGTCTCATTTCAGAAAGGATACTGTCAATTGGGAAAAGATAGAAAAGGAGGCAATGAAAGCAATCAGAGGGCTGGATCAGTTACAAATGAGAAAAATGTGTTTGACTTTAGTCTCAAACCTTTGAAAGCTGAACTAAGGGGCAGGGTAATGTTAATTGCATGAATGCAATTAACGTGTGTTGTTTTTGTTATGTTAATAGCTGTGGGAAAGCTTCAGCAGCCTTGGAACTGTAGTGGGGGAAGTTTAACTCACTCCCTGACATAGTCCAAGCGAAGCTGCTATTTACGTTTCAAGGGAAGTTTCCATTGACAATGGGAGAGGCAGATTTTGTAGGACTGTGGCAGGGAAGGAAAGAGTTACAATCTCCCCCCCCCCCAAAAAAAACCCCACCTTCATAGTTCCAAGGATGCTCAAGCTTCCCAGGACTACTATTTATGTAACAGAAACTGTGCACGTTAATTGCATCCACACAGTTAAAATTGTGTCTAGTTCAGCCCTAGTGAGGGATATGAATGACAGGAGTGAAGAACAGCTCTACAAAATTATGATTCTTTCTGAAACAGCGGAAGAATCCACAAACAATCATCAAGTTTCCATCATATCAAATCTATGATCTTATTTCAGATTTAATCATTTGCTAATGTCCTGAAAACAATCAACTCTACGGCCTAGACCAGCGCAATGCAAACTGCAAGCTTCGGTTTATCTTGACGTTTGCTTCAAAGGGCAGCTTTTATATATAAATATCTTACAGGCAGGTTTTATATAAATACTGTTATGTGTGTATGTGGATAGATGATAGATAGATGATAGATAGATAGATAGATAGATAGATAGATAGATAGATGGATGATAGATAGACAGACAGATGATGATAGATGATAGTTATCAAGCATATGTATCTTGACACAAATATGCAGTTGATGTCATTCACTTGACCTTTTAGAAGCCTCAAAACTGATAGATATGCTCAGAGTAATTCAGGACGAATTAGCACAGCAGGCTTATCTGGGCTGCACAGGTTTGTACAGCATACAGCCTGTAGGCTGGTCACATTACTCTATGTTTGCAGGCCACCTTTGTCTGGCCTTTTAAAAAAAACTTTTAAAAAAACCTTTCATTTTTCACAAAGGAAAAAGAAATAACTTTACAAATTTTAACATAACGATAAATTACTTTGATTTCTGGTTCAAGCTGCTTAATATACTTATGTGGATTACAGTGTGCAACTTGCTCAGCGTTACATAGGTGAGCATGGAAACAAACGCAGCACCATTTTGTGTTCAGAGACAGGGAAACTGGGAGCGTGCACCCTCCATGCTCACGCTTTGCTCTTTGAGCTGAAACCATAGAGAAAGTGGAAACAGAGAAGAGACAACCTAAAGCATCGTTCAGCAGGAGTCCTTGTTGTTTAGATCGCTCTCTTACCATTTTCAGCAAGCGGAAGCTTTCGGCTGAGCCTGCGTGTTCTCCTTTGCGAAAGACCACAGTTCCAACTTCTGCAGCAAGAACTTTTGAGAGCAACGCAAGCAACAAGGCTTTGGTCTCGGGCAACTTTAATGTTTCTTTTTTGAAAGGCAAGCAATACAATTTTAATGCCAGGGTGTGTGAGAGAGAGCTAAGTTCCTCTGGGAGGTTCACCTGGTGCCTTCATTACAGATCTTTAGGAGCCAGGAGAAAATAGTCCTCATCTCTCAGTCCTCTGGCTGATTAAACAATCAGGAGCAGGGTTCTTGTTTTGCTTGTTATTATGTTATTGTTATAGAAATAAAAAAACTGAAAATTGAAATGTGTTTGAGAAGGGCTGAGTTTGCAAGAGAACCATGAGAGCAGGGGCGTACATAGGGGTTAGTTAGCTTGGCCTCTGCCAAGGGTGCAGGCACAAAAATTGCTCCATTTCAGTGTGGCTCGACATGGCAAATAATAATAATAAATTTTATTTATACCCTGCCCTCCCCGGCCAGAGCTGGGCTCAGGGCAGCTAACACCAATAAAATTTCAGTAAAAACATAAGGAAAAAAGAAAAAAAATTAAAATAGAGGTTAAAATGCAATTTAAAATGCAGCCTCATTTTAAAAGTCAAAACCATAAGGGGAGGGAAACATAAGGATCAGACTGAGTCCAAACCAAAGGCCAGGTGGAACAGCTCTGTCTTGCAGGCCCTGCGAAAAGATGTCAAGTCCCACAGGGCCCTAGGCTCTTGTAACAGAGCGTTCCACCACGTTGGGGCCAGTATTGAAAAGGCCCTGGCCCTTGTTGAGACCAACCTAACCACCTTGTGACTTGGGACCTCCAAAATGTTGTCATTTGTGGACCTTAAGGTCCTCCGCAGGGCATACCAGGAGAGGCGGTCCCATAGGTACGTGGGTCCTAGGCCACATAGAGCTTTAAAGGTCTGCCTGCCAGTCCACATGAACTCCCCAGGTCATTCCTCTGCTGCTCTGGGAGGCCAGACAAGGTGCACAGGCTCTTTCTGGCTGCCTCAGTGGAGGAATCCAGTTGCTGGTGTAAGCCATCGCAGCAGCCCTTGCAGGACCCCCCTCTCCAATTAGCCAGTGGCGCTATTAGAAGTGCGAGTGGAGCGCCCATCAGAGCTCAGATGGAAGAGAGATGGAGAGAGTGGGCAAGAGTTGCAGGAGGAGGAAAAGGGAAGGGAGGCAGGCAGGTGCACTGACAGAGGAGCAGAGTAGACCCAACCCCAATGGATGCAGAGGAAGTCACTGGCAGAGCGTGAAAGGCGACAAAAAGCAAACTTTTTGAGTTTCTGGTCCATGGTCTCTGCCAGCTTTGGAAGCACTGATACATCTCCTTGCCGAGGGCGCAAGGGAGCCTAGGTACACAGAACAACATGCAAGTGCTATTGCCTTAACTGTTAAGAACAAAGGAAGGTGGGAAATATAAGAAAGATGTTGTGCCTTGTGATTAAACCAGTAGAAGCTAGCAGAAGGAAGAGTCGCCATACATGTATGTTGCTTGCAAATGTATAAATGCTTGTGTTTTTGTCATATTTGGTATGCTACCCCCCAAGTACTTGCAGTTGGGGTTGTATTGCCATGGCCTTGCAATGCCTTCATAAACGTCCTTTTTGACTGACAATAAGAGTCTGGATCTTACAGGCCAACCAGGCTGAACCCACAGGGTATTGGGTATGCATTTTTGTGTTTTTATACTGTAAACCACTCAGTGATCCCTATTCAAAATACCTTTCCTGCTCGTCTCACAGAAAGTAAGTGAAGGTAAATTAAGCGAAGGTTTCAATAGTGGGTCATCTATCAAGTACACCTCTATCAAAAAGGAAAAAAAGGGGGGAAAGACCTTTAAGAGGGTAAAACTCCAAAGTGAATTTGTGCAGCATCGCTTTCTTTCTTTCACCTCTACTTAGTTAACTTATCTATGAGCCCAATTACGTGCCCATTTACTTGAAAGTAAGCCCTATTGGACTTTTTTCCTGTTGGCATACGAGGGTGAACACACCGATGGTTATTGCAATTCTGCACGGCGTGGAGAGAGAAGTTCTCTCCCTTCCTAATAACATTTGAACCTGGAGTCCTCCAACGAAGCCGAAAAGTAGAAGATTAAGGACAGATAAAAAGGAAGTGCTTCTTCACACAGCTAACAGTGGGGTTTGCCGCCTCAAAGTTGGTGGTGACAGCCATCAACTTAAGATGGCTTTGAAAGAGGATTAGACAAATGCATGGATAAGTCTATCAAGGGCCAGGAGGCGAAAAGCTGCCTCCAGGATCAGAGGCTGTGTGCCTCTCTGCAGAGAAGTTGCCGGAAAACAACAGCAGGAGGGGGATACTGTCTTCCTGCACTGCTTGTGAGCTTCCCAGAGGAATTTGGGATGTGGGAACTGGACTACATAGATCTGTAGTCTGATCCAGCAAGGTTCTTACGTTCTTAACAAGCATGCCTGGGATCAGAGCTGGGGAAAGCACAATAAATGTTTAAACAAGAGGACTAGATTGACTCAAACATGTACTTGGTTGTGTTTGTTAATTAAATTATGTTACCTACAATTGGTTTTCCCCCACCGAGAAGTGTCAGCCTGAAATGGTGCCTATAATATGGCCAGAGGCAGATTTCAGATCCTGCTCTTTTATGGAAACGATAGGATTTTATGCAGGAAGCCTCACCACAATCTCATTAAGGCTGCAATCTGTAATCTTAACCTTTAATTCTACAATCAATTAAAGAATGAAGCCACTTTAATCCTGCAGTCCTTTCTTCATAAAAAGCAGAGCTTCAGTTTACATACCACAGGTTCGGTTAGAATCCCATTCTGAAATTCTGGTCTTAATAACAAAAAAAAGTCTGCCACAATTTCAGCTAACCCAGCACACTTTTCAACATGGACCAGGAAGTTTACCTTTTTTAAAATAGCTTTTATCAAGTATGTTCATTATATTTTAAGCTTTCCTGTTAAATAGTCTTATGTACTCTCTCAAGTCCTGCCAACCTAGCAGTTCAAAAGCACGTCAAAGTGCAAGTAGATAAATAGGTACCGCTCTGGCGGGAAGGTAAACGGCGTTTCCGTGCACTGCTCTGGTTCGCCAGAAGCGGCTTCGTCATGCTGGCCACATGACCCGGAAGCTGTACGCCGGCTCCCTCAGCCAATAAAGAGAGATGAGCGCCGCAATCCCAGAGTCAGCCACGACTGGACCTAATGGTCAGGGGTCCCTTTACCTTTACTCTCTCAAGACCCCATTGTTATCACCTTTAACATTGGCCCATTTCAATTTATGAACTCTGGATAATTCACTCTTCACATATTCCATGGTCGCAGGGTCTGACTCTGTCTGCCTTTAATAACTGTACATCTTATTTTTTTAATAAAAAAATCCATACCTAAATATTGATAAAGAATAATGCTATTGGTCCATTTAAATTTGTTGCCATCCAGAAGTTTTGAAGGTAGATTTGAGAGGGTTGAAGCAACATTAATCCTGATGCAGTTCTCCCTGCCCTCCACATTAAATTGCATATATATATATATCTGAATATGAAGCATATAGTAAGTGTATGTGTACACACACACAAACACACACATTCAGAAACGCCATGGTGGAAGAATGATTGCATAGTGCACATGCAGGCATGGTTTGTATAGAACACTAAATCCATGGTTTGTTTAGCTTAATTGTGGTTTGTTTGTATGTCCAAACCCACCCCAGCTAACTATAGTATCTGTGTTAGGTTTCTTGTGACGTTCAAATCCATTATCCCCATTTGTTTTGATGCCCCAGGACATGTGACAATGATACAAAGCAAACCATGGTTACTTTGCTCATTTATGAGACTGATCCTGGTTTGTTCAACAAACGTGGTTAAAATCACACCTGAGTTTGCCTACTAGGTTTTTCATGAGTACTGAGTTTCCCCCATTATCATAGCGTTAAACATACCAGTAAGCAGCAGCTTATTTAATTGACTGAACAAAATACTTGAAGCACTAGTAACTTATACATAGCTAATACTTTATAACTTGATAATTCCCTGACTGAATCACATCCAACATTTTCACACCCACCACATACTATTCTTAGACATGTTTCCTGCTCTTTGACAGTACCTCCAGCACTTGCTTTTCTTACAGTCATCTAAATTAATCTATTGCCATGTTTAACTGGTCCCAACAGCGAAGGAAATGTCATTGCCGTTGCTTTCATACCTTCCGAATGGATGTTTGCCACACTGTCCCATTCTTCTCGGGCTCGCAGAACCTCCTCACTAATATCTAGCAACAAAGAGAAAGAGAGAGATGAGACAAAACATGGAACCGCTTCTAAAAGAGCAGTTTTAAGGTGAAAAGCGGCTCCTGTTTTTTGAAAAAATAAGTCCTTGCCTTGACTGACAATAAATTTTGACTATTTTGTGCGACAAGCCAGGGAAGAGGCCACAGCTCAGTGACAGAGCATCTTCTCTGCATGCAGAAGATCCCAGGTTTAATCCCTGGCATATACAGAGAGGGCTGGGAGAGACCCCCTGTCTGAAACCTTGACTGAGCTGCTGTCAGTCAGTGTGGACAATAATGAACTAGATGGATCAATGGTCAGACTTTCTTTCTGTTCCTAAGGCAATCTGCTTGCACTGGATAGCAGCTAATGTCTTTCCTCCATGACAGGTACAGAGCCCCGGCTTCTGAGGCACAGCGGCAGGTGGGTTGGTCTAGTGGGCAGGTGAACAGAGGCAGTGGGTGAGGAGCCTGTTGGAGACAGGCTCCGCTCCCCCTCTGTGCAGGCTCCACATGTGCCCCCTTGCTGCCCGGTCCACCAGGGAGGCGCAACACTTGCGCTGCCCCAGGTTCTAGCAACCCACGCTACACCACTGAGAGGAAGAGATGAGAAGCAAGGGCCAACTCCAGTGACTTGACCAAGAGGCCAGCTCCACTAGGCTCTTCCTTAACTGTCACCTAGCAGCAGCCATTCCATCAGGCAGCAACAGAGGGAGAGGTGGAAAATGGGGTCCATGCCGTTGGATCTGAAAGACCAGTTCCATTCAGCTGCCACTTTTCCTCAGCTGTTTCCATTCAAGCTAGTCATTTGTAACTTTAAGAACTGGTGCCTGAATTTGTGGCTTCCTCAGCTCTCCACCCCTCATTTTCGTAGTTGTGTCTTTCAGACTGTAAGCTGCAGAGACTGTGTTTTCGATCTTATGTAAATCAAACTCTGAAACACGGGTATTTCAATGGACGCAAACACACCCACCCACAGCCAATGGTGACTGCTCTCCATTACTATCATGAAGGCTTTGTACTCACAGCAAACAAGTTGTTTGACTTATCTGCTATGATCAAAAGCTGTAAGTACACAACTTTCTCATTAAATATCATAATAACATAAAAAGAGACCTGCTGGATTGCGCCAAAGGCCCATCAAGTCCAGCATCCTGTACCCACAGTGGCTAAACAAATGCATATAAGAATTCCACAAACAGGACCAAATTCCTACAGGCCTCTCCGCAGTAACAATTCCTGGCAGCTGTCATTCAGAGGCACTATGCCTCCAACAGTAACATTCACTAGGTTTCACCCAAGGGCAACACTTACTTACTTTGAAATTTTGGATTCCACCTCTCCACAATGCCTTATGGCAGCTTACAATAAAATACCCATCATCATCATCATCATCATCATACAATGATGCCCATAACCCTGCCCACACTCCTGTCAAAATAACATCCAGGATTAAAATATTGTTTAAGAGCATCAGATTCCTAACACAGGAGCTAAATTAGCAAAGGATGGTTTGGTTAAGCTCACCCGAAGAATTAAAACAATCTTCTCAGTGGGATCAAAGGTATATGACCCAGTTGCTGACAGGATAATGACTATAGCTCCTTCGGTGTGCCATTTCATCAGAAAAGAAACAGAACTCACAGCGGAACATTCAGCTAACTGGAACCATACCTGCTTCTCTGCATCCGTTGGGTGTTGCTGACAGAGACTGCAAGAGTCCATTCTGCTTCAAGGCAGAAATCTGAAAGAGGGAGAAGTCATCAGAATGTAAAATGCCACATTAACCTGTTGATGGACTTCTGCAAAATATTGTCAAGGCTAATGCATCTGAATGCCTTTGGGCTGAGATCGGGGCTACTTGGCAAATTGCTACCGCCAGCTTCGATTTAAAGTCAGCTTTGGAATTGGTGCCATCCTGTCCGCCGATTTCCATGCAGACATTTAAGCGATGGCGGAAGCAGCTAAGAAATCATACTAGCATGGAAGAGCTAACTGGGCTGGGTGGGAGAATGAGGACTCCAACCACTATTTCTTAGACTGAACTGCCCCCAAATGTGTTGCTGTGATATAGCTCTGGCTGCTGTCACTCATACCCTAATAACATTAATTCAGACGAGGCTACTGCACATGCGGCTGCCTTTGGAAAGTGTTTAGAAATAGCAACTGGTTCAGACTGTGGGAGCAAGAGTGTTAACTGGATATAATACTACATAAAGTGTAGTATTTCAGTTTTATGTCAACTGCACCAGTGTCTGGTAGGCATTTACGCCCAATGCACAGCGCTGATTTTGACCTTTAAAGTCCTAAGTGGTTTGGGGCTGGGACAGCTTCTCCCATGATTCTATCCACTCACTTAGATCATACATCCGTCTCCCCGTCACATGAAATGTAAGATTATGCTGTTCCATGAGACAGGGCATTTTCAATGGTAGCACCTAAATTGTGGAACTCTCATCCTAGACAGACATACACGGCTACCTCATTAATAGGGTTCAGGTGACAGGAAACTATTTCAGAGGACACCAGATAATCATTTGGCTGTCTTTGGCTGTGATCACAGCAGTAATCTTTATAATGTGGCTTTTTTCAGCAGCATCATGCTATACTGCTGCTAAGTTGTCTTGTAAGTACCAATGGATGGAAAGCTAGGTTACTTTTTTTATTATTGCAAAGGACTTTACATTGAAAAACGCTATAGACATTGTGAACAGTGCAGTTGTGTATCAATTCATCCATGTCTTTGCCATTTCAAAGGCTGCAGGTGCTTTATAAGAGGCTTCCCTTCAAGGTTTTGGGGAAGGTATGACTGACCACAAGAAGCAATAGCTGTCTGCCTCCTATAGAAATAGGCTGATCTAAGCTGCCTCCTACTCTACGTTCCATTTAAATTCCCAAGAACTACTAAGGGTGCAAGGGACGCGGGTGGCGCTGTGGGTTAAACTACAGAGCCTAGGACTTGCCAATCAGAAGGTCGTTGGTTCAAATCCCCGTGACGGGGTGAGCTCCCGTTGCTCGGTCCATGCTCCTGCCAACCTAGCAGTTCGAAAGCACGTTAAAGTGCAAGTAGATAAATAGGTACCACTCCGGCGGGAAGGTAAGTGGCATTTCCGTGCGCTGCTCTGGTTCGCCAGAAGTGGCTTAGTCATGCTGGCCACATGACCCGGAAGCTGTATGCCGGCTCTCTCGGCCAATAAAGTGAGATGAGCGTCGCAACCCCAGAGTCGGTCACGACTGGACCTAATGGTCAGGGGTCCCTTTACCTTTACCTTACTAAGGGTGCCTGCTTAAAAATACCACATCTGCATATTTACAAGGAAACTATTAGCTGCACTGGCGCAGCATTCCCCAACATGGCACCCACCAGATCCTTTGGACTACAACTCCCATCAGCTCCAGCCACCACAGAAGGCAGAACTAGTGCAATGAAAAATCCACACCTTACTATGCTGGCAGAAACAAAATTCCTTATTAATATTCCATTACTGCAGATTTAAGTATGTTGGTTACAGGCACTTGACCACACCTACAACTGTGGTGCTATATAGGGATTGGCTGTCTGAACAGCTGGTGCAGCATAGTGGCCGACAGTGCAGGCCAAGAAGTCTCCAGTTCAAATTTTGCCTCGGCCAGGTAAGAAATTACACTTACATGCAAAGCTTTGTACGCTGGAAAAGAAACCGCTTGTTCTTCATTCTGGTAGTTGCCAGTGCTGCATCGGTTCATACCCTAATGGAAACAATGAAATCATAGAGTCACCAGAGAATGAATTATCATCTCGGAGTCCCAAAGGCACCCAGGTTTCTATGAGGAAACGGAGAACATGGTTAAGCTTTATGCAGAGCTGTACCGGGGAAGATTTATCAGTTGTTTAACATAACAGAAACTAAAGAACAAGGAACCACACTTTGGATTTAGTGCAAATTGCGCAGGGCCAAAAACCACTATCAGGTCACCTAGTCTTGGGGGACCAAATTAAGAGCAAAAGTGTGGTGGTTGAATACAAAAGGCAGGGGAAATATTTATGTATGAGTGGATGAGAGATGCCACTCATGCAAACGCCCTCCAAGAGTACTCAGATGAAAGCAGGTGTACCTGCTTTATACTGAATGAAAGAGAACCTCTCCACATCCACAAACCAAAGCAGATGACTGCACACAGGACCAGCTGGTAACCACACAAAAGCTGCCCTAAGCTCTTTTGCATCCTATTTTTCTATCAAAGAAAATGAATACAGAGTTTCCACCCCAAAACATAAAGCATATTAGACAATCGTTAAGTTTAGATCAGGGGTAGGCAACCTGCATCCTGCCTAATGCTCCTAGACTAAAACTCTCTTCGTCCCCAACCACACATGATGTTGAGTTGAGAATCCTGAGGCTCCCCATTCCTGATTCAGATATTTGTTTGCTAAACGCCAAGCTCATTTTGAGTATATTATCTTAGTAGGCCCTTGCAAGACATCTAGCCCAGTGTTGTTATTCCCATATTACAGATATGAAGACTAAGGTCCAGAGAAGGTAGCTTATCTTAAGCCCCACCCCCAGCTGAAGTGAGAATTGAACTGCAGCCTCCTAGATCTCATTCTCTCATACCACAATGTCATGTTTTCCCCCCAATACATACAGACGTTCTAATTTTCAGATTTTTCCAAAGGTTCAGTACATACTAGTGAACTTGCAGTTCCCAACACTGCAAAAAGGGTAGTGTTCCGTCAGATGAGGTTGCAAGCTACAGTCTCCAACCTAAGAGCTTCCGCATGAATATTCAACATTTTTGGGGAACATTTTTACTCCTACCGCACCTATGCTTTTAACAACTGCACAGGCAGAAACCAGCAGGTACAAGCTTCTCATCTAGAGATCTGCAGCTTACCTTCAAACACACACACCCATTTTTTTAACAACAGAAAAGAACAGTTGCAATTTCTCCAACCCTCTTCCCCTCTGTGTTGTAGCAAGATGTGCTGCACAGCAGGCGGGAGGAAGGCAAAGGGGGCAAAATAAAAGCCTTAGAGAAGCATCAGTTGCATCAGGCAATTTGAAGGTGCACACATGGCCTTCAGGTTGCTTCCTACTACAGTGGTACCTCGGGTTAAGTACTTAATTCGTTCCGGAGGTCCGTCCTCAACCTGAAACTGTTCTTAACCTGAAGCACCACTTTAGCTAACGGGGCCTCCTGCTGCTGCCGTGCCGATTTCTGTTCTCATCCTGAAGCAAAGTTCTTAACCTGAGGTAATATTTCTGGGTTAGCAGAGTCCGTAACCTGAAGCATATGTAACCCGAGGTACCACTGTACTTGAATATCCATGCCAACCATTTCGATGGCCAATTCTGGTAGAAGGGAGGAAGAGAAAAATAAAAGTGTTACCAATCGCTTCTTTGGCTTTCTGAGGGACATGCATACCAAGGCTTCTTTTCCTTTTTTTGCAACCCAAACTCAGCCCTCGCACCTCTCAGGTGGGCACCACTGCCATTCTTAAGAGAACGACGGAGGTGTTCACAAGGAGTTCCGGCACCCCCTTTTTCCACCCCCCTAGAAAAATAGCCCTGTGCATAACCACAAAATATACCTGCTAAGCTGACAGTGAACACAACAAGCCTCCTCAGAAAAAGGCATTGGCTGCTATGAGGCCAATCTAAATTCAGCAAAACTGGACAACCCCCCCCCCCACCATGCCACCCCTCCCCCCAAAAAAACCTGATCCCCCCTTTACTCCCCTCCCCCTTTCAAACAGCCCCTCCCACTGTGGCCCCCAAACTAATAAGTCCTACTTGCCACCCCCCAAAAATATATCCCCGCCCACCATGGCCCCCAAACCAATACGGTTGTCCTGCCGTCCCCCCCCCTTTTTACTCTCTTCCTTAAGGTCAGATACCTGGGAAGGAAGGGTAACGCACGCAGACACACACAAGCCCGTACACGCCCCCTTCCCCCTATACAGCGACATAGTTGCATAGGTAGTGACACGTGTCTACTCATTCCCACATTCGCAGTCGCGCGTCACGCCCCCCCCCCGCCTCCCTCAGTTTCCCCTGCCCTTCCCCACACATCTCCCCCACAAATAACGCACCCACGGAGGCGTCATCCCCGACAAGCCGGACCGAACGACGGGCTTCCCCCTCCCCCCGCCTCAGTTTTTCCTCCAATCTGTGTTCTGTTGCTAACCCCCCCTCCTGTAACACCCACACAGGCAAACGCGCGTGCGCGTCCCTTTGCATGCCGGGAGTTGTAGTCCCAGGGGCCTCGGATTGGGCAGAGCAGCCTTTCCTTCTTCATTCCGCCGCGTAAAGTCAGCTGCGTGGCGGGGGCACGCGTCTGCTGCTCCGCTCTGCTCAGTACGATTGAGCTTGCCCGATTGCCCAGTCCGGTAGTCCTGCGGAAGGTTGTTGTTGTGCATGATCAAGAGTGAGCTCCCACGACAAAAGCGTCTCTCGCGAAATGTAAAACGAACTGTGAAAAAGACTCCGAATTGAAAAGTGGAGAGAGACCTTTCACTCTTTACCTGATTGTTTTGTATCACACATTAGCTAATTTTTAAAAACCAAAACAAAATTTTTTTTTCCTTCCAGTAGCACCTTAAAGACCAACTAAGTTAGTTCTTGGTATGAGCTTTCATGTGTATGCACACTTCTTCAGATACACTCAAAACCAAACACTCAAGGTACAGAAGGATTTCAGTGCCGGATTTACGTATAAGCTAAACAGTAAAGGTAAAGGGACCCCTGACCATTAGGTCCAGTCGTGGACGACTCTGGGGTTGCGGCGCTCATCTCGCTTTATTGGCCGAGGGAGCCAGCGTACAGCTTCCTGGTCATGTGGCTATCATGACTAAGCTGCTTCTGGCGAACCAGAGCAGCACACGGAAACACTGTTTACCTTCCCGCTGGAGTGGTACCTATTTATCTACTTGCATTGTGCTTTCAAACTGCTAGGTTCGCAGGAGCAGGGACCAAGCAACGGGAGCTCACCCTGTTGCAGGGATTTGAACCGCCGACCTTCTGATCAGCAAGTACTGGGCTCTGTGGTTTAACCCACAGCGCCACCCACGTCCCTTATAAGCTAAACAAGCTATAGCTAAAAAAAATAAAGAGAAAAAACTGGATGTACATTTCCAAAATAACAGATAAAAAACAAATAAAATAAAACCTGCATACAGCAGCAGTGTTTTGAGTTGTGTAGGCTCCTATGATGTAAGTAATGGACCCTGCCTGCTAGCCTGCTCCCTAAAATATCACTGGCTTGCTCATTTCTATATATAGGGTGCCTACATTCTGCATGTGCAAATGGCTTCAGATACCTATTAGGTTCATAAATTACCATATAGCATATATTCAACTCAAAAAACAGCAACAATTTGTTGTTGACAAAGGACAGCTGGACATATAAAGGGCCTCATCAAACCTAAATCCGGCCCTGTATATAGTACTGGCGTTTATCAGCCAAAAGGCAAGCCTTGTGAAATTATTGTCCCGGAAATTATTAGTATTATTTGAAAATTATTTTTGTTGCAACATTGTTCTTTAGAATCATTAGATACTATTAGAATGAATGGTTATTAGAACATGCCTCTGGCATCTGCGGCGTGCGCCCTCTTCTTCATCAGCCAGACACAGCTGGATGTGGCATGGGGATCCAGGATTAGATGGTTTTAAAGTGAGATTTAGATGGGGGGAGGGAATCAATTGAGGGTTCTTAACCACAAAAGCTGGCACTTAGGTATTATAGAATAACAACAACAACAACAACAACAACAACAACAACAACAACAACTTATTATTTATTTCTTATACCACACCCATCTGACTGGGTTACCCCAACCAGCCTGGGCAGATCTAGCAAAAATACAGGAAAAGCAACAACCTGTATGAGAGCGGTAGCTGAACAGCTTGGTGGGTTTCTGGATGAAACATCGGCTCTGGATCCATTCCAGTCTGGCTTCCGCGCTGGTCATGGGACCGAGACAGCTCTGGTTGCCCTAACAGATGATCTTCGTAGACAGCTGGATCGAGGCGGGTTGGGGCTGCTGATTCTTCTAGATCTGTCAGCAGCTTTCGACATGGTCGATCACGAACTTCTGGACCACCGCCTTGCCGACGTGGGGATCCAGGGCACAGTCCTTCAATGGCTGCGCTCGTTTCTCTCTGGTCGGGGACAGAGGGTGGCGCTTGGGGGGGAATTGTCATCGCGCCACTCCTTGGTGTGTGGAGTACCTCAGGGTGCGATACTCTCCCCAATGCTTTTCAACATTTTTATGCGCCCCCTCGCCCAGCTTGTCCGGAGTTTTGGGCTGGGTTGCCATCAGTATGCCGATGACACCCAACTCTATCTGTTGATGGATGGCCATCCTGACTCGGCCCCAGACACACTGACCAGATGTCTCGAAGCTGTGGCTGGATGGTTACGTGGGAGCCGGTTGAAGCTAAATCCTTCGAAGACAGAGGTCCTGTGGCTGGGACGGGACGATATGGGATTGGGGGGGCAACTCCCATCTCTTGCGGGGGCGCAGTTAGTGCCAGCACCGTCCGTTAAGAGTTTGGGTGTAATCTTCGACACCTCCCTTTCCATGGAGGTGCAGATTGCAGCTATAACAAAGGCGGCATTTTTCCATCTCCGCCAAGCTAAGCAGTTGGCTCCTTACCTCTCTCGCCCTGACCTAGCCACTGTGATCCACGCGACGGTCACCTCCAGACTGGATTATTGTAACTCGCTCTACGTGGGGCTGCCCTTAAGACTGACCCAGAAACTCCAGCGGGTGCAGAATGCTGCAGCGAGACTCCTTACGGGGTCTTCGCTGCGAGATCACATTCATCCGGTGCTATATCAACTGCACTGGCTCCCGGTGGAGTACAGGATCAGGTTTAAGGTGCTGGTTTTAACCTTCAAAGCCCTATACGGCCTAGGACCCTCGTACCTACGGGACCGCCTCTCCTGGTATGCCCCACAGAGAAACTTACGGTCTTCAAATAAAAACATCTTGAAGGTCCCAGGCCACAGAGAAGTTAGGCTGGCCTCAACTAGAGCCAGGGCTTTTTCGGCTGTGGCTCCGACCTGGTGGAACACTCTGTCACAAGAGACTAGGGCCCTGCGGGACTTGACATCTTTCCGCAGGGCCTGCAAGACAGAGCTGTTCCGCCAGGCCTTTGGCCAGGGCACAGCCTGACTCCCTCCCTCGGCAATCTTCGCGGAGCTCTGGCCCAATGGTGGCCAGTGGCTTGTATTTAATTAATTTTATAATGAATGATTTTAGAGTGTTGTTTGTGTTGTACTTTTGTATTGTTTTATTGTTGTTAGCCGCCCTGAGCCCGGCTTCGGCTGGGGAGGGCGGGATATAAATAAAATTTATTATTATTATTATTAACCTTTATAGGCTTCCTGAAACAGGGTTGCCTTCAGATAAATTCAGATAAATTTATGCTGTTGTTTTACTCTTCAACATCCACTGGGAGGGCATTCCACAAGGCAGGTGCCACTACCAAGAAGGCTCTTTGCCTGGTTCCCTGTAACTTCATTTCTCGCAGTGAAGGCCCCCGAAACTGGACCTCAGTGTCTGGGCTGAACGATGGAGGTGGAGACGCTCCTTTAGGTATCCAGGGCCAAAGCCATTTAGGGCTTTAAAGGTCAGCACCAACACTTTCAATTATGCTCTGAAATGTACTGGAAGCCAAGGTAGCATCAAAGGTGTTTTATAAATGTTTTAAATAAAGTAAATAAAAAAAGATTGTGCATACATTTGGATCAGACAGCAGGCACCTGTTAGAAATTAAATCCCACAGAAGTTGGTGCATGTGATCAGAATACACCTCCCACCCTAGCATGAGGAAAGAAAGTAGTATTGTTTTGTGAAGTGTACTATATTTGCATATAGAAGAGTAGGTATAACTTCGCAGTTTCTCTATAAATCCATATATCACAGATGCCTCCAAATGGCCACTGAAGGAATTGACACAAGCTTTTTGATACTGGAAAAATTGGTTCCCTTTAATAGTGATGGAGAAGAGCCTAAATTCATTAGATGTTGCCTCTAGTGGGGACTGTACTGCTTTTTGTCACTGATGTCACAGGTATTAGCCTTTGACAAGCATGTAAGTTCAACCATAGTCGAAACTGAACAAGTTTTTGCAACAGGCATAATAGCTACAGGCACTTGCATGCATCCAGCAAAATATAGTTCGGCCATATCCTATCCATGTTTATTCAAATGTTTAAATCACCTGAAGTCCACAGAGACATACACACACAAAACCATTCCTCTAATGGAGACCATTCTAAAAATTACACAGGGGAGCAAGCCCAGGTTTGGCAGGAACCAGCTAAATCTTGCTTGCTTGAGGGCTGCAGGCAACCCTGGCTCCTGTAAGTGATGCGTGCAGTGTGTTTATTGAATTTGCATGCTACATTTTAGGTTTTATGCACCCCATTGTGGTTTTAGCACAAATACCTTAGGTGCACAAACTTTAAAATGTCATGATGAAAGCAGCTGTGTCTTGAGTTCAAAGGTCTCATGCAAATTTCCTGTGGTTTACTCCTTCCCTCCCCACATACATCTCCCACAAACAAACCAGTATTTTCTCTTTGAAAGCCTTACATGTATCTTAAATACCTTAAGAGTGGTGTTTTTTTTAAAAAAAAGGTGCATCAGTATCATGTTTTGTTTTGATGTGCCTTGATGTGCCTTTTAATTTTAATCTTTCTTCATTTAAAAAACAACCCAGAATGGGCAAATCAGCATTTGTATCAGCTATAACTGTCAATGGTATAAAACATAAGACACATAAATTAACTATGGGAAGTGGAAGCATATTGGAACACATCCTGTAACACAAACCATATAGTTATGTGGGTGGAATTCTTTTACTGTTAAATCACAAAAAACCTTTCAGTAAACATCAACAAAAATATTCATTCTTGGGCAATGGTGTCATTAGTAGCATATGCACTGCTCCATAGTCTCTCAATCCCTGTACACATCAAAATTCCCTCTTTGATCCCTTCAGCAACACACCAGCTTGATTTGTGCCCATCCACAATTTCTGTTGCTTAGTGTTGCACAGTTGAGGGGAGCAACTGGCTCAATAGCAGAATACAGTCAAACCTTGGTTCCCAAACGCCTCCATTTTGGAACTTTTCAGCTCCAACAGTAAGTGTTCCAGTTTTCGAACGTTTTTCAGAAGCCGACGTCCAACACAGCTTCCGCTTGAGTACAGGAAGCTCCTGTAGCCAATCAGAAGCTGTGCCTCGGTTGTCTAACATTTGAGTGGCCGAACAGGCTTCTGGAATGGATTATGTTCAACAACCAGGGTTTGATTGTATATGCTTCACATGCAGATGTTCCCATGTTCAGTCCCTTCCATCTCCACTTAAAAAGGACTTTACCTGACTGACACTTTGAAGAGCAGCTGCCAATGAGCTCTGGTTCAAGCCAGACTTCTTCTCTTACCCCCAATATCTCACTTTGAGCTGCTCATGGCTATCTAGCACTCTGCTGCCAACATCACCCTGCTGATACCCTGGTCTGTTTTCCTGCCTGAACCCAGGTCCTGAAGAAGCTTCTAGTGCAGAGCTTTCCAAACTGTGTGTCCTGACATATTAGCGTGCTAGCTGCAGTGTGTAAGTGTGTCACCCAAAGTTCCTGGCTCTCTTCTCTGGGATGGAAAGGGGCTAGCTTTGTTAGATCAATCCATCAACCCCTGATGGATGATTTAGAAAGGATTGAGTCTGGCATCACTTTTGCTGTGTGTGTGTGTGCCAGTGTCTATACTCAGCAGAGTTACATCTCAGCGCAGTTCCTTCCTTGGAAGCGTCTTTGGGGTTGAAGGTACACACAGTAGGCAATAAACACTCATGGACACTGTTAAGTTGTGGGTGAACATATCAGACGACACAGCGATTCTTCAAACAGCTCTTGTTTGTTCACAGGCCAGGACAGAACTGAACTGAAGGGCTCAGTCAGCCTGCTTATATAGAGTTCCAGTACCACGTTACTGTAACAACTTTCTAAAACTATCCAATCACTGAACGTCACTTTCGATCCTTCATTTGCATAACTATCTACAGTATCCCCCTGCTGGTCCAGGGTGAGAACTTCAGTACATAACAGACACCATTAAGATTCAGTCAAGTGTAGAAGTTTACTTGACAGGTATAAAAGCATATTGGTAGCAACTATATAAGGGGACGCGGGTGGGTAAAAGCCTCAGCGCCTAGGGCTTGCCGATCGAAAGGTCGGCGGTTCGAATCCCCGCGGCGGGGTGCGCTCCCGCTGCTCAGTCCCAGCGCCTGCCAACCTAGCAGTTCGAAAGCACCCCTGGGTGCAAGTAGATAAATAGGGACCGCTTACTGGCGGGAAGGTAAACGGTGTTTCCGTGTGCTGCGCTGGCTCGCCATATGCAGCTTTGTCACGCTGGCCACGTGACCCGGAAGTGTCTCCGGACAGCGCTGGCCCCCGGCCTCTTGAGTGAGATGGGCACACAACCCCAGAGTCTGTCAAGACTGGCCCGTACGGGCAGGGGTACCTTTACCTTTAGCAACTATATACAGACATTCATCACTGCTGTGGTCAAGGCATGCTTAGAGTCCAGCAAGAGTCCAAGACTCCCTCTGTCTCTGCAAAGATTCACAACAAGTTACACAAAACCGTTGTTATCATTAATTCCTTCACACTGTGCATGTCCAAAGAACCCACAGAAAATGTCCCTGCATAGACAGAACAACCACAGCCTTCTGCTTCTTGAAACTTCTTCTCTTTCTGGAACAAATTATTCTCTTTCACACACACAGAATATCCAACAAGCTTAACCTCCAGCTTGCTTGTACAACTGAATTACTGTATCTCAAAACGATGCATGCATGTCTAAAAAGTGCGTCACCAACATGAAAAGGTTGAAACGCTCTGTTCTCATGGCTAATCTGCAGGTCAGAGATGGGGAAACCCGTGGCCTCTCAGTGTTGATGGACACCAACTCCCATCATATGTATTCTGGTTTCAGTGTTGTGTTTTGATGTTTTGACCCTGTGGTTGTCTGATAAATTGTGGTGTACAAATTTAATAAATAATCATAACCCCTGAGCATTGGCCATGTTGAAGGCCAGCGGAACCTCGAGGGTCACACAGGTCCCCTGGCCTTGCGCAACCCTGACAGGTCTCTCCTTATATTGATGCATCGTCCGCTCTTCCAGACCCCTCGCCCTCCGCTCTCTAAAGATCTCCTGGCTGCACTTTCAGAGGATGCCTGGCACTCCCTGGCAGGATGCTCCCTTGTCCCAGGAGAGGCTGGACTGCGCCTTTAAGGGGCAGGAGCGCGCTGCGGCCAGCCTACTAGAAGGAGGAGGCGGCTGCTGCTGGTGGTGCTATGTCTGCGCTCTTTGAGCCGGGGTCTCACTTTCGCGTCCTCGCTGCGCTTGCCATGTGGGTGTACGCGCTCGTGGGCGCGCTCCTCCTCCAGGGCATTTGGAGAGCTCTGGGCACCCGCAGCGCCTCTTCCAACCCTTTCCGGGCAGATTCCAGGCGGCCGCCCGCGCCTCTGGTGACCGACAAAGATGCGCGCAGAAAGGTCCTCAAGCAAGGTAGCCACCGGCCAGCCCCAGCTAGCCAGCCCCGGCCGGCGTGGGGCGCTGGCAGGCTGGCAAAGGGAGCTGCTGGGTAGGTGGGGGGGGGTCAAGTGGCGCGTGAACGATGCCCAGTGGTGGCAGAGCGAAGGGATCAATGCATTCCTAGGAATGTTTACTGCGGATTAAGGCGCTGTTCCGTGGGGCTCCCGGGCTGGCAAGAGCGCACGGGGCTGCAGCCTTAAAAAAAGATTTTCTTCTCCCTCCCTTCGTTGCTTCGCGCGCTGTTTAGTTCAGAGCTTAGCGAGCTGTCGACCTTAGTATAGAAGATGGTTATCTCGTGTTTTGCTTGCCAAAGTCCCCAAATTCTGCCTCTTCGGTATTTTCAGTTTAAAAACATGCAGTAGGAAAGATCCACTTCTGTTGGAGACCCTGCCAATCAAAGTTGCCAGTGCCAGTACTAGATGGGAAATAGGCTAACCTGCTACAAGGAATCTTCTTTTTGTTGCCTTAGCACTGCAAGTTATACAGTTTTTCACCACGCAGCTTTTCGTGGTTCTCACCTCCCCATTTTTATCCTCGTAACAACTTCGTGGGGCAGGCTGCTGTTGAGAAACGATGACTGGCCCAAGGTCACCCTCTTTAAAAACTAACTTGTTAAAATCTTCCTGGTTTTGCTCTGTCTGCTAACACTTGTACCTCGGACTCAGTTGAGCCCTAAATAAATAGAACCCTGCTAGGTGGGAATAATTAAATTTCAGCTGTGTTATGAAGGAGACTGCCTTAGATATTCTTTTCTTGACAAAATGGTGAATTTCAGGTTAGGAGCTTGCAGTATGTAATTGCAAAAATATGTATTAACACCGGTATCAAATTTCACACTTGCATTAGAGTCTTGTAATAGAAAATTCATTTTATACTGAATATTGTATATTACATAGATGTAAATAAAGTGATTACTTTTCCATCTAACGGAGGTTTAATTCAGCCAGCACTGAGCCCTTTGAATGGAAAAGAGAGCTTTAGCCCTATGCAAACTTTCCTGGGAGTTGATACCATTGAATACTGCGTAAGTATGTATGGGATGCTGTTGTACAGCACATGTTTAACTTTCCAGCTGGGATCAGTTGGGGTGTTAAAATGCTTAGCTTCAATTGGCTTGTCCCATTGGAGTTCAGTTTGCTTTTGAGCAGGTCTTTTATAGGCTGTTAACTTCAGCCCTCTTTCTTTCCTTGATAACTTTTTAATTTTGGCTGGAGAGCTTTCTGGTCTCCATCATTTTGCTAAAACTAGTCTTGTTGCTGTTATTATTTTTTAATGACATTGAGACTGTAATTTGAAATGCAGTCCCTGATGTCATCTAGCCAAGACTGTAAGAGAGCTAAACATGATCTTGCGCATATTATGTCTCTGGTAGCTTCCACAGTCATTTCCTAGAACATCGTTGCCTTCCAGTCAGGGGTCCAATACAGACAGCCCCTCTTCCCTCTGGCAAAAGTGTGAGTTGGAAAGAGGGAAGCAAAAGAGGGAAGCACAAAAATAACCCACTTTGTGCATTCCCCCAACATGTGGGAGGATCGCCCTTGCCAGCCACATCCCCGATGGCTGTATGCTTAGGGAACTTGAGGGCAGACCCTATGATATACATTTTTTTTATAAATTTTTTATTGGTTTTCCAACATGAATTAAACACATTACAACTCACAATGCATAGACAAACAAACATGTAAACACGTATAATTTCATAACCTCTTTTTCTTAAGCCTTATTTTACCGACTTCCCCATGCCTCCCTTTTCTGCATCCCTGTTTTAAAATTTTCCAGCAACCCCTAATTTCAATTAACTTATAATTCACTTTCTTTAATCCTTCTTCTCTTACCCAATCATTTACCACTGCAATTCTGTTTTACATTACCCATGACATTTTAGCACTCATTAATTTTGCAACAGTTCTTAAGATAAAGTTTAAATTTCTTCCAATCTTCTTCCACCGTCTCTTTTCCTTGGTCACGGATTCTGCCAGTCATCTCGGCCAGTCCCATGTAGTCTATCACCTTCGTCTGCCACTCTTCCAGCGTGGGTAGTTCTTGTGTCTTCCAATACTTTGCTAAAAGAACTCTTGCTGCTGTTGTAGCATACATAAAGAACGTCCTATCTTTCCTTGACACCAATTGGCCCACCATGCCCAGGAGAAAAGCCTCTGGTTTCTTATGAAAGGTACACTTAAGAACCTTCTTAATTTCATTATAGATCATTTCCCAGAAGACCTTAATCCTTGGGCACGTCCACCAAAGGTGGTAGAAAGTACCTTCCATTTCATTGCATTTCCAGCATTTATTATTGGGCAAATGATAGATTTTTGCAAGCTTGACTGGGGTCATGTACCACCTATAAATCATTTTCATAATATTCTCTCTTAAGGCATTACATGCCGTAAACTTTATACCGGTGGTCCATAACTGTTCCCAGTCAGCAAACATAATGTCATGACCAATGTCTTGTGCCCATTTAATCATAGCTGATTTAACCGTTTCATCTTGTGTATTCCATTTCAGCAGCAAGTTGTACATTCTTGACAAATTCTTAGTATTGGGTTCTAACAATTCTGTTTCTAATTTTGATCTCTCCACCTGAAAGCCAATTTTCCTGTCTTGTTTGAATACTTCATTTATCTGGTAATAATGAAGCCAATCTCTTACTTTAGACTTCAATTTCTCATAACTCTGTAGTTTCACTTTCCCCCCCTCTTGTTCTATAATTTCCCAGTATTTTGGCCATTTAGATTCCATATTAAGTTTTTTCACTTCCTTAGCTTCCATTGGTGACAGCCACCTAGGGGTTTTGTTTTCCAACAGATCTTTATACCGAATCCAAACATTATATAGTGCTTTCCTAACAATATGGTTTTTGAAACCTTTGTGAGTTTTTACCTTGTCATACCATATATATGCATGCCAACCAAACCTGTTGTTAAACCCTTCCAGCAGACCCTATGATATACAAACACAGACCTCCTTCACACAAAGGGGGGGTACCTGATTGACTTAGCATCAGTGGCATAGCGTGTGTTGGTAGCACCCGGGGCAAGGCAAGGATTGTGTGCCCCCTAACCTCTTTGCAGACACCATGCAGAAGGCAACAGGTGAATTTTGCAGCATCCTTGTGGTGCCCTTCATGGAGGTCACTGTGTTCGCCGTCTCAGCTAAGCGAGCTCCCAGCGGGAGCGGTGGCTGGCTTTCCTTGGCGGGGTTGGTGGCATCCCAGCAGTGCTGGAGCCACAGCCATAGCTGGCCTAGGAGGAGGGTGGCAGAGAGCAGGCTGAGGCACCAAGCACAGTCCTTCCCTGGCTGCCTCACCTTAGCTGCACAACACAAGGTCAGCTGCTGGCGGGTCCCAGGCGAGTGGGTGGCTCTCCTCTCCTCTCCCCTTGCTCAAAGACACACACCAGGAGGGAGCCCCAGGGAAGGACCAGCGCAGGCCAGAAAAAGTCTGGGCTCCAGCTGGCAGGAGTTCCACCCAGGGGCAGGCATCTGTTTGCTGGCCATGAGGATGATGATACAGCCCAGGCTTTGCTCACCTCCCCATGGCTCCAGAAGACGTCAGCCATGCAGCCTTGATGAGGGAGCCTGTCATGGGGGTACCTAAGAATGATGTGCCTGGTTCCACGGACCCCCATGCCCCCATGCTACGCCACTGCTTAGGATTGCCCCTCGCATGAAGGAGGTGTACATTGTCTTTACATTTATACACATGCAGGGACCCATCTCATGTTTGCCCAACACCACTGCCAGCAGGGGTATGTGTATGTGCCTGGCAATTGCATGGGTAAGGCTACCCTGCACAGAACCCTCTTACGACTGGGTTGAACACATGAGGGAGAACACACAGGTACCCCGCCCAGTATCCATAAGTACAGTGGAGAAAATCAGATTGGATTCATTTCATTTCCTTTGAATATTAACAAAACACAGGTACTTCATCTCTTCTGTTCTTTAATGCGTTTGTTGGATTGGAGAACGGAACATACTAGGGATTCTATTAAGGAGACTTAGATTTCAGTTCTTATAGTAATGGATTTTATTGATGGGCTTTGAACAATATGCTAGATTAGCCCTGCTACAAAATGGTGCTGATCTACCTTGCTGCGAAGGCAAATGGGATAACATCGTAAGACCGGCACGTCCAACAGGTAGATCGTGATCAAACGGTAGATCACTGGACATCTGTGGTAGATCACTGGTAAATTACTGGCTCCCCCCCCAAAGAAGCTCAACAAGTATGGCTCTCCTAAAAAAAGCTCAACATTTGACCTGAACCTCCCAAAACAGGGGGTAGATCACTGCCAGTTTTTAACGCTGAGTAGATTGCAGTCTCTTGGGAGCTGGCCACACCTGTCGTAAGACAATTGATGTGCTATATGATTTGGTGAATGATAAAAGCCGAGTCTAGCATTTAATCTGCCGTGGGGGGGGGTAGTTGACCCTTTATTTAAAGGTGGGTTTAGAAACTTCTTCTGTGGAGTGCTATCAATACGGTGGTACCTTGGTTCTTGAACTTAATCCATTCCTGAAGTCTATTTGACTCCCGAAACTGTTCAAAAAACCAAGGCATGGCTTCTGATTGGCTGCAGGAGCTTCCTGCACTCACGCAGAAGCCATGTTGGGCATTCGGCTTCCAAAAAATGTTCAAAAACCGGAACGCTTACCTCCGAGTTTTGGGCGTTCGGGAGCCAATTTGTTCGTCAACTAAGCTGTTCAAGAACCAAGGTATGACTGTGTATGTTCTTTAGTCTGCATTCTGTCCATCCTCATCTGAATGTTTTAGAACCTTGCTCAAGGAAATCTCCTACCAGCTGTCCCCTAAAGCTGACTATACCACCTTTATGACAATGGCTGCAAAATTCTTTGCCAAAGAGCAGCCTGGCCACCATTCTAGTCTGGGAAGAATGAGGAAGGAAAACCCTTCATTTGATAAAATGTGATTGAATTAACTTCACCTAGTGCCTTGGAAAATAGACCATGTTGCACTGCAGGTAGTTGTCACTCCCTGCTTCCTCTCAGCTGTTCCTCCAGATTAAATGCAAACCCACATTTATCTAACAAAACGTGTATAACCATTTGGTTGTTAAACAGATTGCAAAAAAATTAAAATTCTCAAAAAAACCCCAAAGACCAGGAATTTGAAAACATTCAAAAGTTGATTAAAATCTTTTTTATAATAATTTTTATTAATTTTAACATATAAATTATAGTACATACCACAAAACTTTATCACTTATACAGTCTTTTTGGACTTCCATCAGCACCTCTGATGATCCACTGTTTTAACCACTTAAAAGTTTATTAAAATCAACAGTCTGAAAAGAGAATAAAGCACAGGTAACTTCTACGTGCTCCGATAGGCTTGCCTAAACAAAAAGTGTTTTAAACAGGTACCAAAAATAATACAGCTAAGGTTTCTGCCGGATGTCAATAGGGAAGGAGTTCCAAAGTGTTGGTGCTGCCCCTTTAAAAGACTGATTTCTTATAGGTGCAGAATGAATATTATGTGGCAGTGGTAGCAGTGCCAGTTCTACAGATCAATATATTTTATTTAACTAAAGTTTTATATGGCTCAGACAGTTGTAAAGAGAATGCCACTAGAAACCCTCAAGACAGTGTCCAAAGGCTGATCCATATGCAACTATATGCGGCAGCTAGACAGGTGCCTGGGAGTGGCCGCTGGGACCATATAACACTGGTCCTGAGAGATCTGCATTGGCTCCCAGTATGTTTCCGAGCACAATTCAAGGTATTGGTGCTGTCCTTTAAAGCCCGAAATGGCCTCAGTCCAGTATACCTGAAGGAGCGTCTTCACCCCCATCGTTCAGCCCAGACACTGAGGTCCAGCTCCAAGGGCCTTCTGGTGGTTCCCTCACTGCGAGAAGTGAGGTTACAGGGAACCAGGCAGAGGGCCTTCTCAGTAGTGGCACCCGCCCTGTGGAATGCCCTCCCATCAGATGTCACGGAAATAAACAACTATCTGACTTTTAGAAGACACCTGAAGGCAGCCCTGTTTAGGGAAGTTTTTAATGTTATCAGTTTTATCGCATTTTTAATATTTTGTTGGAGGCCTCCCAGAGTGGCTGGGGAAACTCAACCAGATGGGTGGGGTATAAAGAATATATTATTATTATTATTATTATTATTATTATTATTATTATACTAATTTTTGGGCGGCCCAGTGCCAATCAGGACCCTGGCATGGGGGGCAAAGGGTTCAGCCCCAATTGCAGTGCCAAACAAGATCAACTGAATTCCCACACTATTGCATTGGGAAGGAAACTCCCATTAGAATGAATGGAAGTGGGGTTGTTGTTGTTGTTTGCCTTGTGAAAATAGAACACACAGGGAATCTGAGGCTGCAGCAGAGCAAAGGGCTAAATCCTCCTCCCCATACCAGGGTACCAATTTGGGGGGCTGTACCTGCAGTTCATTTATACAATTCCATGAATGGTATTTCATCTTGTTTGATCCTAACTTGCCAACAGTGAGAGGGTCTACTTATCAAAATGAACTAGACTTGGGCAAGGGCGCTAGAGTGCTCAGATGCGTATGCACAATTCAGTTGCACAGCACAGAATTCCCAGTGGGTTGTACCCCTGATATATATATCTCCTAAGCTACAAATGGTTACCTCCAAACACATCTGATAAAATAACACTTCTGTGTCTCCACACACCAAAATTCCATCATTTATCCTAAGCAAATTGCAGTTGCTGGTAGCTGGTGTGTGTGTGTGTGTGTGGTGGTGTTGTTGTTGTTGTGTGTATCTCAATCTTCTCTGTTGTGGCGGATCTGAGACTTCCTACACACAATCTAATTTTGGCTGTGATGTGGTACAAATTAGGATAACCAGCGGGAAGAGGCGAGTGGGAGACGTAGGTCGAGGATTATAGCAACAGGATTACTTCGGAGGTTGGGGGGTCAGGGAGAGTGGTGTTTGGAACAGGGCAGGGATATTACATGCCAGATTATGTGGCTTTTACGTTCTTATGCTATAGCCTAATAGCTAGCCCGGCTACATGATACCATAGGAAGATGCTCATGTCTTCGGTCCCCGTCTCCCAGTCTTTTCCAGGGACAAGGTTCCTGATGGCCTGGATGCTGTCGTCATTGGAAGCGGCTATGGGGGCCTGGCGGTGGCTGTGATGCTCTCTAAAGCTGGGAAGCGCGTGCTGGTCTTGGAGCAGCATGGGAAGGCAGGAGGCTGCTGCCATACCTTCAACGAGAAAGGTTTCGAGTTTGACGTAGGTAAGGTGACCCACACAATCAGGGAGTGGGCCTGAGCAGTTGCAACTACATACATGCAGTGGTGGAGCAAACCGATTGGGCGCCTGGGACAGCGCGTGTGCCCTCTGCCCGGGGCGGGGCCGGCCACCCACAAGGGCAGCATGGGGCCTCCGAGGAGTCTGCCTTCCTCCTTCCACTCACCCACCCTACAGCTGAGGGGGTGGCAATGGCCAGACTGTTTGGGGCAGCGCGGAGCCTGCGGGCGCCCAAGCCACCGCGTCACTCCCAGGAGAGATGTGTGGCTCGGGCATGCTGCAGGCCCCATGGTGAGTGCCGCCTGACATTTTGTCACCCCCCTCAGTGGTGACACCTGGGGCGAACCACCCCCACCCCCACCCCTTGCTATGTCGCTGCATACGTGTAGGGATGTTGGATAACTCTCGCAGAAATTGCCAGTGTTGGCTTATTCATTTCCTATCCAGAAAAGGATTGATTCCAGCAAATACCATCTGCTGCAGTTTGACTCCTGACAAAACTACATTTCTCTCACTGTCTGCTACACGGGAAGTTGGACACAATTATGTCATCGCTACATTGTCCCCCATCCTTCATTTAGTCTTCATATTCCAAGATGGCAGCGCGTTCATACGCTGCGGCTCTGAGCTCCCAATACTTCACCTACTCATGCACAAAACTGGTGATGATTCACACCCTGGCCGGCACTTTCTTGATCTCCTGCCCTCAGGCAGAAAGTATAGAAGCATGATTAGTCGCACCAACAGGGTAAAGAACAGCTTCTATCCGTGGGCTGTTAGGCTGCTGATTGAAAAGATAACAACAGGGCAACGGACTTTCGGGTTTGGTGGGTGTGCGTCAGTAAACGAGGGGAATTAAGACTAAGAGAGCTGAGAGGGGGGTGCTCGTGTAATCTCACTGTATACAAGTTGTACAAGTGACAATAAAGTATTTAATTTAAATGCAAAGGAAGCAGAACACAAATTACCAGGGCGGAGTCATCAATTATGCTGTGTTGTGTATCATTTGTGGACTGAAATCAGTTGCTTGTTCCACCACCCACCCGACTCCCCAAGCAGGCCAACTCTGAAAGATGCACAGTACACACATGCACCCCAGTTCTAAAATTTAGGACCTAATCTCTTTTGTTATCACTTTTCCATTAAGACACTTGACCCATTGCCTTCCAGGAATCCATTACATTGGGCAGATGCAGGAGGATTCTATCCTACGCGTGATGATTGATCAACTCACGGATGGCCAGCTCCAATGGGCCCAGATGGACTCTCCCTTTGATACTGTCATCCTGGGAGATCTTGACAGCTGCAAGAAGTATTACCTATACAGTGGGGAGAAGGAATATGTCAAAGGCCTAAAGAAGCAATTTCCTGGCGAAGAAGCTAATATTGACAGATTTGTGACGCTTGTCAAGGTAACCATTTTTTTCATTGCGCCTTGGTGAAAGACCTTTGATTTTGTATTATGGCTGCCCAGTCTTAAACCCATTTGTTAGATTAACTGATATTTTTGACACTTTTGAAATGCAATCTAGAATGCAATCTAGCCTTGAAGTAAGCTCCATTGATCTCGGCAGAGCTTACTTCTGAGTAGGTATTCAAAGGATTTCCGGTGATGAACTAAAAAGGTGCCCTGGTTCATCAGACCGGGGATATTTTTTAAAATACAAGTGCATATACAAATTGCAGAAAGCAAGCAGCATTTTAAGAGGCAATCCCTCTTCTCTCCAACAGAAGGGAAGCAGCCCTTCTAAGCTGATGCCTGCTTTGACGTATATGCTCACCATTTAAGAACAAAAAACTATTTCTTGCTTTTAAAATGTCGTTACCTACCTGCAAGGTTATGCAGACTCAACAGTTTAAGCAACTAAAACATATAGGGTCAGCTTCAACAGCACTGCAGCCTTATATTTTTATAGTGGGTGCTGTAGTCTGTGTGAAATTTGAGAACATATTCTGGAAGGGTCATCACAAAATGACTGTCGGGGAGTATGGCCTATCACAGAGAACAAGTTATGTGACAGAGAATATTTGGTTTCAAATACCTTCTTGACTGCGATGGTCCCGGGACAGTGCTGAAGTCAGTTTTGCTTTCTCAGCTGAATCTACCTCACAAAATGTGTAATTTTAAATAAGGCATATATTTACCGAGGTTATCAAAAGAGCTGCAGCAAAAAAGGAAGCAGCCTTGGACCCAACGTAAAGGCTTCTAAATCCTGGAGCACTAATAATAATAATAATTATAATTATTATTATTATTATTATTATTATTATTATTATTATTATTATTTACTACTTGTACCACACCCATCCCTAGGTTGGCTGGTTCTGAATATCCACCGTGCTTTCTGAACAAAGGAAGTTCCCTTCTTGGTCCCTCTAGTCAAGTATAAAAAATTCCGTCAGCTCTCCAGGATCTTAGGGGCGGGGGTCAGTCTTTCCAACCACTTGCTAACTGATCCACTTGCTAGCTGCATAGCATGCGCTCTTCCTCTCAGCCGCGGCTGTGCTTCTGTTTTGCCTGTTGCTCTACAACCGCTTCTATCTTCCTAGCGAATGCCGAAGTCCTCAGTTCTTGTGCTTGTAACTGCTGAGGTCTCGTGCTGCGTCTTTCAGGTGTGCATTAAACATCATCTCTTTTCTCTCTTCCCACCTCTCCGCCCTGCTTTCCCGCCCTCCCGCAGAGAGTCGCCAAAGGGAGCGCCCACATGGCAATTCTGAAAATGCTCCCGATGCCCTTGGTTTGGTTTCTTCACTGCACCGGCTTGCTGGCTTTGATCTCCCCTTTCTTTAGGATGATATCCAAAACTCTGTCGGAAGTGGCGGCTGAGTTCACGACAAATGCAGACCTGAGAGCAGTGTTCACTTATATCTTCCCTACCTATGGTAGGTGATGCTGTCCCCTGCTGCCTCAAAGGCATGCGCATCGTAAATTTATCATATGAAAGGGCAATCCCTTTGCCCCTTTTAAGGGGGCTGAAACTTGTAACTGTGGGTGGAACTAGACAATGCAAAGTATATCAACGTGGCTGCCATTGAAAGTGGTGGTCCATAGTCTCTTCTTACCCTGGTATCATTCAGTAAATATCAAAAGTGAAACATGTCATTGTGTTTAATTTCCCTGTGCCTACAAGTGGCCACAAATGAAGTGTGATGGAAGTGGATAAGCTCAGCAGCGTAGCATCCTGTTTTTAATTTTTCTTTTTACACTGAAAGCTGAGGGCAAGTGTTGGGTCAGGTGTTAGTTGAAACCAGGTTGTCTTGTTCCATAGAAACCAGGAAACTGTTTTAATCTCTGCCTAGTCAGACTATCCATTTTCTATAGGAGCCTTTTGAAATATGAGTGTATTTCTCATATATATATATATATATATATATATATATATATATATATATGCAGCAAATGGTTAGCAAGCTGATGAGGGGGCGGGAGACAGGTAAACATGTTGGATCAATGCTCTTCGTCAGCTTAGTAAACTGACTTTGTATATCTGAACCACCCCTAGAACAGAATGTGCCAGAAAACTTCAGCAAAAGAAATAAAAGCCTAGGCAAATAGAAATGTCCCTGACTGGCCTGAGAGTGACATCAGAATAGGTACCACGTGAGCCTCTTTAGGAAGAGCATTCCTATAAGCAGGGGCCACAACCAAAAAGGCCTCCATCCTGCTCCCATTTGCCTAACTTCAGGTGATAGGAGGGGGCAGAGGAGAGCCTCATGGGGTGAATGTAATGTTTGGGTAAGGAAGTAAAAAATATCCTCTAGGAAATAAAACAGAGGCAGCTCTTATGCAGACACCACCAGCCGTAGGGCCACAAATGACTATCTTTGATTAGACATGGCATTATATATTTCATGAGCTAATATTTTAATGGATTTAATTTCCAAGCTGACTTACATGGAGTGTGTAGACTTGGACCATTCCTGTGTAGACGTTGCTTGGAAGGGACTTCAAGAGGTTGGAGGGGGGGGCTAAACCACAATTACGATTTCAGCTTTCTGATTTAATAATCCTTGTTCTGTGTCTTGCAGGAGTCATTCCAGAGAAGTCAAGCTTCCCTTTGCATGCAATCCTTGTCGATCACTTCTTGGAAGGTGCCTGGTACCCGCAGGGAGGTTCCAGTGAAATTGCATTTCACTCCATCCCCATCATTGAATGCGCCGGAGGGGCTGTCCTCACCAAAGCACCTGTGCAGAGCATCTTGGTGAACTCGCAAGGAAAAGCCTGTGGTGAGCCCTTTCTCAGAGGTGTTTTAGTATAGCAGCTGAGAGTCTGGATTTCAGATTCCAGCCTGGTCCCAGTGTAACAGGGGGGAGGAACTTGTGGCCCTCCTGATGGTGCTGGACTCCAGCTCCCATCAGCCCCAGCCAGCATGGCTCATGGTCAGAGGGGATGGGAGCTGTAGTCTAACACATATATGGAAACCACAGGTTTCCATGCATTATCATTTCTGCCATGAACTCACCTGGCTAACTCAGCTAACCTTTGCCACATCTCCCCTTCCCCACCGGCAACATGAGGACAATACTGATCTGTATTAGAGGATTGCTGTGCAGATTATAACAAGAAGATCCAGAGCGCTTTGAATTGTGCCTTAAGCATCCCGTGTAGCCCAAGGAATTGCTGCATGGATGGGAAAGAAATGGGAAGCCGCAGGGCTTATGTACAACCCCTTGATCACGCTGCTTTAATTTCTAAACCGAGAAATTCTGGGGCTCCTACCCTTATTTACTTTTCCATGCAAGAGTTTCCTGTTGTAGGAAGCTGTTTTACTGGTCCATCAAGCTCAGGATTGGCTACATCAGGAGAGGGGACCACAGGCCTGGGGGCCTAAGTACTCTTTTCACCCCCTTGAGGGTTTTTTGTCCAGCAGCTAATGCATGCCTGGATGGAGGGTGCTGTGGTTGTAAAGACTGCGGAGAGAATAATTGGGTGCACTCTTCCCACCTTGGAACAAATCTATGCTTCCAGGTGCCATAAGAAAGCTACAGAGATAGCGCAGGATAGCGCACACCCCGCAAATGATCTCTTTCAGCTTCTGCCTTCTGAAAGAAGGTACAGGTTATAAAGACTAGGGCTAGCCACCTGAGAAACAGTTTCTATTCAAATGCGATTTTGGTTTTAAACGCAGTGTAAGGTAGTCTCTATGGGAGTATATTGTATTTAATTGTGGGGTATCAGAGTTTTTAGAGGGCTAACCAGGCTGGGATAGCTGGGATAGCAGACTCGTTGGTTTCTGAATGTCTGATATAGATTTTCAATTTCGTTGTTCTGTATGGGACAATGACAATAAAGATTATCGTATCTTATCGTAACCACTGAGCCTCTTGGGCTTGCCAATCAGAAGGTCAGCGATTTGAATCCCCGTGACGGGGTGAGTTTCCGTTGCTCTGTCCCAGCTCCTGTCAACCTAGCAGTTCAAAAGCAAGCCAGTGCAAGTAGATAAATAGGTACCACTGTGGTGGGAAGGTAAGCAGTGTTTTCGTGCACTCTGGTTTCCGTAACGGTGTTCCATTGCTCCAGAAGCGGTTTAGTCATGCTGGCCACATGACCCGGAAAGCTGTCAGTGGGCAAACGCCGGCTCCCTTGGCCGCAACCCCATAGTCGCCTTTGACTGAACCTAACCGTCCAGGACTTCTTGACCTTTTTGCCTTATTTAGGAGTGTTTATGTGCAGAAGCTAGTCTACTGTACAAAGGCCAAGTTCACTTCTGTAGTTCTGTCTACTCCTTCCTTGGGCCCTGTCTACCATTGGTATGTACCTCTCAGGAGACTGGCCAGAAGGGAATGCAACCCTTGGGTTGAAAATAGTTCTCTATTCCTATATTGGTTGGCTGCAGCTCTCTTGGCTTAAGGTATTGGCCTGGTTTGAATGTGGTCGTACACCATGATTCATGGCTTACTATGAACAAGCATATCACTCAGACACTCCCTCTCTGCTTTGCCCCTAGAACAAGCAGAAGTAGCAAGCCATGAAGCTTGTTGTGATGTCTGAATGTTAGATCACATTTGCTTTCTCCCAAAGCAGACCACAATCTGGAGGCCAAGAACACACCTGGGCTTCTAATTGCGATTTGTCCCACAGTCAGCAGGCGGACCATGGTTTACTGTGGCATCTGCATGAGATCATCATGTATAAGGACTGAAATAGGAACTTTCCCTTATTTTCTGAGCTCGGCTGCTGGGTGTGGAAAGAGAAGCTGAAATATACTCGGAGTCGAGTGTGGATTTCATGCTCTTTATTCAGCTCATAGTAGTGAAGAATGGAAGTTCCCCTGAAATGTCTGCTTTATATACATTATTTACACAATGGGCCCTGCGTGATTGGCCAGTTCCGGGATTCTCCTGTAGGCCAATCAAGTTGTGGATTCACTTCCACCTGGAGTTGGATTGGGGTGGCTGCTGCGGACCAATCAGACTGCTGTATTCTGGATCCTAATGTTCTAGGACTGATCAGACTGCTGCAATTTGGAACCTATTCAACTCAGTACATAACATAAGCCTTTAAAGAAGGAATCTCCACATGCTCTTGCTTTCAGCGTATTTTCCAGGATGCATTTAACTTGCAAATATTAACATCACTCTGCCGTTTGTCTTGCCTGAAATTTAGCTATGTCAGTGAGTCTCTTGTGAAGGACAGGGAAAGAGAGGAGACGCTTGTACCTTCATGTGAACCAAGGCAATAAACAATCCTACCAAAGCTCTTCCCACCCACATTAAACTTCATTGAAGGTGTTTAAGCTGCTTACATGCTTAAACCCTCCCTCTTAATTTCACTGAGCCTCTTTTGCCAGTTCAAGGATTGCCTGTAATATTGACCACCCTCCCCAACCTTTCTTCCTCAGACTATCTGCAAAATGAGGATTGCAAAATGCAAGGTTGCTGTAAAAACTAACAGAAACGCTTGGAACTTGCAGGTGCCACACACAAAAAAAACATTAAAAACAAAAACAAAACCTCACCTCCGTACCAGCTTCCAGCTATGAATTCTCATTGGTTGAGTCTTCTCTGTGATCAGCAGGAAAGGATTTCTCCCTGCTCTTTGATTAGAGCAATCCAAAAGAAACTTTACCCGGTCTGAACACATTTTGGTCTTATTTTCAGGTGTAAGCGTAAAGAAAGGTCAAGATCTTGTTAACATCTATGCTCCTGTTGTGATTTCTGATGCTGGCATCTTTAACACCTATGAGCAGCTCCTGCCAAAGGAATTGCGAACTTTGCCAGGTAAGAGGACCCTGGACAATTTGCGCTTCCACTGTGTAGGTGTATGGTGGGTTTGTAGCCATGGGGGCGGGGCAGATTTTACTACTGGGAACACATAGGTTTCTTGCTAGAGCTCTCTCACTCGCACACAGTCAGGGCCAGATTTAGGTTTGATGAGGCCCTATGCTACTGGAGGTAATAGGGCCCTTTATATGTCCGGCTGTCCTTTGTGAACAACAAATTATCACTGTTTTTTGTGTTGAATATAAGCTATATGGTAATTTATGGACCTAATAGGTATCTAAACCATTTGCACGTAACAAAATATGTAATTTATTAAAGTAATTGTTGAACTGCAATACAATTAAGAAGCATATTAATAGTGAAATAATTATTAACCTCTAACTGTATGTAGGTTTTATTTTATTTATTGTTTATCTTATATTTTGGAAATGTACATCCAGTTGTTGTTTTTCCTTTAATTTTTTTGGGGGGCCCAAAAGTGTGGGGCCCTAAGCTATAGCTTGTTTACCTTATACGTAAATCCGGCACTGCACACAGTCCTGCAATTCCATGATTATAGCACCAGAAACTATACAGGCACTCCTTGTTTTTTGTGGAGGTTTCCTCCACGCTCATCGGTGGAGCGGGCATAGGCCTGTTCTGCCCCATCCCTTTTCATGCTGTGTTTATGACATTTTGGGGCTACTTCCTGGTTCTGCACCGTGTGAACGTGCATGATTGCGCATCATTCAGGTGCTCCTAAATCGGGAGTTGTCTGTAGTGTACCTTCGTAAATTTCTTTTCTTTTCTTAAGAGGTACACGTTTTAAAGACGTAAGTGATCAACATATACAAAGCCTTTAGGTTTGTATTGCCCTGTGATTCAACTGTTTAGAGTCTACAATGTTTTCAGTACCCTAAATATAGTGCAGCTGGTCAACATTTCTTTCCCAGAGTTTTCTTGTGTCAGAAGCACCTTTTGCTATACAGATGGCAATGTAGTCGGTTCTTTTTTTCTTTCTTTTATTGTATTAGACATAATCAAAAATGAAAACTCCATCCTACACACCTCACCCTCCAAGCACAATGCCATTCAAACATGCAATGATTTATCATTTACACAAAACTATCTTTCCATAAGGGACGCGGGTGGCGCTGTGGGTTAAACCATAGAGCCTAAGACTTGCCGATCAGAAGGTCGGCGGTTCGAATCCCTGCGACAGGGTGAGCTCCTGTTGCTCGGTCCCTGCTCCTGCCAACCTAGCAGTTCGAAAGCACGTCAAAGTGCAAGTAGATAAACAGATACCTCTCCGGCGGGAAGGTAAACGGCGTTTCCGTGCGCTGCTCTGGTTCGCCAGAAGCGGCTTAGTCATGCTGGCCACACGACCCAGAAGCTCTACGCCGGCTCCCTCAGCCAGTAAAGCGAGATGAGTGCTGCAACCCCAGAGTCGGCCATGATTGGACCTAATGGTCGGGGGTCCCTTTACCTTTACCTATCTTTCCATATGTCCGTGTGATGTAGGTTCTTTTTTTTTTTTTGAAAGCAGAGATGTGGAAGCCCTGCAAGTGTTGTTCAGGGATGATGGGAGTTGTAGTCCAGCAACACCTGGGGGGCCACAAGTTCTCCACTCTTCTTCTAAAGCAGAGGAGGAGTTCCAATAAGGATCTTATTACCAAATGGCATGTAAGGTGGGAAATCGTTTTGATTTCCTAAGCTGTGATGGAACTCAGTGGCGAGTCTGTGGGAGAAGCATGTTTGGCCTTCCTTCCCCGTCCTTCTCCAACACCACCACCAAGGGAGGGGAAATGCAGGTGGCTGTAATGTGGATTGTGTGCATATATTATCCATCAAAATCTGAGCACCCCACTGCTACTCTTAAAAGAATCTTTAAGCTGGGAGATTGGATCAGAGGAATTTCTATACTACAGTTTTATTGGAACGGGAGCGCAACAAGCTCCTAATCACACTTGATATTTTACTTACTTACTTACTTACTTGCCTTATTAGCTACAAGATTGTGGAAGATCTTACTTTAATCTGCTATGACTCCTAAGCTCCTCTTTTGTACATTCCTCTGTAAATACATTTTTGGCCTGCATTCCTTTATCCTGAATTCTATTCCCCCAATAATTAAATGCTTGTTTGTACTAAAAAATGTTTGTGTGACTAGCTTAAACCAAGCCTTCAGTGCAAACAGCATTTCCGTATGCTCTGGTTTCCATAACGGTGTTCCATTGTGCCAGAAGCGGTTTAGTCCAGCTGGCCACGTGACCTGGAAAGCTCTCTGTGCACAAACGCCGGCTCCCTTGGCCTGAAAGCAGAGATGAGCGCCGCACCCCATAGTCACCTTTGACTGGACTTCACCGTCCAGGGGTCCTTTACTTTTACCTTTTCCCCAGTGCTCTCCATCGTGAAAGAGGGGGATGGAAAAGCTGAATAGGGCATGCAGCTTGAAAAACAAGCCTTGCTATATTTTTGGTTTACCACTTGTGGTTTGTTTGAGTGGTAAACCATGACAAATCATGCTATGCATGTGTGTAGAGTCCTGGAAAACTGTCCAGAGGTCCTTTCAGTGCAATCCAGACCAGTCTTCAGACCTAGCTGTGTCTTAGCCAATTTCTTGCTGTTTTTCCCTATGACAAATTTTACTCGGATATGTTCTGTTCCATTATTTCCTCCTTTTTAGTTATCCATCCACAGCATTGAAACAGGGATGTTTTTCCATGTTGATACAGCTAGAAAACATAGGTCCTACAACTTTCACCTGATAGTGCCTAAACTGAAATGGTTATACCAACCTCCTGGAATTCTCTGCAGGTTCTGGGTTCTACTGCATATATAACATTTGGCTCTTCAATAGCTAACATTTTGCCGTCTCTGTAAGACCTTGGTCCAGTTCGGATACAGTGCATTCCCTGGGTCACTCCATCTACTCTGCTTTGCAGGGCTGTGTGTGTGTTCTATCACCAAAAGTATCCAAAATGCCTAATATATAGCTGAAGACCATAAAAGATGCAGTAATAAAATGACCAAGCTATGCAAGTTGGAATGAAATGGCACTATAGGGTTCACCTAAAAGACTTCACAGGCCTCCCTTTCCAAGTGCTTCTCAAAATTTTAAACTGTGGGTTTTAAAAGATTTTATTTACCAAAATTTATATATCACTTTCTAGAACAAAAGGCTTCTGAGTGGTTTAAGAGAGTCATTAAATATTCCAGCAACAAAAAAACCCCAAAACATATACAGTGGTACCTCGGGTTAAGAACTTAATTCATTCCGGAGGTCCATTCTTAACCTGAAACTGTTCTTAACCTGAGGTACTACTTTAGCTAATGGGGCCGCCCGCTGCCACCGAACGATTCCTGTTCTCATCCAGAAGCAAAGTTCTTAACCCGAGGTACTATTTCTGGGTTAGCGGAGTCTGTAACCTGAAGCGTCTGTAACCTGAAGCGTCCGTAACCCGAGGTACCACTGTATAGTAATTACAAAATATTTCTACTTACTAAAACTATGTACATTCTAAAATTACATGCCTAACCAGCTTGCTGAAACAAAAATGGTTTTAGCAGGCTTCTTATAACTTGTTACTAAAAGAAAAGCATCTGTAGGGAGGGTATTGCACACCCTGGTCACGGCTTTCCCCTTTTCTAAAACATTTAGGGAGCTAAAGTTTATCAAAAGGGCTACCTCTTACAGCTGAGCCTGCCCAGTTATTGGTATCTAAAGATACCTGACTCTGGGTGTCCCTACCTTCTGAGGTAAGGTGGGTGGCTGCTAATTAATTTAACATCAAATTGCAAATAGTTCAACCTTCAGAGTTGTGACCCTCCACTATGGAACTTGCTGATTTTCTAAAGAACGGTTTTTTATTTGCTGCAAATGGCGTTATTATCAGTATTTAACAAACAAAATACACATTTACTTCAGGGGGAAAAAACCCTACTGACATTCCTGTTGACTGCAGTTCAACAGGTGATTGCCAGGAACTCTGTAAAAGAAAATAAACTGCAAAAATGTAATAGAATGTTTTGCCTTGGTGTGCCAAATTTTTCCTAGGCTTCCCCCCGCCCCCCAGTTATCTTCTGATTTTAACTATTTTAATCTGCTGCTGTTCAGAATTGTGTTGCTGCCTTTCAAAAAAAAGAAGTATGTTTTAATTGAAAAGTGGGACAGAAGTTCTAGAATGCCATGTTCCTGCTTGCCATCTGATCCCCACTATCAGAGCCTATGGGTCAAAGGACTCAAATTATGGGGCCAATCCATAAGGGATAAAGGGGGGGTAAACATGAGATGAATTTATGCATTGGCTTTAATAGGATTCAACTTTTCCAAGACTTCCTTTCAGCTCTAATAATACTACGTGTGGTTTTTCTTTCAAAACGGCCAGTCCTCTGTTTCGCTAGCACAATCCTTCTAAATCTCATGGGAGTTTTTCAGACTACCAGTACGCCCTGGAAGGATCAAATTGTAAGCAAATTTTAATAGCTTTGAAAGAAAGCTCACGTGTTGCTCCTAAGGCTCTTGCTATAAACACAGTGTTGAATAGAAAGATTTCCTTTAACAAATGAGCCTGAGTGAAAAGGGGGAGAGGCTGCCAAGTGCTTAACATGAGCTGTACAATGTTGGGTAGTGCAGAGTATATAAAAGTTATAGGTAGAGCTTCAGGTTTTTAAGTAATCTAAAGTGGGGCAGGCAGAAAGCTGCAGCCCAAAACCCAGAGGAAAAAGTGATGGGGACGGAAGAGGGGGGGAAAGCAAGTTGAGGCACTGGTTGTTATAATGACCAGCCAGTTAAGGAAGCCTGATGGAATAGCTCCTACTAGGTAAAAGTTCATGGAAGACCAAAGGTCTTTTCCCACCTAAATTAAGCTGTTAAAATGAGGGACATTAATCAAGAATGGACCTTTGTGTGACAGGACCATTAATCTAAAGAACCCCCAAGAAACCTATGCCACACCAGAAAACACTGCGTACTAAAGACAGCGGTACCTCGGGATGTGAACGGGATCCATTCCGGAGCCCCGTTCGCATCCTGAAGTGAATGCAACCCACGTCCGCACGTCTGCTCATGTGCGGGTCGTGTTTCGCCGCTTCCGCACATGCGTGTGACGTCATTTTTACCGTCTGCGCATGCGCACACGGCGCAACCCGAAAATACTTAACTTGAAGCACATTTATCCCAAGGTATGACTGTATATATTATGCCACAAGCTTCCTGAGCATTTCATAGATGGTCTGTTATGGTAGATATTTTACAGGCAATCGATAGATGTAGTACTACAAAACTCAAAAGTGTCAAAGTCAAATACATGCTTGGGTGACAGCCAATGTTGTCATGCTTAGAGCAGTCCTACAGAGTCAGTGAACTTCAGTTATTCTATTAATTTTAATGGTCATACCTGAGAACAACTTAATTAGAACGCCCTTTGTATTGAATGACCTATGCCCAGTAAGGTTTTTTCACTCCATAACTTTAATACTAAAACACTGTGGGGTGTGTCTGAAGCATCTTGTGTAAGTCATACGTTCGTCTTTGGTTCAGTTGTTGTAATTGCAAGTTGTTTTATTGATAATAGTTGAAGAATAGTGTTTCCTTTTGTCTTTCTTTGCTTGTCCTTTTGTTTTTAGTGAGCGTTGGCCAATCCCATCCATTCCAACCATGGCCCTGCCTACGAAAAATACACAATACTATGCTGACCGTGCAAAAGGGGGTGAAGAACCTGCAGTTCTTCAGATGCTGTTAGGACTTCGGCTCCCAATAGCCCCAGTCAGCATGGTCAATGATCAGGGATGATGGGAGTTGTAGTCTAACAACATCCAGAGAGCAGCAGTTTCCTCAACCCTGATGTAAATTAATTTGCCCTTACTCTGAACTTTACCTTACACTATTCTCCAGTGGATAAAATTAATAGGTATGCTACATAATACCTGGCGGTGGTGGTTGTAACATAAATATTCTTCCAAATGTCACTGAAAATCTGCTCCTTGTAACATCTTGACTACGCCCTTTGCAATTTGCAATACTTGCATACAGGGGCAGAATTCAGTAAAGGGTTCCATTTGTTTTCAACGATATTGATATTGATATTGATATCTAGACTGATAGATGCACAGGTTTCTGTTTAATTAGTGTAATGTGTGCAAGCAGTGGATACCTTTCTCTTAAAAGTAAAAAATAACCCTGTATTTTGTTGAATGAACAGCCACGCTTAAGAGGATTTGAGTCTCCTTCACGTGAGTTCCTGGGGCAGCAGTTGTTTATCCTTGACAAGGAGAACTTGAGGTGAAAAGTTGACACAAGATGACAGGAGTCCTAGTGAACTCCTGCAAGTTCTTCAACTGTAAAAAATTAACTTGAGACGTCTAAGGCTAATGGGAGATTTAACTTGACCTTCTATGCCACCCTGATTCTGTGATTAACTTTTAGCAGGAGATTTGCTCACGCAAAACCATTTACCCTCAGTCAACCTCCCTTTCAGACAGCTACTCCTGGAATTATCCCTTTTTCAGGAGTAAAAATTGTTTTGACCAAACAGGAGTCAAGATATAGACAATCGTTGAAATGAAGTGTTCCTCTAGGACACTTGGAGAATAATTCTGAATTGCAGATCCACTTTAATGTTCCAATAGCTCAGAGGTTTCCATGAACTGAAAGTTAGAATATTAAATTAGATTAAGTTTATCACAGTGAAGTAATGCTGGTGGGGAAATAAAGTAAGGTACAGGAAACTTTCTTATTCAATCAATCAATCAATCAATCAATCAATTCTTCATTGTGGTCCAAAGACCCACAAATAGATTCCAATACGATAAAAAACACATTAAAAGCACACATACTATTTGGACAATGAATAAAACTAGGCTTGTTTCAGACTTTTATCTAATACAAAGTACTCTCTGATCCTGACCACCTCAGAAAGAAAGTTACAATTACAAGAGATAACACTGGGAATCTAATCTTCTAATAGGTACCTAACATAGAATTCTGCAGGTAGGAAACTTTCTTATTGTAATTAAGGAGCCTAACACCGAGTAAACTGGCAAAAATGTATAAATCTAAATCAAACAAGTGTTGGAAATGTAAAGAGAAAGAAGGTTTTTTTTATCATATGTGGTGGTCTTGTAATAAGGTTAAAGCTTATTGGGAAATGATATACAATGAATTGAAAAGGATGTTCAAAATAACTTGTGTTAAAAAAAAACACCAGAAGCTTTTCTTTTAGGAATTATAGGGACAGAACTACCTAAATTGTATGGAAATTTATTTATGTATGTTATGCTACTACAGCAGCAAGAATGCTACTTGCCCCAAAGTGAAAAGAAGCAGAAGTCCCAGCAAAGGAACAATGGATACAAAAACTTATGGAATATGCAGAAATGGCAAAATCAAGATAACAAACTTTTTTATAAAAGAATGGAAATGGTTTATTGAATATTTACAGATAAATTGCAAACAGATAAAAACATTGGCAGTATTATTGTAATAACCTGCAGTTTCATAAGAGTATATATTTAAAGTACCGTAGATAATTAAACAAGCAAATTAAACAAATTTGGATATGCAGAAGATATTAAAAAATAAATTTAAGGAACCGCAGAAAGAGGGGAAAGAAAGTCAAACTTTGAAACGTTATTTTTTTAAATGCTTTTTATTAACTTTTCATTACAACATGCACACACACGACACTTAAGAAACAAACTAAAAAAAAACCCCACGAAACAAATGACAAACATATAGTCATAAATCTGAAAGTTCTTAGATACGGACTTATGTTACCCTATTTTCTCTTTCCAATTCGTATTCTATTCTAATAGACTTCCTTCCTCCTCAAAGCAGTTCTGGTTTCGTGTCTGATATACTGTTTCTTTCTCATTTCATCATTTCTACTCTTCTCCATATACTATGCTTGTAGACCATAATTTGTTTTGCAAAAATTACTCAAAGCAAGTCCAGATTTGGTTTGGGGGCACTGTTTTTTTAAAGTAATTTCTGTACACTCCCCACTCTTTTTGAATTTTTTTGTTAGACTGTTCCCTAATTGCATCCATCATTTTTGCCAATTCAAGATAATCAAATAATCCGTCTTGCCACTCTTTTTGTGTTGGTACTGTTTCACTTTTCCATTTTTTTGCAATTAAAATTCTTGCTGCCAATGATGCGTAAGGGAATATTCTCTTATTTTCATTTGGGATGTCTAATATGTCCAATAAAAAGGCTTCTGGTTTCTTTATAAAAGTTTGTTTAAATATTTTTTTCAACTCCTCATAAACAGTGTCCCAGAAGCTCTTAATTTTGTTGTCAAATTTTCAAACGTTAAATTGATTTTAAAACTAGTGAAATGTATAAACTTGAAAAGTGTAAATAATGATTATATATATATATATATATATATATATATATATATATATATATATTGTAAATAAGGAGAATGAGTTGGGCAGTTGCATCCCAAGGAGAGGTTAAAAGTTACCTTCACATGGCGCAGGTCATACAGCAAAGGTAAGAGATGGAAATTAATGTTTGGTAGGAGTAAAAGCTAGTGATGTTTCATAGCTGCTACCTAATCTTAAGGTAAAGAGCATATTTGGGGGGGGGGGAAGGTTCATCCCAAGGAAGAACTTGCACATCTCATTTTAAGTGAGATGACCAAGTTTCTCCTTCATGTTACCCAGAAAGAAAAGTGAATATGCAAATCCCTTGTACACCTCTGTCTTGTTGTTTTGGGGTAATAAGCAAAGCCAGTGCTTAATTCCTGATGAACACAAGGTGCTTATAGCAATTTCTCTGTGAGTGAATAACAAAGCATTGACTCTGTCCCTCTGGCTTCACAAAGAGCCATTTCAAGATCGCTAAACAACTACATCTGATGAGTCAAACATCCCGTTGCTCTCTCTCCTGACTTCTTTCTCAAGCTGCCAGACTTCTCTTTAATCAGTAGTTGATGGGGAAAAATTGATCGTACAATATAAAAACATCAGCTCTGTGGTTGGTACAAAATTATCCAGAAGAGAAAAATCTCACTGTGTTGTTGCTTGTTTGGTTTAGGAAATCACCTTGGCACAAACAGACTGAAGCAATTTTTAACCATCAAGACCTACAGAAGTAAATTCATGTTGTTAGCTATTTGATTCCTGAAAACCCACAGTCCAGTTAAGTTAAGGAGGTGTAAGAGAAGAAGGAAGGAAAGAGATGGGGATGAATGGGTCATAACAGCTGTTGCTTAGGACCAATATCTTGTGCAACAAATTACCGTACTCTAGAAAGGCAACTTATATTACCTTGTATGCGTATGACTAAATTCATTCAGATATACCTCATACACTTCTGGGCTCAGTTCCAGGAGTTCCTCTAGCTATTGGTTGGAGAGCTCGACTTTCAAAGCTATAAAAGCAGTTGCTTAGCACATAAGTGCGCACATTGAATCCAACAAGGTGCACCTTTTGGGGGGGGGTCCATGAGGGAGGGAGGTTGGCTTTAAAAAGTTGCTTTTATTCCAATTTCCCAATCTAAGATGCCAGATGGTGCTGTTTTGTTTTCTTTTGTTTTTTTATTAGTTTTTTAACATACCATTTTCAACAATAATTAAACATGCTTTTACATCTTATACAATTTTTTGACTTCCATCAATCCTGTCTGAAAATTTTCCAATCTAATCTCTTAGTATACATTTCTTACTTTCCCTGTTACATTTAAAACTCATAACCAATATCTCTATTCTTTATCTAATTTGTAATGTCTCATATATTTCTCCTTACAAAACTTCTTATAGTCCTACTAGCATAATTTGTTGGTTACAATTGCTCTTCAAATAGTTCATATATTTCTTCCAATCTTCTGTAAATCTCTGTTCCTGCAGGTTTCGAATTCTTCCTGTCATTTTGTCCAATTCTGCATATTCCATTAATTTCATCTGCCATTCTGCTTTCGTGGGGATTTCTTCTTGCTTCCATTTCTGGGCCAACGGATAGTGCTGTTTTGATTCATAATTTTACTTCTAGAGCTTACCTGCCTCGTCTTCCCCCATTTTACTTCCCTCTGTTGGTCTTTGGGCAGGTGTTCAGAACCAGCTCTCCATGATGAATCATGGCATAGCAGGAATCAGCCTCTTCATCGGACTCAAAGGTTCTAAGGAAGAACTGGGATTTGAAGCTAAGAACTACTACATCTACCGACACAGCAACTTCAGTGAAGCGTAAGGTGTAACTTTGCTACCGAAGCACCTAAGAGTTAGGGGAAATTTGAAATTTATTTGACCACAGCGATATAGAGTGAAGAGAACCTTCTCTCAACTCAGTCATATGGCCGAAATTGTAGAAGTCATATCCAAGATGGCATCACGCTTGGCTCATCCTTCAGTATGCATGAAACCAGTGCTTTTTTTCTTAAAAAAATGTTTAGGGGTACTCTCATTGTCCTGCTCATATTGAAATACCGCCCCTCAATGAGGCCAAACTTAGAATCACAAAATGTTTAGGGGTATGCGTACCTCTGCGTCCCCCCAGGAAAAAAAGCACGGCATGAAATCAAAATGACCTAGGAGTTTCCTAATGAGGAAATGAACATTTGGGGACTTTTTATTTGAGGGGGGCGAAGGAATAAAGTGACCCAAGGAGGGGTAGGTAGTGAGAGAAGTCTGTCAGTGGTATAATAATAATAATAATAATAATAATAATAATAATAATAATAATTATTATAATTTTATTTATACCCCACCCTCTCTGGCCAGAGCCAGGCTCAGCGCGGCTAACACCAATAAAATCACAGTAAAAACATCATAAGGGGGAAAGAGAGGGAGGGGAAACCCAATTTAAAATACAGGTTAAAATGCAATTTAAAACGTAGCCCCATTTTAAAAATAGCCGATAAATCAAGACCATAAGGGGAGGGGAAACATAAGGGTCAGACGGAGTCCAAACCAAAGGCCAGGCGGAACAGCTCTGTCCACCACCCAGTAGAACCAATTAGCAAAAGAAAATGCTTCTTCATTTATTGGATAGCTAAACTATGGAATTAATCAGGCAACAATGTGGTGGTGTGGCCGCTAACTTTTTAGAAGGTCGTTTTTTCTGATAGATCTTTTTCAGTAACCTCTAAGTGGCTTTTGGCTGTTGAAGCTAAAGGGAGCCGCAGTGAATACCAGTTGCTTGAGGGCAACAGCAAGTGAAATCTGTTGCCTTCATGCCTTGCTGGTTGGTTTATGGGAGGTATCTGACTGCCACCATGGGAAACAGAAAGCAGGACTAGAGGGACTTTAAAAAAAAATCTAGGAAGGGTCTTCTCATCTCTGGTTTTCCACCTCCACACACTGCTGGCTAACACAGGTTTTGCAAAATTATATGAATTTAAGGTTAAAGTACTGAGCATCTTAAATCATCTAGGACAGGCATCCCCAAACTCGGCCCTCCAAATGTTTTTGGGACTACAATTCCCATCCTCCCTGACTACTGGTCCTGTTAGCTAGGGATGATGGGAGTTGTAGTCCCAAAACATCTGGAGGGCCGAGTTTGGGGATGCCTGTTCTAGGAGGTAATAAGATAAAATAAATAGCATGATTATAAATGATAATAGCACTAAAATTAATGATACAATATCAAGTTTCAGTTTCCAAATAATAATACTAGAATTGTCGAATCACGCTAAACAGGTAGCCAAATCTTATGAAATGTCTCATTCCCAGAATCTATAAACCAGGACCATTTTTCTACAAACTTGCTTGTTTGTACCCTATCTCGACTTCTTGGGGAGGAGGTAATGTCAGTTTAACTGACTCACTTTGCTTATCACGACAGATCATAGCTAGTTGTTTGTTTGCCATTAATGTGGAGATCCATCATGCTTCGCTCCTTCCCTCAGACCAGCAGGACTGGTTATCCAAGAACAGACTTGGCTTTATGGTTTGCCATCATTTGTGAAAGCTGCCTTTGAGAGTGATATTTTATTTGTTCATATATACAACTCATAACTGTATACAAATGCAAATTAGATACTTGCCAGTAGTTGATCAATAACGTTCACTTACCAGCCAAATTTTAGCTCCCTTGGCTACTGTGTCCATAGCTCCTTGTCTTTGTTCTAGTCTGTAGAAAAAGCACCTGAAATGATCTTGCACAATGGCTTTATGGAGTGGGCCTTTATGGAGATGCAGAACTAAACTCTGGCACTCTAAATTCTAATTATCTTGACTGTATTTGGGTTGGGTGAATCTGAACTGAATTCTCAAAACTTTCTCCTGGTTCAACACATTTTTTATTTATTTTTAACTGGCTGTGAAAATGGTATATCTGAATTGGTAAGCACAGGTGCTCTGACATGTTTCCTCCTGGAGCCTGGTACAGATTTTTCTTTCTATGCTTACACTCCAAAGGAATGTAGCTTTCATCGCAGCACAGCACGCTTTCTTCCAAAGGCATTCAGCAGTGTACACTGCCCCCACCCGGCTTTCCCTTGTGAGAGACTGGAGGGAGGGCTTAAAAATTGAGGCCAGCCAAAAAGTTATAAGCCCCAGAAATTGTAGACACCTTCAACTCTCTCAAGCTGTTTCCTGTCTCCAGCATTAATAGTACAGTTTGATAATTTGTACACTTTATGAAGTCAAAGTTCAGAGTAAGTCTTCTTTCTTGATAGGTTCGTTCGTTACTTTAATTGTTCGAGAGAAACCGCTCCAGAGAATATTCCCTTGCTATACATTGGTTCTCCATCGGCCAAGGACCCCCTCTGGGAGAAGAGATACCCAGGTATGGGTACTGTTTGAAGCAGCAGTGCAACATCATGTTTCTTAAGGGGTGGGAGGAAATGGAGAAGAGCCAGCAGGGGGAGCTTTGTAGCTCAGAGTTGGGCAACCTGTGGCCCTAAAGCTATGTGCAAATCTTAGCCTGGAATTCTGGAATGGAAGGAGATGGGAAGGAAAAGAGAAAAAGGGTGCCCCACCTGCTTTGGCTTGTGGTCCTGCCCACCACTTGGTTAAGAATTCACCCACTGCCAGTGAGCAGCCCCCAAGAGATTATCCCCAACTTCGGGGGGGTAGTTCTCTTCCATCGACACCCTACCACTACCCCGAACTACCATAGACGACAGAATCTTGGAAATGCAGAGAGCAATCTAAAGGAGAGTGGACTCTTAGGATCCAGAATCATGCTGGGCCCATGACTTACTTTGTTAAAGGGTTTGGATTTGACATAGGGTGATGGGCTTGAGATATGATCATGAATGGGCTGGTATACCAGATCAGGGAAACAAGATGTCATCGTCACAGAGGCCAGATACCAGACTGAACAGTTGGGCCACTGAGTGAGGACAATACAGTTTGTTCAGATAGCCAAACCAGACTAGGAGGAAGAACTTTATATACCTCTCCATTGGGCTGCAACATCAGATAGCCAATTTCAGGCCAGCTGACAGTATTCAGGTCAATACAGCTTGGGTCGCTGGCCAAAGGCCCTAGAGTGCTGATGGTTGTATGAGATGAGGTGTCACAGAATGCCCAGGTTTGTGGAACGTGCACCCTTGATACCTGACAAATCTTCTGCAATAGTCTGGGGTGGTAAGATGTCCCTTTGTGGCAACCACATCACTAATGAAACGCTTTGTGCCCTTTTCATTATAGGCAAGTCCACTCTAATTGTCCTGGCAGTTGCAAAATATGAATGGTTTGAGGAATGGAAGGAGGAAAAGGTTACTAAGAGGGGAGCGGAGTATGAGGCCTTCAAGAACTGTTTTGTGGACAACATAATGGAAACGGTTCTGAAATTTTACCCACAAATAAAAGATAAGGTAAGGGTCTCCTTGTCTTGCACCATCAGTTGTGCAAAGAAGGAACTTTTCATCTCTCTTTAAATAATTTCTAGCATGGTGTTTTAGAAATTGTTTGCACATAAAGTCCTAGTTTTGTCATAGCCTAAGGATAGTGCTGCTCCCATCCTTTTGAGGTCAACTAAGGTTAGAGACATTACTGATAGCTTATTCAGCAAGCTCATAAGATCAGCTAGGGCTCAGGATGAGTGTCTCTGTCCTTTTGTTATTCTCTTGGAAGCAAGGCCTGCCTTCTACTATTCATTATACTTTCCGTCTATCGTTTTCACTCTCTCTGTTTCCATTTCCCTTCTTAATTTAAAGCCCCAAGGTTTCTTAAGGAGATGGTACAGTTCCCAAGATGTTCTGGCCCCAAACTGTGAACAGTTTGGGACCAGAATATCTCAACCAAGTTTAAAATACTGTAGCAGCAAGAAGATTGCAAAAGTCAAGATGGACTTGGAGCAAAACGTTGCAGTGTGGAATGTTCCCATTCAGAGCACCAGCCAGCCATGCTGTTTTTGATGATAGGCTTTATTTTATTCCACTTCACCCCTTCCCAACAGACAGGCAGCGATCCCACTGAGCATACTCCCTGTCTTCCCTGTGCTATCCTTAAACCCTTTTAAAGGTTTCCCCTGATCCTACTGAATAAATAACAATAAACCTCCCTGCCCATTTGATCTGTGTCTTTCTCTGAACAGATTGAGTATGTCTCTGCGGGAACTCCTCTCACCAATAAGCACTACATAGCTTCTGTCCAAGGAGAGATGTATGGTGCAGAGCACAGCATCTCCCGCCTCCAGGTGGAAGTCATGGCCACAATACGCCCTCAGACCCCTGTCCCAAACCTCTACCTAACAGGTAAATGCTACTTCCTTACCAATTCCAACCTGCCACAACCCTTCACCGTTAGACCTATTTAACTTCTTTAGCCTGTCCCATCCCAAGTGCATAGAATAGATGATGTTTCTGTGCTAGTCTTGACTTTGGAAAATAAGGGTTGTCTACTTAGAGTAGGCCCATTGATGGGCAGGGTTAACCTAGGCTCATTAATGGCCACTCACTGGGTCCCAACAGTGGGCGACATTTGTGGCCTGGCACACAGCCCCGCCATCTTGGAGCCATGACGGAGAGTTAGGCTGTTGCTCCGCCCCCTGGGCTTGCCCCGGGGAGCTCTGGGTTCCCACCAAACCCAGGTGCTTTAAATCGGCCAATCCGCGGTGGGCCGGTGTGGGGGCTAGAGGCGCGGACCGGGCGAGCACAGACTTCACCCCAGTCTGCTCCTTAGGCAGGCCTGATAGAGTACACCTGACTGGCTGGGGACCCGCAACCCAAAAATACTTAACTTGAAGCTACTTTAACCCAAGGTATGACTATGTGAACATGCTCTCTGTCCATAGAGCATGAGACTCTTAATCTCAACGTGAGCCCCACGTTGGGCAAAAGATTCCTGCATTGCAGGAGGTTGGACTAGATCACCCTCGTGGTCCCTTCCAACTCTGCAATTCTATGACTCCTCCTTGTCTTTTGTTTTCCCCTGCCAGGTCAGGATGTCTTTGTTGGTGGCTTTCCAGGAGCACTTCATGGAGCCATTGTCTGCGCTTCTGCTGTCCTGAAGCGTAATCTCTACATCGACATCATGTGGTTATATGGAAAAATCAAAGCCAACAGTGCCAAGAAGAAAAACTGAGCCTTCAACTTCCACCTCAGAAAGAAAACTTGCTCCTCCTGCTATGTAGACTACCCACTACCTGGTTTCTCCGTTTCCCCTCCAGAGGATGTCAACAAGAACCAAAACTAGCCATATACCTTGGTTCATTATTGCAGAAAGTTCCGGTTCATGAGTGTCGCTGTGGAACAGGTTGCAGTTTAGTACGTAGGTCCATTAAGCCGTTCTGATAGGTTTGTCGTGGCAGAAATAAGGACTCTACCTTCCAAGCCCTCACGGGTCGGTTTTAAGCATCTTAGTGGTACCGTGGTACCCTAATTGGGGTGGCACTGGCAGGTCCATGGGCTTCAGTGCCAAGGAGAATTGCTGAAGCTACTAGAGCAGCGGTTCATAGTTCAACAACATCTGGGGACCCACAGGTTGAGAAAGGCTGTACTAGAGGCACCATTCCCTATATTTTGGGTGACTGAGTGAGAATTTGTTGTCCCAGGTGATGTAGAACTGAATTGCCCTTTCTCTACAAGGAAGGGTTTCCCTATCAAGCACCGTAACGCAGTGGTAGAAAGCATGTTTTAGATGCAGCGGGTTCCAGGTTCAGTTATTGGCGTCCTCAGTTAAAGAATCTCAGGGAGCAGGAAAAGCATTTTCTTAAGACCCTTGATCAGAGCAGCTGGACCAGTACATCTGACTTGTTTTTAAGGCAGCTTTGTATGTCCATGGTGCTAAAGACCAGGGTGCAGCACTCTTACGAAATGGTACTGATGCATTCTATGCTACGTATGGGAGCAATATAGGCTAGATCACTCGTAGAGAAATAAGCCTAGAGAAAAGGTTAATACAAAACGGGTGTTAGAAATGTAAACCAATTGCAGAAGTTTCCACAGTTGCAGAAATATCCGCATTCACAACTGCCGTTTCCCCAGCTGCCACATGGAAGTGGAAATAGATGCAACTTGCTCCATGTTCCATCTGGTTCATGTTCACACTTTTCATGTCATGGACATATGACAACGTAAGGAAAATAAACAGGCTTAACAGAGAAGAATGGGTGGCTTCAGTGCACTTGCTTCTATGAGGGGATAGAGCGCTTGTGGCAGTGCACAGTGTAAACATGTAAGGGCCTGAAAATGTAGAGCAGTGTTCAGGCAGAGATAAAGCACAGCATTTTGTTTCCTCTCTCTCCTTCCTCTCTCCCTGCCCCAACACCTTGTTATTTTTTAAGATTAGGGTGGGTACAAATGTTCTGTTCCACTTGCAGTTGCCATCTGCTCACAAAACACCAATTTTTAAGCTTTGGGATAGAGGGTTGTGCGAGAAAAGTGAAAATTTAAACCCAAATACAGTGGTACTTTGGTTCTCAAACTTAATCCATTCCGGAAGTCCGTTCCAAAACCAAAGCGTTCCAAAACCAAAGCGTGCTTTCCCATAGAAAGTAATGCAAAATGGATTAATCCATTTCAGACTTTTAAAAACAACCCCTAAAACAGCAATTTAACATGAATTTTACTATCTAAGGAGACCATTGATCCATAAAATGAAAGCAATAAACTATGTACTGGAAAAACAAAAAAATGTTTTCCTTCCAGTAGCACCTTAAAGACCAACTAAGTTAGTTCTTGGTATGAACTTTCGTGTGCATGCAAACGAAAGCTCATACCAAGAACTAACTTAGTTGGTCTTTAAGGTGCTACTGGAAGGAAAACATTTTTTTGTTTTGACTATGGCAGACCAACACGGCTACCTATCTGTAACTGGAACTATGTACTGGAGTCACACAATCAATCAGTAACTGAACTGGATTCCACACAGTCACAAAAACAAAAAAAAAGTTGCAAAAACAGAAACTCAAAACAAATTATGCCCTGGAATTTCGACCAAGTTGTTGTTGTTGTTGTTTAGACATTGAGTCGTGTCCGACTCTTTGTGACCCCAGAGCACGCCAGGCACTCCTGTCTTCCACTGCCTCCTGCAGTTTGGTCAAACTCAAGTTGATAGTTTTGAGAACACTGTCCAACCATCTCGTCCTCTGTCATCCCCTTCTCCTTGTGCCCTCAATCTTTCCCAACATCAGGGTCTTTTCCAGGGAGTCTTCTCTTCTCATGAGGTGGCCAAAGTATTGGAGCTTCAGGATCTGTCCTTCCAGTGAGCACTCAGGGCGGATTTCCTTCACGATGAATAGGTTTGATCTTCTTGCAGTCCATGGGACTCTCAAGAGTCTCCTCCAGCACCATAATTCAAAAACATCAGTTCTCATGCAAGTAGACACCCTTATTTAGTTATCAACAAACACGAAGAAAGAAACATCCTCCAGCAAACCTATTTCACTGGTAATTGAACTAAATTTCGATTTTCCTTACTGAAAAACGTTTCCACCTTTTCCCACAACCGACAGCTCAGACACCTGACAGCAAAGTCTGCTTGGCCGCTGACCCTTATGACTCAGTGGGAAAATTGTATTGTGATTTCTGTACTTTTATCATTTAACACCCTTTCCTTTCGGCCAGTTTCTCTAGAGCTAAGGGTGCAGAGGGAAGTTCCTTTGCACAATCAAAAGTCCTCTCACTAGCACATCTGTTTAGCTGGATGCTGCCCATCATCTTTGTTCAGGGCTGTAAAAATAACTTGCACATAACCAAGTATTCTGTTGCTGATCATAAAGAGCAAATGACTTGAGAAACTGGGGCAGATGATGTCAATGGCAAAGTCAATGCAATTTGTATGTTAGTTTAGGTAGAGAATATGCATGTCAGACTTTTATGGAAATGTACATGGTGCCCGATATATGTATTTATGTAGAAATGTATTTTCCCCCTTTGATTTATGGTTTTACTGGTTTATGAAAACTAGATCGGTACTTTTTCCCCCTTTGCTGTCCTTTTGTGGGGAGGGGAGGGGCCATCACTCACAAGGCAGAACCATAGATCAGTGATAGGGAATGTGTTTTGCCTTCAAAAGATTACAGGTTCGTCCCCTGGTATCTCCAGAAAGAGAGCGTTCTTTCATATCACCAGCTATTTGAGAAAGCCATTTTCAATCAGAGATGGACAGTACTGGGCAAGATGCACTGGCAAAAAACCATGTTAAATGTTTTGTCTCTTAGTTTTGTAGAAGAATACACTTCATGTTTTACAGTATGTATTTTCTATAGAAAAATATATATAACATGTGGACCAGCTCTGTGCCTCAGTCTTGCAATTGCTTTGAACTACGTTTTCTTTTCTTTTCTTTTTAAAAATGCATTTTTCTTCCATCGTGGAACACAAGCAGTGCCAGATTTACATATAAGCTAAACAAACTATAGCTTAGGAACCAACTCTCTTAGGGGGCCCCAAAAAATGTAAAGGGAAAAAACTGGATGTACATTTCCAAAATATAAGATAAAAAACAAATACAATAAAACCTACATACAGTTAGAGCTTAATAATTATTTCACTATGAATATACTTCTTCTTAACTGTATTTCACTGTTAATATACTACTTCTTAATTGTATTTCAGTTCAACAATTACTTTGATGAAATACATATTTTGTTATGTGCAAATGGCTTTAGTTACCTATTAGGTCCATAAATTAACATATAGCATATATTCAACACAAAAAACAGCGACAATTTGTTGTTGACAAAGGACAGCTGGACATATACAGTGGTACCTCAGGTTAAGTACTTAATTTGTTCTGGAGGTCCGTACTTAACCTGAAACTGTTCTTAACCTGAAGCAGAACTTTAGCCAATGGGGCCTCCTGCTGCTGCCGCACCGCCGGAGCACAATTTCTGTTCTCATTCTGAAGCAAAGTTCTTAACCTGAGGTAATATTTCTGGGTTAGCGGAGTCTGTAACCTGAAGCGTATGTAACCTGAAGCGTATGTAACCCGAGGTACCACTGTAAAGGGCCCTATTACCTTCAGTAGCTTAGGGCCTCATCAAACCTAAATCCGGCCCTGAAGACAAGGCAGTGATTTGCATGTGGTTCCCAGGCAGTTACCTATCAGGGCACTCTGACCGGACTCTTTCCTGCTTTAGCTGCAACAAGGTGGTGGCTTCATGTGTCTTCAGATCATACCCTACCCCCCCCCCAAAAAAAGCAAGGGAAGGTGGAGTAGAATGAGAGTCTGTAACTGCATATGGGTGTCGAATGAGACGCAGGAGGACCATGCTGCTGGTGGAAAGATGTACCCAGCATAAAAAAACTGGGGAGATTTGGAGTGCAGATTGAGGATTGAAGCTGGCTGGTGGTTAAATCCCTTTGCACTCCACACAGGTAGTTTTACTCTGAGCACAGCATAGTCCTGGCAAAGCAGGCTAGCAACTATTTTCTCTTTCACATCACGCGCACACACACTAGGAAGGTAGGAAGATCATGAGCTCTCCTGTGGTGTGGGGGAGAATTACCATATTTTTCCATGTATAAGACTGTTAAGTTGTGGGTGAACATATCAGACGACACAGCAATTCTTCAAACAGCTCTTGTTTATTCACAGGCCAGAACTGAGCTGAAGGGTTCAGCCTACCTGCTTATATAGAGCTCAACTACAAAGCAACAGTAACAACTTTCTGTAACTATCCAATCACTGAACGTCACTTTCAATTCCTTATTTGCATATGTGGACCCGAGTGAAAACTATCTACAGTATCCCCCTGCTGGCCCAGGGTGAGAACTTCAGTACATAACAAAGACAAGGTTTTTCTACTTAAAAATAATGTTTAAAAATGGGGCTCGTCTTATACATGGGCAGTGCATGGGGGGGGAGCTAGTGATTGGTTGCAGCCGCGAGCTGCAGCTTGTCAGCAGCGATTGGGTGGGTGATTGTTGGCTGCCTGAAGGGCTGCTTTGGATTGGCTGCTCCTGCGTTAATTGGGTAGTTGATGGTTTGCTGCAGCAATGGCTGCTGTGCATTGGCTGCTGCTGCGGCAATTGGGTGTTCGTTTTCCTGCATTCGGGTTAACGATTTTCTGCATTCCGCCCCCCAAAAAAGCTGAACAACTCTGGGCCATCTCCCCCCATTTTCTTAAATTTGAGTCCCCCCCAAATACACAGGGACATGTTATACACACAAAAATATGGTAAGTAGCTGCCTTGGAGTGGAGGGCAAAACAATAGCCATGCTTCTTCTGCCTGATTCAGAAGGAAGAGGTGGGGGAAGTTCAGGAGCTGCTCTGTGTTCCCTAGAACAGTGATAAATCAAGCTATATAAGTCTGGAACCTTTAACAGTCTTGAGGCCAGAGCTCTTTAGGTGGTAAACGTATATTTGCAAAATGTGATAACTACAGTCCTGTCACCCCCCACATTTTGTTGAGTGCAAACTCTGGATGTCTGACACAAAGTGCTGTCCTTAGAGCACCACTGCGTTAGAGACAAAATTAATCCATCCTACAGAGATTTCTAGGGGACGTGGGTGGCACTGTGTGTTAAACCACAGGCCCTAGGTGCTAGGTACCCCTTAAGTATCAGCAGCAAGAATACTACTGGCCCAAAAATGGAAGCAGGAAGAATTACCATCGATAGAAGAATGGAGAATGAAATTAATGGACTACGCAGAATTAGATAAATTAACAGGAAGGATCCGAAACTGACAAGATCACAAGTTTACCAAGGACTGGAGTAAATTTGTGGACTATATGAAAAGCATTTGTGATATGCAAATAACGTTTGTGGGTTTACAGGAAGCTTTGTGAAGAAATAATATTAGAAACACTGTAAAAAAGGGAATAAGGGAATAGGTTTTATTTAAAACAAAAGGCAATGTTAAATTTAGAATTGCGGATAGAAGATTAGAAAACGGAAGATTCACGGATGAGCTGAAGGAAGTCAAAATTATGTATCTGTGATAATACTGAAAATGTATGTTTAAATCTTGTATTGGAAACTGAATAAAAATATTTAAAAAATTAATAAACCACAGACCCTAGGACTTGCCAATCAGAAGGTTGGCGGTTCGAATCCCTGTGACGGGGTGAGCTCCCGTTGCTCAGTCCCAGCTCCTGCCCACCTAGCAGTTCAAAAGCACGTCAAAGTGCAAGTAGATAAATAGGTACCGCTCTGGCGGGAAGATAAACGGCGTTTCCGTGTGCTGCTCTGGTTCGCCAGAAGCAGCTTAGTCATGCTGGCCATGACCCAGAAGCTGTGCGCCGTCTCCCTCGCCCAGTAAAGTGAGATGAGCGCCGCAACCCCAGAGTCGGCCACGACTGGACCTAATGGTCAGGGGTCCCTTTACCTTTACCTTACAGAGATTTCTAGACAACCTGGTATGTGGTATGGTAGTTAGAGTATCAGATATGGGCTGGAAAGGGGTATCCAGGTTCCTAGCTCAGCCATAAAGCTCCCTGATTTACCTTGGACCAGCCCCACACACAAACACAGCCTAGTCTGCCTCAGAGGATAAAGTGGAGGTGGAGAACTCTGTTTGTTGCATTGAGATCTTTGCAGGAAAGGAAAAGGTTTGTTTTTTAAGACTTACCTATAAATAAACTCAGGGAACGCGGGTGGCGCTGTGGGTAAAACCTCAGCGCCTAGGACTTGCCAATCGCATGGTCGGCGGTTCGAATCCCCGGGGCGGGGTGCGCTCCCGTTGCTCGGTCCCAGCGCCTGCCAACCTAGCAGTTCGAAAGCACCCCTGGGTGCAAGTAGATAAATAGGGACTGCTCCGGCAGGAAGGTAAACGGCGTTCCGTGTGCTGCGCTGGCTCGCCAGATGCAGCTTGTCACGCTGGCCACGTGACCCGGAAGTGTCTGCGGACAGCGCTGGCTCCCGGCCTATAGAGTGAGATGAGCGCACAACCCTAGAGTCTGGCAAGACTGGCCCAAACGGGCAGGGGTACCTTATAAATAAACTCCACCTAAATAGTAGACCTCCTGGGTCCATGAGACTCTGTTGGACCAATATTTGCTGAATTTTGCTTATTTTATGTATTTATAAACTACTGCACAGCCCAAAGCCGCTGAAGACAAAAGTGAGATGAAGTACAAAAAAAAAAAGGCAAGCTCTAAAAAACAAAACCATTTCTACAGATGGTGTTTTGCCATATGGCAAAAAATAAAAGCAACAAGCAAACAAGCACTTTTTGTTTAGACACACTTTTTTTTAATTGCTTAAAATAAAAAAAGCTGACACCTGTTTTATCTACCACAGCTGTCTGTTTACATTGTATAGTCTCTGTTTTTACATTGTATTTTATAATATTAAAATATTGCATTGTAGTTATGTGAATTGTTGTTAGCTGTTAGCAGTGGTGCGTAAGCACTGGAAGGTGATATATGAATGTTTGTATGAATGAATCCACTGCAGGAGTTGCTGGAAGGAGCCATGCAAGGCATCATCCAACCATTTTAGGGACCACTAAGGATTTGGGACATGGGATGCAGGTGGCGCTGTGGGTTAAACCACAGAGCCTAGGGCTTGCCGATCATAAGGTCGGCGGTTCAAATCCCCGCGACGGGGTGAGCTCCCATTGCTCGGTCCCCTTCTCCTGCCAACCTAGCAGTTCGAAAGCACGTCAAAGTGCAAGTAGATAAATAGGTACCGCTCTGGCGGGAAGGTAAACGGCGTTTCCGTGCGCTGCTCTGGTTCACCAGAAGCGGCTTAGTCATGCTGGCCACATGACCCGGAAGCTGTACGCCGGCTCCCTCGGCCAATAAAGCGAGATGAGCGCCGCAACCCCAGAGTCAGTCATGACTGGACCTAATGGTCAGGGGTCCCTTTACCTTTTTTTAAAAAAAGAATATTTATTAGATTTTCCAATTTTTTAAACAAACAAACAAAAACAGAACAAACAAAAACATTAAAAAAGACATAAAGTTCATAAATCATACTTTTAAATAACAAATTTCTCAGACCTCCTCATACTTCTCCTCCTTGTATCCCAATTAAGGTTATTTGTTCAGCAAATCCTCCATTCCAGTCCGGCTTCCGCGCTGGTCATGGGACCGAGACGGCTCTGGTCGCCCTAACAGATGATCTCCGCAGGCAGCTGGATCGAGGCGGGTCAGGGCTGCTGATTCTTCTAGACCTGTCAGCAGCCTTCGACATGGTCGATCACGAACTCCTAGACCACCGCCTTGCCGACGTGGGGATCCAGGGCACAGTCCTCCAATGGCTGCGCTCGTTTCTCTCTGGTCGGGGACAGAGGGTGGCGCTTGGGGGGGAATTGTCATCGCGCCACTCCTTGGTGTGTGGAGTGCCTCAGGGTGCGATTCTCTCCCCGATGCTTTTTAACATCTTTATGCGCCCCCTCGCCCAGCTTGTTCGGAGTTTTGGGCTGGGTTGCCATCAGTATGCCGATGACACCCAACTCTATCTGTTGATGGATGGCCATCCTGACTCGGCCCCAGACACACTGACCAGATGCCTGGAGGCTGTGGCTGGATGGTTACGTGGGAGCCGGTTGAAGTTAAATCCTTCGAAGACAGAGGTCCTCTGGCTGGGACGGGACGACATGGGATTGAGGGGGCAACTCCCATCTCTTGTGGGGGTGCAGTTAGTGCCAGCACCGTCCGTTAAGAGTTTGGGTGTAATCTTCGATACCTCCCTCTCTATGGAGGCGCAGATTACAGCTATAACAAAGGCGGCATTTTTTCATCTCCGCCAAGCTAAGCAGTTGGCCCCTTATCTCTCTCGCCCTGACCTAGCCACTGTGATCCATGCGACGGTCACCTCCAGACTGGATTATTGTAACTCGCTCTACGTGGGGCTGCCCTTGAGACTGACCCAGAAACTCCAGCGGGTGCAGAATGCCGCGGCGAGACTCCTTATGGGGTCTTCGCTGCGAGACCACATTCATCCGGTGCTATATCAGCTGCACTGGCTCCCGGTGGAGTACAGGATCAGGTTTAAGGTGCTGGTTTTAACCTTTAAAGCCCTATACGGCCTAGGACCCTCGTACCTACGGGACCGCCTCTCCTGGTATGCCCCACAAAGAAACCTACGGTCTGCAAATAAAAACATCCTGAAGGTCCCAGGCCTCAGAGAGGTTAGGCTGGCCTCAACTAGAGCCAGGGCCTTCTCGGCTGCGGCTCCAATCTGGTGGAACGCTCTGTCAGAAGAGACTAGGGCCCTGCGGGACTTGACATCTTTCCGCAGGGCCTGCAAGACAGAGTTGTTCCACCAGGCCTTTGGTCAGGGCGCAGCCTGACTCCCTCCTCTGGCAACCTGCACAGAGTTTTGCTTAATGGTTGCCATTAACTTGATTTTAATTAATTTTTATAATGAAATATTTTTAGAATGTTGGTTTATTTGATTGTTTGATTATTTGATTGTTGTTAGCCGCCCTGAGCCCGGCTTCGGCTGGGGAGGGCGGGATATAAATAAAATTTATTATTATTATTATTTAAAGCATTACAGCTTGTAACATTACCTCATTTTTCAAACCCTTTTTCCCCCCATCTATGTTCCTTTATATCATTACAGCTAGAAACCCCTCAATTTCAATCCAACACCATTTAACTTTCCTTAATTTTACAGTATTTCTGTAAATAGTCCTTAAATTTTTTCCAGTCTTCTTCAGCCGACTCTTCTCCCTGGTCGCGGATTCTGCTCGTCAATTCTGCCAGTCCCATACAGTCGATCAGCTTCATCTGCCATTCCCTTTACCTTTACCTTTAAGGATTTGTGTAAGGTTTACGCCCTAGCCTCTTCTTCCAATATCCCTGCTCAGTGTTTTCCTTCCCAGGTTGACAAGTTGCACCTGCCCCTAAAAGTGGCATGACACCTGCTTTAAATGTGTAGCGCAATGAGACCCAAAAGTCTTGTAGCACCTTCTCTGCCCTCTGCCTTGTGCTCCATTGTGTGTCTGGTCCAATCTCATGTCTATGCAGAATTCTGCTGCCCAAGCCGTCCAAGTCTTGTTGCTCCTGCTCCTCCTTAAATCCCCAGGCTGACTTTTCACCTATCTGGACCAGCTTTTCCAGCCTTTCCCTTGCTCTCCCCTTCCTTTTTTGTTTCTGTCTCCTGATAAACCTCTGTCTCGCTGGCCTTCCTTCTTCCAACCCTGCCTTCTCCTCCTCCTTCTTTGGTGATCACATGTAGCAGAGTAAGATTGGCTTCCATGAACACGGTCTTAACAGTGAGTCCGTAAATGACTGTGGAGGCCAATTCTGGATCCACGCATCCTTCTACAGTGGGGACATTGGTTTCTGGGCAGGAGTTGATCACGGTGAGTGTTTGCCAAGCATGCCTTCCTCTTGGCACATTTCTCCCTTTCGTCCTGAGTTCGAACGTCTTCAAAGCCCATGACACCTTTGGTAAAGGCTGTTCTCCCATTGGAGCGCTCCCAGGCCAGTGTTTCCCAGTTATCAGTGTTTATACTACATTTTTAAAGATTTGCCTTGAGAGAGTCTTTAAACCTCTTTTAGTTGACCACCAGCATTACGCTTTCCATTTTTAAAGTTCGGAATAGAGTAGTTGCTTTGGAAGACAATAATCAGGCATCCGCAACATGATGAAGTTGATGTTGAAGAGTCATTGCTTCGACACTGGTAATCTTTGAAACTTCCAGTACACTGGCATTAGTTCACCTGCCTTCCCAAGTAATGCATAAAGTTTTTCAGAGGCACCATTGATGGAATCCTCTGAGGCGTTGGGGATAGCATTTATAAGTGGTCCATGTTTCACAAGCATACAGTAAGGCTGGTAGTACAATAGCTTTGTAAACAAGCATTTTGGATTCCCTCTGAATGTCCTGGTCCTCAAACACTCCGCACTTCAAGCAAAATTTAACAATTCCAAAATACAGGTGTGCTTTCACTTTCGCAAGATTGAATATACTACCTTCGGCTGGTTGATTTCAAAAAATTCTGCTGGAAAAAATTGTTATGTCCCTGCGGAGATGGCAGTATGGAGTCAGTGGCTCATGTGCTTCTGACTTGCACTCTTTATAAAGATTTGAGGAGTGAGGTTCTTACCCCTCTACTATTGTCCATGCTGGGTCTCTCAACCATTGCTACCGTGTCCTTACTTTTAGAAGATCAAGATGATTAGGTTACACCAAAAACTGCAAGGTTTTTAGCGGGGGCAATCAGAATAAGATCTAATATTTGATTGTTGCTATAAACCCCCAAAATATATTTTCTAAGCTTTAACCTCTATCTTCAGTACATCTTCTTTTATTGCTATGGCTAGTGGCTGACGCAAATAAAGATTCCATCTATCTGATCTCTGCACTTTAAGCGGGAGAAAAGCTGCGTTCGCAGAGCTCGCCGACCCTCAGCTCTCCAAGGTCTCCCGCGCGCTCGGAGGATGTCTGTGGCGCTCTTCCCAAGTTCAAGTGCAAGGCTGAAGTGCGCCTTTAAGGGGCAGGAGCGCGCGGGGGCCAGCCTACTAGAGGGAGGAGGAGGAAGCTGCCGTATGTCTGCGCCCTCTGAGCCGGCTTCTCACTTTCGCGTCCTCGCTGCGCTTGCCATGTGGGTGTACGCGCTCGTGGGCGCGCTCCTCCTCCTGGGCATTTGGAGAGCTCTGGGCACCCGCAGCGCCTCTTCCAACCCTTTCCGGGCAGATTCCAGGCGGCCGCCCGCGCCTCTGGTGACCGACAAAGATGCGCGCAGAAAGGTCCTCAAGCAAGGTAGCCACCGGCCAGCCCCAGCTAGCCAGCCCCGGCCGGCGTGGGGCGCTGGCAGGCTGGCAAAGGGAGCTGCTGGGTGGGTGGGTGGGGGTCAAGTGGCGCGTGAACGATGCCCAGTGGTGCTGGGCAGCGCGGGAGTACTTAACTGCACTCGCCGTGCCAGCCTATGCATGTTTACTCCAGAGTAAAGTCCGCGTTTACTCTCGCGTAATTCGTGCAGGCTAAGAGAAGGACTCCTGCTGGTTTCTGTTGCTTAGTGCCCTGTTGAGTTCAGTTCTTGCTTTGTGTGCCAAAGTTCATCAATCTGGGCATTCCAGGGAAAAGATCTGGGTTAGAGGTGCAAAAAATCCTTCTCCGTTGCCCCCTGGCACTTACTGGGCTCTGACTAGTGCAGACTTCTCCCCTTGCACAGGCGTAGCCAGGAATTTTTGTCGGGGGGGGGGGCATGGGTCAGGCCTTTTGATTGGGGGGGCGGAGAGAGAACCTCAGTTAGCTATGTATTTTTATTGATTTTTGTTGGTGGGGGGCAGCTTTCCCTCCCTGCCCTCGCTTGGCTGCCCCCACATCCCTTTGTCTCACTTTGACCTTAAGTGCCCAACACTTTCCCCCACAAGCATCCCCCTTCACTCCTATCATCTGACACCCTTCCTTAAATCCTTAGACTGACATCCTGTCTTGTCTCAAATCCCACACATGTTTCCAGTCCCTACAGGTCACAGGCCTCCCTTGGCCTGCTTTACATGAGCCCCTGGACCTTTTCTCTCCCAGTTTGTCAGCACCCCCCACTTTCCAAATGTTTCCTGGCCTTCCAAGTGTGCCAGGGACTCTCCCAGATTACCACCATGGTGTTCAGGTACGACTTAAGGAGTGGGAGCACTCTGGAGCCGTCCTTTAGGGTGGAGGAAGTAGCAGCATCCCTGCTAGTGCCTTCAATATCCAACCTCCAAACCTCTGCAGCACTTCAGGGATTAAAATGGTGGGTGGTCCTGTTCCCCTCCTCCTTGCCATTTCCACAGCTTTCATCATTCAGAGCACCACCAAACACGGAGGCCCAATTTGGCCAGGCTCCCCTGCCTTTGCAGTCAATGTCATCATTTCCTGCTGGTGGCCAAGGTCCTGTGCTTATACAACCATCACCCCAGTCAGCCGATTGCTGAACTCTTGCCCAACCCTGTTCATACCACATGGGAGAATGATACCAGACTGATGCCAGGTGATTGAGAAATGGATAGCCCTGCCTAGCTGTCAATAATCCCTGGGGTTTGGGGGAGGTCAGGCTCTTGCCTGCTCTCTGAATCTGGCCCTTCTCCTGCCCTGTCCCGCGCCCTCCAGTTTAGGAGAACTAATCACATTGACCCCAGAGTTCAGTCTACTGTCAGTTTGTTTCAGTGAGGCAAAAAAATGCACACCAAGAACAAAACATCCCATGCGTTCAACTGTGTGCTCAGTGAGCACAAAGAGAGAGAGAGCTTTTAATGAGTGGGCTGGTGCTATGCTGTTTTTATTGTAATTATCTGTATGTTTTTAATAGAGTTTTATTTTTAGCTCTACGAAAATTTAATTATTGGGGTTTTTTTCCTATGTTTTCAGCTGTTCTTATTTTTATCTGTATGCCGCCTTGTGTTCCTATCAGGGGAAAAGGAGGGGTATAATTAAATTTATATTTTATGATATACATTATACACGTATTGACATATGCATGTTGAGCTCTTTCATGAGATGAGGGATCCTGGTTGGCCTCGTGTGGAAGATATGTAGGGCCCTTTTCATGGTTGCCAAATGACACAGCCAGCAGATGTGTGTCTAGTCCGTATGTCGGCATCAGGCGCCAACTCCAAGCCCCACTTATCTGGCCCTCAGAACTCTCCCCTGTCCTTGCTTTGCGCCTCAAGGGATTTTGCCTTGCTGGACTATGTCCTGGGAGTCTTAGAATGCTTCTTGCTTGTTCTGGGTGGAGGGTGGAGAAAGGGAGGAGGAAATGTGGCCCTCAGGCTGAAAAATGTTCTCCACCCTTGGATTAGTGTGATGTAGAAATCAGAAGAAATGGAGGCAGTGAGAGATTTTACTTTCTTGGGCTCCATGATCACTGCAGAAGGTGACAGCAGTCACGAAATTAAAAGACGTCTGCTTCTTGGGAGAAAAGCAATGACAAACCTAGACAGCATCTTTAAAAGCAGAGACATCACCTTGCCAACAAAGGTCCGTATAGTTAAAGCTATGGTTTTCCCAGTAGTGATGTATGGAAGTGAGAGCTGGACCATAAAGAAGGCTGATCGCCAAAGAATTGATGCTTTTGAATTATGGTGCTGGAGGAGACTCTTGAGAGTCCCATGGACTGCAAGAAGATCAAACCTATCCATTCTGAAGGAAATCAGCCCTTAGTGCTCACTGGAAGGACAGATCCTGAACCTGAGGCTCCAATACTTTGGCCACCTCATGAGAAGAGAAGACTCCCTGGTAAAGACCCTGATGTTGGGAAAGATGGAGGGCACAAGGAGAAGAGGACGACAGAGGACAAGATAGTTGGACAGTGTTCTCAAAGCTACCAGCATGAGTTTGACCAAACTGCAGGAGGCAGTGGAAGATAGGAGTGCCTGTCATGCTCTGGTCCATGGGGTCACGAAGAGTCGGACATGACTAAACAACAACAAGAAATCAGAAATCAATGGCTGTGTAGTTCTCCCCCAAACAGTGGACTAGCTACCATTCTTAAGCAGCTGCCTAAACAGGAATGAGGAAGGTTTTATATAATCTGGTTAAATTAACTGCAGCTAGTGCCTTGTAAAACAGACATGATGTGCCGCAGGTGGTTTTTACCTTTCGGTTGTCGCTTCAAATTAATGGAAATACAGCCAGCAGGCAAGGCGTATGAAACTCCGATATGGATCAATCATGCATATATAAAAGCTAAACGCTGTTTTACCAGAGTCATCGGTTCTCACCCTTTGTCAGCTGATCCATAAGGCCTTCGCCTAACAATCAAGATCGGTGACAAAATTACGAGGTCCTCGGTGCCTTTCTTTTTAAGATAATTTTGTACATTGCACAACTTTCAGGAGGGGGGAATCTTGCAAGATTTCCAGCTCATCTGGGGTATTTTTACCTTTGAAACAAATCTTTTTTTAAAAAAATGTGAACAATAGGAAGCTGTCATGGGCAGAATCAGACCAGTGCTACATCTAGTTCAGTACAGTCATACCTCGGAAGTCGAACAGAATCCATTTCGGAAGTCCTTTCAACTTCCGAAACATTCAGCTTCCAAAGCACAGCTTCTGATTTTTTTATGGTTTCTTCACTGCCTCCAAGCTGTTTGCAAACACCTGCTGCATCTGCAACAGTTACCTGAGCAGGGCCTCTTCTGCTGCAGCATAGGAACTAGCCTATCTACAATGATGCCGTAGGGAACAGGAGTTGTTCATGCCTTTTGTTTCTCTTTCTCCTCCAGGCTTCTCCAAGGACAAAGTTCCTGGAAGTCTGGATGCCATTGTCATTGGAAGCGGTTATGGGGGCCTCGCGGCGGCTGTGATGCTCTCTAAAGCTGGGAAGCGCGTGCTGGTCTTGGAGCAGCATGGGAAGGCAGGGGGCTGCTGCCATACCTTCAACGAGAAAGGTTTTGAGTTTGACGTGGGTAAGGTGACCTAGTCAGGCTGGGAATGGGCTGGAGCAGTTATGACTACATATATATATCCTTGGACTTGTAACGAGGATCTTGCTTGTACTCCCAGTACATTTCCGAGCACAATTCAAAGTGTTGGTGCTGACCTTTAAAGCCCTAAACGCCCTCGGCCCAGTATACCTGAAGGAACATCTCCATCCCCATCATTCGGACACTAAGGTCCAGCTCTGAGGGCCTTCTGGCGGTTCCCTCCCTGCGAGAAGTGAGGTTACAGGGAACCAGGCAGAGGGCCTTCTCGGGAGTGGCACCTTCCTTGTGGAATGCCCTTCCATCAGATGTCAAGGAAAAAACAACTATCTGACATTTAAAGACATCTGAAGGCAGCCCTGTTTAGGGAAGTTTTTAATGTTTGATGTTTTATTGTGTTTTAATATTCTGTTGGGAGCTGCCCAAAGTGACTGGGGAAACCCAGCCAGATGGGTGGGGTATAAATAAATTATTATTATTATTATTATTATTATTATTATTGTTGTTGTTGTTGTTGTTGTTGTTGTTGGCTTTATATGACCTCTGAATGGAACCAGTACACTGCATTTTGCACCAGTTGGTTTTCCCAAATCATCTTCAAGGACGGCCCCATGTACAATACATTGCAGCAGTCAAATCAGGAGTTTATCAGAGCTTGGAGTACAGTAGGACTGGCTTTGGGTCTTGGTTCAGAAACTGCAGCTAGCGCAGAATACTTTGACTTGTGGGAGCATCTTCCCAGCAACAGGTAAAAACAGCACTGAATGCTCTGCAATGGCTGCCAATGTGACACCAAGCCAGATTGAAAGTGCTTGTTTTGATATAAAAGGCAGCTCAGGACCCAGATACCTGAAAGACCACTTGCTGCTTGATATACCTCCTTAGACTTTGGGGCCTTTGGCACAGTGCTGTATGGCAAGCAGTGCCTCCTGAGAGGGCATTCTCAGTAGTGGCACCCCAACTCTGCTCTTCCTTCACATCTGTGAGTAGCACCATCACTTAATGGAGTTTCAAAACAAAGTAAAAACGCAGCTCTTCACCCAAAGGTGCTGTGCCTCAGTTGGATGATATGGTTGCATTGCTAATATATTTTCTATTTTTACAGACAATAAGTTTGCAATGTAGCTATAGCATCCAGTTCAAATGTTTGAAGGTGCATTCTGTGATTTGAATGAAACACTGCTTGATTGTTCCTTGTTTTGCAATCGTGTGGAAAATGAAAACGCTGTTATAAATAATTTAAATTTTAAAAATTAGAACATTAAAACTAAAACAGGTCTTGCATGGTATCTAGCACAGGGCTGGGATACCTCAGGTTCGGAGGGTCAAATATGTCCCTCAGAACCTTCTCCAGACCATGTGTTCCTCATTGACCCTGCTGGACACATTCCAATTTGCTTATAAAACGAAAAGATCGACAGAGGACGCTGTGGCGATTGCCCTCCATGCCGTCCTTGCACATTTGGAGCAGCGGGGGGGTTATGCCAGACTGCTTTTTTTAGATTTCAGCTCGGCATTTAATACCATTCTACCACAGCGTCTGATGTCTAAACTGGAAGATCTGGGGCTTCCGTTATCACTTTGTGGGTGGATATTGGACTTTTTGTCAGACCGCTCCCAGAGGGTTCGGTTGGGCCCTTATACCTCTAAAATGCTTAAGACTAACATAGGAACACCACAGGGATGCGTACTCAGTCCGCTCCTTTATATTCTCTACACGTACGATTGTGTCGCTGCTCACCCTAGTAATAGGGTTGTCAAATTTGCAGATGACACAACCGTGATTGGGCTCATCCCTGAAAGGGAGGGTGAAACGCACTATAGAGATGAGGTGGAGCGGCTGACAGAGTGGTGCAGAGCTAACAACTTGCTCATAAATACAAGGAAGACAAAGGAGCTTGTGGTGGACTTCAGGAGACAGAAGAGCAATATCCAGCCACTTTTGATTGATGGGGTCTGTGTGGAGAGGGTAACAACGTTCAGATTTTTGGGCATTGAATTACAAGAGGATCTGTCCTGGAGTGTCAACACAAGGGGGCTTGTGAAGAAGGCGCAGCAGAGACTGTACTTTTTGAGAATTCTAAGGAAAAACCATCTTCCACAGAAACTGCTGCTTGCCTTCTATCACTGTGCCATTGAGAGCGTGCTCACTTATGGCTTATGTGTGTGGTACGGAAGCTGTACTACCCAGGACAGGATGGGGTTGTGCAGAGTTGTTAAGGCAGCAGAGAGCATTGTTGGCTGCCCACTCTCCACCTTAGAGCAGATTTATGCCACAAGGTGCCATAGGAAGGCACTGGACATAGTAAAAGATCCATCGCATCCTGGTCACTGTCTCTTCGAGCTCCTGCCGTCGGGACGGAGATACAGGACGATGAAGACAAGAACGAGCCGTCTTAAGAACAGCTTCTTCTCCAGAGCGATCTCAGCCCTGAATGGGAAGCCTGGACTTTGAAAGTCATCTAATCTTCCTTGCTGTACTATACTGTATTGTTTTAATTAGTGTTTTTATGGAGCAGTCGAGTAATTTCGTTGTCCCTGAGAGGGGGCAATGACAATAAAGATATTATTATTATTATTATTATTATTATTCACACCCCAAATATGTTTGGCTGGAATCATAGAATTGTAGAGTTGGAAGAGACCCTGAGGATCATCTAGTCCAGGGTTCAGCAACTTAAGGCCCATGGGCCGGAAGCAACCCATGGAGGTTGTTTGATGCTTGGTTCCCCTGAACCAAGCTGACCACTCGCGTGCTGCGGTAAACTGGTGCAGCACACCACGGGGACTCACTTCTGCAGTGCCGGAAATCACATCTGTGCAGACGCCGGAAATCTCGGGCGTGCACACAATCTGGCCCACGGAGAGATCTCCGCGGGGCCAATCCAGCCCAGGCAAGATAAACCTTACTGACCCATTCTAGTCCAACCCCCTGCAATGCAGGAATACGCAGCCATCCCATGCAAACCTGCAACCTTGGCTTTATCAGTGCCGTGCTCTAACCAGCTGAGCTATCCAGGCATATGTATGCTTGAACTCGGACAATAAGTAACCAAACAAACCCCTGTGTTGCAAAGAGAACGTCAGCAATGTCTAGGAAACACGATGACCATGTACATACGCAATAGACAATCTTTTATAGAATTCCTTCAAACCATAACAAGTACAAAATGAAATCTTTAGTCTCAAAGTCTCTGAAAATCTTTAAATGAAGCGAGGTATCAGACTTTGTGTGATGAAAGACAAGCTGTGAAGCTTTGTGTATTCAGCAAATATGATGTCCAACACTGAACAGTGATTCCGGATATTGACTACTGTTTCGTAGAATTCTTCGCCAGCGTGGTGGGAGGATATAGAATTGCTTCATAAACCCATCTTATTTTGAATGAATGTATGTAAATGAAAATATCAAATGCTGTGGAACAGTGCTCATGTAGTAATGTAGTCATTACTACATGATATTTTGCTGGTATTTTATTAAGCTGGTTCATTTTATTTATTTAACAAAATGTATATGCCGTAAAATCTCTAAGCAGTTTAGAGAAATATCTCATCCAAATACCAGGTCCTAAAATTTAGGAGCTAATCTGTTGCTATTGTTCTTTCACTATAACACTTCGTGGGTTTTCTTCCAGGGATCCATTACATAGGGCGAATGCAAGAGAATTCTTCCCAGCGCATGATTATTGACCAACTCACGGATGGCCAGCTCCAATGGGCCCAGATGGACTCTCCCTTTGATACGGTTATTCTGGGAGAGCCTGACAACTGCAAGAGGTATTACCTATACAGTGGGAAGAAGAAATATACCGAAGGCCTAAAGAAACAATTTCCTGGCGAAGAAGCTAATATTGACAGATTTGTGACACTTATAAAGGTAATCCTTTTAAAAGTGGTTCTGGTGAAAGGCCTCTTAAACTGGCTATCGAGTCTTAATTGGTTTACATTAATAAGGGGTTTTTTTAACCAAAAAAAAACCCAGTTTAAATGTATATACTATATAATTAATTAAATCTATCCTTTATTAGGCATAGCAAACCACACATTATCATACACCATATACAAATTGTGCAAAATACGAGCTCAACATAACAAGGTTTGTCCCAGTAAGATCTTTAACTCCAGGAAAAAAACCAATTTGCATAAATAATACAATACAACATTACCACATCACCAATCAATTAAGAACCACTAGATCTCTTTATAATGGCCCAGTCTTTCTACATGGACAGCACTAAAAAATTCAGCCACTATTAAAGTAATTTGATCATTCCTGTCCGAGAGCAGGTCCTGAACCATTGGTAGCATAGAATTGAGCCTATTGTGTTGTAAGGCCTCTAATAATTTTCTTCTGGCATAAATGCCAAAATCACAAGAAGAAAAGAAAATGTGCTCCAAAGTATCAGGTTCCTGTTTACTACATTTGCAGAGACGCTCTGATTCTGGGAGAGCTAAATATCTTCCTCTTACTATCTTCGAGGGAAACATTAAATCTGGCTAACATAAACAGCCTGCACAATTCATGACTCTTCAGATTTGTCATGTATCCCTTTTGAAAATCTCTACACAAAGGGAGATTGAAATAGAGAGGAGAGCAAGTGCTCTGCTTTGCAACCTCGAGAGTGGAGAGAACACTTTTTTCCTGTAAGATTCTTCCTGATAATTTCCCAAATATCTTTGGGGTCAGAATTTTCAAAGTCAGTTAGATTAAGCCCTATCGAGTTCAATTTTCTCCTACAAATCAATGATAAATTGTAATTACATTATATACTATATAAATGTAGTACATTTCTTCCAAGTTGCTCAAGGCAGTGCACACATGGTTCTCCCTTCCCCATTTTATCCTCAGAACAACCCTGTTTGGTAGGCTGAGCTGAGAGACAGTGAGTGTACCTAAAATCACCCAGTAAGCTTCATGTGCTTTGCTGTTTCGCTCTCCAGCCACTTCCTTGTGCTTAGCAGAACAAAATGCTAAAATTCTCAGTCCTTGTGCTTGTAACACTGATGTTGTCGTCTTTTAAATTTTGTTCAGTTTTTAACAATTTAACAGTGTGTAACACTTATACATTCTCGATCTAGATAACACAGAAACAAATAAGAAACATTTCTGATGGAAATATTATATAATAGTACAGTGGTACTTCAGTTTTCAAATGTACAGTCATACCTCGGGTTAAATATGCTTCGAGTTGAGCGCATTCGAGTTGCGCTCCTTGACAACCCGGAAGTAACGGAGCACATTACTTCCGGGTTTCACCGCTTGCGCATGTGCAGACGCTCAAAATGACGTCATGCGCAGAAGCGGCGAAAAGTGATGCGCACGTGCGCAGACATGCCATCGCTAGTTACGTTTACCTCTAGATGTGAACGGGGCTCCGGAACGGATCCCGTTTGTATCTAGAGGTACTACTGTAATCCATTCCGGAAGACCGTTCGAGTTCTGAAACGTTCAAAAACCAAAAACTCAGCAGCTGGCAGCTAGACCTCAGAATCTTGCACTCAGCAGAAGCCCTGTGGCATGTTAGACATCCAAGGTGTCTTTGTATTGGCAATAAGTTATATGAAATCAAAATACGGAATAGACAGGAGGTTGGGTCTTTAGTGTTAAGACCAATTTATGTCTTATTGTTTGTTAAGAAAATTCTGTGTCGATTGCTATTTCTGTGTGTACCGTATTTTTCGCTCTATAAGACACACTTTTTCCCCTTCAAAAATTAAGGGGAAATGTGTGTGCGTCCTATGGAGCGAATGCAGGCTCCTTGGCTTCAGCGATAGCAACGCGAAGCCTCCTAAGTGCAGAGGGAGAGCTCCCCCTGCGCTCCGGAGGCTTCGCGTTGCTTTCGCTGAAGCCGCCTGAAGCCCCCGGAGTGCAGCGCGAACTCCCACTGCGCTCCGGGGGCTTCAGGCGGCTATCTGCAAGCCTTCGGAGCGCAGTAGGAGTTCCCGCTGCGCTCTGAAGGCTTGCGGATAGCCGCCTGGAGAGCGAGAGGGGTCGGTGCACACCGATCCCTCTTGCTCTCCAGGCTTCGCTTCGCTGGAGAGGCGCTGCACAGTTTTCCCTCTCTGCGCAACGCCCCTCAGGGAAGCAGGAGGAGAAATGGAAGGGGCTCCATTTCTCCTGCCGCTTCACTGAAGGGGCGCTGAGCAGAGAGGGGGAGATTTTTTTTTTCCTGTTCTCCACCTCCTATGGTCTGGTGCGTCCTATAGAGCGAAAAATACGGTAATTTGGTGTTTGTGTTTTCTCTTTTTTCTTTTCTTGCTGTATCAATAAATTTTTTTTTAAAAAGGCATCTTTATAAACTGAAGCATTTACTCTGGGTTTACAGCGTTCGTAAACCGAAATGTTCATCAACGGAGACGTTCAAAAACCGAGGTGCCACTGTATAGCTATTTAGTTAACATCAAGAAAAGAAAACAAAAAAGAGAGAAAGCAGGGAAGGGAGAGCAGGGAAGGGGAAAAACAAGAAGAGAGATGAAGGATCTGTTTGTTGAAAATCAGACAACATTTCTTATGTATGTTCATTAGCATTAAGACAGAGGTCTTCTGCTGCCTCTGAGATTTGTGCCTCACTGTTTTTCCTTCTTTCTCTGCCCCTCCACCTTGCAGAAAACTGCCAGAGGGAGCACCCACATGGGGATTCTGAAAATGCTCCCGATGCCCTTGGTCTGGTTTGTGAACCGCACTGGCCTGCTGGCCTGGATCTCTCCTTTCTTTAGAATGTCAGTCAAAAGCCTTTCAGAAGTGGTGGCTGAGTTGACATCAAATGCAGACCTGAGAGCAGTCTTCAGTTATATCTTCCCTACCTATGGTAAGCGATGCCCTTCCCTGCCATCTGAAAGGAGCATACGTTACATAGGGACAGTCCCTTTGCCCTTTCTAAGGAGGCATAAAGGAGCCTTTCCTAGTTTCATCTGGTTGATTAAACTTATAACTTTGGTAATAGAGACGGGGACGCAGGTGGCGCTGTGGGTTAAACCACAGAGCCTAGGACTTGCCGATCAGAAGGTTGGCGGTTTGAATCCCTGCGACGAGGTGAGTTCCCATTGCTCGGTCCCTGCTCCTGCCAACCTAGCAGTTCAAAAGCACATCAAAGTGCAAGTAGATAAATAGGTACCGCTTCAGCGGGAAGGTAAACGGTGTTTCCATGTGCTGCTCTGGTTTGCCAGAAGCAGCTTAGTCATGCTAGCCACATGGCCTGGAAGCTGCATGCCGGCTCCCTTGGCCAATAAAGCGAGATGAGCGCCGCAACCCCAGAGTCGGTCACAACTGGACCTAATGGTCAGGGGAACCTTTACCTTTTAATGGAGACAGGAGGTTACTCATCTGAGAGAGTAAAAGTGGCATGATCCTGACTATTATGTGGGATACAGTCATCAAAGGTTCTCAGGCAGGGTAGAAGGAGAAAGAACTTGCCCACGTGAAGACCACCTGGTGGAAACCCTCACACATATGGTTCTTAATTGTAAACTATATGCAGATCTCCGTCAGCAATTTCTAGATCAACTCTGCATCCCCAAATGGAAACCAGAGTTGGAGGTCATACATTTTCTATTACTGGGGAATGATCAGGAGCTCACCAAGTTAGCGGCTAAATATCTCTATTTGGTTTTTTGCCGTCGAAATACACTGCAGACGTCTGATCTCCCTGGAGACCTAGAGATGTGACGATAGACTGCTCTGCCTCCTTTCTTTTAGCAAATGTTTTGTGCCACTGGGGAAGTGGTAATTCTGTATTGATTTGTTTTGGATGTTTGGATGTGATGCCAATAAAAGGTTTGATGATGATGATGATGATGATAAAGGAGCCTCTTCTATGCATGGGTGGAACTAGACAATGAAGAGAATATCAACACGGCAGCCGCTGATATCAAGAGTCTTGGGTCTCCTCCTTGCCCTTGTACCGTCCAGTAAAAATCAAAAGTATTACTTGCTGTTGTGTTGAGTTTCCCTGGGCCTACAAATGACAGCCTATGAAGTGTAGAAGAGGGGGAGAAGCCTAGCATGATAACCTCCTGTCATATGTTGAAATTGACCCTATGTCACCAGCAGAGATGGAACAAAGAGACACAGTGGCAGCCGTGTGTAATGAACATGGGAAGCTAGTTCATCAAGCTCAGTATTGTCTCACTGTTGGTGCCTCTCCAAGATCTCAGGCAAAGGTCTTTGACTTCACCTTCTGTCTGATCCTTATTTTAACCAGGGTGCAGGCTGGGGGTTAAACTTAGGACCTTCTGCATGCATGCAAAGCATGTGCTCTGTCAATCCACTCTTGATAGATTCAAAGAACCACTGGATTTAGCTTACACAGGATGAGATGAATGGAAAACAGTTTATTCTGGGAGATCCTGACAACTGCAGGTTTGATTGTTTGGTTGCAACTGTTTGTTTGTTTGTTTGTTTGATTGCAACTGTTTGATTTAGCAGACAGGATGAGACGAAATGGATTATAAAAATGTTCATGCAAGTTACTTGCAATTTATTGCTGAGATGGAATAGTAACCAGCTTAAGACCTTGACATATGCAAAGATGAGCAAAACATTGTGATTAATGGAATCTACGAAAAGCACAGTAGCTGTTGAAGCCATAACATGCTTGGTTTCATTTTGAGAAAGATGCTGATAGGAATTAAGTTTCTGATATGAGACCTCTTCTGGCATTCAGAGTATATATATGTGCGGGAAAGCTGTGTGCAAAGAATTTTTTTTCACCTTTTGTTTACACAGTTTCAGTTCTTTTGCTTTGTCTTACAGGGGTGATTCCTGCAGAGTGCAGCTTCCCTTTGCACGCCATCCTTGTCGATCACTTTTTGGAAGGTGCCTGGTACCCTCAAGGAGGTTCCAGTGAAATTGCATTTCACTCCATCCCCATCATTGAACGCGCCGGAGGGGCTGTCCTCACCAAAGCACCTGTGCAGAGCATCTTGGTGAACTCGCAAGGAACAGCCTGTGGTGAGTTGCTGACTGGATAGAGCTCTCTGTAAGAGTCATCGTGATATGTGGCTAAGGTACCAGGCTTATAAGTCAAGCTCCTGGTTCAAATATAGACTCTGCCATGAATTAGCTCAATTATCTCAGGTAAGCTTCTCAGCCTTGTACCCTCCCCATTTCCGACATGAGGATAATACTGATCTGTCCTACAAGGTTATTATTGTAAGGATTATAACAAGGTGATATTATGATATGAATGCTAATGTGCTATATAAATATGCGTTTAAGTCTTAATAATGTTATCTGTTCTCTCCAAGCGCTTGGCATAGATAGACCCACTTTGCAAGTAACACTAAGCCCCATATTCCTCAAATGCAGAGCTGTTTCTTTTCTGCTGCAGTTCAGCTTCCAACAACAACAACAAATTATTCATCTCGCGGTGTGATATGGTGAAATTTTACGTAATTAATTGCAAAATTAATTTCATATGGATTGCATTATTCCACACCATTTATTTCAGTGCCAAGGAAACTCAGCAAATGGGGAAAGGGGAAGAGGAGACTCTTAGCTTCCTAAGAACTAAGGGGATAAAGGATCCTGCCAAAGCTCTTCCCACCCACATTAAACTTCCTTAAAGACATATAAGCTGCTTACCTGCTTAAACCCTCCCTTTTAATTACACTGACCCTCCCGTGTTAGTGGAAATAATATCTGTATTTTTTATAAATATCCTCCAGCGTGCAATACATCTACAAAATATGGCTGATAACATGACTTGCCTTGCAAGGTTGCTGTAAGAATTAATGGAAACCCTTGCAACATTTAAGGCCAACCCCCAAAAAAACCTTTTTAAAAAGTACCTCGTTACCCATCAGTTTCTAGCTTCTACCTAGAAATGGTCGTTTGTTGATACTTCCCTGCGACCAGCAGAAAACGATTCCTCCATTTTTCTTGTTTAGAGAAATCTAAAAGAAGTGTTTTATGGACTATATACATTTTTGCCTCTTTCAGGTGTAAGTGTAAAACAAGGTCAAGATCTTGTTAACGTCTATGCTCCTGTTGTGATTTCTGATGCTGGCATCTTTAACACCTATGAGCAGCTCCTGCCAAAGGAATTGCGAGCTTTGCCAGGTAAGAGGACACAGGACAGTTTGTGCTTCCACTATTGTAGATGTATGATGAACTTGTAATTTTGTGTGTGTGTGTGTGAGAGAGAGAGAGAGAGAGAGCATAAAATGTAGACTTCTTTGCCAGTTTTCATACCACAGGGTGGGTGCACACACACACACACACACAAAGAGAGTTTTGTAATTCCAGTATTATACTGCCAGTAACTACAATTTGCCTTTGTGGGTTTTGTTTCATTTTTTAGAAACACTACATATCCTAAAGACGTAAGAGATCAAAATATACAATCCTCAACTAATTGTGTCCTATGATTCAACTGCTAGGAGGAGCTTGCATTTGTGTGTGTGTGTGTGTGTGTGTGTTCTTAGCCCTGAATGTAGCATAGCTGGTAAATGTTGCTTTCCCTAAGCTTTCCCATAGTAGACTTTTGTTGTTGTTGGGCTCGTATCAGCCCCAGACAACTAGGGATAATGGGAGTAGTGATTTACCATCTGGAGGGCCGCTCTTAAAACAATAAGACATTCTTGTCTGTCTTCTCAAGCCTTTTGTTCCTTCCGTCCTCTTTTATACTATACTGTAAGCCCAGGGGTTGCTTGACTTAAGACTGTTGTTTTCCTCCAGTTTTCCTGTCTAAAACAGCTGTTGCTTGGATTCTTAACTCGGCTTCCCCTATCCCTCCTTACATCCCTCTGTTCCTCTTTGGGCAGGTGTTCAGAACCAGCTCTCTAGGATAGATCATGGCGTCGGAGGATTCTGTGTCTTCATAGGACTGAAAGGTTCCAAGGAAGAACTGGGATTGGAAGCCAAAAACTACTACATCTACCCACACAACAACCTCAATGAAGCGTAAGTGGCAGCAGCTGAGAACTCCACTGGTTTGCGGTGGTTTGGTTTTGTCTTTTAAAAACGGCAATACAAGTTAATCCAGCAGGGCTCTTCTTAAAGTAAGTTGTGTTCAGAGGGCAAATCGGTGAAGAATGCAGCCAGAAGTTCAAGGCATGAAATCTTAGTGCACCAATTCAAATTAGAACTTGTCAGTAAAGGTAAAGGTATCCCTGACCGTTCGGTCCAGTCGCGGACAACTCTGGGGTTGCAGCGCTCATCTCACTTTATTGGCCAAGGAAGCCGGCGTACAGCTTCCAGGTCATGTGCCCAGCATGACTAAGCTGCTTCTGGTGAACCAGAGCAGCACATGGAAACGTCGTTTACCTTCCCGCCGGAGCGGTACCTATTTATATACTTGCACTTGACATGCTTTCGAATTGCTAGGTGGGCAGGAGCAGGGACCGAGCAATGGGAGCTCACCCCGTCACGGGGATTCGAACCGCCGACCTTCTGATCGGCAAGCCCTAGGCTCTGTGGTTTAAACCACAGCGCCATATCCATTTAGTTTCTTTAGCTGCTGTACCCACAGCCCCTTCTCTTTGATCTTATATGTAGATAAAGCGCCAAAAACAACCTTGTACATTGGCTCTGAACTCAAGCATGCAAAATACACATGAGTGTATTTGGGTTTAATGTTCACGTCTTTTTCTACTGGCTCAACCAAACTTTTTTCTTTTTCTTAAAAAAGAAAAAAACAACTGACCAGGAATATTCAGAATTACAATCTGTTCACAGGTGAATGTTTTGGATCTTGGTGCAAAATGTGGCTCAGATCAGCACAATGGATTTGGCCTTTACCTCAGGAAAGATTGTGGTCAGGGCTTGAAAAGAGACACTGGCAACTAAAAGTTTTGGCCTAGCTAGCCAGAAATCATAGATATTAGAAACTATGCCACCTTTAACTGTTCATATATATATATATTTTCCTCCAGCCTTAAAAGAGATGGTAAGATAAAGTAGAATAATACAGTGAAAGAAATGAATGTATGTAATGGGAAAATGCAGAAATAATTATATATACATACACACACACACACACACACACACACACTATAATACAAAAGTGACACTTTAATTAAAGTTTTATGAATCAAAGCTCAGGCAAAGTTTTCCTTCTTGATAGGTTCACTTCTTACATTAATTCTTCAAGAGAAACTGCTCCAGAAAAGATTCCTTTCCTGTATATTGGATCCTCGTCAGCAAAGGACCCCCTGTGGGAAAAGAGATTCCCAGGTATTTGAACAAGTGGTTCAACTTTCTTCTTTTTTAAAAGGGATGGCGGGGGAGAGAGAAGATTTGGGAATTTGGGGCTCCAGGAAGGCAAGTTGTAGCCCTTGGCTTAATTTCATGCATGTGACCAGGAGGGAGGAAAAGGTAATAACAGTAATACAGTGGTACCTCGCAAGACGAAATTAATTCGTTCTGCGAGTTTTTTCGTCTTGCGAATTTTTCGTCTTGCGAAGCACGGATACCCTGGGTATTAACGGTTTTAAGAAAAAGGAAACAAACTTGCAAGACGTTTTCGTCTTGCGAAGCAAGCCCATAGGGAAATTCGTCTTGCGAAGCAACTCAAAAAACAAAAAACTCTTTCGTCTTGCGAGTTTTTCGTCTTACGGGGCATTCGTCTTGTGAGGTACCACTGTAATCTATTACTTATACCCCGCCCATCTGGCTGGGCCTCCCCAGCCACTCTGGGCAGCTCCCAACAGAATATTAAAAACACGACAAAACATCAAACATTAAAAACGTCCCTAAACAGGGCTGCCTTCAGATGTCTTCTAAAAGTCAGATAGTTGTTTCACCGCTGTGGCCCTGAGGGAATGTGGACCTCAGCATAAAAACAGTTTCCGGCCCCTAATAGAAGACTGGCCTGCTGGATATCTGGCCAATGGTCCATCTAGTCCAGCATCCTCTTCTCACAGTGACCAGTCAGATGCCCATGGGAAGCTTGCAAGCGGGACATGAGCACAACAGTGCTCTTCCCATCTGGTATTCCCAGCAATTGGCATTTGGGGGCATTTACAGGACCGCCTCTCCTGGTCTGCCCCGCAGAGGACCTTAAGGTCCATGGATAATCATAGTTTAGAGGTCCCGGGCCCTAAGGAAGTCAGATTATCCTCCACCAGGGCCAGGGCCTTCTCAGTGATGGCTCTGACCTGGTGGAATGCTCTGTTCCATGAGACCAGGGCCCTGCAGGATTTAACTTCCTTCCACAGGGCCTAAGACGGAGCTATTCCGTCTGTCATTCAATTTGAACTTAGCCTGATCTTTTATTCCCCTTCCTTCCCTCCCACTCCCCTTGTATGGAGATTACCCACTCTGGGATCCCACAGCTAATTCTCCCCTGGTCTCCTCGCTGGCCCAAATAGGACTAATTTAGCCAGCTAGCCCTGGTGATCATCTAATGTTAATCGAATGGATTTCTCCCCAAATTGATTTTTGAATTCTGAATTTATTGTTATTCACTTTTTATACTGTATTTTATGCTGTTTTTTGTTGCATCAATTAAGTGTTTTAAATCTGTTGTTAGCCGCCTTGAGCCCGGTTTTCTGAACTGGGAAGGGTGCGGTATAAATAAAAATTTATTATTATTATTATCGTGCCTCTCAGCCACGGAGGTAGAGCACAGCCATCGTGGCTAGCAGCTGTGGCTGGCCTTCTCCTCGATGAATTTGTCTGAACCCCATTTAAAGCCATCCAAGTTGGTAGCCATCGCGGCTTCCTGTGGGAGGGATTTGCAACGTTTAACTGTGCCCTGCATGACTTTCTTTTTATCCATCCTGTTTTGCTTCAGTCTGGGTTTGATCCAGGATGGTGGGCGTATGAGCCAGAGACATGGTCATGAACAAGCTGGAGATCAGATTATCAGATCAAGGAAACGAGAGCTGATAGCAGGAGGCCTGCTCAAGGACAGGCTGGAGGCACTGGCGGAGGAAGGGGTGGGTGGTGAGTGCGGTCCGCCCCGGGTGTCATACCTGAAGGGGGTGACATCACTGCCCCGCCGCCTGGGATGCTAGCCCCGCCCCCGCGGGCGGCTAGCCCATAGCTGTCAACTTACAGATTTGAAAATAAGGGACCAGCAGCCTCGAAAATAAGGTATCAGCAGCCAAAATAAGGGATTTTCAGGGCACAGGTATGTTCAGCTTCTGAGCCCCTCCGAGCCAAAGGCAGAAAGCCCAGCCAGCAGCCAAACAAAGCCTCAAGCGGTGGTTCCCACAGTGCAGCAACCCAGAAAAGGGGATGCAGTAAGGAAAACCACCGTCACCTCTCTGCTGGGAAGCGCTGAGCAAAGGCGAGTCCCCAGGCAACGCAGCCGATTTGATCAGCACAAGGCATGCAAGCTCCACCCCCCAGTCGTTCTTAGACTCCTTATTGGGTGAGCAACGCAGCCAAGCAACACAGCCAGCAGGGAGGGAGGGAGAGGAGCTGCTTCCTTTGAAACCCGGGAAATTTAAGGGACATCATCAATAAGGGACAGCAGCGGGACACGGCGCTGGGATAAGGGAGTTTCCTGCCAAATAAGGGACGGTTGACAGCTATGGGCTAGCCCCACCCCTGTGCACTGCTCCGGGTGCCGGAGCAGCTAGCTCCACCTCTGGCTGGAGGTCAGACAGATACTGGACATAGCTGTCAACCTTCCCTTTTTTGCGGGAAATTCCCTTATTCCAGCGCCGTTTCCCTCTGCTTCCCGCTGCTATCCCGGATTGTTAGATATCCCGTAGACTGTCCCTGGGACAGGTGAGGCTGCTGATCCCTTATTTTCGAGGCTGCTGATCCCTTATTTTCAAATCTGAAAGTTGACAGCTATGATACTGGACTGGATCACTGCAGCAGCATAAAGAGACAGAGTCTGCGTTATTACTCAAAGGGGGAAATTACTCAAACTACCAGCCTAGAGGAGAGTGGCTTTGTAAGCTTTCAGAATATTTAGAATTAGTCAAATTGACAGATATAATAAGACAAAAACCCAAAAGTGAAGTGAAAAAGGAATGGGAGTGTCTAAATGAATACCTTAAAAGTCAAGGTTCGAGGACAGAAATCTGGCTGAGTCTGGAATAACCTTGTGAAGTGAAAGGATAAGAAAGAGGGATTTATATCTGGATGCTAGGATAGAGATGATAAACAGGAAAACAGAAAGGCACAATGAGAGGTAAAGGAGGTGCTGTGGGATTGGTGGAAGTCAATGATTTTTTTCCTTTTAGTGTTTATATTACTAACTTGTAAGATATGGATTTGTTTTTGTTTTGTTTTTGAATGTTGGTTTTTGTGTTTTGTGTACTGTTATTTTTCGATATTTTTTGTGTTGTTGTTGTTGTGTGGAAAATACTAATAAAATTTATTTTAAAATTTTTAAAAACAAAACAAAAAACAAACTACCAGCCTAGAAGAAAGGTTTTTGTAGGGCCTGCTTCCAGCAATCAAGAAGGAAGTTTCTGCATGTGCTATAGAGGAAGTGAGGGGCAGATGGGCCTCAGCCTGGGAAGGTAACCCATCTAGGAGAAGGAAGACTCTGATCCTGAACTTCTGTTGCCTTGTGGAAGAAGAAAAGGCTAAGGAGTAAACCCTATACAAATTCAGAGTCGAGTCCCTAAGGCGGTTGGATGGCGCCTTGGATGCCTCCTTAAGCTGGTGCCAAACATATTAATAAATAAATAATAATAAAATTTTATTTATATCCCTCCCTCCCCAGCTGAAGCCGGGCTCAGAGCGGCTAACAACAATAAAAATAACACAGCATTCTAAAATCAATTCATTCTAAAATCAATTGAGAATCAAATTAATGGCAACCATTGGGCTAGCGTTCTGTGAGGATTACCAAAAGTCAGGCTGTGCCCTGGCCAAAGGCCTGGTGGAACAGCTCTGTCTTGCAGGCCCTGCGGAAAGATGTCAAGTCCCGCAGGGCCCTAGTCTCTTGTGACAGAGCGTTCCACCAGATCGGGGCCACAGCCGAAAAAGCCCTGGCTCTGGTTCAGGCCAGCCTAACTTCTCTGTGGCCCGGGACCTCCAAGATGTTTTTGTGTGAAGCTCTGCTTTCCTTTGGACCACATCAGTGAGAAAGGGGGTCTTATCCTCTGGGCAGCCCAGGAGCTCCAAATGCACCCTGGGAAAATCACTTTGGTGCTGCTGAGGCAGCTTTGTGACTTCGCCCTGGATGAAAACTCTGTTGTTTCTCAAGACGGATGGATTCCAAGAACTGTTTTCTCTTCAAAGAGCTGTAACAGCTGCTGAGAGCATTCAGGCCACTTCTGCAGCCTAGAGGGCAGCCTTGCTGTACGCAGCCTGGCTGTGCCTGTGGTAGAAGAGGCATGATGCCACAGGAAGCCCCAGCGTGAGTCATATCCTCACTCGACACCTTACAAATCTGTGCATATAGGATTGTGAGATGCCCCTTTGTGACAACTACATCGCTAATGAATGGCTTCATATCCCTTTCATTATAGGCAAGTCCACTCTAATTGTCCTGACAGCTGCAAAGTATGAATGGTTTGAGGAATGGAAGGAAGAAAAGGTTTCTAAGAGGGGAGCGGTGTATGAGGCCTTCAAAAACAGTTTTGTGGACAACATAATGGACACGGTTTTGAAGGTTTACCCTCAAATAAAAGATCAGGTAAGACCACTGTTAGTGTGTCAGCAAATGATTCTTATTCTTGTACAAGGATGGTGTCTTCTCTACCTCTTGATGTAGAAGAGAGAGACCCCAATCCAACGTCAACATCAGCCTTTAAGGTAAAGGGGCCCCTGATTATTAGGTCCAGTCGTGGCCGACTCTGGGGTTGCAACGCTCATCTCACTTTATTGGCCAAGGGAGCCAGCATACAGCTTCCGGATCATATGGCCAGTATAACTAAGCCGCTTCTGGCAAACCAGAGCAGTGCACGGAAACGCCGTTTACCTTCCCGCCAGAGCGGTACCTATTTATCTACTTGCATTTTGACGTGCTTTCGAACTGCTAGGTTGGCAAGAGCAGGGACCGAGCAACGGGAGCTCACCCCGTCAGGGGGATTTGAACCGCCGACCTTCTGATCGGCAAGTCATAGGCTCTGTGGTTTCACCCACAGCGACACCCGTGTCCCCTTAAACATCAGCCTTTATAATTTCACATAAGCTGCTCTAAACCTGGTTCCCTTCCAGCTTGACCCCCCTTTTATGCAGAAGTTATATCCCGGTCATAATGTTTGATAAGCAACCTCGTACTTTATTTCTTTGTGGTTTCCATTCCCGTAAGCCCTCTTATTATCTTACAGTTAGCATGCTCTACTTTGATGCTAGGGATGTGCGGGCTACTGTGGTCTAAACCACTGAGCCTCTTGGGTCGGCGGTTCTAATCCCCGCAACGGAGTGAGCTCCTGTTGCTCTGTCCCAGCTCCTGCCAACCTAGCAGTTCAAAAGCACGCCTGCACAAGTAGATAAATAGGTACCATTGCAGCAGGAAGGTAAACGGCGTTTCTGTGCGCTCTGGCTTCCGTCACGGAGTTCCGTTGTGCCAGAAGCAGTTTAGTCCTGCTGGCCACATAACCCAGAAAGCTGTCTGTGGACAAACGCTGGCTCCCTCAGCCTGAAGTGAAATGAGCTCCGCACCCCATAGTCGCCTTTGACTGGACTTAACCATTATGGGGTCCTTTATCTTACCTTTTACCTTACTTTGATGCTGTTTCTCATCCTGGGTATGAACTTTGCTTCACATATAGCTTAACCACAGCTTCTTCTACTGCCTTGTGGTTAAAAGAGTTCCCGTTAATGTCTGGAACATTTTCTGTGGGTATTTCGTGGTCAAAAAAGGAAACTAACTCATGTTGCCACCAGCAGCATTGGTTTGACTTTCCTCCTCTCCAACCACCACCACACATTCTTTTAATAAGCAAGAAGTAAACTGAACTGTGCTTCAGTCCTGCTGACCACTTATTTGATGTTTCACTGGTTACGTGTTCGTTCAGGTCCAAATAACCCTTTTAAAGCCTTAAAACAGTCTGAGACCAGCCTGCCTAGGCCCTTCGTTCCACTTTGGAGTTCAGGTCCACCACTGCCTGAGATAAATGAGAGGCCCTTAGCAGTTGTGGTACCCAGGATCCTGAGAAAAGTACACCTGGCCCTTTTGCTTCCTGGTTCTGTGCTGAGAGTGAAAGTTTGGTTTCAGTGGCTTTTTTCAGAATCTTGGTTTTATTGCGTATTCCGTTACTGGTTTTAAACAGATGTTAGTTTTGCTAGCTTGCTTGTCTTTAGGCTGAAATTTGCTTCCTATAATCCTGGTTTTTATGCAAAGCAGCTTTTATTTTATTTTGTCATCTTTTTTCTGTACAGCCCTTCTGCCAAGGCAATCATAGTTGAATATACTAAATATATAAACGAACATTATAAAAGGCAGGTGGGACCTGCAACCAAGAGTTGCCATGTAGAGTGTTCAAAGCCAGGGTGCTGGCCAGCAAGCTTTGGCTGGCTGCTCCGTTCCATTTCCCCACCCCAGTATTCAGTCTGCATTCTACAGGCCCTGATCACTCATTCCTCCCTCCTAATGCTGCCTTCTTTTTTAATAACTTTTTTTTTTGGTCCTCTTGCAAACCTTTTAAAAAATAATTTTAAATATTTTATTAAGGTGATTTCAGTTAAAAGAAATAAAGTGATACAGAAAACAAAGAAGGAAAAGCAAGAGGGAGAAAAACTACAACAGATACATATAAAAATGAAAATAAACACACACAAAAAGCAATATACGATATTCCCATACATTCTTGTATAAATCGTCATAGTGTCATTGCCCTAGTGCTTATGCAAATGTTAACAGCCTACTACATTTTGTATAAATTAATTCCAAATGTTATCGTATTTATCCATACAGAGTTCCCCCAAGCCTGCTGTCGCCTGCAGTTGTACGGTGATGGTGCCTTTTTGGCTATGTAAGGGTCAATGTTCAGAGAATGGGTTTAGTATATACAGTGGTACCTCGGGTTAAGAACTTAATTTGTTCTGGAGGTCCGTTCTTAACCTGAAACTGTTCTTAACCTGAGGTACCACTTTTGCTAATGGGGTCTCCCACTGCCACCGCACGATTTCTGTTCTCATCCTGAAGCAAAGTTCTTAACCGAGGTACTATTTCTGGGTTAGCAGAGTCTGTAACCTGAAGCCTCTGTAATCTGAAGCATCTGTAACCCGAGGTACCACTGTAGTATGGATCAGGGATGAAGAATCTCTGCCCTCCATCAGCTACGGCCAATGGTCAGCAATGATGCGAGAGTTGGCATCCAGCAACATCCACAAGGTCAAAGGTTCTCTTTCCCTACTATGTAGAATAGGACTCTTCCAGAAACATGGCGTTGGCAAATAGTTATTGTAATCTAATGGAGATGGAGGAGTACCTTTTCCATTTTTTGTCTGATGAGGTGAAAATGAATTAGCAGTAATAATGCTCCCTGGACATTTGATCTTTCTCTGTTCAGATTGCGTGTGTCTCTGCAGGAACTCCTCTCACCAATAAGCACTACATAGCTTCTCCGCGAGGAGAGATGTATGGCATGAACCACAGTATGGCTCGCTTCCAGCCGGACTTCATAGCAACAGTGCGACCTCAGACCCCTGTCCCAAACCTCTACCTTACAGGTAAATGCTACCTCCTCACTTTTTCCAGTGTAACGCAACTGTTGGCCGTTATAATTACTCTTATTTCTTTCACCCTGCCTCAACTCGAGGGCATAGAATAGATAACTTTTCTCTACTGGGCCTGTGTTCAAGATTTGGGGATCTTGTTGCTCATTGGTGAGGAAAATAAGGCAGCAAAAGTGAAATTCTAAAACAAGAAAGAACAGTGTTGCTGTTTTTTTCAGTGGCATGAACACAACACAGGAGCACAAAAACTACATTAGTGGGGCAGGCATTAGGGAGTGAGTGGGCCAGCAGAGGAGGAATAGTTTCCTAAGTGGGTCTTGGTTGGCATTTGAGCGTTCTCTTTCTTGTTCCTTACACTTGCCCCAATTCCTGAGGCCTTTGGGGTTTGGTTGTACAAGTGGACACAGATAACTTTATTATTATTTTTCATCATTTTCAATTTTACAATATCTGCACAAATCAGGACAAACAAATGATACATTGCACAGCGACTTCCCTCCCCGCCCCTTTCCATGGTTCATTTCAGTTTTCCTTTACTGCTGCATATTCTAATTGTTCCTTATTCTTTCTCCTCCAGTTTTTCCTCTGTTATATAATTTTCCTCCATTATATAATTTTATTGGGCCCACCCAATATTTTATTCAAGTGGGCACCCCTGCCCTCCCCTAGTTTATGTACCTTCCCCCAGTGGGTTGTGGGCACAGAGACTGCATTTGTGTGGAAACTTCCTTGGCTGCTTCCTTTTCAATAGGGGACAGTCATTCAGGAGAACATTCTGGGGGCCAGTCTAGGGCAGGGGTCAGCAAACTTTTTCAGCAGGGGGCCGGTCCACTGTCCCTCAGACATTTGGGGGGGCCCGACTATATTGGGGGGGGATGAACGAATTCCTATGCCCCACAAATAACCCAGAGATGCATTTTAAATAAAAGCACACATTCTACTCATGTAAAAACACGCTGATTCCCAGACCGTCCGCAGGCCGGATTTAGAAGGTGATTGGGCTGGATATGGCCCCCGGGCCTTAGTTTGCCTACCCATGGTCTAGGGGACAGTCATTCAGGAGAGGCTGGGGAAGCCCTTGGCCCTTCACTCGCCTGACCTGCCTCTTCTTCTGACCCAGCCTGGGCTCCACCCTCCAGCTCTGAATCTTCCTCTGCCTCTGATTCTTGCCAGCTGGCTGGTACAGGTCCCTGCAAACCACTGCCCATCCCTCTCCTGAGTCATCGTCTAGCCAGTCCCTGACATCTGGCTACACAAGTGCCTTTTTGTAGCCCCGTGATGCTCTCCCAAGCGGAAAGTATGTACATTCCAGGCTGTTGACAAGGGGATGTGATGGACAAGAGGACAGACCAAGCAGAGACTGACAAGTGGCAGTGATGTCTTTGTTTTCTCTTAGGCCAGGATGTCCTTTTAGCTGGTTTCGCAGGAGCCCTCCACGGAGCCATTCTCTGCGCTTCCGCTGTCCTGGAACGTAATCTCTACATCGACTTGATGTGGCTAGGCAAGAAAATCAAAGCCAGCGATGCCGAAAAGAAAAACTAAAGCTTCGGTCTCTGCCACACAAATGAGATTTGCTCCTGCCTCCTGCCTTATTGGTGATCTGAAAGCTGCCTTCTTTTCTAGGTTCTTCATGTCTCCAGCAGGGGATGCTAACTGGTGCCAAAACTATATACCTTGGTGCTTTTGTGTGTCGAGGTCCCCAAGGCACTCTTAAATAAATTCACACTTCACACAGGAATTTGGTTTAACGTTTTTGGCATAATTTTGGCCACAACTTTATTAAAATACAAAATGTGAGTGGTTGCTTAGGCATTGGTTGTGACTATTGTCCCTGCCCAGGGACAGAACTGACATCTGCACGCCCGCAAAAGTCAGAAAGGGAAAACATTTTTAGGAGTAAATGGAGCTGGGTGCCAGACCCTCACCTCTCCCCAAATGCTCCCAGGGGCTCCTGCGTGGCCCTATCCCCCTTGACAGGGGTGTGGACAAGAGCATGGCGAGCCCCTGGATTCCTTTAATGGAATACCCTTGCAGCAGCAGCATTGGAGGGGCAGGCACAGCCAATCCATGCCCCTCCACCAACCAATAGAGGAAGCTCAACGCTGCATGCAGGGAATATATAACCTAAGGCTGTCACTCAATAATTGGCAACATCAAACTCTCCCCAACAACCAGAGGAGCCCAGTCACAACGGTGGCCATCCAAACTAACCCGCCCAGCAACAGAGAGGTGTCTTGTTAACCCCACCAGAACTCGTGCTCTCCGTGAAGGAGAACATGCTTTATTGCGCTCCTTTCCAGTGCTTGAGTTTTTGTATTGGTATGGAGAAAATGAGCTGCCTCACCCATGCAAACCGCATGTGGCTGGATGGCACATTTAGATAACACACTTCTGCAATCACAACTGTACTTTCTCCAGCTGCCACTTAATAGAAATAGAAATAGGTGCAACTATCTCTATGTTTCACCTGGCTCATGTTTGTGCTTTTTGACGCTCTTGTAGACCTATGTCCACAACAGAGAGAAGAAGATAAACAAGCTTAATAATGAAGAATGGATTGTTTTCAATTGATTACATTATAGGGGAGGCCAGAGTGTCTTGTAACACTATCATCATCAGCAGCATTTTATTTGTATGCGGTTTTTCCACAAAAAGAATCAGGATCAAAAGCGGCTTACATCAAAGAAAACAGGAATACATCTCAAAACCAACCTGTGCTAGAACAATTTTGTAATAATATAATAAACCAACAACATAATAGCAGACATAACATTTAAAAACGAAATGTTTCGGTCCTATAAATAGAGAATTAAGAACATTACACTTCCCGGCAATAGCAAAGTAATGGTTTTGACACATTCACCTTCGCCTTAGAAACACCTTTCCTAAGGTGTTGCTTGCAGTATAAATGTGCAAGGACCAGAAAATGTAGGCTGGTGTGCAGGACAAGTTGAACCAGAGCATTTAATCTTCCCTTTCCACACACCCCATCCAATCTGTGTCTCCATTCCTTGAGACAGATAAGCACCTTGCCCCTGCTTCCTGTCCCTCCCTTTCTAATTACCCTAGTATTAAGGCAGTGGTCAGTAACCTAAGGCCCATGGGTCAAAAGCGGCCTGCGGAGGTTGTTTGACTGGCCCATAAGCAGTGCAGCACAAGGACTCGCTTCCGCGGCGCCAAAAATTGTGTCTGCACATGCACAGACGCAAGAAAATCATGTTTGTGCAGATGTCATAAACCACAGACGGGCGGGCGTAATCTGGCCCACGGAGGGATCTCCGTGGGACCCATCCGGCCCAGGCAAGATAAACCTTGCTGACCCCTGTATTAAGGTCTCTGAACTTTTGCAGTACCGTGGTACCTCTGGATGCGAACGGGATCCGTTCCAGAGCCCTGTTCGCATCCAGAAGTGAATGCAACCTGCGTTTGCGCGTGCATGGGTCGTGATTCGCCACTTCTGCGCATGCACATGACATTTTGACTGCGCATGCGTGAGCGGCGGAACCCAGAAGTAACACGCTCCGTTATTTCCGGGTCACCACAGCGCGCAACCCCAAAAAAATACTTATCCCAAAGCTACTTCAACCCGAGGTATGACTGTAGTCCAAACCTCAGTCATGTACACTGAAGCTTTCTCGCCCCAGGCTTGCATTAAGTTCAGGCCTCCACTGCTTGCTGCTTGGTCCCATAGCACGTGCCTTCATTCCATAGAAGACAATCTCCCCACATCGCTCTTTCTGTGCTCCTGAAGTGGCTGGTCAAGGCAACGGGACATTGCATGCCCTTTGTAACAACAAGCCGTTTTGTTCTTCTGCACTTCTGTACTGGTGCTTCAACCGGGAAAACCATTTTAATTGCTTTCCATGATATTGTGCAAATAAACTGAATTCATTTCTATTGAGTTTGTTGGTTCTTGCTCAAGGTAAGCAAGACAATATCAGCATTTGTAACATAATTGGGTCTATTGCCTTTGCTGCCTGCCCAACACTGCCACAGCTGACTTGGATGGGGCAAGGCAGGGCACATGCCCTGGCAGAACTCATCTGACAGATCCACTGGTACACTGGTGCCAACTCCAGGGGACACTAGGTGCCTGAGCACCACAAAATGTTCACTGTGGGTGCCTGGCCTCTGCCTGCAGCCGTCCACTACCTTACCTCCAGTGCCATGGCAGCAACTGGCTAGGGCCTCTGCCTCCACTGTTGGACCTCTGCTGGGGCCACAGAGAAGCACCAATGGTCTGCTATCCCCCCCCCCGGCTGCCTCTGTGGAAGCATGGAAGCAGCGTGTGATGACATGATGGCACATCATGACATCACGTCGTGCACGCTGCTGGGCACCCACGGTCTGGGGCCCAAGTCAGCTCCCTCTACACGGTTGTGTCCATGCATCCCCAACTTCATTGCTCCCCCACCCAAGCCCAGTTCAGGTAGGTACGATAAAGGTCAAGGACCCCTGGATGGTTAAGTCCAGTCCAAAACGACTATGGGGTTGCGGCGCTCATCTCTCAAGCCGAGGGAGCCAGCGTTTGTCCACAGACAGCCTTCCGGGTCATGTGGCCAGCAGGACTAAAGTGCTTCTGGTGCAACAGATCACTGTGATGGAAGCCAGAGCATACAGAAACACCATTTACCTTCCCGCCACAGCGGTACCTATTTATCTACTTGCACTGGCATGCTTTCAAACTGCTAGGTAGGCAGGGGCTGGGACAGAGCAACAGGAGCTCACCCCGTCGCGGGGATTCGAACCGCCGACCTTCCGATCAGCAAGCCCAAAAGGCTCAGTAGTTTAGACCACAGTGCCACCAGCATCCAGTCCAGGTAAGTGGCAGTGATACCAGTGACAGGAGAGTGTTGTCCAAATCCTGGTTTATGGTTTGCCTCACTCTGCACAAACCATGAGCTGCAGCCAATCATTGTTCGATGGCTTACTGCTAATGGTATCTCTGGAAGAGACAAACTATGAGCTTGAATTCAAGCAATACACTTAAATTGAGCCACGGCTCCCAGCAGCAGAGGAGGAACAAAGCAGTCACAGTCTCTTCAGGAGTCCACACATTCTCACTAAGCCCTAATTTGGCTTAGAGCTTAGAACTGAGCCTGTAACTCCATGCCTGGTTCTTAGTTAGGCCAAGACTTAAAAGTTGGCCAATTGTCCTGCACCCAGCTGCCTTGCAACAAGATTTCTTCTCATCTCTGGGCTGTGAAAGACTCCATTTGGACTGGATGCCTTGATCTCCTTACCAACTGCTCCTAAAGTTCCTTAGCAGTCAGAACCTAATCTCATTTGGCTGTCAACATTCCCCTGCTAACAGTTTTAAGTGCCCATGACTATACTTAGCTCAATTTCTTATTGAAGTAAAGTAAATCAATACACACCAGATGGAGTTAAGAGTATCTATGTTGGCTATTGCAACAGCTTAGCTAAATTGGTTTAAAATAACATCTTTAGCTAAGCTGGGCACATGTAAGTATTTACACAAGAGTTGCTGAACTTATTGTGTCTGTAAGAGACTTGTTTCTTCTATCCAAACCTTCTTTGGATTTACTCCACTCCTTCCACCTTAGGATTTCACCCCTTCGCAGCAGTCGTGGCCTCTTAATAGTCCCCAATTCAGAAAGTTAGCAAGAGTCTCCTCTTCCAATGGCCTGTGTCACAAATGGAGTCTTGGGTGGTGTGGCACACTGTAGAAATAGCTCTGGACTGAATTGTTGATGAATGCTGGACTAAAGCATCTTAGGAGTTCCTGGCAAGATCCTAAATAGGCATACAGCCCTAGGGCAGCAACCTCGCTGACGCCAAGCAGCCATCAGAGCCTGGATGGAACACTGGCCTGGGAACTCTGTCTGTGCTGCTTTGAGTTCTGTTGGAGTATAAATTCAGCAAATAAATCTAAGGGGGTCTTAGCAGCAATGCTGAAGAGCCGTGTGGCTGCACCTAAAGGAAGAACTTGCGCATACCTGGAAAAAGGTCTGAGACAGAGTATGCACCTTTAAACCACAGTCAAAGCGCATTTTCCCCTCTCAAAGAATTCTGGTTGCTGCAGTTTGCCCCTCACAGAGTTATAGTTCCCAGCAACCCTTAACAAACTACAATGCCCATAACTCTTTGAGAGTGTACAGGTGAAACTCAGAAAATTAGAATATAGTTCATTTATTTCAGTAATTCAACTGAAAAGGTGACACTAATATATGAGATAGACTCGATGTATGTCAAGCCTTTATTTGTTATAATTGTGATGGTTATGGCGTACAGCTGATGAAAACCCCAAATTAACAATCTCAGAAAATTAGAATATTAAATGAAATCAGCAAAACAAGGATTGCAAATAGAGCAATATTGGACTTCTGAGAAGTAGAAGCATGCACATGTACTCAGTACTTGGTTTGGGCCCCTTTTGCATCAATTACTGCCTCAATGCGGCGTGGCATGGATGCTATCAGCCTGTGGCACTGCTGAGGTGTTATGGAAGACCAGGAAGCTTCAACAGCAGCCTTCAGCTCTTCTGTATTGCTCAGTCTCATTTAATATTCTAATTTTCTGAGATTGTTAATTTGGGGTTTTCATCAGCTGTACACCATGATCATCACAATTATAACAAATAAAGGCTTGACATATTTCACTTTGCATGTCATGAGTATCTCATATATTAGTTTCACCTTTTAAATTGAATTACTGAAATAAATGAACTTTTCCACGATATTCTAATTTTCCGAGTTTCACCTGTAAATAAGTTTCGGTGGATGTAATAATGGAAAACCGATTGGTATAGTTTTCGTAAAATGTGCAGGGTTATAAAATACGTAAAATGAACCATGAAAAGAGAAGAAGGGAAGTCACTGATATCTTAAGTATGTAAAATGTTTATCTGAAATTGTAAAACAGAAAATTTAATTAAAAAATCATATTAAAAAATAAAAAAACAGCTAAGTCTCTGCCCACAGGCTCTCAGTCTAATGCCCATGTTACAAAAGAGGAAGGGAATTGGAAACAATAAAAATAAAAGCAAGAGAAATCAGACACCGATTCTACTTCCTAAGCAATTGTCTGCACAGTCTTCTTTGGTGGTGATGTATTCAGTACGCAGTGGATGTACTAGATTTTAAAAGGAAACAATAGAAAAGGTAAATAAAAACATCCTGAAGGTCCCAGGCCACAGAGAGGTTAGGCTGGCCTCAACCAGAGCCAGGGCTTTTTCGGCTGTGGCTCCAATCTGGTGGAACACTCTGTCACAAGAGACTAGGGCCCTGCGGGACTTGACATCTTTCCGCAGGGCCTGCAAGACAGAGCTGTTCCACCAGGCCTTTGGTCGGGGCGCAGCCTGACTACCTCCTCTGGCAATCTGCACAGAATTTTGCTGAACGGTTGCCATCAATTTGATTTAATTAATTTTTATAATGAAATGTTTTTAGAATGTTGGATTATATGATTGTTGTTAGCCGCCCTGAGCCTGGCTTCGGCTGGGGAGGGCGGGATATAAATAAAATTTATTATTATTATTATTATTATTATTATTATTATTATTATTATTATATTGGAGAAGCCAAACTTCAGACTGGGGCCTGGAAGCAGCAAACACAACCTCTTCCAAGCTGCCTTCCCACAGTGCCATTCTGTGATTGTACTGCGAAAGGGAGTTGACTTGTGGGCTGTAGGTTAAATCTCACCTGCCAGCAGGTGCCCCTGCCCACTCTGCCTGATTTATTTTCCAGTCTGAGGCAAAGAGAGGAAGAGAGGGCTGTGCCCTTGCATGTCTGGCAAATGGGTGTGCTCTGTGTGCATGAATGCGCAAGTGTGGCCAATAGGCGTGCCCACACATGCATATTGGGCATTGCCCACCGCTGGCATGTAGCCCTTGGAGGGAAGGTTGACAATGCAGCCCTCAGGCCAAAAGACGCCAGTCACCTCTGCTATATTAGAGCACATTAGAGCTCCCAGGATTCTTTGGGGGAAACCACTGGCAGTTTAAAGTGACATGTGACTGTTTTAAATGTACAATGCATTTGTGGCCTGTGTTCATATGTCCTTATGTGTCTAATTAGCACTTCATATCATGCAACCAAGCCTGCCTAATCAAACTCATTGTGGTTTTTCTTTCATAGCCCCACCCTCAAGCTGAGTCATAGCACAGCTCAGCGGAACAAAGATTATATATACCCTATATATCTACAGGTGTGCACACTTTCTGTTTGGTGACAGCGGAGGTGATTCCTAGGATGGCGAGCCAAACGAAGAACAGGGCTCTGATCATTGTCAATTACAATTTCCACGGAAGAAATGCAGAAAGCAAACTCACCTCAAGACCGGGAGCCAGGAGGGAAGCAGACAGGATTTTCAAAGCATTATCCAAGTGCCATTATGCCGTGAAAATTCACCTTGACTTGACAGCTAAAAAAATAGAAGAACTTTATGAGGAAGGTATGTGTACGGCTTGGCTTCTGTTGTGTTTGACAGCCTGGAACATGTCCAAATAAGAAGGCTTCAGTTTCTGGAAACCACAGGAGGGGAAAAAGCTCTTGCACTTGGGTCTTGATTATGAGCTTCCCATAGGTATCTGGTTGGCTGGTGTAAGAACAGGGTGCCGGACCTAATGGCATACCCTCCAACATTTCTCCAATAGTGACGTCCTATTTCATCATAATTATATGAATAATTGTACTCTTTGTACCCCACCCATCTGTCTGGGTTGCCCCAGCCACTCTGACCGGCTTCCAGCATATATAAAAACACTAAACATTTTTTTAAAACTTCCCTATTCAGGGCTGCCTTCAGGTGGCTTGGGGGGTTGGATAACTCTATACTCTCCAACATTTCTCCAATGAAAATAGAGATGCCCTAAGGACATTCCGGGATCAAAACAGAAACCGGGATGGCTTCTGTAAATCCAGAATTCTGAAAAACAGGGACACTTGGAGGTCTGATCTGATGGGTCACTGACCTCATGCAGCAAGGCTTTTCTTGGGTTCTTGGAGCTGGGTATGTTTACTCTGAAGAAGTGACAATTTTGGGAAGATGTAATAGTGGTCTTCAAATATCTGAAGGGCTGTCATTCAGAATACACAGCAGATTTTATCCTCTGCGGTTCCAGAGCTGGAATAAATGAGTGGAGCAAGGTTTCACTTTAGGAGAAACGTCCTAACAGCAAGTGCTGTTCAGCAGCCTTGGGAGATGGCAGGCTCTTCTTTTGCTGCATGTATTGAAGCACAGGCTTCAGGGTTACCTATCAGGGGTGCGGAAGTTACACCTTGCATTGCAGATCTTGCAGGGGTCAGGGATCCCCTTTCCAGTGCTGTGATTCTATGGCTGTGCACGCATTACCAGCTTATTATGCAGCTACGTCAAGCCTTTTCCTCAATTCAGATTGAAGCCAGTTTGGGGGTGGGAGGGGAGGCATCAAAACACAGTATTTCATAAGACACAACAGGATAGACAGTGGATTGCGACTAATGTCTTCGATACAGCACTTCCTAAACCAGCAATGGGTGCACACCGATGCAGAGTGTGTAGTCTATACAGTATTGTGTTTGGGAAATAGAAGAGCATGCCAATACAGGATCTGCTTCCTGGTCTGCCAGATTCAGCAAAAATATATTTGTGTGCCAATTGCTAATCTTTGCGAACAACACATCTGAGAGGTTTGTCACAAATGCAGATCGGCAAGATAGCAAGACCCATCTTTTGAATTTCTTGTTTTAAACTACTGTGTGTTTTAATCTGGATCGTGGGCCAACTTTGATACTTTCAATTTTACTTGTGGTTAATGATGGTTTTAATTTTAATGTCTGCCCCCCTGGGACCTTTTTGGTGAAGGGTGGATTACAAATATCTAAAACAACTAAAAGAATCGCTAGTCATTGACAATAGTAAAGATTAAGCCCCTCCCCATCGCCTGTCTGTGCACAAAACCCCTTTTGCACTTAGAACTTCATACGAGACTCGTCGTCAAGCAGATCAGTTTGAACTTTGGATCCCTGCTTCGCTTCACACATGATGCCCCACCTCTTACCTTTTCATCCGGCGTCAATAGCTGAGCTGTGTGCAAAAGCTGCCAAAATCGTGGGCATAACCAGCCACCCTGCTTCGCCTGCCCATGTGAATGTAAATAATGCGTAGTTGCAAAGGGTCGGTAACTTTTGCATGAAGGGAAAACATTATGTAAACCGATGATTTTTTAAAAAGAGAGTGAGAGCAGGTCTTTTATTACCGTACATGAATTTTGTACTGAAAATGAAAATTTAATAGTTATCCAGCTGGTTTAGAGACCCTTTAATATAAATGCATGACCCCATAGTAAAGGTAAATAGGTAAAGGACCCCTGGACGGTTAAGTCCAAAGGTGACTATGGAGTTGCAGCACTCATGATTTATGGGCTACTACTAAAATGAGGCTGCATTTTAAATTGTATTTTAACCCATATTTTAATTAACTGGTTTTTCCCCCCCTATTATGTTTTATTGTAATTTTATTGGTGTTAGCCGCCCTGAGCCTGGTTCTGGCTGGGGAAGGCAGGGTATAAATAAATTGTTGTTGTTGTTGTTGTTGTTGTTGTTGTTGTTGTTGTTGTTATGTACTGAAGTTCTCACCCTGGGCCAGCAGGGGGATACTGTAGATAGTTCAGGTCCACATATGCAAATAGGGGATCGAAAGTGACGTTCAGTGATTGGCTAGTTACAGAAAATGGTTACTGTTGCGTTCTAGTGGAGCTCTATATAAGCAGGCTGGCTGAACCCTTCAGTTCAGTTCTGTTCTGGCCTGTGAATAAACAAGAGCTGTTTGAAGAATTGCTGGGTTGTCTGATATGTTCACCCATAACTTAACAATTATTATTATTATTATTATTATTAGCCTGGAAAGGTGGGGTATCAGTTTGCATCATAAGATAATATGAATGGTGGCAGTGTATTACTCTGTGCTGTATCTTTTGCAGAATGTCACGCAGATCACGGGGAGTTTTTTGTAAGCATTCTGTCCAGTCACGGAGAAGAAGGGATTATCTATGACTGCGAAGGACAGCCAGTTCAGCTCAAGCGTATTTTCCAGATATTAGAACCTGAGAGGTGTCACAAACTGGCTGGGAAACCCAAAATCTTCTTCATTCAGGTAACATCTGGAGCTGCAAGCTTGTTGACTTGTGTGTAAACCCGTCTGTGAGGATGATGGGGAAATTCAGACAATCTCTGTAGCTGCAAGCTTGTGACTTCACTGTTTAAACGGTCACAATAATTATGAGCACGGGGAAAGGCTTCTCTGTCCCGTAAGCATGCCAGCTTTTCCGCAGCATGGTGTATCGAAACATAACGGTGGTGGGGAAAGCACAGTCTTCAACCTTTTAAAAATGAAACTAGGGACCAGTGGCGTAGCGTGGGGGGTGCAGGGGGGCCGGCCGCACCGGGCGCAACATCTGGGGGGGCGCGCTCGCACTCGCAGCTCTCTGCCCCCTGCTAAAATCCACGGGTTAGGGGGTGCAAATTACTTGCCTTGCCCCGGGTGCTGACAACCCACGCTACGCCACTGCTAGGGACATATTCATAAACCCCAGATCTCTTACCAAAAATCACTGCCTGGGGCACACACACAAAAATGGCACATGTTGCTAAAAGCTCTACTGACTGTTGTATTCGTTTTAGCAACCATAAGCTAGCTAGGATGTTGGACCTGCTACAGCAAAATGTTGCGGTGTTCAAGGCTCTTGTTCAGGTTTCCAGCCACTCCATTCTGTTCCTCCTCTCCTTCCTTGGTTTTCCACCCTTTCCATGCACTCACTTCCAGCAAAGCAGTGTTTTCCACTTACAATGGTACCTCAGGTTACATACGCTTCAGGTTACAGACTCCGCTAACCCAGAAATAGTGCTTTAGGTTAAGAACTTTGCTTCAGGATGAGAACAGAAGTTGTGCTCCGGTGGCGCAGCAGGAGGCCCCATTAGCTAAAGTGGTGCTTCAGGTTAAGAACAGTTTCAGGTTAAGAACAGACCTCCAGAACGAATTAAGTACTTAACCCGAGGTACCACTGTATATCGAGACACATTGAAAAAATACATGAAATGCGTGCTTAACCCATGTAAAACCTTGCGTTCTGGAAAAACGGCTACTCAGACTGTGCTTGGTTTCAGTTCTAGAGTGTATGACTCAAATGCCAAAAGGAAGAGGAAAAGGTTTATTTTCTTGCCCATTTGTCATCAGGGACTAACTCATTTTGTTCATCAAGGAATCATCTGCATTAACTTTACTGCATTTCCTGGACTCATCGTATCAGTGTAACCTATATTCTCTGAACCTTCCCGGATGTTTGACTCATCGTGGCTGGTGTCAACATGGGGGATTTCCTCCTAAAGGCAAATACAGTGGTACCTTGGTTTTAGAACAGCTTAGTTTATGAAGAACTTGGAAACAGAATGCTGCAAACCAGGAAGTAGGTCTTTGTGAACTTTGCTTTGGAAGCTGAACATGTTCCGCTTCCTGTTGAGTGTGTTCCATTTTTAAATTACTGTATTTTTCGCTCTATAAGATGCACCAGACCACAAGACGCACCTAGTTTTTGGAGGAGGAAAACAAGAAAAAAAATATTATGAATCTCAGAAGCCAGAACAGCAAGAGGGATCTCTGCGCAGCGAAAGCAGCGATCCCTCTTGCTGTTCTGGCTTCTGGGATAGCTGCGCAGCCTGCATTCGCTCCATAAGACGCACACACATTTCCCCTTACTTTTTAGGAGGGAAAAAGTGAGTCTTATAGAGCAAAAAATACGGTAAATCCCAGCTGCTATTCAGAGGCTTCCTGTTGAGTCTGTCAGCTGTTGAGTCCTGAGCACCTACGCAACACGGAGGTGATATTTGGTGCTTTTGTTTTTGCTATTTTTTTTGCATTTTTGTTTGTGTGGCTTTTTCATTTTTTTGACTGTGACTTGTTCTTTGTTTTATGGGGCTGACTTGTGACTGTGGTTTGTGACTTCATTTTTGTGACTTGTTTTTGTGACTGTGTGGAACCCAGTTCAGCTACTGATTGATTGATTGATTGTGTGACTGCAGAAATGGATAAAAGCCCCCCAACCAAGCAATGACTATCATCAGTGCACATAAGAAAAAATAATAATTTTAATTTTTATCACCTACAATTCTGTCTTATTTATTTTATAGTACAGTACATTGATTATTGCTTTCATTTTATGGATCAATGGTCTTGTTAGATAGTAAAATCCATGCTAAATTGCTGTTTTAGGGGTTGTTTTTAAAAGTCTGGAACAAATTAATCCATTTTGCATTACTTTCTATGGGAAAGCATGGCTTGCTTTTATAACACTTTGGTTTTGGAACAGACTTCCAGAACGGATTAAGTTTGGGAACCAAGGTACCACTGTACCAGCTTCAGAAGAGGCGTCCTTCTCAAGACCACAGCAGGGAGGAAAGAGTTACATTTCCCCTTCTCCCAATAATTATCCCCTCCTGAGTGATGCTATTTGCACTTTAAAAAAACAAAAACCTGCATGTTAAATGAAGCAGCACATCTCAAAGGCATTTGTAGTTTGAGCCCTGAACTGAGCCTGGAAACAAATGGGTAGGCAGCAAAATTGCACAGCAAAGGGATCATGATTCTGATAAATGTGTTCTGGGACAGGAAAAAAACCTCAAAGCAACAGATGAAGGCAAAATACAGAGGATCTAGGCTTTATTCTCTGGGTTAGGCACATGGGACAAGAAGGATGCTTTTAGAAGCACACACAGAAACACTGACTAGAAATATAACTCTGGTGGGGAAAGCACAGCCATAAACATTTCAGAAATGAAAATAGGGGCATATTCACGGACCCCAGTTCTCTTACCACCACCCAGGGCACACACCCAAAATGACACACATTGCAAAAAGCTCCATTGCTTGTTGTATTTTTTTTTTATCAATAACAGATTGTCCAGTATTGTTTGTTAAGCGCTAGCTAGGATGTTGGACCTGCTGCAACAAAATGTCGCAGCATAGAAAACTCCTGTTCATGTTTCCAGCCATATAGCGGTTGCATTTGCTGTGCTTTCTAGGCCTGCCGTGGAGTGGAAATTGATCAAGGTGTTTGGCTGCAGACAGACAGCGGTGAAGCACAGACTGAGTGTTTCTCACACTATCTCTCCATTCCTCAAGACACTGCAGTGATGTATTCTTGCAGTCCAGGTATGTAGGTCCTCTCTCTCTCTCTCTCTCTCTCTCTCTCTCTCTCTCTCTCTCTCTCTCATATAATACTAAGGCTTGGGACAGGCAAAAGAAACAATTCCTTTTCACCACACATAAGCTATGAAATTCATTCCCACAATACGTCAGGATGACCATCAACCTCAACGACTTTAAAGAGTTATTAGACATGTTCAGGTAGATTAAGGCTGTCCATTGCTCATTAGCAAGCTTATTGTAATAACCTGCAGTTTTATAAGAGTATATATTTACAGTCGATAATTAATTGAGCAAGTTAAATGAATTTGGGTATGCATAAGATTATTTTAAAAAATAAATGTAAGGAACCGCAGAAAGAGGGGGAAGTCAAATTTCGAAATGTTAAATGCATTGTCAAACTAATGAAATGTATAACATTGAAAAATAACAATAAAAAACTAAAAAAAAGAGAGGAAAAAATAGGGGGACGGGAAGGCTGTCTGTTGCTACTAGCTTCAAAGCTCCAACCCTAGCTATTGGGGGGGGGGGTAGCTGGGTTTCTTTGCCCCTGATGAAACCGTCAAAGGGGCACCATTGAGGCTCGCCCCCCATATGCAAATGCATGTTGGGAGGTGTGCCAAACTGGGTCTTTGACGCGGGTGAAATAAAACCTAGTTTCTCATCTGCCTGCAGTGTCGGAGGGGGAATAATAATAATAACAATAATAATAATAATAATAATTTATACCCCGCCCTCCCCGGCCAGAGCCAGGTTCAGGGCGGCTAACACCAGTAAAAATTAGTGAAAACATAATAGGAGGGGAACCCTATTTAAAATGCAGGTTAAAGTGCAATTTAAAATGCAGCCTCATTTTAAAAGTAACCCATAGATCACATAAAGGGAGGGAAACATAAGGGTCAGACTGAGTCCAAACCAGAGGCCAGGTGGAACAGCTCTGTCTTGCAGGCCCTGCGGAAAGAAATCAGATCCCGCAGGGCCCAAGTCTCTTGTGACAGAGCGTTCCACCAGGCCAGAGCCAGTATTGAAAAGGCCCTGGTTCTGGTTGAGGCTAATCTGACTTCCTTAGGGCCCAGGACCTCTAGAGTGTTGCTGTTTATGGACCTTAAGGTCCTCCGCGGGGCATACCAGGAGAGGCGGTCCTGTAGGTATGTGGGTCCTAGGCCGCATAGGCCTTTAAAGGTATGCCTCAGGATACCAAACTGCTGGGATCACAGAGTTGTAGAGTTGGAAGGGACCGTGAGGGTCAACTATTCCAACCCCTTGCAATGCAGGAATCTTTTGCCCAACATGGGGCTCGAACCCAAGACCCTGTGATGAAGAGTCTCATGCTCTACCGACTGAGCTATGGAGAGGGCTGTTGCACTCAGGTCCTGCTGAGAGCGTCCCAAAGGCATCTGATTGGCCGCTGTGAGTACAGAATGCTGGACTGGCTTGACCCAGCAGGACTCTTCTTTATGTATGCCTAGCAACCCAGCCCTGTACAAGATCGAAGCAAATTTCACCCAAGTATGCCCAAGTAAGTGTGCACTCTTTATAAAGATTGGAGGAGTGAGGTTACTACCCCTCTATTACTCCTCTAACGTGGGTGGCGTTGTGGTCTAAACCACTGAGCCTCTTGGGCTTGCCAGTCAGAAGGTCAGCAGTTCAAATCCCTGTGATGGGGTGAGCTCCCGTTGCTTTGTCCCAGCTCCTGCCAACCTAGCAGTTCTAAAGCACACCAGTGCAAGTAGATAAATAGGTACCATTGCGGCGGGAAGGTAAACAGCATTCCCGTGTGCTCTGGTTTCTGTCACAGTGTCCCATTGCATCAGAAGCAGTTTAGTCATACTGGCCACATGACCCGGAAAGCTGTCTGTGAACAAACGCTGGCTCCCTCAGGCTGAAAGCGAGATGAGCTCCGCAACCCCATAGTTGCCTTTGACTGGACGTAACCGTCTAGGGGTTCTTTACCTTACCCCTCTTTTATTGTCCATGCCGGGTCGCTCAACCATTGCTACTGTGTCCTTTCTTTTAGCAGATCAAGATGATCAGGTGACAGCAAAAACTGCAAGGTTTTTAGCGGGGGCAATTAGAATAAGATCTACAATTTGATTATTGATGCAAAACCCCGGAATGGATTTTCTATAGTTAAGTTTTTACCTCTATCTTCAGCACATTTTATTTCATTGCTATGGCTAGTGGCCGATGCAAATAAAGATTCTTCCGATTTTGAAGTGTGCATATGTATGGGTAGATTTGTGGGGTTGTGGCTGAAATGTACTAGAGTAGCTCTAATAGAAGAAGCATGATTGCTGCCAAGAAATTTGTTTTCAAGGCACCACCTTGCTGAAGGAGACCAGTGCTCTTCAAGTTCTTTTTTCCTGGTGTTTTCAGGCTACGCTTCGTTCATCAATCGGTGGGAATCCATGTTCCTCAAGGCCTTGCTGGACCTGCTAGAAGGAGAGGAATGCCATCTTGAAGTTGCCAGTTTGATGACCCGAATTAGCGGGACAGTCGCCTTGCAGGAAGCGAAAGGGAAATACAGAGGAGGTAAAGAAATGCCCTGCTTCGTCACCAAGATGGTGAGAGAGGTGTACCCCTTCTCACAAGGAAGACAGGCCCCAGGTGATCTCTCCAGTTCCACCAGGGAGTGTAGCAGCAACGAAGTGTAAGGAATCAGCCGCATTCCTTGTCTGGACAAGGACTCCTGTGAAGCCAGGAAGCAGCTCCACCATGAGAAACGTGTGATTGTTGCAAACTGGGCAATAATGGCCTTTTTGCTCTCCAATGAAGGGTGAATAACTCAAGCACATCTGATAGGATGGAGGTTTATAGTACGTGGGGCTACCTTTGAAGGTGACCCAGAAACTGCAATTAATCCAGAATGCGGCAGCTAGACTGGTGACTGGGAGTGGCCACCAGGACCACATAACACCAGATCTGAGAGATCTGCATTGGCTCCCAGTACGTTTCCGAGCACAATTCAAAGTTTTGGTGCTGACCTTTAAAGCCCTAAACGGCCTCGGTCCTGTATACCTGAAGGAGCGTCTCCACCCCCATCGTTCAGCCCAGACCCTGAGATCCAGCGCTGAGGGCCTTCTGGCGGTTCCCTCATTGCGAGAAGTAAGGTTACAGGGAACCAGACAGAGGGCCTTCTCGGTAGTGGCGCCCACCCTGTGGAACACCCTCCCATCAGATGTGAAGGAAATAAGTAGCAATCCTATCTTTAAAAGACATCTGAAGGCAGCCCTGTTCAGGGAAGTTTTTAATATTTAACACTGTATTGTTTTTAATACTTGATTGGGAGCCGCCCAGAGTGGCTGGGGAAACTCAGCCAGATGGGCAGGGTATAAATAATAAATTATTATTATTATTATATTATTATTATGTGTGCCTTCTGCTCTTCCCTCAGTTTTCAAAATCTAATTTAGCGAACCTGTTGCCTAACATCTGAGGTGGCCTAAACACCCAACTTGTCCCAGACCTAAGAAAAGGGTATTCCTGCTCCCTCTGCTTCAATGAAGACCTGTGGATCCTGCAGCAAAACATTACAGCATGGGGTGGTCCTGTTCAGGGTTCCATGCCTTCTTCAAGGCTACTCCATTACATTCTACACTCCACGCCTTCTGAGCATGTATAGCTATCACTGGGCTGCTTTGAGGTTCCCTACCTCTGGGGCTTCTGCTAGAAAAAGAAAATATATCTCAGCAGTATCTATTTCCCTCTGCCGTATTGATACCACCCTACTAGGCTGCTATGTTGCATACTTAAAAGATCCACTCTTGGAAAAAGCTTCATGGTCAGTGTATAGAACAAGGTGGCCCCATGTGCTACTGAGACAATTCTGTCCATGAAATATTGCCATGGGACAGTCCTCTGCCGGAAAGGCTGTCCAGTCCCAGTCTGGTTTAAAGAGAAGTGTAAGAACAGAGATCAGGAGTGAACCTTGAAGTTGTCCATCAACAATGAGTACCTGGACAGCAGACTGAGCAGGTGTACAGCTCACCTGGCCTCAACTTATCCTGTTTGCCAGGGGAAGCTTCTATTCTCGTCCAGCTGTTTCCTATTCTCGTCCCTGTTTTTCCCTTTGGAGACGCCTTGTTAAAATCATGTTGCCGCGACTGTCGTTCTTCAGGGTTCAGCTTCTTCTGCACAGTCTCCAAAGAGGAGAGAGATGGACGCCTCTTAATAATCATTGATTTATTATTGCCTTCTGAACAACCCTCCTGAGGCAATTTGCACATGAAATGATTAAAACCAGTTAAGATGCAATAGCAGCAAATATATTTTAAGCAAGACTGAAACCATAGCAAAGTACCGTATTTTTCCCTGTATAAGACTAGGTTTTTTCCCTAAGAAATAAATGTCCAAAATTAGGGGGTGTTTCATACATGGGTACATCTCCCCCCATTTTCTTAAATCTGAATCCCCCAAAAATATGGGGCGTCTTATACATGGGGGCATCTTATAGATGGAAAAATATGGTAGATACTTGTGATAAACACCCATTTTATCCAGTTGGGGAAGCCCGTCAGAACAAAAATGTCTCCAATTGTTTCCAGAAAGCAGATAGTGAGCACCTGTTGTATCTTGAAAGGAATGCTATTCTACAGAACAGGGGTAGCCACACTAGGCGCCCAGTCTGGGTTACTGCATGTCTCTAATGCAGCTGTAAGGAACTGTTGGTCCTCCAGATGTTGATGGACTACAACTCCCATCAGCCCTAGCAGGCACAGCCCAGTGGTCAGGGCTGATGGGAGTTGAAATTCAGCAACATCTGGAAGACCCCCAGTTTCCCGCACCTGCTTAATGTGGGCTGTGTGTGTGCATGAGCACTAGGACTCCAGGCACAGCCTTCTGTTTAGCATGTAATGAAGGGTGATGTTCATTTCCAACAGTTGGTAATAAGCCATGGGAGGAGATTTTTGGTTTTTCAATAAATCTTTAACCATCCGCCATGGAAAGAAGACAGAGTCTGTACCAGAGAAGAATGGCAAGTTAAGCCGATGGACTACGCTGAAATGGCAAAGCTGACGGGAAAACTCAGGAACCAAGACATCAAAAACTTCTAAAAAGAATGGGGAAGATTCATCTAGGAGACTACTGCAAGCAGATGGAAAGATTAGCAGGATTTGAAACCCACTTGCAATGTAATACTATGGATGATATGGATTGAAAAATATAGAATATGGAATAATATGCAGTTGTAAACATTGACAATAGGACCTATGGATGGAATGGGGAGAAGTCTTGAGATTCAGAGTAATCTCTATATATGGATATGCATTTGGAAAGTTCTAAATTTATATTTGTAAAATCAAATAAAAACGATTTCCAAAAAAAACCATAAAACCATCCACCAGGGAACTAAACTAACTATACTATACTATACTATACTATACTATACTATACTATACTATACTATACTATACTATACTTACTTACTGGAAACAGTAAGGTTGCACTCCAGCCTTCCAGGAAGAACATTACAGCAAGGGGGAAATGATCCTGACCTCAGCCACCACCAAGGGAAGGGGCAGTTGCAGGGAGCTTGCATCCTTGTCCCTCTCTCTACCAGAAAGAAAATTCAGCTCCCCTGGCTAGTTGCCCTAGTAATTAGATTCTGAATCACACTCGGCTCTCTGCCACCAGCCAAGAAAATTAAAAGACTTGTCATGTGCTTACTAAGAGAACAGTCCGAGTGTGGTTTTATTGGGTGTGGAGCATTATCGTAAGCTGGTTTTATTGTGTTGTATATTTTAAACTGCTACAACCTGCCCAAGCCCTTGGGGTGAAGTGAGATGGAAATGGATAATTGATTATTCTAAAATGCAGGATACATAATGTTCTTGAGCCACAACAAGAGCATTGCAGGAATGGATGTGTTCATATTCATCACTTTTGCTACCCTGGCTTGGCGTATCCAAATCTAAATTTTAATATAAACTCCTTAGGATAAAGACTTGGGTTTTGCTTATAAAGAGCCGTGTCTATCGATCTTCCATAGATAAAAAATGAGTGAGATGGATGGATTGGAGAGTGAATGAGTCTATTTCTATGCTACCCTTCATCACAAACAATTCCAAGGGTGTTTTACACACACAAATCAATAAAACAATAAAATATAATAGCATAAAACCCCTTATGGAAATAACAGGCTGAGATCTAGAAAACCTAAAGGCTTGGTAAAATAAAAACAGTTTTTGCCTGATGGATAAATAGAGTAGGCACCAGGTAGCCCTCTCTGGGAAGATAGGCAAAATTCACGAAGGGTAGCTAATAATCTCTCAAGCAGTGTCAGAAACTGGGATATGAAAGGTGGGAGCTAAATGGCACCTTAAACCTAGGTTACGGGCGCCACAATGGAGCGTCATCTGAAGACTGCAAAACACAAACCCCCACTTCCCCTGCCCGCCCCCCTAATATTGTTGTGAAGATCCCTTCTCCAGTCTTCAGAGAGTGGCTGGAAGTGGGGAGTCAGAAAAAGGTCATCCTTTTCCTCCAGCAGTGGCAGTTTTAATCTGTAATCTTAGGCTCAGAAACAGCTCGCATTAATGGAATTCCCTGTCGCAAAACGCGCCCAGAACAACGGGAGTTTCGAACGATGCTCTCAAATTCACTAGCCCCTTTTGCAACCAGGATGAAGTTCAAAGCTTGTGATTTGATTTGATAATGTGATTCGATAATATTTGTATTCCACCTTTCCAACAGCGATGTTGAGCTCAAAACAGTTTACAGTAAAAACAATAGCATTTTTAAAAATAGCAAGAGTTAGTGATGGTGACAGAGAGGGACCTCCAGTTTCTACATCCTTATTTCAATGTAGAAAAGGATTTTTGTTTTTTAAGAAAATAACTGCATTTTTTGTTTGTTTGTTTATATTCTAACTTTCCTTCAAGGAAGAATATGTGCAGGGCTTTTTTTAAGCCAGTTCTGGCACCTCTCAGGTGGGCGCCACTGCTTTTATAAGAGAACAAGGGAGGCGTTCATGGTGAGTTCTGGCATCTCTTTTTCTAGAAAAATAGCACTGTGTACCTGGTTATCTTATTCTTCACCTGAGTGACAGTGAAATGTCCTAAGGTCAGCCAGTGAATTTCATGGCTGGTCATCCAGATGCTTGTTATAGTAATTCTAAAGTCTCAAATACAGAATAAATGTTGCTAACTGTGCAAGGTAAACACACATACATGAGTATATAGACCACATGTCTAAAATTGTTGTTGTTGTTGTTTAGTCATGTCCGACTCTTTGTGACCCCATGGACCAGAGCACGCCAGGCACTTCTGTCTTCCACTGCCTCCCACAGTTTGGTCAGACTCATGCTGGTAGCTTCGAGAACACTGTCCAACCATCTCGTCCTCTGTCGTCCCCTTCTCCTTGTGCCCTCCATCTTTCCCAACATCAGGGTCTTTTCCAGGGAGTCTTCTCTTCTCATGAGGTGGCCAAAGTATTGGAGCCTCAGCTTCACGATCTGTCCTTCCAGTGAGCACTCAGTTACAGGGAACCAGGCAGAGGGCCTTCTTAGTAGTGGCACCCGCCCTGCGGAACGCCCTCCCATCAGATGTCAAAGAGAAAAATAACTACCAAACTTTTAGAAGACATCTGAAAGCAGTCCTTTTTAGGGAAGCTTTTAATGTTTACTAGGTTATTGTATTTTAGTGTTTTGTTGGAAACCGCCCAGAGTGGTTGGGGGAAACCCAGCCAGATGGGCGGGGTATAAATAATAAATTATCATTATTATTATTATATTATTATATTATTATTATTATTATTATTATTATTATTATTATTATTATTATTATTATTATCAGGGCTGATTTCCTTAAGAATGGAGAGGTTTGATCTTCTTGCAGTCCATGGGACTCTCAAGAGTTTCCTCAGCACCATAATTCAAAAGCATCAATTCTTCAGCGATCAGCCTTCTTTATGGTCCAGTTCTCACTTCCATACATCACTACTGGGAAAACCATAGCTTTAACTATACGGACCTAAAATAGTACAGGAGAGCAATCCAAAAGCCATCTTGGCTCTCCTAAAAATTCCTAAAGATTCTGCAGTGTCTCAGAGAACATGGAGAGATCTTACGCACATACAACTTGTGCACACTTTGGACACAAGGCACAAACTATGCCTCATGCCCCCAATATCTCCTTTCCCCACACCACACGTTCAGCCAGCCCTTAATTGCAGTAGTTGTCAAGGCTTGTTTTCGATGCTACGAGTCAAGAGAGCTGCTGCTACCTAAATGTCCTTTAAGCCTATGGTAGGAAAGGCTCTTCCCCTTTTTTTTTTGCAGTTATAAAGCTTCTGCAGTGATCAGGTCAAGACACCACGCTTCTAGCTAGGATCATGCTGAAATTATCCAAGAATTATCTGGGCTCCAAACGCTAGATGCCTGCAATCCACTACAGACTTCATTCTGTAAGGTTGCCATAAACAATTACAAGAACAAATTTCCTCTCCCTGCTATTTACGGGGAAAATAAAACCAGCAGTTGGCAACTAAAGCTGCCGTTTCCTGCTCTGCCTTGTGTTTCCAGGAATAACATCTAGGTGATGGTGCCACTATACCAATAACAGGAGGCAGGCACCGGTGTCACCCAGGTTTTAGTGCCCTAAACTTTGCACCCTCCTAACAAAGTCTGTCTGAGCTTTGCTAATCGGCTCCAGCTAATCAGATCAACCTGCGGGTGGCCTGGTTTGCTTATCTTCAAGCAAGTTGATAAAATGGGCCCTGGCTCTTCGTTTAAAGTGAAACTGTGCTTTAAAACAAATTGCACGATGGCAAGTCGGTGATGTTGGCACAGGCCTAAAATAGGGGTGAGGAACCGGTGCCGTTTGAGAAGTGGAGCAATGCTGAATCAAGATGACTGCTTGCCCTGAGAGCCCTCTGGAAGTTATTTAAAGCTATTTTTCTTTCCAAAATAAGCCAAAGTTCAGCAGAAGCAGTAGTGAAAAGTTATCTGGCTGACATTGATCGAGATTAGAGAGAAAGAAACATAAGTCAATTAAAAGCACAAGTAGCAGTGGTAATTTTACCATTAGAAATTAAAAAAGACATAAGACCACTGTTCATGTATGCCACCACAGCAGCAAGAATTCTTGTGGTGAGGAAGTGGAAAAACGAAAGAATACCGACAATCACGGATTGGCAGATACTCATGTTAGAATATTTACAACTAGCATAGCTGTCAACCTTCCCTTTTTTTGCAGGAAAACCCCTTATTCCAGCGACGTTTCCCGCTGCTATCCCGGATTGTTAGATATCCCGTACACTATCTCCGGGACATGTGAGGCTCCTGATCCCTTATTTTCGAGGCTGCTGATCCCTTATTTTCAAATCTGAAAGTTGACAGCTATGACAACTAGCAAAACTGACGGGAAGAGTTAGAGGAGTATTGAACCAGAAAATATTTGGAGAATGGAGAATATTTAAGGATTATATAAAATCATATTGTACCAACCACACCATATTAGCAGAACTTGAGTGATACTTGTAAACACAACAAATACCGTTTGTGGAGTAGATGGGAACAATATTAAAGAATATAAAACTGTTCAGGGAAAACAACAACAGTATAAACAGTACAATGAGAATGATTGGAAGACTCGTTTTGTCAGAAGTCTTTTTTATTTCAGTGTTTATTTAAGTATTAATTAGGAAGATTAAGTTGTTTTTATGCACATAAATCTGCTTTTTCTTCTTTCTGTGTTTTCTTTTCATTGTTCTTAATTGTTTTTTCTTTGATTTTCTTTTTGTAGTATGAGATTGTAAATTCTTTGTATATGTGTGTAATTTAAATTAATAAAGATTATTTAAAAAATAAAAGCACAAGTAGCATCTTTTATCCATTTCACGTTGCAGGCAGCTCTGGAGCAAAGGGCAAGACTCACAATAGCAGAGGGTGGGGAAGTGGCAGAGAGTCTGTCAGTCCCCTCAGATCTTGCACTGCAAAAGGCAGCAGAAATTAAGCATTTAAGGACAGGTTTATTCGGAGCATGGAAGGCTCCGCTTTGCTTCAACAGAAGGAACATTAACAAGGATGAATAAGAAAATGCACACATAATGGGAACAGCAGAGAAAGCACTAGGCCAAACCAAAGCTAACACCCTTAAAATAAAATGGCTAGAAAGATTTGAAATGGGCAGAAGACCTGTGTGACAAGAATTATAAGGTGCCATAAATAAAATGAAAGCTCCTAAGCGCACAAGGTAAGGTAAAGGGATCCCTGACCATTAGGTCCAGTCGTGACCGACTCTGGGGTTGCACATTCATCTTGCTCTATAGGCCGAGGGAGCCAGCGTTTGTCCGCAGACAGCTTCAGGGTCATGTGGCCAGCATGACTAAGCCGCTTCTGGAAACCAGAGCAGCGCACGGAAATGCCATTTACCTTCCTGCCAGAGTGGTACCTATTTATCTACTTGCACACTGACGTGATTTCGAACTGCTAGGTTGGCAGGAGCAGGGACCAAGCAACGGGAGCTCACCCCGTCGAGGGGATTCAAACCGCCAACCTTCTGATCAGCAAGCCCTAGGCTCTGTGGTTTAACCCACAGCACCACCTGCGTCCCTTAGTGCACAAGGTAAGCACACATAAATAAGTACATAAACCACATGTCTGAAATAGTACAGGAGAGCAATCCTGAAGGAATCTTGACTCTTATTGACCCAAAAATTTCCTCTGCCAAAGGAAATATCTTGGGGAAACCTTTCCCAATGGTTCTTTTGACTTACAAATCTTTCAGATCCAATCTTAAGGGCATTATTTTGTGTATGAACAGGGTTCACCACCTGCGTCCCTTAGTGCACAAGATAAGCACACATAAATAAGTACATAAACCACATGTCTGAAATAGTACAGGAGAGCAATCCTGAAGCAATCTTGACTCTTAATGACCCAAAAATTTCCTCTGCCAAAGGAAATATCTTGGGGAAACCTCTCCCAATGGTTCTTTTGACTTACAAATCTTTCAGATCCAATCTTAAGGGCATTATTTTGTGTATGAACAGGGTAGGCCTGTGACCTGGCTTCAATTAACCAAGGTATTTATCATCTCAAAAGAATGGCCCAAACTGGCCAGGCAATGCAGTCAGTGACCATTATCCGTTATCTCAAATTTCTGTTGCAGGCGGCCTCTTTCTGTGCCCCTAGACACCTTGAAAGCTGAAAATCCGTTTGAGGTGAACATACAGGACATCCATACCAACTTTGAGGGCTAGGCATCCTAGGCCAGCTGAACTCCTTCTTGCCAAGTGACAGCCCTACTGTGGCGCAAGGAGTCAGTGTGTCTGGCTGCTAACCAGGTGGTGGGTGGTTCAAACCCACCCAGGGATGGCTGTGAGCAGAATTCCTATATTGCAGGGGGTTGGACTGGATGACCCTCAGGGTCCCAACACTACAATTTTGATTCTACCCTACCCCCCCTTTATGAGGCAGCACTGGAACTATTTTATTTTAAAATAAAAAAATCAAAGGATCCTAGCTGTTTGGAGCAGGGGCCTTGACCACTCCTCATCCTGCATGTGATTTCCTAGGTTGTTGTGGAATTTCCCAGGACCCAACTGGGTTGCAATGACTGTACTCTTGTTGACTGAAAGCTAACATAACCTCTATCACTTGGGCCATGTGAGATCCACCTCATCATCGGACTTTCCACTGACGGCGTGGAACAACAAACCAGGACTTCCCTTAGGGGAGCGAGCAAGCACAAGCTCTGAATGCAGAAGGTGCCAAATTCATTCCTTACAGTGGAATCTAGACCTGCTGTGGCCTGGCTGTATGCCCTAGAGTAGCAGAAGCAAACCAAGTGCCTGCCAGACATTGCAGACTACAATTCCCATCATCCCTATTAGCCACACGGACTAGGGGTAATGGGGATTGTAGTCCAAAATATCTGGAGAGCACCATGTAACCTACACCTGTTCCAGACCATTATCAGATTGATCTCCCTCCAGGAAGCTAAGATCCTGACAACTAATATGAACACAGTGTCAATGCGCTAAATGGCACCAGGAAGTCAGCAGCTTTCGCTTTGTTGTACATTTGCTTTTGTGTTTGTTAACAGGTGAAAGCCAAACCAATGAACCACCTGTCAAGGAAACTGCTTTCTCCACCCTACAAAGTTAATGGAGATTGCATTCACATGACTAAAAGTAAATAGCATTATATGGTTCCATAGGGATGGTTTGAGGTGGTGTGACTTAGGAGTGTGAGATGTGTTTTCAGAACAAAGACGCTTAGATCTTGTAACCTTGCAACCAAATTAATCACAGGGCTGGAGCAACTCTCCTGTGAAAAAGGGTTACAACACCCAGGGCTTTCCAGTTTAGAATAAAAGGAAGGGGAAATTGGATAGTTGGAACAGAGTGCAGAGGCCTGGAGGAAAGATCTCATTATAATCTCTCTACCTAGCTATGACAGTTTAGAAATTGATGTTTCAAGAAAACAAAAGGTTTCATGTTTCATGAATTTTTATTTAATTCACCACACAGGGGGGAAAATACAAACTGATTAAAAACAAGCCTGAACTTTTTTTTCCTAAAGTGTCTTTTTTTTAAAGCTGCAAAAACCAGAAGCACACTTACGGGATCAAATAGGGAATGGAGGTGACCTAAAAAAAGAGAGAGAGAAAGCCCCTCTCCCACCCCACCCACCCCCACTTGACAGGAATGTGATCCAGCAACGGAACTCGATTCAAGTGATGTTCAGCTTTTCAAAAAATTGAACGCAGAAATAGCAGGCAAGCTTTTACTTGCTTAAAACTTTAGCCTTTTGCCTGAGGTAAAAATACCACAAAATATATGAAGGGGGGTGGGAACATTCCCAGTTTTCTTTTAGAATTATAGAAACAAGCACAATGACAGAATCCACCCACCAGTCCTTATTCACCAACAGCTCGGAGCAAGAAATCCTACTGCACTCCAGAAATTTACACTATGTGCCAGAAGAGGAACTTCATCTGCTGGTTGCAAACCAAGAGGTCATTTACTGGCCAGTTGGCGGTGGGGACATGCAATACCCGTCCTCTCCATTTGTTGCGTGTTTCTTATCTACTTAAAAACCAAATGGTCTACAGCTGGCCCATGGACTTCCATGAGATAGCAAAGATTCAGGGCAAAGTGGCTTGGGTCTGGTCTACCCATGCGGCAGAATGATGTGGTGGAATTGAACTGCACCACATCAGGCTGCTGGGGGGTTGCAAGGAGAGAATCGGGTTTGAAGGTTCCCCTGTGCTCATAATGGCCTGCAAATTTATAACTGCGCAGTAGACAACCAGATAAGCAAGTTTCCCGCAGAAGAGCATTCAAAAATGCAATAGCTCCATCTGAAGTGCACTCCATGCCACGAACTGGCTTCATTTCAGCAGGCAGAATCGGTTGAAAGGAACTGCAGAAAGGATGGGGGCCACCACTGTCCTTCGGAGAGGTTTAATGACAACTTGTGGCTGAACAGGTTTCATTCCATTTGAGAAAGCAAAGGATTTTGACCGGAAATACACAAGACAAAATGCAACCTCAGGTAAACATCAAAATTACTTTCTCATTCACATTTCATTTCCACTTCCTCGTGGTGAATAAAAATAAAATCAGCCTAAAAGAATACTTGCAGTGTGGTGAAAGCCACCAAACCTAAACTCACATTATGTAGAACAGGCTGTTGTGCATTACAACCTGCTCTGTGGAATTACCAGAAATTCAGATTTAGGAAAGAAAACAGCACTGCTATGCAATTACACATACACACACTCATGAACTACTATTTTCAGTGGTGCATTGGTGATCTATTTTACACAAGTGCTCTTCCCAATTAAGAAGCAGTGCCTCAAATTAGGTTTCTGAAGTGAAGAAACACTTTTAGACTTATGTAACAAGCAATTAAATTCTTGGTTTTTAGAAGCGAGGGTCTCTTAAGTGCTAAGACAGTGCATTTGTCACAACAAACAGAAAATATTTACAGTTTTATTTTCCTTGAAAATGATCAGCCAAGGGTATATAATCTTTAAATTATTTGTGGCCTTCGGTGATTGGAACAGCCCCGGACACAACTGCCATCCTCCTGTGACATTTTAGAATGGGGATATGGCACTATCGATTTACCAATCAATCAAGATTCTTCTCTAAGAAGTTTGGCACAGAGTGAGGGGAGGAAAGGGATTCAAACACCCCCAAACCAAAGTCTTTTATACCAGTAGCTTCCTGATCATTTGACGTTTAGTCTCTAGTGAATCAGAAATATGCCAAATCAATCAAGAATTAGGAAGTACAAGCTGAGCATGATGATCCTGCCTTTTCACGTATTCTGACATCTCAAGCAGTTTTGTTGTTGAATAATTATTTCTCAAAATTGCCATCTACCAACAGAAGACGTCCAAATGGTCTGTGTGGCAAAACATGCCTCAGCTACCTCAATGGAGCACAAAGGGAACTTCTGGTTCAATACCATGGACAGCAGTCGACAGCCTTCATCAAAGTCAACTACAAACTCACCAGGTCAATTATTATGAAAATGCCAGGAAGCCAGGAGGCGAGGAAGTCAAGCTGTGCATTCAATAGACACAGTGCCTCCTAAATCCAGCCCTTTGACACAGTAGAAATCATATACCACATCATTTGGAGAGATGTACACACACACACACACACTATCCCCTTTGGGCTCTTCTGTTGCAGTATGGGGGGACACAGTTCAACTTCAAGTAGCCAAAAGGTGTACAAACACAGGATAGAAAGACTGAGGCATAATCATTTCCAAAGTGCACGTGCACAAGAAAAAGCACTTCTTGCTCCTCCCTCCCCCGGGGCACAACAGCAGAGCTGATAGGCTTCAGGGCTGTACTCATTCATGACGGAAGGCAAGACTTCCTCCATGTTTTGTGTGTGCCCATACTGGGAACAAGGTTTTTTTTATTCAACACAGCATCACGTAAGAATTTCTGGGTTTGCTCTAGATCTGCACAGAGAGAAAGGGGAGGGGGAAAGAAAGAAAAAACAGATTTAAATCAACTTACAAATGTACTGATGGTACTTTACACCAGATTAAAGAGAGAAAGAGAGAGAGATTTAATCTTACACAATGTTGAGTATGTAAAGTTAGGTTAACAAATTTCTTACAAGTTTGAAGGAATGCCCTGAAGACCTGGGATGGCTAACCTGCAACCCTCCACAGGTTGTTAAACACATTAACATTACAGCACAAACGACTCATTCATCTATGAACAAGGATAAACTTGTAACTCTTAATAAGCTACAGATTAATGCAGCATCTTTTTTGGCCTGCTGCATTTGTTGTAATTTACTCAATATGGAATGCTTTGACCTGGCATATCCTTTATTCCAAGACCAGACTTCTTCCCACTCTAGCCGAAGTGCAGTTCTATGCTTCCACCATAAAGCTTTCGCCAAACTTGCACAATAAGCATTCAGCTCCTGCCTCTGGTTTGGAGATTTCGCCCCTCCCATATCCAAGAATCTGCTGATGAGTCTGGTGATTTTCCAGAAAGGAGGGGCGGTGTTCTGCTCTCTACTTATTCCGCTCCAGCCTAACATCAGTTAGTCAGTCAGTGTGTCGGAGAGAGAGAGAGACTAAGTGTTAGAGATTGTGTGTATAGATAAGGTTGCTGCTAAGAGCAGCTGCAGACACTCAGTGCAGTTCAGCATTCATTTATGCTTAGACCTCATTTAGCTCTGTATATAGTTGTATATTATAGTTGTAGATAGAATAAAGAAGATATTCTACAGAGCTGCTCTCCGAGTCGTTTATGCTCTGCTATACTCTGCTGTGCGACGACTGTCTTCTTGTGGAAGTGAATCCGGTGCTCACAACTCTAAGCTGTGAGTCCACAGCACTTTGACCTGTTCCTGTGCAGAAGGTGGTCTCTGGAAGTGCTACCCAGCTCGCCTAGCCCAGTCGGGGCTGAAGTGGATGAGTCCAGTTGGTGGCACTGGCTCAAGGGCGATGCTGACAAGCTCCTGCCTCTGGTTTGGTCCTTTCAGTGTTGATTAGGACTTATTGCACAAACACAATATGTATCTCATGCAACTATATACATGTGCCTATGATTCTCAGTTGGTAATCAGTAAAAGAGACATGCTATTTAAGAACAGAGAGAACAAAAGGAGACTACAGATTTTTAATAAGTTGGCTCCTTTACCCTTAAATTCACCTGCAGCTGTCTTTGGAGAGAAAAGTCTGGCTTGTATCAGGGATGGGCAACCTTTTTCAGCCCAAGGGTTGCATTCCCATCTGAGCAAGCTTTCAGGAGTCAGATGTCAGTGGTGGGTGAGGCCAGAGGCAAATAAGGACAGAGCAAAAACTGGGGATTTTAGCTTTGTTCACACACCAGTCTAGCCTATATTCAGGCAAAGAAGAGGCATTATCAGAGTTCAAGGAAACACTCCAGCCAGGCAAAAATACTCAAAGATGGTGCAAAGCCAAGCCAATGAGGGGTGTGGCCTGGGGCTGCATGTGACCCCCAAGTCTGAGGCTCCCCATCCCTGGCTTATATTGTACCTTTGTACAGATTTTAACTGCAGTTGCTCAGAGACACAATCAAATCCAATCTGGTCAATAACTTCAGTTGAGTTGCTTAAGAAGCTACAGGGCAAGAACATACCTTTGGTTCCAGTAGCTGATAGTCACTGGATTTGGGTCTTCGGGTTAGCTTCGATTTTTTCCCTTCGAGAGCAAAGGCAATAATCTATGGGTGGAAGAACAAACAAGTAGATAAATTGACAGCAGCTAGAGTTGATTTATCAACATTTATATTCCAATGTTTCATTAAAATGTGCAGACCTACAATTAAAACAGAAAACACAGCATATAACAAGATGAAAAGGAAAAAGGTCAGAAGAAGGCCAAAAGCAGGGAAAGCCAATGGGATGTCCTCTGGGTGTTCTTGGACAAAAATTCCAATCATTCCAAGCCAGTAAGGCCAACAGAGATATGAGAAATACAGTCCAACAACATTCAGGCTTACTCCCTAGTACAGTGGTACCTCGGGTTACATACGCTTCAGGTTACAGACTCCGCTAACCCAGAAATAGTGCTTCAGGTTAAGAACTTTGCTTCAGGATAAGAACAGAAATCGGGCTCCGGTGGTGCGGCAGCAGCAGGAGGCCCCATTAGCTAAAGTGGTGCTTCAGGTTAAGAACAGTTTCAGGTTAAGAAGGGACCTCTGGAACAAATTAAGTACTTAACCTGAGGTACCACTCTACACATTTATGACTGCATATGGCTTTCATAATGGTTTCCCTCTCTTCCCACTTCATTCCCTTTTATTTTTTCCAGACTTCAATATCCCTGACAAAAAAAAAATCTCATTTGAAGTTACAAAGCAACCCCAGAAAGTTAGAAACATTAAGCATTCTTCTGGTTTCACTTCAAAACACACTCCTGCTTACACTTGACTTTACTAGGCCCCTCAAAATTTCCTGTGACTTTTCTTAAACATTACAAGCATGTAGCTGGAACAAGAGGACTGCAAGGTGCTTGTTGCTCAAAGTAAGAGGAACTGCATTACACAAACCTCAGGAAATCATATGAATTGATGCAATTATACCACTACACAGTATCTGAATCAAAGTTTCAACAAAAAGCAGCAGTGGTTTCCAGGGTTTGAAATTAGCAGGAAAACCAGACACATTTTGCGCCTAAAGATACTCCATTTACAAGCACCTCAAAAAGTCTGAGTGTCATTTTTTTCGCCTGGGTGACACTCAAGAATGACTGAAACAAGGATGACTGAAGCCTCCAAGTACAGTGGTACCTCGGGTTAAGAACTGTTCTTAACCTGAGGTACCGCTTTAGCTAATGGGGCTTCCCGCTGCCGCCACTGAACAATTTCTGTTCTCATCCTGACGCAAAGTTCTTAACCCGAGGTACTATTTCTGGGTTAGCGGAGTCTGTAACCTGAAGCGTCTGTAACCTGAGGTACCACTGTATATGTTAAAGATGGACAATATGTTAAGGAGTTTAACAAGAAAGCTTAGTGTTTTGAAAACTGTAGTGCCAGTATTTTTATTGTAAACACCAATTCAACATGTATTAACAATTTCTGCTAAAAGTGTGGTGTTATCAAAATAATAAATAAAAAGTGTTGCTGACACACACACACACACACCCTCAGTGGCAACTAGACATTCTGTTTTGGCACCCACAACCCAGGTCCCCGGAGCCATTTGGCTTCTAGCTTTTCTATCCCCTTTCTAACACTGGCAGTTTCACTCAAGGTACAGTGCTGATACACAAACCAATGTATCCTGGCCTTGGTCCTCGCCGATGTATCATGCAGGCCTAAAGCACACCTCTGATTGGTCCGAGAAATTGGTCCCACTACACACCCATGATGCATATTGGGACTGGTGATGGCTAAGTTTAGTATACGGAAACACATCTCCAAAGGACCTCCCTGGAAATGCGCAACGAGCTACAAATTCTAAAACAAAGTAAGAGAAGGCAATCCATCCCTACACATCCCACTAATTTAATGGAAACTCTTATATTCTGCACCACTCAGGAAGATGGGAGAAAGTCAGACCAAGGAGCATAATCCTGCACAGATAGCAGGGGGGTAGATTAAATGTGCTATAATTAGAAAAGCCCACTTATCACACTAATGTCAATGAATGCTTCTTGTCCCAGCCTTCACTTAAAAATACCGTATTTTTTGCCCTATAGGACGCACCCCCCTTTTTGGGGGGGAATGATTTTTTAAAAAATTTATTCCCCCCCCCCCCAGCCACGGGGCTGGGGCGGGGGAAGCCCGAGCTTCCCCCGACCCCAGAACAGGCTGCTCTCCACAAGGCTTGTGGACACTCCCACGGGCTCCCCAGGCTTGCTGATTGCTTCCTGAAGCCTGGCGAGTGAGCACCGACCCCTCTCGCTCTCCAAGCTTCAGCGAAAGCCTGCATTCGCCCCATAGGACGCACACGGATTTCCCCTTCATTTTTGGAGGGGAACAAGTGCGTTCTATGGGGCAAAAAATACGGTAACTTTGACTGAAAAATATAATGATCCTTCTTTTAATGACCACAGCACTATTATGTCTAGCCAAACTTCTGTCACTACTGCACATATTCTGCCAAGCACCAAGACTGGCTCACACTCACAAAAGTTAAAACACCCACCTTTCGTTTATTGTGGTAAGCAATATATAAGGCAGCAACAACAATGGCTGTGGTCACCAAATAGGCAAAGAAGTGGCTGTTTTCAGGTCCATTCTTGGGCGTTGGACTAGCCCGGGAGTTCCCCATATCATGCTTAGGCTGGGTGTCTTCAAGAGTCCCCTCTCCACCTTCTTTGTCGTCCTCTTGATCTTCTTCAGACTGATCATCTTGAAAGTTTCCAGGGGCATCTGGCTCTTGGGGAGGTTGATCTGAATCAACAGCTTTTGGCTTATCGGGAAAAGACTGTGCATGAGATTCATCACCTTTGGAGCTTCCAGGGACACCTGCCTGTTGGGGAGACTGATCGGAATCAACAGCTTTTGGCTTATCAGGAGAAGACTGTGCATGAGATTCATCACCTTTGGAGCTTCCAGGGACACCTGCCTGTTGGGGAGACTGATCGGAATCAACAGCTTTTGGCTTATCGGGAGAAGACTCTGCATGAGATTCATCACCTTTGGAGCTTCCAGGGACACCTGCCTGTTGGGGAGGTCGATCGGAATCAACAGCTTCTGGCTTATCGGGAGAAGACTGTGCATGAGACTCATCACCTTTGGAGCTTCCAGAGGCAGCTGCCTGTTGGGGAGACTGATCGGAATCATCAGCTTTTGGTTTATCAGGAGAAGACTGTGCATGAGACTCAACACCGTGGGAGCTTCCAGAGGCACCTGCCTGGTGGGGAGGTCGATCGGTATCATCAGCTTTTGGCTTATTGGGAGAAGACTGTGCATGAGACTCAACACCGTGGGAGCTTCCAGGGGCAGCTGCCTGTTGGGGAGATTGATCGGTATCATCAGCTTTTGGCTTATCGTGAGAAGACTGTGCATGAGACTCATCACCTTTGGAGCTTCCAGGGGCAGCTGCCTGTTGGGGAGATTGATCGGTATCATCAGCTTTTGGCTTTTCGGGAGAAGACTGTGCATGAGGCTCATCACCTTGGGGGTGCCCAGGAAGTGCAATGTCAGTGCGAGTCCCTGAAATGAAAAAAAGAAAGAACATTTAGTATGTCATACCAGCAGTATATTTACATTTGTTTGCACTGGTATGCCACCTGGTGCTCAAACCTCCACTTTCTAAATCTATGAAGGTGTGCTTCTGCTGTCTTTTTCCATTCTGCGTGTTTTGAAGCATATCTACAACAAAAACGAGCAGTGCAGCGTTCTATATTGCAGTGCAATTGTGCATTCATCAAAGCCCATCTCATCTTCACAGCGCCCATTATCCCCCATCGCTAATATGCCCTGTGTCTCCCATTAAGCGACTTGCACCTCACCATCTTCCCAAATGAAAGGAGCCACTTTCCCAGAGAGGATCCAGGTATCCAACTTTGGGGGGGGGGGGAGGCATCACCAGGCCTTAAGGAGTAACTACTGACTAACAAGCAATTTTAGGCAATGGACTTCATGGCTGACCCTGGATGGCCTCGCTTGTCCCTAAACATGGTTGGAGAGCTCTGCTGTGGTCAGGGGCCTCCTGCTGTTTTGGCCCTACTTCTACCCCCACCCCGGGCCGGATTTAGATTTGATGGGGCCCTAAGCTACTGAAGGTAATGGGGCCCTTTGTATGTCCAGCTGTCCTTTGTCAACAACAAATTGTCCCTGTTTTTTGTGTTGAATATATGCTATATGGTAATTTATGGACCTAACAGGTATCTAAAGCCATTTGCACATAACAAATAGGAGCCTACACAACACAAAACACTGTTGCTGTACGTAGGTTTTATTTTATTTGTGTTTCATCTTATATTTTGGAAATGTACATCCGGTTTTTTTCTTTAGTTTTTTGGGGGCCCTAAGCTATAGCTTGTTTAGGTTATACGTAAATCCGGCACTGCTCCCACCCTGCAAAAGGCCTGCTCTGACCATACTACGCCGCCGCCTCCTCAACCAGTAACGCCCCCCCACACACCAATAACACCTTCACTTGGACTTAATTGCAGGCAAATGCGGGTTCAGAGCTCAGACCCTGGACCTATTCCCCACGGAATGGCCAATGGGGCGGAGGGGGAAGAGGTGGGAATACCGTCAAACGCGGGAGACAAAATAACTCGGTTAAGAGCGCCCAAGAGCGCGTGCAGAGCGCGGCTCTCCCTCAACGCCCCTCGAAAGGGAGAGACGGTTGCGGGAAACAAACTCCCCACCGACCTGGGTCAGGAATCCGTTCCTTCTCCGAGCCATCCTTCTCTGTGCCTACCGGCGCCGAAGCGCCGAAGGCAACCAGGCCGCATAGGAGCAGGAAGCCCAGCCACGCCGCCGCCATGCCGGCCTGAAAGGGTTCCTTCCGCTTCTGGTCAAGGAAACGGAAGCGAGACGTCTACTTCCGGTGCGCCCTCCCCCCATTGTCCGCGTTCCTGAAGCCGCTGCTCTCGCGAGATCAGGGCGGGGCGGGGCCCCGACTCTCCGCCGCGAACGCTTGGGAGGAGGAGGAGGAGCGAAGAGCGGGCCGATAGTAGAGCAACGGAAAGAAAAAAGTGTAGAGTGACACGCAGCATGGATTTTTTGAATTAAAAACAAAAACCCCCTCAAAAGCTGCCCTTGAAAAGGATTGGAAAGGGGAGGGCGAGCGTGTGGGATCCCCCAGCAGTTGTTGGCCTTGGCCTTTTTCCAAAGCAGTGCCTAGGGCAGGGGTCAGCAAACTTTTTCAGCAGGGGGCCAGTCCACTGTCCCACAGACCTTGTGGGGGGCCGGACTATATTTTGGAAAAAAAATTAAAAAATGAACTAATTCCTATGCCCCACAAATAACTCAGAGATGCATTTTAAATAAAAGCACACATTCTGCTCATGTAAAAACACCAGGCAGGCCCCACAAATAACTCAGAGATGCATTTTAAATAAAAGGACACATTCTACTCATGTAAAAAGATGCTGATTCCCGGACCGCCCGCAGGCCGGATTTAGAAGGCGATTGGGCCAGATCCAGCCCCCGGGCCTTAGGTTGCCAACCCTTGGCCTAGGGCAAGCGAAGCGCGAGGATGTGGAGAATGGAGCGGAGTCAGCTTCTACAACTTGCAATGAATTTGGTTTCAGGAAATTAAAATGGGCTGCTTGCAATGCATGACCATGTACCATGAAAATCCGTAAAAATTTTCAGGGCATGCTGTCATTTAAAGAACACAAGCGATGGCTTCTTGTCTGATGAGCACCCTCCCCCCCCCCCGACATTTGCTCTATTATATGGTCTGAATGGCTGCAGTGCTTTTTTGTGGCAGCAGTGCTTTTTCCCTTGCCTCCACTTAGAGAGGGATGACGGATGTCGATCAAAAAAAGATCGCAGCGTGGAAATTTGTTAAAAGGCTAACGCAGTGTGATGTACTTCCATCAACCCCAAGCTAGCATGGCCAATGGCGAATCAAACCTTTTGCCCCCAAGCTGTTTCTCCAAAATTTATAGCTAAGAAGAGAGCTACCAGAGGATCTTTTAAGTGTATAGATGCAGTGCTGCAAACTCAACCCCCCTTGGAATATGATATGTGAGGGACAATCCTGATGGTGTAACTACAAATTCCTGGCTGAGCTATTGGAAATTTTGCTCCAAATGAAATAGGTAGTTCTCTCCCGAGAACCAAAAGGTATACTAACACCATTGAATAGGTTCCTACTGAAAAGATGAATGGAAGCAATTTTTTTTAGACGAAGTTGGATACCTGGACAAAGTGGAAGCGACAAGCGTGGCCAATGGTCGGGGTGATGGAAGTTCTCGTTCGCAACATAATGGAGGGCACCATGTTGGCTGCCCCTGAATGGGCTAAATCGCAGTGTGTGCTTTTTAGCATCCTCAGTGTTGAAAGGAGCAGTTAACTGTACAGTACTATGGATCAAAGGGGACGCGGGTGGTGCTGTGGGTTAAACCACAGAGCCTAGGACTTGCTAATCAGGTCAGCGAATCCCCGCGACGGGGTGAGCTCCCATTGCTCGGTCCCTGCTCCTGCCAACCTAGCAGCTCAAAAGCACATCAAAGTGCAAGTAGATAAATAGGTACCACTCTGGCGGGAAGGTGAACGGCGTTTTCGTGCGCTGCGCTAGTTCGCCAGAAGCGGCTTAGTCATGCTGGCCACATGACCCAGAAGCTGTTTACCGGCTCCCTCGGCCAATAAAGCGAGATGAGTGCCGCAACCCCAGAGTCGGTCACGACTGGACTTATGGTCAGAGGTCCCTTTACCTTTACTATGGATCAAGGGGCTTAGAGAAGCTCTTCCAAAGGGGTAAATGTGCTGATAATCTCTTACAGCAACGCATGTGAAGAAGACCTTTTAAGACTTAACAGGTTTCTGTTGGTGTAAGCTTTTGCCAACTGGAGTCCACTGCAGTCATCGGGGAAGGCACCAGATTTAAAGCACATACACGTCTGCTATATGTACATCAAAGCTTTTAGGTCTAAAAAATTACTCTGACAATGGTAATGGAGCGCCATCTTGTGGCCTATATGCTTCCTGAGTTCTTAAAAATCAGGGAATGAGTGAAAAGCTTAGATTTTACCATAAACTGGCGGGGTTCTTTTTTTGAGACACTGAGTTGTCAGATCTTTGAGAAGTTTGTCCTCATGTCCCCTCCCCCAACTCTATGGTATTGCGGGGTGGGGGCGGGGAATTAACACAAGATATCAACTTAAAAAGAGGAGAGACAATTCACATTACATGGTTTATAAAAGTGGATTCAAAAATAATAATTGCAAACTCATTTGGATCGGACATTTACCCTTCTTTGGTTATAGTAAAGGCTCACGGTTTTATTCTAAGGCGGAAAATAGAGAAGGGAAAATAACTAGACGGAGAGTCATTAAATACTAGCATCATTGTACTAAGATGAAACAATGTAGTCTCCTGAGCCTTTGTTTGAGTGAATAATGCTGGGAATGGGAGGGGAGACCATAACCCTCCAGATGTTGTTAATCCTCTCATATACTATCTTAATTACAAATAATCAATATAAATGTGGGCATATTTATACTTTGTCTCAATTTAACAATTATTACAGCTGGTGTAGTGTGTCATAATAATAAAAACATGTTTATATGATTCACACACACACATTTTTGCCCTTTCTTCATGGATTAAGGCCAATTCAACACATAAAATTATGGCCCAAACTTTGGGGTGCTTCCAGACGTGGACATTTTAGCAGCACCACATCATGGCTTTAAGATGGAAAGAGAATAGCAACTCTGTTGCAAAATGTCTAACAATGTGTAGTCTAGTGAGCCCCAAATGTTGGAATCAGGGTGATCTGCTTTGGGACCACAGTTTGTGATGAGAAGTTTAAATATCCCCCCCCCCCAATTTACTTTGGATCACGATTACTCCACACTCAAGCTACAATTTAATGTCAGGACACACACACAAATTCAGCATGAAGGCAATGCCTTTTCCCGGATAGGTAAGACTTACGAGTGGATTCCTAGAGAGCAGGAAATGGCTCAAATGCAACCTAGAAAATGGTTGAGACGTTTAATATAGGTCATAACCTAGTGACAGGTTGGGTCACCTTCAACTGTGGAATCACAGAGATATTCTATTAAATTGGGAAAGTTGCATTTTCTGAGTGAAAGGGGGAGAAAAAAGGAAGCTGTCACCATGACTGGGGTATGTAGCTTTTCTTGCTGCCGCAGAACATTTGTAACAGGAATGCAGAACCATTTTTTCCCCATTGAGGGCCTGTTTCCTTGCGGGTAATATGTTGGCAAGATGTACACCACTGGAGTTCATGGCCAAAGTCAGCAGCTGGCAGAGCCAAAAGTTAGCAGGCTGCCTTTCCTTTCTCTTTCTGCCACCCCCACCTCACTCATACATGATACACACATGAAATTAGGCTGAATGTTACTCCTTTGGATTGTGGGTTGCCTTGCTTGATTTAAAGGCACTGGCCAGAATTGGAGCCTTGGCATTTTTAATCTTTAGAAATGAACGTCTGGAGCTCTTCCCATACTTTGGAGGACATACCCACATGAGTTGGGGGCGAAAGGGAGGGAGGGAGGGAAAGAATCACCACTGCGTCTTATTTGAGCCACAGGAGACTGCTAAGATTTCACTCATGACTTTGTGGTTTTGTGAAATGTCACGGTCTCTGCTAACTCTCTGAACAGCCAGGGATTTTAAAGCCTGCTATGCGAATCCTGATTTCCCCCAAACCGAAACCTTTGCCAAGATTTTTCTGCACGGAGCAGCAGCCGGGATGGGACGGCTCCAACAGCCCTACAAATGAAACCTAAATGGCCTTGTCTTTGGTTTCGCCACGCTTGTTAAATGGGTTTGCCGCAACCGGTTACCCAAAATATTCATTTCCGTGAACGTGGCTATGGGCTATGGGCACACTCTTTTCGAAGCTAGCTCTTCGTTTACGATCAGCACGTTCCTTTTGTGTGTGCAAGGGAGACCGTTTTTTCATCTGGAAATAAAATGTAGAGAATTAGCATTATGTTTTATTTTGCAGCTGCGCCTAATGAACTCATCCAGAAAAGATGAAGAGCTTGGAATAGTCCCCTCCATGCAAACACTGCTGAATATGCTCCCACATAGAGAAAACTGAGCCAGAGCAGGTGAGTTTATACTGTAGGAAAGAAATTGGTTAGCCAGAGGGAGCTAATTTGGCGCTGCTGAGTTTCAATTTGTTCGGCTACCGTGCACGATGTTGTAAACCACAATCTAGGACACTGAATGACTCATCTAGAGGTTTATGCTGAACTACCAAGAATCAGTTGTTGTTTTCCTTGGTCCACCAGCACCAGTAAGAGAAACACATCACGAACTATTAATGCTTGAATCCTGTGCACACTTACCAGGAAGTAAGCCCCCCTGAACCCTTAACTTCTGCATAAATATAGAATTACATTGCATGATTGTGATCCCATGCAGACTTTACCAGGAATAGGTGAACAAGGAAACAGCTGTTTCAAGAGTATATATACATGTAAGCTCAGGCGGCATGACTGATATTACATTAAATGATATGAGCCATTGATGCTTGTGCGGCTGAGCCATAGTCTTGCCAATGTCAGTACAGTGGACGCTCGGGTTGCGAACGTGATCCATGCAGGATGCACGTCCACAACCCACAGCAGCACGTCTGCGCACACGCGGGTTGCGATTCAGCACTTCTGCGCATGCGCAAAGAGCGATTCAGCGCTTCTGTGCATGCGCGACTGCCAAAACCCGGAAGTAACGCATTCCGGTATTTCCGGGTTTCGGCCCCAACCCAAAGTCTGTAACCCGAGGTATGACTGTATAGGCAATTGTCAAGAGCCTAGGCGGAGGCAGGATTAACAATCCATTATCTTATATCCTATCTTCTTAAGATCTTATCATTTATTTAAATGCTGCCTTTCAGCCAAAATTGCCCCTCAAGGCAGCTCACAAAGAATAGAGAAACATAACTGTAAGAGTGCGAAGGACCATCTAGTCCAACCCCCCCCCCCGCCCAATGCAGGAATCTCAACTAAAGCATGCATGACTGATAAACACACAAATGTAAAGGATAAAAATTCAAAAACAATGTATTTAACATTTTTAAGGTATTGAAAAAGTACCTTAAAAATGTACATTCCTGTGCCTGAAAAAAGGGCAAAAAGCATTCCCCACAAAAGTGTTGAGAGAGAGCAAAACTTAAAAAACAAGAACACCTGGGCAGCTGCTCTTTCTTATAAGGGTCCCAGGCATCATCATCATCATCATCATCATCATGTTGTAAACTTAGGAGCAGCAACTTTTTGCAAGGTCTGCTTTGTAAATCAGTGGTCTGGGTGGGCGGGATGCCTTCAAAATAGAAACCTGAAAATCCTTGGGGCACCCATGGCTCTAAGTAAATGTTTCAGAAATCCTCGGAATCCCCTTGCTCCTCAGTTTCTCTTTATTTGGGCATTTATACAAGAATTTAGGGACGCAGGTGGTGCTGTGGGTTAAACCACAGAGCCTAGGACTTTTCAATCAGAAGGTCGGCGGTTCGAATCCCCGCAACTGGGTGAGCTCCCGTTGTTCGGTCCCTGCTCCTGCCAACCCAGCAGTTCGAAAGCACATCAAAGTGCAAATAGATAAATAGGTACCACTCTGGCGGGAAAGTGAACGGCATTTCCGTGCACTGCTCTGGTTCGCCAGAAGCGGCTTAGTCATGCTGGCCACATGACCCGGAAGCTGTATGCCGGCTCCCGCGGCAATAAAGCGAGATGAGCACCGCAACCCTAGATTCGGTCACGACTGGACCTAATGGTCAGGGGTCCCTTTACCTTTACCTTATCCTTAAGATTTATACAATAATGTAGCTCTGAGTGTGCTAACTCTTAGCATGAATAAGATTTTAACTTTTCTGTAACTGTTAGAAGCCGCTCAGCAGTGAGGAGGCTGGCTTTTCGGGGGAGAAGAAATACATACCCCTATGCGCTGCTTATGTACCGTATTTTTCCGCCTATAAGACGCCCCCATGTATTATAATAATAATAATAATAATAATAATAATAATTATTATTATTATTATTATTATTATTATTATTATTATTATTTATACCCCGCCCATCTGGCTGGGCTTCCCCAGCCACTCTGGGCAGCTTCCAAAAGAATATTAAAATACTATAATACATCAAACATTAAAAGCTTCCCGAAACAGGGCTGCCTTCAGATGTCTTCTAAAAGCCTAGTAGTTGTTCTCTTTGACATCTGGTGCGAGGGTGTTCCACAGGGAAGGCGCCACTACCGAGAAGGCCCTCTGCCTGGTTCCCCGTAACTTGGCTTCTCGCAGTGAGGGAACCGCCAGAAGGCCCTCGGTGCTGGACCTCAGTGTCCGGGTAGAATGATGGGGGTGGAGACATTCCTTCAGATATACTGGACCAAGGCCGTTTAGGGCTTTAAAGGTCAGCACCAACACTTTGAATTGTGCTCGGAAACGTACTGGGAGCCAATGTAGGTCTTTCAAGACCGGTGTTATGTGGTCTCTGCGGCCGCTCCCAGTCACCAGTCTAGCTGCCTCTATATTGGGGGACTCAACATTAAGAAAATGGGGGGGGAGTGCCCCCATGTATAAGACTACCCCCCTTTTTTAACATATTTTTTTAGTAAAAAAGAAAACCTAGTCTTATACACAGAAAAGTACGGTAAATTGTCCTGAGCAGTCAGAAAAATAAACACACAAGCTCATTTTTATCTCTGCTAGCACCGCAATGCTCACACAAATGCTACAGCAAAGCTGCCCTCCCAGGAAACAATTTAAGGTCTAACCAACACAAAAACCAGGCTGTGCACTCACGGCGCCTTTAAAAAAGCATCTTGAAAGCACCTTCTTTGAAAGCACCTAGAAGAGTTATGGGCACTGTGGGTTACCACCCACAGAATTATGATTCTTAGCTAACTATAGCGCCCAGCATTCTTTGAGGGAAAGAAGGTGCTTTGAAGGTGCTTTGAAATCAGAGTGTGTAGAGAGACAGAGATTTAGTTGCCGACAACTTTCTTTTTCTCTCTCTAGGCCATCATAAAATAAAGACTAACAATGCAACAGCAGGCACAATCTGTTTCCCAGCAGGAATGATAGGTCTTAACACATGTGGAACTCTTGTGGCAGTTAGCTTCCAAATTGTATGTAGCATTACCCCACAATATTCTGTCCACACCAGTGGGCATGGCATAGATGCTGTGGGTGGGTGCTGGAGCAGTACAATCCCAAAGTGCTATTTTGTTTTATTTTTAAAAAAGAAATAAATACTTGCCAGTCACCAACATTTTAGAAACATGGTTAATGGTAGCAACCAGAAATGGTTTAAAACCTAATTTGTAAAAAAAGAGAAAAAGTTATGGAATGATGTTATAGTGCTATACTCAATTTCACTAGAAACATACATATATACATATACATACAGATACATATATATATATATATACACACACACACACATACATATACATATACATACACACACACACATACACATATATACATATACATATACATATATATATATATATATATATACACACACACATATACACACATACATATATATATACATACACATACACACACATATACATATACACACACACACACACACACACACACATACACACACACACACACACACCCTTGTGCAAATTAATTGAAACAAACAATGAATTTAGTACAGTAGTTTATTCTACAAAACTCACATATGCATGTACAAAACTCACATGTACGTAACGGATATGACCTCCGCTATTTTTAAGCAGCAAGCTGACTCTTTGGTGCTTCTGCCAGGGGTGGGAGGGTTTGCAGAATGTTGCCGGCTGCTGTGTGTGTGTGTGTGTGTGCGCACGTGTACATATAAGTTTCTGCAGACTGGGGAAAAACCAGGATCTCAATAATTGGATGATGGCCTTGAGTGGATGTCCCAGGGGAGGAAAATAAGTCAAGGAAGCATGGCAATTTGACACCTGCCAAACAAATATGAGTGCTTTAGTGGATGGATTCACATCAGAGCTTTTGGGGAGCCGGAACTCACTGACACCCAGTTCCAGCACACCTCTCAGGTGCGCGCCATTGCCATCACAAGAGAACAAGGGAGACGTTCGTGGCGAGTTCCAGCACCTCTTTTTCTAGAAAAATAGCACTGATTCACATGATCCCCCCCCCGCCCATGTTTAACTAGCATGTGCTGAACCAACTCTCATAACTAATTTCGGCAGCAAACTGCAGGGCTGCATGCATTCCTTATATAGAACTGATTTGTCCTGGCTTCCTCTTGCTTTTCTCCATAACTACACTGAATACAAGGAAGCCGTCCTATATCCTCTTGCAGATTCCTCTCCTCCTGCTGCCCTGGCAGCCATGTGACTACAATTGGAAGCTCTTTAAGCTATAAATTTCTGCCCAGGGAAGCTGAATTAATTGGTTCCTCCTGCGGAACCCATTCATACAGGCATTCCAGTCTCAAACTACTCTGGGAGGCCACCACGGCAGGAAGTTCATGAACTAGTTTAAATGACTTTTTTTAAAGGCTAGGAGAGAGATGCAGTCCCATGTGAATGCTGCACTAGTTAAATATACCTCCATTCCTGTTAATAATGATAATGATAATAACAATAATACCCCACCCATCTGGCTGGGTTTCCCCAGCCCAGGGGTCTGCAACCTTTAAGACAAAAAGAGCCACTTGGACCCGTTTCCAAAGGGAAAAAAAAGTGGGAGCCACAAAACTCGTCATTATAAAAATAACTTTTTTGTCACTTTTTTAATTATTTCTTTGTTTGACCCCTCAGAATTACTCCTCCTCATAGAAATAAATAAACGTTAAATTAACAAGTTACCTTTTTGTGTGTGTGTTCTTCACTCCCCTTCAAAACAGTGACCAGCGTACATGCCCCCTTTCAATGCAGTGACCAGCGTACATGCCCCTTACAATGTAGCGGGCGGGCGGGAAGGTGACATCGGGACGGTGCGTGACTAACGCACGCACCGCCCCCATGCGACGTCACAGCCAGTACAGCGCCCGCCACAGTGGGGAGTGTCGGGGCGCACAATGCGCCTCCTCCCCTCGCTAGTATCCGCCCCGGAGTCGCGGCAAAGGTGTAAAAGAGCCACATGCGGCTCCGGAGCCGCGGGTTGCCGACCCCTGCCCCAGCCACTCTGGGCTGCTTACAACACCTAAAAAACTGTAAAACATTAGACATTAAAAAGTTTGGGAAATGCTGATCTAGTGCAACCGCCTGCAATTCAAGAATATGCAGCTGCCCCATACAGGGTTTGAACCTGCAACCTTGGCGTTATCATCACGGTGCTCTAACCAACCGAGCTAGATGCAAGTAACATTAAGTCATCTTAGCTAGACCTATCAAGGAGGAAAAATCTATTCTGCAGCATCATACAAGCACAGCATATTCGCTTTGTTGCCTCCAGTGGCTACCATGTCCAATCCGAGGTGTGCCCCAGTGTCCCTGCAACAGTGCAAAGCATCTTGCGGTCTACCTCTCAGATTGCATCCTCCGCCATGGTCATTTCCCCACCCCACCCCATCTTGGCAGCCAGCTTTGCCCATAGGAGTCTCCATCACAATGGATAATGAAGTCTTCACCTGGCTGGAAACGGTTCTAAAGCACACACATATCATCCCTTTCCTTCCCTGGAGGGTTAATTTGGTCAGAAGAGAAGATCAAAAGGAGAAACAATTAGCAAATTGAAAGAGTTTAATGATGCTAATTAAAATGTATTAAGCGTAGCCTCTGCCTCTGCACCAGCTGCTTGGGCAGGCCAGCGGAGGCTGGGGGGAGGCAGAACTAGGAAGGAGGACATCTGGCATTCCTCCCCCATGGTCTGTCACAAAAGGTGGGTTCAAGGAAGCCCTCGTTTCGTCTTGTGCCGTTCGATGGTTTTGCATCCAAGTCCCTAATTAGTTCTCTCTCTGCAGGGTCCCCCTGGGACCTCATTAAGCATTGGAGGAGGGGGGGAGAGAGAAAGAGTTTGATTTGAAGAGAGACTTAGGAGGTGGGTGGGCGCATCTCCGGCACTGACCACAATTAGTTATGCAAGCAAAAGTGGCAGAAGCAAACCTCTGTTCCAAAAGAAAGATGCACAAAGCTAGGAGCACGAACCACAGATGCTACCCACACTCAAGAGGGCTGATAACAAGCTCTTGAAAAAGTGCTTCACCTACCCTCAGCCGCTTAATGAGATGTCCAGTAGATCCCCAAAGAGGTACAATAATAGTTTTAGGACCTGCCTACACAAGCTCATTATGGCAGGGGAAAGGGGGGTAGGGAGGGAAACAAAACAACTCCCCCCACCCCGCAAACAAAGGCTTGGAGAGGGTGAAAGAGAAGAGCAGTAAACTGCCACGCAGGCCTGTGCGCCTTTTGACAGCCCAGACTAAGACTATTAAACTCCCAAGGGAAGTCCATTGGGTTTCTAGGAGAGGCTTGGGGAAGTAACTTGAGAACTACCTCTTCTGTTATGTCTGCACAGCTGCTGGAGGTAAGCTAGAGATTTACCATTTCAGTTTCTTCTTATTCCCCACCCCCCAGCTCCAGCAGACTGTTCCTCCAAATTGCTGTGTTGGCCTAATGCTCCAGCCCTCGCCCCTGCTCTTGCCAGCATTGATGCCACTTGGGGCTACCAGAGACAGGCAAACCACAAAGATACCAACAAGAAGCAGACCGGCACTGGCGGTACCAACAGAAGGATGCAGACATTACCTGCCATAACCTGCATAACTGACCAGTGCTTTTAGAGGCTTATTTCGGGGGGGGGGGTCGGATGGAGAGCAGGAAGAGCAAATAGTTATATACGCATTTCACGGGTGAAAATAGGGACAATCTTGTACTCCCCCAATTGCCAAACAAAGGTCACATTCACAGCATACGTTGAAAGCACTGTGATGTCACTTTAAACAGTCTTGGCTCCCCCCCCCCAACAATTCTGGGAGCTGTAGTTTGTTAAGGGTGTTGATCGGTGATCTCTATTCCCCTCCCAGAGCTACAATTCCCAGAGCGGTTTAACAATCAAGCCCTCTTCATAGGGAATTCTGGAAAACCATGCCCTGGTTTTGAGGGAGCCCTTAAACCACAGTTTCCTGGTTCATGGGAAACAGTGGCTTACAAAACTAAGAGGGTCGTTCCTGGGCTGAATTAACCATGACGTTTCAGACCAGGATCGTTACAACTGAACTGAGCCAATGGGATGGATCTAAAGAACAGTTTTCAGAAAGGACGCAGCCCCAGAAATGTGCTGCAAACGCCTGAGCAAGAATTTTCACAAACATATACTCAATGTTGTAATGGTATTTCTTACACATCCACTTGTGCGAGCATTTGACAGGCAAGAATCTGTACTATCAAAGGACATCCTAGAATTTAGTTTCACTTTTTCTTTGAGCAATTCTTATGTAGTGCAAGGTGTAAAAACAGGCCTTCCACAACCAGGAAGCACCTTCTGTATGCAGAGGGGTACACTCTTTTTCTTTTCTTTTTTAATCCATCCCATCCACTGCATGAACAAGTTCACAAACACTGGGTTGGTAGTTCACACTTCTCAAATGCTATAAATAGCACAATCAGGGCCACAGGTTCCCTGTTGGGAGGACTAATGTTGTTAATCTGCTCTCGATGTTTTAGCATGCCTAAGAGAATAGCAAACTTCTGGGAGCTTTAGGCAGCAATCCTGTGCACTTTTACTAATGAGTAGATCCTACTGAAGTCAATGGGACATGCTTATGAGTTCCCATGCACATAGGACTGTGCTGTTAGAAAGCCAACAGACACAACCTATGATGCCAAGAGACAATGTTGCCTATGGTAAACATATTAAGAGAGTCAGCCTAAATTTCAGGGCCAGTTTCACAAACGTTACAAGTCTAAAACCATTGTGTGCTGTCTTTCCCCCCATCAATGCCATTAAATGCTGAAGAAGAGCCATAGGTCTGTAGAGAAAGTCCCAGGCTCAGTCCCCATCAGTCCCCTACCTGAAAACCTGGAGAGCTGATGGCAGTCAAGTGTAGACGATACAAAGCTAGATGTCCCAATGGTCTGACTCAATACAAGGCAGTTTCCTAAGTGGTTCACCAGGAAGTGTATCCTACAGCTTCATCCGGGATGCCTCTTCAATGCCACATAACCTGCCTAATTTGCTTTCATGGAGATATCACACACAAACAGTCCCTAGTGTACATACAGACACACGCTGAGGTTCTGCACCAGCTTTCACTAATCAGGTGCCCTCCTGATGTCTTGGACTACAACTCCAAACAGCCCAAGCCAACCCTGGCTGGGACTAATGGGAGTTGCAGTCTGAAATATCTGGAGGGCACCAGGCTGACAAAGGCTGTTCTACACACAAGCAGAATGCAGGAATACTAAAAGCAATGGGCGTCAGATAAATAATACAAGCTAATGAGAACAATCATTCCAAAAGCAAGAACACAGGACTGTTATCACCAAAACACACAAATGGTATGAGCTTTAGAAAACCCTTGTTGGAGATTAGCAGACGCTTCTTGGAGGAGGCTTTGCAAGAGAACATTTTATGTGCGGCTGCTACAGCTGCTACTAGTTTTCTGGGGCCCGCAGGCCTCTCTCTCTCTTGGTTGCTGCTGCTGAGACAGGCTCCTTACTGTGTGTTGGATCTGGCTAGTAATTCACTTCCTGAGCTGTGACATCAGAGCTCTGGCTGGTTTTTTTCGTCCTCTATGAAAACAATGAAGTGTTGTGTTTCCTCGCAACTCACCTGAGAATTGAATTCTATTCAGTTCAGAAACATAAGGAAAGTGCCTGAAGGACTACTCTCATAGGGGCAGTGCCCAAGATGCAAAGCCAGTCATGAATGAAATCTTGTTATTCAGCAACAATTGGGATATCAGAAGCTGCAGAGAAATAGCAAAGGATCTAGGTAGATCTTAATTTGTCTTCATGGGGAGGGGTCAGGACGCTCCCTGCTTGGGATGTGGTGTGAAAAAAGTATCCAGAACTTGTCATCAAATGGTAACCAGTTAGGTTGCAGTTAAACTCTACAGATGCTCTTTCCAATGAGACCTGTGGACAGCATCATCAGGAAAAATCCAGGATTCATAGAATTAACATGATGAGAAAAGTGCAGTACTGCTAAGATTGAGATGCTGGTTCTGAGCTTTTGAAAAATAACCAGCCTGCCAGTATTCATCTCTTAGGTTTCCAGCTTACTAAATAGTAAGACAGACTTGTTTGGGCTGCCTGGTTGAAAAAAATGGCAACCATACTATGCCACTGTGGTGATCAGCTTAAAGGCAAGGGAGTGCCTAGAACAGTTTCCCCCAATCTGCTGTCCTCCAGATATTTTGGAGTGACAAACACGAGCCTGACTATCTTCTTAAATTAACTGGGGCAATTAAAAGATGTTTTATTACTGATGCACTGGATGGAAATCTGATACGTGGACACGCACCCAAAGACATTTGTACCTGGTAGACTGGAAATTTGTTTTCTTCCACTTCCTCTTCTGAAGGAAAAATACCAGTCCAAAGGTGGAGCATCAGGCTGCTCTAAGTGCGAGGAGCAAAGAGAGGAAGAATGCCGGGACTCTGTGGGCCAAGCAGCTTTTCTGAGGGTGTGAGACTAGAGAAACTTAACAACTAAGTGACTTCATGCTATGCTTCCTACTCCAGCCGCTCCGGAAGCAGACAATGTGCTCCTTAGCACAAAGCAGGGCTGTGGGGCTATTTTGCCCGTTGCACCCCTTTAGCTGGTGGAGAATCCAGACCCAAGAGAGCAGAGGGGCTGTGCAAAAATCATCCAAACAGATGTTCTTTTCCGTATGGGAAAATGCAGTGTAAAACAAAGAAATATTCTCCTGCTGAAGCCCAACATCTGTTTGAAGCTGTCTGGCCCTGGGTCAGACTTTAATTATTCTGACAGGTCGCTTCATGCCCTTAATTTTCCATGAAATCTGATTCAAGAGGCTGCTTGTCTGCAGGCAGCTCTTGGGGTTCTCAGAGCGAGGTTGCACATGACCCAGGTGCTCCTTGCCAAACAGCCAATGTTTTCTTGAGACAAGACTTCTTCTTTTCTTTTCTTTATAAAAATCAACTTGTGATTCTCAGAAAAAAAGGCCATTGTTGAACGGTTAACAACACGGAACCCTCGAATCCTGTTTTCTGTGGAAAAATAAAAATGATGGAGACACACACACACAGTTTCAGTAGCGCTTGCTGGATGATCTTCCTGCCAAGGTTTTGATTCCTTCTTAAAGCTGCATCCCGAGACACTGTAGAAAATTCAGATAATTTTTTCTTTTGCCTCTGGACCTGGCTTGTTTCTTCTTCTTTTACTGAAGATCAAGTTACTGATATACGAAGTTATTCTGCTTCCTTCTCTCGCTCTTTCAGCTCTTTCTTCTATCAGGTACTTTTCTGAGGCAATAAATCGCAAGCCCTGACATGCAAGTGTGCTCTCTGCTTTCTCCCCCTGGTGTAACTGAACTGGCAATGAGCACTCATCTTTTTCAACCTCAAAATCCTGGCTTGGGTAAGTCTCATCTTGCTCTAGGAGCATGAAGAGCTTTCAGGAGTGGCTTTCTTTTGGCACAGAATGAGTTTCAAAGTCTCGCAGCCATAAGCTTGCACACCGAAATTCTTGGCAGAAGCCACTGAAATGCAATTTGGAAAAATATCCTTATAAAAGAAGTAGCTATAGTATCATATTTGCCCATTTGCAGCCCTTCCAAAGTGCCAGGCTAATAAAGTATTTCATTAAAAGTGGTAAGGCCAATTCACCCGACATGGCCAAGAATGCAATCCTGCAAAATCTTGTAACATTAAAGAAGTGGAACCATACCTGAAAAACATGGGAGGGACTCATGCCATGGCCAATCAGGTCTCATGTGCGTCCAGCATGTGCCCTCTATCTAGGTAACAGGGATCTACTGGGACACACACAGTAGACAAGTAGGAAACTGGCTGTTGTGAAAAGTGAGGCTCATTTTCAGAGGGTTAAAACTGCCATGAGGACTGCAAATCTCCCACGCACAACAGGCAAACTTGAGCAAAATGACCACAAGGTTACTCCCTTCCCCGCAAAACCTCTACTCACTTTTAGCCAGGAATACCTGTAGAAGAGGTGATACTTTACTACCGGGTGTCACAATCGTAGATTTTCACCTTGCTACAGCCTTCAAAAACATTGCACATTTTCTAAATGGAAAGCGCTTTCTAGTACAACTTTCTAGTACTATGTCAGCAGATTCCCCATGCATAACAAGCACACATATTTTGCTACATACAAATACAGCAAGGAGCTATGTGTTACCTGATGGTCCAAGAGTGGATCGTTACTGGAGAGACAGATTGAGGGTAGCGGAATGCAGCAAGTACTGAGTATGAAGAGTGGGTAAGCAGTCTTGAACGTTCTGATAGCAGTTTGCTTTCATGCTTAAAGGAGCCAAAACAGAGTCTATGAGGTAGATTTCCACTGGGCAAACACTCTCTGTAGAAGCACTGTCACCTGGCCAACTGCACTGGTGATGCCCAGGTGTAAATGGATAGCTGGCTCATAGCTTTGCCTTCTGATGGCAGAACAAGGCACTGGAGTCTGCTTATCAGACTCCCTATTTCAAGACCCTATCCATTCTTAAGGAAATCAGCCCTGAGTGCTCACTGGAAGGACAGATCCTGAAGCTGAGACTCCAATACTTTGGCCACCTCATGAGAAGAGAAGACTCCCTGGAAAAGACCCTGATGTTGGGAAAGATGGAGGGCACAAGGAGAAGGGGACAACAGAGGACGAGGTGGTTGGATAGTGTTCTCGAAGCTACCAGCATGAGTTTGTCCAAACTGCAGGAGGCAGTGGAAGACAGGAGTGCCTGGCGTGCTCTGGTCCATGCGGTCACGAAGAGTCGGACACGACTAAACGACTAAACAACAACAAAGGTGTCACAGACTAAGACCAATTACAATTTTCCCATGTACAATAACTCTGCAAAAGACACATGTGCAGTCACCCCATGTTGCAATCTACATACATTTTCCACATGCTGTTTCTAAACAGAAGTGCTTTCTGCACAAGGAAGTCACAGCATATGAAATACTCCTGGTTTGCAATTCTTCATGGCCCAGCCTGCAATTAAAATGCTGTGCAGACTGAATCCAAATCTTAAGTTTCATTTCTCAAGCATTCTAGCCTTCTTTTAGCCCTCCAGTTAAGCAGCTGCGGACCAGATGAGTATTGGGATGGAAGGCAACTGGGAACCTCGCAGAAAGCACTTCTTGACATTGCTGAAAGGAGAAAGAGAGAGCTACACTGAACTAACCCAGCCTAGCTTTTAAAGCAAACAAGCTATTATATGCTAGTCAATCAATTATATTCATATTTGCTACCAAGCTACATGACTTTTTAATTTAAATAATTCAAGTAATTATTGTCCAGTTGTGAGACTACAGCACTGCAGTTGCGGGACTACATTGTTAAGATCAGAGATAAGCCTTTGCAGACTTCCATGGATCGAACTTTGAATGGTAATTAATGGATAGGTGCTTGTCAAAAGGGCCTGCAGAAACTGGGCCAGTTCCAGGCTAGATGCAATTACCCACACTTTCTGTAGTCAACTGAGATAAATTTTAGGCTCTGGGGTGTGTATGTGTCATTTTACTAAGGGGCACTTACATGCAATATATTACTCACTTGATCATACTATTAGGGTTGAAGAAGAGTGGGAATTCAAATTGAAGTCATTTTTTCTTTCTTTAAAGAGAACAGTTTTACATTACATAAACTGAGTAACCATATTTAGTGATTAATAAAATAAAAGAGTAGTCACAATCTAGAATAAAGCACATCTACCAATACCCAATGAAACAGCATGTAAAACAGCATATGTGTGCATGAGGGAAATCCTCTTTTTTGTGCTTAATACTCAAGTCTGTATGATGAAAGATGTTGTCTAAAGAATGTTAAGGGGTAACTAATCTGTGTGACATAATGCAAGTTAAAGCAAAACGGGGTGAAATGAGAAATTCCCTAATGTGGCACATATTATTTAAGGCTTAGTTATAGTTCATATATGGTAAACTATTATGGCTTTGCAGTAGAAGGCTGCCTTGCCAGGTAGTTACTGGAGCCTCATTATCTTTCAAATGCTTGGTGACCGCTCAGGCTCATTATCTTCCTATTTACATAAATAAAATGTAAACTAATGCAAATACCTATTAGTGCTGTTCATACTGGTTCAAACCTGGCTGTAGCTGGTTTTTTTTTATGGCTCATTAGTGCTTCCTAAAAAAAAACCTGCAGGAATACCAGGAGGCAAAATCTATTCAGTGACCCTTGAGGAGGGTAAGCCTAACCTTTCCAAAACATGCCTGGGTACTGCACCTATTCTCTACTAATTCTTTCTCCTTTCATGTAGCCTTTGAAAGAGAGATTTACAGTGGTGCCCAAAGCAAACAGGGAGAAGGATGTAACCTAGTTGTGGTTCTTGAGAATGAGGGGGAAGGGGTTCATCACTTCTGGAAAGGGATATGACAAATACCCATTATCTCTCTACGACATGCAGATGCTGAAGAGAAAACTGTTGTGGAATATTAGAAGAGGAAGAGCAAATAAGAAGGAAAAAGGCCAGTGGTCCACAGGATAAAAATAATCAAGGCTACACCTAGAATGCAAATGGAGTACAGGATGGACACTCTTCCAAGTTCATGTCACTCTCTCATTGAACACTCGCACACAGCAAATTAAGATGCAGATTTATTTTCCTTCGTTAAAATAACAGGCGATTCCCCAAAGCCTTTTCCCCTACTTCCTGCTACACAAAATAATTCTGTAAGGAAACAGGGTGGATTGTCCTGCCATTTTCATGGATCACTCCAGAAAAATATAGGGGCCTCCCCAAGGCTGGGCAGATCTCAACATGACAGCGAGGCGCTGTATTTATCTGGTATTGTGTCTTCTAGTAAATGTTGGAAGTCTTTTATAGAAATGATGGCACTGCAGGATGGCTGGAGCAAGTAGGTAAAATCAACACTTCGCCTGGCCAAGGGAACGGGGAATAGTAAAAGCAATATAACAAAACATGCAAACACCGTTGAGAGATGATCCATCTGTACAAGTCCATGTGCCCAGGGGGCTCTGACAGGAACATAAGGCTTGGCTTTCTTTCTTTTTCATCCTGTTCAGGGTTTCATAAAAAAAAATTGTGGGGTTTTTTTGTTTCTGTTTTTTATAAAAATAAAAAAATGGTCTTTAGATAGACTACTGAAAACAACTCTGAGAGTAGAGCACTTTCTTCCTCAAGAGTCACCTTCTGGAAGAGTTCAGAAAGGGTCAAATATTGACCAATAATGGCTTGTCTGCTTTGTAATCTCAATTGTGGCTTCAGCAGGGAGGCGGGATGGAAGTTCTTCCTCATTCAGCCGGTTTGGTTACCAACGAGAGCGGCTGGGCCTGCAACATAGCCAAGGCAGCTTGAGGAGATGGAATGGCTGCAAAGGAAGGAGGCGATGTCAGGAGGGCGGTGTGGGGCATGGAGGCAAATGGAAGGGGCCTCGAGAGGAGTGACGATTGGCTTGTCAGGCTAGAGGAGGAAGAGGAGGAGGCAGCCTTGCTTGACAGGAAAGAAGCAGAGTGCAGAGACAGCTGGGCTCTGGCTTCAGGCTTGGTAGTCAGGGAGAGAGGCTGAGCCTGTTCAGAATGGGTGGCAGCAGGAGCTGCAGGTGATGCCAAGGCTGTGGAGGGAGTGGCTGGAGAATCCAACATGCTGCCATGAGAGGAAGCAGGGCTGTCACAGGATTTGTCAGCTGGCAGGTATGGCACACAAGGCTTCTTGCTCTTTGACACCACAGAATCTGTTAGTGACAAAAAAGAAAGTTATTAATCGGTTAATTTCTATCCTACACGCCCAGTGACTTGCTCATGGCTGCCCCATGAGTGACATATGGCTGTTCAATTCCAAATGCATTACTGTGTTGACAATGCTAGATTAAGCGGCAGATAAATGCCACTTCCATGGCCAGGTAGTAAAAGTAGCCAAATGGTTAGATGAGGGAGTTCCTGCTACAGAAGCCTATTTCGCCTGTATTTGAAAGAAGGTATACCCAGGCAGTGTTGCAAGCCGGTGTAGGGACTGGCTTGCATCAGAGCAGTCTTTCCACAACACCAGAAATATTATTCTCTGGAAGACTCTCTAGAAGGCCACTCTGAAAGCCCCTTGAATTCAACTTCAAGGATGCTAGACAGTTTTGGGGATTTTGTGAGTTTCCTTAGCTTTATCTCATAGAATTGTAGAGTTGGAAGCGATCCGTCAGGGTCATCAAGTCCAACCCCCTGCAATGAAGTAATCTCAGTTAAAGCATCCATGACAGATGGCCATCCATCCTCTGTTTAAATATCTCCAAGGAAGGAGAATCCACCACTTTCCGAGGGAGTCCATTCCACTGTTGAGCAGCTCGTAAAGTCAGAGAGTTCTTCCCAATGTTTAGTCGGAAGCTCCTTTCTTGTAACTTATTGATTTGGGTTCTACCTTCTGGAGCAGGAGAAAACAAGCTTGCGCCACAAGTTTTTGCTCTCACAAAAGCTAAAACTGGTCTACAATTTAAAATGTACAGATCCTGGAAGTTCTTGCACGAACTCTAAAAGGTTTGGAATTACCGGCTTCTGCACCACATTCAAATCTGGTTTCTTTGGATTCTCAGTTATTTGGAAGTGGCAGCCCTTACTGATAAAATTGAGAGCAACTGTTCAAAAGTTCAAATGTAGCCATTTGATATTAAGTGCATATCTTGTTCATTATTCAAGTGGGGGGGGGACTTGATCAGTGGCTAACTCTTTTCTCCTCTCCACCTGCCTCCTCCATCTGCTTCTCTAATAATCCTAGTTGGCATTTTGCTATCCCTGTGTGTAGAAGGAAGCTATATAATGCTTGTTCTTAAGTGTTTGTCCTAGGATGGGAGTAATTTACACTTCACTTTCTATTTTAGAAGGATTGGAGAGGGGACTGACAAGAAGCAGCAAATATTAGGAATTCCAGACTCTCAGTTTCCCTTCACAGTGAGGGAAAAATTAGAACTGCCATGCCCATTACGGACTGGGGCCAGACTACAGAAGGGCAAGACATTGGTACTTACTCCCTGTTTCTTGGATTTGTTGCTGAGGTTGTTTCTCTCTTTTTCTCTTCTTTTTCTTACCCTGAAAGGGATAAATTTACAAAAAATTGTGAAAGGAAAGGAAAGGAAGTCAAGAATATAAGACTACTACCGAGTTTCTCTGAGTTGTAAACTTGAATGAAAACAACAACAACTGTGAAGTATAGGTAAAGGAAGACAGCAGAGAGAAATACTAGGCCATTAAGAAGGTTTACATACTATCATAACTATGTTTATTTTGGTTATAATTATGCTTGGAAATCCAGCTGTTTTTTGCTTAAATAGGAAGAAGACTGCTATGACAAAGAACCGCCATCCAACTCGCAGCATGCATCTTGAAGAAAATGTCTCTTCACAAGGACAATTTCTTCAAGATGCATGCTGCCAGTTGGATAGTGGTTCTTTGTCATAGCAGTCTTCAATGTGGAGTTCCAAGGAAGCATTAAACAAATGCTTAGAAAGCAGTTAGCTTAATCCCTCTACAAAAACCCTTGGAAACGTATGTGCAAGTGTTCAGTAAACACTTAGAGGTCAGGTGATGGCTACCAGCAAGGTTTTGTTTCCAGCTGGAACTCACTGGATCTCAGTTCCGGCCATTATAAGAGGACAAGGGAGTCGTTCGTGGTGAGTTCCGCCACCTCTTTTTCTAGAAAAATAGCACTGGCTACAAGGGTTATCTTCCCCCTCTGCAACTACTCCATCCCATAATTGGCCACCTAATCCCATACTTCATTTCCTTATTTTAACATTGTCATCATTCTTCTGCTTTCTCCTTGTTCCACTTCTCTCTCCCCATTTTTTAAAATCTCTCAAATAACAGCAGCAGCAACAACAACAGTGACAAAATCCATGAAATGCAACTTAACAACAACAACAACAAAATCCATGAAATGCAGCTTAATTTGTATGATCACAAAGGGATAGGCATAGATTTCCTGGAGCCAATTATTTATTTTATGTAACAGATTACATACATCCCTGATTATAAACTTACATAGTTATCTCGTGCAGACCAAGTTGGGTAGAGTTGAGAATGAAGTTGTCGCTCCTTCCGGGCTAGCTCATAGTACTTGGCTTGCTCCTCGCGGGACAGCGAATGCCACTAAAGTATGAGGTTAGCAGAAAAGATACTGTAGAAAGTCATCTAATGAAATTTGGGGTGCCACCTCCCCTCTCTAAAAACATGACTGAAAACTTTCCTTTCCTTTCTACATAGCTACACAGTTTGAAACAATATGCTATGTTTGGCTCAAGGCCTACATATGCGCAACCATCTTTAACTAGAAGCTTGTAGCCAAAATATATATATACGAAAGCCATCCCCCGCCCTGCTTTTTTGTTCCCTTTCCCATCAGGATCATCAGATCACAACAGTGCAGCAACAACTGGTAGAATGACTGCTCTGTGCAACTCTTAAAGGTACAGGAGCCCTTCAGAAGATATATGGAACACAGTGCCCAGCCTTCCTAGTTTGTCCACATATTTCCTGCTGACAATGCAAACCTCATGCCTCTAGGGCCTCTGTGAAATATTGCTTCAGTCATATATTCTCTTTGATCTCTCTTTTCTTCGATGCAGTCTCTGTAACAGGTCCCTACTTTTCAGAATCCTGCCTGCATTGTCCCATCTTACAACGTTTTCCACAGCACCCCTATCCCTCCACCCATAGCCTACAGGACCTCTAGACTTTCCATACTGCGAAGTTTCTCCAGAGCTTCCATTTGCCCCAGTTCCAAGCATCCTCTGCCATTTTCTTCAGGTTTCTCCCCGCCCCCCACACACCTAGTTTTCCTTCGGGTTCTCTCTTTGGTCCACTGCCTCCTCCACACCCTTCCTTCAGTCATCTTGCAATGGATTCCCTGCCCCTGGGGACTCTGTCCTGGCCTGTTCCACAAAACCTCTAAGGCTTATATGCAAAGTCTTCATCTCGGCCAAACTGACAAAAATCTGCCTTTCCCCACAAGAAGCTGGACTTCAAACATTCTAACAGCTTGGTTCCCTGAACAGTTCCTGGACATCCTAAACCATTACAGGAGCTCAGCAAATTGGTACGTGAGAATCCATTGTCACAAGAACAATAGAATATGGATGAAACTACAAGCCAACTCTGCGCATGCAGCCTAGTAGCCTAGCTGTCGAGTGAAGAAGCCAATAATTTGTTTTGTACCCTTCTTCCTAGAATCTGGTTGATAGCTGCACTCTCTTTCAGTGTACACTCTGCCACCACCTTGGCCCGCATCTCCTTCATGTACAACATGAATGCATTCAATGGTTTTTTTATATGGGGTTTCTTCTCCTCCTCCTTCTTCACAATAACAGGTGTTTTTCTGCAATAATAATATCTTTCATTACTGTCCCATAGTCCCAGTCATAACCCACAGGCTCTCTCCTACCAACCATGTGCAGGCAACAAAGAATAAGATGTTCGGAGTGAAGAATGCTCTTTCTAACAGGCAAAGTACAGTGGTACCTCTGGTTGCGAACAGGATCCGTTCCGGAGCCCCATTTGCAACATAAGCAGAATGCAAACTGCATCTGTGGGTCGCGATTTGCCACTTCTGTGCATGACATCATTTTGCGCATCTGCGCATGTGCGAGCGGCGAAACCCGGAAGTAACCTTTTCCAGTACTTCTGGGTCGCTGCACGACACAACCTGAAAAGACGTAACCTGAACCGAACGTAACAAGAGGTATGATTATACCTCTACTAAAAACCAGTCAGTTGGTTAGATCACATGCATATTGTAATGCTCTTTCCATTTATTCCATATCTGTGAATTAAGACAGCACGCTAGCAATGGAAATGGCACCCTTGCAGCAAGTCGCCTATCCCTCAAGTGTAACATTTAGGAGCTCTAGCTGTGTGAAGTATAGCAGTCATGTTTTGAGAATTCTTGCTCTTGGGTGCAAAAGAAAAATACATGCTGCATAATGGCTGTAATCATATGTAAGATTTAATAAGTGTTACAGCTGGAGTTGGGCAGAGAGGTTGTGCATGTGGGCAGAACTTGTCACAAGGATGCAGTTCTTTTGCAATACCTCCATGGGAAGAGTAACTTGTGCTCCAGTTCATGCACACTCCTTCTTGCAACATATGTAGACCAAAACCCTGCTGGTTGCTATCCTGTGATATAAACTAACTGAACCAGCAGCCTGGATGAACAAAAATCTCTTCACCTACTGCCAAAAATAACAGAGAGGAGGCAAGCCTCTAGGGAGGCTATTCCATGACTGGGGTGCAATCACCAAAAGGCCCTCTCTTTACAAGTCACCCACCCCACTTTGCTTGATTAGGGCCTCCAAAGAGGATATGTGTTCTGGAATGTGAATGCCTCGGCCATGTGTCAGTTGCTTCAAACATCTTGTATAGACAGATCTTTTTTGCCCTGGCTTTCCCTGACCCGTACAATTTGACCCTGTTACTACTGAATTATTATATTATTTTTTTGAGGAAAAACCCACAGTGTAGCATAAAAAATGGCAGTGGTAGCAGACTTCCACAGCTAGACTAAGTTGTAGTGACCTTATGAGAAGGGGTGGAAATTCAAAAAAATAAGGTACATTGAGAAATAATAATTACACTACAGTGATAGTGGCCCCTTTCCCATTATATCTCCTGACAAAATAAAGTATCCAGGCAGCACCTGGCTAGACTATTACTTACGAGCTTCCTTCAGGACTCAAGCTGGGTTGTGTAGGCTCTTGTTTTACAATGGGTGACACAATGGTGGGATGTGGGATTCCTGAGGGATGAAGTCCATGACCAGGAGGAGGAACCATATGAGGAGAAAACCTGCTAGACATCAAACTGGAGCACAATTGCAAGTGAGATGCTGAAAGCAAATACCTCTAAGCTTAACCATTTCAGACTCTAAACATCATCCTCATGCTCCTATTTCCTCATGCCCTGCTTTCCAAAAATATTGAGTGTCCTAAACATTTCCTATCTCTCTTTGGTACCTTGCCAAGCTACTAGAGAACAGTGAAGCAGATGACCCAAGGATTATGCAGAAGGTCAACGGCAGAAATAGGAGGCAATACTATAAACAATCAACTTATTACTGCCCCTACTGAATCACATGTAACAGTCATCAGAGCTAACACTTGAACTACAAGGGGGGAGGGAATGAATATACACCTGTACATTCTATCTTTTTGCCTTTATTCTGAAGCAACTCCATACACTTCTCATACTGAATATATTTGAATGCTAATTTATTTCTGTTCTGTTGATCTCTGTTCATTATTAGAAAAATGTGTTCATTTTCCTTTACAAGCCTCACTCACTGTTAGTCAAGACATCTATCTGTAAATGCATGCAGTGCTCAGCATGCCACAAGTACAAAATTGCCATTGAGTATAAACACAGGATCATGGGCTGAAAAGTGTTCCAGTTTCTCTATGCCCTGTGGCTTTATTTCCCATTCAGTATGCAGTCCTTTTGCTGACATGACAACCCCATGCAATCTAACAGACAGTAGCATCTACTGGAGAAAATGGATGATTTACACACACATGGAACAGTAACCATTTCTGTAGGTGGGAGCTCACATGTCTGAATGCTCCTCCATGGGGGGGGGGGAACCCTTCACAGAGAAAACAAGATGCAAGGCAAGAGACACACAGTTTTTCTATGTGCTGAACTCTTTTTCATGAGAAAGCATGTCCCCATGTGAGCTCTTCCCTGCCAACTAAAGTGGTAGGTGCCAGACATAAGTTCACCACCTCGGTGAGAATTAGGCCTCTTTCTCCTACTTGAACCCACCTGGACATTGAGGCATTCATAGCCAAGGCAGGGTATGGATGTCTGAACCCACCTGGAGGAATGGAATACACTGGCTGTCCTTGCCTAAAACAAACAAGAAAAATGAATTCAAGAGCAGGTTCTTCAATGCAATTGCCAGCCACAGATCCAAATACATTTATAATCCAAAACTACCCAAAATTACAATTTTTTATCACTGTCTATGAATTTAAGTATCAATCTAGAAAATGTTTGTGTGTTAAAAGAAGATTAAAAAGGTAAAGGTAAAGGACCCCTGACAGTTAAGTCCAGTCGTAGACGACTCTGGGGTTGCGGTGCTCATCTTGCTTTACAGGCCGAGGGAGCCAGCGTTTGTCCGCAGACAGTTTTTCTGGGTTATGTGGCCAGCATGACTAAGCCACCTCTGGAAACCAGAGCAGCGCACGGAAACGCCATTTACCTTCCCACCGGAGCGGTACCTATTAATCTACTTGTACTTTTTGGCGTGCTTTCAAACTGCTAGGTTGGCAGGAGCTGGGACCGAGCAACGGGAGCTCACCCCGTCGCGGGGATTTGAACCGCTGACCTTCTGATCAGGAAGCCCAAGAGGCCTGTCAAGATTCTACTCAGCCATGGAATCACTGAATATGCATGGAATCTCCTATCAGGCAACAGTTTTTCTTATTGAGAATCACAGCTTTCAATGTTTTTAAAAATATAATTTTTGCAAATAATGTGGCAGTTGTTTTGACTTGGAAAGTATGGTATTAATGGCCAGGGAAGGCTTTTATATACATTAAAAGGTAAAGGTACCCCTGCCCGTACAGGCCAGTCTTGCCAGACTCTAGGGTTGTGCGCCCATCTCACTTAAGAGGCCGGGGGCCAGCGCTGTCCGGAGACACTTCCGGGTCACGTGGCCAGCGTGACAAGCTGCATCTGGCGAGCCAGAGCCACACACGGAAACGCCGTTTACCTTTCCGCTGGTAAGCGGTCCCTATTTATCTACTTGCACCCGGGGGTGCTTTCGAACTGCTAGGTTGGCAGGCTCTGGGACCGAACAACGGGAGCGCACCCCGCCGCGGGGATTCGAACTGCCGACCTTTCGATCGGCAAGCCCTAGGCGCTGAGGCTTTTACCCACAGCGCCACCCGCGTCCCTTTTATATACATTAGCTGTTTGTTTATATATTGTAAGTTGCTTAGAGTTACTTGGGTAAAACAGTGACTAATAAATTTAATAAAATAAAATAAAATAAATAGCTCTCCATATACTCAATATAGTTAGTGTTGCTGATCCTATTCATCATCAGACTCCAAACCACACATCTTGCCTCCCACCTCAACTTCAATCCTCTCCACAACCACATTCCATGGCCGAAATGACAAGTTAAGTGAAAACCTGAATTTTGCAAACAAAACTTATTATACCAAGTAAGTGAACATATACATTGACACATATATACACTTACGTAATTTATTCCAAACACACTTGCTAAAGCAACTATCACCTCCAGCCAAGGACTCCTTGAATATATGAGAAGCCCAATACACATACAGAGCTTCCACAGATACATACTCTATTCACTTCAGTGAAGGGGGTCGTTCCCTACATGCAAAGGAATACATGCATAGAATACTCATGGAACTCTGAATAAGGGCACTGTCTTTTAACACTTTATGGTGTCTCCCCATTGAGCAACACGCTCAGTTACAGCTACATCAAAATACTGGATTACTCCACTGATTTAAAGTGAACATGTCTCATATCCTTTCTTGGGGGCATTTAAAAATAGTTTCTCACTGTGAACGAGGAAATATCCATACTAAATTGTTTATTCTGTCCTTTTACATAAAGCTATGCCTCTTTCTCCCTTTCTAGTTACTCCATTCCATTTAATTCCACCTTCTCCCTGGTCCCCAAGCTTTCAGGTTGTTTCCCTTTTAGTCAGTTAATATTCCATGGCCAATGAGTCCTTCCCTTGATTATTTTTTCCTCACTGAAGATTTTTTATTAATATTCCTGCAAACCTCAGAGTAACCCTGAGTCTGCCAATACCCCCCTCTTCTGCATGAGTAGTACCATTTTTGTTACATGTGGATGAGCACGGGAAAGCTTGAATCGAAAATAGAAGAAATGATGCAACAGACTCAAAACTTACCATTATTATTTTTTTAAAAAACCACACCACTTAATGGTCACTTCTAACATTTTTATAATAATATTTTATTCTTTTTTCCATATAGAAAATTACATTTGTTACTCAACAATTATATTCTAATTCAACAAAACTAGTGACTTCCTCCTCACCCAACATCAACTTCTGACATTTTTTTTGACAGGAAAATAATGACTTTCTTGACAGATAAGTAATTTGAAAATTAACACCTGTAGAAGGCAATAGAAAGACCACTAGCCATGTGAAAATTTAGCAAAGTAGTCTTTGTCTCTAAATGCTCTTGATGGTCAGAAATCATTTTTCCCCATGAATAAGGGACTGGGCTGGCCCAGTCTGTGCTTTTCCAAAGCTCTAGGGAATTTTGGAACCTTCAAATCCTCAATTACTCAACTGGGTGAAGAAAGCATAGGATACAAATGTGATAAGTAAATAAATAAAATCTAGCTCATCATATTAATCTATAAGGTTTAGTACCTTATGCGTGTGACTCATCCTAACAAAGCAAAAACCACAGATGTCCCTTGAGCAGATGAAGAGCTAAAAACCAGAGATTGTGGTTTGATGGAACTGCAACAGAAACTTATTTCAGATGCTCGCTGATTATTTAAAAAAAGGGGGGGGGGGATTTCCACAAGACCAGAGAGGAACCGTTCCTACTGGGCAGGGGAGCAAGAAATGAATAGATTTAAACTGGTGGTTCTTACTGTGGTACGAGCCACCCCAAGGGATGAGGAATTTGCCCAATGGCACCAGGAGACAATGGGTAATACGGAGACAGCTCTGAAGGGTGAGGTGGTCGTGGAATTCCTGGTGATGGAAAAAAACCAATGGATGTTAACACAGTTGTGATGCCCCCAGTCCAACTTTCAGTTTCTAACTGGAATCCTACCTTACCTGAATTTAGAAAATATAAACATGTTTTCCCCCAGGAATTTCACACGGTACTGTTCAATAAACTTGCATGCGTCTTTTGACTTTGTTCTGCTTCAATTCTCATAACTATCTAGTTAACAATTATCTGGCAATTTACCACATGCTGGGTGGGGGTTTTCCGGGGCAGGTGTTTCCACACGTTCTTAAAACTCACCTGTCTTAGGGTCAATTTCAGGGGAAAGATGGGAAGGTGGTGAACCAGGCGAGAAGTGGTCATTACTGTAGGTGATGAGTGGCGTCAGCGGGTGCATATGATGTGGATGCTGCACTACAGGAACTTTGTTTGACTACAAGAGAAAAGCAGGACTTTAATGCACAATTTAGTTGCGTTTCAAAATCTTCTGTTACCTTAGAGAAAGTCAGCTGAGAAGAGAAATAAGTAACTTTTATTCATACCAGACTTCCTGTAATAATATCCAAGAACTTTTCTCAGGTAGAATGTCCATTATCAGCCTTGGCAGGGATGTGTGTACTACTAAAATGGGCTACATCATTTCAAAGTATTTTGTCATGTATTAAATATAAAGTAAATGTTTAAGTTTTCGTTTAAGTTTTCAAAATGGCAAAGAATGGTTTTATTCAGCTAAAATCAGTAATCTAATTCTTTTCTAAAGGACAAAATTACCCAGTTTGGAGAGATCCTTCTGGACCTCTTGCAATCCACTAAGGTTTTCACAATCCTGAATCTTGCCACCAACTCCAGATAATCTATGAACAAGTTAAATACTACCAGTCCCCACATATATCCTTGGAGAACTCCACTGCTTACTTCCCTCCATTGTGAGAGCTGTCCATTTACTCCTGTCCTCTGCTTCCTGTTTAGCCAATTACAAATCCATTATCCCATGACTGCTAAATTTATTCAGGAGCTTTGGCAAGGGACACAGTCATAAAACTTTTTGGAAGTCAAAATATATAACATCTACCAGATCCTGGATCAGCCCTATTTATTTGGTTCATACTCTCAAAGAATTCCAAAAGTTTGATGAACCGGATTTTGTAGAAGTCATGCTGATTCTTCCACAGTAACATTTGTCTTCCTGTGTGCTTAATAATTCTAGTTGTAATGTTTTCCAACAATGTACTTCAAGCAGACATTATGCTCACTAGTCTGTAATATCCTGGCTTCCCCCAACTCCCTTTTAAAATTTGTTATGTTGGCTAGTCTCCTCTGGCAAGTCTTTTGTCATCTAGTGGTTCAACTGCATACATTCTTTTTCCACTTGTCTTATTAATTCAAATTTACTTTGCCATAGTTTGTGTTCCTGTTTATTCTCCTTGCTTGGACAAGACTTCCACTTTTTAAAGGTGCAAGCCTTCTTGGCTTTCAGTGTCTCCTCTAGTTTGCTCATGAGTCTCACTGGCATTCTCTTGAACTTGTCCATACCTTTCCTAATCTGTACCAGGCCTGCTCTGGAGATTATCCCCTAATTCTCCTGCACAATCCAGGAGTAGAACTCAAAATGAGACCTTAAAATCATTTCATGAGAAAATCATGAAACCAGACACAAAAAATTGGGAAGAACTTTATACAGGTTCCTTATAACTGGAGATGAACTGAAGTATATTTTTTTTAATGTTCCACCTACAAAAGAAAATGAGGATCATAACCCGCAATACTCATTCTCTTTAAATCAACCTGCTCCTGGTAAAATTTGGGTCATTTGACAAAAACTGTATAGAATATGATGGAAGAACTTTTGCTTTCCAGTTACTAGCACACTGTAAAACTGGTTGAACAGCACACAATATACCAGTCTTGAAACAACTCTCTCCATTTCTGAGCACAGTTCAGTACTGGTTCTCAAAATCCAAAGTAGCTCAGGACTTTAAAAGACACCTTCTACTGCATGAACATGCCTAGGTTTTGAGATGGTTTTTGCAGACTCTGTACCATATTCATCTGTCTTTGGAGGCAAGGCAGGTGGTGACCAAAGTTAGGACCTTTTCAGTGGTGGTATCTTGATTTGGAAGCTTCTGTCCAGGAAGACAGTCCTGGTACAATGCCCTTACAATGCTGAGTAAAGGCCCTTTTATTTGCAAATGTTTTTAAATATTTAGTTTCACTTTTCTTTTATGCAGTAGGTTTCGTTTGTTTTGTTTTAATGATTTCAATCATTTTACTGACATTGTTTATTATCATTTTAATTTTTAAAAGCTGTTTCTAAAGCTCTTTGAGTGAAGAGAGGGTAATCTAATCAAGTAATTGTAATAAAACAAAATGAATATCCCTCAGTAACTATTCTCTTGCAGTACTTGGAAACGGGATCCATGCCAAAAGACATGCACAACTCCAGAATTGTGCCGCTCAAGGTGACTGCCATGACTGTAACAACTACTGCGAAATCTCCCTGTGATGGGGGTTTCTCCATACTATTACAAATTTCCTAATGATTATTTTATTATTACAACTTTACTAATGACAAAGGGTGCAAAGGGTTTTAGGGGAGGGGTAGTACCTCTGTTAGGGGGCACACTGTGCTCCTTCCGGAGTAGTTTGTCCATCTTTGGTCCCCACCCTGCACTCAGCTCTCACCTGTGTCTCCTAGAAACTGTCAGCCTGCAACAGCAGCCACACCCTGGGAAACATCTTTGACTGGCCTACTAAACCAGGTGAGGGTAGCCAGTGGGTCTCAAACCCTTGGTGAGTTAGGGACTTCCCCTGTATGCGAAGACAGGCTCCAGTGGATTGAGCAGACAAGACCAATAGTGGGCCCAACGGTCAAGAAGGAGGTAACTGCACATGCTGTAGTGAAAAATGAGGGGCAGATTGGGCTCATCAACCTGGGAAGGTAGCCCATCTGGTAGAAGGAAAACTTCTGCTGCCTTGCAGCTATTACTCATTCATGAAAAAGCCTTCAGGAACCCTGAGGAAAAATCTGCACCTGCTACCTTGTGTGACATCTTCAGGAGAAGAAAAGGCTAAGGAGTAAACCCTATAAAAATCTGGAGTGAAGTCCCTAAGACAGCTAGATGGCACCTTGTATGCCTCCTTCTAGCAACTCCTGCAGCCAAGCTGGTGCCAAACATATTGCTCTGCTTTCCTTTGGACCACATCAGCAAGGCTGAAAGTGGGGTATTGTCATCTGGGCAGCCCAGGACCTCCATACACCCTGCCCAGGCTTGCCCCCCAGAGAGGTCACTTTGGTGCTGCTAACACAGTGGTTTGACTTCACACCCAGAGGCACACTCCGCTGTCTCAAGACAGACAGATGCCAACAACAACAAGTGCAAGTATGCAGCATGAATTTGTGCAATTTCAGTTTCAATACAATGTAGTCAATACTTGTGCTTTCTCAAGAAGGTTGCATAAGGCAACATATGATTTTCAAGGAGACAAACAATCCCTATATGACAGTAATGGTAAAGCCAATGAAAATAGTTTGTCCACGCATATATGCCATGTGGCATTTATCTATATGCTTCCAACTTTCCTATCACCAAGCAAACATGGATTCATGATACTGGGTCAACAAGTTACCAGTTTTGAAGATGGGAAAGTGTCTAGTTGAGCGTGCCTAGTTCAAAAGACAATCTGTTAACTGCATAGCACAGAGGTTTTCAACCTTTTTGAGTCCACAGCTCCCTTAATCAACTACATTTTTCTGCGGCACCCCTGTGGGGCTCAGGAGCCCCATTATGTCATCGCTCGCTTGCAGCCTCTCACCCTTTTTCGAACACCCTCCCTTTGGGAGTGTTTCATCAGCCTCCTCTTCCATCTCCTTGGGAGTCCTCTGGGCAGCCACAGCTGCCGCCCCTGGTCTCTCGAGATGCAACCTGTCCCAAAGAGAGGTGCCTCCTCACACTGCCCCACAGGGCCTGGGACTTGTTTGTCCATTACCAACAGCAAGGGTTGGCAGGCTGGCTGGGCTCCCTCACTCATCTGCTTGCTTGCTCCAAAGGCCACCTCAGCTCCTGGCAACCAGCACCCCTTGGCCAACACCAGAGGCACCATTCACCTGGGGAGCATGTAGCCAGGGCTGTTGCAACAAACAGCTGTGCAAGCCTTTGGAAGGCAGAGACGCAAGAGGGCAAAAGAGGAGGGAGGGAAGGAAAGAGGCATAGAGGCCAGTGTTGCCCTGCAGCACCCCTGACGACCATTCAAGGCAACCCAAGGTGCCACGGCACACTGGTTGAAAACCACTGGCATAGCAGAAACCTCAAAACCAATGCAAAGTAGAACCCTCAAGGGAGTGAGCCAATAACGCAAACCCACAGCAAAAACCTCAAAGCCCTTTCAGACCAAATCACTCAAGAAAGCAAGCCACCTTATCCACAAACTGCCAGTGATATGCCATTATACGATCAAGGAATTTGTTGTTTAGTCGTTTAGTCGTGTCCGACTCTTCGTGACCCCATGGACGCCAGGCACAAGGAATAAACCTCCTGAAAACATTTCTGTTTTCATACACATTGAACTTTCATACTTACATGTTCTCCCCCTTCATACAAACACTCCTCTTCCTCCACTCCCACTCTGAACTCTCTTTTTGAAACCCACTCAGCCAACATGGTTCCACATTTCTCAAGCTTTACCTATCACAGGCTATCGCAGATCACCCAATGTAAAAGGTAAAACTTTACATTAAGATTTAGTTCATGGCGGGATTAGACCTATTACAAGTGGTGATTTTAGGTGTGGGAAATGTTCCGGCTGTGCACAATTTCAGTAACTAAAACAATCCACAATTCTACAAATGGAAAGGTCTTTACACTTAGAAATTTCACCACGTGCCAATCCATTAATGTAAAATATGAGATTCTGTGCCCTTGCTCCTTGTGGTAGAACAAATGAGCAGAGCACTAGGATTACAAATCAGTGTGAATATAAAAGTAGAATTAGAACCAAGAATATTGGAGACCCCATTAACAGAATATATGAAGTTCATAGCTACCGAACAGATCCACATATGTACTCATAAAGAGGAAGGTCAGCTTGTCAGCAAAAAGCATGTTTAGATTTCCATGATACAAAGAATAAATTTAAATGGTATGAATGAAAACTTTGATCTAATCAGCTTATTTATAAGGAAATTATTGATATTGCATTACATTCATGTACCTTCTTGTCATCAGTCTGCTGTGGTTGTCTTGCTCACAATACCTGCCACCACTTGACACTAAAAAGGGATTGTAAGGTGACCTGAGTAAGCCTATCTTCATTGCCTGTGCTTCAGATGCCCATTACAAGTACAGAAGCCATTTGATGGTTTGAACACTTGGGCCCACCACACACTATTTCCTATGGCTTTAAAAATTGTATTGGGGGGGAGGCATTGTTTTTGTTTGTTACTATAGTATGTAATTTTTGTGTTTTCATATTGTAAACTGCCTTGTGATCCTCGGATGAAGGGCGGTATACAATATTAATTAATTAATTAATTAACTAACTAATTATTGGTTCTGTCTGCTGCAGTGGTGGTAGACATGTGTGCATAAAACAAATACAACATTTTGAAGTAAATAGGGAGTTGAAGGTCTGAAAATGGTTCAATCCCACTTTCCCAGAAAAAGCGAAAAGGGAAACAGCTGATAAAAAAAATCAACCAAGCAAGTAGTTGCATGCCTCCCCATCTATATCATTTATTGGATCAGGAGGAGGATAGCACATAGGCACAGGTTGCAATATAAATTGCATTTATGCAGAAGATGATAAAGTAGTCTTTCAAGACAAACTCAGGCCAATGAATGTGGACTTGGAGAATTTTGAAATAAACTGCTTCACTAGCGAAGCTTATGGCCTGAATGGGGAGTATGCCTCTTTTCACCCTTCAAGAAGGGTGTTGATGTTGTTTTGGTTGGATCAAGCCATCAACTTTTCAAACCCCTCTTTTTAAAGGTAGAATTTGAAAGTTTTGTACCCATTCTTTCTACACAGTAAAACATCAGTAATATCAATTTTGTCAAAAAGTTTTGCTTCATTTTTTATATTGATTTTAGATTAATTGGCAATGGACTACAGCTGGGAACACCTCTCTCAACATAAATGCATGGACTGCATTTGTCAACAGGTTTGCAACTGTAGTGGATACAAGCAAGCAAATAATGTCTGTGAGGATTGGCACAAGAGGGCTGCGGGAGAACTAAAAGGTACTTTATATCACTTATATTGAGAATAGAGGGGTGGCTTTTATCGTTCATTCAAACAAAGCTTCCAGTAATGTTTTTGCCTCATGAATTCCCGAAGCCTAAGTCAAGGTATCATGGCTTGGGAATGAAGTGCCTCAGTTTTCACTCTTTTTGAATACTTGTGCACATGAAGTTAACTATTGCTGAGAAATGGTCATCAATTATTTTCACATGGGAAACTCAGGTTCTGTCTATTCTACCTTACTCTGTGGCAAGTGCGGGGGGCGGGGGAGAGAGAGAGAGACTGAAATGATTATCACAAAAGAGGAACCTGAATGCTTAGCAACTTATTATAAGTTTTCAAGGACTTTTACTAAGCATTGGTACCTTGTACTATACAGGCTCTTGAAAAAACAGCTAAAGACTGCAAAAGAATCCTGAATATTCACCCAAATGTCTAGTTCAACAACAACTTTTCTGTTTCTTCTAATTTCTTGAATTATTATTTGGTGGCAGAACTTAACAATTTAATTTAAAATAGCTCTTCTATAGACTGACAGTCCTTCTCTTTTATGCCTAAAGAATCAAGATTTGGGTGCTCCCTCAACAAAAGTAAATGCTGAAGAAGAGTGTTTTCAGCTTTTCTGTTCTATCTGTTGGAAAACTTCTAACTCTAACTTTTCCCTGACAACTGTATCTTTGTGCAAGCTCCTAATACTGTCAAGATCCAACAACAATAGCGATTCTAATCTGACAAACCTTCTGATTTTCAACAGTCTTCTTTTTCACTCCTTTAGGCAGAAACTCCAACTTTTTTTAGTTTACATTAAGAGTATTCCTATAGATACTGTCTGACCAGGAAGGGTTAACACAAAACCAAGCAACAAACACTTACCAAGTGTGCAGGAGAGGGCGACCTTGCATCCTTTAGTGTAGCTCCAGCTGGTACATCTAGAAGTGGCCACTTTACCTGCAGATACTGAAAGATATTGAAATAAAGAAGATAAAGCCACAAAAAATCAAATTGACAACAGATTTCACAATAACTTCATGGCCCAAGAAACCAAACAAATGCAACTTTCAGCATTGTTCAGATACAAAAAGGCTTGAAGCGCAGGATTATGTTTTTCATATCAAAAACCTCCTCACTAATTATGATGCACTTTTAGTCCATCTCACAGGTCACAAAGATGGCATCATAGTAACGGGAAATCTCTTATGGTTGCCTCCCAGATCACCTTGGTAGCATATGGAAGCTCAGATCATATGGTTTTTTCTTCCAACACAAGCTACGGACACTGGATTGGAAAGAAAAACTGTGACTGGCCCAACTCTATATATTAAGAACATCTAAAATGTTGCAGATACACTGTGTAAAATATGTAATCTACATGCTATGACATTAAGGCAATTTCACAATTAAAATGCTGCTGATGTTTGTTTGTTTTTTTACCTTCTTGCTCATCTGTGATTTATTGATCAGCAATGCTGACTAACACACACATACAAATACACACAGAGAGATTTGCAAGATAAGGATGGAAATGTAAAGGAAGAAAGAGGGGGGAGCATATAACCAAACTTATTCCTAGCAATATTGGTGTAGATGAGCTACTGCCACTAACTTGAGAATAATACCGTCCCATTTAACTCAATGGGGCTTCTGAGTACAGGCATAGTGTCTTGTGAATGTGCACAAGTATTTTCAGTGTAACACAATGATCCAGCAAATTCTTGTGTATGTTGGAGCTTCCACAGAATTTAAGATTAGGGAAATCCGTATCTCAAAGACAATAAACGTGATTTTCCAGAAAGTATTTAGTTGATTATTTTTTAACACCAACTATGTAAAACAATCTGCCAGTTTTGTTTTTTAAAACACTGGCATTTAATACAGCATGGCACTAAATTTAATTTAGACCAGTTTCAATGTAGTGCTAACATGGAATTTTTATTTTATTTTCCCGAAACTTTGCTAGCAAGAATACTAAAGCAATTTAAATTAACTTGCACTGTTGGATCTCTCACACAATCAGTTCCTCTAACTGTAAGACATAATGCATCTTAGAATTACTAGGTATTTCGTGTTTTTAGCAGAGGAAGAAAATTATTCCATGCCCTATAGCTGAACGCAGTATGTCCTGTGAAATGTGGAGATTTGGGAATGTGGAGTGGATGAGTTGCAGCTGTGCTCTGGAATTTCCCTAGCACACAAATCTTCATGATGTAAAACAGCTGGAAGGAAATCCCAGCATGCTCTATTTAGAGGCAGAACAACCAATAATTTAAATGGAAGATTAACCCTTCAACTTAAAACAAACCTTCACATTTCCTCCAACATATATTTCTACTATCTGTTGCAAGTAGAACGTGATGAATAAGTGCTGATCTGTTACAACAGGCCATCGGAACAGATTCAATCCTAAGACGGCCACTATCTTCTGAAAAGCTTAAGTTTGACAATCACAGAACAGTACAAGAGAAGCAAAAGCTGTTTTGCTTCATCAGTTGGGCTGCATTTCTCCTGCCACCTAGCCCATTCACACTTGCACTATACATTTAAATTGCTATATCATTTTAAGCAGTCAGGGCTTGCCCCACATACACATAGAAGCTGTAGATAGTTAAGGGCACTGAGAGTTGTGCGTAGACCAATATTCCCCTCATAGGGATACAGTTCCCAGAGTATCCTGTGAAAGGACTGTTAAACCACTCTGAAATTCTAGCTCTATGAGGAATAGGGGTTTTATGATGTGAACTGCCCTGAGAACTTCATCTTCATCTTCTTCTTCATCATACCTTATAGTGCTCCTGTACAACAAATTGCGCTTGTAATATATGCTGACTTTTGTAGTGCCAGAGACCGTATGCCTTTCAGTATCAGTTGCTGGGAATCATAAGTGGAGAGAATGCTAATGTGTTTGTGTCCTGCTTGCAGGTTTCCCATAGGAATCTGGCCACAATGAGAGCAGGAGGATGGACTAAATAGGCCAGGTATGGGGAACTAGATCTAGTTTCCTCCAATAAAATAATTTATTCCATTGAGATGCTTGGCTCATGAGATAAAAAAGGAAATGAAACAAGTAACAAGAAGTTGAATTAATAACAGCAATATTTTACAATCTGTACAAGTTATTTTTTTTGGTTGTGGAGACACAACCAAAAATGCAGTAAAGGAATCACTGCTATTGTGCCAATGCCACCCACCACCACTGCAGCTCACCCTAGACTATTCCTCTGAATTTGCTTTAGTTGCTTTTATGTGTTTTATACTGCTGCTTTATTGAGTTTTAGGCTATACACTGCTTAGAGATTTTTGAAATATTAAGCCTTTTATCAATGCTTTTAATTAATTAAAAATACACAGGCCTTTCTAGCAGAAGAAAAATGAGGTAGAGCAAATTTCTGATGTGGCTCTGACCCCTTTTGAACCCCTCTTTCCTAACAGTACCCACCTTCATGCAAGAAACTATGTGTATATGCACAATGCTTTAGGAGACATCTAGGGTTATACAAAGGATACCTAGCACTCAAAAAACAAAAAAAATAGTTTCACCCTCTTGCAAGAACCCTCCACGCACTGCACTGTGCCAGGAAAGGCATGAAAAGTCCAGAGGCAAAGCTAATGATCCATCTGGTTTCGCTCTGTGTATTGGGACAAAAGCAGGAAAAAGTCAAGAGTTGTAATGATGCAACAAGCCTAGAAGCAGAAACTTACTGAAAGGGTGAACAAATAACCTTTGGGCTGACCCATGAAAAAAGTCCAGAAAATCAGGTGGCTGGGCAGGAGATTATCTGGGAGTTGAAGCAAGGGCTTCCCATCTTGAATCAGCACAGGGCATAGATGGAAGAGGCTGTAACAGACGTTCCATCTCTCCACAATCAGATGGGAGAAGTTTTAATTGTAGCCTAGGTGTGTTTCTAGTTATTTCTCAATATTTCCCCCATATATTCTTATTCCACTTACCTTAACCCAAAATAAAACTCCAAAATGTACCATGAAGAATGAAGCGGCCTAGACTGGGAGAGGGACAAATGTGGCTTCCCTGGGAGCAAAGGTCAGCTAGGTACAGGCTTGAGTGGAGCTTCAAACTTCAGACCCCAAGTGATCTGATATTAAGGAGGGCAAGTGGAAGTTCAATTATGTCAAAGTGGATCTCCTGTATTAAACGGCCATCTACTGAAAGCAATGGGAGGATGATTATTTTGCAACTGATACAGACAAAGGGAACCCATTCCTTTACACTCTGATTAGGGTCACCAGAGAGAAGGTGATACACTCTCCATTTGTTCTTTACATCACTCAGCCAGTGTGGTGTAGTGGTTAAGAGTGGTAGACTCGTAATCTGGTGAACCGGGTTCAAGTCTCCGCTCCTCCACATGCAGCTGCTGGGTGACCTTGGGCTAGTCATACTTCTTTGAAGTCTCTCAGCCCCACTCACCTCACAGAGTGTTTGTTGTGGGGGAGGAAGGGAAAGGAGAATGTTAGCTGCTTTGAGACTCCTTCGGGTAGTGATAAAGCGGGATATCAAATCCAAACTCTTCTTTTCTTCTACTGTATTCTGTGATGTCTATTACTTAGTAGAAGGGGAAACGCTGAAAAACATTGCAGGGTGAAATATTTATCCATACACCCTGTTCCTGTAATCTGAAATTTGGAAGAAGATGCAGAAATATGCATTTTCCTCTGCAAAAAGGAAGCGAGTCCAAGGCCAAATATGCATGGCTGTGAAATGTTCCCAAGACCCAAACAACATTACACATGCCATGGAGTTTGACAAAAACATCTGGTTTGGGTTGAGTTATAGCGCATGAGACATATGAATGCTCCTGACATTGTCCTTACGATGCATCCATCCCTGCCATCTTCAGGCAATGATCTGGCTATGACATAACATCAAGAGAGAACATGCACAATGTTCAACTCCAGCCCAAGCAAAATTATACAACCAATATTACTCCATAAATGCTATTATGTGTACTGAGAAGCTTGATGACTGTTATGGTGCTTGAGCGTGAAAAGAATGGTACAGCTACGCTGACTGATTAATAGGAGGCATGATGTGTTGGAACTTCCTGTTTTTCTGATTTAACGCAGCCTACCAGAAAGGTGAATATTGGGCTTTTCTAAGGTTTGTAGTGGACAAAGACCTCTCTGTACTTCTGAGATGTAGTAAAGATATAGTTAACACCTCCACAGCAGTGTTGAGCTCCTATGGAAGGCTGCTTTATTTGCTAACATTTGCACCATATCCAGGCCAGATTCACATTCCTCTGCAGGAACAGAGCAAACATTTTAAAATAAAGAGCAATTGCCAAAGGTTTCCGAACACAGAAGATTCTGGATTCCCCCCCCCCTTGCTTTGGAGATTGAGAACAAAAAATTGGAAGGCAACCAATATACCAAGCACCTTTGGACAAAGGAAGCAGGATTTGTGTACGTTTGACATGGAACAGGAAGAGAGCTTATCTCATTCCTATAAAACATACAAACAGTCCACTGTGACAGACCAGTCTTGCCCACAATGCAGAACTGTTTCCCTTCAACCTTTTACATTTAAACTGTAAAACTGAGCCTCCAAACTCAAAGCAGAATATTGCCAAAACTAACAACTCCATAGCACAAGTGAATGAAACATACAAGTGAGGGCCCTTGCCCTGAGAGAAGGAAAAGACAACTGTAACAGCAGCCGCTGCCACCTGTGAGCCAAGAGGAACGTTTCCAGAGACAGAAAACTCTGGAAAATATTTAAAGAGTACTGTTCACATTTTACAAAACCTGTCTTCCCTCAGGAAAAAGACAATGCAGGCTACTGCATTAATTATACCTTATTCATATAAAATTGGCACCATTGACACTTGTAAGCACTGGTTTGCAAAAGTTTAAAGCAGAGCTTTCCAAATTGTGTGTCGCGACACATTAGTGTGTCGGCTGCAGTGTGTAGGTGTGTTGCGTGAACGCTCCAACGCTCCCCTCACTCCTCTTGGGCTGAAAAGGGGTTAGTTTAATCTCCGGTTTGCTGGTAAAACTAAATTACTGTGTCGCGAAATGATGCATGTCTAAAAAGTGTGTCACCAACGTGAAAATTTGGAAAGCTCTGGTTTAAGGAGATAGTCTCCACAACTGTATGTGTGTTCTCCTAATTCACTCACTGCAGTGATTTACAGAAGCTAGATGATTTACAGAAGCTAGATGTCTGGCTGTACAATCATAAAAAGTAAATACATATAATCTGGCAGCCTCCAAATATTATCCCATAGTCCTTCAAAAGCTTACTTGCTATGTGCTGTTTACTCACTCACTCGCCTTAAGAAGGTATATTGTGAATGTTAAACCATAACTCAATTTTAATCCTACATACATTCCCATGTAGAGTATGGAAATTCAACATGGGCACAGACACTACTTGTACATCTTATGCTTTAACCCAGTTGTTCGAGGAGTTTTTGTATATATATAATTCTCTGCACAAAAAAGCACAAACTGTGGAATGTATCCATGTAACCAAATCCCTACCTCAAGGTGTGTGTGGTTAAAGAAAGTTCTCAACACACGGTAGCTCAAATCACATACTATTCTTGTTAGTATTACCGAGTATATTTTCCAAGTTGCCCTTCTCCTACTACTAATTTGGTATTTCTGGAAATGGTTTTTCAATTGTTTAAGTTTGATTTATATGCTTTTATTGCATTTTTGTCTATTGTTAAATCACCTTAATGATCTTTTTAAAAAGAGAGTACAGTCCATAACAGGCAGAATGAAAGGAGCAATACTTTAGGCCATTACTTTATGACAGAGTGGAGAATCCGTAGCCCTACATATGTTTGCTGGACTAAAATTCCCATTATCCCTGGCCACGGCCGTGCCAGCTGGGGCTGATGTGAGCTGAAGTCCAGCTACATCTGGAGAGTCAAGTTCCCCACTCCTGCATTAGGAGGACAATGAAGTGAGAGAACGATGCATTTGCTCACTGGAATACTGTAATGATAAAATGTTACTGCGAGATTCATATAGCTAGTGCTGAATTCTTGCCCTTTACATAAAACTGGGCTGAGGATCTGTAATCAGATCTTATTCTTCAAGGCTCCTATAACAGCCAATTGTGGAAAAGGCAGGGAGCCAGGGCTGTCATCTGTACAAGGAGTATGTTTGGTATGCAGCTGGCCCCATGACCCCCAACTAGCTAGCGCAATGACCTACAGTACACTCTGGGCTCTGAGTACAGTAGAAGTAGTTTCCTAAATGACTGCCTTTGATCTGCTCTCCAAACCCGAAGATCAAAGCATCTGGTTAGATTGGGGAAGTCCCTGGATCTGGCTGCTGTACAGCTCCAATCTGTTTCCAAACATTGAGTGGTGATGTGAGCTCACTTGCCGTTTACTGCAGAGTCATTTTCAAAGACACTCACACCACCCGTAACTGCTAGGACACAGTGTGCACCACCCCATTTGGTGAGTCAGCTTTCTAGGAAGCACTGGCAAGAGCTGAGAAGCCATGAAACCCAAAATACCCACAGAAGACGTGCAGAAAGTTCTACCCAATTAAAAGTTCTCTGTGTTGTCGTTTTCCAGCTGGTTTATTTTATGCTCCACCCTTCAACACTCTTGGTCACAAAGGGGGCTTTCTAATCCATTTGGTAAGCAGAGAAGCTGCTGGCGAATGAGGCGGGGGTGCCTCTATGAAGGTTGTATAAAGGCTCCTTCTCATTTTAAACAATTTAAGAGGGCAGCATGTGGGGGTGGGGAAACACTCTGAAAAATATACAAGGAAAGAGACTAAGCTAATGGTACAGGGGCAGTGTGGAAAACTGAGCACCCCTCTAAGTGCAAGACTGTGCCTCAAACAGACGTTCACTGTACAGCCATGTGTGTATTAAAAAAAAGAGAAGAGTTAATGGCATATTGAAGCTATAAAAGTTTCAAAATGGTTACATTCCAGAGAGATTAGAACAAGCCCTGGTTGCTTGTTACCTTCCCTCCTCCTCTGCAAGTGGGGGAATGAAAAGGATTTTAACCATTTCTCTCCCACATGCTGTTGTGCCACACACACAGTACAATGCACCCTGCTGTCTGCACATTAACCTGCCATTTGCCAAATAGCTTCCCCTCAGCTGGGGATTAACATTCATCAATTCAAACAACAATCCAGTGGTCCTGCAATCCTAGGCAGGAACAATGGGGTGCAGACAACAGGCCTTGGCTTGCCCGGGACTGCTGTAGTCACTGCATGTCAGCAGTCTCTTCTCTTGGAGAAGAAGCCTGCAGCAAACCAGGAGGCGGAGGAAAGGAAAAACAAAAGAAGAGTTGCTACAACCAATTACAAACGTTAATGACCAGATTTCCTGCCCTTGCTACACACATGGCGTAGATGTTATCTGGACATGAGCAAATTTTACTCTAGTTTTAAACACCCTAATCTAGGGTATTCGGATCTGATTACCGTATTTTTCGCACTATAGGACGCACTTTTCCCCCTCCAAAAATGAAGGGGAAATGTGTGTGCGTCCTATGGTGCGAATGCAGGCTTTCGCTGAAGCCTGGAGAGCGAGAGGAGTCGGTGCGCACCGACCCCTCTCGCTCTCCAGGCTTCAGGAGAGCCCCACCGCCAGCCCCACAAGCTCGGGGGACAGCGGGGAGGCGGAACGCCGCCATCCCGCTGTCCCCCGACTTGGTTAGAAGGCTGGCGGGGGGAGAAGCCTGCTCCTCCCCGTCGCCAGCCCTGCAAACTCGGGAGACAGCGGGAGAGGCGCAGCGCGCCATCCCCCTGTCCCCCGACTTGGCTAGAAGGCTGGCGGGGGGGAGAAGCCTGCTCCTCCCCTCGCCAGCCCCGCAGACTCGGGAGACAGCGGGAGAGGCGCAGCGCGCCCTTCCCGCTGTCCCCCGACTTGGCTAGAAGGCTGGCGGGGGGGGGGGAGAAGCCTGCTCCTCCCCTCGCCAGCCCTCAAACTCGGGAGACAGCGGGAGAGGCGCAGCGCACCATCCCGCTGTCCCCCGACTTGGCTAGAAGGCTGGCGGGGGGGGGGAGAAGCCTGCTCCTCCCCTCGCCAGCCCCGCAAACTCGGGGGACAGCGGGAGAGGCGCAGCGCGCCATCCCGCTGTCCCCCAACTTGGCTAGAAGGCTGGCAGGGGGGAGAAGCCTGCTCCTCCCCGTCGCCAGCCCCGCAAACTCGGGGGACAGCGGGAGAGGCGCAGCGCGCCATCCCACTGTCTCCCGACATGGTTTGGAGACTGGCGGAGGGCTTCCTCCTCCCCCAGCCCCGCAAGCTCCCAGAGCGATGCCAAAGCTGCGCGCAGCTTCGGCATGGCTCTGGGTCCCGTTCTGGGGGAGGGAGAAGCTCGGGCTTCCCCAGCCCCGCGCCTGGCGGGGGGGGGGAAATAAATTTTCCCCCCTTTATTTCCCCCCCCCCAATCTAGGTGCGTCCTATGGACCGGTGCGTCCAATAGTGCGAAAAATACGGTATATATGTTCCTCTCTGTGTTGACCACAAGCACCATTCACACATCTCATATTGTATGACATTTAGTATTATTATTTTTTGCAAACAATTTTAATCTTTCTCTTATATCTGTCTTCACAGTTGGGCAATACTATAGATTTTGGAATTGTTGAAAAAAAAACTCTCTATAAAAGCCTGTTCTCTGTGAAAATAAATGTACTTCACTTGAGTAGTGGGGGCAGAGAAAAACCTCCTCCTACTGGCAGCTTCAACAAAAATCACTGGGGAAGAGGATTGTGCATCCTTCAGGTTAACTGCAGGGAGTTGCACAGGGGGGCAAACTATTTCAGATAGTTTATCATTGTTTTCCCGCATTCCCATCCCAAATACGGTTTCCTGTATATCACGAGTGATACTTACAGGCTCTCCAGGGCCTAAAGACAGTGTTCTGTTTGGAAGTAGAGGGAACAATGAAATATTTAGAAAGCAGGGCAAAACCCTGCACTGGCAGTCTCCTGAAAGAAACATGTACTCAATTACACTGTTTCCAGGATAAAATGTGCCTGGGGCTTACAGTATTCTGAATGTTGGCTGATGAGGATAACTGGATTACTAAATTGCTACTGACTCCCCTTAGTGAGTGAAGATGGTGGCAGTTCCTATGGGGTCTTGCTGGGTCTTCCCAGTTTCCACGCCTCATCTATTTTTAGTGCTATTCTAAATTATAATAGCCATTTTTGCTGCAGAGTAAGATCAAGTGATGTAACCTGGCTGATATAATCTAAGAAATATGTATGTATAATATAAATAATTACATTAGGTTTCTCTGTTTACCCCCTCCCCCCACTGTCCCCCTTGTCCAAATCAAATCTAGATTACAAATCCTAACTTAGATGCACATCTATGAAGCGCTGTATGAAAAAACAAACAGCAACAATAATGCTTGAAGACTTTGGAAGAAGCTGAGCTTTTTTTTCAGGAATACTAAATTCATCTGCCCAAATTCTTGCCAGATTTGTTTGATTTAGTTGCCCAACATCCCTGTACATGAGTGAAATGTGGAATCACTTTTCCAGATGTAATTGTTTAGAGGAAAGGGCTGAAAACCAATTCAGTGGAAGTTAATATAACAAGTTTCACCAAGCAAGGTATTCTGTGAGAACTGCCCTCAAATCAGAAGTGTAGATAGGACTGGTTTAATTCACTAGAGAAAACAACATCACTGGTTGCTAAAATATCTCAATTGGTTGCTGGGGGGATGAATTGGGGTGGGGGGGAGGTTACATCTCCAAAAATGGCTGTTGGGGAGAAAGGCCTATCACTTGTCCAAATGTCCTTGGCGTTTTAGCCTCACCATTCGTTTACGGATACATCCTTTCTATACATCATGGTTTCTATTTATTTGACCGGGCAGAGGAAAGAGATTCACCACTGCAAATGGTTTTTTAAAATCATCTTTCAAATTAGCACTAACACACTCTTTCAAGGAGTGTTACATAAATGTTTCAATATATTTTAAATATTGCCAGGGAAGCATGTAATTTTAAAAAATTGGTAAAAATTACTTGCTGATGACATGGCACCAACAGGAAAGCTAACTCTTTCAAACTAAGAACCAGTAAGTGTGAAGATGTGCTGAGTGGCAATAGGTTCATTTCTTGATAATGTCAAATACATATGTTGAAATCCCATCCCTTTATAACAATTAAACAAAATCACACTAAGGCTATAGACACCAAGAGAAATCACGCTAGCTTCCAGTCTTCTAAACAAAAACCCAGACTTTATGCAGTCCAAGAAAAGATGGGAAAACCACAGGAAACACAGAAGGACAATGACTGGATGGTGGTGTTATGTGGATGCCCCATTAAAAATGAGTGAACAAACCTTGGCAATTCCATGCCAAAAGTATTGTGTAGAAGCACCCGTGTCTTTAACAAGTCAACAGCAGAAATAGTGGGGATTAACACTCTTTATAATAAAATTTATAACCAGCATTTTCTTCTCCAAATGGAGCATTCAAAACAGCTAAAAACACAACATATAAAGAGTAAATCCAGTCAATTGAAATACAAATGCATGCACTCGCACCGAAAAATGATTTTTAATATAAACCCAGAAAACCAGAGCTAAGTAAATAAATACATCAAAATTAAACAACAATAAACTTGAACTGAACTGGAAAAGAAATGTCTTCAAATGCCAGCAGAACACAAAGAGAAAAGTCAAGGTGTTTTACATATGAGGTGCTACCACAGTGAAAGCCCTTTTTTGCAATGCCACCAACTATGCCTTGGAAGGCAGTGGCAAGCACATGATGTCATCCTCATCAATCTTACGAAGGTGGCCATGTTCACATAGAAGGAAGTGGTCCTTCAAGTAGCCTGGTTCTAGGTTGTTAAGTACTTTAAAAGGTTGTTAAGTAGAACTTTGAATTGCACTTGAAAATGAACAGGCAGCCAGTACGGCTGATATAATAATAAATGGGTCACATGATCACAATGCTTGGCACCAGTCTATATTTTCACAGCATCATTCTGCTCTGATAGAAGTTTTTAGATGGTCTACATAGAGCACATTGCAATAAAACAGTATGGTTTCAAAAACACCAAAAACAAAGGACAAATGCAAATCAACAGTACTATCAAGACATGGCAAAAGATACTGGGTTGTATTCAACAATGGTCACACAACGGTCAATAGATCTGCTGACATTAATAGATGTGTCTAACTTGGGTCTATTAATTTCAATGGGTCTACCACAAATGTAAGTTAGCTGGATACAAGCAATAGTACACAAACAGTTTCAGAAAAAGCCAAGGTGGTACACTATTTTCTAAAATGACAGCCATAATTTTGCAACCAAATTCCTATAAATTTCCAGTGCACTAGTAGGGACAAAGAAGCGATTAGGAATTCAATAGCTTTGCAAATTAAGCTATTATGTTTTTAAGCAGCTAGCCTAAAACGTGTCCTCAGTGCCTTTACACTACCCAACCCCCCACACCCACAAGAGGCACTTTCTTTGCCTGTTTACATAGCTACAGTATTAGCTGCTGGGTCACCAGGTTTTCACCCCCACCCTTAACAATTAAATAAAGCATTTGGAGAGGGTGGCGTAATTCAGCAGAGCATATTTGCTCCTTGAGGGATACAAGCTAAAGTTTAAACTGCAGTTTGTTTGTTGATGTAACGTGACAGATCACAGGTCTGCATCCTAACAGCTGCAAGAGTTCTAGCAGGACACTCTGCCTCGGGACTATTAACCCTAGGAATGAAAATGTTTTAGAGCTGTGAATTCCAAAAGCATAACAACAAAAGAAAAACTTTTCCAAATTGGGTTATGTGTGAGGAAATGCAAAATTCCAGGTTATAAACCCGCAGAGTCGCTTACATTCCTTAACAACAGCAAATAGACAGAATCTTTGGGCTTCTGTGGTTGTTCATATTTAGACCCTGAAGAAAAGAGATGTGTGCACTTCTCCCTCAGTTTTCCATTATGGACAGCATAGGCCCTTGTTTTTAGATTTTCCTCCCCAACTCACAAGACAGTATAGCATGCATAATTGCACTTGCCTCAAATGGGAGAAAATGTTTGCCCTCCCTGCAAATTACTGTTAACTTCTAAGTCAAAACAAAAAACCCTCCCAAGGTTTCACAGCAACTATCCCTGCTGCATGTCAAAATTAGGTCAGCTATTAAATTTAATATCAAATCTGCTGGGTGAAGTGAAAAGCTTGTCTCTTATGTGCAATGAAAGGGCTGTATGACCTATGTGGAGAAGATACACTCACTGGGGGAAGGACTGAAAAAACTGATGTTGTGGCCATAGGCAGAGCTGCAGGAAGCCTCTGAAAGGCAACGGGGCCTCTCAACCCATGGGAAAAGGGAAGAGGCAGAACACTGGAGCTTCAAATCCAGGCATACCAAGGTTGAACAGGATGGTGGCAACAAGTGGGTCAAAGGTCAACCAGCCAGCCTGCTCTGGTTTCCATGGATATGTGGCCTATTCATACAGTGCACAGAGGGCTCTTCACAGCCACTTACACACAATTGAGCTACTACTCCAAGCTCTGCAGGCCTCATCTTGGTAGCACAGCACATTAGATGGTAAAGTTTAATGGAGTCAATTAAAGCAGAGAATTAGCACTGAACTAGTCCTAGAGAACTACAGAGACACTGTCAGAATTGTCTCATCATAGGAGAATGCCAGTGTAGCGTGGACGGAATAATCTGAAGATTTTACTCTGGTATGATATTACCTGCATGTCATCCATGTTATGTGTTAAAACCAAACCAGGTATCATCAATAGCAATAAGTGCTTGTGGGACCCTGGTAGAAAGCATTTTTCGCACCTTGAGAAAAGCTTTTTTAAAAACGAGAAAAAAAATTATTTAAATTTTCAGGCTGTTTTACAAATATCTAAAGCATCTCACAAAGGAAGTATGAAGAGTGATAAAATATTGATTCTAATATACAATACCAAAACATTTCCAACATTTTAGTTCATATTGAAACAAAAAGAATCTTAGTTCTAAGAAATCTAAGAAATGCTTGCGGGCACCACAAAATACCTATTTCACAGAAGAAAAACTGGTGATACTAAGAACAGCCCCAACACACACACACACAACAGGCAGAATACCTACACATACACACCAAAGGAAGTAAAACAGACAAAAAGAGAGAGCAGGCAAACCCCCAAACCAAAAGAAAACCAGGAAGCCCACATTCAATGTCAAAGCAAAAGCCTCAATTTTTAAAAAAATTAATTGGGAAGGGGAGGGTGCTTTGGCACATGCCATGAAGAATGTCTGAGAACTCTGTGGTGTCCACTGATGCCATACCGAGTTCTTCAACTCCAAACAGTGATTGCACGCAAAACATGTCTCCTGCAGAGGGGTAGGGGAAGAACCTATATGAAATCATATATTCCTTTTAATAGCCTGGGCCCGTATCACCTAGGGATGGGGAAGCAGTGGCCCACGGATGGCCATCACCCTCAGACTGCTTGCCCAACAACCAGGGATGTTGGGAGTTGTAGCCCAGCAACATTTAGAAGGCCACATGTTTCCTACCCTTGATTTGAGCCATTAAAGATAGCACTCTGGATTTTTGGATGAGACTTCCAAAAAGCAGCAATTTCAGTTCAGGTTTCATGCAGATATTCAAGAGACTACAGTACTCCAGAGATTAGGTCCGAAGCTTCAAATGTCAGCATTTTTTAATCTTACACAAAGCTTTCTCCCAGGGACCACGGATCACGTTTTTAATCATATGTTTGTATTTAAGACATTAAAACAATTAAAATTAAACACACACACATATACTGTAAAACCCAATGAAAGGGTTTAAGGCTTCTGAAAAATACATAACATATACTTTAACAAGCTACTGGTGCATGTTTACCTAGTATGCCTTTGCAGCCTGCAAAATACAAAGCTCTTTAGAAGTGCCAAGTCCTAAAATATTTGCTAGACTTTAGCAAAGCTGTCACTTTTCTTGATTAATCAGGAAACAAATCGTAAGCGGCAATTAAAATTTACCCCCCCTTCATGTCCTTTACCTATCTCCCCCTCTTCCCTATTTTAGACCATACATATGTCTACATTGCCCCCCTTCCAAAGCCTTTAATAATCCTTATCCTCTCTACTCAAAAGAGGAGAGCTTGTAGTTGTCTGTGAAATTCACAATTTCACAGACAGCACCGGCAGTAGGGAAACTCTATTATTTCCTTTCAGAGGATTTTGCAGAGAAACATTCATGCCAGTATCATAGACCCAGTAAGACTTCATGATCCCATGACACTGTTAAGCTCTCTGCAACCTCTCTTCCTTGAAAAGCAAATGACATTTACTACCAGTGAAACAGGAGCAACAGAAAGAGCCTCCCTCCACCTCACCCCAGCTGAGAGAATGTGCAGAACTGTGGGCAGCTTCAATAAACCACCATTTCCAATCCTGTAGTCTGTTTTAGGCACTAGGATTCTTGCCATTCCAGTCACAAGATCCTCCTGAGATAAGGGGACAATGAGAGTACACCCCTCCCATCCAAGATATAGATTGCCCCACCTCCTCATTCAAAGCCTGGGGAAATGTCATTCACATAAAGAGGGAAAATGACTGCGTTTTGCATGATTCCCTTTTGTTTTATGAAGAAAAGGCATCATGGTACACAAGCAGAAATAAATACATACCACTGCTGGGCCTTAGGCAGCAGCTAGGTAAGAGCCAGGAACCAGGCACCGTAGGTATTATTTTGCACATGTGAAGACCCAGGCTCCTTGGAAGCCTTTGCATTTCTTCCAGGTCAGGGGAGACGCACTGCAGACCTTAGAAAACAGGGTTGATTGTTTTTGAACTACAAAACCCATGATCTGACCACAGGCCATGCTGGCTGGGCCCTGTGGGAGTTGTAGTTCAGCAACATCTGGAAAGCCATAGGTTAGCCACCTCTGCTATAAAACCACTTCACCCCACAAGAACTATTCAACCTATGTAGTGGCTGACTACACAGGGCATTAGGATACACATCTATAAGTTCCATATTCAAGTACAGGCAGCTCTTGACAGCTTGCCACTTTCTTGAAAAGCTGCTTTTTCTCAGAACTAGAGAGCTGTAGGGGTGTGGATGTGGTGAGTGGGTGTATTACTCCCCAAAAATATGACCAACCCGCACTCCATTAACACCTCACCTCTCCTTATTCCATTAAACTTGGCTGCAGCAATGTTTGGGGGGGGGTAAGCTTCACAGAACAGCTTGCTAAGCTGTTTCCCCTGCCCAGTTAAACCTTCCTGCAGCAGCGTTTAACAGGAGGGGAGGTGTTTCATACAACAACTTTCTAAACTGCTGGACTCTTCACCCTTCCTTGAACCTTGCTGCAGACACATTTAAAAGAAGAGGGGGTGCTTTACAACCCCTCCATTAAACAACTTGGATGGGCTGTCCTGATGTTCCTCAAGCTGCAGTTGGCATGGACACCTATTGGTGGCGACATGAGCTGTAGCATGACATTTTACATTTTTATCTATATAGGAAGATAAGAACACAAATCAATGTTTCGTTTATGTGAACACTAATGCCACAAAATCATGTTCTAAGTTTCTTTAGCTATTGATGGTTCCCCATCTTGAAGGGTAACATTATTTAATCCAAGTAAAGTTATTTCAGTTTTACATAAAATATTTTTGCAGCCAGATCACAGAATCAACCAGAGTTGGAAGGGGTCTTGCAGGCCATTGAGCCCTAACCCCTTAAAATCCAGAGCTAGAATATCTCCAAGAGAGAGTTGTCCTCTACTTCAGGACCTCCCAAAAGGGTCTGTCTGCCTCCAGCTAATTGATTTCATTGCTGTGCTGCTTTTACCATGAAGACATTTCTCCCTAAAGCCCATTAGATCAAGCCCTGTCCCCTGGAACAGCAGAGAACAAGTCTTTGCCTTCTTTATGTGACAGCCCTTTGTGTACTTGAAGAATGGCACCACATCTCACCTCTGTATTTTCTTATTCAGACTAATCATACATATCTAGCTCCTTTAATCATTTTTTAATAAGATTTGTTTTCAATATTGCTGACCACCGTTGCCTTCCCCACCTAAACCCTTTCCAAATTTTCATTCTTAAAGCACAGCACCCAAAACAAAACACAGTATAAGGGTCTGGTGACTTCTGTTTCAGTGTATCTGAAGAAGTGTGCATGCACACAAAAGCTCATACCAGTAACAAACTTAGTTGGTCTCCAAGGTGCTACTGGAAGGAATTTTTTTATTTTGTTTTGACAGTATTCCACATTAGGTTTAAGTAGTGCAGAATGAAATGGAAAGGTTGCGTCTCATGGCATGGAAAATGTGGTTCTATGAAGGCAGCCTTTAGCCTAAAATTATGTTTTTATATATGCTATAAGCCACCCAGAGTGGCTGGGGAAACCCAGCCAGATGGGCGGGGTATTAATAAATTGTTGTTGCTGTTGTTGCATTAGCCTTTTTTTCAGCCACATCGCACTACTGAATCATACTCAGCTTATGATCAACTAGAATCTTTACAACTAAACAGATTAAACAGACATTACATATGTATATAGTTTTGATTCTATTAATGTTTAATTGTTTTTAGTTATAGTTTTTTCTATGTTTTTAGAGATTCTTGTTTTTATCTGTAAGCTGCATTTAGTCCAGTCAGAGGAAATGGCAGGGTATAAATATAAATATAATAGCTATCCTTTATTAGGCATAGCAAAAAATATAATAAGCCAGGTATTCTCCATCTTATAGCAGTGCTTCTCCCTGCCACCTGCACTAAAATGCAGAACTTCACATTTATCTCAGCTGAATTCTGTTTTATTAGTTTCTGCACAGTAGTCCATTCTATCAAGTTCATTTTGAATGTTATTACTTACTTCTAATATTCCTTACTTCTACTTACTTCTAGCTATCCCTCCTAGTTTTGTGTTATTTGAAAATGTGCTAAGGATTCCCTTTATTCTCTGATCTAACCTGTGGTGGGGAACCACAGGCCCAGGAACAAAATCTAACTGACCCTTGGGACTCTCCCTAGGCCACACCCCTCACCAGCTCTGTTCCACAACCTCCTTCAGTAGCTTAAATGGGTGAATTATAATGCCTCTTGCTTGTCTGGGTGGAGAATGGAGAAATCTGACTTTTGTGTAGCTGGAATGTGGCCTACTTTACAAAGATAAGCATATCTTCCATTTCTCCACCCACTTTTGCCTCTGGACCCACTCTCCATAGGTATATAGTTCCTGGAAGGGTGCCTATGAAGGAATGTGGCCTCCTGGGCCGAAAAAAGTTTTCCCACTCTTGGTCTAAACTGCTAATAGAGAGTCCTGAATCACGCCGATTAAAAAAAACCACCTCTCCTGTTTAACGAGAAACCAGTGATGAGCACTATTTGAACATGGTTTTCCAGCCATATGTGAATCCATCTGAAAGTATAAAACATATAACCCTGTAAAATGTTTTTCTAAAAGCAAGATACTCCATAGTAGACCCACAATCTATTGCACTAATAACCAAATCTAAAAGGGCTATTATTCTAGCAGAAATGGACAGATCTATGGGTGGCATCCAATTATCAATGTGTTGTTATCATTGTAAAGATGCTATCAAAATGGACTCCCTTGCAGCCTGTTCTAAGAACATAAGCCCTGCTGGATCAGACAAAAGGCCCTCTACTTCAGCATCCTGTTCTCATAGCAGTCAACCAAATGCCAATGGGGAGGCAGCACACAGGTCTTGAGCACAACAGCACTGTCCCTACTGATGTACATCAACAACTGGTATACTGAGGCATCCTACTGCAGGTAGTTCACAGCCATAGTAACTAGAAGTCACTGATAGCCTCATCCTCCATTAATTTGTCTAAGTCCCATCTAAAACTATCCACATTGGTAGCCAATGCTACATCTTGTGATAGGGAATTCTATGATTTAGCCACGCACTGTGAAAAAGTACTTTTGTCTGTTCTGAACCTTTTCACATTCAGCTTCACTGGATGACTGAGAGAGAGAAAAGCTTCTCTCTATCTGCTTTCACCACACATTGTAGAGTGGTACCTCAGGTTAAGTACTTAATTGGTTCCGGAAGTCTGTTCTTAACCTGAAGCGTACTTTCCCATTGAAAGTAATAGAAAACTGGATTGATCCGTTCCAGACAATGAAAAATACCCCTAAAACAGCAATTTAACACGAATTTTACTGTCTAACAAGACCACTGATCCATAAAATGAAGGCAATAATCAATGTACTTTACTATAAAATAAATAAGACAGTATTGTAGATGAAAAAAATTAACATTTTTTTTCTTACATGCACAGGTGATAGTCATTGTTTGGATGGGGGGCTTTTATCCATTTCTGCAGTCACACGATCAACCAGAAGCTGAACTGAGCTCCACACGATCCCCAAAACAATGGCAGAAGGCAGAGTCCCCCAGAAGTTCCCCAAACGAAGGAGCAAAGCAGAGACAAAGACACAGGGCAGACTCACATAAACAAATCCCCAAATCCCCTGCAGAATCCCAAAATTTTCCACACACACCCTCCCACAGGGATAATGTTGAATTATTTTATTGTTGTTAGCCGCCCTGAGGCCGGCTTCGGCTGGGGAGGGCGGGATATAAATAAAATTTATTATCATCATCATCATTATTATTATTATTATTATTATTATTATTATTATTATTAGGTGGGCTCACCTAGCTAGGTGCCACCCATCTTGCTACAGCTGGGGGTGAGGCAAGGGTTAGTAAAGGGCTTTTCGGCCCAGGCTCATCTTTGTTTTCTTAACAGCTTCACTGCTCTTGGTCTTCGTTAGGTAAGTGTTCCTTACCTAACTTTGGGGCTGGGATGCGACCTGCTGGGCATCCTGCAGATGTCGGGGCCTGGCTCCCGGCATTCGCGGAGGCCTCTGAGTGCTCCCACTGCTGGAGCCCAGTTGCGGAGCCTCCATAGGCCCTGCGGATGTCCGGGCTTGGCTCTGGTCAGCGGCAAGGCCTCTGAGAGCTCGGAACACACACTTCCAGGTTAAAAACATTCGTAACCCCCCAAAAAAATGTAACTCGAAGCATTCATAACCAGAGGTACCACTGTATAATTTTATGCAGCACACTGGATCACAATTTAGTTTAACTGTGACATAAAAGTAAAGCACAAACCAGGCCAATGCCATGTCTTACTTTTCAATTATTTCCAAAAAGAACTCAGGTGAATGCATCAAGCTGTATATTACAACTTTTAATAGGCAGATTCTTTTGCAATTCTGGTTGGTATTTCAAAAACATTTTCTTCTGCAATTTTATTTAAATTTAACATTATTTTTACTGGACTAACTCTCTGTGCTTCACTTACCACAGAGGAAAACTTGATCAATCTGATTAACAGCATCTAGATAGCACAATTATTACCTAGAAATGCAAATTTGGATGATCCTGTGCCTATCAAAATGGTGCCATCTAGAAACAAGTTAATTGTTTTTTAATACTCTGGGGACTCCCTAAGAAAGAAGCAGCATGTTTGTTTATAAATTAAAAGAAAACATGGCTATAAGCAGAGGATGGATAGCCTTATGCATTCCTGCACTAAGAAGTGGGTTGTGTTTAATAACTTCCCTTCAGAGCCTACAATTTTATTTAAAAAACTTCTGAATATTCCAAGGAATATTCCAAGTGTTTTTGCACTAAGAAAGAAACAGCTCAGACCAGACCAGAATTTCCAAAAAAAAATTTGTACAACTTCAGCATTTGTAAGAATCAGTGCAGAACTTTTATTGAAGTTCCACCCTTTTTAATACAGAGAAAATATTTTCTCTCCTAGTAAGAAAAGCCTGCATTATAGCCCCCAGAGCAGGTCTGAAATCCTTCCAAGGCCAAAACAATACATCAAGGTTGCCAAACCATTTTGCCGAGTTTCACAATAACTGAGACACCATCACAATGTATGGAGGCCTGCTTGCTGATATATATAGCATATGATCACAATGACCTACCTCAAATCTTTCATCCTTTTCTAGGCCTCAAACCACAACCTGCCCACAAAAACCTGGCCTCTGGTGTTTCTGAATATCAGATTCCTTCAACTGCACTTGGCGGTTTACTGCCTGAACAAATTACATTAACAATGCAGAGAAATGTATACATGGCCTTAAATACACGATTGAGCTGGGACCAAAACAAAAGGCAACAGTAACCTAGCAACAAGCTTGAGCCTGCTCCCTACCGGCTGGGTTTCTGGACCCTGCTATGAATTGGGAACCATTGAGTTTCACTCTTTGCTGCAAACAATTAAGGACCGAGAAGTCCCAATTACAGCTGGGATTTACAGCCAAAGAAACATTCTATAAATCACTGCCTCAGTCCCCCCACTCCTTCCCAAACCAAATAATCTCATCCAGATGTTTAGCTACAGCTGTCTAAATGTGTGGTATATTGTTAATCAGTAAGACTGATTTTCTCTGTAAAATGTCAAGGACTGAAGCACAAGAGCTTCATATAAGGAGACAAGGTTTTCTAAGCCTGAAGTCATCAGCTACAACATGTGGCGATGATCGAATACTTATCAGCATGGCGGAAAGGAAACTTAGTTATGTTTTCCATTCTCAAGTAACATAATGTAACTAGTCCCTGCTGTAAAGAATGCTCCTATAGCCTCTTCAAAAACTATTCAATTGTGCTAATCCTTCAATCAATGGATACAACCAGGGCTCTAAAAAAACCAGGGCTTTTTTAAAAATAAAAATCTGAATCTAGAAATCCGATTTGTGACGCAAGAAATCAGAATTTTGTAGCAATTTATGCAAGCAATTTCTTACTAATTTCTTGATTCATTTTGCACATTTCTTCTGATTTTGCTAGTCATGAGAAGCAGTAAGAATATGTAGCACACTGAAGCCACATTCCCAGACACTGGGGATCTTATTCTGTAACCCCTTTCCAGTCTACCTGCAAGATCACCTTACCTCATCCATAAATACCCTCTTGAGTGCGTCAATCTACAGAACTGACACTGTTACAAGTGCCACAAAATATCCGTTTTGCATTTATAAAAAGTCAATGTTTTAGTGTGGTGGCACCAACACTTTGGAACTCCCTGTCTACTGACATCAGGGAGGCAGAGGCGGATGAAGAGGGGTTCGGTGGGGGCAGGCAGCCCTGGGTGTCACCACTGAGGGGGGTGACAAAACACCAGGCGGCACTCACCATGGAGCCTGCAGCGTGCCCGAGCCACATGTCTCTCCTGGGAGTGACGTCGTAACTTGGGTGCCCGCAGGCTCCATGATGCCCCAAACGGTCCACCCGCTGCCCTCCCCTTAGCTGTAGGGCGGTTGAGTGGGAGGAGGCAGGCAGACTCCTCAGACGCCCCGCGGAGTGTCCTGCCTCAGCTGGCCCCATCCCCGTGGACGGCTGGCCCTGCGCGCAGCCCCAGGCGCCCGATCGACTTGCTCCGCCACTGCAGGGAGGCACCTTCATTGCACTCTTTGGCACCTCCTGAAAACACTGTTGTTTGGACAAGCCTACTCAGATATTTAGAATGCTGATGTATTGCTAGTTTTAATTTTATATGAATGTTTTAATTGTTCCAACTAATGATCTTAGTGTTTTATTCTTTTTGTAAACTGCTTTGAGGTTTTCTACAAGCGGTGTATAAATTTATGAGGTTCTTTTAATTATAATAATTGCATTTATGAGGTTCTTTTAATTATAATAATTACATTTATGAGGTTCTTTTAATTATAATAATTACATTTCTATCCTACCCTTCCTCTCAAAGGAGCAGAGGGCAGCAAACATCAAGATGTTAAAACAATTTTTTTAAAAAACAGTATTTTCTTTAAAAAACATTAAAAGCAGTTAAAAAAGAACAATTGATGCTCCAAAAGGTAAACTCTGGACCCAGTATCACATTCTGCATTTTTTCCTGTTTCTGTAAAATCACAGCATATGCAAGTATCTGCCTATAGTCAATCCCTTTATTGCTCAAGCTAGTCCATTAACACAAAGGTCCTAAACACCACCTAATTCCAAATGAACTTTAGTCTTTAGTCATTCAATAGTTTGCACTTAGTCAGCATGTCCTGTCAGTCTCTCAGCTAGATACTTAAAATTTCACTAATTCTGCAACCAACAACTAAAAAGCTGCCCTTAAGGTGTTATCAGGTAGTAAAGTATTATCAAAACACTAACACCCGCAAAGCAATGAGTGCTTCCAATAAGCACCATTAAATAATACCACAAATTTCCTCCTCCCTGGCCGTAAAAGTAAAATTGATGGTGCTCCTCCTCCTGCTAATAATAATAATAATAATAATAATAATAATAATAATATAAAAGTTAACCATTTGCTACTCCTTTGTTCACTTAACTCAATAATTCTCAAAGTGAGTGGTACCACCCCCTGAGGGGCATCAGGATTAACTTGGGTGGTGCTAAGAGGCAAGGAAGTGGCAAGGATCACTGGAAATGTAAATGGCTATCCCTTTGAAAAGCTGGTATCACCAGATCAAGTTCATAATTTTTGTTGACTTAATTAAGCTAATTAGTTTTAATTTGATAAATGTGCAATTAATTGTAACTGTTTTGAATTTTATTGTTTTATTATCTTCCTTGGAGGATCGTGCAAACTGCTACTCTGAATAATCCTTTTTATAATGTAAGGGGGACCTGGAGAGGAATTTATGGAACAAAGCCGGAGGTGTTTTGGAATCATTGATTTATGGGTTAAACCACAGAGCCTAGGACTTGCTGATCAGAAGGTCGGCGGTGAGTTCCTGTTGCTCGGTCCCGTTGCTCGGTCCCTGCTTCTGCCAACCTAGCAGTTCGAAAGCACGTCAAAGTGCAAGTAGATAAATAGGTACCGCTCCGGCAGGAAGGTAAATGGCGTTTCCATGCACTGCTCTGGTTCGCCAAAGCGGCTTAGTCATGCTGGCCACATGACGCGGAAGCTGTATGCCAGCTCCCTTGGCCAATAAAGCGAGATGAGCACCGCAACCCCAGAGTCGGACACGACTGGACCTAATGGTCAGGGGTCCCTTTACCTTTAATACCACCATATACCCAATATTTACAGCACAAAACGTCCAAAGGTTTGGAAGATATGACAAGGTTGGGGGTTTTGGAGGCAGCGCAAGGTATGTTTGTTGCATGGTTGTGAGTGCTGTCAGAAACCTGCGGGTTGTGGCTCAAAACTAGCACAAAACGTGAGCACAGATTTGGAGGCAATTTGACAGTGTTGTTTTGGGGGATTGCATTAATTACAAGCCTCAATTTGATCTGTCTCTACACACTTGTTTGTTGTGGCACAAAACCAGAGGCTTGAAGCAGAAAAACCAGCTCAAAACTTTGGCATAGTTTTTTTGGGGGGAGAAACAAGATGTGGGGTGTTGTAGTTAATACAGCACTTTAAATGACTTCCTTAAGACAACTTTTTGTATTAAAAGGGGAACTTCTTACAGTGGGTGGGCAAAGTGAGAAAGAAACTTGGGGTTGGGGAACCCAGAGACACTTTTAACACACCATTAATACATGACATGAAATGGGAGTGCCTGATCACCTCATCTGTCTCCTGAGAAATCTCTATGTGGGACAAGAAGCTACAGTTAGAACTGGATATGGAACAACTGATTGGTTCAAAATTGGGAAAGGCGTACGACAAGGCTGTATTTTGTCTCCCTGCTTATTTAATTTATACGCAGAATACATCATGCGAAAGGCTGAGCTGGATGAATCCCAAGCTGGAATTAAGATTGCCGGAAGAAATATCAACAACCTCAGATATGCAGATGACACAACCTTGATGGCAGAAAGTGAGGAGGAATTAAAGAACCTTTTAATGAGGGTGAAAGAGGAGAGCGCAAAATATGGTCTGAGGCTCAACATCAAAAAAACGAAGATCATGGCCACTGGTCCCATCACCTCCTGGCAAATAGAAGGGGAAGAAATGGAGGCAGTGAGAGATTTTACTTTCTTGGGCTCCATGATCACTGAAGATGGTGACAGCAGCCACGAAATTAAAAGACGCCTGCTTCTTGGGAGAAGGGCAATGACAGGCCTAGACAGCATCTTGAGAAGTAGAGACGTCACCTTGCCAACAAAGGTCCGTATAGTTAAAGCCATGGTTTTCCCAGTAGTGATGTATGGAAGTGAGAGCTGGACCATAAAGAAGGCTGATCGCCGAAGAATTGATGCTTTTGAATTATGGTGCTGGAGAAGACTCTTGAGAGTCCCATGGACTGCAAGAAGATCAAACGCATCCATTCTTAAGGAAATCAGCCCTGAGTGCTCACTGGAAGGACAGATCGTGAAGCTGAGGCTCCAGTACTTTGGCCACCTCATGAGAAGAGAAGACTCCCTGGAGAAGACACTGATGCTGGGAAAGATGGAGGGCACAAGGAGAAGGGGGCGACAGAGGATGAGATGGTTGGATAGTGTTCTCGAAGCCACAAACATGAGTCTGACCAAACTGCGGGAGGTAGTGGAGGACAGAGGTGCCTGGCGTGCTCTGGTCCATGGGGTCACGAAGAGTCGGACACGACTAAACGACTAAACAACAACAATACATGACACGTATGGGGGGGGTGCTTTCTGGGGTGGGGTAGCAACCATGTGTGCAGTGTCAATGAAGTGGGTCTTTCCCACTCAGCAGCTGTGCAATTAACCACAACTGGGTAGAAATTTTTTTGCATTATTAGCCTTGTACATGTGATTGTTTCATTCCATACTCTCCTTCCTGACAAAGCAGGAAGATGGTGCATGTGAATGGGATTCAAGGGACAAAACTTGAAGCCAGATACATTGAGGCTGGGGGGAGTGGGCAGAGGAGGTATTGGGCCTGTGAAATGAAGAACAGCATAGAGTATATGAATGAGGCGAACAGAAGGAGGCCAGAAAGAGGGTTATTGTGAGCAGTCACAATTATGGGCTCTGTTCTCCCAGTATCAGATTTAATGGCAGAGCTAGATATTGACCTTAGACTACTTTCTTAAACATCAGGATATTCTTTTCCTATCAGTCAGAAGCAATGAATTCCTTTCTAATTCTAGCCGAGGCCCTTGTCTCCAATGAGTTTTGGCAAACCCAAATGATGGAGGCTGAATATCTATGAATTTCTTATACACCTGATGATGGGGGGCTAAAGAAAAAAGAGAGGAGGCAACAACCGCAGGGAAAGAAAGGATAGGAGAAGCCTTCAGGAGGACAGGAGAAAGGTTTATTTATTGAAAGCCCAATGCATTTTTAACAGTTGTTTTTCCTCAGGGGTATAATAAAGAAAACAATTTAAATTATAGTACAAAGATTTGTCCAAGCTTTGCTCATAAAGCTATACACTCTCTCATGATTTCAATAAAGCAGTGGAAAGGGACAGTCAAAGTATTTACCATTTTAATATACCAATATTATGTTTTAAATAATCACATTAAAAGCAAATTAAAATTCAGACAACATGTACCTTACCAACAGAAATGCCAATAAAATGAACTATGGAACAGACTATAAATAAAGCAAAACATAAATGGCTCCAAATAAACAAACATTGATTGCTTTTTTTAAAAAAAAATCCCCATTACATATCATTCTTATATCAAGACTGAAAATCTTCTGAAAAGATTGAAAACCCTATTCTGAAGCTAGTATTTGCATTGGAAGGAAACTTGCACTAATGTGTAGCTTGGCCAGAAAGTTAGGTCTCATAAGACAAAGAGTTAAATTTCCTATCCAAGCCTACTTTCCATCTCCATGACTCCTCTGATCCAGTGAATTATCAGTTGCTGCCCCCCCCAAGGTGATGCAATTTGCATTTCAAAAACAACAACATCTGCACCTTAAATGCAAGGCTTTTGCTGAATATATTGTCTCTGCTTCCTGAGTATCAGGTAACTTACACTAAATACACTTGCAAACTGGATTAAGTGGGACATGTATTTTATATTTTCTTTCATTGAGAGTTTGTCTATCATTTCACATAGTTGCATATTCTCTAGCAATAAAACTATTTACATAGATGTGAAATCCACATTTTATACAGTTAAAGTCTATACAAAAAATAGGCACCAATATAAAGTAACCAAATATTTTGAAGAATCACAGCTGACAGTATCACAGAGGTCCTCTAGTCCAACTACCGTTTTCAGTGGAAGATGTATGTACAGCATCCCTCACATATAGTGCTCCAGTCTCTACTACAATGCCTCTAGTGAAGCAAAGCCCTATCAACCCACCAAGCAGTGTTCTACTGTCAAGACAGCTCTTGCTACAGTGGCAACCATTTAAACAAAAATTACTAGCAAATGACTGTTTTACAACATCAATAATGTAACTGTTACACTGAATGCAATGAGGAAATTATGCCACTGTGTCCAGGTGAAGCAGACTTTAACTTGTAGAGATAGTAGATTGCACAGATATAAAATTTGGCTCAATAGAATATTTTAATTGCCTCAAATTATCAGGGCCTCAATTTATCAGAATGTCAGCTTTTGGCACTTCAAACTGCTCTCAATCTCACACTACTAAGTACATTCCAAACATAACTTTTTACACCATATAACTGAGTCATTAAAGAGCTGACATATTTATAGAATAGGCAAGTTGAGTCTAGGCACACAGAGAAAAACACCTTTAAGACTACTATACTACAGTTTTTATTAAAAAAAACACAAAAACAAACGGTAATATCATTTTAAAAATCTGGTAGGTGAATTAATTTACTTACTAGAACAGTTATGAAGTTTGAAAACATGTACAGTACATAAATCCCTAACATCAGAAAAAAAAAGAAATCACAGGTCACATTCAAAATATCACAAGTGGTCCCAAAAATATCTGTGTAATTCCACTAACATCTATGGAACTAATTGTGCTGTAATGTGTTTATGTCCAATTGTATTGCAATAATGAACTTCACTGAAATATTTAAATGGCAAAATGTGTTCATTAACTGTACACATTTGTTTTAATACTATCAGGGTGACAAGAAAAACTGGGATTTAAATTTACTGAAACTGATGATCCTATTAAATGTCTTTGTTTGTTATTTGACTATTGCATTATTATTATTCCTGGGTTTTATTTATTTTTGACTGAAGGTGTGGGGTACAAATAGTAATGTAAATAAATAAGACCCAAGTACCCTTCCACTAACAAAAGCCTCTTCCACTTATAAAATGACTGATTGCAACCTAGTGGAAGAACACTGTGGGAGAAAAGTGACCCCAAATCCAGGAAAGCTACTGGATTTTCACAGGCTCATTCAGAGTCTGTTTAGAGGCCTTCATATACTACAGTCTATTTCTTCTTTATTCACCACATATCTAATAGGTTGTGTCTGTGCATTAAATCAAGTTTAAGCATTATGAGGATAAGCCACAAGAACCCTTAGGTGTTCATGTTCTTCTCTTTCCACATCCCAGCATGGCCATAATAATGAAAACCATAAGCTTCCACTTCCATTTAAGATTGTCTTCATTTTATCAGGGCACCCCAACCCTAAAATGAGCTTGATCTTAGCTACGGTTCGTTGAAACAAGACAACTTCACAATCCATGGTTTGAAGTCAAAGCTGGTAAGAGGCTCTGGCACCTGTGCATCCAGAGATGGGCAAGATCAGGGGTGGGAAGTGGAATAAAGACACATGAAACCGTATTTTAGGTTAATGGGTGAAAAAGGCCACAACTTTATTGGTTGCAGAATGTGAGTGGTATTGGCTTAGGCCAGGGGTAGGCAAACTAAGGCCCATGGGCCGGATACAGCCTTCTCAATCTGGCCTATGGATGGTCCGGGAATCAGCATGTTTTTACATGCGTAGAATGTGTCCTTTTATTTAAAATGCATCTCTGGGTTATTTGTGGGGCCTGCCTGGTGTTTTTACATGAGTAGAATGTGTCCTTTTATTTAAAATGCATCTCTTGGGTCATTTGTGGGGCATAGGAATTCGTTCATTCCCCCCCAAAAAATATATATAGTCCGTCCGCCCCCCCTGGTCTGAGGGATGGTGGACTGGCCCACGGCTGAAAAAGGTTGCTGACCCCTGGGCAAGATCCAGGAGAATCCCCAAACTGCATACTTGGTTCTTTAGAAGGAATGTAACCCTGTCCTTAATAGGTTGCATACCTCCATAGTGCAATATATAATCTATTTTGCACTCAAAACAAGCTGTTTCTCTTTCTGAAAATATAAAAGATAACTGCTGGATATAGCTATATAAAAGGCTTCTCAAGAGGCTTTCTATAGCTTGCTACCTGACCCCCCAAATTTTTACTTTTTAAAAAAACGTACTGCTCTCATAGGTATCCCACTGTGATTCAAAAGATTAATATTGGCATACTTACTTTTACACTCCAGCCACACCCACTTTTACATTCAGCTCTTGGAGGGTTATCACCCTTAGCCCAGAAAAAGCTGATCTCACACATAGTCTAAAATATAAGCTACAGTTCATCCAATGTTCTAAAGTAATTTTTGGGGAAAGTTGTGTGACACTCAATCTTGAATTTGCACAATATTACATTTTGGGAGATCTAAACTACTTTAAGACTGACCAATTAGCAAAATAAAAAATGAATTAAGTAGGTAAGTCTCATTGGTCTCTCACAATCAGGTGCATAAGAAATCCATAGCCATTCACAATCCACTGTCTCTCTTTGCCAAAACACAATGGGAAAGGCTCAGCTATGATTAGAAAGAAATTCACTGCTTGTGTGTGATGTGAAAGGAAACTCCTAATTGATAAGGAAGCAGTCTGGGTCCAGGGTCAATCTATGCTCTGCTGTTCTTCCTTTCTTGTACTTGCTATTTTCCTAGTTTGAAGCCTCCTCTGCCCCCTCACTCTTCTTTCTCTTTCATAGTACTTTATTTTTAAATTACACCCAAACTGAAGATGCTACACTTGGAGGTACAGATTGGGGCAGGAAAAGAGAATAGGCAAGAATGCAAGAATGTTCAAGGTCTCCAAACAAGCATCAACCTTGAGACTGGAGCTCATAGCTGCTAACTTACAATGTACAGTGGTACCTCGGGTTAAGTACTTAATTCGTTCCGGAGGTCCGTTCTTAACCTGAAACTGTTTTTAACCTGAAGCACCACTTTAGCTAATGGGGCCTCCTGCTGCTGCCGCACCACCAAAGCACGATTTCTATTCTCATCCTGAAGCAAAGGTGGGGGATGAGTGTTCAGACCCCTGGGCCCTCACTTGCGGGGTGCCTCAGGGTTCCGTCCTCTCCCCCATGCTTTTTAACATCTATATGAAGCCACTGGGAGAGATCATCAGGGGGTTTGGACTGGGTGTCCATCAATATGCAGATGATACCCAGCTCTACCTCTCTTTCAAATCAGAACCAGTGAAGGCGGTGAAGGTCCTGTGTGAGTGCCTGGAGGCAGTTGGAGGATGGATGGCGGCTAATGGATTGAGGTTGAATCCTGACAAGACAGAAGTACTGTTTTTGGGGGACAGGGGGCGGGCTGGTGTGGAGGACTCCCTGGTCCTGAATGGGGTAACTGTGCCCCTGAAGGACCAGGTGCGCAGCCTGGGAGTCATTTTGGACTCACAGCTGTCCATGGAGGCGCAGGTCAATTCTGTGTCCAGGGCAGCTGTCTACCAACTCCACCTGGTACGCAGGCTGAGACCCTACCTGCCCGCGGACTGTCTCGCCAGAGTGGTGCATGCTCTGGTTATCTCCCGCTTGGACTACTGCAATGCGCTCTACGTGGGGCTACCTTTGAAGGTGACTCGGAAACTACAACTAATCCAGAATGCGGCAGCTAGACTGGTGACTGGGGGCGGCCGCCGAGACCATATAACACCGGTCTTGAAAGACCTACATTGGCTCCCAGTACGTTTCCGAGCACAATTCAAAGTGCTGGTGTTGACCTTTAAAGCCCTAAACGGCCTCGGCCCAGTATACCTGAAGGAGCGTCTCCACCCCCATCGTTCTGCCCGGATGCTGAGGTCCAGCGCCGAGGGCCTTCTGGCGGTTCCCTCATTGCGAGAAGCAAAGCTACAGGGAACCAGGCAGAGGGCCTTCTCGGTAGTGGCGCCTGCCCTGTGGAACGCCCTCCCATCAGATGTCAAAGCGATAAATAACTACCTGACATTCAGAAGGCATCTTAAGGCAGCCCTGTTCAGGGAAGTTTTTAATCTGTGATATTTTAGTGTATTTTTGGTTTCTATGGAAGCCGCCCAGAGTGGCTGGGGAAACCCAGCCAGATGGGCGGGGTACAAATAATAAATTATTATTATTATTATTATTATTAACCCGAGGTACTATTTCTGGGTTAGCGGAGTGTGTAACCTGAAGCGTGTGTAACCTGAAGCGTATGTAACCTGAAGCGTATGTAACCCGAGGTACCACTGTATTTGGTAAAACTCCTCTCTGGTGACAGGGAAGCTGCTCCAGTGTGATCCTATCTCAAGGAAAAATGAGACAATGGTATCTTGTCATATAGTGAAATAATCCTTTGCTCCTGCTTCCTCAAGAATTTACATCAACAATTTCCTTTGGCTCGCAGGCAGTACTGTAGATTTAGAGAATCTGTTTACCATCTAAAAGCTAAAAGGACTCACAGGCATGCAGCAGACGCAAGGCAGCTAATCCATAATTTACTTCAGATATACATACACATGTAAATTGCAAGTTGCTGTGCTTCCCTACATAAATAGGGTTGTAGCAATCCGAAAATGATCGGAACTGTGTTCCCGTGTTTCAGGGAAATCCAGACATTTAAACATTTGCTGAAGTAATAGTACAGAGTATGAGAAAAAAATGTGAAATAACTGTTAGTATGAAACCTACATTTTTTTCAAGCACCCACCTACATATTCAAGCACCCGTTTCATATTTCTTTGAAGAAAAGCCTTGCATTCCATCAGTGTGGGCAGAGAAATAGGTTTTAAGGACTTCCACCAACAGGTTCTACAGAAGCTTGAAAGGTGCTTCTGTTGCAGAATTACTGAAGGTTACATGCAAGGTTACATTGGCTGATACATGCAAGTTTTTCAGTTAAAAAAGAAAAGGTAAAACTCAAACATTTACTCAGAGCATTAAATTTCAAATGTTAATTTTGATGTTGATAACAAGGAACTAATATATGAACTCCTTCAAGAATGTCTACCTGAGTTCACCTATTGCCCAGTTTGTACATCTCAGTCAGTAACCAACCCATAATTAATGGCTTTCCATAAACATGGAGGAGGCATGCGGGAGGCATGCGAGAGGCAGTGGAAGACAGAAGTGCCTGGCGTGCTCTGGTCCATGGGGTCACCAAGAGTCCAACACGACTAAACGACTAAACAACAACAATAAACATGGAGATCACTCCTAGTTTGCTCCTATCCCAGAATTAACAGGATCAGCAAACCACAAACCATAGCTTAGTATTGTGTTCAAACCAGGGATTGCTGTTTGTTGCTCTCATCAGCACTAGGGGAGGACTAAAATGGTTTTCTTCTGCATACTTATGGAAACTATGGCAGGGTTAGGAAACATCAAATCTAGAGGGCCAAATGCAGCCCTCCAGGCATCTCTGTGGACTTTCCATAGACCACATCTCTTACTCGCCCTCACTCTACACCTTCATTGAGTGCCTTTTGCTCAGTGGAATGCATTTTTGAACAGTGTTAACACTTCTTGCTTCACACACACACACACACAGTGGGGTACTTGACTTTTGCATAGTTGTTATGTAGTTTATTGTACAAAAGTTACATCTGTTGGTCCACCTACTATTGCCACTGTCCGCTGAAAAATGTTCAGCAACTTTGAACTATAGTACAATGGTATCTTGGGTTAAGTACTTAATTCGTTCCAGAGGTCTGTTCTTAATCTGAAGCACCAATTTAGCCAATGGGGCCTCCTGCTGCTGTCGTGTTGCCGGAGTACAACTTCTGTTCTTATCCTGAAGCAGAGTTCTTAACCCGAGGTACTATTTCTGGTTTAGTGGAGTCTGTAACCTGAAGCGTATGTAACCCAAGGTACCACTGTATGTGCAAACATACCAGGTTGAACATCAGGCTGAAATACAGGCATATAGTGTGGTTTTCTTTTCCCTCCTCACACATTGTGACTGGCAAACTAATGTAATTCAGATAAATATATAGAACAAGAAGAACAAAGTAATAAGGGCACAAACACCTGCTTCAACTGCAACAGCCTTGGCCTAAAAAAAGAGTTTTATTAGGAGCAAGTCATGTGCTTGTTGGATCTCCATTTGCTCTGTCCCTTCTCTTCTCTGCCTCTGTGCCTGGTTTTGGCAAAGATGTCCTGACTTTTTAAACTGCAGTTTCCATCAGCGCTGCTGGTGTAGTGGGATCATGCAAGATTCCCATTCTTGTGACCTGGGTTCAATTCCCGGGCAGCGCGAAAAGCATTTTATGTTTCAAGAAAAAAAACTAATCAAAGTTAAACTGCAGTTTCTAATGACATCCAAACAATCAAATTCTGATTTGGAGGGAAATTTAAACAACAGTTTCTCAATTTGGCTTTTACAAGAAAGTATAGCTTAGGAAATCTCAACCAAAGCTGGATGTACAAGCAAGGAAGGGAAGGAATGAAGAGATGGAAGCATCCAGATACATGGATTATTCTTGTATGAACTGGGCAACAGTGTCAATTTTGCATGTCCAATGAAGAATTTTGTTCCTTTCTGTAGTAACATGCTTGACAAGTAAGAACAAGCGATCTTCTATCTTGAATAAATTGTTACAGCATAATTACGTTCTGAAAACTCAGTAAAATATTATGGCGGGGGGGGGGCGGAGAGAGACTTCAACTCCCTTTCCTCAGGGAGGCAGATTATAAATAGCTTCATTCCTGCAAACTACAGAAAACAGATTAAGGAATGTCAGATGGTGAGACAGCCACAGACAGCAAAACAAGCAACTATATACTATCATACTTAAACTGTGCAGCCTTGTGAGAGGGTACAAATTTTAGAGTTATTTGTACACTCAGACAAGTCCACATTTAGACTTTCAGGCATGTGAGAATCATCTCTCATTGAAAATCAAATCTCTTTAAAATCACTTTTTAGTGATATGTCAGGCAAACACTAATCAGCATTAGCCACAGAATGCTACTGGCAGCTGCTTTTATTAAATATTATCAGCCACTTTACAAGACATCAAGTTTGCCCATTCTGTCCCACTCCGCGTACTGTGTGCGCGCGCACACACACAAACACACACCTCTCAGCTTCTGCATCCACAACTGATTACATCATCAGCTACCTGCCATGTCCATTGCCTTTTCTGGGTGTGGGGAAATGGCATCAACTCAAAGCCCCAGTAAAGCTTGTTCACTGTTCTTTGTTGTTTATCATCCTTGCCTTGCTAAGGCCTAATGCTGAAGCTGCTAGTTCTAGTGACTGCCCAGTGGCTTTTGTGTGCAGCTTTCAGCTCTTGTCCATCAACTTGAATGGCTCTATTCATGCCTATTCAGACATTGTCACTATCCAAGCCAAACTAGATACAATCAGTTGGAAGAGCCTTGTCCAGCAAATGGAAATCCCACCAGCCAAAAATGCCTTCAGGAGTCCAGGATTGTTACTCTGTCTTCAGTTTGTTAGATAAACCAAAAGGAAGTGACAGGGAATGAACATGTGGAACCATAAACAGTTTACAAATCATGTAATAGCTCTTTAAGAATTCTGTATCAAAGAAAGTAGAAATTATTAAGAAAAATATCCCTTCACTCTAAAGACAGCAATAAGGTGTGTGCTCAACCTGGCAGCTGAGTAAAACCACCTGTATAAGGCTATATTAGAGCATTGTGATTATGCCTCCACTCCAGCAAGTGCTGAAGTGAAGTTTTGTTATCTTTCACTCACATACAATCCCTCCCTATTACTTTTTAGATATAAAAATACAGAATAATTCAATTTTAACTGGTGCATTTGTGAGAGATATTAGGCTTAAAGGGTTCTCTCCTCCCCCCCTCAGAACGATAAAAGACTTTCCATCACTATAAACAGAAATGTTTCTTGGATCAGTAATTCCATCCAATCTCGTCCATCAGCATTTGACATACAGAATTCACGGGCTAGCTCAGTTGGTTAGAATGTGGTGCTGATAACGCCAAGGTTGCAAGATCACTCCCCGTATGGGACAGCTGCATATTCCTGTATTGCAGGGGTTTGAATTAGATGATCCTCAGGCTCCCTTCCAACTCTACAATTATATGATTCTGTTTATTTCTCACAATATTTAGTTCTCAACTCTTATTTCCCTTCTACAACATACTCTTATGAGAAAGAGCTGCATCACTGTGGTTTAGCAGAAAGAGTGCTGGACAAGGAGTTGGAAGAATGAAGATTCATATTTTTATCCTGACTTAGATTCTGTTGGTAGCCACCTTAAAATAATTACAGGAATATATTTTGTAAAATTCATACCATTTTCATTATTAACAGAGACAGAAATAGCATGGGGGTATCTTCCCCAACCACAGCCTTCAGTTATAAGAACAAATAAGTTATATTGAAGGTGGTCTAGCTTTTCGCTGTGGATTTCTATTTATGAATAGATAGATTTCTGTTCTTAGTAGAAAACCTGCCTGCTATTTCATATGAAGTTTGTTTGTTTGTTTGTTTGTTGATTGAATTCATATAATGTCCTATACCTGAAGATCTCAGGGCAGTTCACAGAACAAAATCAGAATATAAAACCACAAAATATATAATCAAAATAAAAACAGCAACCCAATAACCGCCCCCCCCAAAGAAACACATTTTAAAAGGGCATAGGATTGAAACCTACTGATCTGGTTTCCAAGCCCTATAAACAATTTTCATGCTACTCTGTTGATATTCTACTAGCAGGATTCGGATACAAAACTGAAGTAAAACCCTCAACCAGCACCCAAATCACTTGATCAACTGGCATTTTGAGAATGTGCATTGAGTGGGACCCAGAAGCGTGGGTCAATGGGTGAAGAAGTCACATAACTGCCTCATTGTGTTCCCAGCTTATAACTACTATTTTTATTTAGAAGACTCTCAGAGCCTTTTGCAAAAGCTGTGCTGTTCTCAAGGTAAAGCAAGAAGTCAAAAGTGGTAAAGATTCAAGAAAGACCTATGGAAAAGGCAGGAACCACCCAAACAGTACACAGTATCACAATACTATGTAGGCAAGTTATTATTGCAAATTCACCTAGATGTGACAAGTGAGCCTCTTTCACACTAATTATGTTAGGCTTTTAAGGACTGACTAGCCCACAGTAGTGATTTATTAATCACTGATCAGTTCCATTAACTGACCTGAAAGTTATCTTGGCAATGAGGGATCTACTGGAATGTCATATCTTCCCTTGCCACCAGGGTATTAAGAGAAGCCTAGAAGATGGCAGAGAACTCCTTTTACACCCCAATATAATTCCTCTCTCTTAAGATGAGACTGACAAATTCTCATTTCTGGACTGCTGGAATGATTAGTCCATTTTATACACTTGTTTCAGGATACTCCAGAAACAATAAATGGTTCTTTTGAGTTCCAAAATGAGTAATTGTATTCTCCAGTTCTTCTTTCCCTGCTACCAAAGTCAGGCCAGGAGAGAAACAATGGCTGAGTTAAATAATCTAAACCAGCTGCACAGAACAACACACATGCACAACACTCCTCTAATGAGGCCGCTTAAAGTGAGGTACAATGAAGGGCAGCCTGAAGCACTTTGTTGCTGTAAGCTGAAATAGAATTGGGGAAAAACATCTTGTAGGTCTTCTTTAGCCAAATGTTCAAGGTAAATTTTTAACCAACTAGCATAATGTAACAGCAAACAAATGTTAAATAGCAAGAAACATCTAAAAAGTATCAGCAGAAGTTTTCACCTTCTCTACAATAATTTCAAAAGGTAGTTAAAAATGACATATTTCTAAAGTTCAGAATAACAGAAAAAGTCATAGAAAATTCAGTGTGATAAACCTCCACCAAGAGCTCTGTGCAAGAACGCTACAACACAGACGTGAACTTAAAATTAACATCCCAGCACTCACAGGCATAAGGTACTGATGGGATTACCCATTCAAACCCCTAATAACTTATGACACAAAAACAAAAAGTGGCAAAAGGACAAAAGAAACCTGACAATTTCTATGCTGTTTGATACAATTTTATTAATTATGTAAACAATGAAGCATATGGCATGGCATTACCTGCAGTATATAATATTTGATGGTATGTATAAGTGATCCTACCCTTCCCTGCTTTTCCTTTTTTTTCTATCGCTTCTTTATTTCTGTTTAGTTCAACTATGTGCAGTCGACAATTAAAGGATGGAAATTAAAATATGTAAAACCAAATTACTGAAGGCTTAAACTACTGCTTACCTGTGGTCACCAATCTAAATGTGCTACAGCACATCATATTGTAACTGCACCAACACTTTCTCATGATCCAGTTTACAAAACTTGAGAATTTAGTTTTATTTTAATTTTTCTCTGTTTGTTGTTGTAAGTTATGTCGTTATGCAACTAAGTTCATATAATTTGCAAATAAAAGCCAATAAAAATAAATTTAGAAAAATCAAACATGATGGTATGTTCATGCTATTTCCTACGGGAAAGAGAAAACCATACAGGAAAATTGTCTTGTATAGAGAAGTTTTAAGAACTTTAAATACTTTTTTTGTAACTTATAAAAGATGCACCATTCTATCAAAAATATTCACCACAAGAAATGCAAGATATCTTATGGTCTGATGGGGACAGAATGTAAAGGTGACATTTTAAATGGCTGGCTCCAAGTACGATAAAGAGTTGCTTCACCTTATTTTGATAGTTTTCTGTTGAACAACAATAGCGTTTTGCTAACCTTGCAAATTGGTACATTAATAGTTACAGCATCCAGCTTACTCAAGCTGTCTTGACAAATACAAGACGGATTCTGTCTATGATGAGGATTCCAGGAGGGAGAGGGAGACAAGCAAAGACAGAACTATGAGCATGCTTCTGCTCCAACTGGACTGCTTTTTCTTTTAATTGTATGGCTTTAAATGTATTTGTTTTATAAATGTTGTGAGCCACTTCCGAGGACTCTACTCAAAAAGTGGGATATAAAGCAAAATAATATTTTACTTCCCCCAAAACCTTGTTTCTAAACATCAATATTCTCAAGTTCTCTTAAACAGAAAAAGATCAGCCAGAAGGGGGGGAAGGTATGCACCACTAACAACACATACTCAGGGCTAGTTACCCCAACAGCTACTCTTGTCTAGTCTCAACCTGTTCTCTGAAAGCCAGATCTATATTGTTCTCAACTTAAGATAATAACAGGTGATGCCCATGTTATTCATCACTTGGCAGAGCTATGTTCATTCCAAAAGAGAGATTGTTCTGTTAACCTCACTGCTGCAAGATAAGTAAGCTAATCTACTTTAGTTGCAAGAGAAGGAAATACCAGAACAATGGAGAGAGATTTGGAGAATATAGTGTGAGTAACACAATATTTCCACACTGCCAAACACCTGAGCTCCTAAGCATCACGCACTAACCCTCCATCAACAACAAATGCTGCTTTCATATATGATTCCCAAAGGAGGATTTTTCTATTTAGCTCTTCAGTCTATAAAGTCACCATGGTACCACTGTACTCTTAAGCAACACTGGCCTGGTTTGTATGTAATGGCAAGTCAAAACCATGGTTTCCCATGAACAAGCAGTGCGCTAATGCGAGCTCCTTTATTGCGTTCAGCCCTTTTCTCCCTGTGCCATGAGGAAACAAACCAGATCACTAGCTTAGCATTACAAGCAAACCAGTGCTTGTCATTTCTCCCTAAACAAACCACAAGTGGCAAGCCAAGAACAAACCTTGACTACTACTTGTGGTTTGCTTGAAAAGAAATGAAAAGTTAAGCCAGTGTTCACGTTCCTTTACTCTCAGTGCAGCACAGGAAAGAGAGGGGCAGGTACAATAAAGGAACATGATCCAGCACAGGGCTAGTTTTTTGTCTTTTGTTTAGCTAGTTTTTAGTCTTCAGTCAGATAAGTTTTTATACAGTTAATGTGACTCTGGTACTTTTTGGGATGCTTTGAAAAACCTCAAAGACTATCAGCAAGGTCAAACAGCTCTGTGAACAAGCAGAAGATATCCTCCCCTGACTTGGAGAAGACGAGCAGTAAACCAACACTTAATTATCTGAGTTGCTTTAACATTCATGTCTCTTGGCCAGGAATACACAAATCAAAGTGATGGTTCAGGCAGGCAAACAGGAATATAATTGCATGGAGGCATGTCCCATGAGCAACAGCAGACCCTATCAACTATACACAGGGCTGGTTGAAGTCATGGTTTTAGACCATGGCTTACCATTACAGAGATTGATTTAGGGCATTGGGCACCAAGCTTAGGGAGGCGCCACAGGGCGCCGCAACCAAGGCGTAGTGAATTGAGCAGAACAGAAGGCAAGAGGCAAGGGGGCACTGAATTTTGACCTCACACAAAGTGCCACAGAAATTTGAAAGACAAAAGTCCACCCCTGACTGTTATGTGCTAACTGGACCACTGATGATGTTAAGAGTCTTTAGAACTTCAGAATGAATTCTGATATTCTCTCTGAAAGCCATATAAGCAAAAAAAAAACAACACCTAGCATCTGTACCAGACTTATAAATTGTCATGATCCGGGGAGTGAGCAGCAACAGTCCAGGGCCAGTACGGCAGAACGAGGGTACGGGCAGTGGTGCTGGTAGCAGAGGCAGTCCAACTGGCAGGTCTACGGTCAGGAACAAGTCCAACAGAGGTCATGAACAATAGGAGATCAGGATGCAGGATAACTGGACCGCAGGACCTGGACCTGGAGTTCACACTATGGCAAAGGCCAAGGGGGAAATGCAGGCCTTATATAGTCCTCCTGAGCTCGCTCCCAGCTGCAGCGCATCTCGTCACCTGACTGCGCTTGCTGGCCTGTACCTGATTCCCATAAAGCAAGCACAGCCAAAGCCTGATTCCTGCAAACCCTCACAGGTTTCACATTATGTAAATCACCATTTCTCAGATCTCCTGTGGCAAGTGAAAAACAAACAAACTTCCAGGTGACCAAGTAGGGAAGTTTTTAAGCTGTAACCTAGTTTGTTGGGTTTTTTACCTTTTAAGTTATCAATGTATAATACCACAAATTACTAGTGTAAGCATGTGTAAGTAAGTAGACATAAAACCTCTGCAGACTTATTCTGCATGGCAGGTTTACACATGGCACTAGAAAAACATTTCCATTATATAGATTCTAATATCTCCTAGGGGACGCGGGTGGCGCTGTGGGTTAAACCACAGAGCCTAGGACTTGCTGATCAGAAGGTTGGCGGTTCGAATCCCCGCCATGGGGTGAGCTCCCGTTGCTCAGTCCCTGCTCCTGCCAACCTAGCAATTCGAAAGCACCTCAAAGTGCAAGTAGATAAATAGGTACCGCTCCAGTGGGAAGGTAAACGGCGTTCCGTGCGCTGCTCTGGTTCACAAGAAGCGGCTTAGTCGTGCTGGCCACATGACCCGGAAGCTGTACGCCGGCTCCCTCGGCCAGTAAAGCGAGATGAGCGCCACAACCCCAGAGTCGGCCACGACTGGACCTAATGGTCAAGGGTCCTTTTAATATCTCCTAGAACTATGCTCTTGTAGCCACTGTAGCTCAGTGGCAGAACATTTGCTTCGCATGAAGAAGGTTCCAAATTCAATCTCCAGCATTTCCAGGTAGGGCTGGGAAATTCTAGAGAGCTACTACCAGCAAGTGTAAGCAATACTGAGCTAGATGGACCAATGATCTGACTTGGAATAAGGCAGCTACATGTTCCTATGTAGAGTAGTACAGAAAAGGATTGCAAATATGACTTTGAACAATATGCAACTCTCCACACGCTTTCCCAACTATAGCCCATATGGGATTAGTCATAATTCTATGTCAGTGAAGTTTACAGAAGCAAAGAGGTTGCGTGAGGGTCGTAGAAAACAATAAAATAAATACGGTAGTTTATTATTACCATTGGCTATGCACATCCACCACCCAATTTGAGTTACAGGAAAATATGTACTGAACTCCCTTGACAAAACTACATGTGAACTAAGGTTTCAGAAGATGGGGAGAGTTACTAGTATATTACTAGCTGTGAGAATCATCTGCATTTATTAAAACTGCTATTAATAGAACAAATTGTGAACAGAGAGAAAGGTAAATAAGAACCATTTCCTTCCTCACCCAACCAACCCACTACTGCATTTATGAATTGGTCCAGCACCTGCACAGACTCTCCCAATTCTGATAACAATGAAAAGGTGATCAGTATACTGTTGGCACCACACACCCAATTCCTCCCCCACAAACTAGTGTTGAAGAAGCTGTTTGAACTGCCCTCACAGTCAAGAGTCACAATTAGGATGAAACTGATCTGTAGAAAATGTAACTTCAAAAAAGAGACATTGCACGTACTTTTGTAAACCAAGAAATCTTTAATAAAAATACATTTTTTTAAAAAGTCACAATTTGGATTTTCACTTTTTGAAATACGGCAACCCTGACACAAAAGTTGTTGAGCTATTTTTGCAAAATCTAAAGAAAAAATGAAGTTTTTGAGCTATTTTTAAGGAAATCTACACTTCCGGACATATGGCACCCCTAGTCACAATTGTTTTCTCTTTCCCAGTGAAATTGTTCAGCAAACCAACCAAGGCAGTTTTGATCCCCAAACCAGATCTGAACCCAGAATAAAATATTCACGTTCATCCAACAGTGCCTCACCCCCCCTTCAAGCACTTGTCCAACAGAGAACATAATTTTAACTACCAGATTGTTTGCATTTAAGGCCATTCCAAAGAACGTTATTCCAGCAATGTTTCCTTCTGCTATATAAAAAGAGCTATGTAGTCAAGAAAGAAGTAACACAGAGAAATTCATCAGTTGATTCTGCCATCTCTGACAAATGTCCACAATCTTTCAATACTGTCTAAATGATGAGTATAACAGGTCAATCCATTTTCACTTCTCGGTTCTGCAAGTCCCATAACATTTGTTGTTCTGGCAAACCACTCTAACAGGTGGGTGGAGCTAATATGTTGACACCACCTGGTGTCATGTGAATCATTACCCCTTTGCAGGCCACACTGCAAAGAAAAATATCAGCTGATCCAAGTAGGGCTTTGAGTCAGTGCCAATGAATTGACTAGCACTGACTTCAAGAAATGCTTTTGGAAGGGAACTGCTCCACTCAAAAGCTCAGTTTAGAAGCTTCCAAGTGGAACCAATCCCAGCAGGGCTTACATTTGGCACCCAATTTGAAATGAACAATCAGGAACACTATTTGCTGAGGAGCAATCAGGAGCTCATTTTAAAGTTCCTGAATGTTTCTTTGCAACTATATATTTACCTTATCCACTGTATATTGTATGCCACCTTTAGCTCCTTGGAGGTAAGGTGGAATATAAATGATGTAGATGTAGTAGTAATAATCCATGACATATACGGTATCTGATGATATCAGGTGTGAGGTGGGTGTGCATGGCTTGGGGGAATTGCCTTACAAGTCAAATTAGGGCCCCTGTCAGGCCTGCAGTTTGGAGGTGCCACACTACTGCCCCATACGTTGGGTACAGACTTCTCCCACACCTTTCTACATTTACTTCTACTGACCTCTCCAGCTAACTTGACTACAGAAAGTTAACACACTGTCCAGTTCTTTTGAGTTCACCTCCTGCTCCTCCCAGACTGAACTTCTCTCCCCATTAGTCTATTCAGACAGCATCCCCTCACAACTTTCCACAACTGATACCGTGAAATAATCATCCCCTTTAGGAAGGCTTAAGTGTCTCTCACTCCCAGCTGGCAGGAAGCAAGTACATGGCCTGGATGATATTCAGGAAGCCTAATATAGCACAGCCCTGTTTGTTCACAGTGCCTATTTTAGTTATTGGGTCTGTGGAAGGAGAAGATTAGCACCATGCTTGACTTGGCTAGTGAGGAAAGTGCTGACTTCATGAGCATGCATCTCCGCAAAGCAGCACACCTCACAATTTGAGCACCTGGTTTATTTATTTGACGTAAAGGAAACCAGAACACTAAAGCACAAAATCCCACATTATTGTGGAAAGCTTTGATTGCACAATTTGCATTGCTATGCTGCAAATAAATATGTATAAAGAAAAGAGTAGTAAGCCAGCATTATGGTACTGATACAGAACCCTTTTAGAAAGTTGTTAGAAACAATGTTAAACTATCTGCTTTACCAGAAGTAGAGGTTCCTTCCACACAAACCGACATCCATGCATCCAAATCAGAGTTTTAAGTTACAACAGAAAAACTTTCCCAGAGCACCCTCATTCTGCATTTATTAGGTAAGAAAGCAGCTGCAACTCATCCCAAAAAAATTTTTTTTTAATGCTACGCAGAACTTGGGGTTTATCTAATGCCTGAAGCAGTTACAGAAAGAATAAGAATGTAACAAAACAATAACTCTAAATAAGAAACAGACTTTTTACCAGGAAAAAAGAGAAGGCTTCCCCGGAGACAAAGCACTTAGGCTTCTATCTAACCTTCTAAACCCTTTCCCAACGCGAGGCACTCAAAAGAGCAGAATAAATTAAAATAAAGCAGCCAGCAAAATCAGCTCCTCAAAGCACAGCAAGGGACTTAAAACATGGATCAATTCCAAGTTCTTCTATTACAGTTGCTAAAAAAAAAAACCAACTTTGTCATTTGCAAATGACATTCTAGTGGGCTCCAGCTACGTATCAGTGCCACACATCATACTATCATTACATCTATCCTAAAAGTTTTTCTTTGAAGGTAACATTATCCCATATCTTTGGGGAGAAAATCCTCAGAATTCTGCCCTTCCAATCCTACAGAAGCAACTGCTGTCCATGCACCCTGTAACAGGATGAATGGATAGGTCAGTGGATGCAGAATATGAGGCCATTAGAGTTTCAGAGATGTGTACATTTTGCTACTCTTGTAGGCTTCGCAGCAGGGGTGCCAACTTGATTAAATATTGGGGAGCTCAGGTAAGCCCCGCCCTGCATATGACACGGTGCACGCACACCATCTGGATGGCAATGCCATCAACTGGGGGGAGGTCCTGGCCCCCTCAAATCTCCCTGGGATTTGGCTCCTATGCTTGGCAGTGATCCTATATAGGAAGGATATGAGTTTAAGTATATGTGGTTGTAATATTGTTCAGTGTGGCTAGTTTTGCTATGAATGCTTGGCTGGTAGAGTTATTGTAGAAGACAATGAATGTTGTAGCGGTTGTGTAAATGACCAATGAGTGTGACACTGTGCAAGTGATTATTCTTCATTAGACTTGTTAGTCTGCTTCAGAGTTCTCCAAGCGACTTACAACATATTTTAAAACATGATTATATTGATACATTCATAACAACACACATGTGATTCATAAAAATATATACAAAATCCCACCTCACAGCAGTTACAAGAAGCTTTGCCAGCCCAATGCAAGCTTTGAGGAAAGATATGTTTTTACCTGGCTTTGAAAAGATTTCAGTGAAGGGGCTATGTGCACCTCATTGGTTGTTTTAATAGTGTGTGTTATGTGTGCTGAGAGTTTGTATCATGCTGCTGAGTAGTTTTCTCCAGTCTTAGTTATATTGATATGGTTTTATGGATATTGGGGATTTATGTATTTTTTGTAAAGTAAATCAGCTGAAATTGCACTTCCTATAAATCTTTGTATTTTGATTTTCAACTCACAGGAAGGCTCTGCAGAACTTCCAATGGCCAGAGGGGTAAAGCTCTTACATGCTTAATGTAATTTTCTTTAAAGTAGGTTTCTTCTTCTAATTGAAGGTAAGGGACATTGCAAAATCAAATAAACATGTGATCACTCAGTTTGGGCATTAACTTCTATTCATAGATGAGAGCAGGAGCAAAACAAATAGAGGGATCCATGCTGATTGTCAAGCTTTGTCCCTACATAGCTGGAATTTTAGTCAAGCAGTTTCCAACTACTGAGGGATAGCTCCCCAACCCCTAGCCAACATCTTCAGTGTCTTTTGTCATGTGCTTCTGGCTCTAATCTATGCCAAATTATTATAAATTTTATGAAAATGAAGCTATGTTTAACATATTTTACATACTGAACACAATTGCAGCCTTAATATTTATAACATATACAACAGTTTTGTTTGTTTTGTCCATAAGGCATATAATGCTCAAATACTTGCAGAACCAAAAGTCTAAATGTTAACGGACACAATCAGAACCAATCTCATGAAATTTCTTTAATACTAGATGCAGTGGTTCTCACACTGGTGTGCCAGGATAGGGTGGCAAGTGTGACAGGAAGATTTAAGGGCAATCAAAGAAACATTTAAAAAAATCAGTGTAGTATATTTTAGTAAACTACAGTATCAAAATGATTTCTTTTGTTTGCAGACTATGGATAAATATCTTTTCAGAATGAGATGAAAATCATCAAGTGATACTGACAGCAATCCTGGTTGTGATCCAGAATCACTGTTCAAACAGAGAGCTGAAGACTTGTTTAATTTGACACCAGTAGCAGGCCCACACAAACCTCCCAAAAATAAAGTTTGTAGACAATATGCTATATATGCTATATTGTAGACAATATAGCTATCTGAGTCTCAGGTTCACATAGACAGGAGATGAAAACGTTCCTCAGCCTATGTGTTTGATCTGCAATGAGAAGTTTTTTCTTTTCATTTTACAATGTATTTCTTATCAATAAAAAATTCAGTGTGACATGAGCATTTTTTTTATTTTGAAAGTGGCCCAGAGAAAAATGTTTGAGAACCACTGCTTTAGAGACTGCTAGATCACAAATGTGACTGCCCAACAACTTGCTCGGTTTCATTCCCTTCAAAATCAATGCTCCTGCCTTTATTTCCTTTTCTAGATGAAACCAGAATTTTAAGTTTTGGTATGAATGTTTTCTTTATTTCTTTAATGCAGGGAATATAATGGTTGTACATGCTGGTACCAGGACATTCATGAGGCAGCAGATTCACTCATGTTAGTGACAGTAGAAGCTGCCTCTACTGTATCAGCAAGGCTAACCAGACATACTCCATTATGGCAATCAAGGCAGCCAGACCTCCTCCAACTTTCAACTAAGAAAATCAGGTAGGTTGGTAGTTTAGAGACTTTATGGTACAGCAGGAACAAAGCCTTACAGTACTGAAGAGTGGTTTCTTTGACGTTTGACTAATAAAGCAGGTACTTCTTTCCAACATGAGCTACCAAAATTGTAGAGAATTGATCTTATATTATTGGACCTGCAGCAACAAATTTTGCATTGCAGTGTACGAAGGAAGTGCAGAACCACCATAAAACAGCAAGAATAATTAAACACACTAGGCTACCTGTATTTAAGTGATGTAAATGGCAATCCTAACCACACTTTCCTACTAATATGAGCCCCAGACAACTTAACATGACTCACTTCTGAATAGACATGATTTTCGCATACTGTATATTTTATAACTTCCCAGTAAGCAATCAAATAAGACTGCCTGCATATTTTCACCAATATCTCCATTAAAATATGGCACGAAACTTAATTTATCCACAAAAATGGAACATCCAGGGAAGAAAGCCTAAGGCTTTTTTTATCCCTGCTAAGTATCCTGATCTTCAAGCTTCTATCACATTTATTATATTTTTATCCCATTGTTCTACATGGAGATGTGTCTCTCAGGAGGCTAACACATTTCCATTAAAACAATTACAATAACTATACAAATAAAATCATGATCAACTACCAGCAAACAAAAGAACAAAAATAGTGGTAGCATCTGATGCATGAAACTGGGGAAGAAGTTTAAAGTCTGGCTGCCATGCCACCACAGAAAAGACCCAAATCACTCTGGCTACCCGCCTTATCTCTGAAAGGCAGGAGAATACTAGGCAAGAGCCAAGTACAATATATTAATATATGGGCAAGTTCTTGTGGGAGTAGGCCTGCTCCCAAGCCATTTAGCCGTTAACAATTATGTAAAAATGCAGTACAGTGCTACCAATTAACACAGTGCTTCCCACTAATTCTCATACAAAGCTGGCAAAATTACTATAGATTTCCAGCATCTGTTGATTATTAGGGATACAAAGTTCAATTGATTAGGTGTTATAACAAATCGATCAGCTAAAAAATTCCTAGATGACTTGGGCATATTTTGAAAAGTTATATTCAATATGAGTACTGTACTTAAAATCTGTGGATACCTGCCACCATCTTAAAAGCATTCCCCCTTTTCTTACACACAGGGGCATGCTTCTGGGATTATTGCTTGCTATAACACATGCCTACATCTTATTGAAACAAAGAAAAGTACAGTATACATACATGCATACATACATGGGGGTCACATTCCAGTGATCACGCCTAAACCCAAAACTGCATGTCGTCAAAACACATTGGGTTCAGTTGCAGATGGAACTGCCAAAGTCTTTTTCCTGGACACCATCCCTTTTCTTTCTTTCTTTTCAATTTGCCATGTGTGTTCAGCTGAATGTGTACTAGTTAAATGCACATACGTTGCGGGCTTAGGCACTATACTTTTTGCCCCAGAGCTACTGCTTCTACCCATAAGAAATGTATGCAAATAAAATTGATTAACTCGTTTATTCAACTAATACTCGTGATTAAGTTACTGAGGTTTCTTTAATTGAGTGACAGGCTTATTATTTTAAAACTTTCTGGCACTACCAACATCTCAAGAAACAAAATAAAAAATTTAAAAAATCCTTCTTGTAGCACCTTAAAGACCAACTAAGTTTGTTATTGGTATGAGCTTTCGTGTGCATGCACACTTCTTCAGATACTTGTAACATCTTAAGATTTATGGATTAGTCTAAAGGGAATTTCTTACTCTTCAGAATGAAGCAGTAAGGCTGGTGATCTTTGATGGGAGAACATATTACAGATAAGGTGTTCATTGCACAATTCAGAATAATAATAGGTTTTTGTTTAAGGACGCAGGCAGGGAATCCCCAATGGCCATAATACACAATGAGCTCCTGAGGGTTATGGCATTTGCAGAGTTTGGAACTGGAGTTGGGACATTTGGGTTTGTGCTTAGGGGGATTCAATTTGCTGTCTACCGCTTGGTCAATTTCCTTAATCACTTCTTTTAATGTTGGTGAGGACACACAATGTCAGCCCATTAACAGCTTTTAAAAGTCTTAAGTCTCCTGCTTAAATGAGAAAAGCAGTGCAAACAAGAAAAGAAAGGTTGCAGTTAAATTTGCCACTGTGTAGTAATCCTTTTGTTTGTTCCTTTCCAATCAAAATTTACAGTCAAATGTTGTCATTGCAAAACTTACTTCCCTACCCCGCCAAAAGTAGGGAGGGGACAATTCAAAATATGGCAGAGATTTTCTCTTTTAACCACTCACTAAATAAATCTTTTAGCAAAAACAGTCAAGTCATGTGGCACTTTAATAAGGATAAAATTCTTTATAATATATTCTTATAAAGTATTATAATAAATTTACTATTCTTTAAGATGCCACAAAATTATTTGTTGTTTTTGTTAAAGATAATAATAATAATAATAATAATAATAATAATAATAATAATAATAATAATAATTTATTATTTATACCCCGCCCATCTGGCTGGGCCTCCCCAGCCACTCTGGGCGGCTTCCATAGAAACCAAAATTCTGTAAGATATGCTTACAGAGCTGTTTTGATGGGGCTTCTTGGTTTCATTTTTTGGCCTTTTGTTAAGCAAGTTTCTACAGGACATAAATAAAACAGTAATTGCATCAAGTTCAAAAAATATGCAAATTTGCTATATAAATCAACGTCAGTGGAACACTGTAGTTATAACTGTGTGCAACACAAGCTTTAAGGAAAGTAGCTTCTTTTAGAGGAAGAAAGAATTAATAATGAGTTTATGACCCACAGAATCATAGAACTGTAGAGCTGGAAGGGATCCCTGAGGGTCATCTAATCCAACCCCCTGCAATGCAGGAATCTCAACTAGGTCATAAATGACAGGTGACCACCCAACGTCTGATTAAAAACCTCCAAGGATGGGGAGTCCACTACCTCTCATGGGAGTTTATTCTACTGCTGAACAGCTCTAGATAAAGCTCTACAACAATATAGCCCATTCTTTTTCTATTTCTGAAGCATTTATATTGATTCATTTTGTCTTACATGAAATATGCATGATATAAAAACTAAAACTCAAATATAAGGAATGAAAACAGCTTTTGAAATTCACAGAATCAATGACTTGCAACTTTAATTAAAATTGATAAAGGCTATCAGTGCAATATTTCACTTCTGTTCTTTCAAGGAAATATCCTACATGCTTCAAAGTTATTTATCATCAAAGTTATTACTCAAAAGTGACCAAACAGTCCTCTGGAACACTGACCGTTACTCTTTGTGTGACTATTGCTATGTTTCAAGCAGCACTTAGATTTTGGTGCTTTGATTGTTTATTTTGAATTGGTAATATTACATTGAAATTGATAAGCGTTTGGTTTCTTGTATTGATCAGATAGTTGTTCACTTGCTGCCCTCCAGATGCTTTGGTCTACAATTCCTATCACCCTAACACTCTCACCATGATAACTGGGGTTGATGGGAGTTTAATCCAAAACATTTGGAGGATGCCAGATTGAAAAGGCTGATGTTACAGTTAATCTTAAACATAGTAAAGTCACTTCCTTTCTTGCATACAAATTCCTATTTTCCATCTATCAGAATGTACCATGATGTAGCATTACATCTGTAGTTAATTTGTTTTAAACTGTTTTAAATGCTGTATCCCGCCCTAGGACCTTCTGGTGAACAGAGTGTAATAAATGTAATAATAATAACAATGACTAGGATTAGCTTTAAAAAGAACTTGCAAACCAGCTCACTCTTGGTCTATCAATGATCAGCAGAGTTATATCTGCATAAAGCCTTAGAATACCCTGCTCATCATTATCTGTAGTTATAACAGTTGTTATTGATTGATATTAGGAGAACTGAAGCTTAATTATACAAGGCACTTCTTAAACTTCTCCCAATAGGCAGACCTTTAAATCCTGTTGGAGAAACTTTACCTCCAATAAGCACAACTAGAGATTGTTTCACTAAGAAAGTAGCTATAATTTTTGTTAAATAAATATAAACATGTTGAAAAACCCTTTACCCTTGTGCAACCAAGTTGTCATAAACAGCAAAGCAATCAGAGATTCTTATGCCATTCAATGTTTTTATGTGATCATATAACAAGTGCAGGTACTCACTTCCAGACACTACCTCAGCAGATCATATTCATTAAGCATCTTTGGCCACCCACCATGAACTAGTCTAAACAAGAACCTCCATGCATCCAGTTTAGAACACCTGGATACACAGCAGGGGATTCTAGATGGCTTGTTCTAAGAAACACACATATTTTACACACGTCTGTTGAGAATCACTGTTAGGATGCAAGAACCGAGAGTGCATCCCAAAACATACGCAAAACTCCTCTGTTGGTGCATAATGTGTGTGATGCACAGTGATAGCATGTTCCCCAAGATGGCATGCCTAAACTAAATAAGGTTTCTTTGGAATGCAGTTTGAAAATGAATGCTATAGAATAATGCTTCTAAGTTAGCTGATTTCATGGCAGATAAAATTAGCATCTCATATTTGCACTCCAATAATAACAAACTTCCTCTCTAAGCCTATCAGTACCTAAATAGACTTTAAATGTCATTCGCTGATATTATTTACTTCAACAATGCCAAAGGTAACTTCTCTTAGATCTAATCCTTTCAACTGAATTCTAAATGGACACACGCCCACTCCTTTCCCTCCCCAGAACTCTGATCACAAATAAATGAACTCCACAGAAAAATTGAAGAAAGATGATGAAATTCGCACATTTCTTGAGCCTATCAACTCTCTCTAGCAACAGCCTACACACTCATTTAAACAGTGAAATTGGGTGGGGTAGGGAGAGAAAGGATAAAATCCATTAAAACAAAATTTATCTTCAACTCAAACAGATGAAAACTCTTCAGCACTGTAAATCATTAAGTTGAAAATGAGCAGAAATTATTCAGGAGATTGCCTATCTCCAAACTTCCTCACTGGAAAAGAGATATCTTTAACATTCCATGCAACAAGAGTTCCCCTCAAATGATGTTTATTATTCTGTGATATCAGCAGTAATGCAGAACTCTTCAGTGGGGCAAAGGGGCATAAAGGAACACCATCTATAACAATTCACCTTTATAGAAGAGGAAGGAAAACTTTAATCACACCAATGTCTCAAACCAAAACAAAGCACTTACTGTGCGAGCACCACCTGGGGACAAGGCTCCACTGGGCAGGTAGGGGCTTCCTAGCTCTGGGATCATCAAGAAGGGATAACCTGGATAGTGAGTCCCTTTAAAGAAGCCTCCATCTTGCTGTCTTCTGATTACTAGGGAAGAAAAAGACACTTAGCTACTCAGAGTAAAGGCTGCAAACACAGTGTTTCAAAATGCAGCCCTGGGGATTAAGGAAGGTAGGGTTAACTAGAATTATAGAACAGAAAGAAATAAGATGTGAGATTTACAAACCAACTAAGGCATCTTATGTGTATGTGCTCTATTTTGCAGTCAATATAGCACTCAGGTCTTACTTGAATTGACAGTATTTTACCTGCAACTGAATTTATGCCCATGCAACTGATGTACAGTTTTGTTTTTACTTGGGGGCAAAACAAAACTCCCAAGTAAGAACAAAAGTATACATATACTTCTGCATGTGATATTAGGCACCTACTTCATACTTGGTAACAGCTGGGTTTCTGTGGTTAGTAAACATGACCTCCAGATGACCAAGCAAGGAAGCATTACAAAAAGTAATAGGGTGGTTGTTGCTGTTTTATTTTTAGGTCATAAAATACTAAAATGGAATGCAGGGCACTGAAAACCTGCTGCGTACGAAAGGTTACTAGAAGACAATTGCAAAGCTGACTTACATTATTAAGTCACAATGAAATCAGGAAGATATGTGTCAATGTTAATATTTTTTAAAATCTGTACAATCAAGTAGATAAAATTACACCACTGCATTACAGGTTAAATCTTTCAAGAATAACTGTTTTCTTAGATACAAGCAAACACTAATGTGGATTAAAACTTCTACTGCACTCACAGGTATGCAATTAAACTAAAGTGGAAGAAGCAAAGAGAGATGACATCCCAAAAGGGTGGCTGAAAGAATATAAAGCATAACAAAAATGATTTAAGGCAACAATCAACAAGGGAGTAATTCCCACTGAATTAAATGGGACTTATTTCTGAATAAAGATGCTTAGGTTGGGTTTTTAATTTTGGTCAAAACCCAATCTATGTTTTCTTATTCAGAAGTAAGAACCATTGTTTTCAGTGGAATAACGCTTCCAAAAAAATATGCTTTGGATTGCAATCTTAAATTGTCTATGGGTTGTGACTATTAAAAAAGGCTGAGTAACCAAAATGTTATTTGGTAAGTACAAATATTGGTGTACAAATTCCTACTGCCCCAATCCAATATCTCCAATCTTTTTTTTCCTTTCATAAAACTTCGAGTTTCTGTATCTATATGGAAGTATATCCTCCTAAACCCAAAGGGGCTTACTTCTATGGAAACCTGCAATCCCATGTTTACTTGAATTCTGTAGGGCTCACTTCTGCATAAACATGCATAAAGTTCTGCTGTACCTCACACTAACCCTAAATCTGTTTATTCAGAAGTAAAGCAACAGATTTGGCTAATCTGTTATAGGAAGCTCAAAGAATGATAGACTTACTACACACTCCTATATGTTTATTCGGAAGTAAGCCCCACTGTACATAAACGGGGCTTATTCCCAGCAAGTATTGATAGGACTGGAGTCCTCCTGTGGTATAACATACGTCACAATAATCTTGAGAAGTACCACAAGACCTTTTATTTGTGTGTTTCCCCAAAGGCAAGGACTTCAACAGGTCTAACTCCAGGGAAGTTCTGCCACTTAATGCTGGCTAACAGTGGCCCCAACACCAGCATGCCAAACCCGATCAGGCCCATATAATCCCATTAATTCAAATATCCCTTGGTGCAATCTTGCACCTACTTCCTTTACGGACTCATCTCCATACAACTCAGCGGCTGTTATCTGTGGAATCCAAAGTAAATCCCGGTAACTGGAAATCTCTCCCCCCCGTAAACAGGATCGCAGCTCCGCAGTCAGATGATAGGCGTGTTTACTCAAACGCAAAGGCCCGCCGAGAATGCCTCGTTAAATTTTATGGCAGCTCAACTTGCGAGCAAGAGAACTTCAGGACGGCGGGGGTTGCGGGGGGAGAGAGAGAGAGAAAAGCAGCGACACACATACAAAAGCGCGTCGCCCTGATTTCAAATCTCGACTCGCGATTCAGGGCCTCTTTCGAGTCAACACAGGATCAGGGCCAAAAGGGGGCAGCAACAAAAGCCAGCGAGGAGACGGGACGGCGCGGCCAAGGGAAGCTCCTCCTCCTCCTCATTCCAGAAAAGTGAAGGCGAGGCGGGGGGGAAACGAGGAGTCGTCGCCGCGGGTCCTCCGTCTTCTGAGGAGAGAGCGCCATCTCCCCTTCTCCTCCGACCCCCGCCGCCGCCCAACAACGCTGCCTCCCCCCCCTCATTTCGAGGTTGGGGAGGGGGGCGCAAATATATATATAATATAGAGATAGATATTTAAAGAGGGTTCCTCTACCTTCGGCTGCAGAGTCCCGCGGCTTCTGGAAACTTTCCCGGGGCTGCTGAGGCGGCCTCTCCGCCTGTGGGGGGAAAAAGGCACAAAGGGGGGCGGGTTGAGGCGTTTGCCCGGGACGAAGGCCCCCCCCGCTCTCCCGTTCCCCCCGCCTCAAAACAGCAGCCTCTCCCCCCCCTCCCCACATTCGCTCTCTTTTGTCGCCCCCCCCCTCCGCCATCAACTTTTTACCTCAGAATCGGAGCCGGAGGCGCTGCCGCCGCCGCCGCGGTTCTCGGACTCGTGCACGAGCGACGACTTGAGCTCGTCCAAGTCGCCGTGCGCCGAGCCGCGGCCCCCGGAGCCCTTGTCCTGCTCGTCGCCTTCATCCTGGAAAGGGATGAGCTCGTCCGGGGCGCCCAGGTCGTCGCCGCCTCCGCCGCCGCCACCTCCTCCGCCGGCCGGTTGCAGCTGAGGCATGGTGCGGCGGGGTCCCGGTGCGGCGGGGGGCCGCTCCCCGCACCCCGCCTGCCTCAGCCCGGCCTCTCGACGCAGCCCCGTCCCGCCGCCGCCGCCGCCGCCGCCCGAACAAAGTTTTGACACTCTCCGGAAGAGAGGAAGGCGCCGAAGAGCTCCTCTTCTCCTCCTCCTCCTCCCTCTCTCTTTCTTTCTCTCCTTCTTTCGGAGTCGAGGGAACGGGATAGGCGGGAAAAGGAGGAGGTCGAGGGGGAGGCGGCACCCCGGAGGCGGCGTGGGGGGAGAGAGGAGAGGAAGGAAAAGGATCCCGAGAGTTGCTCCGAGGCAGCCGCTGGCGGGGTCCCCTGCCTAGCCCACCCGGGGAGGGTCGGGAATGCGAGAGCGAGGGGCCGGGAGGGAGGAGGAGGGGAAGGGGAAGGGAGGGAGGAGGAGCTCCCGCTGCAAATTGACACCCCCCCCAGCCAGCGGTGGAGGAGGGGGAGGGTTACGCCCCCCCCAAAGTGACGGCAAGTCCACCCACCCACCCGCTTCACACGCCCCCGCGCGATCACTTTCGCCCAGGGACCGCCCAGCTCGGCTTCACTCGGGTTACCCTGACCCACTCCTACGAAAGCATGTCCTTCTTCCCTTCCCTCAAAAATTTTATTTGATTTGTTTTTGAACTACTATAGGGGGGTTTCAGGGGACGTGCAAAATAAAGTGGGGTTCCAAAAAAAGGGGGGAGGGAATTGGAGCCCCCTGTGTTTTTCTAAACGCCCCTCTTCCCGCAGGGCGAAAAAGCCGCCCCCTTACAAAAAAAAATAAAATGATGAAGGCTCTTCTCCGCTGAGTATTTAAATGAGCCATAAGACTTTAGTTAAAAAGGAAAAAAAATGTTTGCAGCCCCATGCTGGGCTCGGTTGGTTTCAGAAGTAAGGCGCAATTCTAAACACGCATTACTCCCGTTTAGTTTAGAGAGGTTTGCAGCGCTTACTCGGAAGTAAATGCTATGGAATTAAATGGGATTTTACTCCCTTGTCATTAAGGGTTAAGCTTGCAGCTCTGCTTCCCAGTAAAGGGAGGGGCTTTTGTTCTGCAAGTCCCACAGTGGCTTTCAGTGGGACTTACTCCGAGCTAAGTTTGCATAGGATAGGTGCTTGGCAGCCTGATCATCTGCATGTTTCTACAAGACTTGAAGTCTCAATGTGAGGCTTCCTTGCCAAGTACATGTGCTCTGAATTGCAGACATAATCCTGCAATGTATCTGGCAGTACTGTACTTATACCTGAAACTCTCAAACACATTCCCCAACACGTTACTCACTTCACAGGGAAAGGTGGTAGGGACACAGTCTGCTGGCATTTGTGCATCTTGCATGTGCATTAGAATCAAGAAAATATATCCAACCTTTTACTTCTAGAGACTTGAGGGAGTGGGCTGAAACTAACTAGAATAATTCTGCTGCAGGGTATGTGCTGGAAACCAGATTTTTAAAAGACATTCCCCAAAGTCAAAACAGGCAGAGTTTTACAGGTGACAGATACAAGAACATGAGATTCTTCCTAGAGCATGCACAAGTGTTGTCTCCCTCTCCTTGCTCTCCAAATTGCTCGCATAATTTGTTTTTAAATCTCTTCCCTTGCTTTGATTTATCTCTTCAGACTCTTAAAGGCTACTTGTGTGTTTGGTGCAAGCAACTGCCTCCTGCCACACCTGCATTGATTATTGAGAGGCGCCCCAACTTTAAACCTCCAGTACCTATGATTTTATGGGAGGCGGGTGGCGCTGTGGGTTAAACCACAGAGCCTAGGACTTGCCGATCAGAAGGTTGGCGGTTTGAATCCCCGCGATGACGGGGTGAGTTCCCGTTGCTCGGTCTCTGCTCCTGCCAACCTAGCAGTTCGAAAGCCCGTCAAAGTGCAAGTAGATAAATAGGTACCGCTCCGGCGGGAAGGTAAACGGCGTTTCCGTGCGCTGCTCTGGTTCACCAGAAGCGGCTTAGTCATGCTGGCCACATGACCCGGAAGCTGTCTGTGGACAAACGCCGGCTCCATCGGCCAATAAAGTGAAATGAGTGCCGCAACCCCAGAGTCAGTCACGACTGGACCTAATGGTCAGGGATCCCTTTACCGTTACCTATGATTTTAATTAGATTTCCTCAGCTTTCTTGCTTCCGTTACAGTGGTTAAGGGGAACCTGTGGCCCTCATGATGTTGCTAAACTACAACTCCCATCAGCCTCAGCACACATGGCCAATGGACACTCTCCTCTTGGTCTCTTGACAGCCATGTGTATTAGCCTTATGGTAAGTCAGACCATTAATCCATCTAGCTCAGGGTTGTCTGCACTGACTGCATAGGAGCCAACTCCTAGGGGCCAAGGTCCCTTCAGGCCCCCCACCAATAAAATATTTGAGGGGCTCCCCCCCAAGTTGATGGGCATTGCCATTCAAACAGTGTGTGTGCACCATGTCATGTGATTGATTGTGCAGGGCGGGACTTACCTGGGCCCTCCCCCATATTTTATTCAATTTGGCACTCCTGACTAACTGGTAGCCGCTCTCCAGGATTTCAGCCATGGTTTTTTCCTGGCCATACCTGGAGGTCCCAAAGAGTGAGACCTTCTGCACATACAAGGCACATTATGTACCACTGAACTATGGTCCTTCCCCAAAGACTGGGCCCACAGTAAGAGAGCAAGGCTGCGGTTGCACCATACATTTATAGCACCCCTCCAATAATTCTGGAAACTAGTTTACCCCTCATAGAACTATAATTCCCAGCTACAGTTCCCAGAATTGTTTGAGGAAGTTTGAAATGTATGCAGTTCATGCAGCCCAAGTGAATGGGCAGCAGGGACAGCAGCAAGGAGTAAAGGGCTCTGCCCCAAAAGAGGGCAGCTTATATATATGTGTGTGGATGCACACATGCCACTTTCCCACATAAATGTGCCCAAACTAGCTGAAAACACATTTCTCTTTTGAGGGAGAACTATTGTTCCTTCCTCTCTATCTATCCAATTACAATAACATTCTAATTCATTTCGAAACTTGAAGTTGACAATCCAAATAGATAATTCATTTTGATGATACAGATAATAACATTTTAAATGCATTGTAAAATGAATAGTCATTAAAGCATATCAGCTGATATCAGCTAGTTAAAATAAACCATAATCAGATGTGATACACATCTCCAGTGCAATCATATATTCAGAATTATATAACTGACAGACAGTGTGTAACAGTACTAGCAATTAAAAAGCAGTGTTAACAAATAATACATTGGTGGAGGCATCTTGCTCAAAGCACACACCCCCACCCAAAACCTGGGGCCAGCACTACTACAGGAGTTATGGAACAGCCACTTTGCTCTCAGCAAAAAGTGCACTGGAGGCTGTGAATACGCTGTACCTTTAAAGCACACCCAAAGCACATAAAAAACCCCCAAAGCCCTCCAATAATCCTGGGCACTGTAGTTTAATGGTTTCTGGGAATTATAACTGAGGGGTAAACTAAAGTTTCCAGAATTCTTTAAGGAAAAGAACGTGTGTCAAATGTGCTTTAAAGGTACTGTACAGTGTTGCTCTCTATGGGCAGTGTAGAAGCAAGGTTTTTTTAAAATTAAGGTTTCACAGGAGCAGTAGTTAGAAAGCAAACAAGGGGTCTGAAAAGGTGTACATGGACACAGCCTACCACTCCAGCCCTTGAAAACATGCAAGTCCAGCAGACATTGAAAAATCGCAGGTATTTTAAGTGTTGTAGTACTGAGCTACTAAAAATATCACAGCTTTCTTTTCCAGCTTAATCATCAAAGTTGAGGAATGGTGTGTTTAGGCATCTGAAGCTTTCTGAGGATTGTGCCGTTTAGAAAAGATGTACCACCCAAACCTATGCATGATTAGTTCTCTGAAGCTTTTCCCTAAGAGTTCCCTAAGATTTATAGCCTTAGTACAGTAGATTCATTTTATTTTTCTATTTATTTTTCTTCAAAAGCCAGACATTGAGATAAACCCCTTGGAAAAGCAGTCGTATTGAAAAACTATTAAATCTGTTAATGTACCACAACATGTAGGTGAATTCCACATGTTATCTGCTACCCATCTGGATTTGTGCACGTGTTGGTAACATTTGGTGTCCTGCTTGGGAGGCCTGACTTCACGCAAGCAAAATATTTTACCCCTGCACACAGGAAATCTAAGCCTGCGTCATAGCCATCTATGCAAGCAGCAACACGAGCACTTTTATCATGTGAATTTGGTGTCAGAATTTGGTGACGAGGTGCGTGGACATTAACTACTTACACAAGCACATGTTGAACAGTGATCGGGCTACAGGGCCATCTTACCCATAAGCGCTAGGGATGTGGGGCACCCGGGCGCGGGCTCTCAGGGGCAGCAGGCTGAGAGTCCGGGGCCCAGGAGTTGAGTTTGGGGAAGAGCCTGCCCATCGGTTTGAGCACCAAAGCGGGCTCTTCTGCTGCAGGCGGCTCTGCGCTGTGAGTTCGGGGGCGACTGAGCCAGCGAGATGCTGAGGCGGTCAGCCGGCTCCACTCTCCTGTGTGCCTGGGACTGGGCAACCTGGGGGAGCAGCGCCGGGCAGATCTTTGCACCCCGGCGCTGCATATGCTTAAGACAGCCCTGTCAGGGTACATGCAGTGGCCTGCGAAAAGCCGCTCAGGATGTGGCCAGCTATAATACACATGGATTCACTCCATTCCAAAACTAATTTCTGTTTAGGTGAGCAGGCTCACACAGCCCCTTGGAATTCGATTGCTCTTTATTGTCTGTGCTGTTTCACTCGCTCCTGTTTGCATTCCCATGTAGGTCCTCTGAGCCGCCTCATTTAAATGGCTCTCACTGAAGATTCAGGCCTAAAGATGAGCCTCGCTGCTATTTAGAGCTAAATTGTATGCATTTACTCCTCCAGATTACATTTCAGAGTTTTTCTAGTTTGTCACAGGTTTACTTTGGTGTGTCAACAGGTTGTTGTTACACAATAATCTCTTTTCTTCTTCTTCTTTTGCCTTTTACGCGCAAAGAACACTGAAGCCACAAAGATTTATTGGTTTTTTTGCCACGTGTGAAATTGCAGCACAGTGTCCAAGACAAATAGTGAAACAGTTTTCCAACTGGCAAAAGAAAGCAAACATGGTATCCCAGCTTATCATGCTCCAGGTGTAACAATTTGCTGAATAATGATGGCAGGAATTAGCTGACTATGCATTTACTTCATTTTGGCAGTAGGCTTGTTCTAGCCTTGCCTTTTCAACCCATCTCTGAAATATTTGGGGTGAGGAGTGCCCACTCAGACCCAAGGTTGTACAGGCTCTTAGGCCATGACTGAATATTTTAACTTTTACTTTATATGGAAGAAGGACTGCTACTTGAAACATTATTTCTATAGTGTCTGATGTGTCTTTAAACCATTTCCACAACACTCTGGAAGTCATGTCTGTCTTCACCTGGAGAGTAAAGTGAAAAGTACTCAACGCTTTTAGAGCCTGTTAAGAGCTGGGGAGGTATCACATCTTAACAGAGCACATGCAGTGCATGCAAATAGGTTCGATTTCTTACATATATATTTCGGTCCTAGGTGATGTGAATGTTTGCATCTCTGGAGACAATATTGGGCTAGATAGACAGATATTCATAAAAGGCATGAGGTATAAACTCAAATGAAAATAGGTTCTGGGCAGGGCACTGCGTCTAAATGTTTGGAATTATGCTCATGAAATTATGTTTAATTGCTTTATTTTTATGTTTGAAAATCTGGCTAGACAGAATAAAGTACCTTTTCAATGCAGCTGCAATAAGTGGTGATGGGTGCAAACTTGGGTAGCTTTAAAAGAGGATAAGACAAACTAAGGAGGGGGATGTCTATGTTCTACCTCTACTGTCAGAGGCAGAATGCCACTCAATGCTAGTTGCTGGAAATCACAAGTGGAAAGAGTGCAGTTGTGCTCAGGTCCTATTTGCAAACTTTACATAGGCATCGGATCAGCCACTGTGAGAATAGGTTCCTAGACCACATGGTTGACTGATCCAGCAGGCCATAGCTGTCAACTTTCAGAATTGAAAATAAGGGATCAGCAGCCTCGAAAATAAGGGATCAGCAGCCTCACCTGTCCCGGGGACAGTCTACAGGATATCTAACAATCCGGGATAGCAGTGGGAAACGGCACTGGAATAAGGGAATTTCCCGCAAAAAAAGGTATCTTACTTTTTTGTTTGCTTATTTTTTGTGTGGTAGCTCAGTTGGTAGAGCATGAGTTGTGGGTTCGAGCCCCATGTTGGGCAAAAGGTTTCCTGCATTGCAGGGGGTTAGACTAAATGACCCTTCCAACTCTCAGTTCTTTGATTCTATGATCTGCCCCACACCTCTCGGTATCAAAGCTCTCTACAGAGCTTGCAGTTTAGAACAATAACATGTTGAGATTTGATTAAAAAAAATTGTGATGCTTTACCTTGTGAACTTTATCTGGAAAATGCCTTCTAAATATTTTTTACAAAATTAAAAAGTGGATGCGCAAATATTCTACAAATATTTTTAATAATTAAATTTATTCATTTAATTTGTGCACTTTGAATCTAGAAACGGTTTCAAGTTCAAACATAAAACTTTTGCATCAGTGGTATTTGTCCTTGACTGATAAACATGCATACACTCAAGCTGTTAGTTAGCTATAAGAGTTCAGTGATATTTACTCCTTAGTAATTTTACATGGAGCCAATTAAGATCAGACTTGTTTCACATTTGGTGGAGCTTTCTTGTTTTAAAAGTATTGATTAGTAATAATCCATACTGAATACAAAATGGCGGAGGATTATATCCAATTCTATGTCCAATCAGAGTAGACCCATTAAAGTGAATGGCCATGACTACCAAGTTCATTCATTTCAATGGGTCTATTCTGAGTAGAATTTAGTTGGATACAGTGCTATGTATACAGAGGAGTCGTATATATGTTTGTCTATGATTGCTGCTATAGATGAGAGTTCAGGAAGTGATTTTTTTAAATGTAGTTGCCGAGCGGTGGAATAGCCAGAGACAAAGCTTTGGCAATGTATCTATTTTACAGCTGCAATGATTTTCTGGGCCAGGCCCTGGACATAATCACTAGCTCTTAAAAAGCAGTAGAAGAGGATGCAGCAGTCTGGGAAACAACGGCAGTGGAAAAGCCAATCAACTCATAGGAAGGAAATGGATCAGTGGAGGAATTTTGGAAAAGTTTACGATGATTTATATCAGGTGTGGGGAACCTTTGGGCCTCCTGATGTTGCCAAATACAACTCCCATGAGCCTCAGCAAAGCATAGCCAATGACCAGGGGGATGGGAGTTGTAGTTCAGCCACATCGGCCAAAGTTTTCCCATCCCTGATACATATAATGCTGTTGCTATGTATAGTACTGTACAAAATACAAGAGGGCAAGGTCCCTGTCATGAGATAATAGCAATCTATCAATCAACACGGGAGAAACAGGAAAATGAGAAGAAATGGAAGCAGGGGTGAAGGTGTATGGTCCGGGTTAGGGAGTCTACAGCCCTCCATCCATTGTTGGACTACATCTCCCATCATCCTTGACCATTGACTCTGCTGGTTGGGGCTGATGGGAGCTGGAGTCCCAACAGTGGCTGGAGGGTCACAGCAGCAGCACCCCTTGCACACACCGAGGAAGAGCACAATAGCCTTAGGCTTCTTTACGGCAGGGTATGGGAACTTGGGGATTGTGCCAAAGGGTTCACAAAATAATGATCATGCTCATTATTATTTTTTATCACACTGGAAGGGCAGTGTTGTTCTTGGGCCGTATTATGTTTTGATGATTTATAGGCTTAGTAGTTGATGCTGTAGCTTTTCTGCATTAATAATAAAGTACAAAGAGTCAGACTTTTGTGGGGAATGCTCTTTGCCCCCCATTTTTTGCAGGAACAGAAATGTATTTGCTTTTCAACACTTTTGAAATATTATTTTCATTTTTCAATATATGCTGTCATGAATGCCGCAGCTGAGATTCCTGCATAGGAGGGAGTTGGACTAGATGACCCTCATGGGTCCCTTCCAACCCTACAATTCTATGGTTTCTTTTTTGCAAATATACATTTTCAGGCATCATAGGCTACATGCATTTTCAAACATGCACCACTACCCCCTGCTGGCCAAATTATCCTCTTCTGACAGGCCTTACACAAACACACACACACACACGCAAACACCCGCACACGCGCGCGCACACACACATGCAAAGTTCATAATGTATACATATTTTTAATATATCCCTTGCCTTTCTACTGTTTAGGTGTCCAGGGTGACTTCCAAACTTATTTGAAAATAACTGGTATCAATCTTAGTGGGGCAGGCAAGTGAACCTTCGTACTGCCCTAGAACAAAGGAACAAATTCCCTTAAGTCCATGCCAAACGGATCAGACCCACTGAGACTTTCTTCTGGTGCATAGTGCTTGTGCCACCTCAGTGTTAGTAGCAGGGCAAAGGCGTAAGACGTCCTTTCTGGAAGCACCCACCCTACGGACCAGCTTTGGAGCAGAGCACATGCAAACATCTGAGTTGGATTAGTTGGGCAGTGATTAGAGGCCCAGCTTGGCTGCTGCCACCCATGTCTTCCTTCAGACAACTGTCTCGATGTCAGGTATTGCACTTATATTCCACCTTTCTTCACAAGGAGCTTGAAATGGCATACATGTTTCTCCCGTCCTCATTTAATCCATACAGCAACCTTGTGAGGTAGGTTCGGTTGAGAGGCAGAGACTGACCCAAGGTCATGGCTGAGTCGGGATTTGAACCCTGGTCTCCCAGGTCCTGGTCCAGGGGTCGGCAAGGTTTACCGGCCATGGGCCAGATCCCTCCCATGGAGATCGTCTGTGGGCCTGACTGGCGCAGTGCGACGCTGGAGAGCCAGTGTGGTGTAGTGGTTAAGAGTGGTGAACCGGGTTTGATTCCCTGCTCCTCCACATGCAGCTGCTGGGTGACCTTGGGCTAGTCACACTTCTCTGAAGTGTCTTAGCCTAACTCACCTCACAGAGTGTTCGTTGTGGGGGAGGAAGCGAAAAGGAGATTGTTAGCTGCTTTGAGACCCCTTAGGGTAGTGATAAAGCAGGATATCAAATCCTTTAAAAATCGCATCTGTGCATGTCTGCAGCACCGGAAATTGCTTCTGCGCATGCCCAGATGCTGAAAATCGCTCCTGTGCAGAAGCAGTTTTTGGCGACTGGACATGCGCAGACGCGATTTCTGGTATCTGGACTCACCGAGTGGGCAGCTCGGTTCGGGGGTGGCTCGTGGGCCGGTAAAACGGTCTTCGTGGGCTGCATCTGGCCGATGGGCCACACATTGCCGACCTCTGTCCTAGTCTGACACTCCATCCATTACACTACACTGGCTACAATTGCCCTCTTCCTTCCCCAATGCTAGTGACAGCTCTATCTCTGTTCTGTTTGTGCATATTACCAGGAAGCTTGGTTTTGCTTCGTTTAACTCTTTCCATGGGCTTCATTTGGATCTTCTGGTACAGTGGTACCTCGGGTTACAGACGCTTCAGGTTACAGACTCCGCTAACCCAGAAATAGTACCTTGGGTTAAGAACTTTGCTTCAGGATGAGAACAGAAATCATGCAGCGGTGGCGTGGTGGCAGCGGGAGGCCCCATTAGCTAAAGTGGTACCTCAGGTTAAGAACAGTTTCAGGTTAAGAACGGACCTCCAGAACGAATTAAGTTCTTAACCAGAGGTACCACTGTACTCTGTTGCACCTGCTGTATTAAATCCCAGTACTGAAAAATCCCAGTTCTTGCTTAGATGCCTTCCCAGATCACAATTGCACCGCAGCAGCCTTTCCCCTACCAGTTTCTCCCGAGTTCACCCAGACGCTACTTAATCAACTTACAGATGTAAACTGGTTTAAAAACTGGATTCTCTTGGGGAATCCTGTGGATTTCATGAAGGAGGGAGCCTGAGGTTCTTAGGAATTTAATGGGACATAAGTTACTTGCTGCTAAGTTGTTCTTTTGATTTCAATGGAACCTAAAGAAAGAAAGAAGAAAGATTCACAGGAACTGTATTTTGTTAAGAGTGCTAGAAGCTGTGGCTTTGGGAGTGGTAAACTACAGTTCCCAGGTTTAGAATCATAGAATCATAGAGTTGGAAGAGACCACAAGGGCCATCGAGTCCAACCCCCTGCCAAGCAGGAAACACCATCAGAGCACTCCTGACATATGGTTGTCAAGCCTCTGCTTAAAGACCTCCAAAGAAGGAGACTCCACCACACTCCTTGGCAGCAAATTCCACTGTCGAACAGCTCTTACTGTCAGGAAGTTCTTCCTAATGTTTAGGTGGAATCTTCTTTCCTGCAGTTTGGATCCATTGCTCTGTGTCCGCTTCTCTGGAGCAGCAGAAAACAACCCTTCTCCCTCCTCTATGTGACATCCTTTTATATATTTGAACATGGCTATCATATCACCCCTTAACCTCCTCTTCTCCAGGCTAAACATGCCCAGCTCCCTTAGCCGTTCCTCATAAGGCATCATTTCCAGACCTTTGACCATTTTGGTTGCCCTCCTCTGGACAATTATTAGGAGGGTACTTTAAATGTATGATGTGTACACAGTCTATATCTCTGGATTTGGCCCTAAGATTATCTCAGCTTGAAGCGCAGCACAATTTTTAATCAGGAAAGGCTAGCCACACTCATTTTTGCAACAAAGTAAGTAATCCTTGTACATTGGCCTGTAGTTTTTGAAGCTTAAAAATAGGAAGTTCAAGGAGAAGTGAATTTGAATCAGCTTCAACAGCCTGGAGTAACCTTCCACCCCATTGTAACCATTTTGGTCACTGACCTTAGGTTTGAAATAACTACTTTCCCTGCCCTCCCTTCCTCCATCATTCTTCTTTTCCCCTTCTTCTTCTCTTTGTGCTTAACACTGTTTCCATAATGGACAGGTTCTGCAAATAGTGCCCCCTTCCTCTGCAGATGCAAATATAAGTTTTGGGCTGGGGGGGGATAACAAATGTAGCACTGACTGCGTCTTTAACTTGATAAGCACTCTGGGGAGGGGGTGGGGAGGGAGAATCAATTTCTGTTCCTAAGGTTATTTTGTGGTGGGTGGGTGTGAGAGGGGCGCTCTCACAGAGCAACTGAGCGACAGCTTGAAACCGCACTATTCCTTGATCTCAGGGAAAAGAACAAGACAGGAGTCCCAAATCCCAGCTGTGCAGAGCAAGGATCAGAGCGCTAATAATATGACTGTAATGATACATGAGGGAGTCTTTTCCTGGTCTCAGAGAGTTCAGCATTCCTTCAGAGAAAGCAGCTCCTGAATCCCAAACATCATGTACACCTCTGGCTGGCTGCAGCGCCTGCTTTGTTACATGGACTGTTTTCTTATTTGGGGTGCATGGGTGAGTATGGCGGGGGAGAGACGTGTTTTAGGCACTGTTTATCTGAACCCCTCCCATATCCAGAGGCTAGAGTCAGGTAGAAAAAGCATTTGGTGTTGGGGCGACTGTCAAGAGCGAATCTTGATTGACAAATTGGGGCCCCAACGGAGCTCATTAAACCCAACCTCAGTTCTCTCCTGGGAAGCCTGAATACTAGACCCTGTTTTTCTGCTATTAGAATATTTTGACTCCTCCGTTGATCAATTGAATGTGCCTTTTCTTTTTTTTCCTCCAGTATTAATTCAGTTTGGAGTCGCAGATGATTTTCCTGCTAATGAAGAAACACTGCATGCGGTCATCAGGAAAGGTGAGGCCGCCTTTGCTAGAGGACCTCAGGCAGAATACAGCGTGATTATTCATGAAGACCTCTGTGCCTGCAAATACCCTTCTTGCCTTCTCTCCAGCGGGCCTCTTTCACCCCATCTCTTGTCAATTGCATTTTATTTTTTAACATGAACAAAAACTTAGAAAAATAAATGAAGAAATGAAGAACAATGCAACCCGGTTTCATTTCAAAATAATTTTGGGTGACATTCATTCTTGCTGCTAGCAGCAAGCATAGCAGGGGGTTGGACTAGTTGACCCTATGATTCTGTGAAATGGGCTACCACCAGACAGCATTTAGTTCACACAAGAAAGCAAAGGCAACTTACACTAAACTAAAATCCACAGGACGATAATACCTTTATTAGTCTAATCAAGATGTTGTGAGATCAAGAGCCAGGAAGAAGCACATACCGTAGTTAATGCAGTGTATAGTTTGGAACTCACTGCCACATGAGGCACTGATGCTCACCAATTTAGATGGGTTTAGGATTAGGCAAGTTAATGGAGAATAAGGTTCTCAATGGCTACTAGCCACAGCTGGAGAAATCCCAGTTTCTGGAAACCATACAGTGGGGAGGGGACAGTGCTCTTGTGCTTGGGTTCCTGTTTGCGGGTTCCCCACAGGCATCTCTTTGGCCACCAAGAGGATGGGATCCTGCACTTGGTGGGCCATTGGCCTGATCCATCGGACTCTTGTGTTTTCATACAGCAAATGGCTATGGGGTCTTGCCCAAACACCAGTTCACAATACTTAGCAAAGCTTGAACACAAGGCCGTAGCTGAATGGTCTGGAGTAAGGGATTGTGGGAAAGGGTCCACATTAGCCCTTATGGAAGAGGAAAATCTCAATGCACACACTTTCTCTCTCTCTCTCTCTCTCTCTCTCTCTCTCTCTCTCTCTCTCTCACACACACACACACACACACACACACACAGACAGTTCAAGCCCAGGTCTCCAGTGACGATAGCTCAATGGCTTCCGGCTCCTTGTTTTCCTTATATTCCTCACATATTGCAAGCACAGTGAAGATCATTAAGTGTGCAGGAATATCTAGACTGACTAATCCTGTATGTGAGTGGGAAAGCAATTAATACAGTGGTATCTTGGGTTAAGAATTCATTCTGGAGGTCTGTTCTTAACCTGAAACTGTTCTTAACCTGAAGCACCACTTTAGCTAATGGGGCCTCCCGCTGCCGCCGCGCAATTTCTGTTCTCATCCTGATGCAAAGTTCTTAACCCGAGGTACTATTTCTGGGTTAGCGGAGTCTGTCACCTGAAGCGTCTGTAACCCGAGGTACCATTGTACTTACAGTATCTGGAACAATGGCAAAAAGAGAACTCGAAACAAAAGCCGGTTCACTATTTTGTGACCTTTTAGTTGGCCTAATAAAAAGCCCTGTCCTATTTATGTTTTGCAATCATTTGGTGTTAGCTTAAGCCTTAACATATAAGAGTGGCAAGGAAGTGGTTTTTTTAAAGGTTTTCTTTCTGTGGTCCTCAGGACACAACCGAAGGCTCTTTTAAAACATAAATCAATCTGTATAGGTATATCCGAGTCTCTGTAGGTACAGACAGATTGATTTATGTTTTAAAAGAGCCTTCGGTTGTGTCCTGAGGACTTGGATTCGGAGGTATCTAAAATTAACTCAACATGTACAGCTGTGTTTCTCAAACTTTAGGTCACCATGCCCTAATGGGGAGGTCAGTGGCAAATCACATACTTTCCATGTAGAAGGCCTCAAGGTCAATCCCCAGCATCTCCTGCTAAAAGATCCCAAGCAGCAGGCTGGGAATATCTGCCAGATAGTGTGTGAGGTTGTTTTTAGGCAACTTCTTAGGATAAATTAGCTGGGTGGGTGCCTAGGAGTCTTGATTCAAAACACACAAGGCCTTAATAAAAATAACTAATCCCCACACACCTTTTCTCTAAGCCTCCCCTTGATGCCAGTAATAATAAGCTTATATATTCTCCCTACAGAGGAAAGTATGCCTGGCACCATCATTAAACAGCTTCCGGCGAATGCCGAAGACTCACCTGTTTACTCTGATTTTTGACACTCGAGGTGTATGCTTTTAGGGCCCACCTTATTTTTGTGATCGTAATTTGATTTAAACTGTTTTTTAATATTGTGTTTTACTGTTGTAACCCAACCTGGGACCTTAGGGTGAAGGGTGGGTGAATAATAATAATAATAAATCTGAATTAGTATAAGGAAGCTCCTTATAGGCTTCTGTTGTAGTAAAACATTTTGTGCCCCATCTACACATTGTGGTTTGCACCTTCTCTCAATCTGCCTTGTACCACCCTATATTGCTTCACCTCCAGTCTAAGGGGCTCACGGCAGTCAGGGACTTGGCAGTCTCAGTCTGGCAGGAGGGAACTGGTTGCTTCTAAGACACAAAAGTGGCTTAAAAAGAAAGTTTTGCTCCCTGTGCCCCACACATACCTGTATTCTGTCTTGTGGTTGCTTTGAGTGCAGTGTGAAAAACCTGCTTACCCAAAAGCAACGCAGAAACCTGCTTACCCAATGCAAAAGTGGGATAAGTGCACTTACAGCAGGCATCAATCCCGCTTTTACACCACTTTCAACTCTCTAAAAGCAATTGCTGCCTTTGTTTCCAACGTCACACTAATACTGTGTACAGTGCTCTGGCTTTTTGAGGCCCACTAATGTAACCTCCAAGTGTGATCAGAAGTCCTGCAGCTGGTCCGTGGAGGCTGCTTCCCTTTGGGGCAGGAGGCAGGGAGGATGACAGTAGGTGGCGCCAGAGCCAACGACGGGGCTAGTTCTAGTTTTGTACCCATCACCCTGCTGAGCTCCACAAGGGCAAAACTGAGACCAAAGGGGAGGAAGAGGACAGGCGGTAAGCAAGAAGGCAGGCAGGTAAGGGGTGGCTGAGGGTGGAATGAGTTTGGTGGGGCAGTGCCCTCTACATCCAAATGGACCAGCCTCTACTGCAGCTTGCGCACTCACTGACACACACACACACACACACACACACACACACACATGGAAGCATCAAGGAGGGATGTCTGAGGTTGCATGGTGCTCACCAGCACCACATTTGGGGACCCCAGAAGTAGACAATACTAGGCTAGATGGACAAAGAGCCTGATCTGGTATAAGCTGTTGTTTCCAACAACGTGAGAGCACCCATTTTTAAACCCTTTTTCTGTTCTCACATTTGTCATCCACCACCAGCTTGCTTCAACTTTCAGACGCGACGTCCCAGGTGTCCTCTGACAATCCGTTGGGCAGAGAACTACCATGAACCTTGAGAGCTTGTGGACACTCCTTCATTTTTAAAAGCAGAGGTTGGATGGCCATCTGCCACACATTCCTGTATTGTTGGGGGGCTGGACTAGATGACCCTCAGGATCCCACTCTGCAATTCTACGATGCCTCAAGATATGCTGTGGTCCAGTGGTGGAGCATCTGCTTTGCAAGTAGGAGGTCGCAGGTTCAATCCCCTGCAATTCCAGGCAGGTCTGGGAGAAACTACGTCTGAAACCCCGGACAGCCACTGCCAGTCACTGTAGATAACACTGAGTTATAGCAACCAAAGGGATGCGGGTGGCGCTGTGGGTTAAACCACAGAGCCTAGGACTTGCCAATCAGAAGGTCGGTGGTTCGAATCCCCGCGATGGGGTGAGCTCCCGTTGCTCGGTCCCTGCTCCTGCCAACCTAGCAGTTCGAAAGCACATCAAAGTGCAAGTAGATAAATAGGCACCGCTCCGACGGGAAGGTAAACAGCGTTTCCGTGTGCTGCTCTGGTTCGCCAGAAGCGGCTTAGTCATGCTGGCCACATGACCCAGAAGCTGTACGCCGGCTCCCTCGGCCAATAAAGCGAGATGAGCGCTGCAACCCCAGAGTCGGTCACGACTGGACCTAATGGTCAGGGGTCCCTTTACCTATATCAACCAATGGTCTGACTTTAGTATAAGGCAGCTTCCTATGTCCTATAAGTCCTGGCTGGAGTGGTGATGTTAAGGGGGAGGTCTAGGGGGCCTGAGCCCTAGGTCTTTTGCCCTAGATCTCCTTCCCCATCTCTCTTTTAAAAAACCACAACATTATCGCATATATATATATTCGCTTACAGGAATCCACTTGTACAATAATGCATGAACATTTTATTCAAGTTTTATTTAAATTTGTGTCATGGGCCGATGCTCTGAGCCGGTTAAGTACCTACCTAGCAATGTCCCTGCCTGGGGGGGATTGTTGGAGCTGTATTTGACTAGAAGAACATGATAGGAATCAAATCCCAATTCTCTTTTAGGCAGTGCTTTTTTTCCCCTAGAAAAAGACATGTCAGTGCTCTCCATGAAGCGGTTACAGGAAGTGCCACACTTCTTAACAACGAAAAGGAAAGAGGTGCTGGTACTGTGTACCTTTGAGAATCCCCTGGGGGGGGGAGGCACTGTTTTTAGGCATTATTAACTCTAAGTCCCTCCAGATTTCCTTTTTATAGCATATCCATGAAGATTTGTGTTCATGGAACTGCAGAGGATTCCTGTAGGATCCCATTTCCAATGCTCCCCCCCCCTCCGCACAAGGCAGCCAGTGCCTAGTTTGCAACTTCCTGCCGAAATGCTGGAACTTTTCGGGCCACAAGCTTACTCCTGTCCTGCTTCTGTTGTGCTGTAGCCCCTCCAGACGACAACAACTTTGTAGTAATGGAGAAGCATTGCTGACTGAACCCACCACTAACGCACGGTTATTGTGTCGAGAACTGTGACGTTAACATATGAGAGTGCTGGAGGGGAAATAGTTAAACAGGTTACCCAATCAGGACCCAGGGGGTGGAGTCAGAGGGACTATAAAACCAGCTCTGGGAGGGGCAAAGGGAGGAGTTCTTTGGGAGTTGAGTGGTTGGTTGGAGTGGGAGTGAATTGGGATAGAGTTTGTGGGTAGGTTGAGTTAGTGTAGCAAAATAAACTGAGTCAGGAATAGTTAGGGGCTAGGAAGACAAGTGAATTCATCATGCAAAAGGCTGGGCTGGATGAATCCCTAGCTGGAATTAAGATTGCCAGTAGAAATATCAACAACCTCAGATATGCAGATGATACAACCTTGATGGCAGAAAGTGAGGAGGAATTAAAGAACCTTTTATTGAGGGTGAAAGAGGAGAGCGCAAAATATGGTTTCAAGCTCAACATCAAAAAAATGAAGATCATGGCCACTGGGCCCATCACCTCCTGGCAAATAGAAGGGGAAGAAATGGAGGCAGTGAGAGATTTTACCTTCTTGGGCTCCATGATCACTGCAGATGGTGACAGCAGCCACGAAATTAAAAGATTCCTGCTTCTTGGGAGAAAAGCAATGACAAACCTAGACAGCATCTTAAAAAGCAGAGACATCACCTTGCCGACAAAGGTCCGTATCGTTAAAGCCATGGTTTTCGCAGTAGTGATGTATGGAAGTGAGAGCTGGACCATAAAGAAGGCTGATCACCGAAGAATTGATCCTTTGAATTATGGTGCTGGGGGAGACTCTTGAGAGTCCCATGGATTCAGTCAAACCTATCCATTCTTAAGGAAATCAGCCCTGGGTGCTCACTGGAAGGACAGATCCTGAAGCTGAGGCTCCAATACTTTGGCCACCTCATGAGAAGAGAAGACTCCCTGGAAAAGACCCTGATGTTGGGAAAGATGGAGGGCACAAGGAGAAGGGGACGAAAGAGGACGAGATGGTTGGATAGTGTTCTCGAAGCTACCAGCATGAGTTTGACCAAACTGCGGGAGGCAGTGGAAGACAGGAGTGCCTGGCGTGCTCTGGTCCATGGGGTCACGAAGAGTCGGACACGACTAAATGACTAAACAACAACAAGGAAGACAAGTAAATATCTGAGAGGTGGTTTAGTGAGTGAGAGCAGGTAGCGGAAGTTATAGGTCTGGATAGGCACCCCATGATTGTAATTGACCGATACCGTTTATGAAACCACACGCTTGTTAAACTGCACTAAATAAACAAAAAGTTATGTTCCAATTTAACCCTGACTGGACTCAGTATTGTACCAGGTAGGGCCTGGGTGGTGGCAGCAAAAATTAAAGTGGTGGCACAGGGATCAATAGACGGTGAAACGTCCAGGGACCCTGTGTGATCGCCACAACAACATGCTGCAGAATACACATTCTGTCTCTGTGGACGGCATTAATTTTCGGATAACTTGTTATTTTAGGACATGGTGGTGTAAGATACAGTACTTTTCAAGAGTCGGCTTGCACATATAAAGCCTGGTGTAGGAGGGACTAAGAGAGAGCCATGAACCAGGAAGTCTGCCCTAGCTTGAATCTCTGTGAACACGCTGTACTTTAAGTAAGCCCTTAAGCAAGCTGTTCCTACTAAGCCTCAGGTCCCTGCACAGACACACACACACACAATTATAGAACCACTTGTTTACTAGATGACATGAAATATAGGTAGCACTTCACTCACCGATGGCATTACAAAAGTGCACTTGATTTAAACTTTCTAAATAGCGTCCAGGCGGAATTTGCAGAAACCATTAAAATGTCTGGGGAAACCAGGGCATATGGCAACCCATGTCGGAAGTGTTTATTTTTTTGCCAATCTCCTAAAAAATAGCTCCAAAACTTAAAAAAAATAAAATTGGCTCAACAGCTTTTGTGCACGGATGTTCACTTTTTGAAATACGGCAACCCTTGGTTGTAAAGAATGTCTGGGTTCGACTGCAGCAAAAAAACCAATGCGTACAAAATGCTTGTCCATGCATCAGAGTTCTGTTCTTTATGCATTTCTGTGCATAGCACCACCTTGTGGCCACCCAGTCACATCGCTTTGTGGTGTCACACCACTTTATGGTATGTGTGTGTGCTTGGGAGGGGATTTTGTGTCTCCCCCTGTCCTTTACTCAGATCCCCGGCTCTCTTTCCCTCCACGGTTTTGTAAACCTTGCAGATGGCCATCATCTCTTATTATTCAATCCTTGGAAAGCGCTGCTCAGGATGTTGGATTTCTTTTTGATAGGTATATACGCCCAGAGCTTTGCCTTCTCTGCAAAAGCAAACTCTGAGGGCTCTTAACCGTTCTTGTTTAGGAATAGTGTTTGAATAAATATCGCCACTTAGCAGCTGTTTGTGTCTGTGGTTCAACTGTCCCCCAGCTGTGTGAGAAGGCAAAGCATTAGGAATGTTAATCCTTTCAAAACATCTTGTCAGCAAGAAGAATGTGCCTTTTCATGTAAGCATTGCAGCAAATTTGTCTGGTATTTATGAGGGGCTAGAGACTTTCCCAAACAAAAACCTTGGCCTTTCAGAAACTTTAGGCCAGACGGGAACCTAATTCTCACACCTCCAGCATCACAAGCGAGTGGGCAGTGTGTAAATCAGCTCCTTCTGTGGCAACTATTCTTTCTGTATGGTTGCAGGACGGAACCTACGATTAGTTTTCTAAGAATTCTTGGGCGAAAAATATGAGCAGAAGTCTTTTTCTCAACGCTATACCATTTGAATGCAGCTTTTAAGATTCTGAGAAACTGTTTTAAAATTATTACCGGGTGGAATTCCTCTGCGGAGTTCTGAATTTGCCCTCTCCCTTGTGTGAAAAATGAAAAGAAAAGTGTGTGTGTGTGCAAAGCACCTGCTAAACTAGGGTAGGAATCTGAGATATCAGAGATTTGGGCTGGATCGTATGTACACTTAGGACATTTCAGTCACATCCTTGGAAATTTAGGTTGTGCAATTACAGTGGTACCTCGGGTTACAGACGCTTCGGGTTACAGATGCTTCAGGTTACAGACTCTGCTAACCCAGAAATAGTACCTCGGGTTAAGAACTTTGCTTCAGGATGAGAACAGAAATCGTGCAGCGGCAGCGGGAGGCCCCATTAGCTAAAGTGGTACTTCAGGTTAAGAACAGTTTCAGGTTAAGAATGGACCTCCAGAACAAATTAAGTTCTTAACCCGAGGTGCCACTGTATAGTTGTTTAGGTGCTGCTGTACAACAAACTGACCTCCCCTTCTTCGACAACAGGGAAATGTACTGGAAAGTGTGGGATAATGCTTCCTTTGATGCAACAGTCATGTCTCTTCCCCCTAAACAAATCAGAATGGATGCTCATTAAATAGCCAACATTGTCTAATCTTCCTGCAAACAAATAAGGATGAATGCTCAATAAGCAGGTCATTTGGAGACCCTTAGATCTCAGAATTACTGCCACGGGGTTCTGTGAGCGCACTGTACCCTTTACAGTACTAGGCTACAATTTCCACCACCTTTAACAAACTACAGCTCCCTTGATTCTTTGGAAGCCATCTGCTTTAAATGTTGGTGTGTACTCAGGCCTGGTCTTTGGCTGGTTACACACCTCCATTTACTGGTGTAAACACTGGTTTCGGGGTGGCCTGCATGCAATTAGCCACAGTCCATACCTATTGTGCATTTTTGTGTGTTCTCCCAACAAGGGAGGTACAGAAGGTGCTGACATGAGAAAGGACCTTTTAAGTGGTGGCTCCCCATTTATGGAATACTCTCCCTAGGCCTGATTTTATTTATCCAGGCCTTCGGCCATTAGTTTGGGAGGTGCTTAGGTATGTGTATGACCTCTATTTTGAGCTCATTCATTTATGCAGGGGTCACTAGCCCTCAAACCAAACATGGCACACTGAACCTCTGCATTGGGCATGCTAGGCTGCTTTCAGGTATGGGGCAGGTAAGGTTGGTATTTCAAAGGAACACTTGGGAGCTTAAAGCTCCTGGTTGTTCCTTGGATCCAGGAAGGCACGCTCCTTTCAGCCCATCAGCCAATGAAAGGATTGGACCACGTCTTCAATCCCGTCCCTGCTGAGCATCTCTTCAGACCACTGATATTTGAAGGGGAGATGCAGGGAGGCGTTGGGGGCTGAAATACCTTTGTAAGCAGTCCTGTGGGGGAATGTTTTCAAAGGGAAGCATAATCTGAAAAAGGTGGTAAGACAGGCCAGCTTTGGCTTACCAGGGTTGAGGGAGATAAATAAATCTCTAGCCCTCTGGACAGAAAAGGGTCCCTGATCTGGTTCTGTGGGTTGGGTGTGTCCTTTTTTCATATATATCCTTTCGGATCAGCGTTTCAGGCCCTTGTTTCATTGCTGCCCTTCCGCATGGCTTTAAATTTCCTTGTTCCTCCATTTCTGTCCCTGCCTTCTAAGTCGCTTTGAGACACTTCCTATATATATATATATATATATATATATATATATATATATATATATATATTGATTTTAACATATAAATTATAAAATGTACCACAAAACTTATCACTTATACAATCTTTTTAGACTTCCATCAGCACCTCTGATGATCGTTTGAACCACTTCTTATGCATTTCTTAACTTTATATTGCCTTTACATCTCTTAACAAATCATCCTTCCCCTTCTCCATTTTTGCAATACTTCCAATAATACTCCTCACAAAACTTCTTGCAAACCTACAAACGTCGTCTGATCTTCACAAATACTTTCCAAGTAGTCCGTAAATGTACTCCAGTCTTCCGTGAATTTCTGGTCCCGCCGGTTTCGAATCCTTCCTGTTAGTTTATCTAGTTCTGCATAGTCCATTAACTTCATTCTCCATTCCTCAATCGTCGGTAATTCTTCTTGCTTCCATTTTTGGGCCAGTAATATTCTTGCTGCTGTTATTGCATACAAGAAGAGCTTACATTCCTTTCTATTTATATCACTCCCCACAATGCCCAGTAAAAATGCTTCTGGTTTCTTTATGAATGTATATTTCAACATTTTTTTCATCTCATTATATATCATCTCCCAGAAGCAATTCACCTTTTTACATTCCCACCACATGGGATAAAATGTTCCCTCTTTTTCTTTATATTTCCAACATTTATTACTGACTTTATACATTTTCGCTAACTTGACAGGTGTTATATACAATCTATACATCATTTTCATCACGTTTTCTTTTAGGGCATTGCACGCTTTGAGACACTTCCGCGTGAAAAGCGGCAAATGAATATAAAATAACGATAAACATTCTCTGAGTGCACCCATTTGGGCTGATGGGAGGAGCAGCTTCCAAGCTCCTCTGCTAGATGCTTCCAGAGACAAGGCTCACACACAAAGCCCTCAGAGCTGCGGGACCTGAATCACTAGCAACTTCATTGATGTGGATATTGGGGTGGAGGGGAGAGGGAGAGAGAGAGAAAGATGTCCTTCAGGGCAAGGCAGAGGAGGTTGCTCTATTAGGGCGAACAAGACCCTCCCTACGAATCTCTTGTCTGCCCTCAGCCAGTTCCCACCTGCTTATGTACATCCAGTCCACTAGGGGGCACTGCCAGTCAGCTTCCCTCTCCTTAGTCTCCTTGCAGAACTCAGCAGGGAGCATAATGGCTCCAAGAGTAGAATTACTTGGCTTCCGCCTGCCACTGGCTCTGGCTCCACCTCCTTTTGGTCTTCCTACCTTCCGCCCCACCAGTCTCACTGGTTGCCTGCCATCACAGTGGGAAAGGGAGTTGCGATCGCTGGGTGACAAGTGTTCTGGCCCAGCCCTGTATGAGTGATGGAGCTGCAGATCGAAAAATCGAGGGTGCGCTGTGTCTTAGTTTTCACCTTACATTTTGAATCAGCATACACATTTCAGCCAACAGTGACATTTCCATGTATGGAAGTGAGAGCTGGACCATAAAGAAGGCTGACTGCCGAAGAATTGATGCTTTTCAATTATGGTGCTGGAGGAGACTCTTGAGAGTCCCATGGACTGCAAGAAGATCAAAGCTACCGTATCCATTCTGAAGGAAAATCAGCCCTGAGGGCTCACTGGAAGGACAGGTCGTGAAGCTGAGACTCCAATACTTTGGCCACCTCGTGAGAAGAGAAGACTCCCTGGAAAAGACCCTGATGTTGGGAAAGATGGAGGGCACAAGGAGAAGGGGATGACAGAGGACGAGATGGTTGGACAGTGTTCTCGAAGCTACCAGCATGAGTTTGACCAAGCTGCGGGAGGCTGTGGAAGACAGGAGTGCCTGGCGTGCTCTGGTTCATGGGGTCACGAAGAGTCGGTCACGACTAAACGACTAAACAACAACAACAATATCCACCACTGTATAACTTCCATTTGTTGGGTTTTAACTTCCAGAATTTTCCTCCCTCCCCCATTTTTTCCCCCCTTTTGCTCTCTTTCATTGGTGATTGTGTGCATCTGACTTGGCCTCTCCTTGGCCAGGCGAACAGTTCCAGGGCCAGTTAACTGCATTTCCAGATGGTATTAACTGCTGGGACTGGAAGCGTTCACACAGTTTTTCCCCGTAGTGGGGATATCCCTAAGAAAAAGAAAGAAAGAAATTCCTCCCTTTCTCCTGGGAAACTTCCTGCAGTCGGGCACACAGCCAGAGACTTGGGAAGCAGCTGTGTAGACAAGCCTGCAGAGCAGGGATGGCTAACCTATTCTGGTGGCTTGAGGGCCACAATTACCTTGGGTGTGGCCACCCCACATTTTCTCTCTCACACATGCAGGATACATGTGAACACACAGCACCCTTCCCACCCTAGATGATCCCTGCAGATCAACTGAGGGTGGATCCTACTGCCCCCTCCTTGCCTATCAAATCATTGATGACTGGGAAAAGGGATGTGAAATATAGTCGGAGTCGAGTGTGGATTTCATGCTCTTTATTCAGCTCATAGTAGTGAGGAATGAAAGTTTCCCCAAAATATCTGCTTTATATACATTATTTACACAATGGACCGCACGGCATTGGCTAATTCCGGGATTCTCCCGTGGGCCAATCAGGTTGCGGATTCACTTCCACCTGGAGCTGGATTGGGTGGCTCCTGTGGACCAATCATACTGCTGCATTGTTCTAGGACCAATCAGACTGATGCATTCTGAATTCTATTGTTCTAGGACCAATCAGACTGCTGCATTTTGGATCCTATTGTTCTAGGACCAATCAGACTGCTGCCTTTTGGATCCTATTCAACTCAGTACATAACAGGATGCTTTAGGGCATTGAGTGGAGAGGTTTAAATCTCTCTGCACAGAGCCTTGCGTCATGCCTACTTTAAATCCCCTCCTCCCTTTTCTTTTGCTATCACCACCACCAAAACCAGTGAGATCTTGTGGGGCCAAACACATTTGCTTGGTAGTTCAAGTCAGGCCCCTAATCCTACTCTCAAGAGAACGCTTTCATTTTCCTAGCGTGGTTGAGTCACTGCTAGAATCTGAAGGTTGGTAGCAAAGCTTTTCTCATGTAAATTTCCCAATTAAAAATGAAATGTCAGAATATATTGCAAAGGCTGTGGATATTTGGATAGGTATTAGGCTGCAATCCTATATCCATTTATCTGGCAGAAAGCTCCATTAAGCTCCATGGGACACTGAAGACATACTGGTTTAACCGTCATTCCTTTGCCCAGAGAATCATGGGAATTAAAAAGAGTAAAGGCAGTTGTGTTGGTCCATGGAGGATGGGTATAAAAAATCCTCAGGCAGGCAGCATCTTAGGACCAGCCAAACTAGCAAGCAAGCATTTCAGTTCTTATGAGTTCTCCATCAGGCTGTATGTTAAAATACATGTTAAAGTCTGGTCAGCTTCAAAACAAGCTAACATTAAACCACATGTTATGAAGCTATCTTGTTAAACAAGCCAGAGTTTGTTATAAATCCACAACCCCTGGTTGGCACGCAGCAAGCCAAGAGTCAATGACAATTAAAAGAAAAACTGCTGAAATTATCATCCCTACAGTGTGGAAGATTTACTGTGATATGAGAATATGGCAATTCTTTCCTCCTCCTCTAGTCCTGCTAAACCCTGGTTTAATGCGACATGAGAATGCAGCCACCCTCTCTCTGCCTCTTCGTATTTGATTTTTTTTTTTAAAGCAAGCAAATGTTCTGATACTACTTTTTCAACCAGGCTTCAGTAAAGCTGTGACTCGTTGGTAGGTTCAAGCCCACTGGCTGAAGAGCAACAATCTGTAAAATCTTCATTTGTTTTGTGTTGTGTTGGTTTCCCTAAAAGTGACCGGCTGTTAATGTAAGAATGAAAGCTTGTCTTCTGATAAAGGGATTTGTCTCACTCAGACGCATAGTGGTAATGAAGCTCTTTGGGTTCAGGCCAACATTTTGACATGGATGCAAAAGAGAAAAACTACTTTTGCCATTCCAGCAGGTTGCAATTTATTGTGCCAGTGTTCAGAGGCCTACGAATGTCGTGTTGAAAAGCATAGTAGTATTGACCCAGTACAAACCTAGACAGCATCTTAAAAAGCAGAGACATCACCTTGCCAACAAGGTCCGTATAGTTAAAGCTATGGTTTTCCCAGTAGTGATGTATGGAAGTGAGAGCTGGACCATAAAGAAGGCTGATCACCGAAGAATTGATCCTTTGAATTATGGTGCTGGAGGAGACTCTTGAGAGTCCCATGGATTCAATCAAACCTATCCATTCTTAAGGAAATCAGCCCTGAGTGCTCACTGGAAGGACAGATCCTGAAGCTGAGGCTCCAGTACTTTGGCCACCTCATGAGAAGACTCCCTGGAAAAAACCCTGATGTTGGGAAAGATGGAGGGCACAAGGAGAAGGGGACAACAGAGGAAGAGATGGTTGGACAGTGTTCTTGAAGCTACCAGCATGAGTTTGACCAAACTGCGGGAGGCAGTGGAAGACAGGAGTCCATGGGGTTACGAAGAGTCGGACACGACTAAACGACTAAACAATAACAAATTTACCCAGTACGGAAAGTACATAGGGCAGAAGGCAGAGGCTGGAAAAGCTCTTTCTTGCTTCCTCTTTCAAGGCTCAGATTAATTCTTCTGGATCGGACATTGACCCAGATCTTTTGGGACAGTGAAGGGTTCACACACTTCCTTCTTTTGTCTCTGTTTCAGGGAGGAGGTGGAGGTGGTGGTGGTGGGAATGGCCTGGGGAAGAGAGACAGAAGTGACCAGAAGGGGTGGTGCCAACAGCAGTCGGTCAGAAATCCAAACATGCCCATGTGCCTAAGAAAGTTGGTGACTCTGCCCCCCACCCCACGTTGCTTCCCATTTATAATTTGCTTACTGCAACAACAATATCTCTAAACTGAAGGCACCAGCTAACCTCAGTTCTGAGGGCATGTCACTTCAAGGTTCCCAGTTTTACTACCACAGTGACTAATGAGAATGTTGCAAAACTTAGACTGGTGCCAAACTTGCTGTTTTCGCTTGCTGGAAAATAAATAGCACAACACCGAAGGGCAATTCTGCCACCTAACGGACAGTCCAAAAATGGCTTTCAAAATAATGGAGGGGGGAGGAGGCGGGCTATGGGGTGCATGGCTAGATTTCCATTTGGTTTCCTTAGATTAACTCTCTTTAGGCTAATAGGCACGTTCAGTAATGATACAACCACCCTGCGAGAAGACAACCTTTTCTCTTAAGTTTTTATTCAGCTCCTAGCCAAAAGATGTTTCCTCAAAGGTGGCTAGAAAAGTTTGTTTCATCTGCTTTTGAGGACTATTGACTGCTTCACTAGGAGTTAGACTGAAACCACTGGGCCACTGGAATATAGTGGGGGGACTAGATGATTTGTAGTGGAACTGATGATGCTTTTAAGCAGCGATGGGGAACCTCAAATATGCCCCCCCGGCCTCTGCATGCCTCTTAAGAAAGATGTTCTGGGGTAGTTGAGGAGCTGTTGTCCAATTGGCTGGCCAGCAATGCACGGAACAATACATTTACCGTATTTTTCGTTCTATAGGGCGCACCGGCCCATAGGACGCACCTCGTTTTTTTGGGGGGGGGAAATGAATAAAAAAAAATTATTCCCCCCCCCAGCCGCGGCTGCCGCCCCAAGCCTTGCGCACACCTGCCCGAAGCACGGGGCGCCCTCCGGAGGGCTCCGCATGCTTCGGGGTGCAGGCTGCCACCCCAAGCCTCGCGCGCCCGTCGGGACCTCCCGCCGGGCGCGCAAGGCTTGCAGACACTCGCCTGAAGCACGGAGAGCCCTCCGGAGGCCTCCCCGTGCTTCGGGCGACAGGCTGCCGCCCCAAGCCTCGCGCGCCCGTCGGGACCTCCCGCCGGGCGCGCAAGGCTTGCAGCCTGTCGCCCCAAGCACGGAGAGCCCTCCGGGGGGCTCCCCGTGCTTCGGGTGACAGGCTGCCGCCCCAAGCCTCGCGCGCCCGTCGGGACCTCCCGCCGGGCGCGCAAGGCTTGCAGCCTGTCGCCCCAAGCACGGAGAGCCCTCCGGAGGCCTCCCCGTGCTTCGGGCGACAGGCTGCCGCCCTAAGCCTCGCGCGCCCGTCGGGACCTCCCGCCGGGCGCGCAAGGCTTGCAGCCTGTCGCCCCAAGCACGGAGAGCCCTCCGGAGGCCTCCCCGTGCTTCGGGCGACAGGCTGCCGCCCCAAGCCTCGCGCGCCCGTCGGGACCTCCCGCCGGCACGCAAGGCTTGCGGACACTTGCCGGGGCTGCAGGCTGCTGCCCGCAAGCCTTGTGAGCCCGCGGGAACTCCCGCCGGGCTTGCAAGGCTTGCGGATAGCTTCCTAAAGCCTGGAGAGCGAGAGGGGTCGGTGTGCACCGATGCCTCTCGCTCTCCAGGCTTCAGCGAAAGCCTGCATTCGCACCATAGGACGCACACACATTTCCCCTTCATTTTTGGAGGGGAAAAAGTGCGTCCTATGGTGCGAAAAATACGGTATTTAATGAGTAAAATGACTGTAAGAATCCTTTAGTTGCATAGGCAACTTGGCCCTCCAGATGTTTTTGGGACTACAAATCCCATGATCCCTAGCTAACAGGACCAGTGGTCAGGGATGATGGGAGTTGTAGTCCCAAAACATCTGGCGGGCCAAGTTTGCCCATGCCTGCTTTATGTTAACAGGGTATTGGACTTCTGGGTGGGGTGTGAAATTCCTTTTGTTGTTACTCCTACTCCTTGTATTATTTTCTGTGGCCGAGGTGTGTGTGTGTCAGAAAAAAGTTCCCTGCCCCTGCTTTAGAGACTAGCATGCTCTAGGTAAAGGTAAAGGGAGGCCTGACCATTAGGTCCAGTCGTGGCCGACTCTGGGGTTGCGCCGCTCATCTCGCTTGACTGGCCGAGGGAGCTGGCATACAGCTTCCGGGTCATGTGGCCAGCATGACTAAGCCGCTTCTGGCAAACCAGAGCAGCGCACGGAAACGCCGTTTACCTTCCCGCCGGAGCGGTACCTATTTATCTACCTGCACTTTGATGTGCTTTCGAACTGCTAGGTTGGCAGGAGAAGAAGAGGAAGAAGAGTTTGGATTTGATATCCCACTTTATCACTACCCGAAGGAGTCTCAAAGAGACTAACAGTCTCTTTTCCCTTCCTCCCCCACAACAAACACTCTGTGAGGTGAGTGGGGCTGAGAGACTTCAAAGAAGTGTGACTAGCCCAAGGTCACTCAGCAGCTGCATGTGGAGGAGCAGAGATGCGAACCTGGTTCACCAGATCACGAGTCTACTGCTCTTAACCACTACACGACACTGGCTCTCAGGAGCAGGGACCGAGCAATGGGAGCTCACCCCGTCGCGGGGATTCGAACCGTCGACTTTCTGATCAGCAAGTCCTAGGGTCTATGGTTTAACCTACAGCGCCACCCCCATGCACGCTCTAGGGGCACTCATATTTAACTTGTACATTAGTAAATAAACCCTGTAAAAGGGTGCCAACTTGAAAAGAATATTGTGGGGGCCCAAGAAAGCCCTGCCCTGCATAACTGATCACAGGATGCAGTGCACACACATCATTCGAATGGGAATGCTCATCAGCTTTGTGGGGGCCCGGCCCTCTCAAATATTTGGTTCTGGGGGCCAAAGCCCCCACGGCCCCTAGGAGTTGGCTCCTATGCTCTGTAATATTCCAGTGCCACCTTCTCACAATAAAATGGACCTTGTATTTAACACCCCTGAACTTCCTGCTACATTAGGGAAGTGGAGAGCTTGGAAATAAAATTATTGATAATAGTGTGCACTATGTACTGCCCCAAAGTTTAAAAGGTTCATATTTAAATTTTTACAGTGTGTCTCCTCAGAAGCTGGTCTTATTTTATTTAATGGGGCTAACTCCCATGTAAGTGGGACTAGAATCACAGCCTTTGCAGCATTTAAAAAGGCTCTTCTTTCCTGAATCCAGCAATTTATTAAAGACAGATCCAAGAAGGAGTGCAAGAAAATGGACCTTGAAGTTGAATGCCCTTGAAAATTACTACTTCTCAGGCAAGTAGAGAGCTGTGCGATAAAATCATCATCATAATCCTAACAATCACCATCATCATAGCAGCACAATCACTATAAGTTGCCCAGAAGTTAAAAGGTAAAAAGGTAAAGATAAAGGACCCGTGACAGTTAAGTCCAGTTGCAGACGACTTTGGGGTTGCGGAGCTCATCTCACTTTACAGGCCGAGGGAGCCAGCGTTTGTCCGCAGGCAGTCTTTCTGGGTCATGTGGCCAGCGTGACTAAGCAGCTTCTGGCGCAACGGAACACCGAAACCAGAGCAGCGAATGGAAACGCCGTTTACCTTCCCGCCGGAGCGGTACCTATTAATCTACTTGCACTTTTGGGCGTGCTTTTGAACTGCTAGGTTGGCAGGAGCAGGGACCGAGCTCATGTGAGCTCACCCCGTCGTGGGGATCCGAACCGCTGACCTTCTGATTGGCAAGCCCTAGGCTCAGTGGTTTAGACCACAGCGCCACCCGAGTCCCTCCCAAAAGTTTAAAAGGCCCCTTTTAATATTTACCCTGCAATCCTGCTCATGTCGGTTCCATTCAGTTCAATGGAGCTTGCTCCCAGGCAAGTGGGGCTAGGACTGTAGCCTTATTGCATATAATATTACAGTGGTACCTCGGGTTAAGAACTTAATTCATTCCGGAGGTCCGTTCTTAACCTGAAACTGTTCTTAACCTGAAGCACCACTTTAGCTAATGGGGCCTCCTGCTGCCGCCGCGCCACCGAAGCACAATTTCTGTTCTCATCCTGAAGCAAAGTTCTTAACCCGAAGTACTATTTCTGGGTTAGCGGAGTCTGTAACCTGAAGCATATGTAACCCGAGGTACCACTGTACTGCCTTTGAAAAGACTCTTATTTCTTGAATCCGGCAATTTATTAGAACTAGATGCAACAGAAAAAGCAGATGTGCAAATGATTCATGCACCTCCTTTTGTCAGTGATGTTGTTGTGGCCAAAGAAATAAGTCATGCGCCTCCCCAGGGAAGAGAAGATGCAGTAACATGTTGCATATCCCAACTTCCCTTTTCATTGTTGCACCAGAAGCACACAGGGCAAATGAACTGAACATTATGACTAAAAACTGAATGAAGGGGGTTGGGGAATTCAGGGGTGCTTTTTCATATATCAGCTAAATTTAGGGTGGGGGGAAACTGGCTGATCGCCAAAAAAAAAGCTCAACCACTATCTTTGGTCTCTTAAAAAAACAAAAAAAAAACCCCTCTGCCCCAGGCGCTGCCAGACCCTGGGGTTAAACTAACCCCCTTCCAGACCCGGGCACTCACGTGACACATCTGACACACTAATATGTTGCGACACACCGTTTGGAAAGCCCTGCCCTAGACCAAATGTATAATATTAATAAGCAGGATTCAGAGCACTGCGGGAGAGGATGTGTGGCATTTTTATCTTTGGTTGTTACTACCGTATGCCTGCCGCAAATTACTATACTGCAGTGTGGAGTGCTTCCGCCCTTTTCCAGGATACTCCATTTCATATCCGCATCCTGGTGTTTCATTACCCTAGGACTCACGTACCTACGGGACCGCCTCTCCTGGTACGCCCCATGGAGGACCTTAAGGTCCACAAATTACAACACCTTGGAGGTCCCAGGTCGCAAGGTGGTTAGATTGGTCTCAACTAGGGCCAGGGCCTTTTCAGTACTGGCCCCGATTTGGTGGAATGCTCTGTCACAAGAGACTAGGGCCCTGCGGAACTTGACATCTTTCCGCAGGGCCTGCAAGACAGAGCTATTTCACCAGGCCTTTGGTTTGGACTCAGTCTGACCCTTATGTTTCCCTCCCCCTATGGTTTTGATCTATGGGCTACTATTAAAATGAGGCTGCATTTTAAATTATATTTTAATCTGCATTTTAAATGGGTTTTTAATTATTATTTATTTATTATTGTAATTTTACTGGGGTTAGCTGCCCTGAGCCTGGCTCTGGCCGGGGAGGGCGGGGTACAAATTAAAATTTATTATTATTATTATTATTATTATTATTATTATTATTATTATTACCCTACCCCACCCTGTCAGTCAATTAGCAATCCATGCTACTGAAGATGCTTGGGCCCAGAGTGCTTTAAATGTATGTTGTGGGTCACCAGCTGTGTCTTGCACAAGTGGAACCTGTAACCATTCTGAGAGGGTGCTTAGACACATAGCAGTGCCAACTGAATAAACTATTCAAGAGCCCTGCCCTGCATAATCAATCACATGACGTGGCACATGCACACCATTTGAATGGCAATGCCCATCAGCTTTGTGTGTGTGTGTGTGCCCCCCTCAAATATTTTATTGGGGTGCAGGTGGGCGAAGGCACCTCGGCCTTTAGGAGTTGGCTCCTATGCAGACATAAAAGCTATACCAAAAAACGGTAAGAAATGTTATTTTATTATAGCTGCCCGATTTGACAAAGCATCAACGTGGCAGCGTAACCATGGATAAAACCTCCACCCCATATTAATTTCAGGATCGTGACACTCCCCCCCCCCCGGTGAAAGATCCCTTGCATTGCAGGGGATTTGGCTAGATGACCCGCGTGGTCCCTTCCAACTCTTAAAATTATTTGATTCCTTAACTACACGGAGGCCACCAAAAACAAAGCTCAGCCTTCAGTTACAAGGGTTTGCTTTGCTTTGCGGCTCGATTATAATTTGCCTCCTGAAAAAGAAAAGAAAAAACCAAACCCGTAAGGACACAGCTTCCGCTTGGCTTGAATTATGTCCAAATATTTATTTTTCTCGTAGGGGAAAAGGAAAACAAAAACACACATACACATACACTACAACCATGGAGTAAAAGCATTTTGGGAAACTGAAAGAAACACCCACCCTGGATCAAGCTCAAAATGGAATACTTACAACACTCCGATGCAATGAGGTTGAGGGTAAGTTTTTTCATAGGTGGTGGACCTGTAAAAGGGTAATAATTCATAATGAATTGGGGGGGGGGAAGTTTAAAACACTTTTCCAAAAACAAAACAAAACCCAGAATCCTTTTCGTTGGGGCTAATTCCCTTTTATAATAAAAAAAATTACATTTTGTTTGCATACATCCATATACATTTTCCATCCTTAATTCAGGCTAAGCCTAAGAATAAGCAAATACATAAGATTGGATTGGAAAATGCATTAAGATAAATTCAACAGCATAAATAAGTTTTGATGGATTCGATAATGGAATACTGAATGGTTTAGTTTATGTAAACTATGCAGGGATTTATGTTATGCAAAATGAAGCATGGAAAGAGAAGAAGGGAAGTCATTGATATCTTAAGGATGGGTTTTTTTTCCAGAGAGTGGGATGTATACAGAGTTTATGTAAAAGAACATTGTCAAAAGACCAACCCATTGGCAGGTTTTGATTGAGCTTCAGTGTGCAAATAGGATAATTGTATAAAACAAAATTTATAGTACGTCAAATAATATGGAGAAAGTAAAGTTTCGGTGCGTATTTATAAGGAATTTGCAAGGGGAAGATCAGAGGTCTTAACGCATTTAATCACAAATGGATGTACAAAGCAAGCATTAGCTAAAGAATGAATAACCGTTTATTTTTTATTTCTCATTTTGCCTACAATATCTATTGTGCACTTCTGTTACCAAGTTTTCAATCAATAAAGCACTCAAAAGCCAAAAAAGAATATATTTTAAGGATGTTTAAATAGGTATTCTAAATGGTAGAGCAGAAAATTCAATAAATTTTAATATATTAATATTTTTAAAAATTAAAAACCCCTCAAATTGGAATAATGTAGGTCTCCCCACCCGGGAGCTCCAGGCGGCGCGCTGAAGCCGGCAACGAGGCGGCGCCGACCCGCCCGCCTCCTGGGCCGTCCCCGCCCCACGGAGGCGGCGGCGGCGGCAGGTCTCCCTTTGCCGAGCGCCAGGCTAGGCGGAGCCGGAAGCCGGTCGAGGCTGGGCCAGCAGCGGCTGAGGAGAGCGAAGGGAGGCGGCGGCTCCTCTTTCCTCATGGCGCTGAACCTGAGCCGGAACGGGCCGGCGCTGCAGGAGGCCTACGGGCAGGTGGTGGCGTCGGCCAGCCCCACGGACTGGTGAGTCGCCCCTTCCCTTCGCCGGGGACCCTCGCCGGCTTGCACCCCGCCCGGCCCTGGGCTGGCGGCAGGGCTGGCTCGCTCCTTGGCGCCGGGCCTGCGAGGCGGCGTGGGGCTGGCAGGGAGGCTCCGGCGCGCAGGGGGATGGCGGCCCTGTGGGGGGGAGGCGGGAGGATGGGGCGCACGGGAAACGGTGTGTCTGGGGCAGAGAGAGGCAAGTGTGGGGTTCAGGTGGGCTGCCCAGGTTGCGGCTCCCTGGGGCGCTGCACCCACACAAGGGGCCGGGCACCCACACTTTTCGGCGCCAGGGCCCCATGCACGTGGGACTGACTAGGTTTGGGGCTCTGGGGGACCGGGCACCCACACATTCCGGCGCTGCACGGCACCCGACGCCCCCTGGCACCCACGATCGCAGTTCCAAGCTGTGGCACCCCTGGCACCCACGGTGTGGGGCTGGGTGACGTGAGCCTCGGCCTGTGGGTGCTCTGAGTGCCCGGGCACCCAGAAAAGGGGCTGGGCACCCACACATTCTGGTGCCACACGGCACCCGACGCCCCCTGGCACCCACGATCGCGGTTCCAAGCTGTGGCACCCCTGGCACCCACGGTGTGGGGCTGGGTGACGTGAGCCTCGGCCTGTGGGTGCTCTGAGTGCCCGGGCACCCAGAAAAGGGGCTGGGCACCCACACATTCTGGTGCCACACGTCACCTGACGCCCCCTGGCACCCACGATCGCGGTTCCAAGCTGTGGCACCCCTGGCACCCACGGCGTGGGGCCGGGCGACGCGAGCCTCGGGCTGTGGGTGCGGGCGGAGTTGGGTGCAACTCTGCACGCCAGGAAGGGCGTGGTGAGAGAAGGAGAGAGGAAGGTAAGATCGTGCAAGATCCTGGTGGTTGTTTTTTGGGTGTGTGTGCAATTATGCACAGAAGGGAGCTGACATATCTGTTACTTATTTTGTGAAAATTATACACCGCTCAATTGGGGAGGGGGACACACAACAACACCCCCCCAAAGAGAAGATGGAGCAATACTATAGTGTGGCATGGCATTGTGGGTGCTGCAGGGAGGTTGCAGATTAACTGTCAACTTTTCCCGTTTTTTGTGAGGAATCCTATTTGGAATAAGGGAATTTCCCTTAAAAAAAGGGGGGGGGAAACGTTGACAGCTATGGGTTGCAGGGTGTGGGGTGGGGCAAGAGAGACACATGAGCTGGTGCCTTTGGAGTGGGGAGTGGCAGTGGGGAAGGGTTTAGCCTTCACAGGGATTGGTTTGTAGATGGTTGTCCTTCCTAGAATGGGTGAGGAGCTGGCTAGGGTTTGACCTGTGTGAAAACTCCGGAGATGCTAAAGGTAAAGGACCCCTGGACAGTTATGTCTGGTTAAAGGCGACTATGGGGTTGTGACGCTCATCTCACTATCAGGCCGAGGAAGCCACAGAAAGCTTTCCAGGTCATGTGGCTAGCATGACTAAACCGCTTCTGGCGCAACAGAACACCGTGAATGAAACCAGAGTGCATGGAAACACCATTTACCTTCCTTCTGCAGCAGTACCTATTTATCAATTTGCACTGGTGTGCTTTCAAACTGCTAGGTTGGTAGGAGCTGGGACAGAGCAACGGGAACTTACCCCATCGCGGGGATTCGAATTGCCAGCCTTCTGAACGGCAAGCCCAAGAGATGCTGTAGCATGTGGTGATAGTTTAGAAGATGGGGTGGATGTAGCCTAAGGCTATGGGGAGATGCAGATTTGCACAGAAATAGGGGAGAGACAGAGTGAGGAGCATGTGGCTCGCATATCCGGAGGGTGCCTTGCATCTACAAAGTCCATAGCTGTCTGCACCTGTTTCTCCTTAATTATCCCTGCCTTTTTATCAGTCCTTTCCAGTTACGCAGGCAGCACAAGTCCATTTGCCTTACTCTACTCTTTGGAGTATTTAGAGGATTAGGCCTAGAGGGAGATGGCGAGCAAATTCCGAAGCAGTGGTGAGAGTGACAAAGGAGAGCGACATTCAAGTACATTATAGGTGCCCACTGATGCCCCACCCCTCAAAATCTGCAGTTTACCCTATTCTTAGGGTGCATTATGCAATTGCTGATCTTCTAACAAAGTAACTTGCCCCTCGGGTCAGCCTTTATACCTGAGGGCTGGAAAGTGGCCAGTGAAACTCGAGTTAATAACTACAAACTGGGGGACCCTGGAAATTACAGGCCAGTTAGCTTAACATCTGTCCTGGGGAAACTGGCAAAAAGTATTGCTCAAGATAAAATAAGCATATGGAAGAACAAGCTTTACTGAAGCAGAACCAGCATGGCTTTGGTAAGAGCAAGTCCTGTCTCTTCAACTTACTGGAGTTATTTGTGAATGTTACCAAGCATATAGAAAGAGTTGATAGGTTTGAGAATAGGACTTTCCAACAGCTTTCAACAACGTACTTCCCCAAAGGCTACTGAGTAAGCTTAGAAGTTATGGAATAAGAAGAGAGGTCTGTTTGTGGATCAAGAATTGGTTAAGTAGCCAGAACCAGAGAGTAAAAATAAATGGACACTTCTCTGAATGGAGAGATGTAGAAAGTGGGGTGAGCAGTGAGGTGGCCAAGTTTGTTGATGATACTAATTTGTTCAGGGCTGTTAAAGCAAAAAGAGACTGTGGAGATCTTCAAAAGGGTTTCTCCAAGCTGAGCAGTGTCCAAAATCGGCCACTTGTGACCACGTGAAGATGTGACCAAGTTAAAAATACAACTTTCGAGCCATCTGGCCCCCAAATAGCAACTAGACATTCTGTTTTGACAACTGAACCCCTGGTTTAAGGAGGTATTTGAGGCCTAGCTTATGTATCTGAGTTTCTAACACTGAGTTAGTGAACGGAAAAAGAAAATCTTAATTTCACATATATGTTTATGGGATCTCAGCTGGTGATGACTGACCAGGAATAAGACCTTGGGGATATTGTGGAGAGCTCTGTGAAAATGTTGCCCTAATGAAAAAAAGCAAATTCTATGCTAGGGATCACTAGGAAAGGAATTGGAAATAAAACTGCTGATACAGTGCAAATCTATGGTATGACTGCATTTGGAATACAATACAGTACTGTGTTCTGTTCTGATCGCCTCACCTCAGAGTGGATAGTTGGGAAAAGGTTCAGAAAAGGGCAACCCAGATGTTCAAGAGGGTGGAGCAACTCCCCTATGAGGAAAGGTTGCAGCATCTGGGACATTTTAGATCAGAAAAAAGGCTAGCAAGAACTGACATGATGGAAGTCTTCAAAATTAGGCATGGCACTGAGGAAGTGGATAGAGAAAAGTTTTTCTCTACTAGCATTAGAACTCATGGGCATGCAATGAAGCTGAATGTTGGAGGATTCAGGACAGCTTTTTCTTTTAAGTACTTTTTGATGCAGTGCATAGTTAAGCTACAGGAGGCAGTGATGACCTTCAACTTGGATGGCTTTCAAAGATGGTTGGGTAAATTCATGGAGGGTAAGGCTATCTGTGGCTACTGGTCATGAAGGCTAGCAGCATCTGTGGCCAGAGGCACTAATGCCAGTTGCTGGAAACCACAGAGAGGCAGAGCAATCTTGTGCTCAGGTCCTGTTTGCAGGTCTTCTAGCAGGATCTGATTGGCCACTGTGAGAGCAGAATGCCGGACTGGATGGACCATTTGCGTGAAACTAAGCGCTGTGGGTTAAACCACAGAGCCTAGGACTTGCCGATCAGAAGGTCGGTGGTTCGAATCCCTGCAACTGGGTGAGCTCCTGTTGCTCGGTCCTTGCTCCTGCCAACCTAGCAGTTCAAAAGCACATCAAAGTGCAAGTAGATAAATAGGTACCGCTCCAGCGGGAAGGTAAACGGCATTTCCGTGCGCTGCTCTGGTTCGCCAGAAGCGGCTTAGTCATGCTGGCCACATGACTCGGAAGCTGTACACCGGCTCCCTCGGCCAATAAAGCGAGATGAGCACCGCAACCCCAGAGTTGGTCACGACTGGACCTAATGGTCAGGGGTCCCTTTACCTTTACTAAGCGAAGTTATGAAGTAGGTGAAGACTTGGGTTGAGGCTGTGCCACAATGCGATGTGGCTGGACAAAAGGCAATTCTATTTTACTTGCGGTTGCAGAACAGTATGAGGTATGGAAGCAAACCCCTTGAGGCTGTTCCAAGTCAGCAATGCAGAGGATTTCTGCTGTTCAAGATTAGAATTCCATCTTTTTCTAGCCCTGCTCGAGGCTTCTGTCATGTGCAGTTGGGTTTCTAAAGAGACTTGCTCTGTGTTTTAAAATAAATTGCAACGCAGCACAGTTGCAGTTGAATTATGGCTGAGAATTGATAACGTCATGTGCATATAAGCTTACAGTCCGTTGCTGTCTGAGAATTATTTGCAAACAATATAAATCTAAGAGAAAAAAACCCACACACAAACAAAAACATGTGCTCTGCACATTTTTTAATGTTTGTTTGTGGTGGGGAGGGACCTGCTGACAAACCAAGTAACTTCTGAGGTAAATTGTCTGGTGTAATGTGTTCAGTAACACAGGATGCAGGACTGGGAAAGGTCAGATCGCTTGAGCCTCATCAGAAAGTAGCTGTTACTTCTCTTCCATTAGTGTATGAATGCCTTTAAGAGCTGCACAGCAGCAAGAAGTGAAGTGTGGCACTTTACCCTTTGGACTTTTGCCTGCAATGCAGTTATTGAGAGCACATGAATCCTGTCAGAAAATGTGCATGTCGTACATGGGAGCATCTTGTAGCTATAGAGTGGGATGTTTCCCTGATCATGTTGTCATCCATGTGTTGAGGTGCAGGAGTAAGCCTGCAAGTGAAAATTGGCAACAGGTTATACACTGGCCTTTAGATGTCCAAAGCTGCTGTGGCAGGCAGTTCAGAACCTCCCCCACCCCAGTAACTACATGGGATGGGTGGCATAAAAGTTTTGTTGGGAATTACACATGGTGAGGAGATGCAGTAATAATACAGTGGTACCTCAGGTTAAGTACTTAATTCGTTCCGGAGGTCCGTTCTTAACCTGAAACTGTTCTTAACCTGAAGCACCACTTTAGCTAATGGGGCCTCCTGCTGCCGCCGCACGACTTCTGTTCTCATCCTGAAGCAAAGTTCTTAATCCAAGGTACTATTTCTGGGTTAGCAGAGTCTGTAACCTGAAGTGTATGTAACCTGAAGCATATGTAACCCGAGGTACCACTGTACTGGACATGAAATTATTTATCATCTTCATCATGTATTTAATTTGCACTCCATCTTTCTACTAAATGGTGCTCAAGGTAACTCTGTGGCTGTGGCAGTGCTGGAGAAGTGGGTGTTTGTCAGGAGGAGGTGAGAAATTATGAGGCAGAGAGGTGATGGAGTAGTGGAAATGATGCGAGGAGTTGCAGATCCACAGCTGGAATAGGTCTGAAACCAGGGATCAACTTGAGATGGGGTGATAATGAGTATGTGATTGAATGCAGTGCTTTTCCAGAACCTTAAAGACAAAATAAATTTATTTATTTTCATGAGCTTTCATGGAGTGGAATCCTCTTCATCAGATGCATGAAATGTTCTCCTGAGTTAATCAGTTCCCTTTAATCTCATCCTTTGCCTTGTTGTTTTCAGGGCTCTGTTTACCTATGAGGGTAACAGCAATGACCTGAGAGTGGCTGGGACAGGAGGTGAGTGCATTTTGAGAAGTGTACTTTTTACTATATAAGTGGCCTGGGGGTTTTATTTTTGTGTTTGTCTGTGCTCCCGTGTTTATAGAGAAGATTGCATTCATTTCTAGAGGAGTGTCTGCTTGACAAGCTGCTTTCTGTTACTCAAATGCAACTTGCCCTGCAGTTAGTCTTATTTCTCTTGACATCGTTCTAAGAGCATCTCCCTTTTCTGCGTGCACCATGAAAAGACCAGTTTCTTGAGTGTTTTGCCTGTTTTTGCTCATTCAGAAACAAGCAGGATTCTGAGAAGTGTTCAGTAAAATGAAGCGTGGGAGGCAAAGTGAACGACACCTCCTCTCTGTCAAGGGAAAGGAAGCAAGACATTATATCTCGAGCCTGTTTTCAATGCAATGTGGAAGTGAAGCGGTGAGGTTAATAGTTTACATGGCCATTTTGAAAATAAATTAAACCTTTTGTGTGTGCTTCAGTGTCTGAAACAGAAACTCCAGAGGAAGAAAGTTAACTACTAGGCAGAATGCCCGACTTAAGATTAAATGCAGTATGTGAGGAATTCTGTATAAAATGGCAATTTCAAACAACTTAACTCCTTGGCAAGCTCACTCATTTTTCAGCAATGCCTTCAAAGAAACCCTAAAGTAAAAGTGAGTCAGGCTAGGATCTCATCATGATGGGATCTATTGTCAAAACGGTGTAGATGTCAAAAGGCAAAACATTTCTGTTACTGGTGAAATTTTCACTTTTCTTCCCAATACTTATGCCCCGTGGCATGAATTACATACAGTAGTGGAGGTTAAGGAAGCCTATCTGCTTTGCCATGATTTATGAATTGGTAATCGATGGTTTGTGATCAGCTAGCAAATCCAGTTGGTTCAGCCTGGGTTTGCAAGTTGTGGCATACTTACGAGCGTTCAGGCTCCCCCCCCCTATTTATTATTGTAGTTTATTTCATTTATTGTAAATATTATAGTCATGGGAGAGTTAATGCTATATACAACTGGTTAAAGTTAAAAGTTGGCTGCCTTTCAATTGGTTAAAATACAAGTTTAGAAGAGAGCAAGGCTGAAAACCTATCCGTACTTAGTAAGACCCATTGTATTTAGTGGGACTTACTTCTGAGTAGATGGGACGTGGGTGGCGCTGTGGGTTAAACCACAGAGCCTAGGGCTTGCCGATTGAAAGGTTGGTGGTTCGAATCCCCGCAACGGGGTGAGCTCCTGTTGCTCGGTCCCTGCTCCTGCCAACCTAGCAGTTCAAAAGCATGTCAAAGTGCAAGTAGATAAATAGGTACCGCTCCGGCAAGAAGGTAAACGGCGTTTCCGTGCGCTGCTCTGGTTCGCCAGAAGTGGCTTAGTCATGCTGGCCACATGACCCGGAAGCTGTACGCCAGCTCCCTCAGCCAGTAAAGCGAGATGAGCGCCGCAACCCCAGAGTCAGCCACGACTGGACCTAATGGTCAGGGGTCCTTTTACCTTTACCTTCCTTCTGAGTAGACAGGGAAACCAAAAACAAACACATTTCTAAATCACAATTTGCTCAGTGTTTTCAAGCCATGATGTGGATTCTAAACTATGGTTAGGGCTAAGCCATGTTTTGGTTATGTCTGAACCAAGTCAGAGTAATGCTTTCAAGTCAATAACTCTTGATGGTTCCAATAAAAAAAAGTTTAATTTGCCTGAGACCAATCTTTCTTGCGCTTTTAATAGGTGTGTGGGAATTAGAAGGATGGAAGGTGCAATTTCTTCATTAGTGACTGTTTTATTTATCATAAAGCTTCAAGGACAGAAGCAATTTTCCTTCTGTAGCTATGAAAGGCAGAGACCACAGTTCCTGGAAATCTTAATAGGAAGGCAGTAGAAAAGGAGAAGCTCCATGTTGAAGACAGCTCATCTAAAACCTCTTCTCCTTCAGCTGTAGAAAAAGGGAAGCAGCTTTTTTTTGGGGGGGGTAGGATTTGATGGGTGAGAAAGAATTAAAGTTTAGCTGTGGTCTGGGCCTGAGAAGTTAGCTTCTTCAAATTTGACCTGTGTTTTGAGATGACTGGTTGCTACCTAAGGGAATTAAAATATGTGACTGTCAAAAGAAAACAGCTTTAAGAGGAACCCGGTAATATAAAATTTAAAAGTTTCTCAAATAAAATATCTGATGATGAGGTCATAAGGAGTAGCACTTCGTGGAAAAGTCAACTTTGCCTTTGAAATTGTTGCAGCAGCAAAATTGCAGGCACAAATTATGAGTGGATAGCCTTGGATTCTGAAGTGTGGGGTATGTCAAGAGAACATGTTTTTGCTTTGTTCAGTGTAATTGCTGTTCAGGGCACAGAATGTGTGTTTCTGCCATATTTAAAAATGTCTGCCTTCACCCTGTGCTTCCCCAAGGGTTCAACTCCTGAGATCACTTAAACTGGCATTAAGTCCTATTGAATATGATGAGACTTGCTTCTGCCGAGCTCTGCCCAAAGTCCACACACTCCAGGTTCTGAGAAAAAGTGAATGCACAAATAATAGAAACCATCCAAATAGGTAGAAGGTGTGCTTTCTTGCTGTAAACTTTCTGTTAGTGGTGAGAACTGACAGGCTTAATGCTGAACAGGGTGGTGTTGGTAGCAAAAGGGTAAGATCCTGCACCTCCTGAAGCATGTCCTTAACTATGTTCTGGATTGTAGTGTTTTCCCAACCTCCAAAGTATCTATAACTGTTAGATTCTGCTTCTGAACTGAGTTCCCCAAGCATTCTCTGCAAGAATTCTGGGAAAACAGCAGGATCCTAAATGTCTTCATGCTTTCAGCTAATGTGCTTCCTGAATATTTTATGGTGGAGTAATATTTCTAGACGGATGTTCCGTCCTTCCTCGGTGGTTCAATTTACCAACAATGTTCCTTTGGTTAGCTTGGAATTTGTATTTGCTCTTCCGATAGCAGCTTTCATATTGGCTTATTATTCTGGTAGAAATCCATAGGAGACAGTGACTCTGTTATCTTTTGTTTTAATTGTATGCTGAAAAGAGCTAAAGAAACAACATAATTTACGATTCCTAATACCATTGTTCTATCAAATTTATGTGACGGTCTGGCCTGGCAGGGAGTCCATTGTGACCCATAGTGTGGTTTTTTGCTCAGCCATGCCCGCTTGTCAATATGGTGACATCACCTACACCCCCTGTCAATCATCTGTGGTCATTTGCATTGTTTCTGCGTTGCTGCAGCAATGTCCGGTGTTGATTGCCCTTTCTGCTGCAAAAGAATGAGCCTTACATTCTCAGCCGTGTGAGGTAGATTAGGCTGAGAGAGACTGGTTTATTTTTGGTATCTTCCAGTGAGGTTTGTAATTGAACAGGGATTTGGAGCAGAGTTTCCCATGTCCAAATCCCAGCATTTTGTCTGCTACATTACCTCTGCGTGTTGTAGAAGGCCAATTGTGTTAGTAGGTTTATATAAACAAAGGCTAGGCTCCAAATAACCATGGAACTAGTTCTGTGTATCCAGTGGGCTTTAGACTTGGGCTTTCTTGAATAGAAGGTGCTCTAAATGATGCATATCAAGCGTTTTGAAACTGAATGGAGTGTCGAAAGCTTCAGTGAGGGCGGTTTTGTGAGCTGCATGGGGACCAGCTTTTCACAGCAAAGAAAGAAAGAAGCCACACATTTCACTGCACTAATGCAAGTACTGTTATGAACAGTCTTAATGCGTGACATCGTATTTCAGCCCCTACCTTTATAAACACTTTGAGCTAATGGATGTTACCTCTTGTGCAGTGTGGTTTAATCTTTGTCCTGTCCTTGCAAACTGGATTTAGTTGACAAAGTTAATCGGTTGCTTTGACTTCTACCTGTTATTCTTCTCATCAAACAATACTATACAGATGGTGGCCTGGAGGAGATGGTGGAAGAGCTCAATAGTGGGAAAGTGATGTATGCTTTCTGCAGAGTGAAAGATCCGAACTCCGGCTTGCCTAAATATGTGCTCATCAATTGGGTATGTAGAATATGGTTCTGTTTGGCTGTGGAAGTTAGGGGATGTATCCTTCGTTATGAAAAAGATGAAGCTCTTTCACAGTAAAGCGCCAGTGTTGGAAAATCCAACACCTAGATTCCAGCTGTATCACACGTACCAATGCGGCTGTTCAGGTGCGACCCTAATCCAGGGTCTTTCCTCTTTTTCCTCATGCACAGAGATCAGTACCAATCCTAGTTTGTGACAGTTGTTTGCAGATTGTCCAAACAGACCCTCTTTTTTTGTGCCTGCCTGCAAATGAATGTTTGGTCCTCCTTTGCAGGCAAGTGTGCTTGCTTGTGTGAAACATTGTTCTATGGCTTGCCACAAATAGGGAACTGGAAATGGCTAATCTCCGTGTGCAAGGGGAAGAGAGAGCCCCCAGCATTTGCCTCGATGATGAAAAGGCCACCAATCCTGTGCAATCCTGTGCAAAGTTACCTGTGATGTTAGTCCTATTTTAACTTAACTTCCTTAACAAAGATGTATAAAATCAAATGTTTTAATCACAGTCACTATATATATATAGAGAGAGAGAGAGAGAATTTAAAATATAAGCATTCATTTTATATTGCCAAGTGGGGCCTTGCAAAGCTGCTGCAAATTCTCTGCACAAATGTTAAGGAAACTTCAGTGAAAGAGCAAACAGCTGACTAGAAGGAAAACAAGATAGCAGAAAGTGGGGCAAAAGTTGGAGGAAGTATGATCAGCCTTATGGAAACCGCCAGCCACTACCACTAAGACTTCTCTGGAAAAAACACATTAATATGAAATGGGGAGCTGATGTCATAAACTAGGTTTTGCTTTTTTCAGTTTACTTATATTGATAATTGGGGTGTTTAGGTTAACAATTTAGATTGGCAGAAATTATTAACTAAAACTGTTCCATTAACGTTTTAATCTGAGAATTTAGTGATATTTAGAATTCAGGCTTTGCAAACTTTCCACCTTTTTTGCCTCCTAGTTCAGACTGCTGTGCATCCTTTTCACCCCATTCTTCCTGGTCTACAGTCGAGGAGCTGGATCTTGTAATGATAAATGGCTCTCTTAGAATAGTTAACATAAACAGTTTGTAGAGAAGTGCCATTGGAGTCCAGTCCCTTCAGTAATTCTATTTTGGTCAAACTTCAATGTCTATACCAGGACAACGGCTTTATTAGGCCAGCCAAAAGGTCACAAAAGAGTTTTCAAACTTCCTAGTTCACGGTTTCCCAAGCTTCTCAATTCATGGACCCCTTGATCAGTTTATAAAGTTATCATCAATGCCAAACCAAATTCTTATGAGCATAGATGAAATGATGCCAAGAAATATCAATCTATAATCAACATTTATTAACCATAAATCACCATTGCTAAGAGTCATAACTTGAAAAAAATAAAGTACAGCTAAAATAAAAAAGTAAAAGTGCACCTATATACATTTTTTTCAGTAAAGCAGCATGCTCTGAGAAAACTGTTGTATTACAGAATCATTAAGTAGAGGTTCCTCATTGGCAGGAGGGGAGCTCTTTGTACAGGAGCATATTCTTTATTTCTGAGGCTCGCGTTTCTCATTAATTTTTTTGCACTGTATCTTGCAAACTTCCTTTCTACTCCAGGCTCTTTTTGACCCTATGGTCTTTATTCGCAGTCCCATAGACTCCAGGGTGTCAATCTCAACTGCAGTACTTGGGGAAACAAAGTGCTAGATGATAAACCAAGCAGGATGGAGGTGAAAAAAACCATGCCTGCTGTTGAAGTCATGGCATTTGCATCCGGTCATGGACTTGAGATGGAATGCCACAAGAGGCACAAGAGTCATGGAAAGGAGGCTCTGTTAGTTGATATACTGGTTTCGGTTTACACCAAGACCTGCGGAGAAGAAGGAACATAAAATGATTTATCAGCAACTCCCCCCATCCAAAAAAGCTCTCTGGAAATATAAAATCCAGCTGTTACCCAGGTCTGTCTCCATGTGTGTTCAAAGTGTTTCTTTCCTCCTCCCATCTTCAGTTGCCAGTTGGCAACTCTGTTGGAGTAAAGTAAATAACCCTTGATATGTGGTGTGTCCCCCACTCCCCACTTAAGCTCCTCATGTTTTCTTTTCATAGTTTGGTGAAGGCGTTAATGATGTGAGAAAGGGAGCCTGCGCCAACCATGTCAGCTCTGTAGCAAACTTCCTAAAGGTATTTAATCTTCTGTTTTATTTCCATCGTCGTCTTTCCTTTCAGCTGAATGCCCTCCCACATAAATGGCTCTGTGCTCAAGTTGTATCAGGAGTTTGGGGTGTGTGGACCTCTGTGCTCCCCGAGTGGTAGGAGGTTTTGTGGGGTCACCTCCTATGAGTCATGTTTGGGGTGGGGGAAGAGCACTGGAGACTTAACAGTGCTCTGTAATTCCCGATTAGAAATCAAGCAGTAGCGAATAGGCAGCTCCCAGGCAGGCAGTACTAGTCTTGAAACCTAATTGGACCGCAGCTGCAAAACCACATGGAACTTTAATCTGACCTGGCAGCACTGCTCTTGCAACTTGGAATAGCCACTAACCATTCAGAAGCCATTCAGTAAGCAGGGAGCAATATCAAGCCATACCAAAGTGAACATCCTTCCTGCAGGACAGCAGTCCTCCTTATATTTCCCCGTTATCACATCCACGCAGTTTGGGCTCCTGGAACCTTTCTTGTATTCATCTGTTTTTATTTCCCGACCCACATACAAAGCACTTGGGGTAGGGCAGGATTTATCCTTACGGATTTTTCTCCTCGCAGCAGGAGTGGATTAGACTAAGGGTTTTAGTAATTTATATGTCTGAGCCCAGTTGCGCCCCTAACTCCTGTTGTCTTATGCTCTGGTAACCTCTAGGTTAGATTACTGCGGTTTGTTATACATGGGGCTGGCTCCAAAGATTGTTCAGAAACTTCAGCCGGTGCAGAATTTGGTGGCCAGGTGGGGCAAGATGGTTTGAGCATTTGACCCCAATCCTGGCCCGTCTGCACTGGTTTCCAATTAGTTTCCAGACCCAATTTGATGTGCTGGTTTTGACCTATAAAGCCTTAAACAGCTCAGGACCACAATACCTCCAAATACGTATGTGCACAAGATTGACATTTGTAGGAAATAGGTTCAAATGTAGTGAGGTTCTCAGACCATTACATACAGGCAACTCGCAATTTGCACTGGCTGGCTTCGCGGTTTTTCCTGCATCGTGATTTTTGCCAGTTCCTGCTCTTGTGATTCACTTACCCCTGCAGGAGGAAGGGGTTTGCTGAGCTGGTAGAGTTAACAGGGGTTACATGAGTCGAGAGAAGCATTGGCTGGCTTTGTGTTTTTTCAAACATTTTGATTTTTGCACAGCACACGCATAAATTGCCATGTCAAAAATTATGAAACAGTTATCACGATACGGACTTCAAACGGTTTTGGACGATATGGTAATATATCACCCAGCCCTACTTTCATCACCCAGCAGCTCACCTAAAGCACAACTGGGACCTTCTGATTTCTCATCCCCAATCTCTGCACAGTGCAGTCCTAGGGGATATGGGTGGCGGAGACTATGAAATTTGCAGCTGATTTACTGCTTATTGCCAGAAGTCAGGAATGCAAGATGAGATTAAAGTAGCGGAAAAGCTACAAAAACTTGGAGCTTATGGGGAAGGAAATACCACTTCAGAGCATTTCATTCATTTCATTTTATTACGGCCATAGGCCCATACAGGTAAAAACAACACATAAGTGACAGCTTAAGCCGTAGGGGGGGAAAAACAAAAACAAAAAACAGTCGCTAAAACACCACTATAACAATAAAATACTATAAGATGGAAAGGCATACTACGCCTTAATTAGCTTGTAGTGCTCCTTGTCGTCGCTTTTGGGAAAGGACAGCGACCAGGAATCTAGCCACCTTCAGGGTCGTGTGGGTATCCTTGTCCTGCAAGATTTGGGCAAGGTGGAATTTTGGTGGGGTACCCTCTAGTTTCTGAATGATTGGTCCCAGCAAATTTGCCCGTGGCACATTGAACAAGGGGCAAAAGAACATAATGTGCTGGAGCGACTCCGGCGTCACCTTATCACATTCACACACGGCGGGGGCTTGGCCCTTTGAGAATCTATGTCTCAGGACATTTGAGGGGAAAACGTTAAACCTCGCTTTGGTGAAGGCCAGTCTATGGGCAACAGTCGAAAGGGAGGAGAGGTATGATGGGACGCAGTAAGTTAAAGTGATACCAATGTTCTGGGGCGAGCAAACACCTCCCCCCAGCATATAATTTCGCTGTAAGTCGATGTCATCCAGTCTTTGGCGGATCAATCTTTGAGCAGTGATTTGGTCTAGTTTTAGGGAATCTGAGGGAGAGATTCCATAGCTCAGGAGTTTGGCATGAATTCTACTAGTCCAAAGGCTAGAGAATTCATCTCGCCATAAGCATTGGACAAGGTAATGGTTTGGTAATCTATGCCACAGTGATAACCAGTAATTGAAGACTTGCTTCCACAGACAAGTTTCTAAGGATGCGATCTTCAATTCTAGTCGCATGGCTGCGTTGCTTACGCACAGGGGGAGCATTAGGAGCCGACGTAGGAATTGGTTTTGCAGAGTCTCGAGGGGAGCAAGATCTGACATCACGGCCCAGAGCGGGGCAGCATAAGCAAGCACGGCAACCACTTTTGCCTTGAACACCTTTAGGGCCGAGGGAACATGCAAAGCTCCATCTGAAAAGAAGAATCGGAGGAGCGCATATGACAAGGTTTTGGCCTTGTTAAGTAGGTGTTGAATTTGAGCTTTCCACCCCAAATTGTATTGAAAAATAACTCCTAGGTATTGAAATTTTAGGACTTGCTCTATTTTTGCTCCACCAAGCTTCCATTTGTATAATCTCCGGCTTCTGGAGAAAATCAGAATCTTGGACTTAGCATGGTTGATGGTTAATTGATTGAGTTGACAATACGTGGCAAAGATCTTCAGAGCTCTGGTTAGTCCAACACGTGTATAAGATAGAATTACCGCGTCGTCCGCATATAAGAGGAGTGGACAGCGGTAATCCGCTAGTCTAGGCGCGTGTATACTTGGAGATGAGTTAACTAGGGGTGCTCGCATGTCACTGATGAATAGGTTGAATAGGCAGGGAGCCAATATGCATCCTTGGCGCACTCCCTTGTTTATTGGTATCAAATTTGTGAGGTCGCCCGCAGGAGTGAGTCTCACTCTGGCAAGGGTACCTTCGTGGAGCTGGCTTATGAGCCATAAGAGTCTTCTATCAATGCCCTGTTTCGCAAGTTTCTCCCAAAGAATATTTCTAGGAACGCTATCAAAGGCTGCCTTTAGATCTAAGAAGGCGGCACAGAGGTAGCCCCGGGGAGGGGAGGAGTACTTCCGTGCCAGGTGATAAAGAACTATCGCATGATCGATTGTAGAGCGTTTAGTTCTGAACCCTGCTTGTTCGTGACCAATCTGGTTAGTCTCGTCTACCCATCGCAATAATTTAGTCAGCAAAAAGCTGGCATAGATTTTCCCTATGATCGAAAGGAGGCTGATGTTACGGTAGTTTTCCAGCTCCGTTGGAGAACCTTTTTTATGAATTGGTACTATTATGGCCTCCTTCCATATTTTGGGGATGAGACCGGAAGCATTGATTGCATCGAAGGTTTTGGCCAAGATGCCGGCCCACCATTTTGGGTGTAGTTTGATGGCTTCAGCAGGGATCAGGTCGGGCCCAGGGGCCTTGCCCGGTTTCAGCTGAGCTATTAACTTGGCTATTTCGTCAGGATCGGTGGGAGGCCAAATAGGTAGGTGGGTAAACAGGTGCATCAGATGGTCGGAGGGAGCATCTGCCTGTGAGAAGCATCTCTTCAGGAACAGTTCCCATGTCGGTGCAGAGATGACTGCCCTTGGGGAATTCCTCCCCCTTCTGTTAATCAAAGACCAGAATTCCCTGGATCTGTGTGGTTTTGAAGCAGTGATCAAAGCCTGCCAACGATTATGTTGCCATTCACGCTTGGCAATTTTCTGCGTGCATTTGTAAACTTGCTTGGCATGTGCATAGCTAGCTGGCAGAGTAGATGCATTGGAGGTCTTGTATACATTATATATAGCACGGAGGCGCTGTCTTGCTTGTTTGCACTGAGAATTATACCAGGGGGCACCTGGAGGGGGAGGGAGCATGGAAACGACCCTAGTGGAATTGTTTTTATGCAAGCCACCTTGGGGGGAGTCCTTTTGTGTTGAATGTTCTGGCAGAAAAGAGAGAGAGAGAGATTCCAGATTGCCCTTCACTAGAGCAGGATTTAGTCTTGCACTGACTGATGATGCTCTCCTGCCCTCTAGCTCTCCCTTCTCTGCATCTCATTTCAGGGTGCTCATGTGACAATAAATGCTCGGGCCGACGAGGATGTGGAGCCAGATGCCATCACAGAGAAAGTGGCCAAGGCTTCGGGAGCAAACTACAACTTTCATAAAGAAGGGAGCAAGTTCCAGGAGGCAGGTCCTCAGACTCCAGTGGTGAGTTGCTCTGAGCTCTTGGTAGCCTTGGTTGTGGCATACAGGAGGAGGGACATTGTGGTGAATGTTTGGGCTGCTGAGAACATTTTGTTGGCACTTGAGCTAAAATAAATACCCTACACCAAAGGCTAATAGTTTGTCTGGCATGTGTTGCTTCACAGAAGCAACTTGTCTTGGAGCTTTAACTTAGGAGCTCGTGTTGTGAAGAGACAAGGGATTAGATTTCGTCTGTTTAAAAAATAATAATTGGGGAATCTGGGGCTTCACAATGCTTCTGGAAGGCCCACCTCTTCCGTTCCAAGCTCCAAGGAAGGTGTTCCAGGGAAGAGTTCTTTGCAAGGATGGAGTCTTCAAAAACAATGCTTTAATTTTTTTAAAAAAAATTGGTTTCAGTAACCATGCAAAAACGACAAACTGAAAGTGAAGAATAGCCATTCCACCATAAAGCCAGTACAGTGGTGCCTCGCAAGACGAAAATAATCCGTTCCGCAAGTCTCTTCGTCTAGTGGTTTTTTCGTCTTGCGAAGCAACCCTATTAGCGGATTAGCGGCTATTAAAGGCTTAGCGGCTTAGAAAAAGGGGGGGGGGAGCGAAAAAAATCGCAAGACTCGCAAGATGTTTTCGTCTTGCGAAGCAAGCCCATAGGGAAATTCGTCTTGCGAAGCAGCTCAAAAACGGAAAACCCTTTCGTCTAGCGGGTTTTTCGTCTTGCGAGGCATTCGTCTTGTGGGGCACCACTGTACATAAAGAAATCCCTAAGGTAGCATTTGTTGCAGGAGGTTTAAATGAGGCAACTGATTTATTAACACAAGTGACAAAAAAAGAACCATATAGTATCAAATCGTGCCTTTTTAAAGCGAGACCCCTCAGCTATTTCCCAGCCTCTTGATAACCAATTACTCAATGTAAAGCCAGCTCCTGTTTTCCACTTAGCTGCTGCATGGTTGGAAATCTCAACTGATAAAAAAAAGCCACCAGGATTCATGCTTTCAAAAGGTATCTGTGCTAGAGGAGGGAAAGCAGTCCTCGCCCTGCTGGATCGAGAGGGCAGAGTGGTTTGAAAGATTGGATTTAGTTTGGTGTGTATGAATCGTGTGTGTGTATGTTTGTGAGGCTAGGTTGAATGAGGGGTCTGGATGGGGTATACATGAACAACTTGAAGGAATACCTCCTCCCACATCAACCTACCTAGGTGTTAAGATCAACGGGAAGGCCCTGTTGTTAGTGCCATTGCCCTCTGTGGTTTGAGGGGCAGTGGTACACAGGAGGACTTTTTGTGTAGAATGCCTTTGCCTCTGATGCGTGCCCTCCGCCATTGTTTGGGTTTTCGCCATTGGTCAGGGTGCACTTCTTTACCCAGGCCTTTTGGTGAATGTGTCCCCTCCTCCTGTGATGCTGCTGCTGTTTTGTCATTGGTCGGTTTTGTGTTTTCACAGGTGGGTTTGCATTTCATTTAAAAACATTTCTTTTTAACCAGGCCTTTGGTTGATTTGATTGACATCCTAGGCCCTTTTAAGATGTGGTTTTTTGCGGGGTGGGGTGGGGGTATTGGGTTGTTTTTTATTATTATGTATTTTGTAGTTTTATATTCTGTGAACCATCCTGAGACTTGTGGGTATAAGGCATAGCTGTCAACTTTTCCCTTTTCTTGCGAGGAATCCTATTCTGAATAAGGGAATTTCCCTTAAAAAAAGGGAAACGTTGACGGCTATGGATAAGGCGGTATAGAAATTCAGTTGTTAATAATAATAATAATAATAATAATAATAATAATAATAATTCTTCAAACTGAATTTGTTTTAACTGTGACATTTTTGCAACCCACTCTTTGGTCAGAGCAGGCAATACATACAAGTAATAAAAAATATAATAAATGTGTGTGAGGGGGGTTGTTTTAAGTAAAGTATCACCTTAATTTAAGAACACCCTCTATGCTCTCTCATTTTCTTAAGAATTTTTTAAGAATCTTAAAAAGAGAAATTGTGCAAGATAGAATGTGTGTTTGTAGGATGGTGCTAGTCTCACTTCCTACCCACATGCAACCGCTGACAACCACAAAGGAGACGCTGCCTTCAGTGGGGGGTGGGGACTCGCCATTCCTGGTTTTAAGGGAAACAGGTAGTTTTCAGAGCTCCTGAGAAATACAGACTGACATGACAAACTCTACAAGAATACGTTGGGATCTGATGGGTAGCATAACCTTATTTACTGTATAGAATTGGTTGTGAAAATCACCTGTCAGAGATTATGTTTTCATAAAAATCCAAGGCTGTTACTTCAGACAGGTGGAATAAGGGCTCCTGTCCTCTTCTGAAGGTGCAGGTGAATGTGCTATTGAGAATAGGTGTAGAAAGATGCAGAAGAACACAGGATGCCTCTGGACCAGTATCTTCAGTTCAGATACTCCTGTTATCTCAAAGCTACCACTTGTGCAACCTACCCGTTTGCTGCAGCACAATCTGACTTTTCTCACTGAATTATCAAACTGAATACAGTTGTACCTCGGGTTAAGTACTTAATTCATTCCAGAGGTCCATTCTTAACCTGAAACTGTTCTTAACCTGAAGCACCACTTTAGCTAATGGGGCCTCCTGCTGCTGCCGTGCCGCCAGAGCCCAATTTCTGTTCTCATCCTGAAGCAAAGTTCTTAACCCGAGGTAATATTTCTGGGTTAGTGGAGTCTGTAATCTGAAGCGTATTTAACCTGAAGTGTATGTAACCCGAGGTACCACTGTAAATAATAGTGCAAATAGTTAATATTGCAGTAACACATTAGTTCATTATTGGTATATTTTTGTTACAAAACTGTAAGAAGTGGACTTAGAAAAGACACAAAAGAGGGCACATGGGAAGCCCCTGGAATTCAGTGTAACAAATTAAATACTTAACCCGAGGTACCACTGCATTGGACGCGGGTGGCGCTGTGGGTAAAAGCCTCAGCGCCTAGGGCTTGCCGATCGAAAGGTCGGCGGTTCGAATCCCCGCGGCAGGGTGCGCTCCCGCTGCTCGGTCCCAGCGCCTGCCAACCTAGCAGTTCGAAAGCACCCCGGGTGCAAGTAGATAAATAGGGACCGCTTACTAGCGGGAAGGTAAAAGGCGTTCCGTGTGCGGCTCTGGCTCGCCAGAGCAGCGATGTTACGCTGGCCACATGACCCGGAAGTGTCTGCGGACAGCGCTGGCTCCCGGCCTATAGAGTGAGATGAGCGCACAACCCCAGAGTCTGTCAAGACTGGCCCGTACGGGCAGGGGTACCTTTACCTTTACTTACCACTGCATTAGTATTCTTAAACTGGAAATCTGCCTCTCTCTCCCACTGACATGCTTCTAGTTAGCTGCTGGCAAGTCTTAATTGATTAGTCATAAAATCCTCTCTGCGGGAAACAGTGTGCCACCTAAAGATCTTTCCTTCCACCTTTTTTTGGGGGGGGGAGGCAGGCGTAAGTGCCCCATAATTCTTGCATTCCGGTCCTTTGTTGGAAAAATTCATGAGGAAGCTTTAAAATGTCAAATGCAATATATTCCTGAAAGGTCCTTGCATTTCGTTGACCAGGATTACCCTATGTATCAACATCACTCACTAGATGTTGGGAGCATTTAGCTATGCAAAAATTAAGACATCAGGTTTAGGAAGTGCTTGGTCAATAGTAAATTGCCTTTTCTTCTCTGTTCGGTTTCTATTTGTAATATTTTTTGGAAGATTTTAGGTTTTAAAATTAATTGCCTGTTTTAATCAACTTCTCACATGCTCTCAGATTAATTTATTCAATAGCTGGACGAGTTGTTTTTGAGATTGTGTTTATAGGAGTTAAATTTGGCTTTCCAACAAACTGTTTTGGAAGATGAAAGTGATTATAGGCGGAATAATGTAGAAATTAAGTAGAAATTTGCAAAAAGGAAATGGACGTTTACAAATTTCAGTACCTGCATCCTAGAGAGAGAGGGAGTTTATCCTTTTGCTTTGTGACTTCTGAATGGATCTGGATAATTCTGCTGATCCTGTTTGGAGTTCACAACTGCCACTGCCCCACATGTGTGCAGCTGATATGACTGATTGCATTTTTAAAAACCTTATTTGTACTGGAAGATTTGCAGAAAGCAAAGAAACTTTCTTGATCATTGATCAGTGAGGCATTCCCCGCTGCAGATATTTCCTTCCTCCTTTTCTTGCTCTTTTGAAGTTCTGTTGTCTCTTCCCCTTGAAAAATCTTATCTCTGATCTTTTCCTCTTTAGCAGCCACATTTTCACATCCTAGTAAGCCACTAATCATCGTTTACTGTGTATGAGCATTGTGCTAATGCATACTCTTGAATTGTACATGTTTGCAATCTCTAACCAGTCAGATGGGTGGCATATAAATAATATTATTATTGCTACTATTACTATTACTTTTCCTATGTAGATGGGTAGACTGGCTAGTAAAATTACTTGGCCCTGTAATGCTTGGACTTTCCTGCGTAGCTGAGCTCACAGATGTGAGTTAAAATGTGGCTTAATGCATTCTTATTACCTCCTTCCCCAAGACCGTTGCAGCCAGGGAATAGTCTCAGTTTGAATGTCCTCTGTAATGGTTTGAGTAGAATATACGAGGTATTTTGTTAACACTTCCCAAATTCAGTATAATGTGGCTCTAAGAAGTGTAGACTTAGCAGCTTCCATGCATTTTATTTAACAACTAATAGCAACTAAGGATGTTTTTTAAACTCTGTAATCCTCTTACACAACAGGGTTCGGTCTACCAGAAAACAAATGCCATGTCCGAGATCAAAAGAGTCAGCAAAGATAGCTTCTGGGCCAAAGCAGAGGTATGTACTTAATTCGAACAACTTCCGTGTGCCTGTTTTTGCTGGGGTGGTCTTGCAGTTCCCTCATGTTTTCATTGCATGCTTTATCTCATTCCTTGCAAAGCAAAAGCAATTAGTTTCAAACCAGTGGAGCAGAGTCTGTGTTTGTAACTAATCTGTATCAGAGAGGCTGTAAAGCGTTTTGGTTACATTTTCATTTATATTGGTGCTTCCTGCCCAAAGTATTTCCTGGCATCCGCCGAAAGGGTGTTGTGCCAGCAGTCCCTTTGCACTGGCTTTCTGTTCACTTTCAGGCACAATTCAAGTAGCTGGGTATGACCCGTGGAGCCCTGAATGACTTAACTCCATTAAAATCTCTGAGATCCACTCAAGTCACCCCTCTTAATGACAACAGCTCTTTGTCTGGTTCAGATCGAAAAGGTGAGAACAGCAGTCAGCTGTTCACTACTGACAGAACTCCCTTCTCAGTGCAAATTCTCCAAAGTCCAAGCCCTGGACAATTTTCGGAACACCAATTTTCAGAGCAGTCTAGTCTACTGAGCCCAGTAGACGGACTAGTTTTGGGAGCTAAGTTTTAACTTGGGCATGGAGAGAGAAATCAAAATGTTGTGCAGATAAATTGTTTGAGTGGTGGGTGAGCATTGTTCTGTTTATATGTCCTGAACCTTCAGGATGTGATGGGCTATTTAAAAAATATAAATTATTTGTCCTACTGTGAAAGAGGCACGTTGAAGCACCATCCAGGGGAGGGCCCTGGAAATAAAGAAATTACCATTCATGGTGAAGTTCTGTATTGGGAGTCATTTTGGACTCACAGCTGTCCATGGAGGCGCAGGTTAACTCTGTGTCCAGGGCAGCTGTCTACCAGCTCCACCTGGTACGCAGGCTAAGACCCTACCTGCCCGCGAACTGTCTCGCCAGAGTGGTGCATGCTCTAGTTATCTCACGCTTGGACTACTGCAACGCGCTCTACGTGGGGCTACCTTTGAAGGTGACCCGGAAACTGCAATTAATCCAGAATGCGGCAGCTAGACTGGTGACTGGGAGTGGCCGCCGGGACCACATAACACCGGTTCTGAGAGATCTGCATTGGCTCCCAGTACGTTTCCGAGCACGATTCAAAGTGTTGGTGCTGACCTTTAAAGCCCTAAACGGCCTCGGTCCTGTATACCTGAAGGAGCGTCTCCACCCCCATCGTTCAGCCCGGACACTGAGATCCAGCGCCGTGGGCCTTCTGGCGGTTCCCTCATTGCGAGAAGTGAGGCTACAGGGAACAGACAGAGGGCCTTCTCGGTAGTGGCGCCCGCCCTGTGGAATGCCCTCCCATCAGATGTCAAAGAGATAAATAATTACCTGACATTCAGAAGACATCTTAAGGCAGCCCTGTTCAGGGAAGTTTTTAATATGTAACGCTGTACTGTTTTTAACACTGATTGGGAGCCGCCCAGAGTGGCTGGGGAAACTCAGCCAGATGGGCGGGGTATAAATAATAAATTATTATATTATTATTATTATTATTATTGCGCTGACCCCATAGAGCTGCGCATGAGTTATTTGTAAAGTGTGTTAGAATAAGAAGTAGAAGGTGATAAGTCGACTTGTCGGCATTAAAAATGGAAAAGAACTAAGCTGCAACCATTGAATACAACATAATTTTGAACCTCTAACTCGGCCACCATAGGCAAATTAGATGTTTTGCTCAGGCAAGTGGCCAGGCTGCCAGAAGAGGTATGGAAAAGCCTTGCATTTTCTTCGGCAATCCACTGCATTTCTGTGCTGGGTAGTGAAGAAGGAAGGATTCCTCATTTTCATCTACAGGCTAACAGTGGAGACAGAAATCACCCCATCCTTTCTCCAGCAAGACAGAGTGGGTGAAGCTCTCTCCTCCAAATCAAGCATCAAAACCAAGAAGGCTGCCATCAGCCTGCTCTGTTACTACGCTAGGCACCCAGCAGGCGAACCTCTTACACATCATAAATAGAAACCTACTGGGCTTGTGCCAAAGAGAACAGTCTGTTCCTTTACCACTAGCCCACTACTGCTAGTTAGTGTAGGCCAGGCTTTCCCAAACTTGGGTCTTGCGTCAGTTTTTGGACTACAACTCCCATCAACCCTAGCTAGCAGGACCAGTGGTCAGGAATGATGGGAATTGTAGTCCAACACCCACCCACCCCACCCCCATGGAGACCCCAGTTTGGGAAACCCTGGTGTAGACAATACTGAGCTGGATGGACCAATGGTCTGACTTGGTATAAGGCAAATTTCCATGTTCCTGTACTGGACAAGCAGGATGCGACTTCACCTCATGCGCAGCTGCCATAGAAACAGGGCAGGCTAGTGGAGGAGGGATAGGTAAAGGGTAAAGGGACCCCTGACCATTAAGTCCAGTCGTGGCCGACTTTGGGGTTGCGGTGCTCATCTCGCTTTATTGGCCGAGGGAGCCGGTGTACAGCTTCCGGGTCATGTGGCCAGCATGACTAAGCCGCTTTTGGCTAACCAGAGTAGCGCACAGAAACGCCGTTTACCTTCCCGCCGGAGTGGTACCTATTTATCTACTTGCACTTTGATGTGCTTTCGAACTGCTAGGTTGGCAGGAGCAGGGACCGAGCAACAGGAGCTCACCCCGTCGTGGGGCTTCGAACCACCGACCTTCTGATCAGCAAGTCCTAGGCTCTGTGGTTTAACCCACAGCGCCACCCGCGTCCCTTTTCTTTGTTCCCATGCTGGATGCACAAAAAGGTGAAGCCCACTCCCACATAAACAGCACAGAAACTCAGTGGGCCGGTGGCAGAGGCCCAGATCCCTTCCTCCATTCCTCTTCCATTGTGCTTCTACATTAGACATGACAGAGGCAAAGCTAGTAATTTTGAGGGGCTGGGTGAATGTTTTAACATAGAGTGTGAGTAGACTAAGATTCACGTCTGGTGGAAGGGGAGGAAGTAACCTGTTCTTCAAAGGTGGCTGCTTTTAATTCGGACTTGTTGCTCTCACCCTTTCAGAAAGATGAGGAGAACCGCCGACTAGAAGAGAAGAGGAAAGCAGAGGAGGAGCGTCAGCGTCTGGAGAAAGAGCGCCGAGAGCGGGAATTGCAGGAAGCAACTTTGCGCGAGCGAAGATATAAGGAGCGAGCCAGTGAGATAGATGCTCAGAAGTGAGTGTTTAATTTTAAGAAAAGCCACATTAATTGCTACCTCAGTTGAGCAAAGATATATTGGCACTCTAATTTCTGCGAAGAGAAAATTGCTGGGGAGAAGTACCACTTACGCCTCTGTGAATCCAGCCTGAGAATTTACGGCTTCAGTTTAATGATTTTTGTCTTGCAAGATTGGAGTCGAACTCTATTTGGGATATACGTGGCTTATCTTCTCTGGGGTGCTGACCTTGCTCATTCATATCATTGCTCCTTTTCCCTCAACCCACCCAAAACCACACAGGAAGCCCCAAATAATGAGGCAAGCAATGCAGTTTGTGAACCCAAGCAAACACATTGAGTTTTTTCATTTACTTGCCTAAGCGTGTTTCCTGTGAGTTATGTTGTTACAGATCCGGAGGAAGTCGTCAATGCAATGGCCTATGCCAGTCTTTCTGATGCACTGCTTTCCTGTGACCGTAAAAGTCCTCCCAGTGTTGTCCTGGGAGCTCAGAGCAGTGCTTTAGCATCTCAACAATGATGAGACTAGTTGGGCTGAGAGTGTGGCCTTCCAAGGGCCACACAGTAAATTTCATAGTTGGGGAGGTGATTTGAACCTTCACAACACTCTGCAGAAATATTTCTTTTCTCTTTGGAATAGGAGTGAGTGTTAAATATTTAAAAGATATACAGTATAGCCCTGGTTTTGTTTTGTTTTTAAATCAAATTATCTCCAGTACCGATAAATTAAGATACAGTGGTACCTCGGGTTACAGACGCTTCAGGTTACAGACGCCCCTAACCCAGAAATAGTACCTTGGGTTAAGAACTTTGGTTCAGGATGAGAACAGAAATTGCGTGGCGGCAGCGGGGGGGCCCATTAGCTAAAGTGGTACCTCAGGTTAAGAACGGACCTCCAGAACAAATTAAGTTCTTAGCGCGAGGTACCATTATACAGTGGTACCTCAGTTTTCGAGTGTCTTGGAAGCTTTTCGGTTTTCGAACGCCAAAAACCCAAAAGTAAATGCTTCTGTTTTTGAACGCGCCTCAGAAGTTGATTAATTTTTTTAAAAAAATTCTCCACTGAAATTGCAGGCCGCCCTTTGTGCCTCGGTTTTCAGACGTTTTGGAAACCGAATAGTCTTCCGGAACAGATTACGTTTGAAAACCGAGGTACCACTGCACTTTAAAGAGGAGGCAGAATAGCATCTGCTATAACAGTAAGCAGCAAAAAAGAGAGAATCTTACACTCTTCAGAAACTGGAACACTTGCAGCACTTTCAAAAGAGTAGCCCCCTTGAGGACACCCTGTGACAATCCCAGATGAAATAATGTCCCCCTCTCCTGAAGTGCCTTGCCGACACCAGAAGTAATTGTCTCTTGAGAGCAGGGCTTATGTCAGATGGTATGTTGTTCCTGGCTTATGTCTCAGTGATGTGGCAGCAAAGAGATTTGGGTGGGGGATATGATGTTAAAAGTCCTGTGGTGTTCCTGTCACCAGACTTCAGTGAGTCCAGGGGAAATACCCCTGAAGTGCGCAGCCTAAATTATCCTGGCTCTGTAGAGCAGATCTTTAGGGGGACTTTCTTGTAGTTCTTTTCAAAAGTATTTCTGCTCCGAAGGTTGAGGAAACTGTTCTTCAGCGTAATGCGCTAAAAATTGAATTTGAGCTTGCTGATGGTTTTTCTGTTTCACTCTTTTAAGCTTAGTTTTGAGAAAGCAAAAAGTGTAAAATAAAAACAACATAGACCACTAAATACATGTGCACTACATAAAAATAGCAGAATACATAAAAACTGAAGTATCTGGAAAAGGCAGAGTATAACTTGGTATAATAGTCCATATAACCATAAAAATGTATTTTTGGGTTATAATCATAGGTTAGCATTGGAGTTAAGTGCAGAATGGGATATGGGATTATTACTGTGTGTGTTAACTTCAGCTAAATGTGCACAGCTGCAAGTGTAGGGTAATGTTTTATGGATGACATGGATCTATTAGGAAAGAAAGAAGGAAAAAATTGCCATGACATTTGCAGTGTGTTGGATTTTATTCATAAACCATTTTAAATACTAGTTTTCAGGATAGCATTCTCTTTTTACTGATATATATATATATATATATATATATATATATATATATATATCTCTTGTGTGTATATATGTGGTTTGTCTTCTTGGAATTTGTATATTATGAAAATAAAAAGTCTGAAGCATCTTGGTTAAAAAAAGCAGCACTAGCAATTAAAAGCCTTCTTAAAGATCCAGTTCTGGGTGGGAGGCTGGTTTTCCTTGGGAAGGAATTCTATAACCATGGTACTCTCTAACTGAAAAGTCTTTTGTGCCCACTCACTTCATTTCTGAATCAGAGTTGGAAGGGACCCCAAGGGTAATCTAGTCCAATACTCTGCTAATGCGGGAAATCTGGAATGTAGGAAGTGAGTCATATTTTTGGCCTGTCTAGTCCAGGATTGTCTTTCTACCCCAGCAGCACCAGGAGGTGCTAACAGATTAAACCTGGGTCTTTCTACATGCAAAGCATATTATATATATACATTGCCTTTATTATATTCCTCCTTTTTTCCAAGGAGCTCACAGTAGTGTTCTTTCTGCACTCCTCCATTTTACACTCACGGCAACTTATGAGGGGTAGGTTAGGCTCCAGGGCCACCCAGTGAATTTCATGGCTGAGTTAGAATTGAGTTGAATCCTCATCTCCCAAGTCCTAGTCTGACGCTCTAAAAATCACACTCTCTACAGTCTTCGCTGCGCTCAGCTGCAGTCTGTCCTCATCTACTGTTACGGCACCTGTTATGGCTGGTCATCCAGCCTCTGTTTTAGAGTCCTCTGTTGAAGGAGAATCTACCACCTTCAGACAACGCACACCATCAGGAAGTTTCTCCTGATGTTCCTTTGTAATCCCCTTGTAAGAGGGGAGCAATGAGTTGTGCACCAGTGTATACATATGCAGAGATGAGGTAGTCCTCCAGTTATCTTGGCCCCAGATCATTTAAGTCTTTAAAGCTTGACACTAGCTTCTGAAATGGGGCCTGGGGACAAAATTGGTTATGTTGGGTAATAGGAATGGGTGCAAACTCTTGGGTTTCTATCCCAGTTGAACGCCAGGTTGAGTCTGAATACAGAGGAGCACTTTTATGTTGAATATTTGAACCGTATTGACATAACTTCGTTTAACTGTGGAGGTTTTTGTTTTTGTTTTAATTTGCAGGAAATTCCAGCAACAGCAGGAAACGGAGTCAGTCAATAAAGAAAAACAACAGTGGGTAAGGTCTGAAATTGTCACTTTTCCTGTTGTTCCAAGTGTTCTTTTAAAAAGATTTATGAATACAGAGGGAGCTGTGCTGCCTGCAAAGATCACACAGAACAGCACCAAGTCCTGTCTTGATACTTGCAGGCAAGCACTGGCCTCTAACTGTGAATCTCTAAATGCTTCTTATGCTGTTCATCATTCTTAAAGGTCCATTTCATTTTTAAGTGTGGTACGGAGAGCTGGATTCGGTGGTGTCTGTTGGTCATCATTTTCTTAGGCAGGCTGCATGACTGGGCAAAGCAGTTCAGAGCAAAGGCTGATCTTCATGTTCATCATATACCTAAGTCTCATTTCTCTTGAGTTGGTTCCATCTTCCAGAGTGCAGACGTATAGACTGAGAACTGCCTCTGCTTGACCTTACCATGGGTGTAAGGGAGTCATCTTATATTACAGAAGGAGCAGGAAGAAGACCTCAGCAAGATGCAGAAGGGTTTCCGAAGGAGGAGTGAGTCTGTGGAGAAAGCTCAGGTACATAGGAGAAAGATCCTTGACAGTCCTACTTCGTTCTTACACAGGCTTTGTAACTCCTTAGCATTCAGAGTGATCTGCATCTCCAAATTTGTTCTTTTTACATTGCTTCTCAATACTGGGTCAAAGCAGCAATACCAACTGCTTTGTTGAAAGGACTATAATCTATCTGTCCCAGTACACTCACTGTTTTCTACACTGCATGCTTCTGTCAAAATAAATAAATAAAATGCTTTATATATGGATCAGAAAGAACCTGCGTACCTTTGCGAAACCTCTTATTGGTTTGGAAGGCCTGATCATTCATAGAGAATCTTCCATTCTTTCTTATTTCTTGGTCTTCAGCACATCTTGAGGCAATGAGTTCCACAATCTGCCTATACTCAGGTGGTGGTGGTGGTGGGATTTCTATGGAGGTGATAGCTTCCAGTGTATTTTCCTGACCACTTATGATTGTATATGCTTTGTATACAACCAATCACTACTTTTTCTTGATTCACTTCTGTGGCCTCAGCTCAGTTTTGCAATTGCTCTCCTGGAGAAGCAGGGTACTAGTAGTCTTTGAGTGCTCAAATCATGACACACACGTGCAATTTCCACCATACACTTCTTGGCTTTTGTGCCTTCCAAAAAAACTTGCATTTGAATTTTCGGCTGGTGTTGCAGAGAGCTGTTGGCCAGACCTTCACCAAGATTATGAAACCTTGGTTCTGTTCTTAAAAGTGACGACAACTATTGAGCACAACTATTTCTCACCTCATGCATTACTTGTAGATAAACTTACCAAAGTTACCAGCTTCCAGAATTCTTGCCAGCCTGCTTTTACCCACAAGAGGGTCTGGCTAGCAGAGCTCTCAGTCCCTTCTCTGCAAGCCCACCTTGAACATTTGCAAGGTTAGTTTCCGCACTGAGTGTGCAGGAGGAAGAGAGCGCTTTGCTTTCTTCACGTCCAGTAAGAAATGTACCACCTCATCTTACAACTCACTGGTGGCCAGGCAAGTAGTGAAATACAAAACTGTATATAACTGCTGGAATGGCTGCATAATATTTTATAAACCATAACCTCAAGTTTGGGGATATTCCACAAGAAGTTATAATGCAGTAGCTATGCACACACACACACACACACACACACACATGTGCTTTTGCACATACGTGCTTTTGGATGCTCGTTCGCATGAAGATCCAGAATCTATTATTAAAGCCGTCCTCCAGTCAAATGGCTCTTGCAAACTTGTCAGCTGAACTCCCCTTAAGCATTACTGCCTGCTCTGCTGTTCCGTTAGAATGACATAGGCTGGGTCTTCTCCACTGGTGGCGGTCTTGGATGATATCTCTTAGCTGGATCCTCTCTTGGTCTCTTGGATCTCTTCTTCACCTTTTTGAAACTCTGACTTGGACTCTCTTAAGACTTGCCCAGTTGCATGTGGGGCTCCTGATAACTTCCTGTTTCCTCTTTCCCTTTCAGAGGAGCATGGACTGTTTCTTGAGAAATCTCTTTTTAATGCAAGATGGCTGGTTTTCTCATGGGCACCTGTACTCCCTTTGAGCTTCTTGAACTGCACAAGTTATGCCTTCTTGCTAACACTCAGCAAATTTGTGAGGGTCCTTCTCTTTTTTTTTTGACAAGGTTGCTTCTGAATCTTCCTCATAGTGGAACTAATTCAAAATCCAGCTTGCTGCATTAAACAACTCCAGGTCAATCCTCAATAATGAACATAGTCAAAGGATATACACATGGTGGTTGTGTTTTGCACAAGAATCTCGCATTTCTGAGCAGCCTTACTATCTGACCTTGAAATAATGAAATATCTTTGCAGGGCCAGGATAAGTGTGTACCACTGTAAAAACAAAGCTAGAACTGTGATGCATAGAAGTTTGCTTTTCATCAGGGTAACCAATTTAACCTGATAAAAATGTCCAGGGAATTTTAGCAAATCAACCTGTGGAAGTGTTTCCTCATTTTTTCCTGTGACATGCAGAGTCTTCTAGCCCTAAAAGAAACCATGAAGACTTTTCTAACGCATTCCTGTATCCCTGGATTTTGCCAGTGAATTGGTTAGTGATGATGAATGAGCGGTAATATATTGGCAGCCAACAACAGCAGTTCCCTTTGCATGTTGAAGTCAGGTGGAAGCATTGATGCTATTTCTAAATCCGCCCCCGCCCCCATTGCAATGTTTCCTTGGGATTCAGTAAATCTTTCTCTCTGCGCAGGAAGCAGCATCAATAATAGGACAAAGATCAGTGAATCCTCGTGACATCTTCAAACAAAAGGAGAGGTCCATGTCCACGGATGGTGCAGTCGTCAGTTCCCAGCCAGGTATCTGACAGAGCAATTCTATACTGGTATTATACTTTGGACTGGAGATTCATTGCAGATATACCAGCGGAATGGCCTTTGTAGCTGAAACATGCTTAGTCCCTTCAGCACATTGTGCAATACTTGTCTCCCCCACTCTCACAGACAGTGAGCAGGAGCCCCTACATGAGTCAACAAGCCCCTTTTGCTCTCCCCTCTCACTGTTGCCTCTCAGGACCAGTTCAGTCCCCTGCTGCTTTGCATAGAAAGTCTTCCTCCTTCCTTTGTGGAATGCTCTATCCTGCCGCCATCCTACCTGCTAGAGTGGGGCTGAGCACTGGGTGATTGGGTCTGCAGTCCCAAGGCAAGGTACATGTTGAGGTGAAGACGTGGGTGGCGCTGTGATCTAAACCACTGAGCCTCTTGGGCTTGCCAGTCAGAAGATTGGTGGTTTGAATCCCTGCCACGGAGTGAGCTCTTGTTGCTCTGTCCAAGCTCCTGCCAACCTAGCAGTTTGAAAGCACACCAGTGCAAGTAGATAAATAGGTACCACTGTGGCGGGAAGGTAAACGGTGTTTCCGTGCACTGTGGTTTCTGTCACTGTGTCCCATTGCACCATCACTGGGTGATGTGGATGTGGCAGTCCCTTCTGCTGGGGCAGCTGCCTTTTTCTCATCCTTCCATTGAAGTCGATGGGAGAGACTTTCTAGGCACTAGGGAACTGGGCTGATGCAAAGTCACAACATTTAGGAAGGGGTGACACTGTATTGAAGGGGTATACAATTTGACATATGTGTCCTTCACCCCTGTAACATCCAAGCCTTACCTACGACCGTCCCATTTCAGCTGTTCTCTTTGCAAGTGGAGTGTTTTCCCGGTAGACTGTTATACTAGCATGGTATAACAGGGGTTTACTTCAAATCCTTTCTCCAAATCCTGTAGTTCCTCAGTATAGGATTGCACCCTTAAACAGAATCAGAAGAACGTGGAGGCGGTTATTTTCCAGGACAGATGCTTTCCAATATGCCATGCTACATACAATTATACTCTGATCATTCTGTATAAAAGCTAAGGAAATTTAACTATGGTTTGGCACAGATGTTATTGGGCTGCAGCTCCCATCATTTCCCATTGGGCATGCTGGCTGGGGCTGATAGGAGGTGGTGTGCAACAAAATTCAGAGCATTGTATGTTCCTTATCCCTGAATGGTTAAACAAGTATTTAAAGACAATGGGGTTTTTTTTAGACACAGTGTCTGAACTGGCAAGCCATAATTATGGGACCAGAATGCAGATAGTAATGAAAAGAGCAGCATTCTAAACCATTCTATTTTCCGCCTGTCTGTTCATTATAAAAATGTGCCTTATGTCTATCTCTGTAATAGCTGACCGAGACAACTAACAGCTATAAAATGATAACATCACAATAAAAAAGTAGTACTGCATATACTAAAATGGTTATCATGAAGGCAATAATGAACTAAATCACATGGGTTGTCTAAGGGCTGCTTAGTGAATGGCCGCGGAAAGATGTGTCTATCTCACCATTTTGTGTGTTGTATTGATGTGCCCCCTTTCCCAGGCAAGTTGCGGAGCCCCTTTCTCCAGCAGAACAGTCAAGCAGAGGCTCCCGTATCCCCTGTCCACCCTGCCGTGCAAGATGTTCACCCTCCTCCTGTTGTCCGTTCGTCTGTACACGATACACCTCCAGTCTCTCCCGTTCCTGAACTTGGTAAAGCTAATATAAGAGAGCTTATGGGTTCAGTTCCTTGATTATGGCAGGTTTTTAATAGCTGAAGTTGTTCAGGTAGTCACCTATGATCTGTTTGTCCCAAGCATAGTGAAGGAGGAATGTATAACAAACACAACTTGAAATCTAGTTTCGTGGGGAGGTGTATACTTAAAACGCTTTTTGCTTCCATTCCATTAAAACAAAATATTTCCCCCCTAAATATTCCTTGGGCTACCTAGCTACATTTTAAAAAACTAAGTGGGTTTCCAAATCGTGTGTGTGTGTGTGTGTGTGTGTGTGTCTGCTGCTTGTATAAAATGTCCCTATACCACTATATGTAGATTTTTATATTTTGCTCTAGGAAAGACAGTAGCTTTTGTAACGGGCAAGCTTAAAAAAAGAGCTGATTATTTTTCAGTTGATTCAGGGAATTCCCGACATTTGTAAGAGTTTTAGTGGGTGGCTAAAGAAGAGAGAATGGGAAAGCAAGTAAAAAGTTACTAACCTGCCCAGGAAGGGAGGGATATAACTGCTTAGGCTGTTCTATTAAATCATCTGAGAAAGCTCATATGCTCAAAGACTATGAGGGAGGCACTGCAAGTTAAAACGGAAACCTGGTGGTTCCCATTGAATCATTGAACTCATAATTGAGGCTGAACATTGTCTACAATTGTCTTACATTTCGCTATAAACATCTGTAAGCTTAAGAATTAGATTCACCATATAGTATCAGATTTTTTTTTTTTAAAGTTGAAGGATACTCTCATCATAAAAGAATTTTTTTTTTTTTTGCAAAGGGTAATTCTTCATAAAGTACTAAATGAAGAGTTGCTATACAGTACATTTTGAAAAAGACAGTTCCTTGGTGGCAGGCTTGCAATTTAAATACTTAGTCAAATATAGGACAGGTGACAGTCAAAGGTCACAGCATGACTTTAGTTGATAGGAAGAAGTGAGGTGTGGCAGAGGTGAATCCATATACCTATAGGGTGATCAGAACTGCAAAGAGATCCAGCAAAAATCCTTTTAAAAAAACCATGTCTGGACTGCTGCTCTAAGCATGGGAAGACTTTTACATTCATATCTAATATCTAATAACGTTAGGGTGCCATCATCAAGCCATTCATTAATGGATCCTAATCATTCCATTTGAGTAGCAAACTTTCTCCTGCATTCCTCTTGCCTGCTGCCTTTGAGATTGTGTGCAGTATTTGTGGCTTCTCTGATTGAAGACCCGTTCAGAAAAGATGAAACTGATAGCAAACCTAATGGCTGAAACAGAAGAGTGTGTTGTTCTTCCAGGTGATTCTGTCAGGCAGAACAACTACAGATCAGGCGCTCCGACCTACGAACCGGAAGAGAAACACGAAGCTGTGTACGAAGAACCCCCTAGTGAACGAGTTATCTATGATGAACCCCCTGAGGTTAGTCTCCATGCACATGAGATCATTTCCTGCCTTATTTATGCCGATCTGCCTCTTACATTCTGCTTGCAAGTGCTGTTGATTATGTACCCAGAGTGGTGCTACTCATGCGCAAGGGGAAGGGATCGGTAGGTGTGTTGTTGTGCTCAGTTCATGTTACTGTACATGCGCATAACAAAAAACCGAGAGAGGGAAGGGAAGATTGTGGAAGACGGCATGGGTAATTTGCTGGAACTGCCAGCATTGTCAGTGGTCAGGGATGATGAGAGTGGAAGTCTATAGCAGCCAGAAGGCACCCCATTGGTTACCCTCAAGATAGTGCTTCAGCTCATATGCTTGGAAGAACAGACTGAATTCTTTTATTTAGTATGTCAGTGATGGTGTCTCTAAAGACCCACCCATCACACATTCATCAGTCCTGGGATGAGTTATTGGGATACCTTTACACCACTTGCCTTTTGTATCCTATACTCAATTTTTCTGTTTCTGTTTTGAGTAGACCATATTTTGCCTGTATCTTGATGGAAGGGTGTCATTGCTGCTTAGGTTTTTAAAATTTGTTTTCCTTTAAAACATCAATAAATTTAAATGTGATACACTTAGTATGCCATAGCCTTTAGTCAACCTCCTCCGAGATAATGATGGTTGACCCTCATAGTTTGAGGAAGCTCTAATAAACTCAATAATAGGGAAAAATAGCCACTAATCTGTTTTGCTCCAGCATAACATTGTTGTGCAAGGGAGCGTAGAAGCAGACTGCGGATTTTGTATTTGTGCAATAGTTTGCTCAATCTGTTGCATGACAGGTTTCTTCTAGTGCAGCTGTTGCTCTTGATTACCTGTCTGCTAGCACAAGAGCCCTTGCAGTAGCAGAGGGAGAATGTTTGCTCCAGACCCATATAAATGAATAAAGCTTGTATTCACATTACATCTGAACCCAGGGTTGTGGTTTGTTTCGCCCTAACAAGCCAGGATCTCTGGCCACCCTTAAACCACCCTAACACCTTGGGTTCAGAGGTTTAAGTGTGACTTCCTGGTTCATTTCTCCACTCACACAAAGGGAGAGATGCAGCAGGAGCTGTCTGGAGTTCAGGCTAGTGCACTGCCCATGCCTAAGAAACCATGATAAGCCGAAACCCATCATTTACTGTGGCACATGAATGTAGCCACTGCTGTTCTATCTGCTTCTTTCACCCTTCCATCTTCTTGCTCTGAATTCACGCCCCCCCCCCCAGCAAGCATCTTTAACATGTATAAACTGGCTTATATTTGACGCATGGGTTTGTTTGTTGGAGTTTAGCTGGAAGGTTTTTTTTAATACTAATGACCCTTGGTAGCTGTCAGTACCATTTGAAATATCCTGCTTCATTCCGTTAACTCTTCCTTTGCAGGAACAGCCCGAAGATACTAAATATGACTATGTTGATAACTACCAACAAAATCTTAACTTGGAGGGAAAAGGCTTATGTGCTCGAGCTCTCTATGATTATCAAGCTGGTATGTTCTGTGTTGTTTGTTTTCTTCCATTAACCAAAATGCTTGCCTCTGGGCATAGTCTGTTCCCACTCAGGTTAGCTAGAAGTTACAGGATGTATTTTTCTCACATTGTTCCCCATATAGAGTAGATTAGGTCCTGTCCCAATTTAGTAGTTAAAGGATGGACAGGACAATAGATGGCTGGTGCGATGGCTGGGGAAGAAGGAACCAAAAATGGTGAAGCATAACTATCCTTTATTCTGGCTATCAGAAGCCCTACTTGAAACACACTCTTTCCTATAGTTGTTAGCATCTGTTGTCTAATCTCCCTTTTTTTAAAAGAAAAACGTTGGGGAGATTCTTAGGAATTCTGATATGTGCATTTATTCTACAACAGGAAGATCCTGCACAGTGGCAGCCACAGAGATGGTAACTGGGGGCAATAGGTTTTAGTCACAGCACAAAGCATGTGTTGTAGGAAAGGGTCAAAGAGCACTTCTCTATGAACACTTGCTGTCTCTACTTGATTCATGGCTGGTATTTGCAGCTGATCTCAAAGTGCATGGCAGCGTATGGGTGGGGGGGGGGGAATACAACCTCATTCATATGTTGGGATGAAACCTTTTTCAAAAGAGGGTTCCATAAGTAAAACCAGCCCTGAGAGGTAGCACAGACACCGGTGCACTGAAGTAATGTTTCATGCTATCCCCCGGGAGTCATGACCGCTGTGCAGTATGACATCTAGAAATCTTTGATGGTTGTCAACGGCAGTCCCTTACGCAACGTATTTGTCAGATGGCTGTTGCGGTTGCTTGAGAGTAACCAGGCAGGACTCCAACCTGTGTTTTACAGGCTTTATTTTGGTGCAAACTATTTACAGTGAAGAGCCCCAAAGCTCATGTCGGGCTCAATCACTAGCAGAATCCGGGAGTGGTCTTTTTTTGGACCTCCCCCAACATAAGAGTTTCGTTACCCCCAACCTTCTCCTTCCCTCTTTGCGCAGGATGGGCGATGGCAAGGGCGTGTTTCCCTCCTGTCTGGCTTGCCCAGGAGTGGTGTTAAGGCTCCCACCAGCATCCTCTGGTCCTTGCACCTTTTCCCCACTGGAGGTGGGGCTTTCCTCCTCCCTGGAAGAGGAACTGCTTCGCAAGATTTTTGGAGGATCCCTGTAACACAACTGCCCTTCTGTTTCTCGCCTCTGAGCCGATGGCAGTTCCCTGACAGTATTACAGTAAACTGAACCAGTTTAGCTTCAGCATCATAAATTTTCTAACTGCAGGGATACTTCACAAATGAAGCCTCAGCCCGCACCTGCTTTGGTATCAAAGGTTCTAGCAGAACCTGGTACCAAGACATCAGCCACCTTTCTAAAGGATGATGGACATTCCTAGTTCAGGATGTAGATAGGCCAAAGGAACATACCTCTGTGGTAGAGCTCTGCAGGCGGAAGTTCCCAGGTTAAGTCTCTGGCATCTCCAGTTAAAAATTGGATCCGGTTGCAGGTGATATGAAAGATCTTCACAGGAGACCCTGGAGAATTGCTGGTCATTGACGCAGTCACTACTAGGCTTAGATGGACAAGTCGTCTGTCATGGTATATAAGGCCTTTTCCTGTTTGGGTGGGTTAAGTTCCATTCTATGTCATCTCCCTCCCCCCACTAGAATCCCCGCAAAGACAGATACGCATTAATGTTGCCAAGCAAAGTGACATACCCAGGATCTCTTAGCAGTTAAAGCAGGGGTCAGCAACCTTTTTCAGCCGTGGGCTGGTCCACTGTCCCTCAGACCATGTGGTAGGCAGGACTATATTTTGAAAAAATATATGAATGAATTCCTATGCCCCACAAATAACCCAGAGATGCATTTTAAATAAAAGGACACATTCTACTCATGTAAAAACACGCTGATTCCAGGACTGTCCACAGGCTGGATTGAGAAGGCGATTGGGCCGCATCTGGCCCCCGGGCCTTATGTTGCCTACCCTGAGTTAAGGCATAACTAAACCATGTCAGAGTGGTCCTGAGTATGCACTCTTGCTGGGCTATATGCTCTCCTTAAACAAGTAGTTGTATTTTTTCCTGAAATCTTGTCTGTTCCCACTTTTCAGCTGATGACACGGAGATCTCTTTTGACCCTGAGAACATTATCACGAGCATTGAGATGATCGATGAGGGCTGGTGGCGTGGTTATGGTCCCGATGGTCACTTTGGGATGTTCCCTGCCAACTATGTAGAACTCATTGAATAATTGGCCTTTGCTGGAGGAAGAATGCAAGCAATACCTGAAAGAACAATTCCTATCAAATCCAATTCTTCAAGGTGGAATTGTGTGGCTTTTTAAGAGTGAAGTGCTCATTGCTCTGTGCCCTTGTTGCTGGAGCAGTATCTGTCCCTGCCCAGTGAAGCAGACCTCTTCCTTTCCCTCCTTTTAATTTTCCTTAATGGGTACTTTTCAAGTGAAGGTAGGGAATCAGTCTTGACATTGCATAACGCTTTCCTTCACTTTTTTTAATGGAAAAATTGCCCTTTAGCACACCCTCTTCAAACACACAGAGAGACGCTCTGAACACCAGTGTGGAGTATTTAGAAGATAGTGCTTAGCAGAAATAGATTCCTAACCTTCCCTTCTCCCCAATGCAAACTGATTTTTTCATTCCGTGTGTTGCAACCTTCTAAGATAGCATAAGGAGGTGTCTTAAGAAACATCTACTGCGTTTATTTAATAGCCTGTGTAACTTGTCTGTGTGATTTGGGCCTGCAGTCCACAGTTATTCCAGAGCACTGCTTTGGAGAAAATGGATTGCGAGTTGCAGGCTTCTCCGCTCCCTTTTCTTTGAGATGCCAATCCACTAGGAGCTGCTTCAGGGCAAGCCCTGTTGAAATGAATGGTTTTGTGCGATCACTCCCCAGTGTTCTTGTGCAACTTGCCTTCCATTCCAGTGGAGTCATTCCTGAATGGGAGATTGTGCCCTCAAACTACTCTAACCTTTGTGCAAGGACCAAGTTGCCTGGCTTTTAGGTTGTCAAGTTTATGTGGAAAATTCCCCCCTTGCTTTTAAAGTAAAAGCTTGCCATGTTTCTTGAGACATGGCTTCAGAGACAAAACACCATTAAAGCAGGTAATAGACAAATGCCCTGCAAGCAATGCTAGCTTTCAGCTGTGGTGCACATTGCTTTAAATACAATGCTCTGTCTGTACATGTTTGTGTGGTTTGGTTCAGATGTGAGGGACTTGATTTCTGCATTATCTTTTCTGGGGTTTTTTTTAAAAAGCCTTATGTTGCATATACATATTTGGATTAATTCCTCCCCTCCCCTTGAATATTCAAATAAAACAGAACCTAAAAGAAACCTCAGACACAACTTAGCCCTCAGGAGTGTCCCAGATTTGTGCTGTGTAATTGCGTGACACTGTGCATCACTCTGACTGACACCAGCTAATAGTACTAAACTAGTAAGGGTGTTTGTGACTCATGCCTGGTTCAGGTGCTGAATTTTAAGTGGCTTTCATCCAGCTCCCACTGAGCATCACCTCTTTATGACGTACTAGCTACAGGTGTATGTTGTTGTTTTTTTAAAAAAACAATTAGCCATTTTTTACATTCCTATTATTTGTCTTGCTCAAGGCAGCCTGGATAGGATTCTCAAGGAACTTCAAACATGCATCCTGTGCAGGTATCTGAGGTAGAGAATGAGTATTATAAAGGTTAATCTGTTTGCTTAGGGTGTAAAAGAAATGGCCTTGCAAGGTTCAAGTCCTGTCTCCCCTGCTTTTATGCATGATGTGGTGGTGATTATGGAACTAAGAGATTCTAAGGCAGTTCTCTGCTGATCTCCCAACTAAGTTGTAATCAGTGGCATTTTAGAAAGTGACAGGCTTTTGGTTTTTTTTAAAAAAAAGATAGGGATCAGTTTCCAGAAAGTGGCTGTTTAATTTCCACATGCTTCTTCACTCTGGATCTGCAGAAGCTAAAGCTAAACTATCCATTCCATTTTAATCCAGCATTTCTCCAGGTAATCAAAATGGTGTTTTCCAGATGCTGTTGGACTGCAACTCCCATCAGCCCCTGCCAGCATGGCCAATGGCCAGAGTTGATGGGAGTTGTGGTCTAGCAGCTCCTCGAGGGCACCATATTGGCTCGAGATGTAGTGGAAATCTTTTCAGAAGCGCTCCCCATGGTAACTCTCCATTACAAATGAATATGGGGCCTCTTTTGCCCTGACAGCTTTGGAGAATATTTTGAATGGACCATACTTTAATCCCCCCCCCTTAATTCCATCTTTCCCATTCAGGAACAATTAAGACATGTTCCCTTTGGGATGTTTGCAGCAGGCGAGCCATGGCTTCACAGGGAATTCTTTAGAGTTGATTCTTATTAGAATTGCTAATCATCATGCTGGAGGATCATTGCTATTTCGGTTGCTGCTGTTCACTGCATCTCTTGTTCATATCCTCCTTTTTGCCAGCCTTCTGCCGTGCATGAAGATTTGGGAGTGGGGAAAAGCTTGTGACTTGTATCAGGATGATCTGAATAATAATAATAATAAAATGAAGTGATTTAAATTACTCCAGTGAATGGTGTGTGTTTGTTTCATGTGTGGTTTGCTCCCTGCCCTTTCCAAGGTCAAAGAAGGACTTTGGTCTTGAGTTATCCATGTCCTCAACTGAGTATCTAATAATAATACCTTTATTGTCAATGTACAAACTGTGTACAATGAAATTAACCGAGCCTCCCTCCCCCCCCACAAACACTCAGTCTCATTGCACTCTGTGTGCTTGTTGCACAACACACCAACCCCGAAAGTCAGTTGCACTATATTATTAAAGAGGTGCTGGCCAGGGTGTGAATCGTCCCTGAGAATTTTTCTCGCTCTCCTAAGGCATCGATCCCTTGCAATGTGATCTAGCTGGCTCAGGGGACAGCCTGTGATATCATGTGCTGTGTTCACCACCCTCTGTAAAGACTTCTCTCCATGGCTGTCAAGCCAACGTACCACACTGTGATACAATATGAGAGGACACTTTCTGTTGTGGACTGGTAGAAGGAGGTCATCAATTGCTGTTTAACATTGTTCTTTTGCAAGACCCTGAGGAAATGGAGTCTCTGTTGGGCCTTCCTAACCACCTGAGTTATATTGTTTTTCCAAGTGAGGTCTTCACTAAGGTAAACTCCCAGGAATTTAAAGGAAAAGACTCTCTCCACACACACCCCCCCAATATACAACAGGGCTAGTTCCCCTCTCTTCCTCCAAAAGTCCAACACCATCTCCAACACCATCACCAACACCAACTCTGTATCATAAGTGGCGCTGTGGGTTAAACCACAGAGCCTAGGACTTGCTGTTCAGAAGGTCGGCAGTTCGAATCCCCGCGACGGGGTGAGCTCCTGTTGCTCGGTCCCTGCTCCTGCCAACCTAGCAGTTCAAAAGCACGTCAAAGTGCAAGTAGATAAATAGGTACCGCTCTGGTGGGAAGGTAAGCGGCGTTTCCATGCGCTGCTCTGGTTCGCCAGAAGCGGCTTGGTCATGCTGGCCACATGACCCGGAAGCTGTACGCCGGCTCCCTCGGCCAATAAAGCGAGATGAGCGCCGCAACCCCAGAGTCATCTGTGACTGGACCTAATGGTCAGGGGTCCCCTTACCTTTACCTTTTATTCTCTAGGCACCATGTAAATACTTTTTGAACCTGCCCCTGTACGCTGATTCATCTCCACCTGTAATTAGACCCATTATGGTAGTATCATGTTAATACTGTAATGCATTGGGGTGCAGTGTGTCCGCCATTAATTATCTTTGGCTTTCTGGAGTCTAGTCTTGGTTTCTATCAATTAGAGGAATCGTCCCACTGTAATTGCTTTCATCCCGCTTAAGTACTTCTCTGAACAGGCTCTTCACATTGTTCTGCTACAAGATCAAGCCACCGTATAACAAACAGTGGGGTTACTTTGTGTAAGGACAGGCAAATCAAACCATTGATTCTCCCCATTTTTACATACCCTAAACATAGCATTGTGTGTAAGCATTCTCCTTGTAATAGAATTCCCAAAGGAACTCATCTTGTGAATGGGTCTGCCATGCATTGGATTCCTAACCCACCGGTGCAAATGGTACTTGTCACAAAGTAACTTTGCTTGCATTTAGATCTTTTTCTCCCCCCTCCCCAATAAACAAATGAAATTAAGTTCGCTTATTGTAAGGTGGTCTGGAATAAATATGCAAATTGGATATATTTTCAATACTAACAGCCATGTTGGCTGGAAAAATCACTTCACTAGGCAATAGTTCAAAGCATCCTTCCGCAACCTGCTGTCTTTCAGATATTTGGACTACAGCTTCCATCACTGCTGACCATTAGCTATGGCATGATGGGGCTCACAGAAGTTGCAGTCCAGAACATTTGGAGAGTACAGTGGTACCTTGGGTTAAGAACTTAATTTGTTCCGGAGGTCCGTTCTTAACCTGAAACAGTTCTTAACCTGAGGTACCACTTTAGCTAATGGGGCCTCCCACTGCTGCTGCACAATTTCTGTTCTCATCCTGAAGTAAAGTTCTTAATCCGAGGTACTACTTCTGGATTAGCAGAGTCTGTAACCTGAAGCGTCTGTAACCCGAGGTACCACTGTCCCAAGTTGCCTAAAGCAAATCCTCTGTGAGTGTTGTCTGCTTATGTGTTCCTCTTATTCTTTGCCCCCAAAGACTGCCTAGACTTCCCTCAACCTCATAAGAGAGATCTGGGGAAGCTGTTTGCCTTCTGGCATGTTGATCATACACGAGACCTCTTGCTGATAGCCAGAATGCAATATTTTTTCCTTCAGAGAGTGGACCAGTTGGTTACAAAGAAAAAAGGTTGTGCATGGGGATGGTAGCAGCTGTGATGCAGGATCGAGTTAACCGGGTCAGGCAGTCACAGTGGGAACAGTGGCAGAGACACGAGATGGATAATCGGATTGCAGTCTGGACCTCAAATTCATTTCCACTCTACCCCATTCCTTTAGCTTGTCTCCCCTGGGACCCTCTGCCACCAGCTGAGGGATCATTTGTCTTAAAATATAGCTGGCTTGGCATGTGCATCTCCACACAAGCTTTTCCCCCTTGCTTCTGAAGCACATTTAATGCTATTTGGAAAGATTTAGTAATGTTTCCCCGAGGGGGAGCAGTAATCTCTTACTTGTTCCAGGTCCCCTAGAGTGGAGGCAGCTCAGGGGCAAATAGGCATTACACTGCATGGACCAATCCTGACAGCTGCCCATTGTTTTCCTTACACTCTAGTATCTAGCCTGCATTTACAGTGGACGTCTTCTGATGGGCTTATTTTGAGGGCTGTTGAGCGATGAAGGACTTGACTACAGTGCAATTCTAACCATGTCTCTTCAGTAGTAACTCCTGCTGTGAGTACATTGGGGCTCACTACCAGAATAGGATTGCAAACTTAATTTAGTCCATCATTGCATACTGTAGGAGTAAAAATCATTTATGAACCTGAAAAGCATACTTTCTTTTTAGGTGCCTCTCTTTTATTTATTTTTGCATTTCCGTTTGTTTATTTATTTATCCCACCTTTCCTTCAAAAATTCAAGGTGATTTACATGGTCCCCATCTCGTTTTGTCCTCACGCAACCCTGAAAAGTGGTGACTAGTCCATGGTCACGTGGTGAGTTCTGTGGATGAGTGGAGCTTTGACCCTGAATCTCCCTAGTCCTCCTCCTACATTAACAACCATGTTATACTTCTACTGACTCGGCAAGCCCATTGCACCCAGCATTCATCTGTATAAAAGGTAAAGGACCCCTGGATGGTTAAGTCCAGTCAAAGACGACTATGGAGTTGCAGCACTCATCTTGCTTTCAGGCCAAGGGAGCCGGCATTTGTCCACAGACAACTTTCCAGATCATGTGGCCAGATCATGACTAAACCACTTCTGGCACAACGGAATACCGTGACGGAAGCCAGAGCGCACGGAAACACTGTTAACCTCACCACAGTGGTACCTATTTATCTACTTGCACTGGTGTGCTTACAAAAGCTGGGACAGAGCAACGGAAGCTCACTCCTTCGTGGGGTTTTGAACCGCGGGTGGTGCTGTGGTCTAAACTACTGAGCCTCTTGGGCTTGCTAGTCAAAAGGTCATCTGTATGAGTGTCTGTTGAACCCACCTTGTAGGTATCTTAAATGGCATAAGAAGAACCTACTGGATCACCTGGCCAAGCATCCTACTCTCACAGAGGTCATCCATATGCCTATGGGAAATCTTCAAGGCAGGACCTGAGCACAGCAGCCCTCTTCCCTGCTTGTGATATCCAGAAACGGGCATGCTGCAGAGGTGGAACATAGCCACTGTGCCTAGCTTTCTGGTAACTTAATGGCACACTTTAATCATCATCATCATCGTTGTTGTTGTTTTGTTTATGTATTTATTCATACCCCGCCCATCTGGCTGGGTTTCCCCCAGCCACTGGGCGGCTCCCAACAGAATATGAAAAACATGATAGAACATCAAACATTAAAAATTTCCCTAAACAGGGATGCCTTCAGATGTCTTCTAAAAGTCAAATGGTTTATTTCCTTGACATCTGATGGGAGGGCGTTCCACAGGGCAGGTGCCACTTCTGAGAAGGCCCTCTGCCTGGTTCCTTGTAACCTCATTTTTCTCAGTGAGGGAACTGCCAGAAGGCCCTTGGCAGTGGACCTCAGTGTCCGGGCTGAACGATGGGGGTGGATACTGGAATCTTCTGCTTTAAGATTATTGTTTTCGTCTGCTCCTGACTTGTAGCCATCCTGAAATTTGCATTGAGGATGGATTTATAAACAACATAATAAATCACTTGCGACAACCTGTTCCTTTGTAGCTGGAGCTCTTGCAGAACGAACCTGGAAACCTTCTCTTGCAAAATACGTGCTCTGGGCTATGCTGTCTCTCCCCATCCCACTCCCAGTTTAAAGATGCATTGGTCAATGAGTGACACGTCCCCTCGGGAGGCTTCTGCCCTCCCGCTCAGCTGGGGCCAGGGCCTAATGAGCCTTTGCAGAAGGCGGGCCGTGAAATCATGTATGTTGCGAGGCTTCCTGACACCGGCTCTGCAGCAATCCTCTTAAAGGGATGAAATGGCATAATCCGGCGGGGGCGGAGAGGGAGGGCGGTGCTCCTCAATTGTGGGGGCTCAAACATCTGGGATGAAATTGTAGTTGTGAGTCACACAGTCCGGGCTATTTTTATTAGTGGGGGCAGAAGGGGGCACCTTTTTGCATTAAGTCTTTCTCAGCTGTCCGTCGAGAGAAGCCTCAGTCTCCGTCAGGCCCTCTGCAAGAAGATGGTATGTCTCAAAGCTGCTACCATTGCTTCATTAATTGCGTTACTTACCTTTTGGGCTGGTTTGAGTGGAAATCCAGAATGCCATCTACATCAGATACACCAGTTTTCACATCCCTCCTGTGGCCTTTCCTGTTTTCAGTCTATCCTTCCCTCTCTCATTTATTCTTTGCTCTCCCCCTCAACCACAAACAAGTGATTTGGATACCCAAATCTCCTGTCCCGGGATGAGCTCTGGGCTTGAATCTAGGCTGCCTTATTTCCCTTTTCTCTGTGAGATAACCTGCCCCCCACCCCGGAAATTATATATATTTAGTGAACCACCTTTTGATATTCTGAATGGTCACAACCTTGTCTATCTGAGGTCAGTGTTCAGATAAACTCTTCTTCTCTGGGTGCAAATGGGCTCCTAATTTTCCCTTCTGTGACTCTTGCCACCATCCCATCTCTGACTTCTATGCTGGCAACTGTGACCACACAATCCTTCTCCAGCTGCCTCTTTCTTGAACTGTACATACTATATATTTAAAGCACATGGCTTCCTCTGAAGAATCCTGGGAACTGTAGTTTACCCCTCACCAAGCTGCAATTCCCAGCATCCTTAACAAAATCTACTTCCCAGAATTCCTTGGGGGGGGGCGAGTCACGTGCCTTCAATGTCCGGTGTTTATGCACCATTGATTTCTTTTTTTAGGTATAAAGGTAAAGGGACCCCTGACCATTAGGTCCAGTCGTGGCTGACTCTGGGGTTGCGGCGCTCATCTTGCTTTATTGGCTGAGGGTGCCAGCGTACAGCTTCTGGGTCATGTAGCCAGCATGACTAAGCCGCTTCTGGTGAACCAGAGCAGCACACGGAAACGCCGTTTACCTTCCCACTGGAAGGATACCTATTTATCTACTTGCACTTTGTGCTTTCAAACTGCTAGGTTGGCAGGAGCAGGGACCAAGCAACAGGAGCTCACCCCGTTGCGGGGATTCGAACCACCAACCTTCTGATCAGCAAGTTCTAGGCTCTGTGGTTTAACCCAAAGCACCACCCGCGTCCCTTTTTTTTTTTTAGCCGTCATATAAAAATGCAATATAATTCAAAACAAAACTGATTGATTTAAACAGCAACAGTAGAAATGTTTAAAGAGAGAGGCTACCTGTTAGTTAGGACGGAGACTTCCATAACGTGTTGGTTTTCTTTTTTGTTGTTTTATTAATATGAAAGCGAGGTCACGCCATTGTGGTTAGTGTCAGACTGGGACCTTGGAGACCAAGATTCAAATCATGAAGATCACTGGGGAATCCTTGGGCCAGTCACCATCTCTTAGCATGTCCTACCTCATAGGGTTGTGAGGATGAAATGAGGAAGAGGAGAACCATGTACATCACCCTGAAATCCTTGGAAGATAAAGGTAGTATATAAACGTAATAACTAAGTAAAAATAAATTAAGAGTTGAGGTCCATCTACCCTTCTGTGGAGCAGGTGTTCCATTCTCTGGGGGCCACCACATAAAAGGTCCAGTCTCTATTGCCTGCCAACTGAATCAACCTTATAGGCAGGCACTGAATTGACCTTCTGGCCTTCATTTTTCCACAGATGCTCTCTCTTTCTCCCTCCATCACTTCTTCAACTTTTGTGCTTGCTTGCTGTAGGGCAAGAGCAAATGTATTTCCTTACTCAGCGCAAGAAGCAACTGCAAAACACTGTTCTTTTGGGATAGCCATGGCCCCATCCACAGTATCAAAATTCTGAGTGAGCAGTGTCATAAATGCACACACATAAACACACATCCTGCTTTGGTGGTTTGTGCCTCCTCTTCCCAAAACATCAAAGGACGTTCCTTAGGTTGTGCTACAGCTATAGTAGTTTATTTGAAAGCAGTGCCAACTGGTGCTCCATCAGTACAATGAGATTCGAGAAATTTGGAGGCATTTCCAAGCACAGGCCAGATGTATATTTTCCACTACATCCTCGCTCCCCTCCCCATGAGCTTGGCTTCTGCCTTTGTTAATAGCACTCTGCTAACATTGGCATGCTATGCTGTAGCAAAATATGGGTGCGATGGAAGTGACTCATATGCCGCTTATGTCCTGGGCATTTTGCCACTTCCTTGTCCATTCAGTTATCTCTCCTGCAGCTCCTTGAGCAATGCACAAGGCATAATAAGGAGATGGAAAAGAATTTGCTGTAAATCTAGTCAAGTGCTCTGTTTTCCTACAGCAACTACCTTCAGAGCGCTTGCACAAGATGAAAGGTGGTCTGTTGGTCATCTCAAGGAATTGTGCGCTCCTCGATATGGCATGCTAAAAATGTCATAATATTGGCGATTTACTGATCATATACTCTTCGTCTTTGACTTCTTACCCAAAACAGGAGCAATATGGCATCACTCAGGGCTCTGTGTTCCTGCATAAAGTGTTCAAGGTTGTCAAAGTATGAGGCATTTAGCTTGGCATTTCACGATCCAGTGAGATGAGATGCTGGGAGATATATTTTCTTTTAATGAGAATGATTAAGAATAAATTTTAAAATCCAGAAACAGAAAAGTCCAGGAAGGGGCCCAAGACCCCTAACCCATGGCTATACAGTGGTACCTCGGGTTAAGAACTTAATTCGTTCTGGAAGTCCATTCTTAACCTGAAACTGTTCTTAACCTGAGGTACCACTTTAGCTAATGGGGCCTCCTGCTGCCGCCGCACGATTTCTGTTCTCATCCTGAAGCAAAGTTCTTAACCCGAGGTACTATTTCTGGGTTAGCAGAGTCTGTAACCTGAAGCAGCTGTAACCCGAGGTACCACTGTATCCCTGCCTACTGTGCTGCTTCAGTCAGTCTCCCTCAAAAGGCCACCCAGTTTATCACAATCTGGTACCACCCAGTCTGATGGTACCCAGAGGCAAAAAGCAAGCCCCCATTTCATCGCTTCCTCAACAATCTGCTTTAAGAATTATTTGGGGGTGGGTTTTGTGTCTGCCCCTTCCCCGCGCTGTCGAGAGCCCAGTGAGAAATAAGAGCCCCATAGTCTCGGTAACCATGGCCACGACCCCCAGTCTAGCTGGGCAGAGCAAGCCATCGAGCAGATTAATGGCTGCTTTGTCAGTCAGCATTGTTCTGCGGCCGAGCTTAGCGAGGCCCCGGCTGACCCTGTCACCCAAAATAGCAGCACCGGCCCCATCACTTCCTAAATAATCTCGCACACCCCAGCAGAGTCACACTACCAGGGCACCCGAAAGGCGTCTGCTCAGTTGCCATGGCATCCTTGGGGATTAATGTGTGCAGCCAGTAATGGAAGGGAAGGAGACAGGACAAGATGATGGAATTTATGGAGCTGGCTGATCTCACCGGGAGAATCCGCAACCAGAAAGAAGAGGACTACCAAGAAGACTGGAAGAAATTTAAAGACTATTTGAACAAATACTCTTAATATTAAAGATATGTAACCACTTGAAAGAACCAATCAGGCCTAGGATTAAATTAGATTTAAATATATAAATAAGAAAATGTACTATAAGAAAGGTAAAGAAACTGGAATACGACTGTAATATTGTTTTATGAAATAATGATATTGGAAACGGCGACATTCAAATTAAGAGGAAATTCAGATGGAGGAGATTAGAGGAAGTCAACTAAAATGTTTATGAAAATGGATTTTAATTAATTGAGTTTCTTTTTTTCCTGTTTAGGTATTTTAAGTTTGTTATTCTTTTCTCTTCTTTTTTACTTCTTTATTGTGTTGTTGCATATTTCCCTTTTTGTTATGTCATGGGAAATTAATAAATATTATTGTCAAAACAAACAAAAAAGGGAGACAGGACAAAAGGGACACCAAAGTGCTCTTCCTGTAACACCTGATTCTGAGGTTGCATGTTCAGAATGACAACTCCAAGCACTGAGGAAACTGCCTGGACACCCAGCCAGTGGCTTAATTTTCAGACGGGGCAGAGGAGGAGAAAAGGAACAAGAAATGATATACGTGGATTGGAAATCAATACAGTTTTTTATTTTTAGGTGGTGGTGATGATGGTGGGGGAACTCAGATCATTTTAGAACAAAGATTGCCGATTTAGGAAGCTAATATAATTCATCACAATCATCTCTCTTTGTGAGCCTATAATCAGCATGGAGATTTAAAGGAATTTGACATGCACATGTTCTGTCACTGAAAGAGCATGAACGAAGCATTTTCTCTTTCCTCTCTTCCTTCAAATAGGCAGATTCCTAGAACAGGGATTCCCAAGCTGTGGCCTTACAGATGAGCTTCATCCAGGTGGAGTGTATGTTAGGAACACTTACAATTTGAGCACTATGGAGTTCACAGTGTAATACAAAATACAATATAAGAAATAAAAGAAGCAGTTAAAAATAACACAGCATCTTACACACTGTGTTACAATGGTTACAACAGGCAGAAAAAGATCGTTATGTGGCCCGCCAAAACTGTTTGCAATTCTCAAAGGGTCCATGCAGGGGGAGTTTAAGAACCACCATAAGACCCTAAGGGCAGTATATAAATAATAATAATAATAATAATAATAATAATAATAATAATAATAATAATAATATGCACTGTCCTAGAAGACAGCAACATCTAGGTATGAGGATGTTGATATCTAGGTAATACATTCAAAGCATCCATCCTAATGCCTAGGGTGTGTCTAATATCTTAATCCAGGAACGACCAACTGCCCCCCTTTCCGATTCTGTACAGCTTGTGTCCCAAATTCACCCAGGAAATGATGTCACCGCAGGCTGCATCTGACTTAGCCAGTGCAACTCCTCATATGATATAAGAGCACATCTTAGATTGGAATCAGCGCACCCGTTCTCTTGTATGGTCAATATCTCATATGCACGTACATTATTTCCTCTCTTTCCAATGTTCAGAGGTGATTGCGGTTTCCTGTGTAGACAAAACAGTACCATTCGTGCACAAGGAGGAAGTATAAGCAGATTTGGGGAAAATCCAAAGTATACAGAATATTTAGAAAATATTTAGAAGAGGAAGAACCCAATGAAGACATGCTCCGTGGCCATGCAATATTGACTGACTGTGTGGCTATATACCTGGAGAAGGGCACGTCTGACTGACTGAAGTGCTGACCTGAGCACTCTGCTGCAACATTTTGTTACAGGCCCACTGCTTTTTTTTCTTGGGGTACTCAAGAGTACGCAGTACTGGCACCACCGTGTTTTTTTAAATTAAAACAGAAAGGTTAAAAGTGTGGCATTTACTGTAACAACTTCATGGTGAGTACCAGCACCCTTTTCTCTCTTTTTCTTTTTAAAATAAAATCTCTGTCTTTTTTTTTATATAGAAAGAGCACTGGAGAGGCCCCACTTATTCTAGTGTAAAGTCCAAGTTCAGTCCTCAGTATCTCCAGGTGAAGGGATGAGAAGGCCTCTCTGTTCAACCACCTCTGCAATCATGGTCAAGTTAAATGTTTATTGTGACCCTGCATAATATTTCATACAATTCAGTTAGTTTCTAATGCTTAGCCTAGGGATGGGAAACTGGTTAGCCTTCTCAATGATGCTGGACACCCAGCTCCCATCAGTGCAAGCCAGCATGCCCAGTGGTTAGGCCAGATGGGGGTTGTAGTCACACAAACCCATCAGCCCTAACCATTGGATTACACTGTGATTTCTCACCTGAGTTTCCAAATAATCTGATGTACAGTGGGGTGTATTTTGGGAGGGAGGCTTCCTATTTCTCGAGGTTTGAGGATCGGCAAATGTGGGAGGGAGTAGCTTTCTGAACAAAAATCTCAACAAGATCACAGAGGATTTTTTATTTCCTTTTCCTTTTAATGATTAACTGCATCCTTTCAGGATGCAGAGCTGGTGCTTTCTGATGCTTTCAGAATACTCACCTCTCTCTCTGTGTGCATTCATTTCCATTCACAAAATACTTGACCGTTTAAATAACCACAAGGAACAGAACATGAAAATAGCCCCTGACAATATTAATCTGAAATACACTTCCTCTGAAATCTTCCAGCATCCCATCTCTAGGCTATTAAGGAAGCATAAAAAAAAACCCCCGAAAGAGGGAGAGGGAGGGAGTCAGCAGCCAGAGGCAATAATAGTTAAGTGCAAAGGCAGGAGATGCTTGCAGCTGTTTATTAAGTTGTGCAAAGCAGATTACAGCCGCCGCCAGAGTCTCTGCAGAGCTAGCTGGGCTTGGCTTGGATGGAGTGGGATTGGATGGGGAGGGGTCTCAGCTGCTGAGATTTAGCCCCACACTAGGAATGGGTGGTTTGAGCAGCCCTGTTCCAGAGAGCATCAGCCGGCAGATTCCCTCCACTGAAGGCAGAGCGGAATTGGAGCAAAGTTCTTCTTGGGGGACCAGTCAGAAGGAGGGGAGCGTGTTGGCACTTCTGAACACGTGAGTAAGAGCTCCCGTTTTAGGATCTTAAGATGGTAACTCCTGCAAATCCCCAAGCGCTTCCAGTTGGAAGAGGCGAATTGGAAGCCGGAGAAGACAGAAAGAGAGGAAAGCGAATTCTGTGGGAATGAGGGAAGGGGGTTGATGAGCCTGAATGGCTGTTTTACTTCTTGGGAAATGATAGTCACACACCCAATAGCAGGAGTGATATTTCTGGTCAAGGTGGAGGGGAAACATCCCTCTCTAATAGACAGTTCCTTAAGAGTATCGCCTCTAATGAATGAGGCGAGCCCCTGTGTATATTAAAAACAACTACTACTATATATGTAAAAGTCTCAATAGGCTTGCCTTTGCAACAAGCCTGTGAAATCAGCCATGTTGCTGTTTTTCAGATAGGAAACAGAGGCAGGCAGATAGCGAAAGCGACTCCTCCTTAGATCTCCTAGATGCATGGTCCATGAATCTGTGCTGGAATTTCTGGCCTTTATGAACAGGGATGATTGTTTCAGAATGGCGATGACCCGCTGAAAGAACACCAGGTACCTGTAATCCCAGAGAGAGAAAAACTGACTGGAAAAGGCCCCACCAGGGGTAGCTGGAGGAGTGCTGTTCAGATGTTGTTGCCCTACTCTAGTTCCCATTAGTCCCACTGCACAGACATCTTGAGGACTCCATGCTGGCTGCCCCAGTGTTCAGTCTCTGAAATCAGGGGTCCTTTGCCCACCCATTGCTAAAAGCTACAGGGCCAAACTAGGTGTCTTTGTGTGGCCTCTAGTTCTGTTTTCTCGTAGTTGGGGAGCAGAAATGGCAAGGGTTGGTAGGCGGTAAAACAGTTCTTTTGCAGTTTCTGCCAAGGATCAACTCATCTGTTTTTTGGGACTGGCACAGACTGTGCAGAGTTGGCCCTAACAATTCATTCACTCATAATCTTTAAGTGTTTGTGTAGTTGTGTGTGTACGACTCTGCGGACACAGTGTGGGCACTTTCAGACTTTCGCTTATTTGCTGTGGGATTCAATTACATCCTAGCAAATTCAAACTGCTCGGTTTTTTGATTGTGCAACAAATGTGCTTCGCATAAGACGGGACTTTTTAACACTTAAGAAAGGTGTTGGGGAAATGCGCAGGACCGTGTTGGAAACCACTTCCTTTGACGCAATCTCATCTAACCTCCCCACAAACAAATCAGAGCAATTGCTCCCTGACTATTTAATGCCATCTAATCTCCCTGCAAACAAATCAGGATGAATGCTCAGTAAACAGGTTGCCTGGGAGCATGTGGGCACGCAGATAGGAAGGGGTCGCAGCTTCCCTGCCCACCACACCCTGAATCTCATGGCTCCAGGCTCAGTCTCTTTGCCTTGTCTCCGGTTTTCTCTTTGTCCATCTTTGCTGGTGCGACGGCAGCAACAGGCAGAACAGGACAAAAGCAAATCGCTCTCTCTTCATACGGTCCTTGTTGACTGTGGACCTTCCCCAAACTCTAAAAACAAAACAAAATAAAACCAAAAGTGGAGGTTTATTGGCAGTTCTTTTTTGCAACCTTAAAAAAATTTTTTTTTAAGGCGCACATTGTTGCTTTGTAAAATAAGCTAGTTCTAACAACATTTAGTAGACATAAGAGAGTGTGAAAAGCACAAAGGATTTTGTTGTAACCGAGTCCTGATATTTTATCATGTGTTGTTACTGGATGCTGTGAAAAGTCCCTGTGCTGCTGGATAATATGCTAAGAGCTGTGCTGGCACCTCTGACTAAAATTTCCTTGTAGTTCAGCAGCTTTCTCTCTTGTAGTTTTCTTCCCTTATAAATCTCCCCTTTCTCTACACGCTACCCAGTCCAAGCCAAACTAAGCACTCTGCTCTCAAAATGCACAAGGCCTTTCATGAAGATCATTTTGATTTAAGGTTCATCCACACTGGTCCTGTACCTAAAAATCATAGGTCTGAGTGGTTTTCTGTTTGCCTCTTTGCTTCCCCTGGGAAAACCCACTCTGTAGCTACTGCTGAACCAGAACAAACATCAATTTGCTTGGATTCAGAGGTAAGGAGCAGGTTTTTCCGGGGGGAAATGGTGGAAAAAATGGGAGTGTGGACAGGCCTTTTTTTTTACTTTGTATTCCACACTTCCTCATGCCACTAGATGTGAAGATAAAGGTGAGAATCATGTATTTGCTGCCCTGGGCTCCTTTGAGAAAGGATGGGGATGCAGGGATGAGTTTGGAAATGTTGATGTTAACTGGTAGCCTAGTCTGGTTTACTTGTTGAGCGATTCCATAGGAAGACTCTGACCTCTCTCTGTTTCAGCCTTTTCCACCACTGAGGCTCTGGCGTGGGAGGTGACGTTTGCAGCTGGAGAAATGCATTTGTGCCCACGTCCCAACCTCAGGAACGAAACAGCAGCTTTCCTAGATCCCCAGCCTGGAATCGGAGCTCACGGCAAGACCTTTCAAACAAAATCAGCAAGATTGGCTGGATTGTGAAGGCTGCTTTTGGAGCCGTTCATTTTAGACTTGGGAGAATTGGTGAGCCGGGGGGGCCTACTCAAAGCAGCGTGTTTTGCTAACTGGATGGAGACTGGGAAAGGGCATTTGCCCAAGAAACTTCCCATGAAGCAACGCTGCCAGCTGGAGTCCAGGCAGGAGACAAAGCTGTTACCTTTCCCTGGGTTCTTGGTTCTGCTCCTGCTGCTCCTGCTTCTGGCTTTGCCATCCTTTGCCCATCCCGGACCCACTCCCACCGATGAGAGCGGAGAGATTGTGGTAAGTCGTTCCTGGAGCATGGTACCCCAGATCCAATGTTCTCTGATAGCTAGCGTGAATTTTAAGGTTGTGCAGCAACCGAAGAATCCAATGCAACATTTGCTGGAACGGAAATTTGTGCAACAGACCGAAAGCCGATTGATTACTGATTCTTTTTAAAACATGCACTCCCTGTTTTTCCAAGTAAACCTTCTCAAGGTAGGTGTTAGGTTGTGGGTGAACATATCAGACGACACAGCGATTCTTCAAACAGCTCTTGTTTATTCACAGGCCCAGAACAGAACTGAACTGAAGGGTTCAGCCAACCTGCTTATATAGAGCTCCACTACAGTAACAACTTTCTGTAACTATCCAATCACTGAACGTCACTTTCAATTCCTTATTTGCATATGTGGACCTGAGTGAAAACTATCTACAGTATCCCCCTGCTGGCCCAGGGTGAGAACTTCAGTACATAACAGTAGGGTTCCAATATTCCGGAGCCCCCAAACCCGGACAAGTTTGGGGCACCCCCCTGCCCCCCTGCAGCTCCCTTGCTTGCCCCCTCCCTGCCAATGACCCCTCCCTCCCTCTCGCCCACCTGCTCACCACCTCCTCCCCTCCCCTCTCTTTGGTCTCCTGCCCTCTGAAAGATGAGAGGTTGAGTGGGCCTGGGAAGACTGTGCCAGGAAAGCCCTCTGGAGACTCCACTGGGCCTAGCATTGCCTAGGAAAATCCTACTGGCCACCCCCCTCTCCACTCAAAAATTTCAAAAATAAAAATAATTACAAAATACAAAAATCCATTGGGAGGGGCATGCTGGCCACCCAAAAGAGGACATGTCCGGGAAAACCTGGATGTATGGCAGCCCTATCTCAAGGTGACTTACATAGTAGTTTATGAATCAAAATACAACAGTGTTTATATGCATACCGTATATATGACGAGATTATATTATGATTTTGTATACCACCTTATATGCGGAGGTCTCAGGGCAGTTAACAGAAAAGATCAACATAAAAACCACAATATATATAATCAAAATACAAACAACAACCCAATAACACCTGCTCCCCCCCAAAAAAAGAACCACATTTTAAAAGAGCTTAGGATGTCAATCAAATCAACCAAAGGCCTGGTTAAAAAAAGGAACATTTCTACCGGGCGCCTAAAGGTGTATAATGAAGGCGCCAGGAGAACATCCCTGGGGAGAGCATTCCACAGACGGGGAGCCACTGCAGAGAAGGCCCCGTTCTCATGTTGCCTCCTTCCAGATCGCTCAAGAAGGATGACTTCTACAAAAAAAACCCCTGCGGGGCGGAGGAAGGTAAGGGCGGTGGGGGCATACCGCCCCAGGTGTCTTCGCTGAGGGGGGAGACATTTGGTGTGCTGCCCACCTGCAACTCTCAAGCCGACCCAGAGTTTTCGGGGGAAGGGGGGAGCTGCAACACTTCGATGGCAGCATTCTCCCCTTCCCCCTTTGTTTTGAAGGCTTGGGAGTCGCAAGCGGGCAGCGCGCCGAATGTCCGCCATTGGTGGCTTGCTCCTTCCCCATGGGCGGCTTGCTCTGCCCCTGGCTGAAGGGCACATGCACCACTCCATGCACCCAAGCGGCTATCCCGCGCCTGGGAGGGCACCTTCTGCGCCGCTCCCCCTTGGGAGTGTGCCCGCCCTGGGCAGCGTGGGCATATGCTCTGCTGCTGTAACCCAGGAGTAATAAAATACACATTCAGCAGATACTATGAAATTTATTTTCCACAAATCCAACTCTTATCAAAGGGCATCATAGCAAAATAGGTATCAATGGGCAGAACCACTTGAAACCGAGAAGTCTTCAAAGCCTTCCTAAAAGACTGGAATGTGGTACTTTCTGGGCTTCCCATACGCATCTAGGTGGCCACTTTGAGAACAGGATGCTCGATTTGACAGGCCTTTTTTTTTTTGCCTGGTGTATTCTAGCCTTTTCTGACTCGGTCCCCTCCAGATATTTGGGACTACAACTCCCATCAGCCTCGGCCTCCATGGCCAATGGGCAGGGATGACATGACTATTGATTTCAGCTCCCGGCAAATGAATCGGTGAAACAGACAAATAACACAAAGGGACAGGACTTTGGCACGCTGTGGTTCTTAACCTGTGCGTCCCTAGATGTTGTTGGACTACAACTCCCATCATCCCTGAGCTCTGGCCTTGCAAGCTAGGGGTGATGGGAGTTGTAGTTCAACAACATCTGGGGACCCACAGGTTGAGAAAGGCTGGATAGAGGATTTGAGATCTTGGAAAGAAAGGTGAGAAAGCTACATTGACCAGAGTTCTTTACCTATTGTGTTTTCCCCTAGGAGTGGCTGACCCAGTATGGATACCTTCCTCCAGCGGATCCCGTAACAGGCCAGTTGCAGACTTGGGAGGCAGTGACCAGTGCAATCCGTGTAATGCAACGTTTTGCAGGCATTGCGGAGACTGGGATTCCAGGTACAGTTATATTTTTAAAAAGCAACTCTTAAGAATTCTAGTTCCTGCTATTTCTCACCGGCTATGTTCACGCCAGACTTGTATTGAAGCACTAACCTTGTAGCTTGTAACGGCATTCTGGCCAGTATGTGAAGTTTCAGTAGAGCATGAGACTCTTGGTTGTGAATTCGAACCCCACATTGGGTAAAAGATTCCTGCATTGCACAGACTTGGACTGGCTCCTCCTTTGGCACCTACTTTATGGTCTTTTGGGTGGGAGATTAAGACCTCCCTCCCAGCCCAGCCATTTAAATTCCTAATTTTAAAATCGAAAATCAGTTTTCATTGTTTCCTGCTGTTGTTGTGAGATTTTGTTACCCTGATTTTATACTCTGCTTTATAGTTTTTTATTTATAGTCATCTATCTATCATCTGTCTATCTATATCTATCTATCTATCTATCTATCTATCTATCTATCTATCTATCATCTATCTATCATCTATCTATCTATCTATCTATCTATCTATCTATCTATCTATCTATCTATATCTATCATCTCCCAACTGGGATAACTCAGTCAGTGGAGCATGAGACTTTTAATTTCAGGGTTGCTTGTTCAAGCCCCACATTGGACAAAAGATTTGAGCATTGCAGGGCATTGGACTTGATGACCCTCGTGGTCCCTTCCAACTCTATACAGTGGAACCTCGGGTTAAGTACTTAACTCATTCCGGAGATCCATACTTAATCTGAAACTGTTCTTAACCTGAAGCACCACTTTCGCTAATGGGGCCTCCCGCTGCTGCCGCGCCTCCGGAGCACGATTTCTGTTCTCATCCTGAAGCAAAGTTCTTAACCTGAAGCAATATTTATGTGTTAGCAGAGTCTGTAACCTGAAGCGTATGTAACCTGAAGCGTATGTAACCCGAGGTACCACTGTAATTCTGTTCAATCATTCTATTCTATTATATAGATATAAATAGTTGCCCAGAAAACTTTGATATTGTTAGTAAACAAACAGATAGATAATGAACAGCTCTAAAGCCGGATTCCAAAAAACTCCAGTTGTATCCCATATAAGTGAGCTCTGCAGATGTAATCCCTTGAGTCTGGAATTGATCCAAGTACAAATAAGACCAGGATTTATGCTCAGAAAGGCTAGACTAAAGTAGAATTCCAGGGGGTGGGGTGGGGGGTTTCAGAATATGCACCCCCCAAAAAACAAAACCTCTAATCTTCTAAGGCAGGCGTAAATGTGATTCCTGGCCCACCAACTTTTGGGACTACAGCTTCCATCATCCCTGAGCATTGGCCTTCTGTCTGGGGATGGTGGGAATTGTAGTCCCAAACCATGCTGCCTAACCCTGTTTGAATAAAACTACACATAGTTTTCCACTGTTACTCCAAGTCTGCAAGATACTCTTGAGGCCAAGTTGAACTGATGAGTTTCAGAGGGCTTTCAGAGATGACCAGAATCTTAAATATCATGGCATCCAAATCTAGACTTGTGGTCTGTTCCCCTCCAAACAAACCATGGCTGGAACGCAAGTTTTGTTCTTGGCTTATTGCTTGCGGCTTGTTTGGAGGAAACAAGCCCAGATTTGGATTCCAGAACACACCAGACTCTGGGAGCAAAATGAGCTGTGTTTGAGCACACTATATGAGCACACCTGTAATTTGCCTTAAACCACAGTTTACGTTTTAATTATGGTTCAACGTCTGCATGCAAGCCAACTCTGTGCCCGGGTTGTGCCACTTCAGATTTTACGTGGGCATGCACACAACAAATACTCATCGGTCCCAAAATGTAACTGTGAGCATTCGCTTGCACTCTGATGTGGTACCGTAAATTTCAGGCACTGATTCCCTACCTTGGTAAAAACTAGGCTCAGGTAGGCAACATGGAGACCTCCTGATGAGTGCATTCCCAATGGCCCCAGCCGTATGTACATATGCATGATGGGAGCTGTAGTCTATTAACATCTGGATGGCACCATATTGGTGACCTCTAAACTTGAGGGATGCAAGATTCTGGACTAGGAACATAGGAAGCTTCTACTGAGTCAGTGTGCTGGGCCCGGGGGTAACCCGTGAGACGCGGTCCAGGACTGGAACAGAATCCGAAGGTTCCGCTAGGAGTCAGTCCAACAGAGCCAAGGCAGGACACGAGGCCGGAAACCAGGCAAGGACAGGTACAGGATCTCAGGCAGGATCTGGCATACATATAGCAATGTTGCTCCCGCAACCTGGGGCGGGGTCTGACAGCCTTTTATCTTTGTTGGGGTAGCGGCCGGTCCTGATCCCCCGGCGACTCACCTCCCTGTTTCGCCCGAAGGCGAGCACTCCTCCTGTAAGTACTCAGGTCTCTCCTTCTCTCAGACCTTAGTCTCTGCAGCTCGGGAGATGTTGGTGGGTTACTAGACCCAGGGGCCGCCTCAGCCTCCCCTGACCCAACCGGTAGTGGAGCAGCTGTAAGTGATGGCCCAGCTGAAGGCAACGAGGTAATACCTGCATCTGGAGCCAGGGCAGGCTCAGGCCCCTGACTCGGCTCAGCTGGTGTTTGTTGCAGGAGAACCTGTGCAGACTGGGACTCTTCAGGACCAGGCCCCAGACTTGGTTCAGATGATGCCTGAGGCAAAGGATCTGGTGCATACTGAGTCTCCTCTGGTTCCGTGTCTGAACCTGAGTCCTAGGCCACCACAGTCAGACTATTGGTCCATCTAACTTGTCTATACTGACTGACAGCAACTATCCAGGATTCCAGACAGAAGTCTCTCCTAGCCCTGCCTGGAGATTGACCCTTGGACCTTCTGCATGCACTGCAGATGTCCTACACTCTGAGCTACATTTCTATCAGCGCCGGATTTAGGGTGGTCCCCCCCACAGGGCACCAAGCCCAGGGGGCACAAAACAACAACAACCATCTATTGGTACCTACTCAAAGTTTGTGTGTGTGTGTGTGTGTGTGTGTGTGTGTGTTGTCCTTGTTCATGGCACCATATTACGGTGTCCTTCCTCCTTCTATTTCCCTTGAACTCAAACAGATGATGCCACGTTGGCTCTGATCCGAACGCCCCGCTGTTCGCTTCCCGACGTTATCAGCACCTTCCCAGAAAAGCTTCCTCTGCAGAGGAGCAGGAGCAGGAAAAGGCGGAAGAGAAGGAAGAGTCGGAGCAAGCGGAGCGCAGGCTCGGTTTGGACGAAGCGGAACATTTCCTGGAGGTAGGTATCAGCATTGTTATTGCCAATGTATTTATTTACTCCATTTCCCACTAGTAATTGTTGTTGCACTGTGTCTCCCATTAGCCCTGGCAGAGACTGATAGAAACCCAGCAATATCTGGCAGACTTCAAGGTTCCCATCCTTGTTTTGGTATGCCTGAAAGATGAAGCAAGCTGGTGGTGCATGACAAATGTGAAAACAAAGAAAGGGTGCTAGATAGTCTACCTGTCAGGGCTGAACTGAAGAGGAATGGTGGGGGCCGCCTCCCCCTTCCCCTGAACCTTCCTGAGAACAGGAGGACCCTATAGATTTAGAACAGTGGTTTGCAGAAGGGCATACTGTAGTTCAGAAGCTGGGAAATGTTGGAAGAGGAACAGCAGGAAGAAGAAGCACCAGGGGAGAGACAGCTGACAGACTCAGTGTCTTTGGAAAGTATTCCTGACCCCTCTTCTCCCAAGACCAGGTGGGCATTGAGGGTAGTGGGAGGGATCTGACTCCCCAAAGCCTGACACTATCAGTTCACTACATGGGCCTTCACTTGTAACTTGTAACTATCCTTTATTAGCAGAAGTTAAAACAGTAAAATCATACAAAGTCATCCAAATTAATTAATAATCCAAACACATACAATATATCAAAGACTAAATAGCAGCCATTGAATAAATCAGACAACTTTAGCTTTAGCTTTAAAAATCTCAGCTAAGTACTCCGAAACAATCTTGGTAGTTTTGGAAGTATCATCCCTCAACAAATATTGGATTACAGACTCCTTGCAAATCAGTTTTTTTGAGTTGTGAGGGGGTCACGAGGAGATCTCTGCGATGGGCCTTCACCAATGGGCCCTCACCAATGGGCCTTCCCTTAGACGAGTTCTTGATTTAATCCAAGAAGGGTCTCCTCACCTTCCATTCTGTGTCTGGTCCAGGCCAAAGAGGCAAGGGATCTGGTTGCTTCCCATCTGTACATTGTCTCCAACGTAGAGTGAAGACCTACCCACGGGAAGCCCGCCTCAGCCGAGAGACCATGCGCGTATTGATGTATTACGCCTTGAAGGTATGGAGTGAAGCTACACCCTTGAACTTTCACGAGGTGGGCAGCCACACGGCTGACATATTTGTGGAGTTCCTCCGCCTGGACCACCGCGATGGCTACCCTTTCGACGGGCCAGGTGGAATGGTCGCTCATGCCTTCTTTCCTGGAGACCCTCAGAGGGCTGGCAACGTCCACTTTGATGGCGACGAGGAATGGACGTTCCGTTCACCAGGTGACTTGGCTTTCTTTGCTTGGTGGGTTGGGGATGGAAGAGTCAAGGTGCATTTCACCATCAAGAGAAGGGAAACACTGACAGCGGAGGCAGGGCTGCTGCCACAACTAGAAGAAGGATTTGTCTTCCTAATTTCCTTTTGGGATATTTAGTCACTATCTACTTGATGGTTGAGGCTTACAAAGCTCTTTGCCCTGGGCTTTGCAAGCACTGACCATCAGTGGACATCATCGTAACGTCATGAGATGGGCCTTCTCTGCAGTGGCTCCCCGTCTGTGGAATGCTCTCCCCAGGGAAGTTCGCCTGGTGCCTTCATTATACACCTTTAGGCACCAGGCAAAAACGTTCCTCTTTAACCAGGCCTTTGGTTGATCTTATTGACATCCAACACCCTTTTAGAATGTGGCCCTAGAGCTGGCGAAATAGTCATCCACTTAGAATCACTTAAACTGCCTGGGTATTTAATTCGGTGCTGAAGTGATAGCAGAGTTTGGTGTCTGTTGCATTGGGAAGGTTGATGAAGTCTTCCCTTGCACCATTTGCTCTGTAGACACCTTTTCAGCAGTTCATCTGCTCTTGATTGTTTTGCACCTGTCTGGGACCCTTCAGGTCTTCCACTGGTGCTTGTGAGGACTCTGAGCCCCTTCCCCACCACTCTCTTAGTGGTGACGGTTACCTTTTATTTCCTCGAAATCACAGAGAGCTTCCTCTTTCAGCCCTATGTGCTTTTCAAGGCTCAGATTCCTTCTAGCACAGGGGAAGTTAGTCTCTATGGGCATGCTTTCTCTCCTCCTGTTTTTCAGGGGTAGGGGGCTGCTCTGGGGTTAGGGAGCGGAGAGGTAACCACATGGGGTGGTGCATATGACACTCATTCAAAAATCTAAATGTGCCCACGGATCTGAAAAGGTTGGTGACCCCAGCCATGGTTGGATTGATACTGAATGGACATGTATGCCTTGTGCAAGCCATTGGGCTAAATGGACTTCCTTTGTTCCTTCCTTCCTTCCTTCCTTCCTTCCTTCCTTCCTTCCTTCCTTCCTTCCTCCCTTCCTCCCTTTCTTTCTTTCTTTCTTTCTTTCTTTCTTGTTTCCATTTTTTTATTTATGCTTTTCAAGTTTATACATTTCACTAATTTTATACATTTCACTAATTTTACAATCATTCTGACATTTCAAAACTTGACTTCTTTCCCCCTCTTTCTGCAGTTCCTCAATTTATTAATATCTTCTGCATATCCAAATTAACTTAATTTACTCATTTATTCATCTTCTTTAAATATATACTCTTAGAAACCTGCAGGGTAATACAATAATCCTGCCAATGTCCTTATCTGTTTACAGTTAGTTTGTAAATATTCAATAAACCATTTCCATTCTTTTATAAAAAGTTTGTTATCTTGATTTCTTATTCTTCCAGTAAGTTTTGCCATTTCTGTATATTCCATAAGTTTTTGTATCCATTCTTCCTTTGCTGGGACTCCTGCTTCTTTCCATATTAGGGCAAGTAACATTCTTGCCGCTGTAGTTACATACATGAATAAGTTTCTATACATTTTAGGTAGTTCTGTCCATATAATTCCCAAAATAATGGGTTTTGGTTTTTTTTACAAAGGTTATTCTGTGGTTGGTTTGCCCTGGCAATGTGTTTGTGATTCTCCCGATAAGTCACGCTCTTCTTTTGGCAGATGACTTTGGCACCGACCTTTTTGCTGTGGCAGTTCACGAGTTTGGCCATAGCCTTGGACTGGCACATTCACCCTCCAAGCATTCGATCATGCGCCCCTACTACCAGGGACCAGTGGGAGACCCACTGCAATACCAGCTGCAAACGGATGACCGGACTGAGATACAGAAGCTTTATGGTATGTGCAATGGGTGGATTGCTGAGCAGCATGGACCTACTCTAGGTCCTCTTCATCTAAGTCTCTCTAGATCATTGGGACCTACTGAGAGGTCTCTGGGTGATTTGTAGTAGATCGGCAAGGATTCCTGACTCCCGGTTGCTTAGCATTTTGCAACAAAGGCCACATTTGCACCACACATTTAAAACGCTACGATATTGCTTTAACAGCCGTAGCTTCTCCCAAGGAATCCTGGGAACTGTAGTTTGTTAAGGGTGTTGAGAGTTGTTAGGAGACCCCTGTTTCCCTTGCAGAGCTGCACTTCCCAAAGTGGTTTAACAATCAGTCTCTGGGAATTGAGGAGGTTGGGTCTCCTAACACCTCTGTAATAATAACTAGAAGTATACAAAGGTACAGTTTATTTTCACGATTTTTACATTTAACTAGATAACAAGCTTACCCAAATTGATCAAAACAGATGTCTTCATCTGCCTGTCCTGGATAGGGTTGCCATATTTTTTAAAAAGTAAAAACAACTAGGACACCCTGAAAGTTTTTTTACTTTGGTTTTTTTTTTAAACTCAAAGGTTGTTCAGCTTTTTTTAGACAAATCCCAAGGTTGCTTACAAAAACACCCCAAAACTGTGATTTTTCAGTTTACTCGCCAAAGATCCAAGACAAACCATTGCCCTCGTCCTGGAGAATGATGCTAGATCTAGACACATCAAAGAAGCATTTCCTTTAAACACGTTGTAAACTTTGTAGGAGAAATCGAGTTAGCAAAAACGGACCTCCACAGCGCCATCTGGTGTCACAGTGTTAGAATGCATAAACAGAGCATATAAAGTGTTTTTTCTTTGCCATTGTAGCTGAGTCCTGACTACTTCTTCTTCATCCTTTACTGCCAGCACTGGAGCAAATCATCCCACTGCTGCTTGCAGAGGCAGACAGAGGCAGAAGCTGCAGATCCATTCCAGCCTTTTTATTCTGCCTGCGTATAGCTGTCAAGCGTCCCTTATTTGGCGGGACAGTCCCTTATCCCAGCTCCATGCCCCGTTGCTGTCCCTTATTGATGATGATGATGTCCCTTAAATTTCACGGGTTTCAAAGGAAGCAGCTCCTCTCCCTCCCTCCCTGCCGGCCAGGGAGGAGGGAGGCTCCAACTGTGTTGCTTGGCTGTGTTGCTCACCCAATAAGGAGTCTAAGAACAACTGGGAGGTGGAGCTTGCATGCCTTGTGCCGATCAAATCGGACGCGTTGCCTGGGGACTCGCCTTTGCTCAGCGCTTCCCAGCTGAGAGGTGACGGTGGTTTTCCTTGCTGCATCCCCTTTGCCGGGTTGCTGTGCTAAAATCCCTTATTTTGTCTAAAAATCCCTTATTTTGGATGCTGATCCCTTATTTTTGAGGCTGCTGGTCCCTTATTTTCAAATCTGTAAGTTGACAGCTATGTGCCTACGTCTCTCTCATGTCTGCTTCCTTCCTCCTCCCTTCATCTCTCCCCAACTGCTGCTTCCCTGCAGGTCACGACCACTGATGGGGGTGGGTTGCCCTTTGACACTATCTCCTCCTTGCCATGACCCCTGGCTTTTTTTGAAGCATTATGGTGTGTCTGGGCACTCCCAGCGCTCACCAGTGCATGTCTATGTCTAGAGACTTTAGTAATTAAGCAGTATATAAATACCTAAAATAAATACAGTTATACCTCAGGATACAGACGCTTCAGGTTGCGTTTTTTTGGGTTACAGACCTGTTGAAATCCGGAAGTACCAGAATGGGTTACTTCCGGGTTTCAGCGATCACGCATGCACAGAAGTGCTAAATCGCGCTTTGTGCATGCGCAGAAGCGCCAAATCGCAAACCGTGCGTGCGCAGACGCGACACTGCGGGTTGCGAACGCTGCAGGTTGCGAATGTGCCTCCCGCACGGATCATGTTCGCAACCCAAGCGTCCACTGTACATCTTGGGGTTCTGGGAAGAAACAAAACAGATCTCACTGGACTGAAGCCTGTCCTCCCCTTCTCTAGATAACATATTGTAGCGGGTCAAATAGGCCTCTTACAGAGGATTAGGGCCAAAGAGTGTTAATCTTGCACATCTCTGATCCTTCAAACTGTATGCCCGTATTTGCTCCAGCTGGGCAAATTCCTAACAGAGCTGCACTTAGATTAATAGACTTACCGTTTTTTCCGAAGATCCATGGAAAGGCCTGTTAGGAAAGGCCTGTTAGTCTGTCCTTCTATAGTCAGAGAATCCTGACAGCTCCTTCGGTGAGTTGCAGAAAAACACATGCAGGCTGGGAAAAACTAGTCCCGAATCTGGTTTGCAAAATGAAATCATTGGGCTTTTGCAAAGACGTCTTTAGGGATGTGAAAAAGCAGAGCCATGCTTGTATTCCAGAGTCAACTTCTTGCACTCTGGCAGATGAAATGGGATATTTTTCCTTTGGCTATATCTTCTTCTTCTTTGGCGATCACTCGTAGCCGAGTAAGATTCTCTTCCATAAACACGGCCTTAACAGTGAGTCCGTAAGTGATTGTGGAGGCTAATTCTGGATCCACACGTCCTTCCACAGAGGGGACATAGGTTTCCAGGTGGGAGTTTATCACAGTGAGAGTTTGCCAAGCGTGCCTTCCTCTTAGCATGTTTCTCCCTTTCGTCCTGAGTTTGAGCGTCTTCAAAGCCCATGACACCTTTGGTAAAGGCTGTTCTCTAATTGGAGCACTAGCAGGCCAGTGTTTCCCAGTTGTCAGTGTTTATACTACATTTTTTTAAAAAAATTAATTTTGTTGTCCACCAGCATTACACTTTCCATTTTTTATTTATTTAATAAATAATTTTTTATTAGTTTTTACACATATTTTCCAGCATAACATCCTTTTAAACATCATTTCGAATTTTTGGGCTATTACAGAATGGGGCTGTGTACCAGCAGATAATACGTGCTTTGGGTGTGCCTGGTAAAAGCACCTCTGAAACCACCCTGTGATAAATTCGTAACTGCTAACGCTGCAACCAGCCTTATATTCCCAAACAAAACAAAGCGATCCCTCACATTTTGAGATGCAGACTAAAAGCAGTCTGAGTTTGGACAATAAATATGCAAATCACGAGCCATAACCGATGATGGGCAGTGCTAGAGCAGGTGACATTTAAAGCTCTGCAGGACTGCAGAATTTAACCTTCGCCAACCCCTCTAAAGCAGGCTTCCTCACACTTGGCCCTCCAGATGTTTTTGGCCTACAACTCCCATGATCCCTAGCTAGCAGGACCAGTGTCAGGAATGATGGGAATTGTAGTCGCAAAACATCTGGAGGGCCGAGGTTGAGGAAGCCTGCTCTAAAGGTTTCTGCATGTTTTCCAGTGCTGTGCTGGCTGATGGGACTTGTTGTCCAAAACATCTGGAGGGTGCCAGATCACATGATATTAGGCCAAGGGCCTGCATGCAGCTCAGGATGTGGGCTACCCACTCCAGATACCCCTCACTCCAGTTTGGTGTAGTGGTAAGCTTGGCTATGAAGCTCGCTGGGTGCTCTCGGGCCAGCCGCCAACACTCAGCCCAAGTTATCTCACAGGGTTGTTATGAAGATCATATGGAGCTGGGTGTGTGTGCATGGCACTCTGACCCCCTTCGAGTAAAGGTGGGATAGAAGATGCCATAATAAATAAAATAAAATAAAATAATTTATTATTTATACCCCGCCCATCTGGCTGGGCTTCCCCAGCCACTCTGGGCAGCTTCCAACAAAATATTAAAATAGAGTAATGCATCAAACATTAAAAGCTTCCCTAAACAGGGCTGCCTTCAGATATCTTCTAAAAGTCTGGTAGTTGTTGTTCTCTTTGACATCTGGTGGGAGGGCATCCACAGGGCGGGTGCCACTACCGAGAAGGCCCTCTGCCTGGTTCCCTGTAACTTGGCCTCTCACAGCCAGGGAACCGCCAGAAGGCCCTTGGCACTGGACCTCAGTGTCCAGGCAGAACGATGGCGGTGGAGACGCTCCTTCAGATATACTGGACTGAGGCCGCTTAGGGCTTTAAAGGTCAGCACCAACACTTTGAATTGTGCTGGGAAATAAATAAGCAAGCAAGCAAATTGTGTATTTACGTTTGCACATCCATGTTATCTTTCTCTTTCTTTCTCTCTTTCAGGAAGTCGAGTTCTTCATTCTACAGAGAAGCCAGAGGTAACCTCGCTGCTCCCAGATCTTCTCTCCTTGCCGCATGACTTCCCTGCCCTCAGGTTAGAAAGGGCCCTTTCTACCACATACCTTGGGGAAAGGGCTAGACAAAGGTTCTTTACTGCATATGCATGCACTGGACCCCACTCGACGCCAGAGTTGTTGTTCCCAGCAGCTATACATCTGCAGTATCGAGTATGATGCTGCAAATGATGGCACAGAGCAGGTGTGGGGAGCCTTTGCCCCCCCCAGATGTGGCTGAGTTGCAGTGTCCATCATTCTTGGCCATTGGCCATGCTTGCAGGGACTGAGTTGTATTTCAGCAACATGTACTACATATAAAACATGTATGGCTAACTTGCAACCCAAGTATAGCTCCCTAATTGATTTCTGGCCCTCATTCACACACAATAATTCAGCAGCTGTGCTGGCCACACACACACACACACACACACACACACCTCATGCTGTAAACCCAAAAGTAAATGCTTCCATTTTCGATGGCGCCTCGGAAATTGAACTTCCGAGGCGGCTTCCGTATTGAGCTTTTCATGTTCATTTATCTGTTTTGAGGCTTCCATATTGAGTTTTTGGTTTTCGAACGTTTCGGAACTCAAATGGTCTTCCGGAACGGATTACGTTTGAAAACCGAGGTTCCACTGTACACGCTCTCGTGTGCACGCACCCCCCCCCCCACAATCCTCTGTAGAAAAATTAAACTCACATTTGTTGCTCTGCCCTCTTTTGGTAGTGGCCCTGTCTGCCATTGGTATGTGGCCCACCGAAGGCTGCTCAGGAGGGAATTTTGGCCCCCAGGCTAAAAGAAGTTTAGATAGTTGAGGGTTAGGAGTCATGCATGCTTCTCCTATCTCAGCAGGAGAAGTTCTATGGACCTTCTAGTTCATGCATGCCCCTGTACTGAAGTGAGCCTCTAGGTTTGCTGTGTAAAATGTCGGACTGCTGTCTGTTGAGCACATGGCATATAAAAATAAAAATAGGCATTGCAATGTTTTTCATTGGGTAAGCATCTTCCCGTTTCTTGTGTTAACAGAGAATTCTGCATCATAAATCTTCCTCATGTCTGAGGGCTTTATGCAGCTCAAAATCATACCCATTAACAAAAGCGGACCCAGGCTTTTTACTTTTTTTGTTTTTGTTTTTTTGTTTCAAAAATCACCTTAATAGTCTGTAGCTTTCCCCAGTGGAATAATTCTTGTTTCCTACAGTATGGTGCTGTGTACGGGCAACTTCCTAGGCTCCTCTCAGTAGACCGGGAGTCTGGGAAGATGATCAAATGGGCACCTTTCAAATTCTGGATTTGTCCATATGTGCCATTGCAGCTTTATGCCTTTTGCACATGCCCCTGTGTTGGTCCCATGGTCACTGCTAACCTTGGTGTAAACAGGCATGGCAGAGTCATCAGTACATCTGGACTGTGGGAGGCTGCAAATAATAATAATAATAATAATAATAATAATAATAATAATAATAATTTATTATTTGTACCCTGCCCATCTGGCTGGGTTTTCCCAGCCACTCTGGGCAGCTTCCATAGAAACCAAAAAACACTAAAATATCATACATTAAAAACTTCCCTGAACAGGGCTGCCTTAAGATGTCCTCTTCCCTTCAAAACTGCTGTATTGATTCACTGACCGACTTGCTTGGGTAGATCAGCATTCCTTTCATAGCTCTGCGGTTTGGAAGATCAAGATGTTGCTGCATCCCTTTTTATTGCCCCAAATTCTTTCCTGGCCTGGATTTTTTAAATGTTTTTTTAAGTGTGCGGGGTGAAATAGCTTCCTCCATGTGGGGATCACTTTCTGTCAGCCTAATCTCCCTCGTAGGGTTATTGTGAGGATAAAACGGGGAAGAACAATGTATACCCCTTGAGGTCCTATTGCCCACTGGAGGGATGTGAACATGAATGCAGAAGGAGAGGCCAACTTTTCCTCCTTGAAGATAAATTTAAAAACACCGCACTGAGAAGTCACATCACTGACCCACTTCTTCATTTCAGGTCTGGGAAGGAATTCCCCGATCGCTGCGCTGCCAACATTGACGCTGTCACTCAGATCAGAGGTGAAACGTTCTTTTTCAAAGGTCTGTGGGATTTTCTGTGACCTTGTTCTGTGAAGTCATTTCTTCCAGCAGTACCTGAGTGGTATCAGAACATGCGGAAGAAGAAGAAGAAAACCCCATAACCTGGCAACGTTAGGGCCGGCAGGAAAGAATCCTGTCTGAAATCCTCGAGAGCCAACCACAGTCAGCAAACTCTGGAGCAGCCAATGTGATGTTGCTGGATTCTGGTTCCCAACAGCCCCAATGAGTATGGCCTATATAAAGGTAAAGGGACCCCTGACCATTAGGTCCAGTCTTGACCGACTCTAGGGTTGCGGCGCTCATCTTGCTTTACTGGCCGAAGGAGCCGGCATACAGCTTCCGGGTCATGTGGCCAGCATGACCAAGCCGCTTCTGGCGAACCAGAGCAGTGCACGGGAACGCTGTTTACCTTCCCGCCGTAGTGGTACCTATTTATTTACTCGCACTTTGAGGTGCTTTCGAACTGCTAGGTTGGCAGGAGCAGGGACCAAGGAACGAGAGCTCACCCCATTGCGAGGATTCGAACCGCCCACCTTCTGATCGGCAAGTCCTAGGCTCTATGGTATAACCCACAGTGCCACCCGCGTCCCTACAGCCTATATAGTCAGGGATAATTGGAGCTGCAGCCCAGCCACAGGGGTCCAATCCATTGTCCTGTAACCAGATTCCAAAATAGTGTCTAGTCCAAAGCGATGCATGTTGGGGCATTTTTTTTTTAATCCAGCAGGACCTGCAGCCAAACTAAGCTCATTGTAGCTCATATGCTCCACCTTGCCCCCGTGATTGAGCCCCCCCACATGGCGTATTGATGTCACTTGTGCACATCACAAGGGAAGTGGGTGGTGCTGTGGTCTAAACCATTTAGCCTCTTGGGCTTGCCGATCAGAAGGTTGGCGGTTCAAATCCCCGCGACAGAGTGAGCTCCCGTTGCTCTGTCCCAGCTCCTGCCAACCTAGCAGTTTGAAAGCACACCAGTGCAAGTAGATAAATAGGTACTGCTGTGGCGGGAAGGTAAATGGCGTTTCTGTGCGCTCTGGCTTCCGTCATGGTGTCTCGTTGCGTCAGAAGCGGTTTAGTCATGCTGGCCACATGACCCGGAAAACTGTCTGCGGACAAATGCCGGCTCCCTCAGCCTGAAAGCGAGATGAGCGCCACAACCCCATAGTCGCCTTTGACTAGACTTAACTGCCCAGGGGTCCTTTACATTTACCTTACCTACTTGTGCACACTATGGGGCAGGCATGCTTCTGTGTTGCACGGGTGCTCCATAGCTTGCGTGCATGACGTGAGCATGCCCTGTGCCATGTGTGTATGGCTGCCGTGGAACTTTGAGGGGGACTGGCCCCCTTCAATGAATTTTATTTTTGGGGGGGTCTGCCCCATCTCTTACTTGGCATGCCTGTTGCAACTTCTGGGAGCGTGTGACCAATAGCTCAACAACAGGCCTTGCAAATGGGCCCTTCTAGCTCTACGATTCTATGATATGGAAGGCATCTTTTATGGCTACACCAGAGATAGGCGGAACTAAGCTAAATGGACCAATGTATGCAAGGTGCATTCTGATGCTCCTGCTCTTTATGAAAAGCATGGATGGGTCGTGCCTTTCCTTGCCCTGGGCACATCGAATCATCAAGTTGGAACAAGAGACTCTTCTCCCAGTAAGGATGTTTACTGTATGTCATGTAATTCTACTCAATATAATCCAGAGCAGAACTCCAACATATAGTTAGCAGAGTAAAAACCTAAACACGTTGCATGACCAGAGGCAGTTGTATTTCATCCAGCAGAGCTTTACTGCTACTGAAGGCAAATGAACATAATGGTCACAAATCCAATACATTCAGGATTGGCACTGTCCGTAAGAAGTCCAGTTGCAGCAGACTTAACTTAAACGTAAATAACTTATAATAAGACTAAAACTTAACACTAAGCATACTATATGCAGAACACCACACCAGAAAGGAAAAGAGGTAGAAAGAGAAAAGTGAAAACCAGGCTTCTTCTGGCCTTACTATTATAGTCAGCATGACTTAGACCAGCCTTTCTCAACCTGTGGGTCCCCAGATGTTGTTGAACTACAACTCCCATCACCCCTAGCTAGCAAGGCCAGAGCTCAGGGGTGATGGGAGTTGTAGTCCAACAATACCTGGGGGCCCACAGGTTGAGACCGCTGACAGACAGAAGAGATAACAGAACCAGTTTAAGCCAGCGGTACTCAGCTTCTCAGAAGGAATAACCCAAACATCATGAACCTTCTGCTTGTTTCTGCCACACACAGAAGCTTCCAGAACCCTCTTGAATTAATTAGAATAGGAAAGATCTCTACACATCAGATCAATAATTTCTGCACTAAGAAATGCAAACTGACAGTGTGTTATGTCAGAGGAAATCATACCTGCTCTCTCGCAATCTGTAGCAGTGAGAATGGTGTGTGTTTATGACAGAGTGCTTGGAATAGTGGTAGGTCAGCTCGCAACATTCTGTCATGTTGCAGAGTGACCAAGAGATATCAAGCTGCTTCTCCTAGCTGGGATGTGACGTTGTATTTTTCCTACCCCCCCCCCACCATATGGCAGGTCAGTACTTCTGGCGCCTGACTCAAGGTCGTCACCTCACTTCTCTGCGCCCAGCCTTGATCAGCGGCTTCTGGCGAGGCCTCCCTTCCACGCTGCGCAAAGTAGACGCCGTTTATGAGAGACACATAGATCATCGCATCCTCTTCTTCAGCGGTAAGGGGTGGGTGTTCCTGTGTGCGAGGCAACTGGGCTGGCTTGCATAAGAAAGTCCAAACTAGGTCCATCTCCTAGAGCAGGGACATCCATCTCCCAATAGACTGCGATCTACTCACAATGTAACAAAACTGGCAGTTATCTACTCATTGTCGTAAAAAAAACTGGCAGTGATTTTAGGAAGCCAAAGTTGTGGAGATTTGGGTTTTTTTCCTTTTCTGCTTTTCTGTAATGAAATTGCTGAGGGGCCGGAGCTCAACCAGGATCTACCAGGAACACCCCGCGATCTACCGGTAGATCGCGATCTACCTGTTGGACATGCCTGTCCTAGAGCAAGTAATTCTTTGAAGGAGAACTACCTGAACATGATTGACAGATGGTATTTGACTCCGAGTAGGCTTGCTAAGATTTACAAGACAGAATCAGATAAGTGCTGGAAGTGTAGAGAGGTGGAGGGAACATTCCTTCATATGTGGTGGATGTGTAAAAGGGTAAAAGAGTATTGGGAAATGATTTATAATGAATTGAGAAAAATGTTTAAAAGTATTTTCCCAAAACAACCCAGAGTCCTTTCTGCTGGGGATAACTCAGACTGAAATTCCCAGGTGTCAGATAAGATTATTTATGTATGCAACAACTGCGGCTCATGTTTTGTTATCCCCAAAATGGAAAATGAGGAAGTCCCAACCAAAGAAGATTGGCAAGTTAAGTTGACAGAATATGCACAACTTGCAAACTTAATATATAGAGTAAGAGACCAAGAAGAACATGCATTTAGAGAAGATTGGAAAAGGTTTATGGCATATGTGGGGAAAAATTGTGTACAGCTGAAAACGCTGGCATCGTTAAGATAATTCAACAGTATAAATAAGTTTTGATGGATGCAACAATGGAAAACCAATTGGTATAGTTTTTTGTAAAATATTCAGGGATATGAGATATGTAAAATGATCAATGGAAAGAGGAGAAGGGAAGTCATTGATATCTTAAGATGTAAAATATTTATCTGTAATTGTAAAACAGAAAATTTAATAGAAAACCATTAAAAAAACCTAGGTCCATCTCACATCCTGTTTCCAACTGATGAGAGCTGCATTTGCTGTAACAAAATTGTTAGGTTTTGAGACACTACAACTTGTTGTGTTTGCTGGGACATTCAAAAATTTTTTATTTATGTATTCCCTTTACATCCCATGCTTTCGTCAAGCAGCTCAAGGTGCTGCATGTGGTTCTCCTCTCTCCACCCTCACACCAACCCTGTGAGGTAGGTTAGGTTGAAAGAGATGGACTGGCCCAAACTCACTCCATGAGCTACATGGGTAGGTGGGGATTTGAGCCCTTGTTCCCTAGGTCCCGGGCCAACACACTAGCCACTACACAACACTGCCTTGCTATTGATGTCCTCTCTTTCTCTCCCCTGCTCAAGGACCTCTGTACTGGGTCTTTAAGGACAACGGTGTGGAAGAGGGCTACCCCCGCCCTGTCACAGACTTTGGGCTGCCCCAGGGGGGCATCGATGGTGCTTTCTCGTGGCCTGTTGACAGGAAAACCTATTTCTTCAAGGGAGATCTGCACTGGTGCTATGATGAAGCCACAGCGCACATGGAAGAAGAATTCCCCGTCCACAGAGAACCCTGGGAACACTTCCCCGCCTCTGTAGATGCTGTGCTGAGTGAGAACGATGGTGAGCTTGTACTTAATTTATATATATACTCTACTTTTCCGTGTATAAGATTAGGTTTTTTTCTTTTAAAATTATGCTAAAAAGTGGGGAGGCCGTCTTATACATAGTGTGAGTGTTTGATTTCTTGCTGCCATGGCTGTCAGCGGCTATTGGGCGTGTTATTGGTTGCTGCGTCAATGGCTGGTGTTGCTTGGCTGATGCTACAGCAATTGGGCGGGTGATTGGCAGCTTTTGCTGGCGATGGGACAGATGAGAGGCGGATTTTGCAACGCATGCGGGGGAGCGATTTTCAGCAATCCTCCCCAAAAGAAGCTCAACAACTCTGTGCCATCTCTCCCCCCCCTTTTCTTAAATTTGAGTCTCCCAAAATAAGGGGTGTCTTATACATGGGGGAGTCTTATACACGGGAAAATACGGTAATTTTTATTAAATTTTCTGTTTTACAATTTAGAATACTCATTTACACTTCCTTAAAATATAAATGACTTCCCTTCTTCTCTTTCCATGGTTCATTCTGCATAATCACAAATCCCTGCATATTTTACATAAACTGAACCATTCAGTATTCCATTATTTCATCCACCAAAGCTTATTTACACTGTTGAATTTATCTTAATTCCCAATGTTTCCAAGTGTGCACAAATTCCTCCCATATATTCAATAAACATTTTCCAATCTTCTCTAAACGTATGTTCTTCTTGTTCTCTTTTTCTATATTCTGTGCATATTCCATCAGCTTAAGTTGCCATTCTTCTTTAGTCAGGACCTTGCCTGTTTTCCATTTTGGGGCTAACAAAACACGGGCCACAGCAGTGGCATACATAAATAACCTTTTTTGACACCTGCGAATTTCAGTCTGTATTATCCACATCAGAAAAGACTCTGGGATTGTTTTTTGGAAAGTACTAGCTTGTATTTAATTTTTCTCTGCATTTGACTGGAGTTGCCTGCAGTCCTGTCTAGTGGCTCCCAAATGGTGGAAACACGTTCCGATAATAATGCAATAGTATTGCCAAAGCAGCGCAGAACAACTAAGGAAGTGGAATGATCAATCCGCTGCTAATGCATTATTATCGCGTCAATGACATGTTGCAGAATAAAAGGTAAAGGTAAAGGGACCCCTGACCATTAGGTCCAGTTGTGACCGACTCTGGGGTTGCAGCGCTCATCTCGCTTTATTGGCTGAGGGAGCTGGTGTATAGCTTCCGGGTCATGTGGCCAGCATGACTAAGCCGCTTCTGGCAAACCAGAGCAGCGCACGGAAACGCCATTTACCTTCCCGCCGGAGCGGTACCTATTTATCTACTTGCACTTTGACGTGCTTTCGAACTGCTAGGTTGGCAGGAGCAGGGACCGAGCAACGGGAGCTCACCCCGTCGTGGGGATTCGAACTGCCAACCTTCTGATTGGCAAGCCCTAGGCTCTGTGGTTTAACCCACAGTGCCACCCGTATCCCTATGTTGCAGAATACAACCCACAAAAAACAGAAACCCTGTCTGGCAGGACCCTTTGTCCTGTCCTCTTAAATATCCCGCTTATTTGTTGCTGATGCCCCTTTTTGTCTTGTTGCAGGAACACTGTATGCCTTTAAGGGCAGGGAGTACTGGAAGTTTGAGCCACACAACCTCAAGCCCCAGACTGGCTACCCTCGATCCATAGCTAAGGACTGGCTGGATTGCACAGGAGAACTGTACCCTCCCCGGAGCCTGCCTACCAGCCCTGCATCAGGAGCCGAACACCGGCCGGATTTGCGGGGTCCACAGCTCGAGGTGGAACGATGTGTGTGCTTTTGCTCTGCCTTTCGTGTGATGTCGTGGGGCTTGCTCAGCTGCCTGGCGGTGGCTCTCCTGGCACTGCAAGGATTTGCCTAGGAAGGACACAGAACCTTGCCTGGCCATCACTTTGCTCCACACGGATCCTCGGCAGCACCAACCCCAATTGCCACATTGCACGTCCGTGGGAGGGAAGGAAAAGAATAGGAAGAAAGAGGGAAAAGGGAGAGACATCCCCAGCAAAGCACTATGCGGGGAAGCAACTTGGATGCAAGGATGAGATTGCAGTCCTTCAGTGATAGGGGCAGTGGCTCTGCCTATGGTTAAAGGAAATTCTTCAAACAGGAATCCTTTGGTGCAAATGCAACAGGAAAGGGGACACAGTGCAAAAGGTTTTTCAGGATCCAGGAGTGTCCTATGTGGAACGCCTCCAGTGTTGACATCTGTCTGTCTCAAGAGACAGCGGAGTGAGCTTCCAGGGTGAAGTCAAACCTCTATGTTAGCAGCACCAAAGTGACCTCCCTAGGGCACAAGTCAGGGCAGTATGTATGGAGGTCCTGGGCTGTCCCAGACGAGAAGGCCCCACCCCAGCCTAGCTGATGTGGTCCAAAGGAAAGCAGAGCAATATGTTGGGCACCAGTTTGGCTGCAGGAGTTGCCGAAAGGAGGCATGTGAGACGCCATGCAGCTGTCTTTGGGACTTCACTCTGTATTTGTGTAGGGTTTACTCTTGAGCCTTTTTTTCCCTCCCAAAGGTGTCCCCCAAGGCAGTGGAGTTTTAGGACCAGAGTTCTCCTAGATGGGCTACCTTCCCAGGTTGACAAGCCCCAGGTTGACCCCTATAGACTGTCAATATTTTGCTGGGGGCGGGGATTCAAGAGCCTAACTGGGAAATTTAAGTTTGCTCAATTAAACTGGATTAAACTGTTCTGTTGCCTGTCTGCAACATATCCGCTTTAAAACAACACATCAAAACAGACTTTTTGCCGTTTGGAAAGCGGTTGGGAAAGCAGGGTGAAAATATGATTAATGGGAAGACTTTTAAACACCCCGTGAGCAAAATGGGGTGAATACAGGGCGAATGCTTATTGACATATTAAAGCCCCATAAACAAATAAGAATGAATACTCAATAAAGATTGGCTATAGAAGCTTTGTGAAAGCAAACCAGGTTGTGTGGAGGAGCCCTCAGAGCTAGAAGATGACCACCCCTAGCTAGTCTTTCGTAGAATGTTTTTGTACGTCAAAAGGCAAAAAGGTGGCCTCCTTCTGTGATGATGCCTTCACCCCCCAAGCGCTTCACTGTGAGCCACTGGCACCAGGGACAGAATTTGTTGTTTTGGAAAGGAAACCATGAGTCACTTTTCACTCCAAGGAGCAGCTCGTTGGCAGCCTCTTCCTGTGGTTGGGCCATTAGCACAGCTGTGGAATGATTCAGAACCACTTGCTGGGCGTCTGCCGGGCTGACTGACAAAGCGTCATTGTAGGCTGAAAACCACAGGGACTCTGTTGAAAAGAATAGGGCTGCCTAAGGCGAGGAGGGGTGAGGGGAGTGTGTGTGCAGGATCTGCTGTTTTTGAAACAGGAATCCCGAAGGGAGGGAAGGCCATTCAGCACCCGAGTCACCAGGCATTCCAGACTCTGTTGTAAATTGAGACTTTTAAGAGCCACTTTTAAGAGGATATAGTCCAATCGCCTCCACCTGAAGCACACAGAGACCTGCTCTCTGTAGATACCCCAGCTTGTCCATTGCTCACCTTTCTTGAACAGTGGTACCTCAGGTTACATACGCTTCAGGTTACAGACTCCGCTAACCCAGAAATAGTACCTCGGGTTAAGAACTTTGCTTCAGGATGAGAACAGAAATCGTGATCCGGCAGTGCAGTGGCAGCGGGAGGCCCCATTAGCTAAAGTGGTACCTCAGGTTAAAAACAGTTTCAGGTTAAGAACGGACCTCCAGAACGAATTAAGTTCTTAGCCCGAGGTACCGCTGTATTGGATGGGCAATAGGGACACCTAACCCAGGTTCCGCCTTGCCAGAGGCACAAAATGGGCACAAAGAGCCTTGGACATTTATCAGCAGTAATTAAAATTAATATCAAATCATGCTGTTGTGGGGTTTGTTTGGTTTTTTGGTTATTGTTCATTTCAGTTCTGGAACAATCTAAGCCTGTTTTCATGGTATTTTATGGAAAAAACATTTGACACTTCTAGAAAGCAGCAGGGGGTGAGGTGGGGGGAAACAACCTCAGGACATTAGTGTGAATTTCTGCTATTTTTGTATGCCTTTTTACCTAATATGCACAGTTTAGCAAAGCGATTTCCCCCAACGCCATTCATTTTGTATGCTGTCCACGTACACTTCCCCGACTATATAGACATTCTTGTACACATTATTTGTCTGGACAGCTGCGTTGCAAAATTCAGAGAAGGGCCACTTTTGAAGGCTTGCCATGTTTCAGTTCCTACATTGCTTCAGGAAGTGTGGGTTAGATAGGTTCATCCTCAAATGCAAAGTGAAATAAAATTTTTCCCCATCCCTAGCAGAGTCAGACCTTTGCCCTGTCTTGCCCAATATTATTTACTCTGACCAGCAGATGCTCTCCAGGGTCTTGGGCAAGTGGAGGTCTTTCACTTCTCCTTCAGAAGAGATGCCAGGCACTGAACATGGGACGTTCTGCATGCAGAGCATGTGTCCGGCCACCAAGCAACAGCCCCTCCCCCTTTTCTGTGCCTGGAATGCTGTGAATGAGCGAAAACATAACTTCAGTCCAAAGAAGAAGGTTAGGCCACAGTGGCTCCGTTTTAATAAGGCATAATGGTCGATAACAGGATATGTAAGGCACATGCACCAAATATTTCCAGCTCATGATGTCGACTCGGTTTCACTTCCAGTTTACGAAAAATTGTTTGAAGAGAGGGCTTTCGCGGCCTTGGGGCAAGATTTCCACCTGGAAACAGGATAAAGGTGCGTGAGAAAAGGACACCCATGGCAGGCACCCCTCTATTATGGGTCTCCCACTCCTTCATCCCTGAACACTGGCTATACTGGCTGGGGCCGATGGGAGCTGGAGTTCGAAACATCTGGAGGGTACCAAGTTGGATAGCCCTGGTGTAATGGTACACATAGGGATGCGGTTGGCTCTGTGGCTTAAACCACAGAGCCTAGGACTTGCCGATCAGAAGGTCGGCGGTTCGAATCCCCACGACGGGGTGAGCTCCCGTTGCTCGGTCCCTGCTCCTGCCAACCTAGCAGTTTGAAAGCACGTCAAAGTGCAAGTAGATAAATAGGTACCGCTCCGGCGGGAAGGTAAACGGCGTTTCCGTGCGCTGCTCTGGTTCGCCAGAAGTGGCTTAGTCATGCTGGCCACATGACCCGGAAGTTGTATGCCAGCTCCCTCGGCCAATAAAGCGAGATGAGCGCCGCAACCCCAGAGTCGGTCATGACTGGACCTAATGGTCAGGGGTCCCTTTACCTTTAATGGTACACAAGCATTAGCTTTATTCCAACCTCTCCCCTCTTTTCCCCAGCAATGCCAAAGAAATGGGCCAAGCTGCTTCTAGGTTTGAGAGGGCCAGGGCAAGTTGCCCTCTGCTGGGCTCCCTCCTCTGGCCCTGGCAGTCTTACCTTGTTGCAGTGGACAGCTGCAATACTCTAAGCAGTGCCAACTTGTGGCATCTTGCCACTATTTATATTTCCCACAATGGCTCTTCTGTAGCCTCTAATATTATGAGAAAAAACTCTTACTATACCCATTCTCTCTACATTACAGATGATTTTGCTCAGCCTTAGGTGGGTGCGGGCGCTGTGGTCCACCCCGGGTGTCTTCCTTGAGGGTGTGTGTGACAAAATGGCACACCATGGGGGGTGGCACTTACCGTGGGGCCTGGCCTGCAGCGCGCCTGAGCCACGCGTCTCTCCTGGGAGTTACACTGTGGCTCAGAGCCCTGCGCTGCCTGAAACAGCAGCGTGGGGCCTGGGCAGATCACTGGGGGCCACAATGCCCCGGTGGGCAGCTCGCCCCCCGCCACTCCAGCTGCCGGAGCAGCTAGCTACGCCCCTGTGGCTGGGCACTGTGCGAACCAGGCTCCCTTGCTAGATGGGCATTTGGTCTGTTCCATCAGGGCTGCTCTTAAGTTTTTAACAGCTTCACCAGTGATCAAGCACATTGCAACATTCCCAGGTCTCATTCGGTCATCCTAAGGGCTTGAAGTGCAGCTAATTTCTTTTACCCCACTGCATTTCAAGTTGTATTTGCACACTGCTGTGCACACCAGGGGGGCGGGAAGGGGGGTCTTAAGCACATTGCATATTTTGTTTCCCCACACCTGCAACCCCCCCAGCTCCTGTTCACAAAGATGTCGCCTGCACATGTGCAAAAGCTGTCTCAAATGTGCACACCTCAAGCTTAACGATGGCTTTCATTTTCAAATCAGATAGAAGGTGGTTTGAGGGAAAATGCATCCAGCAGCAGCATTCCTCAATAAACTACAGGGCAGGTGTGGGTTGTGGCTAACGTCATGTGTGCATGGCCTCAAATGCCCATGGTGGAAGCGCACTGGAATCAGAGTACCACAGAGCCTAGGACTTGCTGATCAGAAGGTCGGTGGTTCGAATCCCCGCGATGGGGTGAGCTCCCGTTGCTCAGTCCCTGCTCCTGCCTACCTAGCAGTTCGAAAGCACATCAAAGTGCAAGTAGATAAATAGGTACCGCTCCGGCGGGAAGGTAAACAGCATTTCCGTGTGCTGCTCTGGTTCGCCAGAAGCGGCTTAGTCATGCTGGCCACATGCCCCAGAAGCTGTCTGCGGACAAACGCCGGCTCCCTCGGCCAATAAAGCGAGATGAGCGCCACAACCCCAGAGTCGGTCACGACTGGACCTAATAGTCAGGGGTCCCTTTACCTTTTACCTAAGTTTGGGGATATTTCCTTCATTTAGTAGAGCCTCCTGGAAACTCTGATAAGGCTGCACAGCCTCTGCTTGCTTACCTGTGTGTTCAGGGGATACTTCATCTGAGTGATGAAGTCCTCAGCTACCTTCAGGGCTGCCTGTTGTTCCTGCTCATTTGCTCGGAGGCCTTTTCGAGGAAAGATGGAAAAGGACAGGTCAGAAGAGCTGAGAGAGAGCAAGCAGAGAAGAGCTGGTGTTTACTGGGGAGGATGGGGGGGACGGACTAATATTCTTAGGAAGAAAGAAAACCTTCTCCTAAATCTGAACCATCTGTCATTAAACCATCATGACTTCCTCCAAAGACTTCTAGGAACTGTGGTTTGTTAAGGGTGTTGAGAATTGTTAGGAGACCCCTTTCTGACTCACAGAGTCCCAACACCAAGTGTTGAGGCTGTTCTCATAGCAGAGCGTTGCGTGTCTCACCTTTCCAAACGTAGATTTTCCCACATAGCCCGTTGTCCAGGATGAAACAATCATCTGTGATGAGCTGGTCCTGATGGAATGGACTGGACTCCGAGACCTTAGTCAGGCTCATTTTCCCCGTCATGTCCGATACCTGGGAGATGAGAAGAAAAGAAGAGGAAGTGCCTTCGTTGACATGAGACCATCCATGTGCGGCAAGACTTCGAGATGGTTGGACCTACTTTGTTTATTACTGGAACCCTAGGATCCACCAAACAGAGCCAAGTGCCCAATGGCAGCTGGAATGGTGGTGGAGCTAGATACAAAATGGCAGCTGGGAAGTAATGGGATAGCCAGAGCACCAGCGGACTGACACGTTGTCATTAGAAAGCATTCCAGACCCTCCGTCTCCCAGAACCCGGCGAGCCTTAAAAGTAGGAGAGCAAAGAGCTGAAAGACAGAAGGCAGGTAGCAGCACACATAGAGGAGATGATGAGGATGACGAATGAGGAAGTGGGAGAGACGGGAAGGTAGAGATTCACTTGGGACAACACCATTATCCAAGAGGCTGGGTTCTATAGCCTCTCTCTGTAAAGATTGAAATAAAAAAGGACGGTAAGAAACTTTCTCTTAGAATCATAGAATCATAGATTCATAGAGTTGGAAGAGACCACAAGGGCCATCGAGTCCAACCCCCTGCCAAGCAGGAAACACCATCAGAGCACTCCTGACATATGGTTGTCAAGCCTCTGCTTAAAGACCTCCAAAGAAGGAGACTCCACCACACTCCTTGGCAGCAAATTCCACTGTCAAACAGCTCTTACTGTCAGGAAGTTCTTCCTAATGTTTAGGTGGAATCTTCTTTCTTGTAGTTTGGATCCATTGCTCCGTGTCCGCTTCTCTGGAGCAGCAGAAAACAACCTTTCTCCCTCCTCTATGTGACATCCTTTTATATATTTGAACATGGCTATCATATCACCCCTTAGCCTCCTCTTCTCCAGGCTAAACATGCCCAGCTCCCTTAGCCGTTCCTCATAAGGCATCGTTTCCAGGCCTTTGACCATTTTGGTTGCCCTCCTCTGGACACGTTCCAGTTTGTCAGTGTCCTTCTTGAACTGTGGTGCCCAGAACTGGACACAGTACTCCAGGTGAGGTCTGACCAGAGCAGAATACAGTGGCACTATTACTTCCCTTGATCTAGATGCTATACTCCTATTGATGCAGCCCAGAATTGCATTGGCTTTTTTAGCTGCCGCATCACACTGTTGGCTCATGTCAAGTTTGTGGTCAACCAAGACTCCTAGATCCTTTTCACATGTACTGCTCTCAAGCAGGTGTCCCCCATCTTGTATTTGTGCCTCTCATTTTTTTTGCCCAAGTGCAATACTTTACATTTCTCCCTGTTAAAGTTCATCTTGTTTGTTTGTCTTGTCTTTATACTTTTCTGGGCAACTAGCCAGGAGCTGCTGACAGCTGCCTAACAGGTTGTTACCTTGTAAAGCACAGCGGCAATTGCATTTTTCCGATCAGCCATGACATCTTCCTCTGGACTGCCCTCTTTCAGAGCTGGTTTAGGACCCAGGACCTAGAAAAAGACAGAGGCAGGTAATACTGATACCCAGCTTCCAGACGTTTCATTTCTGGGCTCAGAACCTCACCTCTGTGCCTTGCTTGACAATTACGAAAGGATGAGTCGCAGTGGCAGAGAGGTGGTCTTCCCTTCAATCCCTAGCAGGAGAGAAGGAGGGGTGGGATCCTGGAGACAGGACTAAACTAGATGGACCAATGGGCTGATCTAGCATAAGGCAACTTCCTAAAATTGGGGAGAACATTGTTTGCACACAGTAGGTTCGGGTCCAATCCAGTGCATCTCTAGTGTTGTTGTTTGTAAAGGATCCAACTCCCATCAGCCCCAACAAAGCATTGCCAATGAGGAGGAATGATGAGAGTTGTAAATCAAACATATCTGGAGGGCCACCAACTCTCCACCACTGAAATAGCAGATAATAAGAAAGGCCCTGCTCTGCTTCAGATGTTGGAAAGATGCTACCAGCCGGAGTAGACAATATTTAGCTGGGTGGACAGACAAAGCAGCTTCTTATCTCCTATGTCCACACATGAAAGTCATTGTCAGATGTTGCAGTAATGAGGTGTTCAATAGACTCTTAGAGTACCTCAATACCTGTTTTGTGTGCCCTATTGGGAGATCACTTCCTTGATCCTTTCAGTATGAAATTAAGAAGCTAAAACACGGCTCATATCTCAGACCCTCCTCTGGCAGGGGCTTTTATATCCCACCAAACCAAAACAGGTCCCAGCTCCAGCTTGATGCCGAGAACTTAGTCAATGCCCACCTGCTTCCTAGACACCAACCCACAGCTTCCCCAAAACGTTTTCCTCTCTTGCAAGGAACTTACCGCTATCATCTCAGCCGGCTCTTCACCATCTGCAATTATCTCCACTTTGGCTTTCCCCTTCCTCTCGCTATCCCGAATTGCCGTTGCTAAATCCCGGGCTTTGTTGCGCTCTAGGATGTTGGATTTGCTGCCACACCAAGTGAAGATGTTCTGAAAGGAGAGGCCAAGAGGAGAAACTTTCTCAATCCATTTGCGGCCAGAACACCTTGCCCCACGTCCACCCCACATAAATAAATAAATAAATAAATAAATAAATAAATAAATAAATAAATAAATTTTTATTTATATCCCGCCCTCCCCAGCCGAAGCCGAGCTCAGAGTGGCTAACAACAGTAAAATAATACAGCATTCTAAAATCAATTCATTATAAAATCAGTTCAAATCAAATTGATGGCAACCATTGGGCTAGAGTTCTGTGAAGAATTACCAAAGGACGGAGTCAGGCTGCGCCCTGGCCAAAGGCCTGGTGGAACAGCTCTGTCTTGCAGGCCCTGCAGAAAGATGTCAAGTCCCGCAGGGCCCTAGTCTCTTGTGACAGAGCGTTCCACCAGATCGGGGCCACAGCCGAAAAAGCCCTGGCTCTGGTTGAGGCCAGCCTAACCTCTCTGTGGCCTGGGACCTCCAAGATGTTTTTGTTTGAAGACCATAAGGTGCGACATACCAGGAGAGGTGGTCCCGTAGGTACGAGGGTCCTAGGCTTAAAACCAGCACCTTAAACCTGATCCTGTACTCCACCAGGAGCCAGTGCAGCTGGTATAGCACAGGGTGAATAAGATCCTGCGACGAGGATCCCGTAAAGAGTCTCGTCGTGGCATTCTGCACCTGCTGGAGTTTCTGGGTCAGTCTCAAGGGCAGCCCCACGCAGAGCGAGTTACAATAATCCAGTCTGGAGGTGACCGTTGCATGGATCACAGTGGCTAGGTCAGGGCGAGAGAGGTAAGGAGCCAACTGCTTAGCTTGGCGGAGGTGAAAAAATGCCGCCTTTGTTATGGCTGCAATCTGTGCCTCCATGGAAAGGGAGGTGTCGAAGATTACATCCAGACTCTTAATGGTCATCCAGAACACCCACCCTGATCCTACACAAAGGAGCACATTTCTTTCCGCCCAATGTACGTAGTTGTGCACTCTCCTAACTAGGGATGTTTGAGAATTCTGTCGGAAATGGAAACAGGAAGCAAGACTTGCTGCAATTCTCATTTTTGTCAGGGGTCAGTAATGAAAATGACCCAAGCGAGTAGGAGCATATGCTGTTCTTTTCTTAGTTTGTAAACATCATATAAATAAATACATTGTTTTCTGCATCGTCTTTGATGCTTCCCTTCTACTCAAATTGATTATGCAATTAATTGCATCAGTTTCAGATACAGTGATACCTCGGGTTAACAACTTAATTCGTTCTGGAGGTCCGTTCTTAACCTGAAACTGTTCTTAACCTGAGGTGCCACTTTAGCTAATGAGACCTCCTGCCACCGCCGTGCGATTAATGTTCTCATCCTGAAGCAAAGTTCTTAACCCGAGGTACTATTTCTGGGTTAGCGGAGTCTGTAACCTGAAGTGTCTGTAACCCGAGGTACCACTGAATAGCAAATAGCAAGACAGACTATGCAGGAATTAGGGGAAGCTGAATTGCAGTGGAAAGAGGGCGGACGTTGATGAACACAGAACTGGGATGCAAAGAGCTGCCTCCTTCCATCCCTATTCACAGGGCATTAGCAGAACATGCTAGCCCATATTCCAAACTTGTATGTTCCCCCTCTCTTCCCCACAGCACCAGCAACATTGTCCATGATGGAGGCAATAATGTTTCTGATAACCAGTTGCTGGAAACTGCAGGAGGAGAGATTGTGTTTACATTCTGGTCCACCTTGTGGGTTTGCCAAGGGCATCTGGGTGGCCACTGAGAGAACAGGATGCTGGACTAAATGGGCCCTTGGCCTGATCCAGCAGGCTCCTCTTATGCTCTTAACATTATTTATGTGCCACTGAAATGCCAAAATAGCGGTTTATGTGCGAAAAGCAAATGGAGCAAACATTAAAAGATAAGCAACCATATTTAACACCCACCCACACACTCACACCCCATAAAAATGTTAAAACATAAATGTTTGTAATTAAAATACAGTGGTACCTCGGGTTATGAACTGTCCTACTTACGAACGCTTTGATTACGAACTGGGCAAGTAATAATAATAATACCATTTTATTTATATCCTGCCCTCCCCAGCCGAAGCCAGGCTCAGAGCGGCTAACAACAATAAAAGTAACACAATTTACATAAAATCATAATCAATTAATTGAAATGCATTCTAAAATCAACTCATTCTAAAATCAATTCATAGTAGGTGCTCAGGGTTGCGAACTTTGCCCCAGGATACGAACGTAATCTGCTTCCGGGGCCGCGGGAGGCCTATGTAGGGAATGCGTGTTGCGGGTTAAGAACCCTTCAGGTTAAGAACAACTTCCGGAACGAATTAACCCGAGGTACCACTGTATGCAAAAAACCTCACCAAAACCACACATTAAAAACAACACAGCAATTATAAATAGAAGACACAGGTCGAGAGAGGCTTCCCCTCCTCCTCTTTTCAGGCTCACCTCTCCTAGATCCAGGATGAAGCAGTCGCCGGTGTTAAAACTAGCCCAGCTCAGTTCTTTTTCAGTGGCCCGGATATTCTTTTTCCCCTTCACCTGGTAGAGTTTGCGAATAGGACTGGGTTGCTGGCTGGCCTGGGTTCTGTTAAAGGCAGATTCCACACCTCCTTCCTGTGGAGCACAGACAAAAGAGGTTTGAGGTCTACAAGGAAGCAGGAGGATGCTGGAGTTTGGGGTGGTGAAGGGGATAAGTTCCTTGAGATAAGCTGTTTATTTGTTTATCGCAAGAGGCAGTGACTGGCCTGAGGTCACCCAGGGAGCAAGCAGGGATCCAAACCCTGGTCTACAAGGTCCAACACTCTAACCACTACACCACACTATTTTATATCTTTTAAATTCCAAATTATCTAATGACACATTCTAGCCTTTTTAAAGAGGCAATTTCTGAGTCGTTTACAGTGGCACTGCTGTTACACTATTCCATCTGCCCTGAATTTGGCAGGTTTGGCTAGAATAAGGGTATTGCTTTCCATAGTTTTGTACGTTGTGTTTTTTGTGATATTACTAGACCACAGAAGAAGACCAGCTCCTGGTCAAAATGCATCGGTTGTTTGTCATTTCTTCTAGAGAAGTGTTTCCCAATGTTGGGTCTTCAGCTGTTTTTGGACTACAACTCCCATCATCCCTAGCTAGCAAGACCGGTAGTCAGGGACGATGGGAATTGTAGTCTGAAAACAGCTGGAGACCCAAGGTTGGGAAACACTGCTCAAGAGCAACCTTTGCCCCCCTGGACCCATCCAGGTGTTTGGACTACAATTCCCATCAGCCCCAGCCAGTGTAGGGAGTTGTAGCCCAAAACATCTGGATGGTGCCAGGGTGGCAAAAGGCTGCTGTAGAGACACAAGAAGCTGCTTGCTTTTAAGGTTTGCGATTGTAAGCTTTGTCATATGAGTTTGTGCGGTGTTTGTGAAATTCGTTATTTACTTATTTTGATTTCGCACACCCAGTGCTCCCCCCCGGGGGCACCCAAGGCTATGCAGTACTGGCACATCCCCCCCCCGGAAGAAAAGCACTGTGCACAACCCAACTTTTCTGTTTCTCTTGAGCATCTTTATGGCCTTCCTGCCCTCCAAAGATGTCAAGGTGGCAGATGTGGGTTTCTTGCCCTCCTCATTTCATCCTCACAACATCCCTAGGAGGTAGGTTAGACTGAATTACTGCTTCTCATATGCCTGGCTTTCAATCTGAACTTAGCCTGATCTTTTATTCCCCTTCCTTCGCTCCCCCTCCCCTTTTTATGAAGATTACCCTCTCTGAGATCCCACAGCTAATTCTCCCCTGGTCTCCTCACTGGCCCAAATAGGACTAATTTAGATAGCTAGTCCTGGTGATCATCTAATGTTTATTGGATGGATTTCCCCCCTAAATTGATTTTAAAATTCTGAATTTATTGTTATTCACGTTTTATACTGTATTTTATAGGGACGCGGGTGGCGCTGTGGGTTAAACCACAGAGCCTAGGACTTGCCGATCAGATGATCGGTGGTTCAAATCCCCGCGACGGGGTGAGCTCCCGTTGCTCGGTCCCTGCTCCTGCCAACCTAGCAGTTCGAAAGCATGTCAAAGTGCAAGTAGATAAATAGGTACCACTCCGGCGGGTAGGTAAACGGCGTTTCTGCCGTTGCTCTGGTTCACCAGAAGCGGCTTAGTCATGCTGGCCACATGACCCGGAAGCTGTACGCCGGCTCCCTCAGCCAATAAAGCGAGATGAGTGCCGCAACCCCAGTGTCGGCCACGACTGGACCTAATGGTCAGGGACCCCTTTACCTTTACCTTGCTGTATTTTATGCTTTTTTTTGTTGCATCAATTAAGTGTTTTAAATTTGTTGTTAGCCGCCCTGAGCCCGGTTTTCTGAACCGGGAAGGGTGGGAAATAAATAAAAAAATATTATTATTATTATTATTATTATTATTATTATTATTATTATTATCTGGCCTGGGCAGATAAATGTGGAACAAATGAACACATGATTTGTTGCCTAAGCCTTCTTTCATAAGGTGACTGTGCTCACAATTGGCAACGGTGCTCCCAGGTGATCAAAGCAGAAACCTGAAAAACTGGTTAGGTTGGGCCTGTCTTACCTGGTATTTGATGCCGTGGGGGAAGTACTCCATGAAAATGTCGGACTCATTGCCCTGCACCTCCCGGTACTGGATAGGCTTTTCTTTCAGGAAGAAGTTGAGGTTGGTGGAGAGCAGAGCACATGCTCCCTGCTCATCTCGGGAGGAGTTCTGGCCTGGGTGACAGGGAGAGAGCAGTTATTTGATAGGAATCGTTCCAGCTCCACTTCTGATGGATATTCCCAGGATAATTCTCGTGCATAAAGGTAAAGGTACCCCTGCCCGTACGGGCCAGTCTTGACAGACTCTAGGGTTGTGAGCTCATCTCACTCTATAGGCCGGGAGCCAGCGTTGTCCACAGATACTTCCGGGTCATGTGGCCAGCGTGACGAAGCTGCTCTGGCGAACTGGCACCAGAGCAGCACACGGAAACGCCGTTTACCTTCCCGCTATAAAGCGGTTCCTATTTATCTACTTGCACTTAAGGGTGCTTTCGAACTGCTAGGTGGGCAGGAGCTGGGACCAAACGACGGGAGCTCACCCCGCCACGGGGATTCGAACCGCCAACCATGCGATCGGCAAGTCCTAGGCGCTGAGGTTTTACCCACAGCGCCACCCCGCATTCTCGTGTATACCACTCCCTCAAATAGCAAACTTGGGTGTTGAGCACTGACAGAAATGAGACCAAAATAGGGCCACTGGAAAACAAGAGGGTAGCATGAGCATGCTCAGATAAACCTTCAGGACTGCAGAAGTTCAAAGGGAGCATTTGAAAAACCCTAAGGGGAGGCAACAGCTCATTGAGAACTAGGAAGGAGTTGGAGTGCACACAGCGAGAGGAGGAAAAAGTCCTGTTACACAAGCATAAATCCTTGTGCCGACAGGACATGTTGGTTGGACATTGCCCAATAATAATACTAATAACGTGGAAGAGAGATTTCCCTAAACTCCAATAGGTACAACCTGTGTCACACATGTCATGGTGTCTTAAGATGTAGTGTTGCCAAAAAAGGGGGGGAGCTCAGCAAGTTTTTGGGTGATCTTGAAATATGGCAACCCTATAAGATCACTTTTTTTCATATCCTGATGTGTGTCACTTCCTCATGTTTTAATATTTGGCTCAAGAGAAAGTGCGGATGGAGGCTGCTTTCCTACTGAATCAGCCCACAGATGGATTCTGCATATGGATAATTCATCTCATCTCTGCCAAGCCTTGCTGCTTACCAATCCAGATGTGCACACTGGACTGCTCATCAGGTCCATTGTGAAGAACCAGGTAAGAATCCCCAGAGTAGAAGATGCCTTTCATCTCTTCTGGTACCGACACAGGCTTCATCTTCTCCACTCGCCAGATGTGGAGGCCTGGCTCCTTTACCGAAGCATCGAAGGGAGAGCCACTGCCATGCAAAAAAGGAAGAAAGCAATGGATTGCAAGACAGAAGGGACAGGATAGGATGAGACCAAAGGAACAGGCAGTAAGATGCAAGTAGAGAAGGAGAAGCGAAAAGGAAGAGAGACTTCAAAGAGGACAAGATGAAAAGGGATGGATCAGCGTTGGGGAACCTGTGCTCCTCCAGATGTTGTTGGACTACAACTACCCATCATTCTTAATCATTGACCATGATAGCTGCGACAGATGATGTTGGAAGTACAACAGCAAGGATTATTCAGTTTGTTGCTTAAGGGTTAATTCTGTTGACAATCAGCTGACCGGGTGTGTGTGTGTGGAGGAAATGTTGCCTTGCAACCAGTCAGAATGGCATGATCCTTGCTGAGGTAATTTGTGCTCTGTCTGTGTAGTTCTGAGGGAGTATGTGCTGAGGAATGTCTAGCCCTACTCTGAACAAGGCCTGTAAATAAGGCAAGAAATCTCTGTTTATTTCTTCCCATCTTATTTACTGCTTTTTTGTTGTTTACCCAATAAAGTATTATCAGTTTCTTTTCTCTCTGGACTCCGTCTGCATTGTTCAAGTAACTCTGATACCAGATGAGAGCTGGAGTCAAACTATGGCTGGATCAAGACACATAAAAAAAACCCCTAAAAACGTTCCAGGAAAACCTCCTAATGGGAAATCATGTTGGAGAAAGACAGACCTTCACAGCGCCATCATGTATCCCAGTGTTAGAAAGCATTTAAAACACTTTTTCTTTACTAATGTAGCTGAATCACAGGTCTGGAGAAGCACCATTTCTCTGCCCTTGAGATACAAGGTGAATCCAGGTGAGGAGAGAGGATGAGGGAGGAAAGAGGGAAAACAGACTGTTTACACGATGCATGTTGGGATCCACTTCGTTGTTTGTTTAATTAGCACCTCAAGGTCCATGAGCTGGAGTCAGATGCAAAATGGTAGCACAGTGGTAGAGCCAATTACCTTCTGAACCTCAAACTGGGGAACGTTCCACTGAGGAACAAACTACCTGTATGGGTGCTTCCTGACGACCTGTTTATTGAACATTCACCCCAATTTGTCTGCAGGGAGATTTGATTAGTATTTCTTCTGATTTGTTTGCAGGAACGTTAGATGACATTGTGTCAAAACAAGAGTTATTCCACACTTTCCAGGGCATTTCCACATCATTTTTCTTATTGCAAAAAGTCCAATATTTCAGGGAAGTGGGTTTGTTGCACAAGACCTCCCAACCAATTAAATTTACCCAGTTTGTGATTCCATCCCAACCGAAAACAGCAACAGCCTGGGACTGCCCATAGTACGGTAAATAAGCTTTTTAAAAAATAAAATAATAAAGGTGTTTAAACTAGCCAATTTTACATTAAATAAAACACAGTTCTAGGGAGCCTGTCTGGAACATGCTGTTGGATGGGCAGTGAAAAAGGTTCATTACCTTTTGGGGATTGCTGTATACATGGTTCCGGGATCTGCAGAGAAAGAAACATTTCAGGGTTATCACGCTTGGAACAGAGTAGTCCACCCACAGATTGCTATCACCCTGAATGAGACAGAGGGGACATAGCTCAGTGAGAAGTGTATGCTTGGCAAGGAGAATATTTAAGGTTAACTGTTGAATCAGTGGTGCGGTTAAGCAATTTTTGATTTTGGACCACGTCTCTTTGGGTGCACTTGAGATGACAATGTGTATCAAATATTTTTTTGGGGAGGAGAACCCCACACCCTTCCCTACATTCCCTCTTGCATGTTAAGATCAGCATAGTTCATTTGCCCTTGAAAGCTCAGGGATGGCCGACCTGGGACAGGGCCTTCCTTGTGGCAGCCCCTTAGCTGTGGAATTCCCTACCTACAGAGTTGTGTCTCGTACCTTCACTATACAGCCTTTGTCAATTTCTGGAGATACAGCTCTCTCACTGGCCTTTGACACCTAACAGATACAGTATGTGTGAGTGTAAACTGGTTGCAAATTGTTTCAACTGATATTATAGGTAAAGGTAAAGGGACCCCTGACCATTAGGTCCAGTCACGGACAACTCAGGGGTTGCTGCACTCATCTCGTTTTATTGGCCGAGGGAGCCGGCGTACAGCTTCCGGGTCATGTGGCCAGCATGACTAAGCCGCTTCTGGCAAACCAGAACAGCACATGGAAACACTGTTTACCTTCCTGCCGTAGTGGTACCTATTTATCTACTTGCACTTTGACGTGCTTTTGAACTGCTAGGCTGGCAGGAGCAGGGACCAAGCAACGGGAGCTCACCCCATCACCGGGATTTGAATCGCTGACCTTCTGATCGGCAAGCCCTAGGGCTTTGTGGTTTAGACCACAGCACCACCCACATCCCTAACTGATATTTTATATATATATATATATATATATATAATTTCTGTTTGTTACAATATTGTAGCTTTATATTATTGTAATTGGGACCTAATAGTGAAGACCTGGTAATAAATCCAATTGATGCTGATGATACAGCTGGAACATCCCAGGTCCCCATCCTTGGTCGAGTCTCTTTCTTGATCTTCCTTCCTCCGTTATGTAAAATATTCTGTGCAGCATGTAATACCCGGCCACTAGTATAGAGACATTGCTGGCAAATAAACTTATGGAAAGAAGTGAGGGCCACTGGCTCAAAGGGCTTTCTGATGGGGATTAGACAACTTCCAGGAGTATTGGTTTACTTCAATTAATTAATTCATCATTCATTCATGAATCGCTTCCCATGAAACATCCCAAAGCGATTCAACAATAAAAAAATCCATCAACAATAAAAACATATATATAAATACAGTTCCTAGCCCGATGAAGAAAAAAACTGGGATAATAAATCTCCACTGGTTGGAAAAGGTAGGTCCAAAAGGCACCAAAAAGACAAATATGGCCCTGTCTGAGATATAATGAGAGGGAGTTCTGAAGGGTGGGTTTCACCACACTAAAAGGTCCCATAACTATATCATACAGAACAGGCTTCCTGATATGATGGTATCTGAGGTGGCCTTCTCTCCTGCAGAGCACAGCGATCAGTTGGGTACACAGGGGATGGCATTTTAGGAATCCTGCTTCTGAGCTGTATGAGGCTTTGGGTACCAGCATTACCACCTTGAACTTAGCCCAGCAAGAAATTGGCCGCCAGCGTGCTTTCAGCAGTGCTGCAATATTCTGCCCCAATGAGCAGTCAGAACACGCAATTTTGCACTAGGTGCAGCTTCTGGGTTAACCTAAGGGGCAGCCCCACATAGGGTGCACTGCAGTAGTCTAGCCTGGAGGTTACTAGCACATGGATGACAGTGGCCAGGTTTGTTTGTGATCATTGGCTACAATGGCTAAATGTCAAGGTCAAGGGGAGCATTTTTGCACTCCATTGCAGGGGATGATCTTCATGCTACCCTTAGAATTTCCTTGAAGCATTTGACTGGTTGCCGTGGGAGGCAAGACTCCAGGCCAAAAAGACCTTGGTCTAATTCAGCAGGGCTCATCTTCCTAAGTCCTTGTTTAAGTACTGCCTTTCAGCCTGCTGAAGCAATTTATTTGCACAGTGAGCAACCAGCTACGGCTGATCATGTCCCAGGGGCATGGAAATGACTCAAGCAGCCAGCCTTGGGTTTTGTAATGCGCTTTAAGCTCGGGAAAAGTATGCTTTAGTCACATGCCACCCATTGCCACATTGATAGTTTCTGATGGGTGTGTGTGTGTGTGTGTGTGTGTGTGTGTGTAATGCCAATCTGTTGCAATGGGGAAGGGCAGTTGGGCCAGTTGATGCTAACTTCCCCATTTACTTACTTACTTACTTATTTTAAAGCAAGAGAGCTCTCAGCTGGAACAGACACCTAGATCAGGGGCAGATCTCATGCTCTGTGCATTGTATTCAGGCAAAAGCCCTCTTTGCACCTAATAGGGGAAGGATTTCTGGAGGCTGGCACATTAGGGCAAAACTCTCTTCATCTCCTACCTGATCCTTTTAATGCAGCTGGGAAAGGCCTCAAGGAATAGGAGCGAAGAAAACTGGTCCCACTGGATCCCATCTGCAATGGGCTAAGAGGCTCCTCTTGCTCCAAGCTACTGCTTGGAACTGGGGATATACTGCAAATTGTTGCAGGTCCCCACTTGTTTCGATCTTTTCTGAAAACGGGGAAGCTGTGATGAATCAGCCAGCCACAAAAATCGAAATACAGGTGGAGGTTATGCTAGTACTTGAATTACCAGAGGCAGAGAAATGACGGGGTGGGCAGCCCCCTTTTTTGTGATGGTCCCATTAGCTACTGTTTTTAGAAAGCTTAAAGGAGGGAGGAATGATTGACTACAACTGGAAGGAGTTGCAGGGTGGCTTGCGAATTCAATTGCCCCACCCTAGACACACACACACCTTTGCCCTCAGAATATTGACTGGGGGTTTGCTGAAGGAGGGAGGCGTTGGACGCACCAAACATTTAAAGTGCACCCCCTGCAATGAATCCTGGGAACTGTAGTTCACTCCCCCCAGAGGTACAATTCCAAGAATGCTTGACAAGCGACTGTTCTCAGGATTCTTGGGGAGGGATGTGCGAGGTGTTGAGAGACAGAACAAAACGGCTGCGCCAATTCAGCCGGGCTGTTTGCAAATATCTTTGCCTGCAAGCCTAATCTTCTCCACAGCCACCCCGGCACAAGCAGCCTTCCAGCCCTAGCTTAAGTTTTAAACATCTGCACGGCGCAGGAGACGAGGTTTGCATCCACTCACCAAGACGGGTCCACTCCCCGGCAGCCTCTGCTAAAGCAAAACTTTTCAGAAGAGGGGATGTAATATTAGATTTCCTGGGCGGGGACTTTCCTGTCTATTGAAGCTTTTCATTGCCTCACTTCTTTCGTGGCTGCAGGGGAAAGGGGAAAAAAATGCGGTCGAGGAGAAGAGTGACTCACTTCACTTCTGATCTGCCATCATTCTGCTCTTCCTGTCCTGCGTCCTCGGGCTTCACTTGCTTTGCTGATGTCCTTTGACCCTGCCAGCATCACTTTGCCATAGGGCAGCCGCGGACAGTGGTCAAGGGCACCTCGAATGATGTCCAGCCGCAAAGCCTTGTTGTTTGCTCGAGCAGAGACTGGGGCTCGCCTCTTTATGCAGGCCACCAAAGTGGAACAGTTACAAACATCCTGCAATTTTTATGCCGGGAAATGAGACACTTCTTCCTCGCAAAGCCAAGAGCGGAAACCCAATCGGCTCGCGTTTCAGGTCTCCTCTTTAAGCGTCATCACATTCCAGGGTTGTTGGTTTTTGGCACACCTATATTCTGAGCCGAGCCCCACCGTAGATAACATGAAAATATTTACAGAGAGCCTGTGGGCATAACCAAGGGGGGGCATATTTTATTGAAAATATTATTGAAAAAAATGAAAGTACTCAATAATCTGAGGAGCTGTGTCCCATCCCCAGCAGAAACCTGCTCCCGACAATGTCCTATTTATTTTTACCTGTGAAAAGCTCAACAACTTTGGCTGCCCCTCCAATCCCGTCCACGTCCATGAGAGAACCTGGCCAAAGACATCACCAGGACTCATTCATCGCCTCAGGAAAGTTGACTTATGTTTCAGTAGTTCCTGCTCACACAATAAACTAGAGGTCTAGTAACAAGAACTGAGCCCACAGAAGGTATTGACTTACGTGTTTTGTTGTGTCTCTTATTTTCTGGGCTCAACACCACACCAGCATTTGCTGCCCAGGGCTGGTTCAAACTATTTTGCTGCCCAAAGCTGAAATAATGGGTTGTATCCAACCCATTTCATACTCTGGGTAGACCTACTAAAATTGATGGACACTACTAACTTAGGCATATTAGTTTCAGTGGATTTGCTCTGAGTAGGTGTTAGTTGGATAAAGGTAAAGGTAAAGGGACCCCTGACCATTAGGTCCAGTCGTGGCCGACTCTGGGGTTGCGGCGCTCACACAGTTTTAACTGTAAATGTTTATCTGATATAATGTTATCTAAGTTTTTGTTTTTACAATTTATTTCTGCATTGCAGGCACCCCTGACTTGTTTCTGCTCCCAAGGTAAGGGTGAGGACTAGTACCAGAGTGCCTTTTGCATTGTGAATAATATGGCACATCAAAGACTCTGTGACAACGTTGTTCCACGCCAGCTCTTCCAGTCCTTTCAACTGAGGGTGGGTACCAGTAGTGTAATGGCAAATTCAGAAATGTAGATAATGGCAGCCATGATTCCATTATTATTATTATTATTATTATTATTATTATTATTATTATTATTAAAATTTATATACAGCCCTATACCTGGGTGTCTCAGGGCAGTTCCCAGAATGAAATCAAGACATAAAACCACAAAATACATAATAAAAGTAAAAACAACAACCCAATTAGCCCCCCCCAGGTTATACAACCTACAATGATCTTATAATTATACAATAATACTTATTGTTTGGGATGTATTGCAATGATCAGTGCAGATTGCCATGCATCGCTCTTTGACTAGATATACTATTTTCTCTGCACATAAATGCACAAATGCTTTGGAGTGCTCCTGTACCATCTTCTTCTTTTGAGTAAATTAAGTTGCATTTCCACTGATGTTCCATTGTACATAACAGAACTTGCGCACCATCCACTAGGAACTGAAACATCTCGTTTTCAGTGTTCCTAAATGCTGACCTTTGGAGCATACACAACAACAGCTCCTTGGTGTTCTTCCTGCGCTCCTTCTCCAGAATGACCCCAGGAGCCAATTCTCAGTGGCTGACTCACTTCCTTTCACTCTGGTTCAATCAGCACAAAGGGTGCAAAGACTCCCTCTTCGTGGCTTCAAAGCTCTCCATTTGTGCTGACCAGGTGGCTCTTGGGTGCTGGAGCCAGGGACCATTCTGGAACCCTTCTGCAGAAATGGTAGTGGGTCTTTGAAAGGGAGAGAAACTAAAATCAACAGATTTGTCCTTCCCTATGTTAAACAAAGAGGGGAAAGTTTGTAAGGCAGAAAACAGGTCCCTGGACTTGCATGTGGATTGGAACGCACTTAACAATTAAACTGTGTCCTGCTCTGAATTTTGCAATGCACATTCAGTTCAAAAATACAAAAATATGTGTTGAAGTGCATAGAAATGTACCGTATTTTTCGCTCTATAAGACACACCAGACCACAAGACGCACCTAGTTTTTGGAGGAGGAAAGCAAGAAAAAAAATATTCTGAATCCCAGAAGCCAGAACAGCTGGCTTTCGCTGTGCAGCGATCCCTCTTGCTGTTCTGGCTTCTGGGATAGCTGCGCAGCCTGCATTTGCTCCATAAGACGCACACACATTTCCCCTTACTTTTTAGGAGGGAAAAAGTGAGTCTTATAGAGCAAAAAATACAGTATATTTTAGGAGAAAGTGGGTACAAAAATGTGTACAACTGAAGTGTGGGTTTTTCCCCTTTCCATTTTTTTTTTTAAAGCTGAAATTGCTACAGGGCAGACTTTTGATTGATTGCAGCCAAAGCTTGCATGGAACAGAAACATGCTGTTCTAGCCATCCCTGGCCTTGTCTTTAACCTGAAGCCTCTAAATCTTGAGAGGGCGATGGAAGAAACACTTGCAGTCTTAGTAGGACAAGACCTGAGCCTAAGCCTGCTTCAACCACAGAATAGTAGTAATAGTAGTCGTTGTCATCGTCTAACAACATCTGGAATGCTGCAGGTTCTTCACTTCTTGCGTGGGCACAGACTTCGGAAAAAGCAGCCCAGAAGGGAACAGTATTCAAGAGGTTCAGCCCCCCAGCACCCCCAGGTTGGGGGGGGGGAATGACACCCCTTCCAAAGCCCTGGAGAGCTGCTGCCAGTCAGTGCTGACAGTACAGAACTAGGAAGCTTCCTAAGGCTTCTCCCATACATCCCATCCTACAGCTGCCTGCAGTTCATCACATCACATTTACACACATACGGTCATAAGCATTTCTGAGAAGGAGGTTAGTAAAAGTAAAGGGACCCCTGACCATTAGGTCCAGTCGTGGCTGACTCTGGGGTTGCGGCGCTCATCTCGCTTTATTGGCCGAGGGAGCCGGCGTACAGCTTCCGGGTCATGTGGCCAGCATGACTAAGCCGCTTCTGAAGAACCAGAGCAGCGCACGGAAACGCTGTTTACCTTCCCACCGGAGCGGTACCTATTTATCTACTTGCACTTTGTTGTGGTTTTGAACTGCTAGGTTGGCAGGAGCAGGGACTGAGCAACGGGAGCTCACCCCGTCACGGGGTTCGTACCGCTGACCTTCTGATCGGCAAGTCCTAGGCTCTGTGGTTTAACCCACAGCGTCACCCACATCCCTGTACATTGACATGCTTTCGAATTACTAGGTTGGCAGGAGCGGGAGGGTAAAACCACATAATTATTTCCTCCCCTTTAAGTGTAGTGAAAAGCTGAGCGACCACATCATGACGGAGTGTATCAGAACAACAAAACATACTGGTGGCCGATCTCAGCTGCGGGTATGAACTTGTACAAAAATCAGGCACAAAATTCAGTCCTCTCCCCAGACATCTTTAAAAGGGCTGTTCACATTGTGGCTCTGCTACTATCCTTAAAAAAAAATATTTATACTTTTCAGATTTATACATTTCACTGATTTTACAATCGTTTTGACATTTCAAAATTCAACTTCCTTCCCGCTCTTTCTTTAGTTCTTTAAATCTATTTTCAATATCTTCTGCATATCCAAATTAACTTAATTTGTTCATTTTTTTCATCTTTAAAGATGAAACTGCAGGTTGTTACAAGAATCCTGCCAATGTTCTTATATGCTTACAGTTTATTTGTAAATATTCAATGAACCATTTCCATTCTTTTATAAAAAGTTTGCTGTGCTACTATCCTGTGACCACAAGGTGTCGCCCTCCCCCCAAAGAGAAGAGCTAGACCAGTGAAATCGATATTGCCTGATAATGTCAGGACTGTCTGTGTGATGGATGCGATAGAAGAAGACTCTGTCTCTTTTGCGTTTGAGGACTGTTCCTTATATTACCTCAAATCCACGGTGTCTCTCCTCTCTTCTCCATGACCCAAATGCAGCATCTAGTGTGGCTCGCTATTTGAAACCTCTGAACGCAGATCTGGGTGAGCTTAGTCAGATGATTCCCAGCTTTCTTGCATGCAAGGCCACCTGAACTGTCTCATGTCTACATGTGCACTGGATCACCTCAAACCTTTGAAATTTGGGCATCCTTCTAAACATAAAGGTAAAGGGACCCCTGACCATTAGGTCCAGTTGCAGACGACTCTGGGGTTGCGGCGCTCATCTCGCTTTATTGGCCGAGGGAGCGGGCGTACAGCTTCCGGGTCATGTGGCCAGCATGACGAAGCCGCTTCTGGAGAACCAGAGCAGCACACGGAAACATCGTTTACCTTCCCGCAGGAGCGGTACCTATTTATCTACTTGCACTTTGATGTGCTTTCGAACTGCTAGGTTGGCAGGAGCAGGGACCGAGCAACGGGAGCTCACCCCGTCGCGGGGATTCGAATTGCCGACCTTCTGATCGGCAAGCCCTAGCCTCTGTGGTTTAACCCACAGCGCCACCTGCGTCCCATCTTCTAAACATAGTCTGTCTTTAATTCCTCTTCCATGCAGAAGTGTGCATAAGCACTTCACCGCAACATTATTATGGTTAAAAAAAAGGAAAGGCCCCTGGACGGTCAAAGACAACTATGGGGTGTGGTGCTCATCTCGCTTTCAGGCTGAGGGAGCTGGCGTTTGTCCACAGACAGCTTTCTGGGTCATGTGGCCAGCAGGACTAAACCACTTCTGTGACGGAAACCAGAGCGCACAGAAACGCCGTTTACCTTACCACCACAGTGCTACCTATTTAGCTACATAATTTTTTTTAATAGCCTTTAATAGCATTTTTACAGATCGGTGTAGATCTAGCCCAAAACATCTGGCAGGATAATAGGAACCAGATGGGAGCAGAGCAGCAGCGGCAGTGAGAGGGGTCTGGGTTCTCACAGGTCCAGCTGCAGATTTGGGATTAAGAGCAGCTGGCATGGAGGGGGATGCCATGTGGACAAGAATGGCAGGAAATTAGATGGCAAGTGGTCTGGCTGGTCAGAGGAGGTCATCTGAGTGCCCCATTATATCTGGAGCCCATCTCAGGAGGAGGACGTTCATGCAAGACAATCCACCCAGGGCTTGAACGTGAGTTCTGCTGGGAGATCTGGTTCTCTCTCTAGCAGGGAGAGGGGGAAGGGAGGGCAAGCAGCAAGATGATTCTCTTCCCACATCACATGCAGAGCGGCATCCTGGTAAGGAGGGATGTGGGCATGCAAATGTTTCATGTGGCTCAAGCCGAGATGCCAGCAGCCTTCATTGAAAGCAGGAGCAAACAATGAGTGTTAAACCCCAAAGCAGCTTCAGGGCTGAGATGGAACCAGCCTCCTCAAAACAGAAACGTAAGTGGGTCCACTTATACCTGTGGCAAACATCTGAAGCACATTTCCTCCCCTCAAGGAATTCTGGGCGTTACCCGTCACAGAGTTATAACTCCCAGCAGTCCTTAACAAATGGCAGTACAGTGGTACCTCGGGTTAAGTACTTACCGTATTTTTTGCTCTATAAGACTGACTTTTTCTCTCATAAAAAGTAAGGGGAAATGTGTGTGCGTCTTATGGAGCGAATGCAGGCTGCGCAGCTATCCCAGAAGCCAGAACAACAGAGGGATTGCTGCTTTTGCTGCGCAGCGATCCCTCTTGCTGTTCTGGCATCTGAGATTGAGAATATATTTTTTTTCTTGTTTTCCTCCTCCAAAAACTAGGTGCGTCTTGTGGTCTGGTGCGTCTTATACAGTGAAAAATACGGTAATTCGTTCTGGAGGTCCGTTCTTAACCTGAAACTGTTCTTAACCTGAAGCACCACTTTAGCTAATGGGGCCTCCTGCTGCTGCTGCACCGCCGGAGCACAATTTCTGTTCTCATCCTGAAGCAAAGTTCTTAACCCGAGGTACTATTTCTGGGTTAGCGGAGTCTGTAACCTGAAATGTATGTAACCCGAGGTACCACTGTACCCAGAATTCTTTTGAGGCTGGGAGGTAGTGCCTTGAATGTTCTTTAAAGGCACGGTGCTTTAAAGGCAGCCTTGCCCAGTGAGTGCACCTAGCTCCATATTGTCTGCACGGATTGGCAGGAGACGGTCCAGGGTTATAGACAGGGTGTGTGAATGAATTGCTGAGGTTTGGCTACTTGTGATACTGAAAGTAAAAAAAAAAGTAAAGTAAAGGACCCCTGGACAGTTGTATCCAGTCAAAGGCGACTATGGGGTTGCAGAGCTCATCTCGCATTCAGGCCAAAGGAGCCAGCTTTTGTCCACAGACAGCTTTCCGGGTTGTGTGGCCAGCAGGACTAAACCACTTCTGGCACAAGGGAACCATGGCAGAAACCAGAGCGCACGGAAACACTGTTTACCTTCCCGCCACAGCGGTACCTATTTATCTACTTGCACTGGTGTGCTTTCGAACTGCTAGGTTGGCAGGACTGGGACAGAGCAACAGGAGCTCACCCCGTCGCGGGGATTCAAACCGCCGGCCTTCCTATCAGCAAGTCCAAGAGGCTCAGTCGTTTAGACCACAGCTCCACCCGCTGGTGATACTGAACCACCACCTTGATCCCCTGCCCAGGTTCTGTCTGGCCTGCCTGTGGAACCAGGAATGTCTGACCTCCCTATCTTTTTTTAAAAAAAGATATTTATTGAGTTTTTCCACCTTTATACATTAAAAAATCAAAAAAAAAAAAAGTTAAAAACACATAAAGTTTACAATCCTTATTTTCAATAACATATTTCCCTGACTTCCCCACACCTCCCCTTCTTATATTCCAATTCAAATTGTTAATTCAACAAGTTCTTGTCCCCAATTTTTGACCTTTTTATATTTAATTCATTTTTAAAAAAACAATTTTAACTTATAAACATCAGTATTTAAACATCAGTGCTCATTCTTAAAACTTTTTTCTAAAGTGGACCCAAATTCCCTTCCACGAATTCCCCAATTTTCATACTAATAACAAAACAAAATTAAAAAAACAGATTATAATTCTGCACCCTTTGGATTCCCAAACCCCACCCCCCCTTTCCCGGTTTCAATCCCCAACAAATGTCCATCAGTCTTAGTCTACTATCAGCCTGGAGACCTCACGTCCGAGGCTCTTAATTCTCTCTCAATTCCTCTCTGCCGGTTTTTTTGGTAGTCCTTAATATTAAACACCAGATCTCAGAGAAGCTCTGTCCCGGTAGGGTCCATATTTCTTCCAGCCAGACCTCCATACTTAAAAGTGGAGCCTGAATCTTGTTTCGCGGATCACTCCCGGGTCCGGGGGGGGGTGTGGCACTTCAGCTCTCAAAATTAGCTCTTATCCTCCAGTGAAATTACTTATACTGCCAAATCGTGAAATTAATGTCTTTTACCCAATAAAGAAGAAGAAATTCTCTCGACCTTAGTTAGCTAGTCCTTGCTTTAGATTATTTATAAGACGGGGAGACGGACTTCCTGTTTGCGCCTTCCCCGATCGTGCCTAATTCAAAAAAAAATTTTTCTTTACAAATCCAATTTCCGTATTACTCACGGGTTGTTGCTTTTAGAGTCCAATTGTTCACAAGAAGAAGTCAGCGCTCTCCGACCATGGCATGCGGCTTCACTCCACAGGAGAAGCAGTCGACTCTCAGCACCGCGCCGCTCACCCCGTCCCCCGTTCTGAAGCCTTTAAAAAGGCTCCTTCGTGGGTCGGGGGGCGCAAATGGTGCCCGCCGAGTCACCAAGTTCACAGGCTTCAGTGCCTGTGATTTCTGAGGGTCCCCGCGTCGCCGCAGCGGCAAGACCCGGTTCCTGCGGAGCCGATTCCCTCCGGAGCTTGGAGGGAATCCGCCATTAGCCGATGGCGCTAACCCGGAAGTCTGTCTGACCTCCCTATCACCTCTCCTGGATAGTTGGCATCCCTAGGACTCTTGTGGACTTAAAGGGACGTCTTTTTCATTGTTATCCTCAGCCCTTTAATGCAGAGTAGCCTGGGTCCAACGCAGACTGGGGAGCACCCTTGCAAAGTCTGACTGGGAGGTGACCTGTCATGAGTGGCACGCCTTTGCTTCTAAAACAGGGGTCAGTAAGGTTTACCTTGCCTGGGCCGGTTCACTCCAGCAAAGAACCTTCCATGGGCTGGATCGTGCATGCGCATGAGTGCACGCCTGCAATTTCCAGCACAGACATGATTTCCAGCGGAAGCAAGTCCTGGTTTAGCGCAGCACATGGGGACTTGCCGAGCGAGTAGCTCGGTTCGGGGGTGGCTCAGGGCCAGTTAAACAACCCTGTGGTCTGCTTGTGGCCCATGGGGCTTAGGTTGCAGACCCCTGTTCTAAAACCTCCCATTCCCTAGTAAAAAGAACCATATCTGCATATTTCTTCTGCCTGCAAGGACTAGCTGGCTTTGACTCCAGAGGGATCAGGGGGCACTGTGAGCTTTCTGGGAGAATGAGCCAGAGCCATGTTGGCCAGCTGTTATGAAAACAAACATAAGAATGCAGAGAGCGGCAGGAGGTGGCATCGCCGTTTCCTTTGACCAGCTCTGCAACAGAGCAGCCAGCCAGGATGCCTGTTCCAAGCAGCTATTGACATTTCTCTTTCAGACCTTTCGGCTTATTCATAACCACCCAGAGGACACTTGCTGTGATGCATCTCAGAGCCAACTCAAATGTTACTCTTCTTTAGCAGAGCAGTTCCCGCCCCCTTGCTTCTAATTCCCATGACTGCATACATGGAAAAATGTTCTGCATGAATTCGTGAGACACGCGACTGAGTCATTCACAGATCCTCGTGATTTCTCAGCCCGTTTGGAGATGCAGATTTCTGCAAATGTGTCCCATGTGAGTCTGGCCTAGGATTGTTCTCTTTATTCAAAGATACCCAGTAATGCTGCCAGGGTAGGGCTTTGGGTTCAGGGCTCCACTCAGCAAAATGAGCTGGAGGCCCCTGCAAATGGAGAAGGGCTGGTTTACCGCAATTTGAAGTGAGTAGAGTACTGGTACATTGCTATCTAAAGAGGGAGACACTGATGGAATCTAGACACACATAAAAATGCTGTGAGAATGCATTAAAAAAAATATCTTGAAAAAGATATTGAATTTGCCATACTGTATTTGAACTCACTACTGCCATCTAGTTTCACATTTGAATAATGCACTTAACACACACTTAAAATGTTATATTTGCAGCTGTAGAGCTGAGTCCCCCATTGGGAAGGGGACTTTGGAAGTCTGAAGCCCCAAGGAGGTTAGATTGGCCTCAAGCAGGGCCAGGGCCTTTTCACCTCTGGCCCCGGCCTGGTGAAACATCCTACCGCAGGAGATCACGGCCCTCTGGGATTTGACACCTTTCCGCAGGGCTTGCAAGACGGAGCTGTTCCGCCTGGCCTTTGGGCTCGACTCAGTCTAAACCCCCCCCTCATTATTATTATTATTTTGATGGAACCCCTTGTATGGGATTTGTATATAAATTTTCCCTTGGCTCTTTTTGCTGGCCCATGTAGGACCAGCATGGATAGTTGCCCCTGGTGAATATTTGATGTTTTCTCCCCCTATGGCTTTGATCTATAGGCTACCACTAAGACGAGGCTGCATTTTAAGCTGCATTTTAAACTGTATTCTAACTTATATTTTAATCAACTGTTTTTAAAAAAAATATTTTTACTGTATTTATATTCAGTGTTAGCCGCCCTGAGCCCGGTCTTGGCTGGGGAGGGTGGGGTATAAATAAATAAATTATTATTATTATTATTATTATTATTATTATTATTATTATTATTATTTATTGAGATCATCTGAAACAATCGAAGCCTTACACCGAGTGCAGGAGACCTCAGGACTGGGGACTAAATGTGACCCTCCAGAGCAGGGCCAGATTTAGGTTTGATGAGGCCCTAAGCTACTGAAGGTAATGGGGCTCTTTATATAGCAGGTGGGGCCCATTACTTACATCATAGGAGCCTACACAACACAAAACACTGTTGCTGTATGTAGATTTTATTTTATTTGTTTTTTATCTTATAGTTTGGAAATGTACATCCTGTTGTTTTTTTTCCTTTAATTTTTTTGGGGGCCCCCAAGAGAGTGGGCCCCTAAGCTATATCTTGTTTAGCTTATACAGTGGTACCTCGGGTTAAGTACTTAATTCGTTCCAGAGGTCCGTTCTTAACCTGAAACTGTTCTTAACCTGAAGCACCACTTTAGCTAATGGGGCCTCCCGCTGCCGCCGTGCCGCCAAAGCACGATTTCTGTTCTCATCCTGAAGCAAAGTTCTTAACCTGAAGCACTATTTCTGGGTTAGCGGAGTCTGTAACCTGAAGCGTATGTAACCTGAAGCGTATGTAACCTGAGGTACTGAGGCATCTGATCATAGCCTGCATTTTTAATCAAGGCTTATATTTTGATCAGATTCCTGTATTCCAAAAATGAGCTTAAATTCACAAATGTTTCTTTCGAGACAGGACACCAGCAGGCAAGGTCTTTGTCAGAGGCCCCTTTGGTTTATTGCGGTCATAAAACAGGCTGGGAACAAAAGGTCACACTGACCATACAAATGATAGAAGACAATCAAGGTTGCAAAAACAAATAGTGCCTCCCATTAAACTTGAGCCACATCTTCCTAAGGTTAAAAGGGCAAGAGCTAATATAAACAGCAGCTGGCCAAGGGAAGAGGCCTCTCTCTCTCTCTCTGAAACTGCTTTGAAGCTTCAGAGAATTTAGAAAACTTATAGAACTTAGCTTTTACTAAGTTCCTTTTTACTTAAACAAGATCTTTGCTTCTAAAAATCTATATATGTTATATGTATGAAATATTGGCTTAAATGTAATTATGCAAAGGATTTAGAAAGTAAGAAATCATAGAATCATAGAATCATAGAAGAAGTTGGAATAGACCATGAGGGCCATTGAGTCCGGACCCCTGCCAGACAGAGAGACGCCATCGGAGCACTCCTGATATATGGTTGTCAAGCCTCTGCTTAATGACCTCCAAAGATAAAATTAGCCACCATCTGTTTTGGAGTGAATAGGGCAATAGGGCAAAAGATGAAATGTTAGTTAAGGCGCCTAGTCTAGGGCAAAAGGTTATTTGGTAATTAAGGTGCCTTGTAGAGGTTAATGGCTGTTTGCCAATTATAAATAGAAGGAAATATAGCTCTTTGTCTCCCATAAAAGGTAATAGGAAATGGGTGTATCTTTTATGATTGGTTCTAGCAAACAGCCAATAGGAATTTTAACCAGGCTGATTGGACAGAGGCAGCCAAAGGAGGAGCAAGGGGGCTGAGCTGAGGGAATATAAGTGCTGGCCATAAGGGCAGGAAGGCAGGCCAGAGCTTGGTAACCATATACCACTGTGCCTCTCATTTATTTGTCTGACAAATAAATTATTATTTTAATTTCTCTATTGCTGCGTTGAATATTTCATTCCAGCTAAGCGTTAACCACAAGCAGGGTGCTACATTTTATGGTGCCTCTGTGACTCGGATAAGTGGTCTGCTGGAACGCAGCCCCTTCGCCTTACTGGGCAGGGTACAAGAGGGAGGACCACTAACTGCTTACCCAGCGCGCACTGGAACATTTTTTCCAGGGGAACGCAGAAGTCTCGTCTGTCTGATACCCTGCTCACCGACGGCGACGGACCGGGGGGAACCAGAGAAATAAAGAGGGATCCGCTAAGGGTAAGTGCACAAAGGGGTTTTGGCCCTCCAATTAATTGGGAGGAAGAGAAGTCTTGATCAAACTTCTGCGTCTCAATAAGGGGGAAACTGAGTACGCTACATGGCTGGGTACATCAGATGGTGATCTGGTGTAGGGAAAAGGGAAAGGTTGGGAGGTAGAGTGTGGTGAAGTATCCAGCGCATTGTATGTGTGAGAAAGTACAACCTGAGTGTGGAGTGGGTAGTACTTCGGTTCCCAGTAAGGCGACTTCACTGGGCAAGGAACCCCACGAAGCGAGTGTGTAAGTGACTGAGTGGATACTTCACAGGGCCATACAATGGGAGTTGGAGGTTCAAAGGGGGAAAATACACCTCTTGAATGTATGTTAAATAATTTTAAGAAAGCCTTCTCAGGGGCATATGGAGTCAAAATGACGCCAGAGCGCTTGAGAACGTTATGTGAATTAGAGTGGCCGAAACAAAATACTGAATGGCCATCTCAGGGAACCTTTGATATAAATTTAGTAAGCAAACTTTGGACTAATATCGCCAAAGAAACGGGAGGGTGCCCAGAACAATTTTCATATATAGATTCTTGGCTGAGCACATTAAATAAAAATCCTCCATGGATAAGGGAATGCAAAGTCCAACGATGCAAATTATTGGCTGTAAAAGCCGAAGCTAGGAAAGGAATCTTGCCAAATAAACTCAAACCCATTTTTGAGGGACCAGAGGAAGAGGTGCTTCCACCTCCACCCTATGCTCCACATCGAAGGGAGCCTAATCCAAATACTCCACCAGTTGTAACCCCAAGGCAAGAAAGTGGAACGAATAATGGGGGTGGAGTCACAGAACTTGATTCCTTGATAGATTATGATAAATATCTTCAGGAGGCCTTGGAGTCCTATAATAAAGCCCAAGCAGAAGTGGTTATTCCACCTGTGAGTCCCAGTAGAACTCCATCTACAGTCTCCTTTAGTGGAACAACCAATTGCCCACCCCAAACCCCTGTACATCCAAATCCTAGAGAACTATTACAGGAGTTACAGGGAGACCTTGATCGGTCAGCAAGCAATACAGCAAGGCGTATAAAGCTGCTAAAAGAACGCCTTGGGACAGATACCATCCCCTATGATTTGAGGCCCCTAGAGCAAAGCGAAGAGAAAGGTCACGTAGTAGCCCCTCTTAGAAGAGTATTTGATGCACTTGAGGAGCCTGTGCTGGTTAACGGGCAACCCGGACCACGGCCACCTCGAACTTCGACCCTCCAGTACATTCCATTCACAACTACAGATCTGATGAATTGGAAAACACACACCCCATCTTTCGCAGAAAAACCTCAGGCTATGATGGACTTGGTGACTTCAATAGTAAATACTCATAGTCCTACTTGGACAGATTGCCGCCAACTCCTGAATACTCTGTTCACCACTGAGGAAAGAAGAGACATAATTGAAAAGGCACAGATATATTTGCGTGAGCAGGCCAGAGTGGGAAATATTTTTAATATTGACCGTCATCTCCAGGATAACTTTCCTTTGGAAGATCCTAATTGGGATCCAAACAATGCAATTCACCTGGCCAGGCTTACCACCTACCGCCAGACGCTTGTGCAAGGTATCCGCAGGGCATGCCAGAAGCCCACTAATATGTCTAAAGTCTCAGAAGTAGAACAGAAACCAAATGAGAGTCCGGGAGACTTTTTAGAGAGGCTGCAGGAAGCCTATCGTATATGGACTCCTTTTGACCCTGAAGCCCCTGAAAACAGCAGAATGATTACTGCTACATTTGTGGCCCAGTGTGCTTCTGATATTCGTAAGAAAATTCAGAAATCAGAAGGATGGGAAGGGATGCTGATGAGCCAAATTATGGCCATTGCACGCCGAGTTTATCGGAATAGGGATGAGGCTGAGAAACAAGAGAAGAAGAAGTGGCAGAAGGAAAAGATGGTGATGCTAGCCACAGCAGTGAAGCAAGACTACCGCCCCTTAAATGGAGGGAGAGGGCGGGGAAGGAATCCACCACTGGGAAGGAATCAATGTGTGAATTGCAAGAAGGAGGGTCATTGGAAGCGGGAGTGTCCTGAACCCCTGAGGTTGGAAGAAGTACGCCCAGGCCCAGGCCCAGGCTCCGGCCCAAGAAACCAGGGACGGGGACGGGGAATGATCCGAAACGGAAGATATCAGAGACCTGGACAAGGACAGAGTAGAGACAATTTCATTGGACTGGCAGAGGAGGATTTTACCCAAGACTAGGAACGACCGGACTCCATAAAGTTAGGCTTCCAGGAGCCCACGGTCACGATTCAATTAGGGAGCCATTTAATAGACTTTATGATTGATACTGGGGCTGAATACTCAGTACTCCCAGAACTATTGCAGAAAAAGGCATCCAAAAGTGTAGTCATTAAAAGTGCCACTGGTCAGTCAGCTAAGAGGTCTTTCCTCCAACCTTTGGAATGCCAGATTGGGGGACATCGTTTAACCCATCAGTTTTTGTATATACCTGAGTGTCCAATACCTCTCTTAGGTAGAGATATGCTGTCCAAATTGCAGGCCCAAATCACCTTCACTCCTCAAGGTCCAGAAATGAAACTGCCATCAAAGGCAGCAGGAATAATTACCCTCTCAGTACCTAAGGAACAATCATGGCGCCTAATGTCAGCCCTGCAAGTCCAACCCACATTGGATACAGAATTAAACAAGCTCCTCCAAACCCTACAGGTGCCACCAGGAGTATGGGCCGAAAATAGCCCACCAGGAATGGCTAAGAATATAGCTCCAATTGTAGTAACCCTAAAACCTATGGCTACCCCTGTATCTGTAAAGCAATATCCTTTACCCCGGCGAGCAGCAGAGGGCATCCAGAAACATTTGGACCGCCTATTAAAATATGGTCTGCTTAAGCCCTGCCAATCAGAATGGAACACACCCCTTTTGCCTGTTCGGAAACCTGGGACAGATGAATACAGGCCAGTACAGGACTTGAGGCTCGTAAACCAGGCTATCGAGACCTTGCACCCAAATGTACCAAACCCATATACCCTGCTGAGTTTGATCCCACCAGAAGCAACATTTTTTACTGTATTGGATTTGAAAGATGCATTCTTCTGTTGCCGGCTGGCACCACAGAGCCAACCTATATTTGCCTTCCAGTGGGAAGACCCTTTGACAGGAACAAAAGGCCAGCTAACCTGGACAAGATTGCCCCAGGGATTCAAAAATTCCCCAACTTTATTTGGTACTGCCTTGGCGAAAGATTTAACAAGTTACCCCTCAATACCTGGAGAAAAGGTGGTTCTGCAATATGTAGATGACCTTATACTAGCGGCAAAGGATTTTGATACCTGTAAAGAAGGGACAGAGGAACTGCTCCACTTGCTCTGGGAAGCTGGCTACCGAGTTTCCCAGAAAAAGGCACAGTTATGTTTAGAAAAGGTCAAATATTTGGGCTTTGATATCTCACACCAACAACGAGCATTGAGACCAGAGAGGAAAGAAGCTATTTGCCTTATTAAGGAACCTACCACAAGGAAACAACTCAGAGGATTCCTGGGAACAGCAGGGTTTTGTAGACTATGGATACCTGATTTCAGCAGTCTGGCCAAGCCCTTACATGAAAGCACTCGAGGTGCAGAAAAGGACCCATTCGTATGGGGACCTGAGCAGCAACAAGCCTTTTTAGCTATCAAACAACGACTTATGGAGGCCCCAGCCCTTGGACTGCCTAATTCGGAAAAACCCTTTCAGCTGTATGTACATGAACAGAATGGGATTGCAGCGGCAGTCCTGACCCAGAGATTAGGAAGTTGGAACCGTCCAGTAGCTTATTTGTCAAAACAATTGGACTCAGTAGCAAAAGGATGGCCTCCATGCCTAAGGGCAGTAGCGGCCACTGCAAGCCTTGTCAAAGAAGCTGATAAATTTACCTTTGGCCAGACGATGTATGTGAATGTACCTCATGCTGTTCTGACACTTATGGAATATAAGGGTAGTTATTGGCTAACAAACCCAAGGATGGCTAGATACCAAGGCCTATTGTGTGAAAATCCCAGGATTCATCTACGAGTAGTGAATATGCTCAATCCAGCAACTTTGCTGCCCCTACCAGAGGTAGATGATGAAGAATCACATGATTGTCTCCAAATAATGGATGAAGTTTATTCCAGTAGACCCGATCTGAAAGATGAACCATTGAAAAATCCAGATGTTGTATATTATACTGATGGTAGCAGTTACCTGCATGAGGGTGCCAGACGAGCAGGATATGCTGTGGTCACCAATGAGGAAGTTGTGGAAGCTGAAGCTTTGCCTGCTGGCACCTCAGCACAAAAGGCTGAACTTATAGGTTTAACTAGAGCTCTGCAATTGGCAGCCGGATGTAAGGCAAACATCTATACTGATTCTAAATATGCCTTCTTAACCCTGCATGCACATGGAGCTCTATGGAAAGAAAGAGGTCTAATAGGAGCCCACGGGAAGGCCTTGAAATATGGACCTGAAGTAGAAATCCTGTTGGAAGCAGTATGGGCTCCAGAACAGATTGCTGTAATGCACTGCAAAGGTCATGGACGTGGAAGGGATCCAATAACCAGAGGAAATCATGCTGCTGACAAAGCAGCCCGAGAGGCAGCCCAAAAGCCTGTGGGAGGATTTATAGCAGCCCTCATACCAGAGGTAGTTCCAGAAGAAGTTAAACCTCACTATACCCCAGAAGAGAGGAAGTGGGCTGAACAGGAAGGGGCGATTGTGAAGGACGGTTGGATGATCCTGCCAGACAATAGGATTTATGTACCTCATCACCTAGCAGGTACAATTGTAAGAAATTATCATGAATCTACTCACCTTGGCGGTACTGCAACCAGAGAGAGTCTCAGTCGGAAGTTGTATATTATTAACCTATCACAATTAGCAACTTGCATTTCCCAGAAATGTGTTCTTTGTGCTAAAAACAATCCCAGGCAGGGACCGGTACAACCTCCTGGAATCCAACATGTGGGATACGTCCCCATGGAAAGCCTAATTGTGGACTTCACAGAACTGGTCCCTTCTAAGGGATTCAAGTATCTCCTTGTGTTTGTAGATACTCTTACCGGATGGGTTGAAGCTTTTCCCACCAGAACTGAAAAGGCACGAGAGGTAACTAAGAGACTCCTCACTGAATTGATCCCAAGGTTTGGATTACCTAGATGCATTGGAAGTGATAATGGGCCAGCGTTCATTGATCAAGTAGTACAAGAAGTATGTCGAGTCCTACAAGTGAAGTGGAGACTGCATGCAGCATATAGGCCTCAGAGTTCAGGGAAAACTGAAAGAATGAATCGGACTCTGAAAACCCAATTGGCAAAATTAACCCAGGAAACAGGATTGGGATGGGTAGATGTGTTACCCATAACACTGTTTCGTGTTCGGTGCGCACCCACAAAAAGACTTAAGTTGTCACCTTTTGAGCTCCTGTATGGGAGGCCGCCCTCCTTTGTTCAGGATATTCCAGCTGACCTCAAACAAATAGGAGACTATGTGACACAGGGACAAGTGCAATCTCTCTCCCGTGTTTTTGTTTCTCTTAACAGGTGGGCCCTCGAGCGCACGCCGTGCTGCATTGCCGAGCCGATTCATCAGTTCCAGGCTGGCGATAGCGTATGGGTGAAAGAGTGGAAACGCGATCCACTTGCACCTAAGTGGCGTGGACCTTACACCATCTTGCTCTCTACTCCAACAGCGGTGAAGGTAGCTGAGGTGACCCCCTGGATTCATCACTCCCGTTTGAAGAAGTCCGAAGGCAGTTGGACGTGCAAAGGTGACCCCTCTAATCCTTTAAAACTGACTCTCTCCAAAAACCCCTGTATCTAGCCCTACGGGGAACGGGCTAGGTCACGGGCAACATTAGACGACCGGCCTGCTGCAGCCACAACCTGGAAGCTGGCTGACCTGCGCACGCCTGAAGCTTGAGGAGCGTCTGAACCAGCGATTGTGAACGGGAAGATTCTCTTATACAATTGATTGACTGCCCCCCCCCTGTGGAACAATTATCAAAGATATTACTCATTGGGGATCCTTGGGACATATGTTTTGGTCTTGGTGGTTCCCCATTTCTGTCACTGGGGGAATTATATTGGGACTAATATTTTTTTGTTATCACAATAAGGTAATCTTTTGTGGAAGGAATGCATATACTAGACATCAACATGATTTTATTATTAATCCTGATCCCTTGGGAAGGGGAAGGGTCCTTGAATTTGAGCAAATTTGCTAAATATGGATTCCGCCATGACCACAATATGTGGGTAGGCTTAGCTGAGATGGTAGCCAATGTTACAAATAGGACCAATTGCCTTGTTTGCTCTCTTGGGCCAGATGATTCAGAGGGAGGTATGCCCTTATTACCAATACCATTAAATGCCATTGGTATGGTAAGCGAAATGCCACACCAAACAGAAGTACAGAATTTCCCCGGATGGAACTCAACTAAACCAATACGAGTTATACCTGTACAAGGGGAATTCTGTGTACATAAATCATCAGAGGCAGCTGATTCTACCATGATAGGCTCTTCTCATTGCCACTATACTTGGGATTATATTAAGAATAGTCAAACCTGGGCAAACGGTACTACCTATCGAACTCGGAATACCTTGCCCTGTGCACCTCCTTTTATTCATGCATGGAAAATGGTGTGGAACATAACTGTGACAGAAAAAGGCAATCTAACTTACTGCACTGTGAACTCTGTACCCCTTTTGATATTTCGCCTTATGCACTCCACGTACCAAAAACCTCAGACCCGATGGTTGTGGTGGATATGTGGAGAATGGGCATACAAGAAACTCCCTTCCAAATGGAGTGGGACTTGTTTCCTGGGATGGGTATTACCACCAATGTGGATTATGCCCACTAGTTCAGCCAAGCGTACACGAAGAAACGCTGATATTTCTCATATAGCAGGAGGAAGTACCCAAAGTTGGAGCGATACTGATGATTGGCCACCAGAGCGCATTATAGCCTATTATGAACCTGCCTCCTGGAATCCTGATGAGCTCATACAAGGGGCTCGAGATCCTATTTATAATCTAAACAGAATAATTCGATTGCAAGCAGTAGTGGAACTTGTAACCAATGCAACGGCCCAGAGTTTGAGACTTATTGCACAACAGTTGGATGAAAGTAGAGCCGCCATTTTGCAGCTGAAAATGGGAATGGATTATGTACTTGCCAGGCAGGGAGGCCTATGTGGAGTCTTGAACTTGACAGGGAATGCCTGTTGCTTTAACATTTCTGATAATGGTGAGGCAATCCGTGTGTTGGCCACAAAGATGGAGAATATAGCACATGTCCCAGTACAAACATGGGAAGGATGGGATATGGGATGGCTCACCAACTGGTTACCAAATGTCGCAGGACTCAAAGGGATACTATTGTCTTGCTTGTTTTTCTTGACGGTAGTAGTAATGGTTTTGTGTATGGTGCCATGTATCATTTCATGTTTTAGAAGTACAATTAGCAAGATGATTTCAAATGAAACTTTACCTCATATCATGGCCCTATACAGAGCTTTACCTCAGGAATATGATGAAGGTCAAGCTATCAAGGACACTTGGGAAGGTCCTTGAGCTTGAAAGGGGGGAATGAGGCATCTGATCATAGCCTGCATTTTTAATCAAGGCTTATATTTTGATCAGATTCCTGTATTCCAAAAATGAGCTTAAATTCACAAATGTTTCTTTCGAGACAGGACACCAGCAGGCAAGGTCTTTGTCAGAGGCCCCTTTGGTTTATTGCGGTCATAAAACAGGCTGGGAACAAAAGGTCACACTGACCATACAAATGATAGAAGACAATCAAGGTTGCAAAAACAAATAGTGCCTCCCATTAAACTTGAGCCACATCTTCCTAAGGTTAAAAGGGCAAGAGCTAATATAAACAGCAGCTGGCCAAGGGAAGAGGCCTCTCTCTCTCTCTCTGAAACTGCTTTGAAGCTTCAGAGAATTTAGAAAACTTATAGAACTTAGCTTTTACTAAGTTCCTTTTTACTTAAACAAGATCTTTGCTTCTAAAAATCTATATATGTTATATGTATGAAATATTGGCTTAAATGTAATTATGCAAAGGATTTAGAAAGTAAGAAATCATAGAATCATAGAATCATAGAAGAAGTTGGAATAGACCATGAGGGCCATTGAGTCCGGACCCCTGCCAGACAGAGAGACGCCATCGGAGCACTCCTGATATATGGTTGTCAAGCCTCTGCTTAATGACCTCCAAAGATAAAATTAGCCACCATCTGTTTTGGAGTGAATAGGGCAATAGGGCAAAAGATGAAATGTTAGTTAAGGCGCCTAGTCTAGGGCAAAAGGTTATTTGGTAATTAAGGTGCCTTGCAGAGGTTAATGGCTGTTTGCCAATTATAAATAGAAGGAAATATAGCTCTTTGTCTCCCATAAAAGGTAATAGGAAATGGGTGTATCTTTTATGATTGGTTCTAGCAAACAGCCAATAGGAATTTTAACCAGGCTGATTGGACAGAGGCAGCCAAAGGAGGAGCAAGGGGGCTGAGCTGAGGGAATATAAGTGCTGGCCATAAGGGCAGGAAGGCAGGCCAGAGCTTGGTAACCATATACCACTGTGCCTCTCATTTATTTGTCTGACAAATAAATTATTATTTTAATTTCTCTATTGCTGCGTTGAATATTTCATTCCAGCTAAGCGTTAACCACAAGCAGGGTGCTACAGTACTACTGTATGTAAATCTGGCCCTGCTCCAGAGCACTCTGCCCCTTGGCATTCTCCCTAGGCCACACCCCCTTCTGCAGGCCACACCCTCATTGAGTTCTTTGGCCTGGCTGGAATATAGGACGTTGCCTTACACCTCGTCAGGCCATTGGTCCATCTAACTCAGTACAGTGGACCCTCCGGATATGAATTAAATTCATTCCAGGGGGTCTGCATGCAACCTGAAAAGTCCGTAGTCAGAGGCGCCACTTCTGTGTGCACACGTGGCACGATTGAGCGCTTCTGTGCGCGCACATGGCATGCAAATTGCTTCTGTGCATGCGTGCGGGGCGAAACCCGGAGGTATACACTTCCAGGTTTGCCGCGTTCGTAACCCGAAAGTTACGTATCCAGATTGAAACTATTATTATTATTAGTAGTAGTAGTATTTTATTTATGATTTTCAATTTTATACATTTCAATAATTTTACAATCATTTTAACATTTCAAAACTTGACTTCCTTCCCCCTCTTTCTGCGGTTCCTTAAATTTATTTTAAATATTTTCTGCATAACCAAATTAACTTAATTTGCTCATTTATTCATCTACTTTAAATACATACTCTTATAAAACTGCAGATGATTACAATAATTCTGCCGATGTTCTGATCTGTTTACAGTTTATTTGTAAATATTCAATAAACCATTTCTATTCTTTCATAAAAAGTTTGTTATCTTGATTTCTTATTTTTCGCCATTTCTGCATATTCCATAAGTTCTTATATCCATTCTTCTTTTGCTGGGACTTCTTCTTTCCATTTTTGGGCAAGTAGCATTCTTGCCGCTGTAGTCGCATACATGAATAATTTCTATACAGTTTGGGTAGTTCTGTCCCTATAATTCCCAAAAGGAAAGCTTCTGGGTTGTTGTTGTTTACAAACGTTATTTTAAACATCTTTTTCAGTTCATTATATATCATTTCCCAGTAAGCTTTAACCTTATTACAATGCCAAGGATTGAAACTGAAACCTTCTGCATTCAAAACAGGTGCTCTAACATTGAGCTAGGACCCTTCCCAATTAATGTCTTTCGTTGTCATTGGAATTCTCTGACATCCCTTCCAAGAGCTGCTAAAAAGATAGAAGAATAGTATAATTCTGTCTTGACCCTTTTAATCATATACTTTATCCCACCCCTCTTCCACCCCTCTTATCCCTTGAGCCTGGCCATTCTGTCTTGTTCTTCCATTGGACAAAGGAACATTAGCACAGATGTTCAGTTAGGCAAGCAAACAGCTCATGGTGTCAATGAACTGTTTATAGACAAGCAACGTTGCTGGGTTTTTGTTTTCTGGGTGGCGGTGGATTCCCTTGACATTCCATCCCTCCCAAAGAGCAACGTGAAATGTTATGTTTTTTTAAAAAAATGATGCTTCCTGCTGTGAACAAAGCACATCTTTATATTTTTAGGTACTGCAAAACATCTGTCAATTCCAAGCATGAGTTTTCTTGGGAAATGTGAGCCTGGACTAAGAGAAGAATATGGCTGGTGAATCAAGCGACTCTGTGGAGGCTCCTTTAATAATAATAATAATAATAATAATAATAATAATAATATATTTATACCCTGCCCATCTGGTTTCCCCAACCACTCTGGGCGGCTTACAGCACATAAAAAATTGCAAACCTTTACACATTAAAAATGTCCCGATACAGCGTTGCCTTCAGATGTCTTCTAAAAGTCAGATAGTTGTTTATTTCCTTGACATCTGCTGGGAGGGCGTTCCACAGGGCAGGCGCCACTACCAAGAAGGCCCTCTGCCTGGTTCCCTGTAACCTCACTTCTCGCAGTGAAGGAACCGCCAGAAGGCCTTTGGAGCTGGACGTCAGTTTCCGGGCTGAACGATGGGGGAAATCTTGGCTTTCTTGGATTAGCTTATAAAGTTCTGGCTTCAAAGCTCCCTCATTAGCCTGGAAAAGTTATTCCTATATACATGTTCTGTGCGTGGTGGGAGAATCTTTGGCCCTGCAGATGTTGGTGAACTACAACTCCCACCAGCCACAGAAAGGAATACCAGTGACCAGGGATGATGGGAGTTGTAGTTCAACAGCATCCTCAGGACCAAGTTTCCTCATACCTGCCATATACCAATAGGCAACCCACTCTGCTCTAACCACTGCACCACCCTGACCTTCCTTTTCTCCTGCTGTCTTGCCTAGGATTGGTCCAGAGTTCACTACTTCAACCAGAATGCTCTTCAAAGTTCAGCAGAAATGCCTGGAACTGATCATGTTCCTTTCTTCTTTTTCTTTCGTCGCTTTTGTTGCGTGACAAAGTAAACGGCTTGGCTTGCAGGGTTTTGGAGCTGATTGCTGTAAACAATAGGGCAAGGCTCCCGACAAGAATTTCTAGTCAGCAGCTTCCCCCTCGCGGGTGCAGCGGAAGAGGCTGCCAGCGCTGGATCAGGCCCATAGCTCTTCTGGTCCAGCACCCTGTTCTTAAAGTGGCCAATCAGATGCCTGTGGGAAACATCAGCAGGATCATAGCTGTCAACGTTTCCCTTTTTTAAAGGAAAATTCCCTTATTCCGAATAGGATTCCTCGCAAGAAAAGGGAAAAGTTGACAGCTATGAGCAGGATCCAAGCGCAAGAGCACTCTCTCCTTCTTCCGACCCCAATTCAGACGCGCTGCAGTACCAGTTGGTTGTAAACCCCCCCCCCAAGAAACCCTATATACACCAGGAACTCAGTTCTGTACAAAACTTGGAATGAACTAGTTCAGCTTAGCAACTTTTACTTAATTACTTCAAGAATCTGGGACCAGATTTGCCTGGCAGATTTGCCAAAAGATTTCAGGAGGAGAAGGGTGTTGTAGTTTTGTATTATTATTCCAAGGGTGCTGAAACTGCTTTGAAATAATGATTGAGTGACTGACTGCGTATTTATTTAAGCAATCCCATCTCAATTCAAGCAGTACTCAGAATGAGTGAAGTTCACTGATTTAATTCAAAAATCTCTGAACTACACCTGAAAGTAGTTCCTCTAATTGCCAGGTGAACTGAAGTTTGTTTTGGGGTCGTACTTTGAATGTTTTCTGCTTCATGTTTGAGTTCGTTTTCTTACATGTGTACAGTTTTGACTCTTTTGGCTTTTAAGCATACAAACCATAATTGTTGGGGAACATAAATCAAATAATTCACATTCCACTGTGGGTGTGTTTTGATGTTTTCTTAATCTTCTTAAGCATATTTTATACTTCAGTGCAGCATTTTCTAGCATTCTGAATGCAGATTTTTTTCTCCTTCTTGCTGAGGATAATTTGGATGGACTTGAATTGAACTGTGAACCGAACATAAACCAAGCTAGTTCATTTTGTAACAGGACAGACATGAACTGGAACTAGTTCCTTTTTGGACATGTTGCACCAGAACTAGTTTACCATTTTGCCTCCTAGACGCTGCCAGTGTGAACTCACAATAAATCCAAGGGCAAGTTCACTATTTCTTTCTTTATTGTAAATTAGTTTTTATTAAGGATTTTTTTGTGTGCTCCACAACAGATAAACAGGGAAAGGGACATCTACTGTCTCCACTTTCAATTTATAGAATCTTTTTCAAAGTTCGTTTACATTTACTGAGAGACACTTTTGTCACAGACATTTTGCGGTTGGAGGAAAAGAATTACAGAATCCTAGAGTTGGGACCCCAAGTGTCATCTAGTTCAAATGCAGGAATCTCAACTAAAGCATCCATGGCAGATGGCCATCCAACCTCTGCTTAAAAACCTCCAAGTAGGGCTTTTTTCAAGGGGAACTCACCAGAACTCAGTTCCAGCGCCTCTCAGGTGGGTGACATTGCCAGCTTATGAGAAAGAGGGAGGTGTTCATGGTGAGTTCCGGCACCCCTTTTTCTAGAAAAATAGCATTGCCCCCAGGGAATGTCCACAACCCCCCAAGGGAGACTGTTCCACTGTTGAACAGCTCTTACTGTCAGAAAGCTTTTCCGAATGTTAGTCGGAATCTCCTTTCTTGTAACTTGAAGTCCTACCCTCCAGAGCAGGAAAAAACAAGATCATTCCCTCTTCTGTGTGACAGCCCTTGAGATATTTGAAGATGGCTATCATATCTCAGTCTCCTCTTTCCCAGGCTAAACATACCCAGCTCCTTCAACCGCTCCTCATCAGGCTTGGTTTCCAGACCCTTGATTATCTTGGTTGCCCTCCTCTGTACACGTTCCAGCTTGTCAACATCCTTCTTAAATTGTGGTGCCCAGAATCGGACACAATATTCCAGGTGTGGTTTGACCAAGGCAGAATAGAGGGGGAAGAGGGGAGGGCAGAGAGATGGAGGGGGTTGTTGTTCTTTCGTTCTGTTACCTGGTGTTAGTGTAGGGGTTTATGTCAGCATCACGTGGGTAGGTGACTCGTAGGCAGAAGTCGTGGAAGCTGAATGTTGGAAGGTTCAGGACAGATAAAAGAAAGTTTTTCTTCATGTAGCACAAAGTTAAGGTAAAGGTAAAGGACCCCTGGACGGTTACGTCCAGTCAAAGGTGACTATGGGGTTACTGCGCTCATCTCGCTTTCAGGTCAAGGGAGCAGGCGTTTGTCTGCAGACAGCTTTCCGGGTCATGTGGCCAGCATGACTAAACCGCTTCTGGCGCAACGGGACACTGTGATGAAAGCCAGAGTGCACGGAAATGCCATTTACCTTCCCTCCACAGTGGTACCTATTTATCTACTTGCACTGGTGTACTTTTGAACTGCTTGGTTGGCAGGAGCTGGGACAGAGCAATGGGAGCTCACCCCATCGTGGGGATTTGAACCGCTGACCTTCCGATCGGCAAGTCCAAGAGGCTCGGTGGTTTAGACCACAGCGCTACCCATGTCCCACCACAGGAGGCAGGGATGGCCACCAACTTGGGTGGCTTTAAAAGAGGATTGGACAAATTCATGGAGGGTAAGAATATCAATGGCTACTAGCCTTCATGACATGCTCTGCCTTCAGAGTCAGAGGCTTCTGAATACCAGTTGCTGGAAACCACGGCACAGTGTGTGGGGGAACTTGCTTTTGTGCTCAGGTCCTGTTTGTGGTTATTTACTTTACAGGCATCTGGTTGGCCACTGTGAGTACAGGACGCTGGGCCATTGACTTGATCCAGCAGGGCTCGTCTTACATTCTTATTGTAAGCTTGCCATCATCTTGTGACTAAATGCCGAGCTTGTGGCTTGGATGTCAGTGTCCGTCCGTCCCCCCCCCCCACTCTCTCCCTCCTCTGTCCTGACGAAGAGCTCTGGAGAATTTGAAACCTTGCACATTCTGTTTGTGACAGCTCTGGTGGTGCTAATAAAGGTGTTGCCTACCTGTGGCTTTTGGCATTTTTCTTACAGAACTGACACAACTTCTTTCGCCTTCTTCTTCTTGCAAAGGAATCTGCTCCTTATCAAAGAGGCCTGCCTGAAGGGGTTTAACTTGCATTTTGGGACAACATTCCCAAGCTCCCAAAAGGAAATGATGGAGTGGTTCCAACTGGACCCTGTGCCGATGCTAAGCCAAAGACTCAGTTCCAGGCCTGAAGCCAAAACATCCTCCTCCTCCTCCTCCTCCTCCTCCTCCTTTTTTCCTGGTGCCTCAGGCCAGAGCCAAGCTCTCTCTACCTCAGAGGAGAGAATGGACTTGCCATTCACACCCAGAGAGCCTTCTGGACTCTCGCTCCTATGATTGTTCTGTATTTAAACTGCTCATGCTTTCTGCAGGGACGCAGGTCCCTGAGTTTCGGCTGCCCCTCTGATTGCTTTAGCTGATGCTCCCATTTGGCACCAAATTCCTCTGGGGGTCTGGAAGGGACTGGGATCTGCTGCCATTGTCCCGATATCTATTGTTTACATTCCAGCTCCTTGGCAGGGGATCAGGAAGGAATTCTTTTGCATGTAATGTAAAGCCAGAAGTCTCAGGCTTTCTTATGCGTTGCTGGGGGAGAGGAAAGAACCAGTCATTTTCTTTCCTTCGCTTTCCTCTCTGTGGACAGCAGGGTTGCATCATTCTGCTGACACCTCTGGGATAAGCATTGAAAGAGACCGGAAGACACACAGGCTTGCCCTCTCTTGCGAAAATCTCACAGCAAGGCTTGCTGTGACACCTTGAAGTCAAGGAGATTTATTGTGGCATCAGTCCACTTCGATAGATGCAGACAGTGTCATGCTGGTGTCTTTTATAATTCATCTTAAAACCAGCTTGGTGTCCAAATTCATTTATTCATTCTATTGCTCTTGGGATACATTCTATTGGATTTTCAGTAAAGGTAAAGGGACGCGGGTGGCACTGTGAGTAAAACCTCAGCGCCTAGGACTTGCCGATCGCATGGTCGGCGGTTTGAATCCCCGCGGCGGGGTGAGCTCCCGTCGTTCGGTCCCAGCTCCTGCCCACCTAGCAGTTCGAAAGCACTCTTAAGTGCAAGTAGATAAATAGGTACCGGTTTCTAGCGGGAAGGTAAACGGTGTTCCGTGTGCTGCTCTGGTGCCGGTTCGCCGAAGCAGCTTCGTCACGCTGGCCACGTGACCCGGAAGTGTCTGCGGACAGCGCTGGCTCCCGGCCTCTAGAGTGAGATGAGCGCACAACCCTAGAGTCTGTCAAGACTGCCCCGTACGGGCAGGGGTCCCTTTACCTTTAAAGGTAAAGGGACCCCTGACCATTAGGTCCAGTCGTGACCAACTCTGGGTTTGCAGCGCTCATCTCGCTTTACTGGCCGAGGGAGCCGGCATACAGCTTCCGGGTCATGTGGCCAGCATGACTAATCCGCTTCTGGCGAACCAGAGCAGCGCACGGAAATGCTGTTTACCTTCCCGCCGGAGAGGTACCTATTTATCTACTTGCACTTTGACGTGCTTTTGAACTGCTAGGTTGGCAGGTGCAGGGACCGAGCAACGGGAGCTCACCCCGTCCCAGGGATTCGAACCACCGACTTTCTGATCGGCAAGCCCTAGGCTCTGTGGTTTAACCCACAGCGCCACCCGCGTCCCACAGGATTTTCAGTAGTAATGATCAAATCATCCGCAAAGGCTCTTACTTTATATTCCCCCCCATCACAATCCCTTTTATGGTCTCATCTTTTCTAATTTTATTCATTAATATCCCTAATACCAATATAAAGAGTAAAGGAGATCAAGGGTATCCTTGCCTAGTTCCCTTTGAGATCTCAATATCCCCTGTTAGTCTACCGTTGACAATAATTTTAGCTTTTTGTTTGCAATAAATTGCACCAATCCCTTTTTTCAAAATTTCCCCCCAGTCCCATTATGTTAATATGTTTTCTCTTAAAATACCAAGAGATATTGTCAAATGCCTTCTCCACATCAGTTGACATTAAGGCCGCCTGTTTATCTCTTTGGAACTCAAGGTATTCAAGAATATTAGTGATGTTCCTTGTGTTATTTCTTATCTGCCTTCCCGACAGAAAGCCTGATTGATTTTCATGCATAATATCTTTTAATATAGTTTTTAACCTCTCTGCTAGAATGCCCGCAAATATTTTATAATCGGAATTCACAAAGAAATTGATCTATAATTAGTTGCCAATTCTGTGTTTAGCTATAAGAGTTATAAATGCCTCTGCCCACGACTCTGGTGCCTGCCCATTATTTATAGTGTTATTCATTACTTCTTTCAATGGTGGTGCTAACAGATCTTCCAATTTGTTATAGTATTCTATTGATAAGCCATCTGGCCCTGGGGACTTTCCTGATTTTGCCTTTTTGATAGCCTCTTGTATCTCCATTGCTGTTATTGGTTCATTTAGCACTTTTATCTTTTCTTTTGCTACTTCTGGAATTTTATGTTGTATTAGGAATTTATCTATTTCTTCTTGTTGTTCTTTTCCTTTATAATATAGCTTCTTATAAAAGTTCTCAAAAATACTATTAATCTCCTTAGAGTCATCTATCAGCCTTTCGTCTACTTTCAATCTATTAATCGTATTCTCATTCCTTCTTTTCTTCAACTGCCAGGCAAGCATCTTATCTGGCTTATTTGCAAATTCAAAGTTTTTGTATCTCCAAAATTGAATGTTCCCTTCTATCTCTTTTTCTATAATATGGGCATATTCCAATTGCAATAGCTTTATTTCTTGTTTTAATATCTCATTTCCTGATTTTTTCCTATATAACTGTTTTTCTTTCTTTTTAATTTCCTCTAATAAGTCTAATTTTTCCTTCTCTCTCTTTTTCTTTCTAATTGAGTTCTGTTGTATAAAATAACCTCTGGCCACTGCTTGTCAACATCCTTCTTAAATTGTGGTACCCAGAATCAGACACAGTATTCCAGGTGTGGTCTGGTGTGGTCATGCCTGGGAATTCCCCGATGCCTATTTGTTGAATTTCTACGTGTCACAGCAGGCTCAAGAACCTGGCAGGAAAAATACTGGAAGAAACTCTTGGTTCATTTTGTGGTCTGCTGCCGCAGTTCAGAGTCAAAGCAGTTTAATTTGTTGCTGTCACTGCTGCTGTCACATTTCTGGCTGAAGGTGATCTGAAATAACTCTCTGAGTGGCTTCTGTTTTGACAGAGGCAGCTTAGACGTTCTCTAGAAGTACAAATCAGCAAAATGGATTGCCGGTCTCTGAATTTACTTACATTTCCTGCAACGGAGGCCTAACCCTGCCAGCGTGTGCGGAGAGATGCCTGAGTCATTTGGAAAAGGTGTAAGCTCATGTCTGCATGTAAAGCACATGTAAAGCACATGACTTCCTGCAAAGACTTCTGGGGACCATAGTTCACTCCATATAGAGCTACTGTTCCTAGCACCTCTAACAAACCACAGTTTTGAGGATTCATTGGGGATTCTTTGTAAGTACTGTACTTTAAATCGCCCAAGTTTACTGCGGTAGCCGGAGGGAAAACAAAGATAAGGAAGTTATCGGTGGGTATATAGTGGAGTAGCAGATTTGTTGCACAAGACCTTCCAATTGCCTTCAGTTGTGCAACTTGAATTTGCTGGTATGTGGTTGAATCCCACTGGAAAACAGTGACAGCAGTGGAAGCGCCCTCAAGTCTCCTAGAACATAACCAGGCCCCTCCATTCTCACTAAATGATCCGCTGTATTTTATGTTCAAAAAACACTCTCTGGGGAACCAACAATATGACGCATTTACGTTGTACTGTTTCAAATAAGTTTTGTGTTTCAGATTGTGTGCCAGCAATAAAACGCATTTACTAGGTTCTATTTTTATTTTACAGATGTCTTGTACTGCAGAACCCGAAGCCCCAAAACTGCAGTCTTTAAATAATAATAATAATAATAATAATAATAATAATAATAATAATAATAATACTGCTTGCTGTGGTTTATCAGGTAAATGGATGAAATAAGCTTACTTTAAGGGGACCAAAACAGTGCTCTAACTACTGGGAGGAGGGGGAAGAAGGAGAGTGGTCCCCATTTGTGGGCACTTCCGCAGTAGTTTATTGTGGTCTTGGACTGTATACTCACAATATATTCAAAGCGCCTTTAAAGAACACTCTCCCCCAAATCCTGGGGACTGTAGCTAGCTCCTAGCAAAGCTACAATTCCCAGCACTCTTATCAAACTACGGCTCCCAGGATTCTTGGGGGGGGGCAGGGGGGAGCCCTACATGTTATACCTGTGTGCATGTAACTATATTTATTTTGCTTCATTTAACATAATGTGGATTGTAAATAGAACCTCTAAGTGGTTCACAATGATCCAGTTCTTTGCTGGGGGGGGGGGAATATAACATTGGGGGGAGGGATTTGAAGCAGAGTGGATGAGATGCTTTACCCTTCCTCTAACCACCACTTTCCCTTTGCAAGTCCCAGCCATGTGTATAGCCTGGTAAACCGGCATTTGGAATCCTATGGGGGGGGGGAGGGAGAGATTAATAATAATAATAATAATAATAATAATAATAATAATAATAATTTTTATTTATACCCCGCCCTCCCCAGCCAAGACTGGGCTCAGGGCGGCTAACACCAGGTATAAAAACAATTGATTAAAATACAACTTAAAAACAAGATTAAAATATAACATTAAAATGCAGCCTCATTTCAGTAGAAACTCAAATCAAAAACTTTTTGGGGATGAAAACATCAAATCTTCACCAAGGCCAGAGGAAGAGAAAGCAGAGGGGGAAAGCAACTGGTGGGGAGTGGGATAAACACCCCTCATTTCCTCCCCCAACTGCTTTTTCTAAGTGCTTCAGAAATCCAGCCCATCTTGTTTTGCGGTCTGTGATGCTGGATGGCAGCCCAGTCAGTGTGCCTTCATCCTAGAACTGTTTCTCCCAGCTGTTTATTGCTGTCTTCCCTCTCCCCTCATGCTAAAGAAAGCATTCTTTGAACTAAAAAATCAGAGAAACTGCTCTGGGAATTGGGGAGGGGTGAAATGTGATGTGCCAAAAAGTGTATGTGTTTGTGTGTGTTAAAGATTATTTTCATGTCATGAGCCCTGATCTTTTGTACTCTTAAAAAAAACCACCTATTATTTCCCATTCCACCCCATTCTAATAAATTAAAGGGACAAAAACCAAAAGGCTTATTACAAGAGAAAGCAATTTCTTACTCAAAGTATGCTTACATTCTCACAAAGGTGACAAACCTGTGCCGGGGCTATACCACTGGAGACTACAGGTAGAGACTCACATTACCAAATGCTGCTTCATATTGAAAATGAAACAAAATCCTTGGATTAGTGTGCCAGTGAGAAGGGTATGCTTGAACCATTTTCCTTGAACATCTAGTTTTCTATGTGCAGGGAAACCACCCACCCTGCAATCTCAAAAACACAGGTTTACAACCTCAGTGAGAACTAGGCATGTTCCTTTTTTAAAAGTCTTGACTAGTCCTTTAATTGAAGCTTAGGTCCGATGTATTAATTTTTCCAAGATAAACCCATTCCAGCTTCTTGGGTACCACAGAGCCAAGATTGGAATTGGCGACTGCAAACCACCAACATTTTGTAAACCCCACCATTCTTGCAGTTCTTACATTCCTGGAGGATGCTCTGCACTGGAGGAGTGACCACTGCCGAAATTCCTGCTTCCTTTCTTTAGTGGATCCATCCATCCATCCATCTATCCCTCGGATCCTCTGCTGCTGTCTTGGTACTCAAGCCTTGCCTGTTTTAGACCAAGGGTAAGGACGCAGGTGGAGCTGTGGGTTAAACCACAGAGCCTAGGACTTGCCGATCGGAAGGTCGGCTGTTCAAATCCGCACGACGGGGTGAGCTCCCGTTGCTCAGTCCCAGCTCCTGCCAACCTAGCAGTTCGAAAGCAAATCAAAGTGCAAGTAGATAAATAGGTACCGCTCCGGCGGGAAGGTAAACGGTGTTTCCATGCGCTGCCCTGGTTCGCCAGAAGCGGCTTAGTCATGCTGGCCACATGACCCGGAAGCTGTATGCCGGTTCCCTCGGCCAACAAAGCAAGATGAGCGCCGCAGCCCCAGAGTCGGTCACGACTGGACCTAATGGTCAGGGGTCCCTTTACCTTTAAGGCAACTGTGCCCCTCTAGATTGAACCCTCCAATCTAGCCTGGGATGGCCCCAGTGAGTTCCAACCCAAATCCACACATCCACAACCAGCGCCTGTTATTTACCTTTAAAAACCATTCATGGGATTGCTAATTGCATGAATGGCATCTCATTGAGTTTGGGAACGAGAGAGAAATTAACTCGGGTAATGGATGGTTGTAGAAACTTCAGACCACTCTGACCCCAGGCAGCATTGTGCAAGATTGAGGATTATTTAACAGACGTAAATGGAAGTTGATGACAGCATCTGTTTCTCTCCCTGTGGTCTGTTTGGGCTAAGGCAACTCTCCACCAAGGTAATTTTTCTTTTTTTCTCTTTTTAAGAAGTTTTTATTTATACTTTTCAAGTTTATACTTTTCATTAATTTTACAATCATTTTAACAATTCAAAGTATGACTTCCTTTCTCCCATTTCTGCAGTTCCTTAAATTTATTTTTTAATATCTTCTGCACATCAAAATTCATTTAATTTACTCATTTAATTATCTACTTTAATAATCCTGCCAATGTTTTTATCTGTTTGCAATTTATCTGTAAATATTCATTATACCATTTCCATTGTTTTATAAAAAGTTTGTTATCTGGATTTCTTACTTTTCTGGTAAGTTTCGCCATTTCTGCATATTCCATAAGTTTTTGTATCCATTCTTCTTTCGCTGGGACTTCTTATTCTTTCCATTTTTGGGCGAGTAATATTCTTGCCGCTGTAGAAGCATACATGTAGTAGCATACATGCTAGCATTTTCAGCTGTAAATAACCTTTTTCGACACCTGGGAATTTCAGTCTGAATTATCCCCAACAGAAAGGACTCTGGGGGGTTTTTTGGGGGGGAAGTAATTTTATACATTTTTTTCCAATTCATTCTGCATCATTTCCCAATACTGTTTTATCCTTTCACAAGTCCACCACATATGAAAGAACGTTCCCTCTACCTCTTTGCAACTCCAACACTTATCTGATTCCAAACTGAGATATCTATTAAATGATGATGACCCCCTAAGATCACTCATGGTTGCCAGATTCTTGATCAGTGTTCTATCCCTAAAGAAGAGAAACGGACTCCTGTGCGGCTCGGATAATCCCTCTAAACTATGATCTATGTTTTAGGATGTAATTAGGTGATATCACCATTGATGTCTTCTACTAATTTATGAGTAGAGGGCAATGTTTATGTTACAAATTTATTGTAATGTATGATGTTGGTCTTCTGTTTTTGTTTTGCTTTGGTTCTTGTCTGTTTTTTGTAAGTTTTGGCGGTTTTAAATTTGGAGGTTTAAGTACATTATGTTGGTATGGGAAACTGTCGTGTGATGGGCCAATGGCCGTAATAAAGTTCAATACAATACTTATCTGATTCAGCCTTATACATTTTAGCAAGCCTACTCCAAGTACATCATCCCATCATTCCTGACCATTGGCTATGTTGGCTGAGGTTGATGGGAGTCAGAGACCAAGAGACCAATGTTGACCACTGTGACTCCATATGCTAGGTTAAGTGACCTTGAGCTCTTGTCCCATCAACACCATGTGAGGCCTGTCTCTATGGCAAACATAAAATGGGTGGCACATTATTGGTGGGTCACCTCTTATAACACCCACACACCAGGTTTTCACGGCTTCTTTCACCATGAACTTGATCTACTGTTTTGCTCCCCTCAGCTCCCTGATCTTCAGTGTGCACCAACTCTGGGGATCATTCCGTCCCAGAGTTGCCTGTTCCAAAGTCTCAACAAGTTCATTTTGTAACTTGCTCAATCTGTTTCTGATGTCATCCTGTATTGTGGCTGGAACTATTTTGATGAAATAAACCTCATCAGGGAACAAACATAAATCAGAGGGAACTGAGTTTTCTACTCTTTAGCAATCCATCTTCCTAAGAAATGCCTCTATCTGCACAGCTGAAGAAGAAGGAGGGATCAGGACATCCCATGTATGTTAGACCTTGGGAAGTTCAGTTTTAAAAGGAACCAGTTCCAGCTCAGCATGTCCAAAAAGAAAATAATTCCTGTTCATGTTCATGCCTTTACAAAAGGAATGAGTTCGGTTCATGTTCGGTCGGAAGTTCAGTTCAAGGCATGCAAACAAGCCCTGGCAAGAAAAGAAGAAGCAGTTGGAAAATTGCAAGCTGCTGTAAAGAACACAAAAATATACTTAAAAATACTAAGAAACCATCAAAACACTCAGACAGTAGTTTAATTTAATGGTTCAGTTTAATGGTTTAATTTCTTTCCCACAACAATGATAGTCTTTAAGCTTAAAGGCCTAAAGTGTGTAAAGAATAATAATAAAAATACCACATACTTAAAAATACTAAGAAACCATCAAAACACTCAGACAGTAGTGTGAATGGTTTAATTTCTTTCCCACAACTATGATAGTCTTTAAGCTTAGAGGCCTAAAGTGTCTAAAGAATAATAATTTTAAAAAAAAATGTAAGAGAATGAACTTGAAGATGAAATAGAAATCATTCAAAGTTCTACACCAAAATGGACTTGATCCACATTCAGCCAACCTGGCAATTATGGGAACTTCTTTCAGGGATAGTTTAGAGATTTTTGAACTATTTCGTCATTCATTCCAAGCACTGGGTGGGGTTGCAGAAACAAACATATGAGCTGTCAATGGTAAACACACAGCAATCTCAGCACCCTTGAAATAATGAAGCAACAACAACAAAACTCACCTAGCATAGAAATCTCTTTGCAGCTCTGTCAGGCAAAATCTAGCCCCAGCACAGGTGCATGCAACTCAAGGTACACTGAAAGATGGCCTTAGAAAAAAACAGTCCAATCTGTGATCATTGTGCAGCAGCGACGACTTGTCGATTTGAAATTGAGGGAGAGAGCCCTTTCTCGAATTTGCATAGCGTGGTTGTAACATGGCTCATAACTCACCAAAATTAGATTCAGATGTGACGGGGTGAGCTCCCATTGCTCGGTCCCTGCTCCTGCCAACCCAGCAGTTTGAAACCACGTCAAAGTGCAAGTAGATAAATAGGTACCACTCTGGCGGGAAGGTAAACGCCGTTTCCGTGCGCTGCTCTGGTTCGCCACAAGCGGCTTAGTCATGCTGGCCACATGACCCGGAAGCTGTACGCCGGCTACCTTGGCCTATAGAGCGAGAGTCGTCTGCGACTGGACCTAACAGTCAGGGGTACCTTTACCTTTACCTTTACCTTTACCTTTACCTTTACCTTTACCTTTACCTTTACCTTTACCATGCTTTCTCTCCAAACTAAATGTTGGCTGATGTATATTGCAAATACCATATTTATTTTTCACTCTCTCTGTGTTTAACTCTAGATTATCCCCCTATATCTTGGTTTGGGTCACTGGATATCCTACAAATGTTATACTTCTCTGCGCAGACTGGATAAAACAGGGACGGTTATATCAATGAGACATCACAAGGTGGCGCTATGTCCTTCCACAGCATACAGAATATCGTTTCTGTGCCAAAGGTCTGATGTGGCTTTCCTCATATGCTTGCACAGATGTGGAAATTAGTGCAACGTGGTTGACAGGAAGCAAACTGCAACTCCTGTCAAATAACTGATACTTCAGCTCCAAATGGGGCACAGGAAGACGTTCGTGGTGAGCTCCCTTGAATCTTAATAATATAACCACAGGGATATGAAGTAGGAGTGATACCAGATGTAATGAATTCAATGGAAGACCACAATCTGCAGGGTCACAGTTTCGCCAAAAATCTGATGTTGTCCAATTCACTCTAAAGCGGCACCAAATGCTGCAAATACTGCAACATTTGGCATTGAAAACCCCACAATTTAGAGCACCCACAAAATGACCCCTTGGCGCCCTAATCCACGGGGTCAAGATTTTGCCAAAAACCCAATGTCATCTGATTCACTCAAAAGGGAACCAAACACCAGGACAAGACCCCCTACAACGTTCTGCATACAGCAGTACCTCAGGTTAAGTACTTAATCTGTTCCGGAGGTCCGTACTTAACCTGAAACTGTTCTTAACGTGAAGCACCACTTTAGCTAATGAGGCCTCCTGCTGCCACCGCGCCATCGGAGCATGATTTCTGTTCTCATCCTGAAGCAAAGTTCTTAACCTGAAGCACTATTTCTGAGTTAGCGGAGTCTGTAACCTGAAGTGTATGTAACCTGAAGCGTATGTAACCCGAGGTACCACTGTATTCCAAAAGTTTTCCTATCCATTCTTTCTTCACTTTTGGGGGAGAAAGAAAGCTCAACAACCTTGTCCCCCTCCAAAAGAAAAGAAAATCTCACTTTTCTATCCAGATTTTCACTTTTTGAAATATGGCAACCCTAGCTTCATTGAATTGGAGTTTGGCATGTGGGAACAAATCGGGCAACACTCACCAGGTAAAGACAATCCCCTCCCCTCCTGGGTATGCACAGCAGACTAAGAAAGGAACTTGAAATGCAAAAGGGGGCATGACCTCGCTCCATTTAAAGCCTGCGATATCTACGTAGCCATAGAATTAAAGAATTGCAAGCCCAGGAATTAGTTAGGAGTACCAGAATTGATTGGAGCTCAAGGCCCTACCGCACAAAAAGCCACTCTGTCTTATCTCAAGCTTTCTTCATTTCAGCAGTATAGCGTAGAGTGGAAGCAAGTATGTGCGGTTTGGTCGTTTTGTTCCTTCCATGGCTAAACTCAGAAATCCTTGCTGAGCCTGTGCAAATCACCCCACTAGCTTGGAGAGGCACTCGCCTCAGGTGGCAGACTGGAGACAGCTGGGAGTGGCAGGAGATCTGGGCTTCTGAGAAGCGCCCTGCTCACCACCTCCTGGGCTTGTTGCCCTCAGCCGCTTCTGCAAATAATCCAGAATGCGGCAGCTAGACTGGTGATTGGGAGCGGCCGCCGAGACCACATAACACCGGTCTTGAAAGACCTACATTGGCTCCCAGTACGTTTCCGAGCACAATTCAAAGTGTTGGTGCTGACCTTTAAAGCCCTAAACGGCTTCGGTCCAGTATACCTGAAGGAGCATCTCCACCCCCATCATTCTGCCCAGACGCTGAGGTCCAGCGCTGAGGGCCTTCTGGTGGTTCCCTCACTGCAAGAAGCAAAGCTACAGGGAACCAGGCAGAGGGCCTTCTTGGTGGTGGCGCCTGCCCTGTGGAACGCCCTCCCATCAGATGTCAAAGAGATAAACAACTACCTGACATTTAGAAGACATCTTAAGGCAGCCCTATTCAGGGAAGTTTTTAATGTGTGGCATTTTAATGTATTTTAATCTTTGTTGGAAGCCACATAGATGGGCGGGGTACAAATAATAAATTATTATTAGTAGTAGTATTATTCCTCCCCCCCCCCCAGCTCTTCTCCAGACTCCTTTTTTTCTCCATTACCACCCACAGTGTGCTGCTGGCTCCTCTGGCTCTGGTGGTGGGTGGGTGGGTGGGTGGCAGAGGAGGCAACAGGGTGGGGTGGCATCATTTTCTGGTTTGCCTCAATCATCAAAACTCCCTGAGCCGGCCCTGCCAGTAGACGATGTGGATCTACATTCTGCCACTTATAAGAATGTAAGGAAGAGCCTTGCCAACAGCTCAGCTGGTCCAACATCCCGTACTCACAGTGGCCAGCTAGATAACTCTGGAAAGCCCACGAGCCAGACTGGAGCAACAGAGTGCTTTCTCCACACAGTGGGAAACTGTTTTAACTGCTATCACAAGGGTGTCTCTGGACCTTAAATTGAGGCTCACACAACAAAAAATATTTAAAATATACTGGACCCTATTATGTTTGTTTTAAATAAGGGCTACCTAACTGTTGGAGATGCTATAGTGATAATGCTTCTCTAAAACATGGTTTTTCATTGTCCTGTATTGAAAGATTATTGGCAGAAGGTAACTGAAACAGCTAACAGAACTGTACGGAACAAATGTACATTTACAGAGCAAAATATCCTCTTGAATTATATACCCAGCACATGGAACATTACAAAAGAACAATATGAGTGGACTCTCTGTGCCCTTACCACACGAAAAAGACATACTGATGAACTGGAAAAATAAAAATACAGCTCCCTTCTGTGATTGGATTGAAGACTTATACAAACTCGCAACATATGAACCACTTGCATATAAACGCAGGCTTGCCATGGACAAATTCAATGATATTTGGAACCCATTCTTACAAATACTGTAATAGGTTAAGATCTGCAATAAGCAACTTTGTACAGTATACAGTTTTGGGTCCCCCCCTTTATTTTCCCTTATACATGGGTGCTGTTTCTTTTTTTTCTTTCTCTCTCTTTTATTTACATCTCACCATGTTTAAATACAGTGGTACCTCGGGTTAAGTACTTAATTCGTTCCGGAGGTTCGTTCTTAACCTGAAACTGTTCTGAAGCACCACTTTAGCTGCCGCTGCGCCGCCAGAGCACGATTTCTGTTCTCATCCTGAAGCAAAGTTCTTAACCCGAGGTACTATTTCTGGGTTAGCGGAGTCTGTAACCTGAAGCGTATGTAACCTGAAGCATATGTAACCTGAGGTACCACTGTAAAGGTAAAGGTAAAGGTTCCCCTGACCATTAGGTCCAGTCATGGCCGACTCTGGGGTTGCGGCGCTCATCTCGCTTTATTGGCTGAGGGAGCCGGCGTACAGCTTCCGGGTCATGTGGCCAGCATGACTAAGCTGCTTCTGGCAAACCAGAGCAGTGCATGGAAACACCGTTTACCTTCCCACTGGAGTAGTACCTATTTATCTACTTGCACTTGACATGCTTTCGAACTGCTAGGTGGGCAGGAGCTGGGACTGAGCAACGGGAGCTCACCCTGTGGCAGGGATTCGAACCGCCGACCTTCCGATCGGCAAGCCCTAGGCTCTGTGGTTTAGACCACAGCACCACCTGCATCCCCTCACCAAGTTTAGTCACATATAATTATGTACTTTTTGAACTTTCAGTAAAGATGTCTATTTAAAAACAAAAACCAGAGTGCTTTCTTCACCTTTGATTCTCAGGAACGGTCTGACAGAACACTCCCATAATATATGCCCTGGGTATGTGGAAATCCTGTATTCTGTGCATTAACACACATGACCCCTGTGCAATATGAAAGCAAAAGCTTGATCTCCAGTGAACAGCTGGGATTGAGCAACACGCTCTCTTGACTGAGAGAACTGTTGACAAAGCTGGCACGGCCTCTGAAGATTTCCTTTGCTAAGCTGACAGGTGACTCTAGCCTTTCCTCCTTTCCTGACAGATGTGCCTCAGGGTAAAGAGAAGCTAGCATTCCTTCCCGGAAAGAGAGGGAGGGAACTAGAACCATTTACCTGCCCTGTAGGGGTGGGCAAATGGAAGGTGCATTTTCTGAATGACTCAACTTTAGCGCCAAAGAAAACAGTTGCTGGAATGCAAGAACCAGGCCAGTCTGGTGTGGTTGGTGCAAATAGAAAAGGGCATGTGATGTGTGTCAGATTTCAGGGACCTCCATGGGCACATCAGCCAAAAACAGAGAGCAAAAGAGGGAATAACTGTCAGTGAAATTTGCACATGCTAAAGATGCACATTTAAAAACAATTTAACACAGATACAGGGACGCGGGTGGCACTGTGTGTTAAACCACAGAGCCTAGGACTTGTCGTTCAGAAGGTCGGCGGTTCGGATCCCCGCGACGGGGTGAGCTCCCGTTGCTCGTTCCCTGCTCCTGCCAACCTAGCAGTTCAAAAGCACGTCAAAGTGCAAGTAGATAAATAGGTACCACTCCAGCGGGAAGCCATCTCATGAGAAGAGAAGACTCCCTGGAAAAGACCCTGATGTTGGGAAAGATGGAGGGCACAAGGAGAAGGGGACGACAGAGGATGAGATGGTTGGATAGTGTTCTCGAAGCTACCAGCATGAGTTTGACCAAGCTGCGGGAGGCAGTGGAAGACAGAAGTGCCTAGCGTGCTCTGCTCCATGGGGTCACGAAGAGTCGGACACGACTAAACGACTAAACAACAACCAGCGGGAAGGTAAACGGCATTTCCGTGTGCTGCTCTGGTTTGCCAGAAGCAGCTTGGTCATGCTAGCCGCATGACCCAGAAGCTGTAAGCCGGCTCCCTCGGCCAATAAAGCGAGATGAGCGCCGCAACCCCAGAGTCGGTCACGACTGGATCTAATGGTCAGGGGTCCCTTTACCTTTAATACAGATACAATATATCTCACCATAGTAGGGAACAAGACCGGGACCTGTATGCCGGCTCAGTCTGCCTTATGTTTGTACCTGGAACCCACCAGGGTTCCTAGAGGCCTGGCAGAGTCCACTAGCACTGATGCCAACCCTGGGCCTGGGGGCATAGTGTGGGGGGTGCCAGGGGTGCCATGACCCCGGGTGCACAATTTTTGAGGGGGCCTCCACACAGGCGACCCCAGTGCAGCCCAGGTTGGTGTTCCTCTCCACCAGCGAAGGGCCACATCAGCCAGCCAGCCCCACTTTGGTCCGGTGGGGGTAGGGTCGCTCTGGTGGCATCAGTGGCGAGGGCTGGGCTGGTGCGCCCTGCTCAGTGCACATGCAGCCCCGCCCCGGGCACCAGCAACTGACGCTACGCCACTCCCACCCTGGGCTGCTGGGTTGATTCAGTTTTACATTTCCCAGGGTGCCCAAGACATTTGATCCCATCTGCACTATACATTTAAAGCAGTATCATGCCACTTTAAACTGTTGTGGCTTCCCCCAAATAATCTTGGGAGCTGTAGTTTGTTAAGGGTGCTGAGAGTTGTTTTTTGTTGTTTAGTCGTTTAGTCGTGTCCGACTCTTCGTGACCCCATGGACCAGAGCACGCCAGGCACCTCTGTCCTCCACTACCTCCCGCAGTTTGGTCAAACTCATGCTGGTAACCTCGAAAACACTATCCAACCATCTCATCCTCTGTCGCCCCCTTCTCCTTGTGCCCTCCATCTTTCCCAGCATCAGTGTCTTCTCCAGGGAGTCTTCTCTTCTCATGAGGTGGCCAAAGTACTGGAGCCTCAGCTTCACGATCTGTCCTTCCAGTGAGCACTCAGGACTGATTTCATTAAGAATGGATGTGTTTGATCTTCTTGCAGTCCATGGGACTCTCAAGAGTCTTCTCCAGCACCATAATTCAAAAGCATCAATTCTTCGGCGATCAGCCTTCTTTATGGTCCAGCTCTCACTTCCATACATCACTACTGGGAAAACCATGGCTTTAACTATACGGATCTTTGTTGGCAAGGTGACGTCTCTACTTCTCAAGATGCTGTCTAGGCCTGTCATTGCCCTTCTCCCAAGAAGCAGGCGTCTTTTAATTTCGTGGCTGCTGTCACCATCTGCAGTGATCATGGAGCCCAAGAAAGTAAAATCTCTCACTGCCTCCATTTCTTCCCCTTCTATTTGCCAGGAGGTGATGGGACCAGTGGCCATGATCTTCGTTTTTTTGATGTTGAGCCTCAGACCATATTTTGCGCTCTCCTCTTTCACCCTCATTAAAAGGTTCTTTAATTCCTCCTCACTTTCTGCCATCAAGGTTGTGTCATCTGCATATCTGAGGTTGTTGATATTTCTTCCGGCAATCTTAATTCCAGCTTGGGATTCATCCAGCCCAGCCTTTCGCATGATGTATTCTGCATATAAATTAAATAAGCAGGGAGATAAAATACAGCCTTGTCGTACGCCTTTCCCAATTTTGAACCAATCAGTTGTTCCATATCCAGTTCTAACTGTAGCTTCTTGTCCCACATAGAGATTTCTCAGGAGACAGATGAGGTGATCAGGCACTCCCATTTCTTTAAGAACTTGCCATATTTTGCTGTGGTCGACACAGTCAAAGGCTTTTGCATAGTCAATGAAGCAGAAGTAGATGTCTTTCTGGAACTCTCTAGCTTTCTCCATAATCCAGCGCATGTTTGCAATTTGGTTTCTGGTTCCTCTGCCTCTTCTAAATCCAGCTTGCACTTCTGGGAGTTCTCGATCCACATACTGTTTGAGCCTTCCTTGTAGAATTTTAAGCATAACCTTGCTAGCGTGCAATTGTGCGGTAGTTGGAGCATTCTTTGGCACTGCCCTTCTTTGGGATTGGGATGTAGACTGATCTTCTCCAATCTTCTGGCCACTGCTGAGTTTTCCAAATTTGCTGGCATATTGAGTGTAGCACCTTAACAGCATCATCTTTTAAAATTTTAAATAGTTCAGCTGGAATACCATCACTTCCACTGGCCTTGTTATTTGCTTTGCTTTCTAAGGCCCATGTTAGGGGACTCCATTTGCCTCACACAACTGCAGTTTGCAGAAATCCCTGGAAAGGACAATTGATTGTTAAATGGACTTGAATGAGGCATGGAACCATCTGAATAGACCCAGTTTAGGGCCAAATCTGGTGCACGGTCCTAGTAGCCAGACACAGGACCTTGTGGAATGGGGAGCCAGCCCTGATGTGCTGCCTGGGGACCAGGAGGGCTTTTATTGTTGTTGTTGTCAAAGTGTGAGCGTTCCCCTGATCATTGTCTTTGTGTTGCATGTGTAGAGACAAGACTATACATGAGGTCAGGACAGAGCAATTAGTTAGAGTCTAGCGTCTGTTTTAAATTTCTAAAGAATTATGGTCCTAGCTGTCATGACTGCGAGGAAAACATCAGAAACATGCAGAATGTGCGACTCCCTGCCAGAATATGCTGGCTTGCCTTTAATAAGGCTAACTCTAGAGTCGTGAAAGGCCTCATTTGCAGCAACAAATGCTAACCTAGTCGTACATGCTTCTTCAGTAACTCGCAGGCTCAAGCCTCACTTCTCCCAGACCCGGCAGCAGGAGCAAGACATCCACGGCATACCACGGAGTGGGGAGGGGGGGAGCCTTTTTTCAGCCCGAGGGCCGCATTTCACTCTGGAAAACCTTCCAGGGGCCACATACTGATGGGCAGAGCCAAAGGTAAAAGTGGATGGAGAAATGACTGTAAATTTCACTTTTGTGCACTAGGCTAGTTTTCACACACCCCTCTCTGGAGAAGGGCCACAGCTCAGTGGCAAAGCAACTGTGTGACATGCAGAAGGTTCCGGGTTCAATTTTTAGCTCCTCCCGGTAGGGCTGGAAATGTCCTTCCTCTAATAGTATATAAGATGAGGAATGGGCTAAGATAAGGGAAATTTGGGACATAATAACTAGAAAAATATAATTTTAAGTATGGTTTGAATAAGGGTTTGAACTTGCTGAATTTGATCGGAATAAAGAGGAACACAAAAAAGAGAGATGTGAGGAGGTCAGGACAGAGGGACATGGAATTTTGTAATTTAAAAAGTGGATTTTTCTTTTTTCTCTCCTTTTTTGTTATGTATTCTTGTTTTTTGTTTTTTTCTGTGGGCTTTATCTAATGGATTGATCTATGTGAAATGATGAATTTTTTGATTTGTAAAATTTCAATAAACATCTATTTTAAAAAAAAAGGAAATGTCCTTCCTCTGAAACTTTGGAGAGCTGCTACCAGCAACATCAGAGTTCAAAGACATATGCACACTCAAATGCAGTGTGAAGTAGGTCCAATCAGGGCTGTGACCTAGGGAGAATTCTGAGGGCCAGGCAGAGATGCCTGGGGGGGGGCGCATTTTATTTTTTTAAAAATATATTTTTATTAAAGATTTCTTAGTTGACAAAAATGCATGCGTTGTCTCTTTTTTCAGGCTGTGTTTTCTACAGATCAGTTCCATTTGTTGTGAGACGTTAGCGTTACATACAGTGTTAGGTTAGGAAGAAAAGAGGGGGAAAGAGGGGAGGGGGGAATGGTAAGTGGGGTGGGGTCAATATGCTTCTATTCTTCTACTTAGTGTATGTGTGGTGCTTTGTGTCAGCGCCACTTGTGTGGGTTCTCTTCCTATTTGCTTGTTGTATTTCCTTGGTGGTGAGAGAGGTTGGAGGTGGCCTAGGGGGTGGTTGGCTCTGGAGGGCCGCATTTGAGGTTCCCCACCATCTGAGCAGTATTGCCTCCTCTGACTGACAGTGACTCTCCAGAGTCTTAGTGTTAAGTTGTGGGTGAAGATATCAGACGACACAGCAATTCTTCAAACAGCTCTTGTTTATTCACAGGCCCAGAACAGAACTGGGCTGAAGGGTTCAGCCTACCTGCTTATATAGAGCTCAGCTACAAAGCAACAGTAACAACTTTCTGTAACTATCCAATCACTGAACGTCACTTTCAGTTCCTTATTTGCATATGTGGACCTGAGTGAAACCATCTACAGTATCCCCCTGCTGGCCCAGGGTGAGAACTTCAGTACATAACACTTAGTCTTTCCCATCACCGTCTTCGCGATCCTTTTCCCTGGAGATACCAGGGACTGAACCAGATTCCTTCTGCATGCATAGCATGTCCTCTACCCACTAGGGATGCTTCAGAAATCTGTTCTTTGTAAAATCCAGTACAAACTGGTGTGAGGCTGTATCCAGTGCAGGGGTAAGTTAAAGTCCCTTAGTGGTACACTTGTCTCATTGCTGGAAAGTTGTTGCATAAGGGAAAGCACAAGTACGTTATGATAGCTCATGGTGCAATGGATCGCACAGCAAAAACCAGCTGTTGTGCAAGGGAAAACATAAGCACATTACTAAATGTTGAGGTGTATTGGACAACAAGAACCATCTGTTGCACAACAAGAATCAACTGTTGCACAACAGGTTGTTATTATCATAACTGTTAACATTTGATTCTTTTCTTGCACAGCCGTTAAACTCTGTCATCCACTAGTGCACGGGTTCTTGCACTAGTAGGCAGAGTGTGTTGAATATGGCCCCTGAACTGCATTCCCTGGAGTAATGTGCAAATCAGGATGCAGTTAACTTTCAGGTTTCTTATTCTAGAAAGAAAGAAAGAAAGAAAGAAAAAGAAAGAAAGAAAGAAAGAAAGAAAGAAAGAAAGAAAGAAAGAAAGAAAGAAAGAAAGAAAGGCTTTGAGAAAAATGTGTGTTTTGGGGGGAAATGCATATTTAGTAACAATTTTTTAATGGAGTCTTTTTTTACAAAATTATTTTTCATATTAGCATGGAATCAGAAGAGAACTTATCTGTGGCTGAACTCATGCAAAGCTAACATGGACTGTAAATAGGCTAATCTGTCCATGCTCTCGTTGTCCCATTCTGTAATGAGAATATCAAGGCATAACATTTCCTCTGGAATCATCAGCTATTGCCTTTATTTTTCAAGTCCTCATTTAAGAAAATCCACACGCTGTGAAGGTTCACTGTGTCCATGTGTTGCCTTGTTTGTAGTTCAACATTTGCCGCCAACTAAGTTACATTTTCTGTCTATGAGGTCATCAAACAAGTCTCACAGCGAATTGTTCAAGTTCACACTACACTGCAAGTCTGGGCAAAGTCTGGAGGATTTGCTTAGACCGAAGCGCCCCATCTGTTCCCTGCTTCTAATTACAGCTGGATCTAAAAGTGTCATTAGCCATTAACACTAACAGGGAAACCACTCAAAACAACACTGTCTTGCAAGAGGGTTCCTGTCAACTCCTTGAGAACATCTTGAGATTGAACCTCCAAGGTAACTGAGGATCTGACCCTGCTAGAGAACAGCAGGGCTTTCTATTAAACTGCGTAGTTTGTCCTTCCGGCTAATAACTCACAAGCCTGTTTGTATCTGCAACTGTTCAGCATCACCAACAGGGCAGTATTGTGGGGGGCAGATGTCTAGGACTCCACACTTGTAGGGTGTAGGGTATTGGGCGAGCGGATGTGGCTTCGCCAAAATTGCCTTGTGGGCTAAGTGGGCAGGCTGATGGGCTGGAGGTTCCCTGCCACTGGCCAAGACTGTATGGGAAATGCATCTGGAAGACAAAATGTACTGAGGAGCTAGTGATGTGACACAGAGTCATTCCTGCCTCTGTTTCTTCCCCTTCCCTCACTCTTGTTAAGTTCTTTTGATGGTGTGAGAAGTCTTAGATGTCTTGAGAACCTTGGGAGGAGGAAAAGCCTCCCCCAGCTGCCTCATCAGTTGTGGAGGATAATGCTGGGTACCTTCTTCGATGTTGGACATTGTTTTGAGAAAGTGAGTGTGATGGCCTGGGATTTGGTCTCAGATGCTGAATCTGAGGGATCCCAGCCTGCACAGGATTCCCTGCCTCCAGAACCAGTTGAGCTGGGGCTGGGGCATGAGCCTGAAGGGTCCTCACCTGTGCTGGGTCCTCAGGTGCAGGCATCAGCTGAGTCTGCTCTGGCTCCTGAGGTGATGGAGGACCCATTGCCTGCAGGTGCTCCACTCTCAGCCCCGTCAGAGGAAGCTGAGGTTGCCTCTGGGTCCGGTAACCCTCCAGCCTCTCCTGAGCTGCAGAGGCTCAGGGCAGAGAGGCAGAGGAAACTAAGTTCCTGCAGGAGGAAGGAGTGCTCACCTCCAGACCAGGAGAGGCGAGTCACCAGAGGATCGAGGCCGCCCTATGCCTCGGGGCAGATAAAAGCCAGCCAGCCCCAGTCGCAAGTTGTGGGAGCAACATTGTTGGTTGCTAGTTCCTGCCTGAACCCTGTCCTGCTTTCCTGCCTGAGCTCCTGACCCACTCTGGCTCCCTGCTTTCAAGCCTGTTCCTGACTTCACCCGACTCCCTGCCCTGCACCCACCTTCAGCTACTATGGACTGCCTCCACGTTGCACCTTTGACCATGGACCAGACTTGGACCTCACCTCTCGGGTAACCCACGGGACCAGCACAGTGAGGCACTGGGAGGGGGTGGCTAATGGCAGTGGCGGAGGAAGCTGCTCAGGCGCCTGGGGCAGGACGAGCCGGCCATAGGGGCAGGGCAAGCTGCTCATAGGGGTGGGGCGCACCGCGGGGCCTCTGGAATCTGCCTGCCTCCTCCCACTCAGCCGCCCTACAGCTGGGGGGAGGAGAGGCAGCAGCTGGACCGTTTGGGCAGCGTGGAGACTGTGGGCGCCCAAGCCACCACAACAGGAGAGACATGTGGCTCGGGCACGCTGCAGGCCCCGCAGTGAGTGGCGCCCGGCATTTTGTCACCCCCTTCAGTGGTGACCCCCGAGGCGGACCACCCCCACCACACACCCCTTCCTCCTCCCTGGCTAATGGATGATCTGTACATAGCCACTGTCGGATGATTTGAGCAGAGTTTCTTTGAAGCTTGTACACAGACTGATTGGCCGCAGCAGGGCCATGCAATGGAGGCTACCTGGGGGAGTCACTTTGCTGCGTCTTGAGGGCTTCCAAGTGGCAGATTGAAGTGCTTGCTTGGTACACTGCTTGCTGTTTTAGAATAAAATGTTTAATCTTCTCACTCACTTGTGTATTTTGTATTCCTTCTGAATCTCATTTTAGAAGAACCACCTTGCCTTTTGCAAGACATAAATCCTCAGTAATTTTCAAGTGGTTCATGGGAAAAATAATGTGGGAACGACTCATCTAATGAATCATTGATCGCCGAAGAATTGATACTTTTGAATTATGGTGCTGGAGGAGACTCTTGAGAGTCCCATGGACTGCAAGAAGATCAAACCTATCCATTCTGAAGGAAATCAGCCCTGAGTGCTCACTAGAAGGACAGATCCTGAAGCTGAGGCTCCAATACTTTGGCCACCTCATGAGAAGAGAAGACTCCCTGGAAAAGACCCTGATGTTGGGAAAGATGGAGGGCACAAGGAGAAGGGGACGACAGAGGACGAGATGGTGGGACAGTGTTCTCGGGGCTACCAGCATGAGTTTGACCGAGCTGTGGGAGGCGGTGGAGGACAGGGGTGCCTGGTGTGCTCTGGTCCATGGGGTCACGAAGAGTCAGACATGACAACAACAACATCTAATGATAAGACCATTTAATGCCTGAATTTAACTCCTGCCTGCCACATGGCCTGCCATGAACCCCCTAAGCTAGCTGGCTGCTACCCTCAGCTGCAGTGAAGGATTCTCTCATTGCCACTGCCAAAGGATGACTCCGCTCAAAGGTCTTGGGCTAGCCCTGATCTAACTACACAACAGTGTCTGTTTTCGAGCAGGTGCGAGGAGCCTTTGGCCCTCCAGATGTTGCTGAACACCACCCCAGGTCATTGGCTATGCTTGCTGGGGCTGCTGGGAGTTGTAGTTCATCAACATCTGGAGGACCAAGGGCTCCTCACACCTCATTCAACTGAGGTGTGGGGACCCTAGGTCTCTCAAGAGTTAATAGCCATGATGGCTAAATGGAACCTCCATATCCAGAGGTGGTGCAGCTCAGAAGAACCAGTTGCTGAGGGGAGCAGCATCAGGGGAGAGCTGTCAGCTTCATGCAAGCCTGGCTGGCTACTGTGTGGAAGCAGCACTCTTCATATCATGCTAGAGATGGGACAATAATGTCTTGCCTACAGGTTAATAATAATAATAATAATAATAATAATAATAATTTATTATTTGTACCCCGCCCATCTGGCTGTGTTTCCCCAGCCACTCTGGGCAGCTTCCATAGAGACCAAAAATACACTAAAATGTCACACATTAAAAACTCCCTGAACAGGGCTGCCTTAAAATGTCTTCTGAATGTCAGGTAGTTGTTTATCTCTTTTACATCTAATGGGAGGGTGTTCCACAGGGTGGGCGCCAGTACTGAGAAGGCCCTCTGTCTGGTTCCCTGTAGCCTCACTTCTCGCAATGAGGCCCCCAGGGCTGGATCTCAGGGCTGAACGATGGGGGTGGAGACGCTCCTTCAGGTATACTGGGCCGAGGCCGTTTAGGGCTTTAAAGGTCAACATCAACACTTTGAATTGTGCTCGGAAATGTACTGGGAGCCAATGTAGGTCTTTCAAGACCGGTGTTATGTGGTCTTGGCGGCCGCTCCCAGTCACCAGTCAAGCTGCCGCATTCTGGATTAGTTGTAGTTTCGGGGTCACCTTCAAAGGTAGCCCCACGTAGAGCACATTGCAGTAGTCCGAGCGGGATATAACCAGAGCATGCACCACTCTGGCAAGACAGTCCGCGGGCAGGTAGGGTCTCAGCCTGCGTACCAGGTGGAGTTTGTAGACAGCTGCCCTGGATACAGAATTGACCTGCGCCTCCATGGACAGCTGTGAGTCCTAAATGACTCCCAGGCTGCGCACCTGGTCCTTCAGGGGCACAGTTACCCCATTCAGGACCAGGGAGTCCTCCACACCAGCCTGCCCCCTGTCCCCCAAAAACTCCACAGCAGAAAACTGTACATAGCATCACTTGTAATGCGTGGTGCAAGAGTATATTCCATCATTAGCATGAAAGCCAGGAAGAGCCTTCATCTGTACAAAAAATTGTCTCTTGCCTGCCTGAATAGAAGGCAATTACTGTATATCCCATTAAAAACATATCCATGCAATTATAGTTCTCTCTGACTCTGGTTATGGGCATACTTGTAGCTGGGTCCCTTTAATTAAACTTTACTAGTTTGTAACTTTACAAAGCACTGGATATCATTCCTAACCTACCATTGACCTGTTGGTTTTGTTGTTCTACATTTCTGTTTATATTATTTTAAGGTTGTCAAGGAATGGTTATTCCCCAGGCATGGAACAAAGTCTAATTTTTCTTTCAAGTCCAAGAATTAGCCTCCAGATATGGTGCTGCATTGAATCTGAAGAATGAGGCAGACAAAGCAGTTGCTGATCGTGCTTCCTTCAGCATTCAGGAGGAAGAGGCAATAGTCAGTGGCCTGGTTTGGACTCAGGGCTAAATCATTATTTAGCATTCTCCTTTCCTTAGTCTTCCTTGTGTGTTGTTTCATCCAAAGGGAGAATGGCAGCCAATTTTAGCTATATTTCCCTCTCAAACAGGATCATAAACCATGGTTTAAAGTAGGTTTGCCCAGGCAAACAGTTGCTAAAACCAATAACAGCTTCTAGTTCAGATGAACAGACCAACAACTGCTTATTGGTAATGGAAGCAAATGTTTCTGATCTCCTCAATATGGAGATAAACAAGGGGCTGGAGAGTTCGTGAGCCCAAAACTAGTACTCAGCTGCTCCAGAGGGCAAGACTAGAACCAATAATGGGCAGTACCTCTCAGTACCAAGGAAACGTGATAAGCGAATGGAAAGAGAACCTATCCAGTTGACACTGACACAAAACCACACATGGGAATGGTCATGCGAATGGCCCAAGTGGGCAACATTTGGCCCCCAGGTCTGAGGCTCCCCATCTCAGCTGTAACTGCATTACAGTGGTACCAACGTGAATGAGACATGGGGGGAGGGCATCGACCCTGCCTGGTCCACCACCTCCCATCACCAGCCGGGGTACCAACTTGAATAAAATAGGGGGGGCAGGTAAACCCCAATCCGCATAATTGATCACATGACACGGCACACATACACCATTGGAAAGGCAACGCCCATCAACTTTTTTGGGGGGAGGGGCCTGGACTCCCAAATATTTTATGGGGGAAGAAAAAGTGACCTTGGCCCCTAGGAGTTTGCTGCTATGCTTGCCAAACCACACTCCTTCTGAACCAAGGGGTGAGCTGGTGTGCACCCGGTCAGGTGAAGGAGCAGCGTCCAACCCCATACAATGCAGGAATATGCAGCTGTCTCATACGGGGATCAAACCTGCAACCTTGCAAGTTCTCAGACAGAGAAAGACCCTTCCCATCACCTGCCAATCAATCCTTTTAACAGGAAATGCTGGGATTGAACCTGGGACCTTATGCGTGCAATGCATTGGCTCTACCACTGCTGCGTAGCTCAGTTGGTTAGAGTGTGTTACTGATAATGCCAAGGTTGCAGGTTTGATCCCCGTATGGCTCAGCTGCATATTCCTGCATTGCAGGGGGTTGGACTAGATGATCCTCAGGGTCCCTTCCAACTCTATGATTCTATCACAGGAGCATTGTAATTCAAGCATTGACTGGACTTATCCACCGATATATAATCTAAGGAAACGTATCTCTGCTTAGTATATGGTCATAGGGCAGGCATCCCCAAACTCGGCCCTCCAGATGTTTTGGGACTACAGTTCCCATCATCCCTGACCACTGGTCCTGTTAGCTAGGAATGATGGGAGTTGTAGTCCCAAAACATCTGGCGGGCCGAGTTTGGGGGTGCCTGTCATAGGGCACCCAGGACACGATTCTGCAATGCTACCCTAGGAGTCTTGAAGATGGGTGTGTGGTTTGTTACTTAAAGGCATTGTGCAACACTGCCTGTCTCCTTCCAAGACCGAACCGGCCACATCGCTGTAATTTTCAAGCCCACATCTATTTGCAAAGACTTTGCTTTGCTGTGCATTTTGGCCACACTAAAAACCATAGGCTGCCATTTTCTTACACACTATATCTTTAATTGCAAGGTTGGGCAAAACACCAGAAGAGACAGCATGCACTGAGCTCAAAGCTGCATTCCTTGCCAGTTGCCAGTGTGGGCACTGATGGCGAGTCTTGTGGCTCCTGGTGGGAGGACAGGGAAAATTAATCGGAATTCCTGAACATTAAAAAAAGAACTCCGGTAAGGCTGATGATGGTCTGCAGGATAAAAATCAGGAATAAATAAATACATACAAGTTGCATTTTTAAGCCCTGATGGCAACTTCCCGCTCCCGCCTCTGCAAAGCAGTGCTGGGAGGGGCTGCTTTGCCACAGAGAAGCCGTGGCTGGCAGGGGAATTAACCCATCTTCCGCCTGCAGACTTCCCTCTGCAGCTTCTCCCTCGACCACTTTCTCCCTGCTGGTGTGCACTGGGGGTGTTGGGGCAGAAGAGGGAAGACCAGCAGCAGGTGGCACTTGAGCCTATGATAGGCAAGTTGCAAGAAGGCAGGCAGGTTGCAAGAAGGCAGGCAGGCAGGAGTTCATAGATGGGTGGGGCAGCGCCCCATTCACCCTCAGGGACCTGCCGCAGGAGGGCGTTGTTCCTGGTGCCAATCTTCACTGGCCGGGTGCAGCATGTGTGCCATTTTGTGGTTCGCTTCAGAGGCCAAAGATCAAGCTCCCTCTTGTGAGTTCCTCTGCCCTCTGAAGCGTTGGGGTGCGCTGCTTAGGAGAGGGCATTCTCCGGCAGTCCCTAAGTCGTGCAGTTCCCACTGCCCTTCCAGGGATGCGCCTGGCCACTCCATGGCACAGTTTTTGTCATTTGCTGGAGACGCATCTCTTCCGAGACATATCTCGAGGGCCCGCTCCAGTTGTGATTTTGATTTGTTCTGAGCTTCTTTTTAATGTTGCATTCCTGCAGAGACCTTCTTATGAAGGGCAAGCAATAATAATATTATATTAACCATGAGAAAGAGTGACGACCGCCTCCTCCCGCCGCGCGCGCCTGGCGTGTATATTTTGGTGCCCTTGTTCTGTCTACGCGTCGCTCGAAGCAGCTTTAGATCCACCCTTCTTTTCTGGAAATGGGATGTTGGGGTGGGTGGGTGGAGGTGGAGAAGGGCTGGGGGTGGAGATCCGACTCGCTTTTCTTTTCAGTGGGTCAGGAGCTTCCCCGCGGCTCTTGCCAGGAGCGCTTTCACTGCCACATTTTTATTTGCGCACAAAGAGGAGACGGGACCACTCAGCCAGCTCCGCCACCCCCGCGAAGATAAGCCGCCTTACGACACCCCCTCTAACCTCCCCCCCCTCAGGAATAGCCCCTGCGCTCCCCACCCCCAACCTCCCTTGCCCAGGATCGAAAGGACTCGCTGGAGATTCGCGAGGAGCCGGAGAAACCGCGAACACGAGCTTCGCTCTTTCTTCTTCTTGGAGATCACCGAAGGGGCGGGCAGGGCAGGCGCGGAGATGAGTTTTGCCAGACGCTGAGAGGGGAGCGCAGCCGCCTGGGGAGTTCCGGGCAATTTCCGTCCTCCTCCTCCTCCTCCTCCTCCTCCTCCTCCTCCTCCAGCTCTCCCCTTTTTCTCGGTTGCTTTCTTAGGACTTGCCTTCGGACTGCCCGGGCATTGGGAGAGAGGGGAGCGGGGAAGAGGAAACTTCGTATCTGTCTGGTCTTCGCTCTCCTCGGATACTTCAAACGCCGTCGCGGAAACCGCAGGCGCTTCTGGTCTCGATTAGACGAGGGTCCTTCGCTGCCTTCGCCAGCGCTTTTTTCCTGCTGCTGAGAAAACCCCCTTCCCGGATTTGCAAGCCCCTGGGGGAGCCTCTGACGGACCCATCGCTTGTTGCAGCCAGAACGGAGTCCCTTGATTTACACCCGTCACCCCAGTTACCCCAAAGCCTCAAATCTTTTCCTTTCTCTGTCTTCCCGCGCGCCTTTTCTTCTCCCTTCCTCCCAACTTCTGAGCTCCCCTCCTTTCCAGTCCCCTCTTAAATAACAGCCCCCCTCCAGCCAGCCCTTCCCACCAGCAAAGTGACCTACTTGACCTGTCCCCCCCCATTTTAAAAAGTCATTGCCTTCAGTTGCCCTCCCTCCTTCCAGAGGAGCAATCTGTTTCCCCATATCCTCTGACGTGTCAGAAGATAGCCCCCATATAGAAGAGCCCCTCCAGCAAACTCCATCCCACCTCAAACCCCACCTCCAGCTCCTGCCACAGGTGAGAAGAGAAACCTGAGGATTCCCCTACACCTTCCCAATACACCTCCCCTCGCCCTAAGACACCACCTGCAAGGATGGGAGCTATTTGCCCACTGGCACTGGCACTTTGCCTTCTTGTGGGGTTTCTGTGCCCCTTCAACCCTGCCCAGGTGGAGGCGCAGTCGGTGTTGACCGACCATGAAATTGAGGAGTTCTTGAAAGGCTTCCTGGGAGAGGTTGAGGAGGAAGACACAGAAGGTCGGGAGGCTGAGAAAGTGGCCTTGGGTGAGGAGCTTCCTGAAAACCAAGGAAGGCTGGACCCTGCAGAAAGGGGCAAAGCCCCCACAGAACTGGAAGAAGGTGAGAGTGATCATCTGTTGTGGGACGGGTGGGTTCCCCAGGCAAGAGCCGTAGCTCAGAGGAAGGACGTGTTCTCTTCCATTCAGAAGGCCCCAGGTTTGCTCCTGAGCATCTCAAGTTAAAAGAATTTCAGGTGGCAGGTGACGGGAAAGAGATTCTGCTTGAGACCCCAGAAAGCTGCTGGGAGGGGCTGTGGATCAATGGTAGAGCATCTGCTTGCCTGCAGAAAGTGCCAGGTTCATTCTCCAGCATCTCTAGGTAGGACTGGGAGAGGACACCCCCCCCCCAGCCTAAAAACACTGGAGACCTGCTGCCAGTCAATGTCTTCTTCTTAGCCGAGTAAGATTGTCTGCCATGAACATGGTTTTAACAGTGAGTCTGTAAAGATGTTGAAGCATCACTGGTGCTCTTTGCTTCTTCCAGTGTAGAGAACTGAGCAAGAGGGACCATTGGTCTGACTTGGTATGAGGCAGCTTTGTATAGCCATTACAATGTGCTTCTAGGAAATGGTGCAGTAGTTTCAGACTCAGGACTTAACAGTTTGACAGGGGATGCTGTATTTAGAAAGCAATGTGTCTTACTTCAGTTACATGTGCTAGGCCATCTCTGCCTACCTTTCTTGTGTGCCTACTCTGTGTAGGGATGCGGATGGCACTGTGGTCTAAACCACAGAGCCTAGGACTTGCCAATCAGAAGGTCGGTGGTTCGAATCCCCACAACAGGGTGAGCTCCCGTCCCAGCCCGGAGTACCACTCCGGCGGGAAGGTACACGGCGTTTCTGTGTGCTGCTCTCGTTCACCAGAAGTGGCTTAGTCATGCTGGCCACATGACCTAGAAGCTGTCTGCAGAGAAAAGCCGGCTCCCTTGGCCTGCAAAGCGAGATGAGCGCCGCAACCCCAGAGTCGTCTGGACTGGACTTAATGGTCAGGGGTCTCTTTACCTTTACTCTGTGTACATCAAGTGCTTGGAGGGGGAAAGAGCTCACTTGCTGGGCGAGAACATTGAACATTGGTTTATCTAGCTCAGTATTGTCCACACACTGACTGGAAGAGGTTCTCTGGGGTTTCAGAATGGGAACATTTGAAGCCCTGCCTGGAGATGCCAGGAATTGAACTTGGGGCTTTCTGCATGCAAAGCAGATGCTCTAAAACTGAGCATCGGCCCTTCCTTTCTTTCAGGAATTGTGATGTGTGGTTCACCCGCAGTGAAGCAGACTAGCTTTGTTGGTCTGCTGCAGCAGAAACAACAAGGAGTTTTGTGGCATCTTCAAGGCTTAACAGAATAATTTGTAGTAAATGGTTCCACCAGTAAAAATCTACTTCATCAGTGTTAATTATTATTATTATTATTATTATTATTATTATTATTATTATTATTATTTGAAGCATGTGGTGGGGCATACTTCTAAGGATCCCAGACACAAACCCAAAGTGAACATACACACCAGTTTGAAAGAAAATCTGCAGTATTAAAGTTACCCATATTATCTGTAAGCCTTGAGATAAATTTTTAAATATTTGGAAACTAGCACTGCAGTGGGAGGAAGGGAGGATTTTCTCCCCATTTGTCATTATTGTTATTGCCTGCTATTTGTGCAAAGGCTTTTGACCAAGGATGTGTGCATGTGTTTATCAGTTCCTCAACACTCAGGATAACTTAACCGTTTTAATAATGATTCCCAGCAGGGGGCAGAAAGGTCCACGTGTATAACCTTGTAGGTCTGTCATTTTTTTATCTAGGATTGTGCAGTATTCTGGATTTAATGAAGGAGAGGGGATGGGGTAAGCTGAGAAAGGTACACTTGTTTCCTGGCCTGTGCCTGTTTTTTTAAAAAACATTTAGTAAAATATTATCATTAATTTCCTTCCTGGAAATTCAAAGCAGCAAGCATAGGTTTAGCAGGGAATATACCCAGACAATAACCAGAGTTAGATTAACTTAGTTTTAGAAAGTTGCTACATCATGTGTCTTCAGATGATGTCCTGTGATTCTATGAGAGGAAATAGTATGGGTTGTATTAAAGGTAAAGGGACTCCTGACCATTAGGTCCAGTCGTGACCGACTCTGGGGTTGCAGCGCTCACCTCGCTTTATTGGCCGAGGGAGCTGGCGTACAGCTTCCGGGTCATGTGGCCAGCATGACTAAGCCGCTTCTGGTGAACCAGAGCAGCGTATGGAAATGCCGTTTACCTTCCCGCCGGAGTGGTACCTATTTATCTACTTGCACTTTGACGTGCTTTTGAACTGCTAGGTTGGCAGGAATGGGTTGTTTTAGTGAGGAATAGATATGCAAGAATTGCCCCCAAGCAGCAAAGATGAACTGCATCCCAAAGCAGCTTTCCTGTATGTAGTTGATGTTTGCCAGGTGCAGATTTGCACCTGCACGGCATGGTTTATCTGATCCTTATTGAAAGCGCTTCCTGTGTTCTTTGGCGCCAGCGGTTGCTCATGCTTTGTTGTGCGCAGCCAGAGCGGGAGCAGAGCCCCCAGGTCGGCAGAAGGATGAAAGAATTTAAATTCAAGTCAGCTAATCCCCAAACATTAATGACTATCAAGGGGTTCTGCTCATGGTTTACATGTGTTGAGCTGCAGGAAACTCTCACCTGACAGCTAGCTTGAGAGAATATCAGGAGAAACTGTCCCTAGCAGTGATGAGAGACTATATTACATGCATAGTCCACCTTTCCTGCAAGAAAAATCAAGACAGTGCATGTCATTTTCCACTCCCCATTTTATCCTATCAACAACCCAGCTCAATATTGTTTTTCTGCCTGTAGTGAAGGTCAAGATGGGGTCCCCTCCATTCCATGTTCCCAAGCCATGGAGAATTGAACCTTATTTCAATGCTGGCACCTGAGGCCGGCAGGTTAGTTGTAGTGATGCAGAACAGGCCATGTGGCACACACAGGTGTTGCAACCTGCCCTGCACCCCCCCAATGGGGGTACGGCTGGGGGGCTCAAAAGGAATGGCTGAGGGTCTTCCACCACTGTCTGCCTGCATCTGCTGCCTAAGGTTGTTGCCTCACTCTGGCTAATGACAAGGCTCTCCCTTCCTGAGTTAAGTGAAGCTGAGAGATAGCGACTCAGTGGAGATTTCAACTTGGGCCTTCCAAATCTTACTCTGACAGTTTAACCACTATGCCACACTACACTCACTAACAGATTTCTAGGCTGCTTCGCCAGGCTTCTGTGCCCAGCTTTCCCGGGCGTCTCACAGACCCGGGAAAGCTACGCAGAGAAAATTCCCTGCAAGAGATAATACCTTCCGACATTTCTGCGATGGAAATAGGGACGTCAATTAGGGATGTCCCAAGGAAAAGTGGGACATTCTGGGATCAAATCAGAAACCGAGGCAGCTTCTATAAATCCGGGACTGTCCCTGGAAAATAGGGACACTTGGAGGAGCTGAGAGATGCTTGTTGTCTTATCAATGTGTTCTGGCAACAGAACTGGCACTTGTGCCATACATCTGATATGACAAATGTACATATTTGTCATGCCATTTACACAGAGATAATATGGACGTGCCACATGTTTCTAACATAGACCTCTAAAACAACTCCACAAGCCACCATCCAAGACCAGGCCCATTCTCCCAGGCCCTGAAAATGGAGACTTTCAGATATGTTCCTGTGACAGCTACATTCGTAGTTCCTTCTTTTCTTGCCCAAATACTGTTGTATTTGTGTTTTTGTCCACCCCTCTAACATTGGTCTTAAGGCACCATCGTCTACCAGTCATGCCTCTTGCTTTTCAGGAGCCAATGACCTAGCCTAGGAATCGACGTTTGGAATTACACAACCAGAATCATGCAGGTTGGCATCTGTGTGAGGAACAGGGGACATTTGTGCATGCAGCTGGGATTTTTCCCTGCATGGTGTCACACCTGACAATTAGTCTGTCTGAATGCAGACACTTGTACAGGCTGCTTCAAAAAAATAAGCCCCCCCCCCAATGCTCTTCTGCGTTCCATTCAGATTTCTATTCTCCAGTCACTGGAAATGTGGTTTGGCTCCCAGCACAACCTCCAACAAGATATCCTTGCTTTGCGGCTTGGCTGCAGGAGGAAAACTTTCAAGAGCTGTGACTCCATCTCGTCTTCTGTTCACGTGTGGATTTAGTACAGCTACAGGGATGGTACTTCTCTCCTGGCAGGAAGAGAGGTTGTGAATGACTGTTGCTTGATAGGGTTGCTGTATAGGTGACATAGCAAAAAAAAAAGGGAATAATGTAGGAGTTGCCACTGGGAATCACAGATAAGCTAGAGGCCAGCTAGTGCTTCTTACTCAAAAAGTCTTTTTAAAAAAATGAAAATGAAAGTTGAACCTGTAGTTAAGCTATAAAGGGAAAATATAAAAGAGGCAAATTGGCATGCGGTCCTCACATGCTTTGACATGTTTTTCAGCTGGAAATCAGTACAAAATGAAGGGAAGGCAAGCCAGGGGCTACAGCTGGGTAAAGAGAGGCATCTGCATTTTACTGGGGGTGGGGAGGCAATAAGCCTCCATTCTCTGTAAACTAGTTTGCTTGTAAGCCACAACCACACCATAAAGTACTATTATGCTGTGTTTCTACCCAAGGAATCCTGGTAACTGTAGTTTGTTAAGGCTGCTGAGAGTTAGGTTAGCAGTCCCCTATTCCCCTCACAGAGGTGCAGTTCCAAGGAAGAATGGTTTGTTAAACCACTCTGGGAATTGTAGCTCTGTGAGGGGAAGGGGGTCTCTGAATATCTCTCTGCTCCCTTCACAAACAACGGCTCCTACAATTCTTTGGATGAAGCTGTTAAAGAGTGTTTTAAATGTATGGGTGAGGACACTATCCTGCTGTCACTGTGGGAGCAACTTCTGGTCCAGGTAAATTCTATAGGTGACGGGGGGGGGGGGGCGCCATCTTGCATTTCGCCTCAGGCAGCAAAATGCCCAGCTCTGGCAAACAGAGAGAATGAAGGGAAGCTTGGCATTCTGTTTTGCTGTGGTGGAAGCGAGTTGTGGTGAACGAGAAAGGAGGTCATTGCTCCCTCTTTCCAGTGAGGCCGCTGACCGCTGCTTGCAGAGGAAGCTGAGGGCAGGCAGTGCAGGAATTCGTGCCTCTCTTCCCCACATGTGGGTGGGAGAAAAGGCCTGGCCCTAGAGAGCCCAAGCAGTTTGCTGCTCTCCCCGGAGCAAAAGACAGTCCCTGTGGTAGCACAGAAGGAATTCCACTCCTGGCTGGGTTGGTTTGCAGCTCACTGCCCAGAGGGTACAAGTACCACAGGCTGTGTGCTCAGCCCCACAGACCAAGGAATTGCTGGTGCTCAGAACTTTGGAATGAGGCTGCGGCTGTCTGTGGGGCTGTGAAGTGACATAGCCCTTACTCACTGGCCTTCCTTTAGAGACGGGGCCTCTGACTCACAGAAGAAAGCCCCATAAGCACGAACTTCATGTGTCAGGGGAAAGAGGCTGGAAAGAAAGATTTCAGAAAAATCAGTGTGCAGTCCCGGCTATGATGGCTATGTTCTGTCTCCATCATCAGAGGGATTATGTCTTTGAATATTAGTTGCTGGGAAGTGTGGTCTCACACAGGTCCTGCTTATGGGGTTCCCATAGGTCTCTGGTTGGCTACTAAGAGAGCAGGATTCTGGGTTTGATGGGCTTAGGGCCTGAATCCAGCAGAGCATTTCTTTTATGTCCTTATTTCTCCATGAATCCTGGATATTGTTTGTTTGGGGCTGGTCTGGTTAAGCTGTTCTCAGTGGGGCCTCCTCCCTGATTCCCCACACACTCGCACCCCATTCATTCTCCACACACTCACCCCCTCTGGTCTGTCTTTGCCCATGTGACTCCCTGTGCTGGTCCCGTGGTGTCAGATGCTGATGTGGTTGCTCGAGAGCAAACAGGCAAGACTCCGACCTGTCTTTTCCAGGCTTTATTCTTAGTGCAAACTTTACAGTGAAGAGCGTCGCAAGTTCATGTCTGGCTCAATCGCTAGCAGAATCTGGGAGTGGTGGGTCTTTGTACCTCCCCCAGCATAACAGTCGCGTGACCACCAACCTTCTTCGCCCCTCTCTGCACCGAAACCTACTACGCAGAATGGGCGCTGGCAAAGGGGTAGTTCCCTCCTGTCCTGTTTGCTCAGGCTCAGTGTTGAGGCTCTCCCTAGCATCCCCTGGTTCCACCACCTCCTCTCCACTGGAGGTGGGTCTTTCCTCCTCACCGGAGGAGGAACTGCTTTGCAAGATTTTCGGAGGTTCCCTGTAACACACCTGCCCTTCCACCTCTCGCCTCTGAGCTGATGGCAGTTCCCTGACACGTGGGTTACCCGAGAGGCAAGGTCCAAGTCTGGTCCGTGATCAAAGGTGCAACATGGAGGAAGTCCGTAGTAGCTGAAGCTGGGTGCAGAGCAGGGAGTCGGGTGAAGTCAGGAACAGGCTTGCAAGCAGGGAGCCAGGGCGGGTCAGGAGCTCAGGCAGGAAAGCAGGACAGGGTTCAGGCAGGAACTAGCAACCAACAATGTTGCTCACGCAACTTGGGACTGGGGCTGCCTGGCTTTTATCTGCCCCGAGGCATAAGGTGGCCCCGATTCTCTGGTGACTCGCCTCTCCTGGCCTGGAGGTGAGCACTCCTTCCTCCTGCGGGAACTTAGTTCCCTCCGCCTCTCTGCCCTGAGCCTCTGCAGCTCAGGAGAGGCTGGAGGGTTACCGGACCCAGAGGCAACCTCAGCTTCCCCTGACAGGGCTGAGAGTGGAGCACCTGCAGGCAATGGGTCCTCCATCACCTTAGGAGCCAGAGCAGACTCAGCTGATGCCTGCACCTCAGGATCCAGCACAGGTGAAGACCCTTCAGGCTCATGCCCCAGCCCCGGCTCAGCTGGTTCTGGAGGCGAGGAATCCTGTGCAGGCTGGGATCCCTCAGGTTCAGCATCTGAGTCCAAATCCCAGGCCATCACACTCCCTCTGGGTTTGCGCCATCTCCCAAAGGATGTGTCCAACATGACTGTGGGGGAGACTGCAGCTTCTCCATGAACCTTTTGTTACTCAAAAGCAGCACTGCGCAGAGAACATCACAACACTCTATTTTTATTTAATTTTTTAAAAACTCCGTTTATTTGGTTTTTCAGATTAAAATATTACAGTCACATATCCAACATACATTATCTCTCAGTATGTTTCCGAGCACAATTCAAAGTGTTGGTGCTGACCTTTAAAGCCCTAAATGGCCTCAGCCCAGTATACCTGAAGTATACCTCCATGATTCAGCCCAGACACTGAGGTCCAGCACCGAGGGCCTTCTGATGGTTTCCTCCCTGTGAGAAGCGATGTTACAGGAAACCAGGCAGAGGGCCTTCTCGGTAGTGGCGCCCGCCCTGTGGAATGCCCTCCCATAAGATGTCAAGGAAATAAGCAATTATCTGACTTTTAGAAGACATCTGAAGGCAACCTTATTTAGGGAAGTTTTTAATGTTTGAAGTTCTATTATGTTTTTAATATACTGTTGGGAGCTGCCCAGAGTGGCTGGGGAAACCCAGCCAGATGGGCGGGGTACAAATAAATAAAATTATTATTATTATTATTATTATTATTATTATTATTATTATTATTACTGCAAACTGCTGTGGAATTGGAGAGAACTGAAGTTAAGATTGGAAAAAATGAGAAACCGAGAAAAACAGAAATTGACAAGGACTGACCATCTGTCTTTTCCTGCAGTAACACAGGAGCCAGTGAGACAGAAGCCCAAGAAAGGGAAAAAGGAGAAAGCGCCCAAACCAACCAAGAAGCCTAAAGAGAGGTCTCCCAAGGGTCCTAAGAAGGAGAAGCCCCCCAAGCCCACCAAAAGGCCAAAGGAGAAGCGTCCAAAGGCAACCAAGAAACCTAAGGAGAAATCTCCCAAAGCCACCAAGAAGCCATCAGGGGGGAAGAGAACAGAGAAGCCTTCTCCTCCTGTCCAACCATATGAGGAAGAGGAGAGGTACCACTTCCCAGAAAGGCCATTGAGCCCACCACCAGCCAGGGAGGAAGATGGCTATGGAGTGCCCGATTCATCCCGATTTCACTCTCCCTATGGGAGGGAAGATGAACATTCACGAGTGAATGAAGAAGGCGGGGAATGTAAGTTCCTGTTTCTTTCTCCCATTAGCCATATTGCATGGGCAAGGGACCTTTCTTCTTCTTCAGGGAAGTCTTTTTTATTGCATTTCTTGATCATTCCTTCTTCAGAAACTCTTGATTAAAGCAAATAAACCCTGAAATTTTCCCAGAACATGCTTTGAACAATGGCGTGTAAAGCCCATTCCACTATTCATAGACCCAGGGTTTCCAGGGCAGACAACAAAAGAAAGGTGCAAGGAACCTTTTTTGAGCCTGAGGCAGAGGCAGAGCAACATGCTCCGATACCCAGAGCAGTGCTCATCCCAGAGGGCGTGGAATGCTGCCTGCGGGGGGTGTGGTGTGCCTCCCGGGGGTGTGCAGCGAGCGGCGCATGCCCTGGGAGGTGCCGCCAATTGGGGATCAGCATTTTGTCACACACACACCTTTGGAATGGCACCCAGGGCGGCCGCCTCGTAATGCCCCTGGCCTGAGGACAGCAACATTCCCTTCTGGGCAGCCTTCCCAGGCCGTGACAGGGATCTCTGTGAAGGGGAGCATCTGGTTTGTGCACACACACATACAGAGAAAGAGAGATTGTGTGCACGGGGCAATGGCCCTCCCTGCCCCCAACACGCTACGCTACTGCATAAGTATTGTGGTATTTATAGTCCAAAGTACGTGTTTCCCTATATAGGAGTAATGATGATATATTTTGAGGTCTATGGGGCAAGGGATAGAGAGGAAGTGTAGCTATTTGGTAGGTCCATCTGGTATGCATGTGTAATGCATGCGCCAGTGAGGTCATAGAATGAAGAGGGAGGGAAGGGAGAAGCACAGGATTCTAGGAAAGAGACAGTTTATCAGAAATGGGCTGCTGTCCGATAGTGGGGAAGGAAGCCGAGGAAAAGGAACTGAGGAGGAAGATGCTAAAGAGATACCCAAGGGACAAGGGGGAAAACTGGAGGAGGGAGATGGCGTGCCATATGGATTTTTGTAATATTCTAAATTATATTTGTACCGGTTTAATACTGTTAGATATTATGCTCCAAGAGAGCCACACAGGTGGACCTGCAAACCACTGCCATTTAAAATTCCCATAATGCCTTAGAGCAACACTATGCCAGGGGCATTGTGGGAAGCTAAAATGGTGGCAGCACCCAGACCCCAGCTAACTGGAGTGCCATAAAAGGGTTATTTTAAATGGGACTGAAGATATTAGGCACCAGCAAACGAAATGTGAGCATGGTTAATGAAACTGATAAACTTTTTATAACAGGGGCCCAGCTACACGTTAATACAGAAACTTATTCTCCTCTTAGTAACTGTAGCTCTCGGGAAACAAAAATGGGCAACAAACTGCAGACCCCATAATTCTTTGGGGCAAGCCGTTGCTACTAAACTGGTCTACAATCAATCAGAAATGGGGAGCTTGTTCTCCCCCCCCCCAATGTATTTGAACTCTAGCTTCCATCTTCCATGACCATTGGCCATGTTTTCTGGGGTTGGTGGGAGCTGGAATCAAACCGCATCTTGAGGTCCACCTGCTCCTCCCTGCCCTGCGGACTGCCCCAGCATTATAGAATTGAAGTATAGATATGTCAGGCACTGAATGCTATCCAATTCATGACAGGCAGCTGACACTCTTGTAGCACAAAGAGCAACACATTTAAGGGGAGTTGGTGATTATTTACTCACTGTTATAATTTGTTAATTGGCCAGTTTTGGTTTTAGTCAATAGGATAGAGGGGTGTTGTTCATATTTATTAGATTTGGGAGCAGTTGACAAGCAGCCCCTCCTCATCCGTAGGAACATGGGAAACTGTTAAACTGAATCAGACCATTGGTCCAGTGTCCTACACTGACTGGCTCTCCAGGGTTTTAGGCAGAAGTCTTATATGGAGATGCTGTGGATTGGACCTGGGACCTTCTGCGTGCAAAGCAGATGCTCTTAACACTCAGCTATGGCATCTCCCCTTCCATAGATCAGATCAGTGCATATGTTTTTACAGGGAGCATGGCCAAGTGATGCTTTTCCTCTTCCCTTTCAGATGACGTCATGTTTACTGGTCTGCCAGAGAATCTGCTAACCGTCACAGATTAACTTCACTCTCTCTAAACGCTTCTTGCTACCCCTCTTCCTTTCCCTCTCCCCGCTTTCTGTATAACTCCTTCATAAGCAAGTCCAACTTAAATCACACTGACTCTATTTCTCCACCCCTCCCTAAGGATCTTCACCATCGTTTTCAGCTCCTAAAATAATACACTGCTGCTCTCACTCCAGCCTTGGTCTGTCAGGTAGTGACGGGGGGCTTGTCCCGTGTCTAGAAAACAGTTTTCCGCTTGACTCTCACTGTCTAGGCATGGGTCTGAGTGGTTTTCCCTTTTGCTGCTTTCCCAGAGTAATCCCTCTCTTTAGTCTTAAATTGGAGCAATTGTCAATCTACAGGAAAACTGAATTGCTGGGTGGATAAGCCCTGGCTTTCTGCATGCACTGAGGACTACAAATTTTTCTCCTAGAGGAGAAAATGCCCTTAGAGGAGTCGTGGGCATCCACAGCCATATTTACTTTGGCCCTAAGACTTTTGCCTGGAACTACGGACTGAAACAAAATATGTCTGTCTGTCTGTCTGTCTGTCTTTGTTTTGTTCAGTCAGTTTTTCTGCCTTCCCTATTTCCCAGTTGTTGTGTCTTTGCTTCCTCATAATCTCTGACCTAGCTCTTTTATTTCATTTTATTCCCCAGCTCTTTTCCCACATGAGCCAACAGAACCACGGTGGGATGAGAAACAGGATCCAACCAGGCATCACAGTAAGAGCAAGTCAGCATGCGGGACATCGGGAGAGAGGGTGCTTGTGGGACTATGGGGCAGAGGAACGTCCAAGCTGGGGAAGGAGGAGCACTGATTACTGGAGCATGTGGGCACAGATCAGGAATGAACAAGGGTAGGTCCACTGGGGAGGAGAGGCATTGGACCAGGGTTTATCACCAGTGGGACAAGGAAGCTTGAATGTGTAAGCACCTCATAGATAAACTAGGGAATCCTTTAAAAAAAGGATTAGACAAAATCATGGAGGACAAGGTGACTATGCTTTTCCTCCCCTGCCAAAGACATCCCGTCTCTAAATACCTGTTGCTTGGAATCGCAGGTGAGCAGACTGCTGTTGTGCTCATGCCCAGCTTTCAGGCTTCCCATAGGCACCTGACTGGCCACTGTGAAAACAGGATTCTGGAATAGACGGGCCAATGGTCTGATCCAGCCGGCTTCTCCTATATCCCTATGTTCTTAATGTAGAAGCCGAATGTGAGCAGCTTAGTTCTGTCCACACAGAGCAGGAACAGAACTCTTTGAGGGCCTTACTCTTGTCCTTGTTAATTTTACTCATCTGATTTCTTCCAGCTGACTTCTATGAACCCCCAACTGACCCACAAGAGCCTGGAAGAGATCATTGGAGCCACGAGAGCCGGCCAGGTGAGTCAATGCCCAATGTCCAGGGTGGACTGTTTGCCCAGATCTGCTAGCCTTAAATGGCAGCACAGTCTAGGCGGCTCCTAATATTGGCCAGCCCTTTCCTACTCTAAATTTTCCAACTGGTGGGAATGCAATCACTGTGTGCTAGCATCTGAGGACCAAGCCAGCATGTTGCTAGCTTTAAAGGATTTTAAAATAATTCTGTGCCCAGTCCAGCAGCGCACACTAAACTCACTGTAACTCAATACAAGAAGCAGAAATTCATTTTACTGTTCTGTGGCTGCCAACACTGAGCCATAAGCAGGCATGGAGGGAGAGCCAAGAGTCACGAGCCAGTGCTGATTTTTATTGTCAGGCCATGTTCCAGCTTCTCCTTGAAGCTTTGTAGCAGGGCTGAGGAGAGCCTATGGCCATCCAGATGTTGTGGCACCACACCTCCCACCATCCTTGACCCTGCTGGCTGGGGCTGATGGGAGTTGGAGATGAACAACGTCTAGAGGACCACAATCCTTCCAAGTCAGAAGGAACCAAGGGCCAGCCTGTTCCCAGAGCCTAGGAACCTTCAACTGACCAGGGGATGCTCCAGCCAGTGGCGGAGTAAGCTGACCAGGTGCCTGGGGTGGCGCACGTGCCCTGCGCCCAAGGGTAGGGCCAGCCACCCACACGGCAGGGTGAGCCGGGACAGGACGCTCTGCTGGGCCTCTGAGGAGTCTGCCTGCCTCCTCGCACTCAGCAGCCCTACAACTGAGGGGGAGGTGGCGGGCAGACCATTTGGGGCAACGTGGAGCCTGTGGGTGCCCAAGCCACCGCGTCACTCACAGGAGAGATGCGTGGCTTGGGCATGCTGCAGGCCCTGTGGTGAGTGCCGCCCACCATTTTGTCACCCCCTCAGTGGTGACACCTGGGTCAGACCGCCCCTTCTGCCCCCTCTTCCTCCACCCCTGGCTCCAGCCTTGAAAAATAGAATTGGAAGAGAGATGGGAGAAGAGTCTGCTCTGTCTTTTTCACGAGAATCCTTTGGATGTTTGAAGAGAGCTACCTTGTTCCCCTGACTTAGTCTGCTCTTCTCCAGGCTAAACATGCCCATCTCTTTCAGACATCCCTCAGACTTGTGTTCCTGTAATCCATGACTCACTGGCATGCAGAACTGCAGGTTCCTAGCTTGCTCACCATAAGAAGCACAGGCAGAAATCTGGGATGCTTAGAAGGGGGTAGCAGTCTTTCTTGGGCTGCAACACTACAGGGCTGTCTTTTTTATATACATAAATTTCTATTAGTTTTTTAACATACCATTTTCAACAGTAATTAAACATACTTTTACATCTTATAGAATTTTTTGACTTCCATCAGTCCTGTCTGAAAATTTTCCAATCTAATCTCTTAGTATACATTTCTTACTTTCCCTATTACATTTAAATCTCATAACTGATATCTCTTTTTTTTCCTACTTTGTAACGTTTCATATATTTCTCCTTTCAAAACTGCTTGTAGTCCTACTAGCGTAATTTGTTGATTACAATTGCTCTTCAGATAGTTCATGTACTTCTTCCAATCTTCTGTAAATCTCTGGTCCCACAGGTTTCGAATCCTTCCTGTAATTTTATCCAATTCTGCATAGTCCATTAATTTTGTCTGCCATTTTTCTTTCGTTGGAATTTCTTCTTGCTTCCATTTCTGGGCTAACAATACTCTTGCCACTGTTGTTGCATATAAAAACAATTTAACATCCTGCCTATTAATGTCCTGACCTGTAATACCAAGTAAAAATGCTTCTGGTTTTTAAAAAAATGTATATTTCAACATCTTTTTCATCTCATTATATATCATTTCCCAGAAGTTCTTTACTTTCTTACATTCCCACCACATATGGTAAAATGTTCACTACAGGGCTGTCTTGGCTCTTGAGTACAGGTGCGAAGTGACTCAGACCCATTTAATCAAAGCAGCCCTTTCTCTTAAAAACCCTTATGTCCTAGAGAGGTCCTAGAACCATGAAGTGACTGTGCTTCTTCTCCTCTTTATCTAGAGACCCCTGGAAAGGTTGAGCCGCCCACGCTGGATTACAACGAGCAGATAGAGCGGGAAGACTACGAGGACTGTACGGTGCTGTTGCTGCTGACTTGCCCTACCTGCATTTAGTAACCCTTCCTCTCCTTTGCGGGTGGGGCATCCTGTTGTTGTGGGTGGGTAAGCAGCGAGAGGGATGCGGGTGGCGCTGTGGTCTAAACCACTGAGCCTCTTGGGCTTGCCGATCGGAAGGTCGGTGGTTCAAATCCCCACGATGCGGTGAGCTCCCATTACTCTGTCCCAGCTCCTGCCAACCTAGCAGTTCGAAAGCATGCCAGGAGATAAATAGGCAGGAAGATAAACAGCATTTCCATGTGCTCTGGTTTCCGTCATGTTGTTCCATTGCGCCAGAAGCGGTTTAGTCATGCTGGCCACATGACCTGGAAAGCTGTCTGTGGACAAACGTCGGCCTGAAAAGCGAGATGAGCACTGCAACCCCATAGTCGCCTTTGACTGGACTGAACTGTCCAGGGGTCCTTTATCTTTTTTACCTTTTTAAGCAGTGAGGAACCATAATTCCGGGACAGCCAATTCTTTGCTTCCCCATTTCTATGGCTGTGAAATGGTCTAATCCTGCGTTTTCTGCTTGTCCTTTGAGGTGGGGGATTTCTCCTCTGCAAAACTCAGGGGGGAATGCCAATAGTAACACTTTGAACTTGCCCTGGTAGCAAATGGACAACCAATGCAAGTCTCTGAGCAAAGGTTCTCACTCCTATCAGCAGCTGTGCTACAGAATTCTGTACCAACTACAGATTTGGGATCGAGCACAAAGGGAGGCCCTCATACAGTGCATTGCAGTAATCCAATCTTGAAACCACTAGTTCTTGAACTCCTTTGGTCATTTGCACCGAGAGAGCTTCATTTATTGCGCTTTCACAGCCTGCAGCACACACACCTGGGTTCAGGTGCCCAACACATGGCCCATTTCCTGCTCTCCGTCTGCACTTCAGAAGAGGAAGACTGGCTAGACATTTAGTCTGCATGACCACATTTCCACTGTCAGAAGAAAAGGAAGTTTTGCATTCTTTTCTTTTTAACCGAAAGGCTTTTCCCATTCAGATTTCGTGCTTCTAGTTTGGCTCTTAAGCTTGGAAATATTCCATGGAGATAGACCCTTCACCCTGGATGCCCAATGAGATTATAATTTCCTTAAACGTTGGATTGGGAAAGGGGCAGATGGGAAACCAAAAAACGTGGACAGGGTGGGGGGAGTGGAATGGCATGTCTAGAATCCTCTACAAAAGCACTTCCACAGGGCAATATTTTGTTGCAGCACTCCCCTTTGTTGAATGATTTATTAGTGCTGCTGGATTGCCTTGATAAGCTGTTAGCTTTGTGGAGAAATTCACAGGACACAGCTCAGCAGCCCAGACAGCTCTGCACCGCCCGTCCCCCCCCCCCAAAAAAAAATCCCCAACCCCTTTCTCCCCTCCACGTGCTCTGGTTCTTTTTGGCCCATGTGAGTGGAAAATGCCCAGTGCTTTCTGCATAATGTTTGACAGATGGGAGGGATGTTGCCAAAGCAAACAGAGCTGCCCTGCATTAGGACCGCCAACCGGAAAACTGTCCTGCTTGGCTGGGTGGTCATTTCTCGCATTCAGCTATTGTAAGAGGGTCGTGCAGTTGAGACTTTACGTTCTCTCACCTCTAATCATCACCATTATTATTTTTGCTGCACTGTTCTCTACCACCCGAGAACGGTCTGGGCAAAACTAGAGGCAGTTCCCAGTATTGCTATAGGTGGGGAAGTGGGGAAAAGTGGCAACTGCATACCAAGAGCCAAACTGTGTGGGTTGTGCTGGTACCCAGCATGGACACGCTGTGATGTGTTAGAACAGCCTTCCCCAACCAGGAGCCCTCAATATATTTTGGACAAATTACCCAAAACATCTGGAGGACTCCAAATTAATTCTGCTTGCATCAGATATTTTGCTGCCTCTAAATAGTTTCCTCCTCTCCACTTACTGGTCCTGTGTCTTTCTTCCCAGTGCCATTCCCTGTGTTTCTGAAGCCTGAATTGGTGCAGATTTTGCTTCCCCTGCTCTAATTATTGCTGCTTTTTCTTCCGTGGCTGTGTTTCCAAGCACAATTCAAAGTGTTGGTGCTGACCTTTAAAACCCTAAATGGCCTCGGTCCAGTATATCTGAAGGAGCGTCTCCACCCCCATCATTCTGCCCGGACACTGAGGTCCAGTGCTGAGGGCATTCTGGCGGTTCCCTCACTGCGAGAAGCCAAGTTACAGGGAACCAGGCAGAGGGCCTTCTCGGTAGTGGCGCCAGCCCTGTGGGACGCCCTCCCACCAGATGTCAAAGAGAACAACAACTACCAGACTTTTAGACAACATCTGAAGGAAACCCTGTTTAGGGAAGCCTTTAATGTTTGAGGCATTACTGTATTTTAATATTGTGTTAGAAGCCGCCCAGGGTGGCTGGGGAAACCTTCAAAGGTAGCCGTACATAGAGTGCATTGCAGTAGTCCAAGCAGAAGATAATCAGATCATGTACCATTCTGTGAGCTCCTGATTATTCCTTTGCAAGTGGAACTTGCGGGCAATACTGATCAGCTGTATGAGGGCGTCCACATTATTAAATGTTGGAAAACCTGAAGTCACATTTACTTTGACCATCTTTATGGCATCAGCTTCCATAGACTAGAATCCCATTGCATCAGATAGAGCAATTCCACCTCCCCTACTCCTGCCTGATGTCTCACCTTCCTATAGGACAGGGATGGGGAACCTGCATCCCTCTAGATGTTGCTGGACTACAACTCCCATCATCCCTGACCATGGCTGGGCTCGTGGTAAATAAGCAGCCCATGTGTGCAGCGAGACCCCCCTACCCAGCTGGCTACTCTGAGAAGCCCCCTTCTAAGACAAAGCACCATCGGGGTGACATGGAGGGAGAGGAAACACCCCCCAGCTCTCTGTCAGCAACGCAGGACTCTTCCCGAGTGACAAAACCCTCTTCCTTCTCCCCTGCAGTTGAATACGTCCGACGTCAGCACAAACCCAGCAAACCACCTAAGAAAAAGAAACCTGAGAGACCGAGGTTGGAGACGGAGGAGGAGGAGAAGCCAAGTATGCAGTTCGTTTCCTTTGGCTTGCTTCTGTTTTGCCGGGATGTTGGAAAATAGAGGGAGATTAGGAGGTTGGGGGCAGGGAATGAAGGAGGCAGGGTGAGGAGGGAAAGAAATGGAAAGCATTCCAAGAGAATAAAGGCAGCAGATGAAGCTTCAGGCCGGGGAATCCCTTTCTCTTTCTTGTATGTGCTGGAGGTCTGCCTCCTGGCCTGCCAGATTTGGTGCTTAGGAACTCATTTCTTCCCAGCCTTTAGTGAGACAAACTTCTATGGCATCATCAGGGAGAACTCATTAGCCTTCATTAGTTCAGAAGTAATGCTAAGCCAAACCGGTGGCTTAGGGCGTATCCTCACTTACTTTTCCTCTGTGTCGTAGTTCCATACGCAGAAAAGAAACCATTTAGTCTATTGAAATGAGTCTGGAACTTCAAACAAACGACACTTGGTTGAGCAAACTATGGCTTAGTCTTATGCACGAACACAGCCAATGGGACTGCAAAGAAGTCAGATCTGAACAGGTGGCACGTGATTTGCCCTCCTGGCGGTACATCGTGGCTTCTTGTTTTGCCTTGTTTTGCCTTTTGGTGTGATTTAATTCAGTTTTTTTTAGTGAAAGCATAAATCACTGAGCATGGGAAAGAAGACTCAGACTATTTCAGTAAGTCCTAATCAGGCAACATAAGGTTATTTTGCCTGGAGGAGCTAGTCTTCTGACAGAATTTTGCAGCATAATGAGCACCTGCTGTGGCTTTGCCCACTACAGGTAACGGCATATGGAGATCTGATTTTAGACCAGTACGATAGGGACATTGGTTTGGTGGTGGCTAGCTCAGGTGTGCTCATGAAGGATACAGAGTTGCTGCTTGAGAGTACAATTCTGAGAGTCAGGAACATTCATATCCAGAAAAATGGATAGAGTTTTAATTGAGCCTACATTGCTCCAAAGGGAACTTTCTATAACTTCTGTACTGCATATCTTCCCCTTAAACTCTGCTTCCCCTGTTTTAGTGGACCTTAGTTTACAAAGCTTTCATAAACCTGGTGTGGTCTTTTATTTTTATACCCTCGCTGCCAATGCAGATCCTTCCAATCTGTTGCAAGGCAGGGCTGGCCCTGGGCTCTGATGGCGCCAAAATATTTTCCATACTGCAGGTCAGATTACAGCTCCTTTCATCCCTAGCCAGGGTGATGGGAGTTGTAGTGCAACAGCATCTGGGGAATTTAAGATGGAAGAAATCTGGTAAAGGTGCTGCTACAGAAAAGGCCCTGCCTCTTGTGCCCACTTATCAACCATATATTTGTATGAATCTGAACATTAAATTTTCAGAGCTATTAGCAGCAAGTATTAGCAGCAAGTATGAGGCATCAGTTGTAAATGTGGGGATTGCTGATGAGCTTCCCTGCCATCATCCCTGGGACCTTTGGGTAGTTGTGCTATGATAAGGATACGGGAGTTTTACTGGCATATCTGTTTTGCTCAGTAGAGAAGCCTGAGGAATCGCCAACCCCCCCTTTCGGGAGTCATTACGAAGATGGGCTAGAGCTGCCAGATTATGGAGATGGTAAGTATTAAAACGGGACACGGGTGGTGCTGTGGGTTAAACCACAGAGCCTACGACTTGCTGATCAGAAGGTCGGCGGTTCGAATCCCCGTGACGGGGTGAGCTCCCGTTGCTCGGGCCCTGCTCCTGCCAACCTAGCAGTTCGAAAGCATGTCAAAGTGCAAGTAGATAAATAGGTACCACTCCGGCGGGAAGGTAAACGGTGTTTCCGTGTGCTGCTCTGGTTTCCCAAAAAGCGGCTTAGTCATGCTGGCCACATGACCCGGAAGCTGTACGCCGGCTCCCTCGGCCAATAAAGCGAGATGAGCACCGCAACCCCGGAGTCGGCCACGACTGGACCTAATGGTCAGGGGTCCCTTTACCTTTAAGTATTAAAACAGTTGTGAAGGCTGGTGCCTCTGGGGAGAAACCTGCATTGGGAGCTGTGCTCCCGCCTCACTAATCCTTATTCCCCCTCCCCATAGTGGATTATGGGCTTCCACCCCAGAAACCCAAACAATTCCCCAGCAAAAAAGAGGAGGAAGATGAGATGGAGACGGATGAAGAGAAACTCAGACCAAGTAAGGAGACAGCAGACGGAGGGGATGATTGAGACTGGGTATGAAACTATTTTTGTAGCCCAAGGGCCCCATTCCCTTCATGTATAACCTTCCAAGGGCCCTTTGCCAGTGGCAGAAAGGCAAAAATGGATGGCGCAACAGACAGACATTTCATCTTTGTGCAGTTGGCTGGCTTCAACATGCAAGTAGATAAATAGGTACCACTCCGGCGGGAAGGTAAACATCTAGTCTCCCATCATCTAGTCTCCCACCAGAGCTCCCATCATCTAGTCTCCCATCAGAGTTCAAGGACACATTCCAGCAGGGCAAAAACACTCAGGGGGTGGTGGTTCCTGCGGCAGGTTTCTGAAGGCCAGCTAGAGAAATCTGAAGGGGCATATTTGGCCCCTGGGCTCAAAGTTCCCGACTCTCAATTTAACAGGAGAGGGTTGATTGTTTGCTTGATTTGCATGCTTTTCCCCAAGGTATAGCAGATCTCCTGTTGGGCAGCTTTGATTCTTCCTACTAGATTGCCCCGTGTAATCAAACGCTGCGCCATCTGAGCTTCTGCCTCCCCATTTGGCATAAGCCACTATTTCTGCACTTCTGTAGGAACACACATTTGCCACTTAGCCCACCTGACAGCTCGTTCCCGCCAGCGTGCTTGCACTGCGCTGTCCATAATAACATCAAGAGGTTTGTGCTGATGACAATAACTCTGCTTCTCTTTGCTGTGCTTCAGAGAAGCCGAAAAAGGGTGCCGGCAGCAGCAAGGAAGAGGAAGAGGACGGGGATGCAGAGGAAGACAAATGGACAGAGGAGAAAAGCAAAGAACGGAAAGGTGGGTAATCCTGAAGGAGGAGATCTGCACCAATACAGGGAGGTAGGGAAAGGATGCTGCTAGCAGAGGGACTCAGGAGCAGTGGCAGTTTCACCAGCGACATACTGAGGGAAACTGACATCACAGTCTGCTCCTCATACTGGTCCTGGGTGATATATCAATATATAGGAGCGTCTCCACCCCCATTGTTCTACCCGGACACTGAGGTCCAGCGCTGAGGGCCTTCTGGTGGTTCCCTCACTGCGAGAAGCCAAGTTACAGGGAACCAGGCAGAGGGCCTTCTCAGTAGTGGCACCCACCCTGTGGAACGCCCTCCCACCAGATGTCAAAGAGAACAATAACTACCAGACTTTTAGAAGACATCTGAAGGCAGCCCTGTTTAGGGAAGCTTTTAATGTTTGATGCATTACTGTATTTTAATATTTTGTTGGAAGCCGCCCAGAGTGGCTGGGGAAGCCCAGCCAGAAGGGCAGGGTATAAATTATTATTATTATTATTATTATTATTATTATTATTATTATTATTATTATACCTGTCAGTGAGGTACCAACACATCGACATTGGTGGCTAAGGTTCAGTGGACAACACATTCTAATCAAGCGTATTTTAAAGTCCTTTATTTGTTGACGTGAGTGATCTAATACAGTGGTTCCCAAACTCCCCTCCCTCCGTATTACTGTTGTTGACATCCATCCGCCTCAGGAGTCGATGGAGAAGTGCACCTTTGGAGGTGAAGCCAAACTGTTGGAGTACTACACTGCCTGCTGTGGCTGTAGAACTGATATGGGAGAGACATGTTTTGTTGCAGCTGGGGCAGATGAAGGCTTGTGCTGCTGCAATTGCCCCGTGGCATTTCTTTTCTCTGTGCTCCTTCCACTAGTCATTCCTGCTCTAGTCACTGCTATGGATGCACAACCCGGCTGTCTCCAGGCACTTCAAGGGATTTCCATATGGCAAGGTTGATGTTGCCAGACTTACTCTCCCGCTGCTGAGAATCATGGTGGATCACTTAATGTTTTTCCCCCCTGCAGGTTGTAACAATTGGAATGTGCCATATGATTTTTTAATTTCATTACATTTGCTTCTTTTATTTCTTACATATTGTATTTTATTGCACTACGGTTTGAATTCCATAGAATTCCTCAGTCAGTATTCAAATTGCAATGCAAAGCAATCTGTAAGAATTTGAGAACAGTTTCATTAAATAGCCACCATGGTGTGTAAAATTTATTTATTTATTTTTCTGTTCCTTATAAGTTTCGAGAGATTTTCTCAGCGATGGCCATTGCCAAACATTTTTGTGTTGTGCGTAGTTTTCTAAATTTTCTTCGTATTCCCTGCCCCCGTATTTTCTATCCCCGGACATTTCCTCCCTAAACTTTGACCCCTGTTTCTTCTCCATGTGCAGGGAAGCCAAAGAAAACAGGAGGGAAAAAATGGGAGACAGATGAGGACGAGTGGACTCCAGAAGAAAAAATAAGTGAGTGGGATTTTTAAAAAGGTTAGAATGCATTGGTTGGGCTGACCAGCTGAGGAATATTTGCTCAGGCAATTATCCTTGATCTGATAATGCCCATACGTGTGTAGGTAGGAGTAATATTGAATTATAGTGAACTGCTTTTGTGGAATTTTGGAGCATGCGATGTTCATTGTTCAATATCTTGTCACCTGGTGACTCTCTCTTGAATACATAAACTGCCCACCCTCACTTGCATTTGTGGTGGCAGGTGAAAGCAACTTGGGTATATTTAGCCTGGAGAAGAGAAGACTGGGGTGGGGGAACATGATAGCACCTGAAGGTCGCATGAGAGGATGTCAAATGCCATGAACTGGGCATGAAAGCCGTCTGTGGTGGTGATGATAGCTAGATTTATTGCCTTACAGCAGAGGATCCCAGGGTGGGTTGCCACAATATACAATACAGCATTAAAAACAGTTCAGAACAAATCACAAATACAACCAGAATGAGTCCTAAAATTTAGATATCTCAAGTGTCAAAGGCTTGTGTCTTCAGCCTATGATGAAAGCTGTGCAGTGATGCACTGTTGCTGTGAGGGAATTTCACAACTTTGGGCTGCCACAGAGAATGCCCACTCCTGGGTCACCAACAATCTGAGTCTCGGAGGATGGTTGCCCCCTCTTCTGATCTTAACATCTGAGTGGGACACTGGGGAAGGGGGTGGTCTTTAAGTTGATTGGTGCATAAGTGGTTTAGGGCTTTAAACACTATTGCGGGCACCTTAAATTAAGCCTTAAAACGAACTGGAAGCCAGAGTTGTACGTGGTGATCGTTTTGTTGCTTCTTGCTGCAGTCGTCAAGTGACAGATCTCTATATCTGTGGGGGTGCATGGAGGGGAGATATTGGTTTGTTTGTTTTTGGATTTGTCCTTGTTGTTATGCATTTTGTGCTTTTCTCATGCATTTTAATGCTGTGAAACAACCTGAGATCTATGGATGTAAGGTGGGATACAAATTTAATAATAATAATAATAATAATAATAATAATGATGATGATGATGATGATGAACTGCCCTGCCCGTTCTGCTTTGCAGAGTGCCCTCCCATTGGGATGGAATCCCATCGAATTGAGGACGATCAGATTTTATCTTCCTCCATGCTGCGTCATGGCTTAGCAGCCCACCGTGGTCGCCTTAACATGCAGGTAATGGCATTGTTCCAGGAGTGGCCATGATCCTGTTCTTGAATGGTTGAATGTGAAATGACGATTCACAAGCACTATTATTGTTTTGTTGTTATTTTATTTATCATTATAAACTCAACAATGACGCCATGCAATGAACTTGTCGGCGCCATGCAACAAGGGTGGGGAACCTGAGGACAACTTTCCATTCTGGATAACCTTCTAAGGGCCACATGTCAGTGGTTGGGTGGGGCCAGAGGCCAATTTTGGCAGAGCAGCAAATGCAAATTGTTACCTCTGTACAGTAGGCTGGCTTTTACACATATTTGAACGCATCCCTCTATCCTCCATCCAGTCAAGTGGTATTATCAGATGAGGGTGGCGCTGTGGTCCAAACCACTGAGACTCTTGGGCTTGCCAATCAGAAGGTCAGCAGTTCAAATCCCCGTCATAGGGTGAGCTCCTGTTGCTCTGTCGCAGCTCCTGCCAACCTAGCAGTTCAAAAGCACACCAGTGCAAGTAGATAAGTAGGTACTGCTGCAGCAAGAAGGCAAACAGCTTTTCTGTGTGCTCTGGCTTCCGTCACAATGTTCAGTTGCGTCAGAAGTGGTTTAGTCTTGCTGGCCACATGACGTAGAACAAACACTGGACAAACGCTGGCTCCCTTGGCCTGAAAGCAAGATGAGCGCCGCAACCCCATAGTCGCCTTTGACAGGACTTAACCATCCAGGGGTCCTTTACGTTTTACCTATTATCAAGAGTTCAAGGACACCTTCCAGCAAGGTAAAAACATTTGCTGTGCAAACGCAGGGCAAGTGAGGGGTTTGAGGTGGGGAGAGTTTCAAGAGCTAGACAGAGAGGCTGGAGGGCCCCAGGTCTGACCCCATAACTGCATCTTTACAGTATAAGATAGATAGATGATAGATGATAGATGATGATAGATAGATAGATAGATAGATAGATAGATAGATAGATAGATAGATGATAGATAGATAGATATAGATAGATAGATAGAAGAAGGTAAAGGGACCCCTGACCATTAGGTCCAGTCATGACCAACTCTGGGGTTGCGGCGCTCATCTCGCTTTATCGGCCGAGGGAGCCGGCGTACAGCTTCCGGGTCATGTGGCCAGCATGACTAAGCCGCTTCTGGCGAACCAGAGCAGCACACAGAAACACTGTTTACCTTCCCGCCGGAGTGGTACCTATTTATCTACTTGCATTGTGCTTTCAAACTGCTAGGTTGGCAGGAGCAAGGACCGAGCAATGGGAGCTCACCCCGTCACGGGGATTTGAACCATCAACCTTCTGATCGGCAAGTCCTAGGCTCTGTGGTTTAGCCCACAGCGCCACCCGCGTCCCCAGATAGATAGGTAGATGTATTTAAAACATTTGCACCCTGCCTTTCTGCTACCAACCCAGCAAAGTGGCTCACAAAATGGGAATAAAGTCTTTAGCAATATAGCTTCCTCCTCCTCTTCTCCTTTCTGCCTCCCTTTGCAGGCAGGGTCCAACGAGGATGATTTTTTTGACGGCGCTTGGTGTGCAGAGGATGACAGCCGTGTACAGTGGATTCAGGTGGACACCAGAAGAACCACCAAGTTCACAGGAGTCATAACCCAGGGCCGTGATTCTCTCATCCAGTACGTGTGGGTAGGGAAGGGGGAGGATTTCGATTCAGATTAAAGGCGAACCGGCCGAATTTGCACATTCCTAAATTGCATGTGAACTGAAATGCTGCCAGCCTTTGAAAGCCGCACTTCTCCAAATGTTGTAGTGCGGTTCTCCGGCCAAGTGTGCATAAAAATGCAGGCATTGGTGAAAATTCCATGCAGAAATGCACTTTGTTGGGGGAAATGTACTTTGCAAAAGTGGGTAGGTTGAGCAAAATTCCATTAAAAATATGTGTTTTAGAAGAAATTCTTACCAAAATACTGCTGAATTCTCATGAGGACTTTTTAAAAAGAACCGCAACCAAGTGATGTGGAAATATGGGGAAATGAACTTAAGATAGGCAGCATGAGAAACAGAGGCCACACACCTACACTATACATCTAAAGCACATGGCTTCTCCCTAAGAATCCTGGGAATTGTAGTTTACCCCCAGAGCTACAGTTTCCAGCACCCTTCACAAACTACAGTTTCCAGGATTCTTTAGATTCCATGTGCTTTAGATGCATGCTGTAGATGTCAAATGAGGAAAACCCATCCCTATGTGTTGGGCAGACCAAAGGATCAGCATCCCGCTTTTTAACCACAGATTTTTTTGAGGGGTGGGGATCCTAGGGCAGAATAAACACAGTCTTCCCTTCTTCCGTTTGTACCTATTTATTTGCACTAGGATCCTCACCCCTCAAAAAAAATCTGGATGCTGAGAGTTGCGTATTATGAAGTAGTCATTTTGCATAGTTTAACAGACTTCTTACTTTCTTACCCACGTGCTTCCTTCATTAGGATAAGAATTGTGCTTTTTTTAGCCCCCTGCGAGATTATAGAAATAAGGAATGGTCAAATAAAGCAAGATATTTGTGAGTTATACCAGCGACTGACTGATAGAGAGAGGAGATTGTTAATATCAGGATTGGAAAATTGTGAAGTAATAGAGAAGATAGCAGAACGATAAAGGATGGATATTGGGGTTTTGAAATCCAGAACACGGGAAGTCCCATTGAAATTAATTAATTTGGACTATATAATTGGCTATATTGTTTTTTGTTTTTGAATGTGGAAAGATTTGGTTTGATTTGTTACGAATAAGAATGTTGTTTTAATTGGAAAATGAATAAAAATTCTTTACAAAAACAAAAGGATAAGAATTGTGCTTTAAAAAAACCCTTAAAAAAACCTTTAAAAAAGGAAATTTGACTGCTGAACCTGGAAGGCTGCTTAGCTACCACTTTCCTTCATTTTTTGTCTTTTTTCTTCAACAGCGATGACTTCGTCACCACCTTCCACGTGGGCTTCAGCAATGACAGCATGAACTGGCTCATATACAGCAATGGATATGAGGAAATGGTATGTAGCCCTTTGGAAAAGTCCCCTCAGTGCTTTAACAGCGTTTTGTCTGTTGAGACTTCCCTCTGGGGTATTGTGAGCGGCCCACAAGGATGCTGTTTATTTGTTTATTTATTAGATTTATACACCGTCCTTCATCACAAGATCTCAGAATAAAACACATGCTGTTCATGTATCAGGGTTTGGCTGGTGCAGAATGAGTGGCAGGGATCCGCTTTGATGCTTAGAATTTTGGAATTATGGGGGCTGAGAACATCTGGGAAGGTAGGGTAAAAGTTAAATCCACACACCCATGCATGTATTTACCGTATTTTTCACTCTATAAGATGCACCAGACCACAAGACGCACCTAGTTTTTGGAGGAGGAAAACAAGAAAAAAAATATTCTGAATCTCAGAAGCCAGAACAGCAAGAGGGATCATTATGCAGTGAAAGCAGCAATCCCTCTTGCTGTTCTGGCTTCTGGGAGATAGCTGCGCAGCCTGCTTTCGCTCCACACGACGCACACACATTTCTCCTTACTTTTTAGGAGGGAAAAAGTGAGTCTTATAGAGCAAAAAATACGGTATATGTTTATGGATTCCTCTACTATAATAATAAATAATAATTTATAGGAAGCAACAACTCTGGAAAAACCTTATAAAAATGTAATAATAATAATAATAATAATAATAATAATAATAATAATAATAATAATAAATAGAAGGCCTTGCTTCTCAGCATCAAATCACTCAGGGATCTACTACCAGCCTACTTTCTCGCTGCTCTACATTAAGCATAGGTAGTATTCAAGGACGTGGGTGGCGCTGTGGTCTAAACCACTGAGCCTATTGGGCTTGCCGATCAGAAGGTCAGTGGTTTGAATTCCTGCAATGGAGTGAGCTCCGGATGCTCTGTCCCAGCTCCTGCCAATCTAGCAGTTCAAAAGCATGCTAGTGCAAGTAGATAAATAGGTACCGCTGTGGTGGGAAGGTAAACGGCGTTTCTGTGTGCTCTGGCTTCCGTCACAATGTTCAGTTGTGCCAGAAGCAGTTTAGTCATGCTGGCCACATGACCTGGAAAGCTGTCTGTGGACAAACGCCAGCTCCCTCGGCCTGAAAGTGAGATGAGCTCTGCAACCCTATAGCCGCCTTTGAACTGGGCACATGTGTTTCTTGTCTCTTATAACTGAGAACGGTCTCTTTTTCTTTTGCAGCTTTTCTATGGAAATGTTGACAAGGACACACCAGTGATGACTGAATTTCCAGAGCCAAAGGTTGCCCGCTTCATTCGCATCTTCCCACTGACTTGGAATGGTAGTCTTTGCATGAGGCTGGAAGTTCTGGGCTGCCCTCTCTCAAGTAAGCAGGAGCTAGACTAGAGAGTCCATATTACTGGAAGGCAGGAGGAGGAGGAGAGAAGAATGAAGGGTTGCCTCCAGTGCTAGCCCTATATCATTAATTTAAAGGAGTCTACTTCCATGAAGTAGGAATGTGGGTGGCACTGTGCTCTAAACCACTGAGCCTTGGGCTTGCCGATCAGAAGGTTGGCGGTTCAAATCCGCGCGACGGGGTGAGCTCCCGTTGCTCGGTCCCTGCTCCTGCCAACCTAGCAGTTCGAAAGCACACCAAAAAAGTGCAAGTAGATAAATAGGTACCACTCTGGCGGGAAGGTAAACGGCATTTCCATGTGCTGCTCTGGTTTCAGTGTTCCATTGCACCAGAAGCGGTTTAGTCATGCTGGTCACATGACCCGGAAAAACTGTCTGCGGACAAATGCTGGCTCCCTCGGCCTGTAAAGCGAGATGAGCGCCACAACCCCAAAGTCGTCTGCGACTGGACTTAACTGTCAGGGCTCCCTTTACCTTTACCTTTTTTTACTTCCATGAATAACATTTTAATTGCTTTTTTTGAAGAAGCTGGGGATTGTATCCCACTTACAGTATTTTCTGTTTTGTTGCTAAAATGTTATTGGTACTTACCAAACATTCAGATTTTATTTAAACTGCTTTCTCTATTTAAAAAGCAGCATATATAAATATATTAAATAATAGTATAAATAATATGTTCAATTTCTGCCTTTGAGTCCCTCTCATAATTTTTTTGCAGGCATCTACAGCTATTACAGCCTGCAGAACGAAGTGATGACATCAGTAGACAACCTGGACTTCCGCCATCACAACTACAAGGACATGAGACAGGTGAGGAGAGGAGCCTCAGCCTTGACATTTGCTGCTTTCAAGAGGCTTTGGTTAGGTACAGTGGTACCTTGGTTCTCAGACTTATTCTGTTCTGGAGGTCCGTTCCAAAACCAAAGCATTCCAAAACCAAGGTGTGCTTTCTCATAGAAAGCAATGCAAAACGGATCAATCCGTTCCAGACTTTTAAAAACAACCTCTAAAACAGCAATTTTGCTATCTAAATGAGACCATTGATCCATAAAATGAAAGCAATAAAAAATGTACTGCAGTCATACAATCAATCAATCAATCAATCAATCAGTAGCTGAACTGGGTTCCACACAGTCACAAAAACAAAACAAAAAAGAGCTACAAGAACAAAAACGCAAAATAAAGAGCAAAAACAGACAGACCTCAGCGTAACTCTCAAAACAGAAGTGTGGCACTCAAAACAGAGCACGTTCGGCTTCCGAAAAAAGTTTGCAAATCGGAACACTTACTGCTGGGTTTGCAGTGTTTGGGTTCCAAGTTGTTTGAGTACCAAGGCGTTTGAGAACCAAGGTACCACTGTATAAGCAAGAAAGGGAGAAAATGTGGCAATGACTCAATCCCAGAACCACTCCCAGTGGCTCGGCTCAAGCAGAATAGGGTTCCTGAGAGGTCTATCTACCCATTTCACTGCTGCTCTGCCTTTATTGAACATTTGTTCTGATTTGTTTGCTGGGAGGTTATACACCAAGGAGCATTCATCCTGGTTTGTCGCACGGTGTTTATACATCTTCCCGTTAATCATTTATTCATCCCACACTTTTCAATGTCTTTCCCTGTAACTTGCCTAACTGCAAAAGTCAGTCTCTCTTTTCTCCGAAGAGGATTTGTTGTGCTAGGACAGGGGTCAGCAAAGTTTTTTGTGACTTGGGCCAGTTCACGGAGCTTCCTGCAGCCAATGGGAAGCCGGCCAGCGTCGCGGAACGCAGTCCTCGCTCTGCTCTGCACCGGTTTAACGCGGCGCATGGGAGCTGACTGAGTGGGTGGGGGTGGTCCCTGAGCAGACGGCGGGGGTCTATGGGCTGGTTAAACGACCCCCATGGGCCACCTGTGGCCCACAGACCTTAGGTAGCCCCCCCCTGTGCTAGGTTGTGCCGGAGTTCTTTGTTGTTGTTGTTTAGTTGTTTAGTCGTGTCCGACTCTTCGTGACCCCATGGACCAGAGCACGCCAGGCACTTCTATCCTCCACTGCCTCCCGCAGTTTGGTCAAACTCATGTTGGTAGCTTCGAGAACACTGTCCCACCATCTCGTCCTCTGTCGTCCCCTTCTCCTTGTGCCCTCCATCTTTCCCAACATCAGGGTCTTTTCCAGGGAGTCTTCTCTTCTCATGAGGTGGCCAAAGTATTGGAGTCTCAGCTTCAGGATCTGTCCTTCCAGTGAGCACTCAGGGCTGATTTCCTTAAGAATGGATAGGTTTGATCTTCTTGCAGTCCATGGGACTCTCAAGAGTCTCCTCCACCGTTGGTTGAGTGATCAGCAAATTGCGATGCTTTCTCTCCCTCCAGCTTATGAAGGTGGTGAATGAAGAGTGTCCCACCATCACCCGCATCTACAACATTGGCAAGAGTTCCCGAGGACTTAAGATCTACGCCATGGAGATCTCTGACAATCCAGGAGAGCATGAGCTAGGTGAGAGATGCACGCCATTAGATGGTCTCAAAGTGCCCATCAACACATTTCAATTTTGACCCCATCTGCACTCTGCATTTTAGGCACTGTTGATACCACTTTAAGCAGTCATAAAGGTAAAGGTAAAGGGACCACTGACCATTAGGTCCAATCGTGGCCGACTCTGGGGTTGCAGCGCTCATCTCGCTTTATTGGCCAAGGGAGCCGGCATACAGCTTCCGGGTCATGTGGCCAGCATGACTAAGCCGCTTCTGGTGAACCAGAGCAGCACACGGAAACGCCGTTTACCTTCCCACCGGAGCAGTACCTATTTATCTACTTGCACTTTGACGTGCTTTCGAACTGCTAGGTGGGCAGGAGCAGGGACTGAGCAACAGGAACTCACCCCGTCGCGGGGATCCGAACCGCCGACCTTCTGATCGGCAAGTCCTAGACTCTGTGGTTTAACCCACAGTGCCACCCACATCCCTTAAGCAGTCATGGCTTCCCCCAAAGACTCCTGGGATCTGCCTCAAAGCCCATTACAGCCCTGAGGCATTGAGGCAGGTGAGGGCAAGTATTCAGATGAGCAAACATCCCTGCAAGCCCAGTGCAAAGTCATGTTTTTGTAAGTCTGAGTCGACGCATCTGCTGACATGCCCCATTTCCCAGCGTTAACTTGCTGGCACACAAAGCCCTGGGAGTGAACCGTGTAAGTGTATGATGTTAACCTAGTTTGATCATGACTCTTTTCCAAAAAACAAGAGAACATTATTTTAACAAGGTCTGCTCCCCATATAGTCGGGTGAGCACGCTTGAGTTATATTAACTGCCTTGGGTTATTTGCCTGGCTTTCACCTTTGTCAACATTTCCATAACAATATCTGGGCCTGATGTTCAGATTTTAATTTTTTTTTTTAAGTATGGTTACCATAGCCAGCCCATTAGCCTTTTATAAATGCTGGTACCAAAAAAAGCCCCAAACCTCCTACTCCATCCCACAACTCCTTTGGAACAAATCCGTTGTGCCAGGACTTTTTGTAAGCCAGCTTCGTAGATTGTCTTGACTCTCCATCTTAATACTCTGAGCTGGGGAACAGCAGTCCCAAAAGGTTTATGAATGCCTGGCTTCTCTGGATGCCATTCAACATTTTGACTGACGCAATTATAAACATGGAATATTCCAGTACCGAGAGAGAGAGAGAGAGGCTGAAGCAGAGGCCAAAAGCTCACAGCTTCCAGATTTCTCTTGAGTACTGGCAACATTTGGGTCATAGGAGCCAACTCCTAGGGGCTGAGGTCCCTTCAGCTCCCCAAAATATTTGAGGGGGCCAGCCCCCCCAATTGATGGACATTGCCATTCAAATGGGGTGTGTGCACCATGCCTTGTGATCAATTATATGCGGTGGGGCTTACCTGTCCCTCCAATATTTTTTAAAAGTTGGCACCCTTGATATGGATGGTGTGGAAAGGGGGGTATTAGTACAGATAAAAAAAACCATTAAAGTAATTAACAGTATGAGTTTTAGTCAGTCAATTGATGAATGAATAATTTGGGTTGTAGCCAAAGCTGGTCCTTTTCATGGAAGTCAATGGACATGACTGACTTGGATTTCTCAGTTATTACTATTTTTTTAAATTGTTTTATTGATTGTAAAAAAAGAAAAGAAAGTCAACAAAAAAACACACCCCAAAGGATAATACAAATTACAAAAAAATAAGTTAATTTCTTACAACACAACTTCTTTTATGACTTCCAGTCGCCCCATCAAGTGTCCCAGGTTTCTTCAGAATAGCGCACTTTTCATTATCACTCTTCTCCCAAATTCTTATTTTAATAAGGTTTTTTATGTCCATACAGTCTAAGCCTGCCAGAGAATTCACATTTTTTACAATGCTCTTGAAGATATTTTTAATTTTAATGGGTCTCTTCTGAGTACAACTCAGCAGCCCCAAAGAAGCTGAATAGTTCTTGTCTGTCCATATCAGAGAGTTTGAGGCTGCCACTGGAGTTTGCGCAAAGGTTGGGGGGGAGGGGAAATGGGAAGACAACACTGGTTGGAATGCAACAGATTGGCAACAGCATCATCTAGATTCTCTGGAGCTAAGAATCACGACTTCAGAGTAAGGAAGGGACCTTACTTAGGTGAGCCTTTTCTAATGGAGCAGCACGGCAAACCTGCCTCTTTCCTCGCCTTCTTGCAGGAGAGCCAGAGTTCCGCTACACAGCGGGAATCCATGGCAATGAGGTTCTGGGTCGGGAGCTGCTGCTCATGTTGATGCAGTTTATGTGCAAGGAATACAAGGATGGGAACCCTCGTGTGAGGAACCTGGTGACGGAGACCCGCATTCACCTCGTCCCCTCGCTCAACCCTGACGGCTATGAGATTGCCAGCCAAATGGTAAGTCTGGATGGGATCAGGCTTTGCAGTGTGGATTGAGAGACTCTGAAATAGGAATGGGAATATGGGACTCTGAAGTAGGAATTCGATTTCTCTCCATTTCTTATTTTTCCAGCTCAAGCTCTGTTTTCCACATTTCCACTTGAGTTCACGACTTTAAAAAAAAAGTCATGAAAATTCAATTTCATTTTAGGGTGAATTTCTTCTCATACGCAGTTTTCTGAATGAACATTTGCCTGATATACACACATTTTTGCAAGGCAACTTGTGTGTCATATTCACTAATATATGCATTTATATGCACACTTTATAGTAGTGCATGCATTTTTGTACACATTACCTGGCTGGAGAACTGCACTGCCAAATTCAGAAAGTGCAAATTTCAACAGGTGGCTATGTTTTGGTTTGCATCTTGTTTCAGAAAGTGCAAATTGGGTACATTTGCCATTAAATGTAAATTTAATTTAGTTTATCCCCCATCCCAACTCTAAAGAGAGGGAAGAGAAGTAAGGGTTGGAGCTGGGAAGGGGGGTTAGATTGAAGAAAACTCTATCATCTATCTATCATCTATCTATCATCTATCTATCTATCTATCTATCTATCTATCATCTATCTATCATCTATCTATCATCTATCATCTATCATCTATCTATCTATCATCTATCTATCTATCTATCTATCATCTATCTATCTATCTATCATCATCATCTATCTATATCTATCTATCTATCATCTATCTATCTATCTATCATCTATCTATCTATCATCATCTATCTATCTATCTATCATCTATCTATCTATCAATCATCTATCTATCATCTATCTATCTATCTATCTATCATCTATCTATCTATCTATCTATCTATCTATCTATCTATCAATCATCTATCTATCTATCTAATCTATCTATCATCTATCTATCATCTATCTATCTAATCTCTCTATCATCTATCTATCTATCTATCATCTATCTATCTATATCTATCTATATCTATCATCTATCTATCCATCATCTACTCTCTCTCTCTCTCTCTCTCTCTCTCTCTCAGCCTTCTGAAAAGGGATTCACAATGTTTTACTGGTCTTGCTAGCCAAACGAAAGATGGTGGTGGGTAGGATCTAGTTATGGTTGTTCTGTAGCAGTTTGTATTGAGCAGTATTAATTGTTTGCTCAATATGTTTGTTTTTGCCTCATTTACACGCTATTGTGTTTTTTGATATGATTTTATAGACTAAAACGTTTGCTATTTTTTAAAATGCTATTGTTAATATTGTGAGTCAGTTTGGGCTCAACGTTGTTGCTGGAAAAGTGAAAAAAAAGTGAAATATCAAACTTCTGCAGCAAAATGACCAAACAACCCCCAGGCTTCCATGCTACCCTGTGCAGCTGGGGAAGAGGCAAATATCCCTATGCCACTGCCAAAACAATCCTCTCCCATCCCTGCAGCTCCAAGGCTGGAGGAATGCCAGTCGTTCACCATACACACCAGAGCCTGCTTGTGATTTAGGCTACCTGAAGAGCAAACCTATGATTTTTGTCACCAGTGTGAATAACCGTGAGACCACATCCTCTGTCTCTTTGCAGGGCTCTGAGCTGGGGAACTGGGCCCTGGGGCACTGGAGTGAGGAAGGGTACAATATCTTTGAGAACTTCCCTGATCTCAACAGCGTCCTCTGGGCTGCAGAAGAGAGGAAATGGGTACCACACAAAGTCCCCAACCACCATATCCCCATCCCTGAGCACTATCTCGCAGAGGACACTGCAGTAAGTATTCTCTTGCTTCTGTACAAGCTTGACTTGGCATGCGAATCCTGAAAAGGGCAGCTGTGGGAGAATAGAGGGACGCGGGTGGTGCTGTGGGTTAAACCACAGAGCCTAGGACTTGCCGATCAGAAGGTTGGTGGTTCGAATCCCCGCCACGGGGTGAGCTCCCGTTGCTCACTCCCAGCTCCTGCCAACCTAGCAGTTTGAAAGCACGTCAAAGTTCAAGTAGATAAATAGGTACTGCTCCAGCGGGAAGGTAAACGGCGTTTCCGTGCGCTGCTCTGGTTCGCCAGAAGCGGCTTAGTCATGCTGGCCACATGACCTGGAAGCTGTAAGCCGGCTCCCTGGGCCAATAAAGCGAGATGAGCGCTGCAACCCCAGAGTCGGCCACGACTGGACCTAATGGTCAGGGGTCCCTTTATCTTTACCTTTTACTCCCCCTTGGTGGATTGTACTGGGAAACAAAATTGTTGTTGTATTGACACCTGCAGTTGTTCTACCCTAATTTCAACATGCTGATTTCATATCTGAAGTTGGTTTTGTTCTGTAAGCTCTAGGGTTTTTTTGCAATTCATGCTTTTCACTTTTCACCATAATCTTTGTTTTTCACAATGCACGAATTCAATATTTTATTAAACACATAGCCAAAGTAGTACAATATGAGTATAAATGTAAGTGTCTTATATAGCAGTGAACATGAACAATAATTACCATATGGTTAGGGTAGATCAATGTGTCAGTGTCCGCTTATCGCCAGTGTAAATATGACATATGGGCAAAAGTTGAAAATTGAAAGATAACTATACCATGTACACGAAAATCGATTTCAGATTTGGAACCAGCAATGACGGAACATATAAGAACTGTTGAAAAATCTCATGCAACAGAAAATGAAAAAATAAATGTTCCCCAGTGTTGGTTTTTATTTATTGAATTGGTCTTCAAATGCATTGCATTGACTTACTTAGCAAATGGATACAGTCGGGGGAACTTTGGTTAACAGCTCGTGGTTTATCTAGAGAGAACTAAGCCACGAGCCTGGGGTGGGGTGCAGGGGCATAACTAGTTGCTCCGGCAACCAGAGCGTTGGGGGCGGGGCAAGCGGCCCATGGGGGCACAGCGGCAAGTTGCCCCCGGAGTCTGCCTGGAGGACGCAAGCCCCACACTGCCATTTCAGTCAGCGCGGGGCCCCGAGCCACCACATCACTCCCAGGAGAGACGTGTGGCTTGGGCGTGCTGCAGGCCAGGTTCAGCGGTAAGTGCCCCCCACCCCCGCTGTGTGCCATTTTGTCACCCCCTCAGGGATTACACCTGGGGCAGCCCACATCCCCACCAGCCCCTTTCTTACGCCCCTGATGAGTTGACACACTAAGCCCAACGATGGCTCTGTTCAGCACAGCATAGCAGCAGAATGTTTGCTTGTTTGTGCCAAGTTCGGCTTAGTGCTATGTGCAAACATACACACACACACACACACAGTGGTACCTCAGGTTACATATGCTTCAGGTTACATATGCTTCAGGTTACAGACTCCGCTAACCCAGAAATAGTACCTCGGGTTAAGAACTTTGCTGCAGGATAAGAACAGAAATCGCGCGGCAGCAGCAGGAGGCCCCATTAGCTAAAGTGGTGCTTCAGGTTAAGAACAGTTTCAGGTTAAGAACAGACCTCCGGAATGAATTAAGTACGTAACCAGAGGTACCACTGTATGTATGTATATGTGTGTGTGTGTGTGTGTGTGTGTGTGTGTATATATATATATATATATATATATATATATATATATGAAAACAACTACCTTGACATGGGGATTTTTTGGGTGGGCAGAGCTGGGCAGATCAGGCAGAGTTTAGAGCACTGAGACTTTTTGGGAAGAAGCACAGATGTTGTTGCTTAAGCCAGAAATTTCCCTGTTCTGTAAGCGGCCTCGTGTTCTTCCGATTAAAGCTGCCATGCCAAAAATTAAAATTCCTCTTCTTTCCGCAACAACAAAATCTTAGAGCCAGTTCTTCCAACAACAACAATAAAATCTTCGGGTAAAAAAACAGTGCTCACTGAAAAATTGTGCTTGCTTTAATTCTACTCACTGCTTTTATGTTAGGATGTGTTAATGTTCTTGTTTTGCTTTAATTTATTGAAATCTTAACTTTTTTTGCAAGTTGCTTGGAAACTTGCTGGAGGACAGGTTTCAAATCAAACAAATTAATTAATAGGAAGTGACCTGATCCCTATCCCATCTGGGCCACAGCTTGATTATTTGTGTGAGTGCTTATTTATTTATTTGCATTAAAAACAATAAAACAGTATTATAAAAGCAGAGATACAGCCATAATACCCAGCACAACAGTACATTAACTACAGATAAAGAACATTGCTGCCTTTGGCTGGCTGTGTCTCGGTGTGGTCACAAAAGACTTTGCCACCTGATTCTTTTAATGGTACGGACAGAACTACCTAAATTGTATAGAAATTTATTCATGTATGCTACTACAGCAGCAAGAATGTTACTTGCCCCAAAGTGGAAAGAAGCAGAAATCCCCGTAAAGGAAGAATGGATACAAAAACTTATGAAATATGCAGAAATGGTGAAACTTAACGAAAGAATAAGAAATCAAGATAACAAGCTTTTTATAAAAGAATGGAAATGATTTACTGAATTTTTAGAGATAAATTTACAGATTTACAAATTTGCAGATAAATTTACAAATAAACACATAAGAGCATTAGCAGGATTAGTATAATAACCTGCAGTTTTATAAGAGTATATATTTACAGTAGATAATTAAATGAGCAAATTAAGTCAATTTGGATATGCAGAAGATATTAAGAAATAAATTTAAGGGACCACAGAAAGAGGGGGAAGGAAGTCAAATTTTGGAACGTCAAATTGAGTGCGAAACGAATGGAATGTATAAACTTGAAAAGTATAAATAAAAAACTAAAACTGAAATAAAATAGTAGGTGGGAGGGCTTGAACCTGTGGTTGTCTTCTGCATGCAGAATATGTGCTCTACCCTTGAGCTACAAATTTCTGTGCTTGTTGGCCGCACTTTAACTACCGCCCTTCACACCTGTCCTGTGTGGTCTCCCTTTTCTCCCTCTCCTTTCTCCCTCCTCCAGATGGCAGTGGAGGTGAAAGCCATCATGGCCTGGATGGAAAAGAACCCTTTTGTCCTTGGCGCCAACTTTCACGGTGGCGAGAAGCTCGTCTCCTATCCCTATGACATGGCTCGCCCCGTCAACGAGAACGAAGTGGCGCCTCCAGTGCTGGATGATTATGAAGAGGAGAACCCGGAAACCAGGGAGACTCCAGACCACGCCATCTTCCGCTGGCTGGCCATTTCCTATGCTTCGGCCCACCTCAGCATGACCGATACCTTCCGGGGAGGTTGCCATTCCCAGGATATGACCAACGGGATGGGGATCGTCAATGGCGCCAAGTGGCACCCTCGGGTGGGCAGTAAGTGTTGAAGAATGGGGGAGAGGTGGGATCATCATCATCATCATCATCCTCTTGGAGTTGCTGCCTGTCCGGCACATTTCCTCTGTGCAAAAATTATTCCAGGCAGTAGCAGAGCTAGCAGCAGTTGCTTCAATGTGAGAAGAAGGGAAAAGTCCACACACTGTTCTTTCTATCTAAACAGCGTTTTATTTACATCATCAGGCAAAAGAACAAATGATTCCATGAGAACTTGGACACATACCCCTCTTACCCAGCAAATAATAAGAATAAGAATAATAAGAATAATTTATACCCCACCCTTCTCGGTTCAGAAAACCAGGCTCAGGGCGGCTAGAAACAAATTTAAAACACTTAATTGATGCAACAAAAAACAGCATAAAATACAGGATAAAATGTGAATAACAATAAATTCAGAATTCAAAAATCAACTTAGGGAGAAAATCCATCCGATAAACATTAGATGATCACCAGGACTAGCTGGCTAAATTAGTCCTATTTGGGCGAGCGAGGAGACCAGGGGAGAATTAGCTGTGGGATCCCAGAGTGGGTAATCTTCATAAAAAGGGGAGGGGGAGGGAAGGAAGGAAGGGGAATAAAAGATCAGGCTAAGTTCAAATTGAAAGCCAGGCGGAATAGCTCTGGATGAATGGAGACAACCTGTGGGCATAATCTGAGTCACTGAGGATAGTAAGGATGTGCAGGATAGGGATGCACACTTAGAAATGTTTCCTCCTATTTCCCATTCATTAGTGTCTCATTTCGCTTCTCAGTAGAAAACCAGCTTGTCCTCTGGTGCCTGTAACTCTGGCGTCTTCCAGCCAAATGGCACAGCATTTTCGGGTGTTTTTTTAACGAAAGCCAAGCCATGTAAGGTTCTCTGTTTTATAAGCAATTAAAAATGGGGCATGAGGACACGGGTGGCACTGTGGGTTAAACCACAGAGCCTAGGACTTGCTGATCAGAAGGTTGGCGGTTCGAATCCCCACGACAGGGTGAGCTCCCGTTGCTCAGTCCCTGCTCCTGCCAACCTAGCAGTTCGAAAGCACGTCAAAAGTGCAAGTAGATAAATAGGTACCACTCCGGCGGGAAGGTAAACGGCGTTTCCGTGCACTGCTCTGGTTCACCAGAAGCGGCTTAGTCATGCTGGCCACATGACCCGGAAGCTGTACGCCAGCTCCCTTGGCCAATAAAGTGAGATGAGCACCGCAATCCCAGAGTCGGTCACGACTGGACCTAGTGGTCAGGGGTCCCTTTACCTTTACCTAAAAATGGGGCAGGAGAAATCCTCTAACCATTTCCTGTGGTTTTATGACACAGGTGGAGCTGTTTTTCATGTTGTGCCCCTTTCAGAGCACTCCCCTCTGTACAGAACACTGAATATATCAGTTTGTTTAGCGATGCAGTACAATGATCTGTCAGTGTCAGGAACCCCTTTTATGAGAAATGAATGGGATGACAAGGGCCATAGCTCAGTGGAAGAGCATCTGCTTTGCATGATGCAGAAGGTCCCAGGTTCGCATGTTACCAGTCCGAAACCCTGGACAGCTGCTGCCAGTCAGTGTAGACAGTACTGAGTTAAAGGCAGCTTCCTATGTGCCTATGCTGCTAAAAGGATTCTCTTTTTTTTTATCATGAAAATGAATAAGGATGTATTTGGGGTTACATACATTTTAGAAATGAATGCATACTCTTAATATGGGGTCAGCCTGGCGTAATTCCCTGCAATGCAATAGCTGTATGAAGGAAACAGTCTTAGATCGTTTGTTCATCTAGCTGGTGTTGGCTACTCCGTCTGGCAGCAGCTCTTCCTGGGCCCTCAGCCGTGGTCTTTCCCATCACTTGTTGCGGATCCCTTTCAGCTGAAGATGCCAGCGACCCAACATGGGAACTTCTGCATTCACTGCCAATGCCAAACAATGGTCCTGCCTTTAGCGAGCTTTTCTCATTCCCTGACACAAGGGAGAGTCAAGTTCTACTTTTTTGGGCTAGATTTTTCTAGCTGTTCTGTGCCTGTCTCAGTTCAGAGCTTCCTGGACCACAAAACGTCTAGGGGGCACCACGTTGGGGAATGCTGATCTGTTCAGTCCCAAAGCTGGCTGGATCATAGCAAACGTCCATCTCATTTGGCATCCTGCTTCCTAAAGTGACGAGTCAGCTGCTTCTAGGAAGTCCAAAGGCTATGGCTCTCTTCCACTCTTCGCCCCAAACAGCTGGCATTCAGTGGTGTGGTTTTCTGAACCCAGAGGGTCCATCCATCAGTCTAGTTGCCATTAATAGACCAGAACTAATAATAATAATAAGGGACGCGGGTGGCACTGTGGGTTAAACCACAGAGCCTAGGACTTGCTGATCAGAAGGTCGGCGGTTCAAATCCCCGCGATGGGGTGAGCTCCCGTTGCTCGGTCCCTGCTCCTGCCAACCTAGCAGTTCGAAAGCACTTCAAAGTGCAAGTAGATAAATAGGTACCGCTCCGGCGGGAAGGTAAACGGCATTTCCGTGTGCTGCTCTGGTTCGCCAGAAGCGGCTTAGTCATGCTGGCCACATGAACCAGAAGCTGTACGCCGGCTCCCTCAGCCAATAAAGCGGGATGAGCGCCGCAACCCCAGAGTCGGTCAGGACTGGACCTAATGGTCAGGGGTCCCCTTTACCTTTTAATAATAATAATAATAATAATAATAATAATAATAATAATAATAATAATAAATTTTATTTATACCCCACCCTTCCTGGCCAGAGCCGGGCTCAGGGCGGCTAACATCAATAAAATTTCAGTAAAAATATAATAAGGGGGGGGGGGGAGAAAAAAAACACAATTTAAAATACAGGTTAAAATGCAATTGAAAATGCAGCCCCATTTTAAAAGTCAAAACCATAAGGGGAGGGAAACATAAGGGTCAGACTGAGTCCAAACCAAAGGCCAGGTGGAACAGCTCTGTCTTGCAGGCCCTGCGGAAAGATGTCAAGCCCCGCAGAGCCCTAGTGTCTTGTGACAGAGTGTTCCACCAAGGTGGGGCCAGTACTGAAAAGGCCCTGGCCCTAGTTGAGACCAACCTAACCACCTTGTGACTTGGGACCTCCAGAATGTTGTCATTTGTGGACCTTAAGGTCCTCCGCAAGGCATACCAGGAGAGGCGGTCCCGTAGGTACGTGGGTCCTAGGCCGCACAGAGCGCCTCTTTACAGCTACCTAATCCCCTCTTTACAACCACCTAAGCTAATGGCTGTCACCATATCTTGGAAATATATCCTCTTCCATATGTCCTTGCAGCCATGAATGATTTCAGCTACCTCCACACCAACTGCCTGGAGCTGTCCATCTACCCAGGGTGCGACAAGTTCCCCCATGAAAGTGAATTGCCGCAAGAGTGGGAAAACAACAAGGAATCATTGCTGACATTCATGGAACAGGTAAGGTCCAGCTTCACTGGCCCTGCTTCACACTCTGAGTGTTTTTGCCTGGCTGAAACATGTCCTGAAACTCTGATGTTGCCTCTGGCATATCTGGTGACAGGAGCGAGCCAGCAGTAACCCCACTGAGCACGTTGGGAGTTCTCTTTATTGTCAAAAAAAATGGTTTGCACAGGAGTGTCAGGCCTAATGAGCTCAGTAGCTGCTGAGGCTGAAGGTCCCTGCCTCCCCACGGCTGCCTAAGTCTCCTCCTCTCCAGGGTTTTCCTCAAGCAATCTGAGGCTGAGCCTGCGTGAAGCTAATGTCTCCTCCACCCTCTTCATGCCTCTATTGGTTCTGGGAGACCAGAGGGGAGCTTGTCGCAGCAGGAAGGGGACATTCCTGCCTCCTCACCAGCCAGACCTACCTCCGCCTATTGGTCTCCCTCCTTTGTATGGATGGTTCATTTTACGGGGATATGGACTTATGTAAGCAGCCTTGCAATTTGTTGTTTTAGAAAAGATATAAGGGACTTGAAAATAATCCAGCTGCCTGAAATCTCCTCCTCCTTGCAGATACATCGGGGCCTTAAGGGGACAGTGACAGATCAGCAGGGAGACCCCATTGCAAATGCCTCCATCTCTGTTGTGGGGATCAACCATGACGTGCAAACAGGTATGTCTGCAATGCTGAAGGTAGGGATGTGCAGCCACCTTGTAATGAACAGAAAATAGGTAGATGGATCTTCCATATGTTAACTGGCCTGCAGCCCAGCCAGCAAACCTATAGATGCCCAACATCCCAGTAACTGGGAAAGGAAGAGGGCTGAACATGGGGAACCAGAGAAAGAATCCAGTTCAGCTTTCTCCAGTTTCTAAATCACTGGCACAACCGCTTTGCAAAGCTCAAGATGCTTGCAGGTGTGTTTTTGTTCACCACGGCTGCTTGTGCTGCGAATTCTTGGCCTGAGCACATGTGGGCCCTGGCCAAACTATTCCTGTGCAACTTGTAGACTCAAAAGGGATCCCCACCCCTGTTGTAGAACACTTGGCATACCTTGGCCTTAGCGTTGACAAAACATCAGGAACAAAGCCCGCTTTAAAATTATTCTTGCCTCTGCCAATACCTCCTGCCAGCCACCCACCCACTTCAAAACACAGGTTCGTTCATGAAGAACGTGTTTTGTGTGCAGGACTCTTAGCTTACAGCCTGCACACATTTTAAATGCCCAAAGACCTTGCTGCCTTGGAGATATTGTTGCATTACAATAACTCCTGACTGTTGGTCATGCTACAGTGAGGGAAAAAAGTATTTGATCCCCTGCTAAATTTGCCCGTTTGCCCTCTGACGAAGAAATGACCAGTCCATAATTTTAATGGTAGGTTTATTGCAGCTGTGAGAGACGGAATAACAACAGGAAAACCCCCAGAAACCCAGAAGACAAAAGTCAAGAGATTGATGTGCATTATAATGAGTGAAATAAGTATTTGATTCTGAATGACCCAGAGGAGAACTGGGTGAAAGTGTTGTGGTCAGATGAGACGAAAATTCAGTTCTTCGGCATCAACTCAACTCGCCGTGTTTGGAGGAGGAAGAATGCTGCCTACGACCCCAAGAACACCATCCCCACCGTCAAACATGGAGGGGGACATATTATGCTTTGGGGGGTGTTTTTCTGCTAAGGGGACAGGACACCTAAGTCATCTTTTGCAAAGGAATCAAACTTTTGTCTTCTGGGTTTCTGGGTGTTTTCCTGTTGTTATTCCGTCTCTCACAGCTACAATGAACCTACCATTAAAATTATGGACTGGACATTTCTTCGTCAGAGGGCAAACGGCAAATTTAGCAGGGGATCAAATACTTTTTCCCCTCACTGTAGGTGGGACTTAGGGAAACAGAAGTCCAATAGGATTTGGAAGGCCACAGGTGCCCACCCCTGCTATAGATCTCTCTCCCCATTATCTGCATGTATGAGATGGAAACGCCAAAACTATGCTATGGGAGCACAGAAACCTACCACCAACCAGGACTGGCCATTTGTCTTTTAGCCCAGTATCGCGAACTCTGATTGGCAGCAGTTCTCCAAGGTCCCAGGCAGAAAGACCTTATCTGCTACTTGAGATGGTTTTAGAGATGCCAGGGATTGAATCTAAGCCTTTCTGCATCCAGAGTATACGCCTGACCCCTGAACTAGGAAATCCCTCTCCTGTACAGAATTGTTGTCAAATGCTGCATGTCTTTGTCTGTTTCAGCAAGCGGTGGGGACTACTGGCGCATCCTGAACCCAGGCGAATACCGCGTCACAGCCAGAGCGGAGGGCTACAACCCCAGCGTCAAAACCTGCAGCGTCTTTTACGACATCGGAGCCACCCAGTGCAACTTCATCCTGTCGCGGTCCAACTGGAAGCGCATCCGAGAGATCATGGCCATGAATGGGAACAGGCCCCTTGGAAGACCTATGCCGGGGGGGCGGCCCATGACCCAAAGGGAGCGCCTGCGCTGGAGGATGAGGATGCGGCAGAGAGCTCGCCTGCGCCAGCAGATGCGCAACCGCCTGCGCAACGCCGCCACGAGCGCTCCTCCCACGACGATCCCAACCACAGAGGTCCCCTTCTTGTTCAGCAGCACCACGCTCCCGCCTTGGAGCCGAGAGCCACCCACTGCCGAAACTGCCACCACCTGGGAAACAGAGGTCTACACGGAAACTGTGACTGAGTGGGAGACAGTAGCCGATGACATAACAGAGAAGGAGACCTGGGAGGAGACCACGGGCACCGCTTTCCCCATGACTACGGCAGAGACGTACACCGTGAACTTTGGCGATTAGCTGCTATGACTGTAGGCCAAGAACAGTCTGAAGACATTCCCAAAGCTTCTCCTCACTCCATTTCCCTGGAGCAGATGCCTTTAGTTGGATTATCATAGTACAGTAGGCATCATCACCTGCTTTTTAGAATTTACTGAGAAATCCACTTAGCAGGCTATGCCCACCAAGAAATCCATTTAGCAGGCTATGTTAGCATTTACACCTAGGGCCAGGGAACCAGTGTCTCTGCAGATGCTTGGACAGCATCTCCCATCATTCCTGACTACTGGGCTGGGCTGCCTGAGACTGATGGGAGCTGCAGCCCAATATGGTCTTGAGGGCCACAGGTTCCCCATTCCTGCCTTCCGCCACTTCTCAAGACGCACATCTCGAGGGTTAACAACTCCGCTTGCCTTAAAGGGGTATCGGTCCAATCCTACAGCAACCTAACATTTGCCAAATGGGAAACGGAGGTGAGTAGCTGAGCTGGGCTCTGAAACAGAAAATAGGCCAAGAACAGAATCCTTTCCCCCAGCTGATTACACAAAGCTCATCTGTGTTGAGGTGTTCTTTCCTCCACCTCACTTTTGCCCTGAACAGCACTCTTTGTAGCAGGGGTAGCCAAGGCCATGCTGGCCGGGGCAGATGGGAATTGGGATCCAACCACTTCTAGGGGGAACTACTTGGCTATCCCAGTTTAAAAGCGTGGCATGAGATTTGAGGAATAGGGAGGGAATGAACGCAAACCTGGCCAACATCCAGAGACCCAGAATTCCATGCTCCCTGCCCTGAATGCATTAGGAGAATTAAAAAAAACATTAGGTGGCATTATGTATCTTCAGATTTATACCCTAAGCCACAATTTAGTACACAGTTGCATATGCACTTGTCTCTTTAAAAAAAATCTGTAGGTTGTAAGTATCACAGCACTGTGCTGGATCACAGCCTTTATTTTTGGGAAAGGGTGTGTGCAGAATTCAGAGGGCTTGTTCCAGCTTTGGAACAATATTCTCACAATATTGGAGCGAAGGGCGGCAACACATGTACAACTTGAGGCTCAAGGTACATCATGCCAGCCAAGCTTAAACGTTTCTGATTATTGAACTGCCCTGCCCAAGGTTTTCTTCTCCATAAAGGCTAGAATCTTCATAGGTTTCAAAGCGATGTCCAAGATTCCATAGGAGCTACCAGATTCTTTATTAAAATGTACAGTCCGATCTTCTAACAGTTATTCCAGCTACAGTTTCTCACCCTGTAGGGGCGAACATGTGGCCTTCCAGCTGCTGCTGGACTCCAACTCCCATCAGCCCCAGCTAGGATAGTTAGTGGTCAGGGATGATGGGACTTGGTATCCCAACAACAGCTTCAGAGCTGCATGTTCCCTCACCCTGATCTAACCAAAGTTGCAGTTTTCCCATTAATAGGCCTGTCAATTTCAGCAGCCAAGGGAGGGGGGGAAATGGAAATTTGCCAGGTTCAGCAATACAGGGCACCCAGGCCACAGCTGCCCAGGAGGCAGGTCTAGTGCCACCTTGATCACGTTTGGCTTTCCAACAGTTCTTGTTATATGAATAAAGTGAGTTATATATAAAAAGGAAGCACTTCGAGTTCTGCATTTATTTGTGTATGAAAAAATTGCAGGGAATTCACAACCAAGTAAATGGATGATATCTTTCACTGTATTCCTCTGTACGAACCATAGGTTCAAATATCCAGGAAATTTCATTGAGCGGGGGACAACAATGGCTCCAAGCTCCAGGGAAGAAGTAAGATATCAGACATGTCTGTCAGTGTCCAGTGTCTATTACTGTCTCGTCCTCGTCCTCCTCCTCATTGGCACCAAAGGCAGAGAAACTGACTGGTTGGCAGGTGAGGTCACGTAGATTGATCAAGCAAGCAGTCTGTGTGGTGGCAAAATCAGGGAGGGTCACCAGCAAGACCTTCTGACCGTTAGCACCTGGCAAGGCAGGAAATGAAAACTAATTAATGAAATGAATCAGAAGGGCCTGGTGTTGTGGCCCATTGCTCATGCTTTGTGTGCAAAAAGTAACAGGTTCGTTCCCTGGCATCTACAGTTAAGAAGGATGAAACTGCAAGGGACGGGAAATAAAGAACTTTGCCTGAGATCCCGGAAAGCTGCTGGAAGTCAGAATGGACAATACTGAGCAGAACGAACAAGCAAGCTTTCTTATATACAAGATGAGCAGTGATATCCAATAAAGTAGTTCTATTAACATAAGGGGACACGGGTGGCGCTGTGAGTTAAACCACAGAGCCTAGGGCTTGCCGATCAGAAGGTCAGCGGTTCGAATCCCTGCGATGGAGTGAGCTCCCATTGTTCAGTCCCTGCTCCTGCCCACCTAGCAGTTCGAAAGCACGTCAAAATGCAAGTAGATAAATAGGTACCACTCCGGCGGGAAGGTAAACGGCGTTTCCGTGTGCTGCTCTGGTTCGCCAGAAGCGGCTTAGTCATGCTGGCCACATGACCCAGAAGCTGTACGCCGGCTCCCTCGGCCAATAAAGCGAGATGAGCGCCACAACCCCAGAGTCGGTCACGACTGGACCTAATGGTCAGGGGTCTCTTTACCTTTAACTTTATTAACATAAGGGCATCTGGCTGTGCAAGGGAACAGCCCCTCCCCGCATTCTTGCACACCCCTGTGCGCTCCCCAAATCTGCCCCAGAACAGATTTAGGGGCGACAAGGGAAGAGGAGAGGAAGTTCCACCTGCTCTGCCAGAAGCCCTTGCACGAAGTACTTCTCTGAATGCCACCCTAAGTACTGGCTCTGTAAAGTGGACAGAAATTCAATAGAATTATTACTTCAACATGAAGGTATTAAACAGAAACAAGGGTCCCATCCACATCAGAATGCTCTCCAAAAATCTACTGGGCCTGTACACCAGTTGTGGGTGAACCTGCCCAGTGCTATCGTTGGATGAGAGCCAATACATAAGAGTGGCTACAAGCAGCCTTTTTTGCCTCAATTTGTATTACAAGAGCACTTTGTGCCTGGTAAAAAAACAAAACAAAAAAACACAACGTCTCAGGCCGATCCTATAATCCCAATAGACATTTCTTTAGTCTCAAGTTGAACAAGAGTGAACAAGGACCAAAACTCCAATGTGAAAACACGCCAACATTATTGCAGAACTCGCTATGAATGAAGGAGCTTTGAATAGGTCCCAAGTCAGAAAGGATACCGACTAAAGGTCTGGACCTTTCTTGGGAACCAGGTTTTTACTGCCTTACCTTCAGCAACCTTGGATTTGAAGGACGGTGCATTCCCACAGAAATAGACGTGAGGGCAGTCGGTGAAGATGAAGGGGTCAGTCTTGTAAAATGGGTAACAGCCTGAAAAACAAGGAAACGGGTGCCTTTAAAGGAATGGCCCATCAGCAGACAGAAGTAAAAGAGATAGGAAACCAAAAAATCTGGGAAGACCCAAGATTTTCGGTGGCTGGTAGGACCTGACCATCAATACACACAACCCCAAATCACGTGTTTTGGGGAAAGAAGCAAACATGTTAAAGATAATTGCCGCTAGGAGAAGACCACTGTCTTCTTCCTCGCCCGTTTTTTAAAGGCTAGATTTCTATCATGTATCCAAAACTGGAGAGAGAGAAGCCAACTAGTAAATTCTTTATCATTCATAGGTACCGTATTTTTCATACCATAGGGCACACCGGACCATAGGGCGCACCCAGTTTTTAGGGGGGGGGATCAAGAAAAAAATCTTTCCCCCCCCAGCCCCAAAGAGCAGCGTACAGGCTGCGCACAACCTCTCCCTGCCGGAGGGGTTGCGCGTGGCTATGGCACAAGCCAAGGCAGCGAGCAGGATGGATCCCGCTCGCTGTTTTGGCTTCCCCTTTAGCCCCGTGCAGCCTCTCCTTGCCAGGAGAGGCTGCGTAGAGCTAAAGAAGCCATAGCCCTGTTCAGCCTCTTCCTGCTGGAGGGGTTGCGCGCGGCTATGGCACAAGCCTGCATCCGCTCCATAGGACGCACACACATTTCCCCTCAATTTTTGGAGGGGAAAAACTGCATCCAATAGAGCGAAAAATACGGTATTTCATTCCTATACATATACTCTTCTGCTCACAGAACACCCAAAGCATGTCTATGAATCAACTATAACCACATACATATTAAAAACACAGATCAAGATCAGCATGTTTTGCAAAAGGAGCGGGAAACCTGATTTTAAGAAATTGTATTAAAGTAATTTGGTTCGATTTGCAATAATTTGGAAAATTAATAAAAATAATTTGGGGGCAAAAAAACCCCACAGATCAAGAAAACAACACAATCATTAAAAAGCAATCAATATAAAATTGTAACAGAAATTATTCATATATAGCCGACTGAAATAAAAATGGTTCCCCCTCCCCAATACAGAGTCAGCTGGATCGCCACACAACATGAGATTCCCTTGATGAAGTTACCAAGTGTGTCTGGGGCTGTGGGGCTGAGATGCCCAATCCGTAAGGTCCACTCCAGGATTTCTAGATAGTCAGACATGCTGCTATACTTGAAGATGTCACTGATGTTCTGGCCCGAAGTCCCTAAAAACCTAAAATTGAGGAGGGAAGTGGAACTGTTTACAGCTGAATGAAGACATCAAACCCTAGAATACCAAAGAGTCTGTTAATACACTTTCTTCAAGGAATCAGGGTGGCATATATGAGTTCCCAAATTCCCCTGCTCTCTTTTATCTGCAAAACAACCCTATGAGGTAGGCTGAGAGGCAGCAAGTGGCCGAACACCAGTACGTTTCCGAGCACAATTCCAAGTGTTTGTGCTGACCTTTAAAGTCCTAAATGGCCTTGGCCCAGTATACCTGAAGGAGCGTCTCCACCCCCATCATTCTGCCCGGACACTGAGGTCCAGCGCTGAGGGCCTTCTGGTGGTTCCCTCACTGCAAGAAGCCAAGTTACAGGGAACCAGGCAGAGGGCCTTCTCGGTAGTGGCGCCCGCCCTGTGGAACACCCTCCCACCAGATGTCAAAGAGAAAAACAACTCCCAGACTTTTAGAAGACATCTGAAGGCAGCCCTGTTTAGGGCAGCTTTTAATGTTTAATAGGTTATTGTATTTTAATATTCTGCTGGAAGCCGCCCAGAGTGACTGGAGAAACCCAGCCAGATGGGCGGGGTATAAATAAATAAAATTATTATTATTATTAGCTTCACAGGAAGCAGAGTGCAAGATTGGAGCCCACTTTCCCCAGCCTATCAGTTCACAGCACCTGTCTGCCTGTCTCCTTTCCCAAGTTAATGGCAGTCCTTGTGTCACCTTACTCAGAAGACCCCTAGATCACGCTGGCTCAATACACATGGAAGTGCTCTGAACACCTGAAAGCTGATTAGCAGCAGCGGTGCTTCCCTTAAGAGTTAGGAAAACTGCCTTTACCTGATGCCATCGATGTTGGCCTGGTAGGGGTTGGTCACCAGCTGCAGCGTGGAGTAGGCGCTCGAGAGGGGAAACATGCAGCGATGCAGCGGCTGTTGAGGCAGCGTGTAGTTTGTGGGATCAAACTCACCAGGCATCACATCTACAGGTACAGACATCTGTAAGGGCAAAGTGGGCAGTCAGTCAGCCCCAGGAAGAGCTCCCTTGCTGGGCAGAGGCAACAAAGAAAGAAGCTAGGCTCTGACAGGAGTGGGTAGGCTGGGATCTACAAGTACATTTCTGAATTGCAGTAGACTGAATTTATGGTGTAGTGGTTAGGAGCGATAGACTTGTAATCTGGGGAACCGGGTTCGCGTCTCCGCTCCTCCACATGCAGCTGCTGGGTGACCTTGGGCTAGTCACACTTCTCTGAAGTCTCTCAGCCCCACTCACCTCACAGAGTGTTTGTTGTGGGGGAGGAAGGGAAAGAATGTTAGCCGCTTTGAGACTCCTTCGGGTAGTGATAAAGAAGCATATCAAATCCAAACTCTTCTTCTTATGATGATGATGAATCCCAATTGTTTAACAACAGCCAACAACAAAAAGCTTTTTCCCCCCCTCCCCCACTGGAAATTAGGCTGCTGAGGTGAAGGGAGCTTACGGTGAAAACCAGGAGTGGATTTCTGTGCAGCAGGACCGTGAGCTCAGTTCTGATACTGAAAACAAATTCCTGGGCTCAGCATGTGCTCAGAGGGACCACTGAGCATGACAATCCTACAGCTCTACACCCTGTAGCCTGGTCACTAAATCCAGATTACTGCACTGCGTTTTACATGCAGGACTGATTTTGAAGGTGGCTTGGAAACTGCAGCTGGTTCAGATGCCGCGGCTGTTCACAAGGGTCCATTATTTGGAGCATGTCACAGTGTTAACATGCATTGGCTTGTGTTTCCAAGTCCGTTTTGAAGTGCTCTTTCCTTTAATGCCCTCTTACCAGGGATGGGGCTCCCGTGGCCCTTCCAACCTTGTTGGGACTCCAACGTCCATCAGTCCCAACCGCCATGGCCGATGGGTGGTCACTGCCCGTAGACTGACCAATTTCTTTCAACCTCTGTCCACCCATATGCAGCGTGGCGGATAATAATATGACCTGCCTTACAGAAACGCTTGGGGACCTGCGACTCTCCAACTATTGTGGAACTCTTATCAGCTCCGGGAGTTGCAGCCCAACAACTCCTAGAGGACCATGCAACATCCCCATCCCTGACCAATATGATTTGGATCCTGGGTACCTAAAGGACCACCTGCTCCTGCAAGTTTCTGCCCACCTATTAAGATCTCCCCACGAAGCTCTCCTTAGATTCCTACTGCTATGTGACGAATGCTTGGCAAGTAATTGGGACCCTCAAGAGTCTCATTCAGCCACTTCCTGTCCTGTCTATAGAACAGGGAGAGGGACCCTGTGTCTGCACCCCAAATGCTGCTGGCCTACAACTCACATAATACCTTCCTCACTATCGACTATGCTAGTTGGGTCTCGTTGGAGTTGACAATATCTGGAGAGTCAAATGTCCCCCATCCCTGCTTCAGAAAGATAATTAAACCTGCTTTGATCCCCTAACATTTACGATAATGCTATTTTTAATAAGGTACTTCTTGCAAATTGATTTCTCATTACTGTTTTGCTGGCACTGTGAGCCACTTTAGGAACCCTATACAAGGCTAAAAAGCAGCACAGAAATATATATATATATATACACACACACACACACACACACACACACACACCCAAACCTTGAAAGTATTTAATATTGATTTGCCTAATATTAAAACCTTAGCAGCAACTTGCAAGAAGCTCAAATTATTTTCCTTCCGTGACCGAGAAATCGCTAGCCAGACATGAACGTGGGCTTCACCCTAGACTGAGAGAGATCCTGACCACCACCTCACTTCTGAAAATAGCACTCACGCTCAACTGCAGCAGGATTTCATCCAGCAGTTTCACAGCTTCCACGCTGGCAGCCTGAGTCTTCTTGGTCAGGTACTTTGCCTGAATGAGATCATGCAGGAAGGTCAGCCAAAGAAGAGAGAGAATGAAAGCTTGAAAGCTTTAATGGGATGAGGAAATCTAGTGGGATAACTGAGCCATTGCTGGCTGCACTTAGTTTATGAAGGAAAGGTATAATGTTTATTTATTTAACTCAGTTACTACATTTGTATACCACCCTTCATCCACAGATCTCAAGGTGGTTCACAACATAAAAAATAAAGAAGAGTTGGGGGAACCCCAAACACAGATTTTGGAGGCATTTGGGGGGAACGAGATGGTGGAAAGGTCACGCAAGCAGAAATCCTTACACTGGCAGAAAACAGTTGATAGTTGAACTCTTAGCCAATAAATATCTACAAATTACACATCTGGTAGCCAAATTTGCTGTGACAGCTAATAAGCTTCGCTCCCGTTACATTAATGTATTGTAATTTTAAATTGTCATGCTGTAGACTTTTATAGACTTGTTGTGTGATTTTAGAGGAATGCCTTGCTTTTGCCCTCTGTTGTGAAGGTCTTTGGCTATATATACAATGAATTGAATTGCTTGCTATGCTAGCACAACCTTGTGAGATGGATCTACGTATTTATCTGGCTATCAGTTTCCTGCCACAAGAAATGCATCATGCGACCTTAGCTTGGAAGCACTGAGTCAACTGCTTCCTAGCAACACTACCGATGGGCTCAGGGCCTGGCCTGAAGGCACTGGAATAGCTACTTTGCTAAAGCTAAGCTGGTCTCGGTCTGGTCAGTGCCTGGATGGGAGACCGCCTGGGAATGCTCAGGTTCCACAGAGGAAGAAAGGTAGAGTATAAAAGAGGCCCGTGCAGAATGCATCCTAGGTCTTCACCTTGTTCATGGCGTCTCTGCTCTGGGTATTCTGGCTGAGCAAATTGCCTGCCAGAACGACACGGGAGATGAGAGATGCGCTGCACTGCTCTCCCTCGGCTCCCAGCTGCCCCGTCACCATGTCCACCAGGAGCTGCATGCCCAGAAGACTCTCTCCACTCTTGCCGCCAAGGCCAAGGCCAGACACCAGCAGGACAAACCTGGAGGCACAAGAAGAACCAACCACCGAGTCATTGAGGTGCAAGTCATGCCACTGAATGGGTGCCTTGAGCTGCAGGCTTCAGAAACAGGCAGCGGAGGAACCAGTATGGCTGAGAGGTTAGGTTGGTTTCCTCCATCTATCTGTGTTCCATAGGCAACTGTCAGAGACTGGGCAGAGGAGGAATGGTGGAGACCTCCTCCCCAGCCTGACCCTTCCAGAGAATTACAGAATTAATTAATTTCAGAATTACAACAGGGGTCTGAAGGAGATCACAGCTCGGGGGAAGATAAGAGGAGAAGTTGGGAGATAATGGGAGACGAGGAGGGCAGAGCCTGAGCAGCTGGCTGACACATTATCACTAGAAAGCATTCCAGACCCACCATCTCCCGGGAACCTGGTGAGCCTCAAAAGTAGGAGAGCAAAGGGCCCAGAAGCAAAGGGCCCTCAGTGCCACCCGTAGAAGGGATGACAAACAATGAAGTGGGAGAGAAGGAGAGGAGAGCGGACGTGAGGTCTCCAGGCTGATAGTAGATGGACTGATGGACGTTTGTTGGGGATTGAAACCGGGAAAGGGGGGGTGGAGTTTGGGAATCCAAAGGGTGTATAATTTAACCTGTTCTGTTTTTATTTTGTTTAGATATTTGTATGAAAATTGGGGAAATCGTGGAAGGGAATTTAGGCCGATTTTAGAAAAAGGTTTAAAGAATAAGCAATGATGTATAAATATGAGGTCTATAAGGCAAAATTTGTTTTTTTTTAAAGAACTAAATATAAAAAGGTTTAAAAATAGGGACAAGAACTTGTTGAACCAACAATCTGAACTGGAATACAAGAGGGAGAGGTGTGGGGAAGTCAGGGAAATATGTTATAGAAAATAAGGATTGTGAACTTTATGTGTTTTTAAACTTTTTTTGTTTTTTCTCTTTTTTGATTTTTTATTGTACTATGGTGGAAAATCTTAATAAATATCATTTTTTTTTAAAAAAAAAAGAGAGAGAGAAGGAGAGGAGAGACATACTTGGGGCAACACCATTATTCCAAGAGGCTCATTTCCAAGCCTCTCTCTGTAAATATTGAATAAAAAGTAGATGGTAAGAACTTTTCTGTTCCAGGCAACCTGCAATGGAGGCTGGTTCCTCTGCCGCCTGACAGCAACTGAAGACATTACTTTTTAAACACTATTTTGATTATGTTCATTTTCTTTATTTACTGGATTTGCCATACCACCCTTCCTCCCAAAGGAGCCCAGGACAGCAAACATCAAAAATTATGAGACAAATGCATCTCACCCGGGAGGGCATTCCATAAACACTGCTAGTTTGGGCTCTGTGTGAGGCTCTTTTTGAAAGGGAAAAAGTGTGGTATAGATTGTTGTATAAATAAAATGCAAATGAATGATGCTAGGGCACAAATGACCCATGTTTGGCTTCTGGGGAGTCTCGGGGGAGAGAGAAAAATCTGTTTGCCCTCAAAAATTACAAGAAAATTGAAAACAGTCAAATGAAAACCATACAGTCTCAACAACCTAACAAAGCAGAGCAATGCCTCCTCCTGAGATTTCCGTAAGCCAAGGGTTTATTTATTTTTTAGAATGTTTACAAACCACTAACACATAAAAATGTCAAGGTGGATGATATAATAACATCAAAACTGCTTTAACGTTTTTCTTTACAATCAAGCAGTATATACATTTTTGTGAAATAAATAAAATTATGAAATAAATAAAACCATAAAATTATAAAATCTTAAAATGCAGAAGAATGATGAATGCAAAATCAAATTAAAAACACTTGGCAAAACAATTACGTTTTCAGGGTGTGCCGAAATATCAGGGTTGTAGGCGCCTGCCTGATTTCAATAGGACAGTGTTCAAAGTTACTGGTGCCACTATACTAAAGGGCCTGGTTCACACATCAGCTGAACCAGGAATAACCAGCAGGGTGCCCTCCAAAAGATGTGAACTATAACTCTCATTAGCACCACTGAGTGCCAATGCTTAGGGTTGATGGTAGTCCAAATCAGACCTGAAAGGCAGACTCTGATGTAGAATGCAACAAGGTCTAAAGAAATTAGGCAGCTTACCTAACCAAACAGGCTAAATAAATGGGCTTGGAACATCAGTAGGTATCGACTTGAGAGTGACCTGGGAAATAAACTGGCAGACTTGGGTATTGAAAGGGCAGAAAATGTTTCTTTATCAGGCAGCCGTAAATTCACCCCTGTCGGCAACTCAAATATCCTGATGGGATTAATTTCCTATATGTATAATTTTTGGGTGGGTGGGTGGGTGGGATTTGATTACTTTAATTTGATTATTGCTATTTATATCTTGCTTCCCAGCCAAAACATAAGCCTCTGAAGTGGCTTACAGGAGTCCTAAAACATATTTAAAGCATTAAGAAACACTTGTGTTACATTAAAAAATCCAAATTTAGACTTAGAGAATGCAATAAAGATGGAAGCAAAAGGACGTTATGAGAGCAGAATCAGTTCTAAAGCATCAGAAAGCAGTGATGCATAGTCTTAAAACCTTTTCTTAAAAACTAGACCCTTGTCTCCTCCAGCCCAACATGTTAAACTTCTGTCATTGCACAACTAACCGTCCTGAAAGATTTTCAGGTTCAAGCATCATTCAGCGCATGCCTACCTGTAAAGTTAAAGGAATCCCTGACCATTAGGTCCAGTCGTGGCCGACTCTGGGGTTGCGGTGCTCATTTTGCTTTATTGGCCGAAGGAGCTGGCGTACAGCTTCCGGGTAATGTGGCCAACATGACTGGTTCTGGTGAACCAGAGCAGCACACGGAAACGACGTTTACCTTCCCGCCGGAGCGGTACCTATTTATCTACTTGCACTTGATGTGCTTTTGAACTGCTAGGTTGGCAGGAGCAGGGACCAAGCAACAGGAGCTCACCCCGTCGCGGGGATTCGAACCGCTGACCTTCTGATCGGCAAGCCCGAGGCTCTGTGGTTTAACCCACAGCGCCACCCGCGTCCTGAAAGATTTTCAGGTTCAAGCATCATTCAGCAGATGCCTACTTGTGCTCACCCCCAAATACATTTAGAAAAATGACTGCCCATTTACCTCTTTTGACTTCCTTATACCAACTGCAGAATGATCATAAAGCTCCTCCATCAATTCTGCACCCTGAAAATGTAGATTTTTTTCAAGAGCTTCCCCTTTACAGAATGCCCTCAGAGCTGTACTAGAACACCTGAAAAAGAACTGGCACTCCACCTGTACCTTCCATGATGTAAGTCAGGGGCAGGTAATCTTTTCCAGACGGAGGGATAGTTCCATTATAGTCAACCTTCCAGGGACCCATTTCCAGTGGGGACAAAACTGAAGTGCAGAGGGCAGAAGCAGCTGCCTCACACACAAACGTATGTATGAATTGGCTTGGTGGGGAGGAACTATTTTAGCTTGCCGAATGGCTGGACGCTCTTCTTATGCCAACAACGACAATCTTCTGGGCGGTCTCACCTGTCTGTGCTGGGCCCCATCATGGGCAGCTGGGTGGGCATATCTGCAAAGCAGTGATCCTCAACAAGGAATCTGCCATCATCCGTCTCCGAGCCGTAGACAGCGAGGATGGTTCCTGGCCCAGCAGAAGAAAGAGTCGTAATTACAACAGTTTAACGCTAGCCTGTCCTGAACAACGCACAGACCTTCATTGTTCATGATGTGCGGGAAACACATTGCCTTTAATAACATGGTCTTGTTCTGCTCTCTTCAACCCATCATGTCTTCCGTGTAAAAACAGTGTTGTTGTTTTAAAAAAATGCCTTCCACAGAAAACTGCTCACCTATGGTTGCACAAGCTCACTTGCCCTTTCCTAAAGCTTTTTGCTATCACTCCTTCCCGTAAGAAGGTATCTCAAAATGAGCTAAGGAGGCCAAGAAGCCTTTCCTTCACTATGTTAGAATCCCACGCCCTTCCCAGTATTCAGAGAATAATGTTAATTAAATGGCTGAAAGCTGGCAATTGTTGTTGTTACAGTTTCACACGCAAATAGGATGGGAAGGGATTTCCTGAATAAGACACCTGAATTTCAGTTCTCTTGTTGGTCACAAACCATACCACTTTACTTTTATTCGCCCGATGCCTCCTTTAGTTGACCCAGATCTTGCTTTTCCACCTTCCAATCGTTATAAAATTTGAAGAACTCTGGGGGCAGAGCTTCCTATTATAGTGGAACAGATGTCTTCAAACCTGAATTTGCAGACATAACCTGAATGTGGCGGTTGGCATTATCAGTCAATAAGCTCTTCACATCCATTTCCTCTGCAGGTTTGCCTCTACCCTACCAAGTCCACTCCCACAAGCCAGATTCAGGGGCAAGGGATTATTTTTAAAGGGTTGGGGCTGTGGGGAGGAAACTGGCAGGAGAGAATAACTGGGCAGAAAAGGGTTAATCAGAGACCTTGTCTACCTGTCAATTTACCCAGCAAGTCTCCCACACCCCAACTACATTTGCCATACCAGAGAAAAATGGGGCTGTGGCCCCGGCTGCTCTCGTAACACATAATTCCCATGACCGGCTCTACCATTAGGTAAGAGTGAGGTAGCTGACTAAGGCAGCACTTACAAAGGGGGGCAGCAGCCCCTAACCATTCATTCCTTTGAATAACATATATCATTTAATATTACAAAACCTAAAAGCAGCTCACACAAATTGCATCACAAGCAAAATGTCAGTATATCTCATCAAAATACAGTACGAATCCAGTAGAAACGTTAACCAAAACATTAAGAAATACTGTTATTATGCCTGTAGTATAACTGTTCCCCTTGAGTCTGCTAAGCAAGTCGCCTCTGTGTCCCGAAAGCAGTGTTTGAAATTCCCATTGTTCTCACTGCATTTTGCAACAGGGAATTTCATTAGCACGAGCAGTTTCTGAGCTCTGGGTTAAGTACTGTGCCAAAGATTTCAGATTAAAACTGCAGAGTGGAAGGAAAGGAGGAGCTTTTTCTGCCTCCCCACTTCCAGCTACTCTCTGAAGACTGGAGAAGAGACTCTCTTAAGAATATTAGGGGGGTGGGCAGGGAAGGACCAGACCATGTGAAAAATGAACATAATATTTTAGCTGCAGTTCATTCATTAGCAGCTTTGTATTCTTCTTATGAAAAAGCATGCCTAGACATTCCATTGTTGCTCCCATAACCTAGGTTTAAGGTGCCATTTAGCTCCTAGCTTTCATATTTCAGTTTCTAACACTGCCCCAAAGCTATGGGCTGCTCTTTTCATACAATGGGGTCAGCGCTGCAGCAAGATTCAACTGCCAATAAAGTCAGATTCTGTTCATGGGATGGGGGCGGGGCATCATTTTGACCTTTGTCCCAAGCAGCAACACTTTTTGGCCCTAGTAATTCCATATAAGTCAATGAGACAGATTGGGAAGGACATGGGGTTAGTGCTGAATCCTGCACTCCTATGTGGTGCTGTGTAGCTTGTTGGTTTGAACATCATACCCTGGTCCCATTACCATGACTGTCTTGCCCCAAAACATCCTACCTGTCACCAGCTTGTCAGTTTGAATTGCTCCCTCCAGTTTAATTCGCTGCAGCTCGTCTTCCAAGATCAGCTCATCTGATTGGTGGATATACTTGGTGCGGGGAGGCTGTGGTGGCAGATTGTGCTGTGAAAGCAAGCGAGCGACACCTGGATGTGAGGAAGCAGCAGAGGCTACACAGTTCTGGAGCCATAGCTCATCATCAATTTTTTGTACCCGGCCCATCTGACTGGTTTGGCCCAGCCGCTCTGAGCAGCTTCCCACAGAATATACAAAAACACAACAGGACATCACACATTAAATGCTCCCCCGATACAGGGCTGACTTTAGATGTCTACGGAAGGTTGTATTACTAATCTCTTTGACATCTGATGGAAGGGCGTTCCACAGGGTGGGTGCGGCTACCAAGAAGGCCCTCTGCCTGGTTCCCTGTAACCTCGCTTCTCGCAATGAGGGAACTGCCAGAAGGCCCTCAGAGCTGGACCTCAGTTTACAGGCTGAATGATAGAGGTGGAGGCGCTCCTTCAGGTATACAGGGCCGAAGTTCAGTGGCACGTTCAAACCCAGATTCTGGGTTCAAGCCCCATTGTCTCCACATACGGCTGAGGAAACTACTCCTGAAACCCATGCCAGTGTCATCAGTACTAAGCTAGATCGCTGGTGTAACAGTATAAGGTAGCTTCCGATGTTCCTATGTAAAGCTAGTCTCAGGGAGAAAAATAGCTTTGCAGCAACCCCAGCATCATCCAAGGTTCTTATATTTAAAGCCCTTCATGGTCCTGAACCCTGGGACCTTTGTGACCACCTCCCCCTGCGTAAGACGCTACAGAAACTGCATTCTGCAAGCTGGGCCTTGCTCCAAGAGTCTCAGTTCAGCAGTAAGCTCATTAGTGGCAAGGATAATGGCCTTTATCATCAGATGATCAGCCTGATGACCGAGAAAGCAGCAGTTTGCAGCTCCATAATGGTGCTGAGCTGGGCAGAGGTTTTTCTTTTTGAAATACGTTTGCTGCCACTGCAAAGATTAGCAGGATCTTTGGTGACCAGATAAAAAATGTGGAGAACAGAATCAGGCCCATGAGCTGTGGGTTAAGTCACCTCCCGGTCTACACTGACCAGTTGGACTGGGCGATATCTGGTTTTCAACATTGTGATATATCACCAGCTGAACATCGCGAAATACCAATATATCACAATGTCTGAAATAAAGATAGAGCTATGTAGAAGCACTGGCTGCTTCCCAGCTTCTCCCACATTGTGAATTTTGCCAGCACCTGTTCTTGTGGTTCGCTGCTCTCTGCATGAGGCAGGGGAGAGTTGAGCCGACAGAGTTAACAGAGGCTGCAGGAACTGAGAGAAGAACTGGCTGGCTTCACAGCTTTTCCCTTCTTTGTGATTTCTGCACAGCACACACATACATCACGATTCATGATATACTGCCAGGTCAAAAATTATGAAACCGATAGCACAATATGGACTTCAAACTGGTTTTGGATGATATATTGATATATCACCCAGCCCTACAAACCAGCAGTGATACGTCAGGTATGGGTCTTTTCCAGCTCTCCTTAGAGGGGCTGGCGATCAAATGAAGAACCTTCGGTGATGTACCACTAACCTTCAGTGCCTTCCCACGCAAATCCTTCCCAAGTAGCCACATACATGGCAGGGAACCATTTCAGGTACAAGCTGTTGGAGTTAATAGTCTATGTGCAGCTTGGCAAGTGAGCAATGAGTGTTTTGACTACAGGCTAGGGAGACAGAGCACGGGAGAAATTTGCCTGGAAATAAGAGGACCTAGTAACAGCTCGGTGATTGGCTGAGGTCTCTCATATAGGCAGCATGACCTATGATGTTGTTCGGCTAGTTAGGAGTATTCTGGAGTGCTTGGAGAATGATGAAGTTTGTGTCTGTATATAGTAACTTGTATATAGCTTGTGAGTTTACTACTGTATATAATAAACTACAAAATCAAGTTACTAGTCATCAGCTTTGTTCCTGATCGTTCTCCTGACTGAGCAGTCTCGATCGTTGCCTAGCAAAAGCTGCACTACTCTGCTAAGTTGTGCATCATTGAAGAAGTTCAGAGGTGAAGAGACTGGTCCTAGCAGCATGCAAAAGGACTTCAGAAAGTGCTCACAGGCTTCGGAGTTTTAACTCAATGCTTTTACAATATGTGGACCTGACGGGCTGGAATAATGCATTACACTACAGCATGACTCATACAAACTAAACAACAACAACGAAGAGAGCATGCCATCCAGGGAAAGTCATCCTATGACAAGAAGTACTTATTTTCCAAAAGGGAAATAGAATGCGCAAACAATAATTCATAAGCTGTTTCCCCTCTAACGGCCGCTGGCATCCGGGACTGCGGCGAGTAAAAAAGACTTTTAGAAACGTCTCCAAAAGTGATGTTACTCATCTGGTCAGCAACTTCCTCCAGCCAAGCTTTGGTGGTTCGGCTCCAGCGCATGTGTTTGCAATCATGAAGTGCTGCTTGAATGGAGTTCATTATCAGGGCGAGCTAAAACTTATTACTCAACAACCGTCCTTCCGAAGCTAGCTAGGACCTCGCTTCTCGCTAAAGGCTTGACCCACGCTGCCAGCAGGATTAAGGAGACTTCCAGATGGGGGATTGTTTTCCCAGGGACCAGCCAGGCATGCTGGTTCAGCAAGAATGACAGCTGCAAGCTGCAAAGCGGACTTTTTTGGGGGGAAGGTTGTAGCTCAGAGGCAGAGCAGCTGGTCTGCATGCAGAACAGCCCAGCTTCAATCCCAGGCATCTGCAGGTATATCTGGGAAATGACTCCTGCCTGAAACCCTGGAGAGGCGCTGCCAGTCATTGTAGATGCTGTGTAAAGTGGACCAATAGCAGCTCTCTGGGTTCTTCTCCCAGCCAGGCCAAATAGTATACAGGGGACAATGAGGGCCAAAGGGTAGCAAAGTCAAGAGAGCCACCTCTGCAAAAGAAAGCCTGTTTGCTGTACAGGTTAGAGTGCTAGACCAGGGCCTGGGAGTCCAGTCACTGTCTCTCAGCCTAACCTAACTCACAGGACTGTTTTGAGGATAGCCTTGGTGCAGTCGTAGGAAATGTAGGTTAAACCACAGAGCCTAGGGCTTGCTGATCAGAAGGTTGGCAGTTCAAATCCCCGTGAAGGGGTGAGCTCCCGTTACTCGGTCCCTGTTCCTGCCAACCTAGCAGTTCGAAAGCACGAAGTGCAAGTAGATAAATAGGCAACGCTCCGGCGGGAAGGTAAATGGCGTTTCCGTGTGCTGCTCTGGTTCGCCAGAAACGGCTTAGTCATGCTGGCCACATGACCCAGAAGCTGTACGCCGGCTCCCTCGGCCAATAAAGCGAGATGAGTGCCGCAACCCCAGAGTCGGTCAGGACTGGACCTAAAGGTCAGGGGTCTCTTTACCTTTACCTTATACAGTCTCATACATACAGCTTATAAGCTCAAGTTCACCCTCCCGTTACCTCTTCGCTGATTTCCCGCAGGATGGAAGGTTGAAGCTGCATAGATTTGAAGAGCGTCCCCACCACACAGCATTTCTCTGCCAGCTGCAGCTCACAGAGTTTCTTCACGGTAACGTTGTTCCCTTCGAGAGAGCAATGGCAGATTAGACGTGTGGTGGCAGATTAGGCCTGTGGCTTTTTTTTACAGGAGCTAAGAGTGCAAATCCTAACTTGATAGCTGGTGTGGGGGACGGGATGTTAGGGTTGCGTGTGGTTCTCTTTCTGCTAGTCACCATAAGTGGAGGGGAACACCGCTGTGTGTGTGGAACGCTACCATCAGGGTTCTCCCCCCGCCCCCATCAGTAGTAGAAAATTGAGAAACTCTTGAAACAGGGGGCTGGATCCAAGGCTCCATGTGCAACTGGCCTAAACATTGCATTCTTACTAACTGAAGTGTTTAACCAAATACCAACAGAAGTACACGTTGATCCCACCTGCTTTCTGAGAGAGTAAAAGTTGAATGGAGGATCATTCTGTGAATCTCTCCCGAACTTGGAATATCTGGATCAAAATATCCCTGATCAAGTTTGGTGTTCAACCCAGAACCACCAACAGAACCAGCACTGCGTTTCATATGCAGACCAGGTGACCCCAACTTTAACATCCCTTATTGAAATTTACAATATTTCATGGAAACAACAAGTAAATGCTGCACTCTAGTGGACTGCCAGTGGAAATTCCATTAAAACCCTATCTAAAACTTGAAATGACCCTTTTTTCCTTTGCATTCTCTCCAAAGGGATATTATTATTATTCTAGCAACATTATTATATTCCCATACCAGTCTTTATCCCAGGATCACGGGGTGTGGGTCACAATATAAAAACACAAAAATACATACTACAGTGGTACCTCGGGTTACATACGCTTCAGGTTACAGACACTGCTAACCCAGAAATAGTACCTCAGGTTAAGAACTTTGCTTCAGGATGAGAACAGAAATCGAGCAGCGGCAGCGGGAGGCCCCATTAGCTAAAGTGATACCTCAGGTTCAGAACAGTTTCAGGTTAAGAACGGACCTCCAGAACGAATTAAGTTCTTAACCCGAGGTACCACTGTATAGGAACAAACAAAAACAATACCCCCACCCACAAACTTTAAAATGGATTTGTTTAATTAGCCAAAGGTCTGGGAAAAGAGGAATGTTTTTGCCTGGCGCCTAAACATATGTAAAGAAGGCACCAGGCGAGCCTCCCCAGGGAGGGCATTCCATAAATGGGGAGCCACCACAGAAATGGCCTGTTCTTGTGTTACCGCCCTCCAGACCTCTCAGGAGAAGGCACATGAAAAAGAGCCTCAGATTATGACTGCAGGGTCCAGGCTAGTTCCTATGGGGAGGTCCTTGAGATATTGCAGTCCTGTGCTGTTTAAGGCTTTATAGGTCATAACTTATAGTTGTGCAGTCGTCTTAGGCTGCAATCCTATCCATGCTTACTTGTCCCTGTGCACATTAAACTTACATAAGATTGTATTTTGGGGGTATTATAGCAAAACAAAGAGATAGTCTTATGACACCTCAAAGACTAAAAGATTTATCGTGACATTAGCCTGAGCTGTTTTCCCCAAAACAAGGGCAGGGTTTGGTTTGCTTGCATGAATGAGGTACAGGGACTTTTTGGTAGTTCACCAGGCTAAAGAGTTTAACCTGTTACAGGAGTGGGAGCAACAGTTAGCTTTTTAATAGTCAAGGCCATGATCTTCTCACTAAGAAAAATTGCCAGTGCTTTCCTTATTTATTTAGGGACCGAACTGAAGCATCTGAAACACCTCACTTCTTGAACTGAACTTGCCTCGTGGAAGCTCACATTTGGACACCGTTAGCAAATCTTTCCACGCTACGATTTGGCAATATCAGCCGTTTTCCGACATAGCTGGAGTGCTAGACATTGCAATCCCTTGGCTAGAGAGCAAGCCATTTCTCCCAACAGGAACAAAGTAATAATTCAGAGATGAGGTTCACGGTCGGAGTCATGGCTTAGGTACGTGAAAGTATGCAGCTTTCAACCACTTAACAATCTTATTCCAAAATGTGTTTATTCAGAAAGGAGTTGCTTCCTGACTACAACAGCCAGGTTAATTGTTGTACTTTAAAAAGAAAAATTCCTCATTCCACTCACCACCTGCCTTTGTGCAACATCTTGCTTGATGAAGAGTTTTGGAGAACTTGAAAGCATACTGCAATTTTGTGTTATAGTGGTACCTCTGGTTACGTACTTAATTCGTTCCGGAGGTCTGTTCTTAACCTGAAACTGTTCTTAACCTGAAGCACCACTTTAGCTAATGGGGCCTCCCGCTGCCGCCGTGCGATTTCTGTTCTCATCCTGAAGCAAAGTGCTTAACCCAAGGTACTATTTCCGGGTTAGCAGAGTCTGTAACCTGAAGCGTCTGTAACCTGAGGTACCACTGTACAGTGAGGTGTTTGCCTGATGTCAATAGGCAGGTGTAATTTTGCAATACTTTGATCAGTCCTAACATAGGTAAAAAACATACCTAGTGCTGTTGTACCAATTTTGAAGAGGAGAGGGAGAAGTGTGTGAAACCTTAAAGTGTTATCCACAGTTATCCTGGTTGAGGGGTTTTATAGGGAAATGGTGGGTGTGTTATGAAGATGCATGTAAAAGCAGTGGAATTAATGAATGATTGGAGGTAAATTGCAGTAATCTAGCAGTTCGAAAGCACGTCAAAGTGCAAGTAGATAAATAGGGCAAGAAGGTAACTGGCATTCCGTGCGCTGCTCTGGTTCACCAGAAGCGGCCTAGTCATCCTGGCCACATGACCTGGAAGCTGTACGCCGGCTCCCTCGGCCAATAAAGTGAGTGCCGCAACCCCAGAGTCGGTCACGACTGGACCTAATGGTCAGGGGTCCCTTTACCTTTACCAGATAACCTTGAGGGTTACCAGAGCATAGACAACAGTAGTTAGGCTATCCCTGTCCAGATAGGGGCCTGAAGAAATTGCAGAGTTTTGAGAAACTGAAAGACAAAGTGCGAGATTGGCTTCATTATTACCAGATAATGGAGGTTTACAATTTGGATAAGAAAGTTGGTTTCCAGGTGGAAAAATCTAAATTGGAAACAGAACTGCTAGAATCCAAAACTAAAACTTTGTCAAAAATGTATAACTTGCTGCTGAAATGGAACATTCAGGATGAGAGGGTCAAATCTGTAATGATTAAGTGGGCACAAGACGTTGGTCATAATATTATGTTTGTTGACTGGGAACAGTTATGGACCACCGGGATTAAATTTACGGCATGTAATGCATTAAGAGAAAATATTATGAAAATGATATATAGGTGGTACATGACCCCAGTCAAGCTTGCAAAAATCTACCATCTGCCCGATAATAAATGTTGGAAATGTAAGGAAAATGAAGGTACATTCTTTCACCTTTGGTGGACGTGCCCTAAGATTAAAGCTTTCTGGGAAATGATATATAATGAATTGAAAAAGGTATTTAAATATACCTTCGTGAAGAAACCAGAGGCCTTTCTCTTGGGCATGGTCGACCAATTGGTGTCAAAGAAGGATAGAATTTTCTTTATGTACGCTACAACAGCAGCAAGAATACTCATTGCAAAGTATTGGAAGACGCAAGATCTACCCACCCTGGAAGAATGGCAGATGAAACTGATTGACTGTATGGGACTGGCAGAAATGACGAGCAGAATCCATGACCATGGAGAAGAGTCGGCAGAAGAAGATTGGAAAAAATTTAAGGACTATTTACAGAAATATTGTAAAATTAAGGAATGTTGATGGTGTTGGATTGAAATTGAGTGGTTTCTAGCTGTAAGGTTATAAATGAATATAGATGGGGGAAAAGGGCTTGAAAAATAAGGTAATAATATAAGCTGTAATGCTTTAAATGAAGGATTTGCTGAACAAATAATCTTAATTGGAATACAAGGAGGAGAAGTATGGGGAGGTCTGAGAAATTTGTTATGGAAAAGTACGTTTTATGAACTATATGCCTTTTTTAATGTTTTTGTTTGTTCTGTTTTTGTTTGTTTGTTTAAAAAATTGGAAAATTTAATAAATATTAAAAAAAAACAGATAGGGACCTGAAGATAGTTAGGTTTTCCAAATCCTGGGAAGGTTTCTTAAGGAGTGGTTTTACCACTGCCTCCTTCAAACAGGCAGGGACCACCCCCTTGTAAAGAGGCATTGATCACCTCCCTGGCTTAGCCAGCTGTTCCCTCCCTGCTGGTTTTTATCAGGCAAGAGGGGCAAGGGTTTAGAGTGCAAGTGGCCACCCTGACTGATCCGAGCACCTTGTCCACATCCTCAAGCCTCACCAACTGAAACTCACACAACACAACAGTAGTGGACTGTGCTCTGGACACCCCATGAGATTCATCTGCTAGAACAGCAGAGTCAAGGTCTTGGTGGGTGCAAGCGATTTTATCCTCAAAATGCTTTGCAAACAAGTCACAGCGAGCTACCATTGGTTCTATCACCTCCTTTGGGCCAGCCTGTAAAAGGCCCCGCATAAAACTCAGAAAAGCTCTGCCGGATGACATAATGAGGATGCAATGGAGGCAGCAAAGTATGCTTTCTTTGCTGCTTTCACTGCCACTAGGTTCGATAATCAGCTCACCATAAATGACAGGACTCTTCTCTGCTAGTGGTGAATGCATGTATTCATACTCTAAACGTATTGAGAGTCTATTCCAGAGGCCAGCAAACTTTTTCAGCAGGGGGCTGGTCCACTGTCCCTCAGGCCTTGTCGGGGGCCGGACTACAGTGGTACCCTATTCGCATCCTGAACAGAACGTAAGACACGACTGCACGGGTCGCATTTCGCTGCTTCCGCACATGTGTGACGACATTTTGACCGTCTGCACATGAGCGAGCGGCAAAACCCGGAAGTAATGCGCTCCATTACTTCCGGGTCACCGCAGAGCGCACCCGAAAATACTTATCCTGAAGTGTATTTATCCCGAGGTATGACTGTATATTTTGGAATAAAATAATGAACGAATTCCTATGCCCCACAAATAACCCAGAGATGCATTTTAAATAAAAGCACACATTCTGCTCATGTAAAAACACACTGATTCCCAGACCGTCCGCGGGCTGGATTTAGAAGGTGAGTGGGCCGCATCCGGCCCCCGGGCCTTAGTTTGCTTACTCATGGTCTATTCTTTACCTGTGCACCCCCCACACAAAAAATCTGTTTGGACGTGTCACCACCACCATCACCAGAGGACATCGTTTTGATGGCATGCTTACCCCATTTGCCTCGGATTCTTTCAACCAACAACGGTCTCATCTGAATGAGGCGTGTGGCATAGATGTGGGCATACTGTCGATTGAAAGTCCGCTCCCCAAGCCTGAAGTTCTGGGAGCAGTTGGAATATGTGGAGATAGGCACGCGGTCAAAGGTAGAAGCCACTGCAGATGGTGAGGTCAGGAGACTCTGAGCCGATTGGGCAGCTTGCTCTGAGAACATGGTCTATGGAGGGGCTACAGGCCTAGTGGTCTACACAGCATGCTTCTGCAGGAGACAGGGGAAACAATGATTTATTGTTACTATTTATTCAATAATTATGATACCACATTATCATATATCCATGCAGTGTACAAAATGCAGAAATGCAAAGCCAATGCAAACAAACAAACAAAAGAAGAATACAAAAAACCCACAGACTGGACATAATATACAGATGACAGATTGGGAAAGATTATGGAAAAATGATATAAAATTTACAGCATGTACGGCTCTTAAGGAGAATTATATGACAATGATGTACAGATGGTCTCTAACTCCGGTTAAATTATAAAAATGCGTAAGACAAAAGATATTAAGTGCTGGAAGTGAAAGGAGGAGAAGGCATGTTTTACCGTATGTGGTGGCAATGTAAGGTTAAAAAAAGTTTTTGCGAAATGATTTATAATGAATTGAAAAAAATGTTAAAAATAACATTTGTTAAAAAGCCAGAAGCTTTCTTAATAGGTATAACTGGAATGGATATACTGAAAGAATATAAAAATTTGTTTATGTATGCAACAACAGCCACCCGGATATTGATAGCTCAACACTGGAAAGAAGAACAAGTCCCAACTAAAGAAGATTGGCAGCTTAAATTATTGGAACATTAATGGCTAAATTAACTGGAAGACTAAGAAATCAAGAAGAAAGCAAATATAAAAAAGAATGGAAAATATTTATTGTGTAGTTACAAAAGTAATGTAAAGAAGTTAATACAATAGCAGGTTTTTAAAAACACTTGCAATATTAATGAGAATGTTTAAAATTGGAAATAATTAAGGATAAATAAGTTATAGACATGTATAATGTAAGATACTATAAAAGAACCAGGGGAGAAAATGGAGGGAAGTCAAGGGATCTGAGTAATCCCAAAATATGGATTGAATATGGTGTGAAAATGTTTTACTTTCTATTTTCTATTTTTATTTTAATTGTATTTGTTTGTTACGTTTTATATGATGATAATGTTTAAATGTGAAAATTAATTTAAAATATATTTTTTTAAAACCCACAGGCTGGGTGCACATCATACACGTAAAGCACATAGCTTCCTACAAAGAATCCTGGGAACCATAGTTTACCCCTCACAAAGAAACAATTCCCAGCACCCTCAGCAAACTACAGTTCCCGGGATTCTTAGGGGGGAAGTCAAGCGCTTTAAATGTATGGTGTGAACACAGCCATAATATGATATGGCATGAATCTCCTAAGTTCACAATGTGGGTCACTTTCAAGAAAAGACTGCTAAAAGGAGAGTGGATACAAAACATATGGAATATGCAGAAATGAAGAAGCTTACTAGAAAAATAAGAAATCAAGGTAAACTTTTTATAAAAGAATGGAAATGGTTTACAGATAAATTATAAACAGATAAGAACATTGGCATGAGCATTGTAACAACCTGCAGTTTGAGTATATATTTAAAGTAGTATATGAGCAAATTAAGTTCATTTGGCTATGCAGAAAAAAAGATATAGAAAGTAAAGGAACCACAGAAAGAGAGCGGGAAGGAAGCCGAGTTTCGAAATGTTAAAATTATTGTAAAATTATTGAAATGTATAAAACTGAAAATCGTCAATAATAAATAAATAATAAAAAAGAAACCGAGTACCACACAGGTCAGGGTTATTGTAATGAATTTATTATTTTAATAAATTTAAGAAACCGCAGAGAGAGGGGAAAGGAAGCCGAGTTTTAAAATGTTAAAATGATTGAAATGTATAGAACTGAAAATCATTCATTCACAAATTAATAAAAGAAACTGTGCACCACACAGGCCTGGGTTATTGTAATGAATTTAATACTGTGCTAAATTTAAGGAACCGCAGAAAGAGAGGGGGAAGGAAGATGAGTTTTGAAATGTTAAAATGATGGTAAAATGAAGGAGCGTCTCCACCCCCATCGTTCTGCCTGGACACTGAGGTCCAGAGCTGAGGGCCTTCTGGCAGTTCCCTCGCTGCGAGAAGCCAAGTTACAGGGAACTAGGCAGAGGGGCTTCTCGGTGGTGGCACCTGCCCTGTGGAACACCCTCCCACCAGATGTCAAGGAAATAAACAACTGACTTTTAGAAGATATCTGAAGGCAGCCCAGTTTAGGGAAGGATTTAATGTTTAATAGACTATTGTATTTTAATATTCTGTTGGGAGCCTCCCAAAGTGGCTGGGGAAACCCAGCCAGATGGGCGGGGTATAAATAAATTATTATTATTATTATTGAAATGTATAAAATTGGAAATCATAAATAAGTAATAAAAATAAACTGTGCACAACACAGGCCGGGACTTCACAAGGGAAAGCCTTTTTCTAGTATGAACATAAAAGTTTCTCATATATATATATATATATATATATATATATATATATATGTGTGTGTGTGTGTGTGTGTGTGAAACTTATATAAATATATACATATGTGTGTGCGCGAAACCTATATAAGTGTGTGTGTGGAACTTATATAAATATATATATGTGTTTGTGTGTGTGTGAAACTTATATAAATATATACATGTGTATGTGTGTGTGTGAAACATATATATATATACGTGTGTGTGTGTGTGAAACTTACATAAATATATACATGTGTGTGAAACTCATATAAAAAATATACATGTGTATGTGTGTGTGTGAAACATATATATATATATATATATACGTGTGTGTGAAACTTATATAAATATATACATGTGTGTGAAACTCATATAAAAAATATACATGTGTATGTGTGTGTGTGAAACATATATATATATATACATATGTGTGTGTGTGTGAAACTTATATAAATATATACGTGTGTGTGTGTAACATATATATACATGTGTGTGTGTGTGAAACTTTTATAAATATATACGTGTGTGTGTGTGTGTGTGTGTGTGTAAACCTATATATGTGTGTGTATATATATATATATATATATATATATGAAACCTCCACCTGCCAAGTCCCTGCAGCCACACGCACACGCGACACACACGACAGGCACGATCCTGCCCGCCTTTGCCCGGTTACCACAAGGCTTCCCCGGCGGGATTCGTGCCCAGGGGCAGCCGTGCCCAGCAGGGGCAGCCGCTCAAGCCGCCGGGGCGACCAGCTGCCGCTCCGAGGCGACCCTCCTGGCCGCCCCGAGTCCGCCCGGCCCCGGAGCCAAGCGTCTCCCCGCCCGCCGCCCCGCGAAGCCAAGCCCTCCTCTTCCCTCGGGGGAAAAACGGGAGTCACCTCTGCCAACGCGGGAGTCCGGCACTGCACCGGGCGAGCGGCGAAGGCATCTCCCGCCTCCACAGGGATTGGTGGGGGGAACCCCGGGAAGAAAGCGCGCCAAACCCGAGGGACGCCGGCCGGAAGTGACGCGCGAGAGCGCCGCTGTTTCCCTTCCCCCCATAGACTTCGAAAGCAACAGACACCGAAGTGATAATTCGGCATATAAAATGGCCAGAGTCGTAATACCTGCATGCAAAGAGCTGTGGTCAGAACATCTGAGCTAGAAAAGCTCCAGCGTTAAGATAAATGCAACAGTGTAAATAGGTTTTGGTGGATGCAATAATAATGGAATACTGAACGGTATAGTTTCTGTAAAATGTGCAGGGATTTGTGATATGTAAAATGAACCATGGAAAGAGTAGGGAAGTTATTGATATCTAAAGGATGTATAAATGAGTACTTTAAATTGTAGAACAGAAAATTTAAGAAAAATTATATATATATATATATATATATATATATATATATATATATATATGGCTCTGCTGACAAGGAACTGGGGAGAGTAGGCTAAAAGGTCAAGAATCAGTGGATGGTAATCACAACGAAGGGGTTGAATATGGAACAAGCTTCTCCAGATGTGCCCTTATTTACAAGCGTTTGTTCACAGCAGCAAACCCTGGAAACCTCCATTTCAGCTGAAATCCTTAGGATGATGAATCGTGCAATATTTTCTGTGTGCACTGCAATCGTCCAATTGCTGTGATGTTCATTGCTCACACCAAGTGATGGCTCTCTGGATAAATACATCCAGGATTAAATAATGCCTGTTTAAAAGTCTAACAAACAATAAGAACCAAGTAATAGATTGACGAGCGCTTCCTGGTTGCTTTGAATGGGGAAAGCGACCCTGTAGCTGTGACTAAGCAGCAACTTGTCCTCCTCACTCTCCCTCCCCCCCCCCCCCATAGAAGCGAAAGCTGGAATTTCTGCTCTTGGGTATTCCTGTGAATGGACAACACTCTTTGTTTTTAAAGGGTTTTTTTAAAAAAAATAAAACCCCTGCAAATACAGGTCATAGTTATAGTATCTTCCCATCACAGGGTGGGGTTAAAGTGGAAGAAGAAGAAGAGATTGGATTTGATATCCCGCTTTATCACTACCCTAAGGAGTCTCAAAGCGGCTAACAAGACACTGGCCTACAAACACCCTGCAATATACTCCCAATGATATTATCTCCACTTTGCATTTGAAAGCTGTTGTTCTACAACAACACTGCAATGTAGTACAGTGCAATGCAGGTTGGGTGGGGAATGAGACATACATAGAGACTGAGACTCTGAGTGATCCCTTGCAGTGCAGTCCCATATGTTCCTGCTTTCCAGGGATGGACCCAATTTTCCGAAACCTGTCCTGGTAAATCGGAGATAGCTATTGAGTGGCCATGATGTGCCCTTTCTTACAGAAGCCAGCCCTCCATTTTGAATGTACTGTATTTTTTGCTCTATAAGACTCACTTTTTCCCTCCTAAAAAGTAAGGGGAAATGTGTGTGCGTCTTATGGAGCGAATGCAGGCTGCACAGCTATCACAGAAGCCAGAACAGCAAGAGGGATTGCTGCTTTCACTGCGCAGTGATCCCTCTTGCTGTTCTGGCTTCTGAGATTCAGAATGTTTTTTTCTTGTTTTCCTCCTCCAAAAACTAGGTGCGTCTTGTGGTCTGGTGCGTCTTATAGAACGAAAAATACGGTAATTGATTACATATTTCTGTCCCGCTTTTCCAGCCACGTTGAGCTCAAAGTGGTTTATAGATAATAACAACATTACAAACTACAATCATACAGTAGTACCTCTGGTTAAGAACGTAATTCATTCTGGAGGTCTGTTCTTAACCTGAAACTGTTCTTAACCTGAAGCACCACTTTAGCTAATGGGGCCTCCTGCTGCTGCCGCGCCGCTGGAGCTCGATTTCTGTTCTCATCCTGAAGCAAAGTTCTTAACCTAAGTTACTATTTCTGGGTTAGCGGAGTCTGTAACCTGAAGCAACCCGAGGTATCACTGTAATCTTATCAGAAGCACAACAGTATACAAACTAGGCACACAACAAATTCACAAAACAAGTAATATAATAAGAGTCCGCTGCTACAAGTCCTGTCAGGTCTGCACAGCAGATTAAGTGGGCCCAAGAATGCCCATGTGGTGGGGCAGAGATGCCCTCCTGATACCAGCTTAGCTGCACCTTACCTGGATGGGACAGAGCAGGGTGGCAGCTCCACAGGCACACCAGTGGAGTCAATCTGCATGTCCCATACAGCCCAAGCCTCACCACCACCCTGCCTCTGTGCCACCTCACAGCAACACCTGTATCAGGAGGGCGATGCCACCTTATCCAGCAAGCCACGATTGGTAGATGCACAGGTCATCTGCTGCCTTTCCCACTACTGTAAGATATATTATATTTCTAGCTAAATTATTATTATTATTATTATTATTATTATTATTATTATTAGTATTATTTTGTAAAACTGCATGCATACATATACATTAGTACATGCAGATTTTATGCAAATCGGTATCCTTTTTTGTGGTGGGTGGTTATCAAGCTGCACACACACTATAGCTGTAAAGCACATTTAAAGCATATTTTCCACCTCAAAGAATTCTGGGCACTGTTAAACTTTGCTGGGGAAATCTGGCTGAGGTTAGGAGTGTGCCCTTAGCATTTATGTACATGCATTTATATGTGCGAGAGGGGCAGGGGGCATGCAATCCCCATTCACATTTAACTTCCAGGGATGCTGGCAAGGGATCCCAGAAGAAAGACAAAACCAGTAACTTACATCACCAGTATCTACAGTAAATGAAGCATCTTCAGAACTCCCAAAGAAATTATGGACAGCTATGTACCAGGGACTGATTCCAGGAAATGGGAACAATTGGAGCATATGCAACGTAGTAGTGCGGTTTGGAAAGAGAGATATCATGAGGAAAAGCTTTCCATAAAGATATTCTGGCAAAGATTGCACAAGCTGTGCTGGAAAGTGGGGTGGGAGAAGAAGCAATTTCAAACTTGGCAAGAGAACACTTTTCATTTGAACCGGCAGTAAGTATTTTAACACATTCTTTATTGCAAGGCAGGAGATTGCATCTGAAAAAGGCAGTTTTTGCACATGAAGCCAATGCTGGGTTGAGTTTAAATCTATATATACTATTAAATCCATAGAAGCTACTGCCATCTGCTGCTGTGGTGCAGTTCATACACCATCAGTGCATGGATACTATAACGATGTGTGCATACATCTTAAGCTAAACGTGTAAGTGAATACAATCTCTCCAAATAGCCAGACAGGTATCCAGAATTCAATTTTGTTTGCATTTTAATGAAAAACCATCTATTTCACACTTCTCATATCAATGCACAAACCATTATGTAAAGTTTATATAATGTCAGTTGTGCCAAGAGTATGCAAAAATCACAAAATTAAATTCATGCTATAAATATAAATTCAGGGCCTTCTGTGTGAATTCGATTATTCTGAAATTTTTATTTTATTTTATTTTGTAAATAGCAGCAGCAAGGAAGCTTCAGAAGGATGGAGCATGGGAAGGGGAGCTTATCTATATCACTCCCTGCCATGATAGTAGCAAAGCTGACATATTCTGTTCTGATCCAATACCAGATCTCGAGGAGCAGAGAAGACTTATCAGAAGTTGCAGGACCATGGATAGCACCAAGTGGGAAACTTGCTCCAACAAAAAGGATGAGCGTAGACTGGGCCTTTTAGTGCTTCTGCTCTCTGACTACTTCTCTCAAGCTCCAAAAGCCTTGTGGCTAACTAACTTCTAAAATGGCCAATCCTTTGGCCAGAAGACAGACAGACTGTTCCCTAGCTTCCCCCCTGGTGTGTTCCCTGGGCCACTGAGTTATTGCTGGAGGCATTTGGTTCTTCAGGGCAAAGTGCTTGCGACAATGCAGGCTCTGACCCTACGGTTACAGGAGATTCTCCTGGGGGCTCAAGTTCCTCAGCCTCAGGTTCTTGATTTTCTGCAACAGACTTAAAACCCTACGTGTCAGGCTGCTGCCAGCGACTCCCGGCTGCTTGCCCAGGAGCATACAAAGACAAGGAAATGTTTCTTACCGACCACTTTTTATTCAGTATTTACAGAGAGAGGCTCTAGAACCCAGCCTCTTGGATAATGACGTCCCGAGTGACTCTCCACCCCGTCTCTCCCACTTCTTCATTCTTCATTCTCATTGTTTATCCTATGGGTGCTGCTATGTGCCCTCTGTCTTTGAGCTCTTTGCTCTCCTACTTCCAAGGCTCGCCGGGTTCTAGGAGAGGGGGGGGGTCTGAAATGCTTTCTAAAGACACAGTGTCCATCAGCTGTCGCCCCCCTTGTGCTTCCTCCTCCTCCTCTCCCATTATTTCCCAACTTCAGCCTCTGAGCTGTGACCTCCCTCAAACCCCTGTTGTAAATCTAAACTGACTTCCTCTTCCTCCCCTCCCTGGAAGGGTCAAGCTGCCCTCTGCCCTGTCCCTGACACTACCCCTGGTCTGGATCCTTGGGTGGAAAGTCTGCAGTCTCTGATTTTGAGTCTTGACTGCTGCCTGGCTCTGGGTGCATGACATCTCCAAAGGTTATTTTTCAAGGCAAGCTGCCATTGCCACAAATGCATCCTTTTGCCAGGCTAAACTACCCCACAGTCACAAGTGCATGCTCATTACAACCGTGTAATTCATTGGCGCTTGGAGTCAGAATTCTAACATCCTGGAAACAACACATGGAAGGTTTCTTCATGCTACTTGTGGGAGCAGTGATATGTATACCTGGAAGGCACACTAGATTGGATCCAAACTATGTTAGTTGAACTTAGGTCCCACTGAAATCAATGGAACAAATTAGTCATTACTTAAGTCCCATTAACTTCAGTGGGAGTTAAGTTTAATTTACCTACAATCCACTCCTAACAATAGGCAGAAGCCAGCTAAGTTCTACTCAAAGTAGACCCACTGAAATTGATGAAACTACGATAAGTAAGTCATGGCCCTTGATCTCCAGTGGGTTTACTCTGGGTAGAACTAGCATTCCACCCAACTCCGTGTCTCCTCAGAAGTAAGTCCTACTGACTTCACTGGGTCTCGCTTCCAAGTAAGTAAAGCTAGGATTACAGCCTAAATCTGAATCCAACCCATTATAATTTCCATATGTGTCATTCAAGCAGACTTGACAAAAACTCAAAATACTAGGTGCTTTCTCCACCACTATAGCTCAGTGGCAGATGAGGTAGAAATCTATTATCAACAAGGAAAGTTTTCCATATATAAGGATATGGCCTGACCCCAAAATGAGTAAGAACTAGTTTTGGAGGGGCCTAGCTGAATGCTGAAGTTAAAAACAGCACCGGATAAGATGCAGAGGTCTCTGAAAATACAGAGGAAGAAGCTTGGGCTGGGTGACTGTTTCAAAGAAATGTGGTTGGAGGGTGGGTAGATAAGTGACGGTTCCAAAGTGATGTGGTGGGAAGATAAGAAGATTTTGTTCAGATAATTTTTGTGTTAATTTTGCTCTGCTAAACGTGTTGACCTCCTATGTAGTGTGTTTTTTTTAAAAAAATGTTTAGGATAATATTTTAGTTTCCTGTTAATTGTGTTTGAATGAATATTGATTGTATTCAAATGTACAGGTGAAACTAGGAAAATTAGAATATCGTGGAAAAGTTCATTTATTTCAGTAATTCAACTTAAAAGGTGAAACTAATATATGAGATAGACTCATGACATGCAGAGCAAGATATGTCAAGCCTTTATTTGTTATAATTGTGATGATCATGGTGTACAGCTGATGAAAACCCCAAATTAACAATCTCGGAAAATTAGAATATTAAATGAAATCAGCAAAACAAGGACTGCAAATAGAGCAATATTGGACCTCTGAGAAGTAGAAGCATGCATATGTACTCAGTACTTGGTTTGGGCCTCTTTTGCATCAATTACTGCCTCAATGTGGTGTGGCATGGATGCTATCAGCCTGTGGCACTGCTGAGGTGTTACAGAAGACCAGGGTGCTTCAATAGCAGCCTTCAGCTCTTCTGCATTGCTCGGTCTCATGTCTCTCATCTTTCTCTTGGCAACGCCCCATAGATTCTCTATGGGGTTCAGGTCAGGTGAGTTTGCTGGCCAATCAAGCACAGTAATCCCATGGGCATTGAACCAGGTTTTGGTACTTTTGACAGTGTGGGCAGGTGCCAAAGTCCTGCTGGAAAATGAAATCAGCATCCCCATAAAGCTCATCTGTGGAAGGAAGCATGAAGTGCTCCAAAATCTCCTGGTAGACAGCTGCGTTAACCGTGGACTTAATGAAACACAGTGGACCAACACCAGCTGATGACATGGCTCCCCAAATCAACACTTCACACTGGACTTCAAGCATCTGGCATTGTGTGCCTCCCCATTCTTCCTCCAGACTCTGGGTCCTTGGTTCCTTGGTTTCCAAATGAGATGCAAAAGTTGCTCTCATCAGAAAAGAGGACTTGGGACCACTGAGCAACAGACCATTTCTCCCCCCCCCCCTTTAGCCTAGGCAATATTCTTCTGATGTTGTTTCTTGTTCAGGAGCAGCTTGACAAGAGGAATACAACATTTGAAGCCCATCTCCAGGATCCGTCTGTGTGTGGTGGCTCTTGATGCACTAACTCCAGCCTCAGTCCACTCCTTGTGAAAGTCCCCAACACATTTGAATGGTCTTTTCCTGACAATCCTCTCCAGGCTGTGGTCATCCCTGCTGCTTGTGCACCTTTTTCTTCCACACTTTCCCCTTCTGCATAACTTTCCATTAATGTGCTTTGATACAACACTTTGGGAACATCCAACTTCTTCTGCAATTACCATTTGAGGCTTTCCTTCCTTATGGAGGGTCTCGGTGATGGCTTTCTGCACAACTGTCAGGTCAGCAGCCTTCCCCATGTTTGTGCTTCCTACTGAACCAGACTGAGAGACCATTTAAAGGCTTGGGAACCCATTGCAGGTGTTATGGATTGAATAGCTACTGCACCTTTTCACAATATTCTAATTTTCTGAGATTGTTAATTTGGGGGGTTTATCAGCTGTACCCCATAATCATCACAATTATAACAAATAAAAGCTTGACATATATCGCTTTGTATGTCATGAGTCAATCTCATATATTAGTTTCACCTTTTGAGTTGAATTACTGAAATAAATGAACTTTTCCACGATATTCTAATTTTCCGAGTTTCACCTGTATACTTTATATTCAACTTTCTTCAGTAATGTTTTATTCTGAATTGTGTTATTTGCTGTTTTAATGTCGGTTGTAAACCGCCTTGAGATTCCCCCCCCCTTAAAAATATAAAGCAGTATAGAAATTAAATTAATAACAGCAACAACAACAACAACAAGGTCATTGGGAAGAAGGTACAACAGGCCAGATGACAAATTCATTCCTATAAAGCATGTATCATAATGGAAAGCTCTCACAAACGCCGACCTGTAATGCATTGCTGAACATAAGTCTGATTAATAGATCTGAGCCTCCGTATTGAACTCCCACGGGGAATTTTATCCCACACAGAACACATGCCCTGCATGTAGACAGTTCCAAATTCAATCCCCAATAGCTCCAAGTAGGGTTGGAAAGGGCCTTGTCTGAAGCCCTCAAGAACAACTGCCCGTCAGAGAGACCGATGGTCTGACCACTGCTTGAAGGCAGATCTTCATGAGAGTTGCCTCTTTTCCTTCAGATAAAATTAATTCTTCACATTTTGAGATGTGGTTTGAATACCTATTTGTCGCATCCTGTGGCATTTGGTTTCTGAGGGTGGTTTTGGTTTTGTTTTTAGTCTGTTCGAACAATGCTTGTTCACGCTTCGTAGCTGTCAACCACTTTTCTCAAATCCATGACGTTTTGGGAAAGGGGTGGGGGACGGCCAAAGCCTCGCATCCTGGTCAGCGAGTGGCATGTCCTTTTAAGTTCTGCTTTTGATTTTCAAACACTCTGATTGGCTCAGGCAGGACCCCCCATAACTTTTAAGAGCTTTAAAAGACTTGTTGGGAGACCGGCTTCCCCCCTGCACTTGGACACCTGAGCTGCAATGGCTTTGTTGCTCATCTTGTACCTGTATGTTGCTGCAGGCGCAGGTAAGATGCGAGGGCTGTGGGATGCGTTTTTGCTTCTTCCAGAACAAAAAGAAGTTACAGGCAAGCTTTGACTATTGTTCCTTCCAGTAAAAAACCTGGTGGGCCCATGCCAACCAGCAAAGTGGCGAAACAGGGCCACTCACAAACAGGAACAAGGGAAACTGCCTTACCCTGGACCAAATCATTGGTCCTTCTGGTTCAATATTGTCCACAATGATTGACGGCAACTAGGTTTTAGACTCTCCCAGCCCTAATTAGAGATGCTGGGGATTTTGAACTTCAGACCTTTGATAGGCAAAGCAGATGTTGTACCACTGAGCTAAGAACTTTCACCTGCAAAAGTAGGAGGAATTCTGTGGGCCACAGGAAATCCCAGAAAAGTTATTCATTAAAGTAAAACAGGGAAAAGCAAAAGAGGAGGATGGAGGGTTCAGATGTGTGCTGTTAATACTGACATGGATAGCTAGGTCTCAAGGGGGTTATAGTCCGACACAAATGGAGGCCACCAGTTTTGGGAAAGCTGTGTTAAAGGCAGACAGCTGTGATAAGCTTGATGAAAGCAAGTGACAGTGGAGACGACTCAGACATTATTGCCACTCTTCCATCTGGAGGTAACTTCACACACAGGGTCTCCTAACAGTGCTCTTAGCAAACTACAGTTCCCAGAGCTTCCTACAGGGCTCAAACCAGCCTCAATATCGTGTGTGTTAGTGCTCTGTCAGTTTTGGTCCTTTCTGTTTCTCATTTTTCCAATCGTGAATTCAGTTTTTCACATTGATTCAGCAATTTGAGAATCCATTTTTTTTTTAATCTGATGTTTTGGCAATCAATTTCTCATTATGGAATGCATTTTATGGAATGAATTTATGGTAATTTCACTAATATATTGATTCATATGCACACTTCCCCCTAACATACTCATTTTTTTGTAAAACTTCCTTTGCTTGGAGAACTGCACTGCAAAGATCAGATATGTGTGAATTTCAAAGGATGGCTGTGTTTTGGTTCTCACATTGTTTCAGAAGGTGCAAATTTGATAGGCTTGGCTTTAAATGCAAACTGTATTGAGTTTCTCCCTCATCCCTAGGTAGAGCTAAGATACTCTTTCGGGTATCAAAGTTGACTCATGGGTGGGGGGTGGGATAACGATCAGGCCCATCAGGTCAGAAATGTCCCAGCGCCCCACATTTTAAAGAGATGCCCCTGATCTAAATCATGCACAAGTAATATTAGATTTCCTTCTAAATCCTCTTGGGTTGTATGCTGTGCAAGTTTACCTCTTACCCTTTTGTTTCAAAGCCCTGGCTGGAATAGATCTGGGTCCTCCTGGTGCATGCCTGCAAGGTCCCAAATTCTGGTGCCAAGATGCAGTTACTGCTGCTGAATGCAAGAAGGAGGAATATTGCTGGATCCATGAGTGGAGTTCTCCGTTGGTGAGAGGCAGAAATGCAAAACCACATCCATCTGAAGAGCTGCTCCCTTCCCTCTCTCTTCCACCACATTTACAGGTGGGTTATATAATACAACCGCATCAGCCCACCCCAAATTAAGCAAAATTAACCAGATGTATGAGAAAGGGTGGAAAGCAATATCTTAGGGGGAAGCTACATGATAATAACAAGGACGAGAAGGACTTCTCTAGACATTCTTCATCTATAGTTTGGAGTTAGGATCAGCCATGTGACCACACTGAAACATTGTCTTAAGAGGTCAGGAACTACCATGGGATAATTTGGGGAGAACTAACTAACTATCTCATTCTTCGTTTCCTTTTAAATATTACCTTCCAAGTCCATAGCTAAATACTGTGTGGTGCATAAGGGAGAGAGGGAATAATTGCCAAAGAGTTAATACATAAATGCTGGTAGCCAACTTATTATTTGCTTGTATTGGTGAACAACTGGGTCGAAAACAGTCTGCGCACACTTCCTGAGTAGAAGGTCAGATAATTTCTTTTTTAGAAAAAGCAACAAAAACTGGACATCCAAGGAGGTACTTGTTCCAGGAAGAACCACTTATAGTGAGAGCCCCATTACTATACCCACTATTTACCCAAAGAATTCCTTTCCTGAAAGCCTCATTTTTGACTTTGAAGCCATTGATATCTTTCTTTGTGACAGTGGAAGAGACTTGAGGAGGAGGACAAGGCTGATGCCCCATTGATTAAATGCCTCGTCTGCACCAAGATTGTGAAGAAAATCAAGGATCTGGCTGGAGACGATCCAGATGATGTAAGTTACCAATTGCTATGTTAATGGAACTTATTTGCTCGGCTGATACTGAAAATTGGGTCTGGGGGCAGAGAGCTACTGAATTGCCACAAGTGGCTGACACCCAGAGATTAGCCTGAAAAATATCATGCATTTCCATTGCTCAGGCTAAGCAGAGTTGGCCTTGTAAGCTACCTGGAGGGAATTATAACTGGGAACCACATGGTTTAATGGTGAATTTTGGACATAACGGAGATGTAAAATATTGGATTACAGTCGTACCTTGGAAGTCAAACGGAATCCGTTCTGGAAGTCTGTTCCAAAACATTCCAAAACCAAATCACGGCTTCTGATTGGCTGCAAGAAGCTCCTGCAGCTAATCAGAAGCCGCAGAAGCTCCGTTGGACATTCGGGTTCCAAAAGAACGTTTGCAAACCGGAACAATCACTTCCAGGTTTGCGGCGTTTGGGAGCCAAAACATCTGAGTTCCAGGGCGTTTGACAACCACGGTACGACTGTATTATAAAAGACGCAGAAGGAAATTATTAATAATAGGACCCACAAAGAGGAGGAGGGAAGTCCAGGAGATTCTTTGGAATCTTGTGTTTATGTTGTATTTTGGATATGTGATTGTAAAACTTTAATCTGAAAAAACCAAATAAATGAACTTTCAAAAAATAATAGTAACTGGCAACCACATAAAAGCCCCGTAAACCAATACTTAAACGTTTAGAGCCGCCCCATGGCTAAGCAAGGGAGAAGAAGAGAGCACCCGCAGGGCTGAACAAGGAAGCTGGAGAGCTCTTTTCACACTGAGTAACCCAAGTGGACCTGGTGCAAAAAGAAAGTTTCAAGCTCCTAACTTGTTTGCTGAGCAAGGCCCTCTTGGCACCCTGGCTCTGGAAGCCTAAGGAAGCTCAAGCGAAATCTCACTGGAACTCAGATTGTCCCATGAGATTTCAAGAAGGAGCGTCTCCAGCCCCATCATCCAGCCCAGACACTGAAGTCCAGCTCCGAGGGCCTTCTGGCTGTTTCCTTGCTGCGAGAAGTGAGGTTACAGGGAACCAGGCAGAGGGCCTTCTCGGTAGTGGTGCCCTCCCAATGTCAAGGAAATAGACAACTATCTGACTTTTAGAAGACATCTGAAGGCAGCCCTGTATAGGGAAGTTTTTAATGTTTAATAGACTATTGTATTTTAATATTCTGTTGGAAGCCGCCCAGAGTGGCTGGGGAAACCCAGCCAGATGGGCGGGTTATAAATTTATTATTATTAATATTATTGAAATGTAAAAATTGGAAATCATAAATAAGTAATAAAAATAAACTGCGCACAACACAGGCCAGGACTTCACAAGGGAAGTGGTGCCTGCCCTGTGGAACGCCCTCCCAGCAGATGTCAAGGCAGTAAACAACTATTTTACTTTTAAAAGACAACTGAAGGCAGCTCTGTTTAGGGAAGTTTTTAATGTCTGATGCTGTATTGTTTTTAATATTCAGTTGGAATCCACCCAGAGTGGCTGGGGAAAACCAGCCAGATGGCGGGGTATAAATTATTATTATTATTATTATTATTATTATTATTATTATTATTATTATTATTATTATTCCAGGACCAGTGCATTGAGCAGGCTGTGTCCAGCAAGCAAGGGAAATGCTTAAAAGTTTTTCCCCGTGCCAGGTAACCCCAAGTGGACTCAACGCCAGAAAGAGCTTTTTAGCTCTCCACCTTGCTTTGGATTTGACTGGCACAATTTCAACCAGCCCACGTGGAGGTGGCCTGAGGGAAGTCCTGAGGGACAAATAGAGGCCTGGGGGCTTGTATTTGCCTCCTAGGCCTGAGGTTCCTCACTCCTTGTGTGAGGCTTTGCACAAAGGCTGCATAGCACGCCATACATTAAAAACCACTCCCCCTCAAAAAGAATCCTGGGAACTGTAGTTTGTTAAAGGGCCTGGGAATTGTAGCTCTTAATAGTGGTAAACTACAGTTCCCAGGATTCTTTGCAGGGAGGGCTTTAAATGCAATCAGCTAAAGACAGCAAAGATTCCAACCAACTTTATTTGGAGCCAAAACAAAAGGTAAAGAAGAAGGAAAATGAACAAATATAGCAAAATATACAGCTCCCTGCTCACTTCAGATTAATATAGAGTGCGAGAGAAGTCAGGGCTCCTGTGCCTTTAATAGGCACACCTTTAATAGGTGTGTAGAAGAGGGAATTTCAGTAGGTGTAGCATGCAAGCAGAGGCTGGTGTGAGAAGAAACGAGGGAGGAAAGCAGAGGAAGGCCACCCTGGCAGACACGCAAAGGCTGTATCTGTTTGAATCTTGAGCATGGAGCCACCAAGTTACTGATCTTCCTCCCCAACTCTTATTTCAGGAGAAAATCGAGGACGCAATAGCTTCTGTATGTCAGGTAGTGGGCAGGATCCTGAGAGGGACTTGCAAAAAGCTTTTGAGGCTTTTCAAATCAAAGCTCAGACAAGATCTGCAGGCTGGCCTGAAGGCTCGGGACATCTGTATTGATCTGAACGTATGCAGGGATTGCTTGAGAGCACTACCAGGTGAGAGCAGTGCTTTTATTTTATTTTTATTTTTTTATTTTCATTCATTAAAATTCATATGCTGCTTGATTTTTAAGAAAGAAAACCTCAAGGCAGCTCTGGTGATTGCCTGTCCTTATTCAAGACAAACTCTACCCTTCCCTTTTCCTCACTGGATTATTCCTTATGGACAGCCTTCTTTTCCCCTGAGATTTTTATTTTTATTTTTTGAAGGACATATCACATTATGGGAGGGGCCAAAGGTGGGTGGTCCCCGCTGGAACAAGTAGGGCAGACCAACAGTAGGCAGAGCCAGAGCCAATGATGTTGTTGTTGTTTAGTCGTTTAGTTGTGTCTGACTCTTCGTGACCCCCTGGACCAGAGCACGCCAGGCACTCCTGTCTTCCACTGCCTCCTGCAGTTTGGTCAAACTCATGCTGGTAGCTTCAAGAACACTATCCAACCATCTCGTCCTCTGTCATCCCCTTCTCCTTGTGCCATCCATCTTTCCCAACATCAGTGTCTTTTCCAGGGAGTCTTCTCTTCTCATGAGGTGGCCAAAGTATTGGAGTCTCAGCCAATGATAGACAGACCCAAATCATTCTAATGCTGTCTCCATCCTCCTCCCTGCCAAATTCCACAAGGGCAAGAATGAGGTTGAGGAGGAGAAAGCCGACAGCCAGGGCCACCTCCTGGACTGGCTGCGAGTAAGACAAGGCAGGTGGACCTCAGACTGCTGCGGGTGGGGCAGTGCCCCATTTGCTGTAACAGACTAACCTCCGCTGCAAGGGCCAAAGCTCCATGCTGAAGTACATAAGAATTTCAGAAGTGCCGAACTGGATCTTAAGCGAGGAAACAGACTCACACAAGACCGGTAGATTATTAAGACAACCTTCTCAAACTAGGTGCCCCCTAGATGCTGCTGGGTCACAACCCACGGCCAACGATCCTAGATTGTGGGAGTTGAGAGCCAAAACATCTGGTGAGCGCCAGGCTAGAGAAGGCTGCTTTGAGAAATCTTTGGTGGCTCGAAGGCATTCCAGTAAAAGAAACGGGGGTGGGGAGGAGAGAGAGAGAGTTCATAATGCAAGGTGGAAGATGTTCTCCGAGAAATCTTCAAAACATAAAAAGAACCCAGCTGAATCAGACCAAAGGTATATTGAGTCCAGCACCCTGGCCGACAAGATGCCTAGGAAACTCCCAAAAGCAGGAGATGAGCTCAATAGCCCTCTGCAGCTTTGGATATGTAGCTATCATACATGACTAGTAACTACAGAGGAGGCTCGCCTGATGCTTTTATATCTTTAGATACCAGGCGAAAACCTTTCTCTTCAACCAAGTGTTGATTAACATTCCATGGCTTTTTAAATGTGTTTGTGGGAAGGGGGTGTTTTGCTTTGCTTTTATTTCATTGTGTATTTTGTTTCATTGTGTATTCTGTTGTGAACCACCCTAGAATCTAAAGATGAAGGGCAGTATACAAATTTAATTAATAATAATACATATAGCTGTATATTCCCCCATGAATTAATCCAATCCTCTTTCAAATTGTCACTGGCAATTTGCTTCATCTCGCAGTTGTGGTTTCCATGCTTTAACCACATGCTTTGTTTTCTACAGAGGAAGAAAAGATTGAAGGCAGCTGGTGAATTGGCTGACTTTGCAAATATTCACTTTGCTGCTGCTGCTGCTGCTGCTGCTTCAACTTCTTCACAGATGTGGGACCCCCTCTTCCGATTTGCAAAGAAAAGCAGAAATGCCCACCTTACTTAGTAAGCAATGCTGGAACTAAGGGCTTATCCACAGTAACCTTTCCTCTGCGCTTTCCAGGCATGGTCTGCACTTTAAAGCTCCAGGTCCAAGTACTCTTTTGTTGCTCTGGAGCTTTCTCTGCAAAAACGCATTGTTAAAAGCTGAATCGGAGCAAATGGCAATTTGCTGAAAACCTGAGTTGCTGTTTGTTGCCTTTCAGCTTTAAAGGGCACTCATGAGCTTTGAAGCACAGACCTGTTCCTGCAAAACACAGGGCACAAGTTAAGTGTGGATAAGCCCTAAAGAAGGTACGTTGGGTGCCACAGGCAACTTAGACACGCTGAATTTCCGCTTTGCCCAGGTGTTTGAATCTTGCTGAGCATCCTCACACAAGGAAGAAATTAAATACTACTGCTTTGCCTAATGCAATTATAAAGCCGACTTTTGTATATTTTAGCAATATACTGGAATATACTAGTTTAAGCCGATTCCCCTTGCTTTGACTTTCACAATGAATAAAGTGCTTTGATGAGCCCAGCCCATCTCACGTATTTATCATGGCTGTATTCTGTGCACTGTGAGAAAGTGGTATCAACCGACAAGGGTGTCCCACTCCCTGAAGAATCATCAGGCCCACAAACTTCCAGCGCCCTGATGGTGTCAGCTGGAACCAAGAACCCAGGGCTCTGGAGGCACGGCATTTCTGCGGAGGAGCTGCCAGGCATAGAGGTTGACATCTTTCATTAAGCAGGGATGGGAACCAATCGCCTTCCAAATGCTGCTAGACTACAATTCCCATCAACCTGGACCATTGGTCCTGGGGCTGATGGGAGCTGGAGTCCAGCCACATTTGGAAAGCCGCAGGTTCCCCATCCTGTGGCTTTATTTTCCAGGCCGAATGCTTTGCCACTCAAGCTAGCCACTTGGCTCTTTTCGCCTGGAAGTGCTATATAGGAACCGGGGACATGAACAGAGTAGCACACATAGATTCATAGAGATGGGAGGGATCACAGGGGTCAGTCCACCGCTGCAATGCAGGAATCTTTTCCCTCCAACATGGAGCTCAAACCCAGGACTCTAAGATTATGAGTCTCATGGTTTACTGACTAAGCTATACATGATCCCAGCCTCAGGTATTCAGAGGAATGGTACCCTGTGTGGTGGGACAGAGCCTCACTGTAGCTTACCTGGGCAGTGCTGCAGCTAGTACACAGCCCTGAAACTCACTACCACCCTCTCCGCCCCATAGATGGTATCCCAATGGTATCGGGGAGGGTGGTCCACCCCCACAACACCGGCTGCTACTGATTCAGACAGAACTCGCAGTCACAGCTTCCTTCATTTCTCATTGGGCCTTTTATTCAAATATAGCAGTAGTTGCCTCCGCAAACTTTCAATTTCCCCACAGATCTTCACTCTTCCTTCTCATCACCATGTGTGATGATGTAGCACAAGGATTTGTAGTCAATGTTTCCGGCCACGTCGATGGGAGCGACCGCAAACATTTGCTCTACCTAGGGAAGAAGGAACACAAAACGGGGGTAAGAAGGCAGCGTTCGGCCGGCCTAATCGACCAGTCCCTGCCCAGCCTTGCGAGCCTTGGGACTCCATCGTCATGGTTTCCCCACCTCCTTGAGTCATGAGATTGGAAGGGGGAACAATTCTTGAAGTTACAGTGGTGCCTCGCAAGACGAAATTAATTCGTTCTGCGAGTTTCTTCGTCTTGCAGATTTTTTTGTCTGGCTATTAACGGTACTTAGCGGCTTAGCGGGAGCTTGCGGGGCCGGCAGCGGGGAGAAGCGCTCTTCTCCCCGCCGCCCGCCTGCAGACCAGGTCCAGGGACAGCGGGAAGACGCACTGCGCCTCCCCGCTGTCCCCAGAGCTTGCGGGGCCGGCAGCAGGGAGAAGCGCTCTTCTCCCTGCCGCCCGCCTTCGTCTTGCGAAGCAAGCCCATAGGGAAATTCATCTTGCGGAACGACTCAAAAAATGGAAAACTCTTTCGTCTTGCGAGTTTTTCATCTTGTGAGGCATTCGTCTTGCGAGGTACCACTGTAAATAAATGTATATTGCAGGTTAGATGACCAAATGGCTATCAAAGAGCCTTACATCAGCCTCTGTCAACCTGGTAGCCTCCAGAATGTATTCAATTCCCATCAGCCCCAGCCAGAGTTGTAGTAAAAAATGTTTAGGTTCCAATAAAGCAAGGCAAATTGATTGATTACACAGCATTTTTTAAAAGAAAGCAACCCTCCCCAGGTGCCCAAAGGAAAGATGTTTGCTCTTCTGAATGGCTGCTGGACTGCACTGGGATGGTTTGCCATTTTGCAGCCAGTCCTACAAATTTTAAAACATAACCATATTAATAAAGGTAAAAAAGGTAAAGGACCCCTGGGTGATTAAGTCCAGTCAAAGGCGACTATGTGTTTGTGGCGCTCATCTGGCTTTCAGGCCGAGGGAGCCGGCATTTGTCCACAGGCAACTTTCCGGGTCCTGTGGCCAGCATGACTAAACTGCTTCTGGCACACCGGGACACCATGACGGAAGCCAGAGCACACAGAAACACTGTTTACCTTCCTGCCACAGCAGTACCTATTTATCTACTTGCACTGACGTGCTTTTGAACTGCTAGGTTGGCAGGAGCTTGGACAGAGCAATGGGAACTCACCTCGTCATGGGGATTTGAACCGCCGACCTTCTGATCGGCAAGCCCAAGAGGCTCAGTCGTTTAGACCACAGCTCCACCTGCATCCCTATGCCATATTAATAGACCAGTTTAAAGCTGTCTCCTAAGTTCGATGCTTGTGAAAGATTCCTGCTAAGGGGAAATTGGAATTTAAAGATGGAGGGCGAGAAGCACGCTTTAACTAGTGCTAGACCAGAAAGAGTTTCCTCACCTCCTCAGCAGTGAACTTGTCTGCCTGAGTCATCAGAAGCTGCTTAAACCTGGAAATCAAATTGGAAATAAAAAGTCAGTGCTGTTCCAGCACACCACCCAGAACTCTAATAGGAACATAGAAAGTTGCCTTATACTGTACCAGACCATTGTAAGGTAAAGGGTAAAGGGACCCCTGACCATTAGGTCCAGTCGTGGCCGACTCTGGGGTTGCGGCGCTCATCTCGCTTTATTGGCTGAGGAAGCCAGCGTACAGCTTCCGGGTCATGTGGCCAGCATGACTAAGCTGCTTCTGGCGAACCAGAGCAGCACACGGAAACGCATTTACCTCCCCCCCAGAGTGGTACCTATTTATCTACTTGCACTTTGACGTGCTTTCGAACTGCTAGGTTGGCAGGAGCAGGGACTGAGCAACAGGAGCTCACTCCGTAGTGGGGATTCGAACCGCCGACCTTTTGATCGGCAAGTCCTAGGCTCTGTGGTTTAACCCACAGCGCCACCCACGTCCCTTACCAGACCATTGTACCAGACCAGTATTGCCTGCACTGACTGGCAGCAGCTCTCCGGGTCTCCCTCTGCCCTAGGGATACCTGGGAACTTTTGCTTGCTCTACCCATGAACCATGGCCCTTCCCTGAAGTCTTCTCTGCTGAGGCTTGTATGGAGAAATCCTAGGAGGTTTCCTTATAATGAGTCAGACTATTGGACCATCAAGCTCAGTAGTGCCTACAGTGACTGGCAGCAGCTCTCCAGGAGTTCAGACAAGGGTTCCTCCCAGTTTGACCTGAAGGTGCCAGGAATGGGACCAGAGCTGATGCTCTTCCAATGAGCCATGGCTTCCTCACCCCTACCATTGGTTAAGCCAATCAGACCCAGGGCTGTATTTACTCGGGGGTGCAAGCTGCCTAAGCTCTTAACCGCACCCCCCCAAGCCGGGTGATTGCGGTCGATGGGTCATTTACATTCTCTTTTGCGGAACAGCTGCAGAATCAACGTATCCCGCGGCGCCCCCTAGTGGTGTATTTCATTTTCGCATAATCGCAAAAAGACAGGAGTTATCGCTGCTGCTTTTTATTTTTTTCACTGTTTCCACTGTTCCCCTCCTTAGCTCAACAACTTTGAGTTGCCCCCTAAAAAAGGCTCTATAACTTTGACCTGCCCCCCCCCCAAAAAAATTGGGGGCGCTGGGTGGATTTTTGCACCCCGGCACCGCATATGCTAAAGATCAGATTTAATCCAATCAGGGCCCAAATGGGCTTTACCCAGGATCTGAACTGTAGTTAATGTTCTTACTCATCTTTGTTCACATAGCCAGTTCCGTTGGGGTCAAATAACTTGAAGGCAGCAAGGATGGATTCCTCGGGATCAGTGCCTGTGGAAGAGAAGGATTGCTCAACATACAGCAAAGATCCTCAAAACGAGAGTAAGACCCCCTTTTGGTTGGGCAGGGAGTCTGGAAGATTTGACGTTCCAGGGAGGAAATGGAAAGTTAACAAAAACCAAACCAAACAATGGAGAGAGAGAGAGAGAGAGAGAGAGAGAGAGAGAGAGAGAGAGATCTCAAGGACAGAAAAGTATAATAACTGGCTCCTACACCTTAAGGCAGTGATGGCCAAATTTGGCCCTTCAGCTGTTTTGGGACTACAACTCCCATCATCCCTAGCTAATAGGACCAGTGGTCAGGGATGATGGGAATTGTAGTCCCAAAACGGAGGTCCAAGTTTAGCCCTCACTGCCTTAAGGGAACCGACTAATGGAATGGATTCACTTTTGCCTTTCCTCAAGAACTTTTTGCCAGTCCCAAAGACCCATGCTGGGGCTTCTGTGACTCACCTGCTTGACCACTTAAATGTATTTGTGAACATCAGGAAGTAACAGCAACGTTCATCCTGCAGTATGGGGATGCTTATGTCATGATTTTCCATTGAGGTTATACGCAACATAGCCTTAAGTTAAGGTCACTTAGTGGTGTGACAGGCAAAATGTTTTTGCACAAGAGAAATCATAAGTAGGGTGCTGGTAACTTTCTTGCACAATCCGTCGCACAGGTTTCTGTCAGCACAACTGTTGCACAACATTAAACTCACCTTTCCATTTGCACAGTGCCCTGGTGCTACCAGACAAAGAATGTTAGACACACAGGCTTTGCTTGAATGGACAATTCCTACCCAAAGCCAGTGTGGTGTACAGTGGTACCTCGGGTTAAGAACTTAATTCATTCTGGAGGTCCGTTCTTAACCTGAAACTGTTCTTAACCTGAAGCACCACTTTAGCTAATGGGGCCTCCCGCTGCTGCCGCGCCACCACTGTGTGATTTCTGTTCTCATCCTGAAGCAAAGTTCTTAACCCGAGGTACTATTTCTGGGTTAGCGGAGTCTGTAACCTGAAGCGTCTGTAACCCGAGGTACCACTGTAATGGTTAGAGTGTCAGACTAGGACTTGAGAGACCAAGTTTCAAATCTCCACTCAGCCTTGAAGCTCACTGGGCGATCTTGGGTCTGTCACTGCCTCTCAGCTGAACCCACCTCACAAAGTGGTTGTGGGGATTAATGAGGAGGGCGACAACCATGGATGCCAACCTGAGCTCCTTGGAGAAAAAGGTGGAATGTAAATGCAATAAACAAACACCCTTTTTTAAGCACCCCTTCCATATGACAGGCATATTGTGCATTCATCCTGATTTGTTTTGCACAGGGTTTGTGGGGAGGCCAGAGGACACCCACAATTTATCAAGTGTTCATTCTAATTTGTTTGTGGGGTGGCTAGATGATGTTGCATTGAAAAATCATTACCTGACCCTTCCAAGTGCATTTTCCTGCCAATTACCTTGCCGCAAACCAATTTTGAGGGGGCGAAGTAGGTTTGTTGTACAAGAAGAAGAAGAAGAGTTTGGATTTGATATCCCGCTTTATCACTACCCGAAGGAGTCTCAAAGCGGCTAACAATCTCCTTTCCCTTCCTCCCCCACAACAAACACTCTGTGTGGTGAGTGGGGCTGAGAGACTTCAGAGAAGTGTGACTGGCCCAAGGTCACCCAGCAGCTGCATGTGGAGGAGAGGGGAAGCGAACCCGGTTCACCAGATTACGAGTCCACCGCTCTTAACCACTACACCACACTGGCTCTCAAATTAGCTTCAGTTGTGCAATCTCCATTTGCTGGCATGTGATTGAATCCTTCCTGAAAATAGTGGCAGTCTGGAAATGCCCCTAGTGGTAAATAAGTTTTTTTGTGTGCTTTTTGGCCTTTTATTGCAGTATGTTCATGGGCATTGAGAGCTGGATTGAGGGTTAATGAGCAAGACTGAGAGTTAGTGAGTAAAGTCCTTGCCTATAGCAGCACCAACTCACCGTTCAGTTTCTCCCCAAAGAGTGTTAAGAAGACCGTGAAGTTAATTGGCCCTTTCCCTTCCTTTAACATCTCATCCAGCTCTTCCTCCTTCACATTTATTTTCCCTGTAGAGAAAAAAGTAGTGAACTCCACGGACCTTTCCAGACATGCTGTTTATTGTTCATTCATGACTATTTGTGATCATGGTGTTCTTGGGGCAGTTATCTGCAACCCTTCTTCCAGTACAGATGGTGGACGTTGCACCAGGTTGGACAATACAGGTCTAATTTCTGAGATAAGCAAAACACCTCCTAACCTGGAACTTCTGGGGAATGTTTGTCCATCCTCAATCTTCAGAGACCTATATCAATTGCAAACCTTTATTGGCATATAGAAAGAATTCTGAAAGGTTCAGTACACAGCAAAATCTGCATCAAACAATATATTAATAATAATAATTTTATTATTTATACCCTGCCCATCTGGCTGGGTTTGCCCAGCCACTAACAATTAAAATACTGTTTTCTAACATTCATGAATCCTCATTGCATGTTGCAGAGACCTGGCTACTATCTTCCCCTTATCCCCACCCTGAGTTAACATAAGCTAACATAACATACCTAATATTTGCCTGTATGCCACTCCCTGCTAACAGCCAACTGATTAATGTACTGTACTTAGATCGAATTGCCTGATACAAAATTGTCAGTGCAAAAGAACATGTGTGGCTGATTCTATATGACTCTGTCCACAGGGGCATAGTAAGGTAAAGGGACCCCTGACCATTAGGTCCAGTCGTGGCCGACTCTGGGGTTGCAGCGCTCATCTCGCTTTATTGGCCGAGGGAGCCAGCATACAGCTTCCAGGACATGTGGCCAGCATGACTAAGCCGCTTCTGGCGAACCAGAGCAGCACACGGAAACGCCGTTTACCTTCCCGCCGAAGTGGTACCTATTTATCTACTTGCACTTTGAGGTGCTTTCGAATTGCTAGGTTGGCAGGAGCTGGGACCGAGCAACGGGAGCTCACCCCGTCGCGGGGATTCGAACCGCCGACCTTCTGATCAGCAAGTCCTAGGCTCTGTGGTAGAGACATATAATTTTTGCCATTTCCCTCTTGAATCCTCACCCTCCCACACCTGTGCACAGAAAATTTGGTGAGCCATATCAGCCCTGGTCTACATTCAACAGACTTCCCAGGGTTTCTGGCTTTGGTGATAATGTCATTTGAATACATGTCTCCCCTTAAAACAACTTCGCCACTGGCATTTTTAGCTCGTCTCCTCCTCCTTCTGTGCTAGAAGAAGGAAAAAGAGCTCTCCAAAGTTAGGAAGGATGCACATACCGCCACCCTGTGTACTAGAAATAAAGCTGAGATCTGCAGACCCCTGAAAGTGACAAGCTGTTTATCAAAAATGACACCATCCAGAGATGAAGGACCGTGAAGTGCTCATGGCTCCAGAAATAACATGCACCAAGTCCTCAGAGGCTCTGAAGATAAGCAAGTGGGCATTAGAAAGGTCACTGTGAATTTTTAGACATAGGAAACTGTCTTATACTGAGTCAGGCTATTGGTCTATCTCACTCAGTATTGCATGCACTGACTGGCAGGAGCCCTCCAGAGTTCCAGGCAACAGTCTCTCCCGCCTGGGGATTGAACCTGGGATCTTCTGCATGTGAAGCAGATTCTCTACTGCTGCGCTACAGCTCTTTCCAGTTGTGAATGCTGCTTTTAGTAAATAGCAATTGCTTCTCCCTAAAGCAGTGCCAACCTGGTGCCCTGCAGATGTTTTGGACTACAACTCCCATCAGCCCCCTAGCTTTGCATGCCGAAAGCGCCAGGATCAATCTCTGGCATTTCCCGTTTTGTATGTTCCTTTGTCAGATTTAGGGATGTGGGTGGCACTGTGGTCTAAACCACAGAGCCTAGGGCTTGCCGATCAGAAGGTCGGCGGTTCGAATCCCCGCCACGGGGTGAGCTCCTGTCACTCAGTCCCTGCTCCTGCCCACCTAGCAGTTTGAAAGCATGTCAAGTGCAAGTAGATAAATAGGTACCGCTCTGGCGGGAAGGTAAACAGCATTTCCGTGCACTATTCTGGTTCGCCAGAAGTGGCTTAGTCATGCTGGCCACATGACCCAGAAGCTGTCTGCGGACAAATGCCAGCTCCCTCGGCCTACAGAGCGAGATGAGCGCCGCAACCCCAGAGTCGTCCTCAACTGGACCTAATGGTCAGGGGTACCTTCACCCTTTGTCAGTTTTAAAGATGAAGATTACAATAATCTCTCTCTGGCAGAGACTCTGAATCCAGGCCTAGCTATTTGGCACTGTTTTTCCTTGTACCAGTTAGTTGCTTAATATTTTTCTTTTTAAAAAATCATCTGAACTTTTGAAGAGTGCAATTTCATGGTGACCGGAGGCACTCACCCAGCTGACCGTATGTCTCTTTCAAGTCTGATTTGCTGATAATGCCATCACGATTCTGGTCAATGCAGCTGAATGCCTTGGGGAAAGATAAGGAAAGTTAAATCTACTCTCTCTATTTCTCAAGTTTAATTCCTTTCTGCCACTATAATAAGAACATACACACTCACACAAATATTTTCCAATCCCCCGCCTGCATCCACTCCTCATTGTTATCTCTCCAGCGAAGGGCAAAAGTGATTATAGTGCTTCATTAGTTGAGCAGCCCTTGCTTGTTTCACAAGTCATGCAAACCAGTAGAGTTGGGGGTTGCATGTTCTAAGCCTGTAATTCAAGTGTAAAATCTACCTTGGCTGGGCTTCCCTGTCCCCACATCACTTTCCTGTTTACCTTCCAAGATTTATTTCTCATTTGGTTTGTCTCCAATTGACTTCTACTCAGCACAGACCCGTTTAAATTAATGGCTCTTGTCAGTTTGCATTTCTCAGAACAGAAAGTATTGATCCAATGTGTAGAGATCTCTCATATTCTAATTAATTCAAGAGGGTTCTGGAAGCTTCTCTGTGTGAAAGAAACAAGCAGAAGGTTCATGGTGTTTGGGTTATTCCTTCAGAGAAGCTGAGTACAGCTGACTTAAAGGTGTTTACGTTTTTACTCTGCTAACTATACGTTGGACTTCTGCTCTGGATCAATATGAGTAGAATACATGACAGCTCTAACTTATTCAAACCTCCTGATTTCAGTGAGTCTGCTCTGAATATGACTAGCATTGGATAAAACCCTTGATTTAAAGCATGTAATAATTTTGTTTTTAAAATAAATCTCTATATAATCTCTAGCATATAAAAATAAACAAAAACAGAAATTCATACAAACAAAAACAGGATCCAACCTTAAGGGAAAGTCTGAAACATCTGAAGAAATTGGTGGCTGCTGTTTTATGTACAGCAGATGGAATGGTAAAGGTAAAGGGACCCCTGACCATTAGGTCCAGTCTTGACTGACTCTGGGGTTACAGCGCTCATCTCGCTTTCAGGCCGAGGGAGCTGGTGGTTGTCCACAGACAGCTTTCTGGTCATGTGGCCAGCATGACTTAACCACTTCTGGCGCAACGGGACACCATGATGGAAACCAGAGCACATGGAAACGCTGTTTACCTTCCCATCACAGCGATACCTATTTATCTACTTGCACTGGCGTGATTTCGAACTGCTAGATTGGCAGGATCCGGGACAGAACAACGGGAGCTCACTCCATCACAGGGATTCAAACTGCCAACCTTCTGATCGGCAAGCCCAAGAGGCTCAGTGGTTTAGACCACAGCTCCACCCGCATCCCTGGCAGTCTACAATACAGGAGCAGGAGCAGAAAATTTCCATTTTCAGTTCACTGCACTGTGATATTCTGTAGAGTGTTGTGCCATGAGAAGAGTTCCCCCAAATTCACATGACTATACAGGTCTATACACATGACTATACACATGACTATACAGGTCTATACAGGGACAGTTGGAGGGTGACTGTCTGTGGTAAGGATGGGAGACCTGTCTGTTTCTTTTTCTCTCAATTTCTTGTTTTTTTTCCATCTTAAGTTCAGTTCTCTACATTTCCACACCAGTTTACAATATTTTCTTCTTCTTTTTTAAAAAAGAGTCCTCCTGAAAAACCACCCGCATTTTAGTGCACATTTCCCCTAATTTACACTTTTCAAAATGCAACTTTGCCCAATATGCACATTTTTGCAAAGCAATTACTCATAGCATAACACATTTCTGTATGTCATTTTCATCAATAAATGCATTCTCATGTGCACCTCACCCCAGTATATACATCTTTGTTCCCATTACTTGGCTGGAGATCGGCACTGCAAAATCCAGAGCAGTGTGAATTTTGAAGGATAGCTGCCCTTCAGTTTGCATATCTTTCCAGGAAGTGTGAAAGAATTAAGTTCACCTTCAAATGCAAAGTGAACTGCATTCTCTCCCATCCCTAGTCTGCAGGTCTCATGCTGAATTTCCTCTTGCATTTCAGAACCCTGATCATGCGCGGAGGTGACATAAAGAGACATATGAACTCCATCTCTTTGTCATGATGCCTCAGTGGCAGAGCTTTGCATGAAGAACAACAGCCCAGATTCAGTCCCTGACTTCTCCAGGTTGGCAGCTGTGGCAGACTCCCATCTGAAACCTCAGAGTTACCACCAGGTAGCAAAGACTTATTCCCACTGCCAGGTAAAATAGACCTGACTCACAGAGTCCACCTTTGTCAATTTTCCTCCATTGGATACAGGCTGAGTTCAGGCTTAGAACTCATTTCCTTGGCTGAACAGGAAAACAACCCCTGAGCATCTCACCTCCTTGAACTCTTGGATCTGCGACTGCTCAAACATGGAGAAGACATTGGAGGAGCTCCTCTGGGCATGCTTTGCGGCAGCTTTGCTCCGAGTCCCGGCTTTTCTGCTGGCCTGAACGACAACAACAAGAAGAAGAGTAACAGGTTACAACAGCACCAGTCAGTACACCTGACACATTGGGAAGACGTAAACCACAGCACTCATTATGCTTAGCCCAACTAGCAGACTGGAGAGACAAGATCCAGCACACTCATTTCATTAGTGCTAAGATTTACACTCGCACAACTTCCCCCACCTTCTCCCCTCTCTCTCTCTTCCCAAAACTGCTCCAGAGGATTGAGGGATCACACAGAACAGATTTAGGGGGGGAAGGGAAGGGAGGAAAGTTCCATTGCACAAGCATAAATCCTTGTGAAAACAGAACTGTTTTCTTAATGTGACATTGGCTACAACTCTAGATAGTTTGTTGGCTGCAGGTGTGCAGGTGTGGTGTGTCGTGCGAGCGCCCCTCCCAGGGCTGGAATAGGGGTTATTTAACCTCTGGTTTGCTGGTAAAACTGAATTACTGCATCGCGAAATGATGCACATCTAAAAAGTGTGTCGCCAACATGAAAAGGTTGGAAGGCTCTGTTTTGAAAGCTCTGCCCTAGGGGATTAGTTGTGGGCTCAGATTATTGAATCATCGCATTGTAGAGTTGGACGAGGTCCTGAGGGTTATCTAGTTCAACCCCCTGAAATGCAGGAATCTCAGTCTCAATTAATTTTTAATTCACCTGTTGAGCATTGGATATATTTGCTCTGCAATAGCCTATCCTGCCCTGGCTTCCAAAGTTGACAAAAAGCACATATACAAACTTGAATATGTTCACTGGACAGTTTAATCCCACACTGGATAAGGTTGTCGTTTTATGGAACTGCTGCGATTCAAAAACACATTTACATCACATTCAGATGCACATCCTAACTGGTTCAGGGAGGCTTACTTTCTAGTAACAGTGTTTAGGACTGCAATCTTGGCAGCCACTAACAATCGGTGTGTTATAGGGAATGGGGATGAAGGAGAGCAGTCCACTGGCATGTGTGTATTTATGGATAAACAGCGGACAAGTATTTAGAATGAGGAAACCTGTTCTAAACATCTCCAGATGTTGTTGGACTACAGATCCCATCATGCCTGACAAAATTGTGCCACAGATTCCCCATCCCTGGGGAAGAGCCATCTAACCCACAAACCCATTCAGAGAACCGGGAGAGGGAACTGAAAGCTGGATAAATTTGTGGCATATGTGTGTACACACTAACTTAATTTTAAAAAGCAAGCATCCTGGATTATTTCCCTGACAGGCAAAACAGGACACAAGCAGGACTGGGTGCTACCAGGGACAGGTACCATCTCCTGTTTCTTCATAGTTGCATCCTTCCAAACGTGAGCGAATATTCGCCACCATCCCTTGGGTATTAGATCTTCCCAGTCATCACACAGACATCACCCTTTCTCCATCTCTCACTTGCCTGCATACAGGCTGAACCATTGCTCTCTCCCTTTGCTTAGTTTCTCCTTCTTCCTCGGTGGGACAGGGTAACAGTTCAACCTTAATGTGTGTTCATCCAAAAGCTCAGTGCCATGAAGAATATATGCAAAAGCAGAGAGACAGAGCGTACTCACCATTCTGGATGTCCTTCTGAAGAACAAAGAAGTTCTGGATGGTGTCAAGCATCAGCTCAGGCTATATCCCACAGTTTATCACTTGGTGAGCTAAATTAGGAGCCCGGTGGCAGGAGGAGAGAGCCAAACTTGGCAGTCCCCAGTGCTGAGAATTGATAAGGTTTGGATGTCATAGCGCATTGTAGGCTTTGCTGATGGAGAGAGGAGGCATTCCTAGGCTGAGTGTTCCACTCTGACTGGAGTCTCCCATTTTCCTTCTCTATGCAGTAGTGCCAGGATTATCATTATTTAGGCCTGTATTTAAACGGGACTATATATATGTGACCTTTAGGTCCTTGCTTTCTTTCTGTCTCCTTTCTCGCTAGGTATGAGGGAACTTGTCAATTTCAGTTTCTCATTTTTCCAATCCTAAATTCAGTTCTCTATACAGTGGTACCTCGGGTTACATATGCTTCAGGTTACATACGCTTCAGGTTACAGACTCTGCTAACCCAGAAATAGTACCTCGGGTTAAGAACTTTGCTTCAAGATGAGAACAGAAATTGTGCTCCAGCGGCGCAGCGGCAGCAGGAGGCCCCATTAGCTAAAGTGGTGCTTCAGGTTAAGAACAGTTTCAGGTTAAGAACGGACCTCCAGAATGAATTAAGTACGTAACCAGAGGTACCACTGTACTTATTTCTGCTTTAGTTTGCAAGTAAAAGGCAGCAGGGGGTGGAACACCCCTGGAAATTCACCAGCATTTTACTTCACATTTCCAATTTACACATTTTGTGTATACAATTTTGCCTAACAGACACATTTTTGCAAAGCAATTTTCCCTAATATACCGGTAATGCATTTTTGTATGTTACTTTGTAAGCTGCCTTATAATTAGAGAGGGCATTTAAAATTGTCCCCTGAAAGAGGAATTCCTATGCGCCATAAATTTGACGGGCTGTCTAGTCCCAAGTCGGATTTAAAGATACACATAGGAACATAAGCAACATAGGAACCCAGTCAGAACACTGGCCGATCTAAACCTTCAGACAGGGGACATTTCTGCCTTACCTGGAAATCCCAGGGATCAAACCTAAGACCTTATGCATGCAAAGTTCTACCTTGAAGTTGTCCAGCAACCTCTTCCTTTTCTAGGATTATGGCTGCATGCACGCCATGTATATTTAAAGCAGACACCATTGTTTGATAAGGGTGCTGGTGTTATAACTCTGTGATGGATAAACTACAGATCCCAGGATTCTTTGAGAGTGGTGCATGGTATGTGCTCAGCCAATGTTACCTGCTTCTGATCCTTTTGACTGTTGGTTGTTGCCTGTGGAATTTGCTACACACCTGTGGCCTCACCACATTTACAGACAGCTCTTCCTTTCTCTAAAACACAACTGCTTGGAATTCCACAGAATTCAAGAAGACAGCATGCACAATACAGTTGCAGTTTTGTTCTCCAGCATTACAAAGAATCAAGGGCTGACTTCGTTCTTTCAAATTTCAGCAGCGCCCCCTGCAAGCCCAAAATTTGGTGCATCCGTCTCTCACCTTCCATTCTCCTCGTGCACTACGCTATAGTTGTGATGCCCTGCAGCGCCCCCCCCCCAGCTCTGTGTCCAGTGGGGGGGACGGACCAGTCATGCTGCCCTAAACCTGCCTCCAAGAGAATATCTAGCCAGGTGGGACATTCTGGGCGTACGCTGAAGTTTCTGCACCTAGCAGCTCCAAAAGTACTGAAATTAAAATGCATTGCCATTTTTGAAATGTGCTTTTTGGACCAGGAGACATTTGCTGCGGCTGTTTCTACCACTGGCTTATGCTCCTTGAAGGTTTGTTTTGCAATTAAATGGGGCTTTTAACGTGTGTATATTTGCACAGAAATATACTTGTTAGGTGCAGCTTATTCTACTGCTGACGTTAGGTCAAGCTGCGCTGGATAAAATTCTGCATTCTTTACAAGAAAGGTAGTATTCTACTGAGGAGAATGAAAAACAGCATACAGACACCATTTCATGGGCACATTTCATGACAGGTTTATATGTTATATAATAGAACACTTGTGGCAGCCAGGCCTTCTGACCAATTACACCAATTTGTACCAGCTGCACTGACAGCCTAATTATTTTCATACCCTTATTTCCAGTAGGCTTTTAAAGCCATACAATGTGGTTTGGGACCAGCCTCCCTGTGCACTAACATCAGCACCTGAGGTTCTGCTTTCTTAAGACCTATAAGATTAGAGAGTACCTGGAACATGGCCTTTTCAGTGGTGACCCCACTGCTTTGAAACTCCATCTTTCAAAACATTAAAGATGGTTCAGGCGTGATTACAAGTTAGCATTGCCTACCTGAGGGTAAGCTACTTCCCACGGTTGTGAGTTAAATCCATGTGCGCTGCCCTGACGTTAGGCTGGCATTGAAGTGTCATAAATGAACTATTCTGCTCATATACAACTGCATAATGACTGTATGGAGAACCTCCAGTTTTCATTGTGCTAGAAGAGGTACAGTTTTGCAATGCTATATGGTGTGGACATGGGGGGGGGAGAACCTAACAAGGCAAGGAAAGAACCCCAAACTGGGTCTTTGTTGTCACCAGCTTGTCTTGATCTGAAAAGGGGGGAAGTCAAATATAATAACTGGCTGTTGTTGGGCAGGGTAGAATACTGAGGGTGGGATAATATAATGGATTAGAGTCTCTTAGAACAGCCCCCCTCCTTTTACAAATCTCAACTGGCTGTAATCCTGTTTTTACTTACCTGGGAGTAAGACCCACCAAATACAGTGGAATTTACATCCAAGTAAATGCGCATAGGATTGCCATTGCTTTGTACTCCACTCCACACTGTAACGCAAGTGTAAGGTTTGATAAACAAAACTAAAAAAGATACGACAGGGGCAAGTTTAAAAAGTTTTTTTTTATTTTTTTATTCTTATTATTTTTTAATATAAAAGGGCCCCTGGATCCATAAGCAGGATAGCAGGAGACAGAGGAAAAAGAACCAAAAAAAAAAAGTGGGAAATAAACAATATTATGACAGTGAGGAGAGATAATCTGGGTCAAACATCTGTACGAGCTGAAATCAGGTGGATCAAACTTTCTGTAGTTGTTGCTGAGGGATGCCCAAGACATTACATTTTAAAAACAGAATGGACCCGTCTTCAGTAAATCTTAGGAGCTTCCAGACTGAAGCCTGTTACTTTCCCACTTCAAGTCACACATGCAATTGCAACTCACCTTTCGCCCTGTGGCAGGTTTAACATGCTTGCAGGTGGAGGGGGCTGGTTTCATCCCACTATGTCCCATGCACACTAGTGGACTGATCACAGGTGGGCAAGCAGTGTCCCAGCGAAATGACTTCCCCCTGACCCAAGTGCTTACCTATCTGGTTTATTCATCACATACATCCCTTTGAGGTGTGCAGAGCCTTGGAACTGAATTTGTTCCAAGGTCTGTTACTTGCTGGTCTGTATATTACTGTCTGTAATTGCGGTCTGTATATTACTTGCTTTCCGGAATTATTGAAACAAGGGTGGGATCCAGGCAAGGCGAGCTGTACCAAATCAGACAACTCTCGTGTCATAAAATGCTTTACAGCCTTTGTTTGCTCTCTTGGGCCCTGTTCAGTCTCAAGCTCCCTCCATGTTAATGGTGACTTATCCTTTTTTTAAAAAACGACATAGAGATGGTCCAGGATATCTGTCTCTGTGGAAATGACAGTTTGGACTGGCAATAGTATTGGGATCAGATTGCAAGCTTGGATTTACGCCTGCGATCCCAAATCTGGAGAAGGTGGAAAGTGCCAGAAATAATGCAAAAACCTGACTTTTCACTTGGGCTCTTCTGCTGATGAGGACCCCAGTCTGTGCTCAAGCTGACTCACAAACTCGCACGGAAACCATTAGTGTCTTGGAAACCAGAGGAGGAGGAGAAGGTTGGAGAATGTGTCTACTCAAAGTTGCCTTCTCTGCACTATGCTCATCAGTGGCTGATATCGGCACCTTGAATTGCACCTCCGCAACCCCATTTACTGAGGAAGAAACCGTACTTTGCAACTAGATGCCATTTTGCCCAGATCCCTGCTTCCTAAGCTGTCCAACGAAGAAAAGAAAGAAAGCAAAACTTATTCCCTTCCTGACTTCCCATCCCTGCAACACCACCTCTCCAAACCGCCCCCCCCCACTGTACTATGAGAAGCTGCTTATTGCATAAATTGAAACCCTCCCCAGAGCTTGCAGGAGTGGAGAAGGTTTTAAGGACAGAAAGGAGAGATTATTTTTGCATGGTTATTGTGTTGTGTAGAGGCAGAGGTTCGGAGGAACCCGATGCCACTCCATTCCCTCCCCCTTCCCCACCCCCCCAGGAAAACCTTCTGTCTTCTGGTCCTGCTTCCTTGGCACACCCTGAAACACCTCAGCCTGGCAGTGGGTGGAGGGGGCACTTCCCAGGTCGGTGGCATCCCTTTCATGGTCCTTTCGCAGCGGCATTTCATTGGCCAATCATGCACGCCATCTTGCAAGCGACTGCCGAGATGAGGGCCGCTCCCCTGCCGCTGCCTTCCTCCGACTGCAGGAAGGTGATGTCGCAGTCTGGTGTAAGTTGCCTGACTGCTGCGTGGAACCGATCTTTGAAGCTGGGTCAAAAAAAAAGAGAGATAAAGACAAGGGGAGAAATTGAGAAGGGAACTCCACCTCTCTACATAAATCTGTCTGGGTTTTAGGAATGGACATACGTTGACTTCCGATTCTCTCCGTTCCTCGTTTTTCTCCACAGCAGGTTGCAGATTTATTGTTGTTTTTAAAGTCCTCACAAAAATTAATCAGCATTTTAGTGCGCATATACCTTATTTTTCGCTCTATAAGACGCACTTTTCCCCTCCTAAAAAGTAAGGGGAAATGTGTGTGCGTCTTATAGAGCGAATGCAGGCTGCGCAGCTATCCCAGAAGCCAGGAGAGCAAGAGGGATCAGTGCGCAAGAGGGATCAGTGCGCACCGGCTTTAGGGATAGCTGCGCGAAGTCTCTTCAGGGCAATGGGAGGAGCGCTCCTCCTGCCCTGAAGAGGCTTGGCACGGCTATCCCAGAAGCCAGAACAGCAAGCGGGATCGCTGCTTTCGCTGCACAGCAATCCCTCTTGCTGTTCTGACTTCGCTTCGCTGGAGAGGAGCTGCGCAGAGAGGGAAAACTGCGCAGCGCACCTTCAGCAAAACGGGAGGAGAAACAGAGCCCCTTCCCTTTCTCCTCCCGCTTTGCTGGAGAGGCGCTGCGCATAGAGGGAGAGAAGTTTTGTGTGTGTGTTCTCCTCTAAAACTAGGTGCGTCTTATGGTCGGGTGCGTCTTATGGAGCGAAAAATACGGTATACAGTGGTACCTTGGGTTACATATGCTTCAGGTTACAGACTCCGCTAACCCAGAAATATTACCTTGGGTTAAGAACTTTGCTTCAGGATGAGAACAGAAATCGTGCAGCAGCGGCACAGCGGCAGCAGGAGGCCCCATTAGCTAAAGTGGTGCTTTAGGTTAAGAACAGTTTCAGGTTAAGAACAGACCTCCAGATCGAATTAAGTACTTAACCTGAGGTACCACTGTATATACAGTCATACCTCGGGTTGAAGTTGCTTCAGGTTAAGCCTTTTCGGGTTGTGCTCCGCCGCAACCCGGAAGTAACAGAGCACGTTACTTCCGGGTTTTGCCGCTCGTGCATGTGCAGACGTTCAAAATGACGTCATGCGCATGCGTGGAAGTGGCGAATCTCGACCTGCGCATGCACAGACACGCAGAAGCGGGTTGCATTCACTTCAGGATGCAAATGGGGCTCTGGAACGGATCCCGTTCGCATCCAGAGGTACCACTGTATTCTTTTTTTAAGTCCTCATGAAAATTCATCAGCATTTTAGTGTGCACAATTTTGCCTAATATACACATTTTGGCAAAGCACTGTAATCTAATATGATGCATTTTGTATGTATTTTTCACTAATGCATTCATACGCACGCTTTTATCTGCACTATTGTACACATTACTTGGTTGGAGAACTGCACTGCAAATTTCGGACAAGAGAACATTTCCAAAGATGGCTAGGTTTCACTTCACATCATGTTTTGGAACAGGAAAATTTGGTAAATTCACCCTAAAATACAAAATGTATCAAATCCCCTCCCAACTCTACTGAACATTGAGACCTTCTCCAGAGACGCATCTCTAAATGTCCTCTGCCAAGCAGACCTGGTATCAGCACCTGACATGCTAGGCCAGGTACCAAGGCACTGGTACTTCAGCAGATGTAAAGGTAAAGGGACCCCTGACCATTGGTTCAGTCGTGGCTGACTCTGGGGTTGCGGCGCTCATCTCGCTTTATTGGCCGAGGGAGCCGGCGTACAGCTTCTGGGTCATGTGGCCAGCATGACTAAGCCACTTCTGACGAACCAGAGCAGTGCTCGGAAACGCCGTTTACCTTCCCGCCGGAGCAGTACCTATTTATCTACTTGCACTTTGATGTGCTTTGGAACTGCTAGGTGGGCAGGAGCAGGGACCGAGCAACGGGAGCTCACCCCGTCATGGGGATTCAAACCGCTGACCTTCTGATCAGCAAGTCCTAGGCTCTGTGGTTTAACTCACAGCGCCACCCGCATCCCTCCTGCAGCAGATGTAGATGTTACTAAATAAACAAATAAAATAATAAATACAGTAAGCAGTTTTGCACAGCTCTTTGGGGATGTGGAGCCTGCACGGAATTGCAAATAGCATATAGTATAGGCAATAACATACGGCAGAGTTCTTCAACTTTGGGTCCTTACATGTTATTAGTCTACAATTCCTATCATCCATGGCCATTGGCTAAGCTGGCAGAGGCTGATGGGAACTGTAGTCTAACAACATCTGGGGACCCAAGGTTGAAAAAGGCTGGCACAAGGAACTGCCTAAACCGAGTCACACCATTGGTCTATCTCAGCCAGAATTGTCTATGCTAACTAACAGCAGTTCTCCAGGATTCCAAGGAGCTTACAGACTATTGCTGTTTTCAAGCAGGATCCAACCACACACCAGCATATTCAGGTTGCACGATCACAGTTGACTTACGGTCTTACGCAACAAATCATCTTCCCTAAAGGTTGGACTTTTCGTGGTAGGAAAAGCGATGGCGAAGTGTGAGGTAACACCCGCTTTGACACATCGACATCTAACCGGCCTTCAAGCAAATCAGGATGAATTCTCAATACATAGGTCATCTAGAAGCCCTACCTAGAGTTGCTATGTTAATAATAATAATAATAATAATAATAATAATAATTTATTATTTCTACCCCACCCATCTGGCTGGGCTTCCCCAGCCACTCTGGGCAGCTTCCAAAAAAATATTAAAATACTATAATACACCAAACATTAAAAGCTTCCCTAAACAGGGCTGCCTTCAGATGTCTTCTAAAAGTCTGGTAGTTGTTGTTCTCTTTGACATCTGGTGGGAGGGCGTTCCACAGGGAAGGCGCCACTACTGAGAAGGCCCTCTGCCTGGTTCCCTGTAACTTGGCTTCTCGCAGTGAGGGAACCGCCAGAAGGCCTGGTGCTGGACCTCAGTGTCCGGGTAGAATGATGCGGGTGGAGACGCTCCTTCAGATATACTAGACCAAAGCCATTTAGGGCTTTAAAGGTCAGCACCAACACTTTGAATTGTGCTCAGAAACGTACCGGGAGATGTTCTGTTTCCCATGTCCCCAACAAATCACAAGATACAGAGATGTATATTCTATTAATCCAACCAGTCAGTTGACTAAACTACTCGTTATGCAGACTGTTTCAACAATGCTGATATCTGGTGAGGGGCTGTGTCCCTTTCTCCAACAGGGATTATTTCCAGGTTTCCAGTTTAGCTCAATTCAGCATTCAGTGAACAGTGCCAAAAGCTGCCTCAGCTTGCGGACGTGCCCTTCATGGTGTGTCCGAGACCCCAGTTCATAGACTTCAGCTTCGGCCTGGACTCTGAACACAGACTCAGGGAGTTTCCTCTTCCAGCTATTGTCTCTTACCTCCTGCCTAGCAGCGTGAAGCTTGCTACCGCCACAGCACGGTGCTGCTTAATGAACAGCGAGACTATTTTATGAGGCCAAATAATAAAAACACCGGCAAATTGCTCTACCACCCCACTGCCAGAGGTGCCATTGTCAGATGTCTATGGTGACCTCCTTCAAATCGACTGAACAAAAGCCAAACTAAATGTTATATGCAGGGGCACCTCTGACCTTTTCTCTGCCTTCCACTTTTCTCCTGGGTCTCCCTCTTCCCCAATCCATCCTTGCCGCCAAGAGGTCCAGCGTCAGACATTAATTTGCAAAGGTAAACATACATCTGGAACCCCATGAAAGGGGAAGCAGCCAAGGGGAGTTGGAGCATAAAAACAGTAGGTGGGGGAAGAGTTAAGCGTTCTTTTCCTTCCCCAGCTGCTCCCGAGGCAAGATTCTCTACTGAAACTGCTTTTCCTTAGAAAAAGCAACAACAGGAGTCTAAGTGACACATATACACGTAATATTCTATTCCTATACTGTATGGGCCCTTCCAGAATTTTCTTAAATTGAGCATTAATCATGTTTTGTGCTTATGATGGTACCGGTACAGTTATACGCACTGCTATTTTTCCAGAAAAAGAGATGCTGGAACACCTCCCTTATTGTCTTATAATGGCCATGGCACACATCTGAGAGGTGCCGGAACCAGGCAGAGGGCCTTCTTGGTAGTGGCACCCACCCTGTGGAATGCCCTCCCATCAGATGTCAAGGAAATAAACAACTATCTGACTTTTAGAAGGCATCTGAAGGCAGCCCTGTTTAGGGAAGTTTTTAATGTTTGATGTTTTATCATTTTTTGGTTATTATTAATAATATTCTGTTGGGAGCTGCTCAGAGTGGCTGGGGAAACCCAGCCAGATGGGTGGGGTATAAATTATTATTATTATTATTATTATTATTAAGTTCTGGTGAGTTCTGGCTGGAAAAAAAGCCCTTGTTATACGCAGTCTCATTTTCAAAATTGTTTGCGCCTGCAAACGTTTCTAGACGAACGTACTGCTTTGTTTCCATTCGGTGCATGTCTTGTAGCTTCCAGCTGAAATCCTGGAGCTTTTCTTACAACGGGCAATGTGTGTGTTGTCCTGCTTTTGTTGCGCTACAGAGAGAGCTCCTCCAGATGGCAACTAGGGATGCATCACAGAACCACTAACAAAGTGGAATGATGCTTGGTTGGTCTGGTATAAATTCACTACTAATTCACAACTTTACAGCAGCAACAGCATGCAGCAGAATACACCCACAAATCCAACGCCGCCATTCTGGAGGGCCTCTGTATTGTTGCAGATGTTGAGGGGTTATCCCAATTTCTATATACTGTGGCACCTCGGGTTAAGAACTTAATTAATTCGTTCTTAACCTGAGGTACCACTTTAGCTAATGGGGCCTCCTGCTGCCACCGTGCCGCCACTATGCGATTTCTGTTCTCATCCTAAAGCAAAGTTCTTAACCTGCGGTACTATTTCTGGGTTAGCGGAGTCTGTAACCTGAAGCGTCTGTAACCTGAGGTACCACTGTAGTCCAATTAATAACAATTATAAAAAATGCAGTTCCCAGCACTCTTAACAAACTGCAGCTCCTGGGGTCCTTTGGGGGGTGGGGAAGCCACGTGCATTCAATGTACATTGTGGATGTCCCCAGAGCTGCTTTTCCATTTCCACCTTCAAGCAGAACAGCAGTGGCTGTGCGCTGCTAAATCACCAACATTCAGAAGCATGTGGATAGTTAAATATCTGCTGATGAATCGTTCGGAAAGGCCCAGGCTTCTCTAGAAGCCTCATGATATAATAATAATAATAATTTTTTATTTATACCCTGCCCTCCCCAGCCAAGGCCGGGCTCAGAGCGGCTATGATATAGCAAGACTGTATAGGTAGGTCTCACCTGGGGTGGAGCTTGTAGACGGAGCCATCGACGCCCACTGTGATCTTCAACGTGTCCTCGCACCTGCTGTCTCTCATGCGGTTAATGACACCTGCCAGCCCAGCTGAGCACATCTGCGCAGCCCTCGTAGAGACGCTCTCGCACGCCATGCGGACAATGTCACAGTCTGTTACAGAGGGCAACAGCCCAAAGGATGTCAAGATGTTGTAAATCTGCTTACGGTCACCGGGATCACTGGGAACGACAAGTACAAGGGCTCTCACTACTGTCATCGTGGAGGGGGCTGGCGTGTTTCATCGCCCCAGCTCTCAATGGAAAACCAGAAGCAGGAGGCCACAACCAACCTGTGCGCTTCATCTCATATAACTGATTTGCGCTTCATAAGACTGGGGGGGAGAGAGAATGTGGTGGCTGTGGACCAGGTGCTAATGCAATTTGTAGCAGGAGAAGAGCAAGGGCTTGTGGGGAGCAAGTTACAACCACCGCAGTGGAGGTTGTTTTGAATATTACTCCATGGGATGGGTTTCATCATGCCGTGAGCCACCTGGATGCAGTATGCCTCTGAATGCCAGTGGCTGGGAATCCAAAGTGAGAAGAGCGCTGTTGTGCTTCCAGGCTTCCTATAGGCACCTGACTGGCCACTGTGAAAACAGGATGCTGGAACAGATGGGACATTAGCCTGATCCAGCCAGCTTCTCCTATATTCCTATGTTCTTAATGTAGAAGCCGAATGTGAGCAGCTTAGTTCTGTCCACACAGAGCAGGAACAGAACTCTTTGAGGGCCTTACTCTTGTCCTTCTTAATTTTACTCATTTGATTTCTTCTAGCTGACTCCCCCAACTGACTGACAAGAGCCTGGAAGAGATCATTGGAGCCACGAGAGCCAGCCAGGTGAGTCAATGCCCAATGTCCAGGGTGGAGTGTTTGCCCAGATCTGCTAGCCTTAAATGGCAGCACAGTCTAGGCGGCTCCTAATGTTGGCCAGCCCTTTCCTACTCTAAATTTTCCAACCAGTGGGAATGCAACCACTGTGTGCTAGCATCTGAGGATGTTCAGACTAAAGAAATGAACTACTTGCGCTGGATGGTAGTGGAATTCCTCAAAAGAAGTTTACACAGGAAGCTGCCTTACATTGAGTCGGGCTATGGGTCCATGTGGCTCAGTATTGTTGATGCTCTCCAAGTTTTCAAGCGGCTGTACCTGAAGATGCCAGGGATTAAACCTGGGACCTTCTGCATGCAAAGCAGATACTCTACCATGAACAATGCCCCTTTCAAGGTAAAAGGTAAAGGTAAAGGACCCCTGGATGGCTAAGTCCAGTCAAAGGCAACTATGGTGTTGTGGCGCTCATCTCGCTTTCAGGCCAAAGGAGCTGGCGTTTGTCCACAGACAGCTTTCCCAGTCATGTGGCCAGCAGGACTAAACCACTTCTGGCACAACAGAACACCGTGATGGAAACCGGAGCGCATAGAAATGCAATCTACCTTCCCGCCACAGCAGTACCTATTTATCTACTTGCACTGGCGTGCTTTTGAACTGCTAGGCTGGTAGGAGCAGGGACCGAGCAACGGGAGCTCACACCGTCGCACAGATTTGAACCGCCAACCTTCTGATCGGCAAGCCCAAGAGGCTCAGTGGTTTAGACCACAGCGCCAAGAGAGCTCTGTTAGCAATTCCTCATCATTTGACAAAGGTCTGAGGTGGGGGGGGGGAGAGAATCATGGTATAGTTTCAAATTAGATTAGGGACTGCGTGTTGAGATTCTTACATTGCAGGGGGTCAGATTAGATGACCCTCAGGGTACCTTCCAACTCTAGAGTACTCTGATTCTATATTTAGGAATATAGGAAACTGCCTGGTACTGAATTAGACCATTAGGCAGCGAGGAAGAGAAGCAGAAGGCCAAGAGGCTCCAGAGCACAGAAGTGGATCCCTTGCTGAGGGTGTGGGCTTTGGAAATGCCCCACAATGCCTAACCCTGACACCAACCCTGGGCAGGTAAAGAGAGAGAAAGAAAAGAAATACCTTAAAGAAACATACTACCTTTCAATTTGTGAGATAAAGCGAGTTTCAAAAGATCCCCTGGTTTTTAGTTTCTCTGTTGCTTCTCCATTGAAGAGCAAGTTTTCATTGACAAGTTTTAGCAGCACTAGCCGTACAATCTCTCCCATATACTTTCCTCCTATGATCTTCTCATACCTGGGGAAAGGGAATATTAAATCACTGGTACATGTCGTTTGGGGTTGGGGGCAGGACTTGTTAGATGACATAATTGCAGCTTGTTTTAGCAAAACCCTCTCAGATGTCAAGATTGATTGTTCAGCAATAGATGCTATTTTCTCTGAGCTGCAGGAAAAACAACCACCTCTCCCTCTTTGCTGGACTCTGCACATTTTTCTCGCCAGCAAATATGCGCAGGAGAGTATGAGTCAGCTGCATCTCAGAGGATCCCACAACTGCGACACATGCCTTACTCAGGTCTTTTGGGACGCCACAGAGACCAGAAAGCAACTCCATGGATGAAATGCAGTCACTATGCCTAGATTCAAATCATGTTCCCACTGTTAGAGTTTCTCCACGCACACCAACTGATTCCCACATCTGCTTTTAAAATTAGTGTGAACTAATAGGGAATATTCCCCCTGATTTCAAACCATCCATGAGCTGCACTTGGCTGCTGGGACTAGGCCAGGCTTCCCCAACCTGCTGGTGCCTTCCAGATGTTTTGGATTCCAACCCCCATCCTCTCTGACCATCGGCTGTGAGAAGGCAATGAGAGATGGAGTCTGACAACATCTGGAGAGTACTGGGTTGGGGGTGCCTCAGCATTAATGACCGCTCAAAGGCATCCTCTCTGTCTCATCCACAATGAGAAGTGTGAAACTCAAGAAATCAATAAACATTAATTTTATCAGTCATATTCCTTACAGCTGCTGACCGGGGTTAAGTGAGGTCTCATCCACCACACGATCATACTCCAAGAGGAACTCGTCCAGCTCCCCTGATGCTCCAAAGGCTCCCCATTCGGTGTTTACACACATCCGACCTACATCCCCTTCCACAAGCTCTACATTCTGCATCTCTTCCATGTAGCAAGCGTTGCAACCTGTGCCTGGTAGAATGGAAACACAGAGAGAATTCACCACGTTCAGACAATGCACGAGAGTCATATAGGAAACTCTGGCACAACCTTCATATGCAATTGTTCTAACAGTTCTTACATATGCAGTTGCTGTGTGTGTGTGTGTGTGTGTGTACTGTGAAATCACTTCAAAATTCTTCATGGGAAGCAAGTCATAAATGACATCATAACAAGAACAACCTTTCTTGTTGTTCATGGTGGGTTTTCCAGCAGGAAAGTCTCTGGGCGCAAACACACATAATGACTGACAGGTGACATCAGATGACTTCACGTGACTGGCTAGCAAGTGGAGTTTGCTGGAGAGCTTAGGCTTCTCTATGGGGTGGCTTACTGCAAACATATAAAACTGATTCTGAAATAAGTGCATTGGCTGACTATATGCTAGTGAACCTGCTTCGAGGATGTGGACAGGCTGCTTGGACAAGTGAAACCGACCACCTGTCTCCTTGATCCTTGCCCATCCTGGCTGATAAAAGCAAGCCGGGAAGGGCTGGGCGATGGGCTCTGCGGGGTGGTGAATGCTTCCCTCTGTGAGGGAGCCTTCCCAGACCCGCTGAAAGAGGCGGTCATTAAACCGCTTCTTAAAAAAACATCTTTAGACCCGGCCAATTTGGCCAACTATCGCCCAGTCTCAAATCTGCCATTCTTGGGCAAGGTGATTGAGCGGGTGGTTGCTGAACAACTCCAAGCACGCCTGGAGGAAACGGACCATTTGGATCCCTTCCAATCAGGATTCAGGCCTCACCATGGGACTGAAACTGCCTTGGTCGCGCTGGTTGATGATCTCCGGCGGGCTAGGGACAAAGGTGAGAGCTGTTTCCTAGTTCTGCTGGATCTCTCAGCGGCCTTTGACACCATCGACCATAACATCCTTCTGGACCGTCTAGAGGGGCTGGGAGCTGGGGGCACTGTCATACAGTGGTTCCGCTCCTTCCTCCTGGGCCGTGTCCAGAAAGTGGTGGTGGGGGATGAGTGTTCAGACCCCTGGGCTCTCACTTGTGGGGTGCCTCAGGGTTCTGTCCTCTCCCCCATGCTTTTTAATATCTATATGAAGCCGCTGGGAGAGATCATCAGGGGGTTTGGACTGGGTGTTCATCAGTATGCAGATGACACCCAGCTCTACCTCTCCTTTAAATCAGAACCAGTGAAGGCAGTGAAGGTCCTGTGTGAGTGCCTGGAGGCGGTTGGAGGATGGATGGCGGCTAACAGATTGAGGTTGAATCCTGACAAGACAGAAGTACTGTTTTTGGGGGACAGGGAGCGGGTTGGTGTGGGGGATTCCCTGGTCTTGAATGGGGTAACTGTGCCCCTGAAGGACCAGGTGCGCAGCCTGGGAGTCATTTTGGACTCACAGCTGTCCATGGAGGCGCAGGTTAACTCTGTGTCCAGGGCAGCTGTCTACCAGCTCCACCTGGTACGCAGGCTAAGACCCTACCTGCCCGCAAACTGTCTCGCCAGAGTGGTGCATGCTCTAGTTATCTCACGCTTGGACTACTGCAACGCGCTCTACGTGGGGCTACCTTTGAAGGTGACCCGGAAACTGCAATTAATCCAGAATGCGGCAGCTAGACTGGTGACTGGGAGTGGCCGCCGGGACCACATAACACCGGTTCTGAGAGATCTGCATTGGCTCCCAGTACGTTTCCGAGCACGATTCAAAGTGTTGGTGTTGACCTTTAAAGCCCTAAACGGCCTCGGTCCTGTATACCTGAAGGAGCGTCTCCACCCCCATCATTCAGCCCGGACACTGAGATCCAGCGCCGAGGGCCTTCTGGCGGTTCCCTCATTGCGAGAAGTGAGGTTACAGGGAACCAGACAGAGGGCCTTCTCGGTAGTGGCGCCCGCCCTGTGGAACGCCCTCCCATCAGATGTCAAAGAGATAAATAATTACCTGACATTCAGAAGACATCTTAAGGCAGCCCTGTTCAGGGAAGTTTTTAATATGTAACGCTGTACTGTTTTTAACACTGATTGGGAGCCGCCCAGAGTGGCTGGGGAAACTCAGCCAGATGGGCGGGGTACAAATAATAAATTATTATTATTATTATTATTATTATCAAGGTACAGAGACTTACAAAGCCTTATGCTACCTGAGGTTGGGATACCTGAGACAATACCTTGTCCTGGATAGGCCTGTCCATTTGTTAAGTTCCACCAAGGAGACTTTCTTGGCTGTGCCATCTTTAACTGAGGTCTACAATATGGCAACACAGCAGGTAGCCTTCTTAATGGTGCCACCCTGGTTTTGGAACTTCCCCCTGTGATATGACCGGCACCTACCCTACTAAGCTTTAGATGCCTACTGAATTCCTGGTTCTTTGGCCAGGCATTTAGTGGAATCTGATGCCAGTATTAGTGTTTCTAGTTGTCTGGCCATGACCCACCTGCTTTTCTTTATGTGATAGATAGTTAAACAGACAGACCTTTACAACATCTGTCAAACTTTGGGGTTGTTGAAATATATATAACAAAAAATTAGTGCCGTGCCACTCAAATTGGGTCAACTAGGTAGGCCCAGATTTTTTTAAGCAATGTGGACCAAAGTTGCTTCTGGGCCCCCTCAGGAATTAGGGCTCTTGAAGCTTAAGCTTCATTAGTTTTATAGTAGATCCGTCTCTGGTGTGAAGACTGCTGAGAATTGTAATAGCCAATGCGTTGTTTCAGCTTTAGCCTGTCTGCTGATATCTAAGGCCATTATCAAGGTTGTTGTTGGCATCTGTCTGCCTCTGGGGGTGAAGTCAAACTGCTGAGTTAGCAGTACCAAAGTGACCTCCCCAGAATGCAAGCCTGGGCAGTGTGCAAGGAGGTCCTGGGCTGCCCAGATGACAAGTCCGTTCCCCCCCCCCCCGGTCTTGCTGAGGTGATCCAAAGGAAAGCAGAGCAATGTATTTGATACCAGTTTGGCTGCAGGAGCTGCCAGAAGGAGGCATATGTCATCCAACCGTCTTAGGGACTCCACTTGGGATTTGTGTAGGGCTTACTCCTTAGCCTTTTCTTCTCCTGAAGATATTCCCACAAGGCAGCGGAGGTTTAGGATCAGAGTTTTCCTTCTCCTAGATGGGCTGCCTTACCAGGTTGACGAGTCCCATCTGCCCCTCACTTTCCTCTACAGCATGTACAGAAACTGCCTTCTTGACCATTGGGCCCACTATTGATCTTGTCCTCTCAATCTGCTGAAGCCTGTATTCACATGCAGGGGAAGTCCCTAACTCACCGAGACCCATTGCCTACCCTCACTTGGCTTAGCCGGCAAGTCAAATCTGTTTCCCAGGGTGTGGTCGCTGTCGCATTCTGACAGCTTCTAGGAGCCACAGGTGAGGGCTGAGTGCAGGGTGGGGACCAAAGGTGGACAAGTATCCCAGAAGGAGCATGACATGTCCCCCAACAGTGTTAGAAACAGTGGCTTTCACGAGAGACACAGCAGATGCTTTGTATACAGGTGGTCCCAGGTTTAACCCCCAGCATCTTCAATTGAAAGGATCAGGTAGCAAGTGATGAGGAAGACCCTCTGCTTAAGACCTTGGTGAGCAGTTACCAGTAATAGTACACAATACTGGGCTAGATTGTACAAATTGGCTGACCTGTGTAAGAAAGCTTTGTCCAATAAATAGAAATAAGGATTAAAGCCCCAGTTTGAAGCTGATTGTGCCCATGTGCATATTAAGAAGAGGTGACCTACCCACTATCATGCCAACTTCACATTGGTGATCCTCATAGTAGCAGGATATCATCGTTGCCACTGTGTCATTGACCATTGCGACTACATCCATCTCAAAGTCCTACAAAGGGGTGGAAAGAAGCACCGCAATCAAAGGCTGTTCAGGAGAAGAAACCCAACTAAGAGAAGCACAGATAGAACAGGTAAAAAGGCAAAGGTAAAGGTCCCCTGGACGGTTAAGTTCAGTCAAAGGCCACTATGGGGTTGCAGTGCTCATCTCGCGTTTCAGGCCGAGGAAGCCAGCATTTGTCCACAGACAGCTTTCCGGGTCATGTGGCCAGCACGACTAAACCGCTTCTGTCTGGCACAACAGAACACCATGACAGAAACCAGAGCGCACGGAAATGCCGTTTACCTTCCCACCATAGCGGTACCTATTTATCTACTTGCACTGGTGTGCTTTCGAACTGCTAGGTTGGCAGGAGCTGGGACAGAGCAACAGGAGCTCACCCCGTCACGGGGATTTGAACTGCTGACCTTCCGAATGGCAAGCCCAAGAGGCTCAGTGGTTTAGACCACAGCACCACTCACATCCCCAACAGATGCAACAACCCTTCACCATAGAATACTATCGTGCCATAATATTCTTGGGAAACTGTAAGTAAGGTGTGTTTGTGGATAAAACACATGGAAAGAAGGAAGGGTGGCTGTGCACACTGCAGCACATGATGCGGGTGAGACTCCAGGCACTTGCCATTGCATCTTGCCCAGAAGTACTGATACATGCAAATTTGGATAGGAACATAAAGCTAAAGGGACCCCTGACCATTAGGTCCAGTCGTGACCGACTCTGGGGTTGCAGCGCTCATCTCGCTTTATTGGCCGAGGGAGCCGGCGTACAGCTTCCGGGTCATGTGGCCAGCATGACTAAGCCACTTCTGGCGAACCAGAGCAGCACACAGAAACGCCGTTTACCTTCCCGCTGGAGCGGTACCTATTTATCTACTTGCACTTTGATGTGCTTTCAAACTGCTAGGTTGGCAGGAGCAGGGACCGAGCAACGGGAGCTCACCCCATCATGGGGACTCGAAGTGCCAACCTTCTGATCCGCAAGTCCTAGGCTCTGTGGTTTAACCCACAGCGCCACCCGCATCCCTGGATAGGAACATAGGAAGCTGCTTTTGGGGTCCATCAAGCTCAGTATTGTCAACACTGACAGCCAGCAGCTCTCCAGGATTTCAAGCCGGGGGGAGGGGGACTTTCTCTCTCAGCCTTACTTGGAGAAGTGAGGGAACGAACCTGATGTTCTACCGCTGAGCCATGGCCCTTCCCCAAATATGTGAATCCTTTAAGGACAAGCGGCGACCGTTTTGTGCACATCCAATTGATGCACGGCTGCCAATGCACAGGATCTTTCGTACCCAGAAGAGGGCAGAACGGGGGCAGAACGGGGCAGAACAGGGCTGGGTGGGCTTTTGCAGTCTCTACTGACACACCCAGGGGCCAGGAATGGAAACCCTGCGCAAAATGGTTGCCACCTGTACCTGACAACACCTTTGGCTAGGGCAGGGGTCTGCAACCTTTAAGACAAAAAGAGCCACTTGGACCCGTTTCCGATGAAAAAAAACCTGGGAGCCGCAAAACCGGGAAGGTGACGTCACAGCCAGTACAGCGCCCGCCACAGTGGGGTGTGTCGGGGCGCACAATGCGCCTCCTCCCCTCGCTAGTATCCGCCCCGGAGCCGCGGCAAAGGTGTAAAAGAGCCACATGCAGCTCCGGAGCCGCAGGTTGCAGACCCCCTGGGCTAGGGGCTTCTCCACACTTAACTTTTGCCCTGCTCGTTCCACGTACAGGCCTGTGCTTTGCCAGCCCATGTTTGAGTGCTCTTCTTTTTGCCCCAGAGCTTTCCCTGCAAAAACCCACTCTCTAAAGCTGAAGTACAACAAACAGCAATTCAGGTTTTCAGCAGATTGCCATCAGCTTTATTCAGCTGTAAAGAGCGGGTTTTCACAGGGAAGGCACCGGAGCAAAAAAAGAAAGAGTTTTCAGACACAGAACTTTAAAGCACGGATTGTGCTGAGAAAGTATGGAGGAAATGTAAGTCTGGAATAAGCCCAAAGTTAAAAGAAGCAGATAAGATGTGGTGGGAAAGAATCTGTGCTAGAGACTCTACTGAAATGCTGCCAGTCACTGCATGAAATGCTGAGCTAGATAATAATAATAATAATTTATTTATACCCCACCCTACCCGGTCAGAGCCGGGCTCAGGATGGCTAACACCAGTAAAATTGCAATAGAAACATAATGGGGGGGGGAGCAATTTAAAATACAGGTTAAAATACAATTTAAAAAGCAGCCTCATTTTAAAAGTAGCCCATAAATCAAAACCTTAAGGGGAGGGAAGACATAAGGGTCAGACTGAGTCCAAACCAAAGGCCAGGAGGAACAGCTCTGTCCTGCAGGCCCTGCGGAAAGATGATGGATGGACAGACAGACTGACCTGGTATAAGGGAGCTTCTTACAGTCTTACGAAGCAACTGAGGAGAAATAATGAACTGAACAGCAAAACACAGTTTTCATCTCACCCCTCGCCGTTTGATAGCATCTCTCAAAAGCCCAACTACGTTGTTCCCTTCAGCTCCTGACGCTTTGAAGCCTTTAGTCCAGTTCAATAGGATCCCCTGCGGACCGAGAGGTTTAAAGGATCAGAAGAAACATCCTGAAATAAGCAAAATCTCTTTGGCGAAAATTATCCCTGCATTGGGTCAATGTAATGTAATCATCATCATCATTAACTGATGTGTGGAAAGCAAGGGAGCAACAGGATAACAACTGGAAAAGCACCCTTCCAGAATCTGGAATGATTGTACATGACTATCAGTGACACGTGTGACATCTTTCTGCATGATGCTTCTGCTATAAATTCTGGAAAGTTGTTGGTTTGCTGTGCATTTGGACAGTGCTGCCTGGGGCTGATGGGAGTTATAGTATTCCCCCTGCCTGGAGGTGCTATATTGTTATATTTCTTACATTCATCAGGCTACCATTATACATGGTTCAGGGGCTCAAATGAACAACTCATGGAGAAAGAGAGAGCATTGAGAAGGGAGCCCCCTTCCCAAATCCCACCTTGTCGAGGTCTTCGTGTCGAACAGGGAAGGAAAAGGTGAAGCCCAGAGGTAGCTTTTTGTGTTTCATCTGATGTTTGTCTAGGAAGTCGGAGATGCATTCTGAGATGTAATCAAAGAGCTGGGGAAGAAAGACACACACACACAAAAAAGTCCATTGCTGTTTGGGGGGAAAGGAAGGGGAAACATTCAGCAACCTGCCTTAGCTTTCCACAAGCAGTTCTGGAGGAACGTGGAGGGATGGATGAATCTGTCAATTTCGCTCACTCCGCAACATGTCTTTGGTGCAATAGTAGTGTGTACTGTATTTTTCGCCCCATAGGACGCACCGCCCCACAGGACGCACCTAGTTTTTTTGGGGGGGGAATAAAGAAAAAAATTATTCCCCCCCCCAGGCACGGGGCTGGCGTGGGAGAAGCCTGAGCTTCCCCCGACCCCAGCCCCCAGAACAGCCTGCTATCCGCAAGCCTAGGGAGCCGCGCCGGTGCGCACCGACCCCTCTCGCTCTCCAGGCTTCAGCGAAAGCCTGTATTCACCCCATAGGACGCACACACATTTCCCCTTCATTTTTGGAGGGGGGAAAGTGTGTCCTATAGGGCGAAAAATACGGTAAGTGGTGGGTTTATACTGTTCACACATAATTCTGCTTTATTAGCTGTTCTGTGAGGCTTCCCCAATGTCACTGCACAGCTGTCCCCTGGAGGGGCACTCTTGTGCTATAGTGCAACAAAAATGGGAAAGCACGGAACCTGGAAAGTTTGTGGCATAAAAAGTAACATGATTTCACAGGGAAACTTTGAGGCATGCATTGATTGGAAGCGAAGCAATATTTCTGCCCCCTCTCTTCCACCTGTGCGTGCCTTGTATCATCCCCAAATCTCCTCTGGAGGGGCGGATTTAGAGGGCACGCAGAGGGAGGAGAGAGGGTGATAATTGTGTTGCACAAGGAGAAATCCTTGTGCCGGTGGAATGACCTGTTCAGCGCTACGTTGACTCCAACATTTTATGTCTAACCATTTTTCTCATGGTTTTTTTCATGGACTAGAGCCCACTTTATCAGATGCAAATGGAGTCAACCGAGTTTGTCTTGCAATGCAAGATCACAGTTTGGGTTTAGACAAAGGGTATGTCAATTGTCCTGGACAGCTGGAGACTTCTGTGGAAGGTTCTGAATTGAGAGTGAGAGCCATTATTTGAAAGGGTTTGAACTCAGGTCCAGGCCAGGCCCAACATTTTGCCCAGTGGACAACATTGCCTCTGAGTCTGACAATGTGGCCTCCCTCCTTTCCAAGGGCAAGCCTCCTCCCATTCCTGAACACCTGCAAGTCATGAGGCAATACGTAACCTGGTTGATTTCACCTGCTCATCTGACTCACCATTTCAGCTGTTCCCGTCATGGCATCCTCCGGTATGGAATACATCTGGTGCTTCGTCTTCACATTCCATTGTTTTTCTTCACCTTCACCCACTTTCACCAGCATGACTCGGAAATTGGTGCCCCCGAGATCCAAAGACAGAAAATCTCCCACCTCTGCAATCCCAGAGTGTGACATGTCAGTTTAGTCTTTGGGGGACCACCTGGGCTAGGTTGCCTTGTACACAGATCCTAGAAGAACCCAACTCAACTGCAGGATTGTAATTAAGAGGCAGGGTGATTCATGTTAACACCTATGGTGACAGGGTGCTTGCCTGACTTCTATTTTCTAAAGGCAAGTGTGTAAGAAAAAGCTGAGGGAATCGCCACATATGACCAGTGGTGGGTGGCTGGGGACCACTGGAATTGGTAGGACAGAATGGGCACCTGGGCCATTGCATAGATGAATATAGTGTGAGCCTTGATCCTAAGAAGGTGGAAGCCATTTCAGGAATTAGCCCACCAGAATCCATTGTCAAGTTGAAAAGCTTATTGGGCATGGTACAGTGTTGAGGCAGATTTCTACCAAAACTGGCAAACATACTACACTGCTTAAATCAGGCATGGCCAAACTTGGCCCTCCAGCTGTTTTGGGACTACAACTCCCATCATCCCTAGCTATCAGGACCAGTGGTCGGGGATGATGTTTGGCCATGCCTGGCATAAATGAATAGAGGAGCATCCCAGCCGAGCTCAAACCCCTTTTTGGGGAACAAGACTCACACTTAAAGGGCTTAGTCCTTTGTAGAAATTGAATTGTCATTCCTGCTGAGATATGACAAGATGTCGTAGTGGAACTCTGTGAAGGGTACCAGGGCATCATAAAATATACAGAGCATGCAAGACTATGACTGTCTACACATTGCCAGCTTAAATATTTTTCTGCTGTATTTCAAACCACATTCATAAATCATTGTACACATCACTATGATTTGATGTGTTTCCCAGCCACCCGCTATCTGTCCACATCAGGGGGCAGAAGGGTGTGTGTGGATGTGCTTATGGAATCAAATCAGATTGTATCTAGTCTGATGAGAAATGCAGCAAATCACAGAGATTCTCAAGAAACTATGGGATAGATATGGATTGCAATTAACATTATGTGTACACAGCTTCACAAACCAGCAATGGAAGCACACTGGGTGAATAGTAAATGGGAGTGTGTACACAGCACTCAGGAAGAGTGCATATATAACTTTGATTCCTAAGAGTTGGTTAAGAACTATCAACCTATATATTTGTTGAATAACGATTATAATCTTTTTGCATCTATATTAGTTAATAGGTTGAAAGCTGTATCAAAAGAGGAAATCCATCAAGATCAGGCCGGATTTTGGCCAGGAAGACAAATGAAAGATAATATTAGAAATATAATCGATGTAACAGAATTTTTAAAAGTGAGAAATGAAAAACAAGCAACCTTAATGTTTTTAGACAGAGAAAGCATTTGATAATGTCTCCTGGGACTTTTATAAAAGGAATCAAGGCAATATATACAGAACAATCAGCAAAACTGATAGTAAATAATGTATTAACTGACAACTGTAAAATAACTAAAGGAACTAGACAAGGCTGCCCGCTGTCACCTTTATTATTTATATTAGTTTTAGAAGTTTTGGTACAAAGAGTAAGATGTAATCAATAAATTAAAGGAATAAGTGGGACAGAGACAATATAAATTAAAAGCATTTGCAGACAATGTGGTGACATCTGGAGAAGAACCAATAGAGTCAATTCTGAAAGCACTACTGTAGAAGAGATTAAAAAATGGAGAAATAGCAGGTCTTAAAATTAATAAGGATAAAACCAAGCTCCTGCTTAAAAACAGGAATGATGAGAGTAAAAATAAACTACAAAATATATCAGATCTAAAGACTGAAAAAAAGGCTAAATATTTAGGTGTATGGTTAACAGCAAAGAATATAAATTTGTATAAAGTTAACTATTTGAAAACTTGAGAGGATATTAAAAGAATTTTGCAAATAGTGTATGGCGTAGAATGAATCTTTCATTGCTGGGTAGAGTGCCAACCATAAAAATGAATGTATTACCAAGAATGTTATTTTTGTTTCAATCAATACTGGTGATTGGCAAGACAGATTGTTTCAACAAATGGCAAAAAGATATTTCTAAATATATCTGGCAAGGGAAAAAACTGAGAATAAAATATAAAATACTGATAGATGCAAAAGAGAGAGGTTTCTCCCTGCCGGATATGAGATTATATTATGAAGCATCTTGTCTGTGCTGGTTGAAGGAATGGTTGTTATTGAAGAATCACATATTTTAGATTTGGAAGGTCATAATAATATTTTGGCATGCTTATTTGTGGTGTGAAAAGATGAAAGTGCATAAAGGTTTCACCAACCATATAATTAGGACAAATTTCTATAGAATATAGGATAAATATAACATTTATTGGATACTAAAACGCTACTTTGGCTTTCTCCATTGGAAGCCATAGTGGTGAAAAAGAAAAATATGATCGAATTTATTGAAATTTGCTAAGAGAGGAGGGTGGAGAATTTAAATTAAAAGAGTTTAAGGATTTATCGCGGATGGTATCAACATGGTTACAATATCATCATTTGAATGAAGCATTTAAAAAGGATATGAAGCAGGAGTTTGGGGAACAACTATCACAACTAGAGAGAGATCTGTTAAACTGTAATATTAAAGTGATATCTAAGATGTATAAGATGTTATTGGAATAGGAGACAAAGAACGAACAAGTGAAATCTTCAGTGTTACATTGGGCAATAGATATTGGTCATAACATAGAAATAGAAGCATGGGAACGATTATGGAATATAAAACTTACAGCATGTTATGGTTTAAGAGAAAATTATCTGAAAATGTTATCTAAATGGTACCTAACACCTAGTAGATCGGCAAAAATGTATAAATAAAAATCGAGTAAGTGTTGGAAAAGGTACCTTTTTCCATATGTGGTGGCCTTGTAATAAGGTTAAAGCTTACTGGGAAATGATATATAATGAATTGAAAAAGACATCTAAGATAACATTTGTAGAAAAACCCAGCAGCTTTTCTTTTGGGAATTATGGGATCAGAACTACCTAAACAGTATAGAAATTTATGTATGCAACCACATCTGCAAGAATGTTATTAGCCCAAAAATGGAAGGAAGAAAAGGTCCTGAAGAGAGAAGAATGGTTACAGAAATTAATGGAGTATGCAGAAATGATGAAACTTCTGGAAGAATAAGAAATCAAGATAACAGGGTTTTTTTTAGAAAGGAATGGAAATGGTTTATTGAGTATTTACAAATAAACTGTAAACAGATCAAGACATTGGCAGGATTATTGTAAAAACCTGCAGTTTCAAAAACATATCTGAGATATATATGAGAATAGATGATTAGAAGAATAAGTTAAGATAATTTGGAATATGCAGGAAAGGATGAAAATAAATGTAAAGAACCACAGAAAGAGAGCGAAGGGAGTCGAAGTCTGAAATGATAGAATTATGGCTGAATAATTGTTGTAACGTTTATAAATAAAATTATATATAAAAAAAGAAAATAGTGATGTTTCTGCCACTAGAATAGAACCACTCAGCAAAAGAAACCACTTTTACTCCATTACCAGACAGACCTTAGAAAAGAGTTGGAACAGACATTTATGAATTACATGAGCACAAGTACCTGGTTGCTACGTATATAGACTATTTTTCTAAATATCTAGAAATAGCACACATGATTGATCTTACAAATTCTACCACCATCAGTTGTTTAAAGACTGTATTTGTCAGACAGGGGCGTCCTGATGAACTTGTAACAAATAATGCCCCACAATTTGCAGAGAAGGAGTTTTCCCAGTTCACAAAGAAATATAATTTTAGCCACATTGCCAACACTACCTACAAGCCAATGGGGAGGCACAAAGAGCAATCCAAAGCACAAAGCAGAGCCTGAAAAAAGAAGATCCATTTTAAGTGAGTGATAGAGCAACTGCAATTAACGCAACCAACAGCCCAGCATAGTTGTTAATGGGTCAACAACAAAGAACCAGTTCTGACCCTGGAAACAGACCTGTATCCCCAGTGGCCTGATCTGAAGGAAGTCCATGTAGCAGATAAAAAGGCAGAAAAGCCTATATAAGTTACAGTTTGATAAACACTATGGGGTAAAAGCATTACTAAGACTACATCCTGGTTCACAGGTGAGAATATAACTTGACAATGAGAGGTGATGGTCAGAACCAGGGGCAGGGGCACTATTTGACACCACGATCCAATGCTGTAATGACCAACATTTAGAAGGAGCAGAAGACACTTGAGACTTGTGCCAGAATCATATCCAGCCATACAATCAACAAGTTTAAGGACAGAGCTAGCAGGAGAACAAAGCTTCAATAGACCAAGATCCTGAAACATCAGCAGTGCGGATCAGGAAATGCACAACACAGAGACTAATCATTCTTTAGATAGGAATAGCAACCAATTAAGAGCAGAATAATCCACAGGTGCTATTAGAGCTGACTGACAGTCTAGTCATCACCTCAGGGTACAAAAGTTACTAAGGATTGTTCATGCAGTTCATTGTTTCGCTCATGTGGTGAAATGGGATCCTGAAAGGGCAGGCTAGGGCATGGGAAGTGAAGCTAGATTAGGACTAAAGCACAAATAAATTCTGCATTAGTGAGTTTATTAGGGCTACTGTATAGTCACTTTTATACCATAAAAGAGTTACTGTTAATCTACCGCAGTCTCTGACATTCATTAAATGGGCTCAATTATAGTAAACATTGGATCAGAGTCAGGGGTCAGGGCATAAGAGTTCAGAAGACATACTAGCAGAAGATGGGGTGGAGCCACAACACTAGCTTCCCAGTAACTGGGTCACTGTTGCTTCCTGGAAGGAGAAGGGGTCAAGAAGAAGTAAGGTCAGTGCAGCACAAATGCACCGGCAGAGCCAATTCAGGGCCCCTGCCAATGCATTTGCACCATGCCAATCTCCTTGCCACCTCACCTTTCCCCCATTCCATCCTGGTAAGCAACAGGGACTCACCTGCCAAGAAGCCCTGTTTGGTGAGTTGCTTTTGGACAACAGCATGGTCGTGGGGAACATCTGGCCATTTAGATGCTGTTGGGAGTACAGCTCCCATTATCCCTGGCCATTGCCCATGTTTTCTGTTGCCTGGACAATGGGAGTTGAGCAACTTCTGGAGGGCCACAGGTTACCTACCCCTATGCTAGTATCCTTGACTTCAGCAGGTGGGTTGGTTGTAGGTCAGACCTCCCGAGCTACACCAAAATGATACAACCACCATTGTTGCTTACCTGATCCCTCAGGGGTAGAGCGTACATAAGTGGGCAGCATCTTCACAGAGGCTTCCTCGTGTGTCTCCAGCTTCAGGCCCCGGTCCATCTCCTTCTGCATCCGATGCATCACCTTCTTCAGATCCTGTTCCTGTAGCCGGAATTCTGAGAGGATCTGCTCCACCTACATGAGAAGACACACAAGCAAATGTCCAAGAAGATGGGTACAGTATAGCATGTGTCAACAGAGTCACTTAAAGGGTGCAGGTGGAGTCTGCATGCCACCACTTCATGTTGTAATGATTCCTTCAACTCTTGTCCTATATTAAACTCCTGCTAGAATTATGTAAGGATTTGGGTGTCCTCGTGAACAAGGTCAATGCACTCTATACCTATCACCACTGGCCTTCATTTGCTGTTTATGTAGAAAACAGTAGGTCAGCATTTCTGATCAAAAAAGGGTGCCACTTCACAGACTCGAGCCAGCTTTTTATCTGCCCTATGCATAACCCACAGGACAGTCAAGGGGCAGCAGCTCCTATACTCCAAGAGATTGTGGTCTGGAATTTCCACGTTTTGTTCACTCGTTTTATCATTATTATTTGCTGGGAATCCCAGTCAACTGCATTGCTAGCCTTTACCATTCCAGTGCATTCTCTGTCATCCTCCCTCCCTTTTAAGACCTGATTTGTGGTTATCTTTTTCCTATGCTAAAAAGGAACTGCAACTCTAACATGTCTAGTGTGGAGTGGCATAGCTGACAATTCCATCGAGGATTTTCAGGATTTTGTGCCTTTAATTAATACAGACTCTCCAAGTGTTCCTATTTTCCAGGGATAGTCCTGGATTTACAGAAGCTGTCTCAGTTTCTGAATTGATCCTGGAATGTCCCACTTTTCCTTAGGACATCCCTATTTTCATCAGAGAAATATTGGAGAGTATGGAGTTATGCAACCTTCGAGCCAAGGAGATAAGTAACAACCTTTAGAAGACATCGGAAGGCAGCCCTGTATAGGGAAGTTTTTGAATGTTTAATGTTTTGTTATGTTTTTATACATGTTGAAAGCTGCCCAGAGTGGCTGGACCAACCCAGTCAGATGGACAGGGTATAAAATTATATTTATTATAATTATGGAATAGGATGTCCCTGTTTTCATCAGAGAAATGTTGCAGGGCATGTTAGCAGCTTCCTCCTTGCAGCTTCTGCCCATTGTAGTACCGTATTTTTCGCTCTATAAGACGCACCAGACCACAAGACGCACATAGTTTTTGGAGGAGGAAAACAAGAAAAAAAATATTCTGAATCTCAAAAGCCAGAACAGCAAGAGGGATCGCTGCGCAGTGAAAGCAGCAATACCTCTTGCTGTTCTGGCTTCAGTGATAGCTGTGCAGCCTGCATTCGCTCCATAAGATGCACACACATTTCCCCTTACTTTTTAGGAGGGAAAAAGTGAGTCTTATAGAGCAAAAAATACGGTACTTCTTGTTTAGCAACATAGCAGCATCACTTCATTCCAGCTTAATTATTCAGTGCCTGTCCCTGAACTTAGATGGATCAGTTGTCTGACTTGATACAACCAGCTCCAACATAAAGTGATGTGTGTGCATGTTAAGCCTCCCCCAGGAATTACTCAGACCCACCTCCTGCTCTGAAAATGAATGCCTCTGAATAACAGCTGTTAGGAATCGCAGGAGGGGAAAGTGCTGTGCTGCTTAAATTCTGCTTTTGGGCTTCCCATAGACATCTGGTTGGCCACAGTGAGAGAAGAATGCTAGACTAGCTGGGCACTTGGCCTACTCTAGGAGGACTTTTTTATGTTCTTAACATCAGTTGTAGAGCACTTGCTTTGCACACAAAAGGTTCCAAATCCCTGGCATCTCCAGGTCACACTGGGAATGAACCCTGCCTGAAACTCTGGGAAACCATGGTGAGCAAGATGTTTCACATGTTCTTAGTGAGATATCACTGTAATAATGAAATGACTTATACTTGCAAAATCATATTGAAAAATCAGAACTCCTATTAGAATACAGAGGTACCTCAGGTTAAGTACTTAATTCGTTCTGGAGGTCCGTTCTTAACCTGAAACTGTTCTTAACCTGAAGCACCACTTTAGCTAATGGGGCCTCCTGCTGCCGCCGCAGCCCGATTTCTGTTCTTATCCTGAAACAAAGTTCTTAACCTGAAGCACTATTTCTGGGTTAGTGGAGTCTGTAACCTGAAGCATATGTAACCTGAAGCGTATGTAACCCGAGGTACCACAGTAAACAAGTTCCGTTGTAAATACTGAAATACTAAATAAGATGGATAACAATGTGTAACAGAAAAAGAAGTAGAAAGTTGGTTTAAAAGTGTGTGAAAGAAAGTAATAGAAGTGGAAAGAAATGGCAATTGAGTAGATTGGAAGCCTAACACAAGGGTGGGGTGAGGGGTGGTGGTGGGAAAAGGAAGAATCTGTGGGATTGAGTGTGGGTATGTATGAATATTTTTAAGGATTATTTGAAATGTATGTTTGTATATTCGTAATATGTATGTATTAATGTTGAATTATTTCAATAAAAATAGTGATGAAATGACTTGTAATAATGGCAACACACACACACATATATTATCGAAGATAATGTGCTTCATCTACAGTTACAAATGCACAAGCATGTTTTTAAAAATCTCTCTTCCTTGCCTCCATATGCTCTCTTACATTATGCACAAGTATAATTGCTGCCAAACAGAAGAGTTAAGAAGGCATAAGTCAGCACTTCATCAATGGGGGAGAAAGAAACACCAGGAAAACTCCGACCTCACATACTCTACACACACAACTCCGACAACCACTACTTGGAAATGTGGATTTAAATCTTTGCCCCACATTTTTTCACTCTAAATCCGAGTTCTATATCTATGGAATGCTCAGAAGATCAGTGCCTAAATTAGCAGCCAAAGGACCTTGGGTCTTCTATTTTTAGCTTTTGGTTAGATGCCAGGTCTAAAAAGGAAAATTTAATTGATCAGTTCACTTGCTAAAAACTGGTGCAACAGGAACTAAATATAGTACAAACTCTAAATATTGACATTAGTTTTGGTATTTCATTTCTTTTGTAGCCAAGTGGCCTGGGATGGGGTCAAGAATACAATTGGGCAACATAGCATGCAACCTTTCATCACCTCTGTGATGGGGCCATCCAAAACGCTGCGTAAAGGGAAATGTTTTCACAATCACATCCATTCCTTGGCATCGTAATTCCATTAATATTAGTGACACTTGCTAACTGCTGCATTTCCTAATTCAGAATGATACTGCCTTTCTTTCAGATGCAGCACACTGACGCAAAAGAACCGAGACAAGTCATAATATAAGAAGAACTCTGTTGGTTGGACCAAAGGTCTGTCTTAGAATGTTAGGTTAACTAACAGAATGTTAGTATCCAGCAGTGGGTTGCCAGGCATCCTCGAGAACTCACCTCAATCCATGGAAGCCACTGCTGCCAACCAGAGCATTGCTAACCTCCCGCCCTGTTGACTTGTGCTAGTTGTGTGCTATGCACGCATGCCTTCAGGTTCAGTCCTGCCCAGGTTTGGCTTTCGGCATATCCCTTAAAGTGTGTTTAGCATGACTTGTGTTGGAATGCCCAAAGCTCAGTGTAGTCCATTGCATTCACATACAGTTATACCTCATGTTACGTCTGCTTCATGTTACATTCTTTCAGGTTGCGTCCCGCACTGACCCGGAAGTACCGGAAAGGGTTTCGCCACTTGCGCATGCACAGAAGCTCAAAATGACATCATGTGCATGTGCAGAAGCAGTGAATCGCAACCCATGCGTGTGCGGACGCGCCACTGCAGGTTGTGTTCTTTTCATGTTGCGAACGGGCCTCCGGAATGGATCCTGTTTGCAACCAGAGGTACCACTGTAATGTGGTTTGCATAGACTGATGCACCTGTTTAAAATCAGGACACACCAGCTAAGAATTGTGAATGCCTTCCGTCTGCCTAGCTACCATATTTGCCTTCTTCTCTGGGTTGATTGGGACAAAAACGTTGAATTTTGTATTAAGATCCTGTGTCAATGTCACTGTGAAATCCCAGCCTACCTGGTCCTCAGTTCTGCTCAAGAGCTCACCATTTTCCTCTGTGTTCCGAAATGGACAGCTGAAATTGACATGAGATTGGCACACACATTTCCAAAGCTGGGCCACATCTGCACCATACATTTAAAACAGTATTGTGCCATTTTAAACGGTCATGGATTCTCCCAAAGAATCATGGGAACCATATAGTTGGTTGAGAAATCTGATCACTCTTAGGAGATTCTTATTCTCCTCATGGAGCTACATTTTCCAGAGTGGTTTAGCAATCAATCCCTCTTCACAGACAACTCTTAAGAACAGAAACTCTGTGAGGTGAATCGATATCTCCTAAGAACTCTCAGCACTGTTAAGAAACTACAGCTCCCAGAATTCTTTGAGGGAAGCCATGCCTGTTTAAAGTGGTAATCATAGTGCTTTAAATTAATGAGGTGCATGTGGCCATAGTCAACAACATCTGGAGAATTAGAGGTTCCCCAGTACTTTTCTCAAGAGTTATGCACACTAACCATAATGAATTAATTATTATTATTATTATTATTATTATTATTATTATTATTATTATTCACTCTGATCTTAAGAGTTACAACAGTGACCACAGTGAACCACCTTGGTATTTCTTCTTGAAATGAAAGACAACATATAAACAATTTCAATAATACAAATATGCATCTGCTTTTATTCCTTATTGAATTAAGCTGTAAAAATCCGTTCCCCATTTTAAAAATGTCAAGTAAAAGAGGTTTCTGTGCCATCCCTGAAGTACTTCCTCCAGCTAAGCACCCTGTCTCTGATGGAGATCAGTTCAGAATGCCATGAAACAGGGAAGGGAAGGTATGCCTGAAATATAATCCCATTCAAACTTCATTTCTGGCCAGTTGTAAGCTTCCACTGTGCCCGTTTCTTGCTACAGAGACCAAATTACCACTTTAAAGATAGAAATGATGGATGCTTCCAGACAGGTGTTTATCATGGGATGCATGTTCCGTGTGCATGCGAAATGTTCACAATATCCACACAGCAGCCATGGCATCAAAACACTAGTCCATATTTTACCTCATTTAATCTGAATTTAGTCTTTCTGGGGGAAATCCAGTAAGTTTTTTATTTAAAAAAACAAAAACCTGTTGCAAATGCCCCATTTGCAATATCTGAATGGTGGCTCATAAGTCTCTGTGTTGATAGCACAGTCACTGCTAGCCTTGCAATCTCATTTATTTCTACAGTGTTGGTGGTGCAGACTGACTGGGTATTGTGCATTGTTCCTATGGCACTAACCTGGGCATGTGCTTGAATAATTCAGCTACCACCTTAGAGAGACACCCTGCGTGTTGCTGTTATTTCTTCTGGTTATGCAGATATTCCTATATTCCAAACCCAACCACCCACCCCCAAATTAACTCTCTTTTTGCCAATGAACCACAGAGAAACTTGCAACGAATTAGCAGCTGAATCAAGACACAAGAGGCAAGAAGTTTGCATTTTGCAAGGAAGGGAGGCCCATACTCTAGATAAACTGGAATTTTATCTAGAATCCAGAAATCTTAAGATTCAGAAGAAGCAGTTGAAAACACACACAGCAGTCTACCTAGCAATCACTTTCAAAACAGAGCAGAAGAGATCTAAGCCGAGAGTTCTGCGCAGCTCTTACCAGTTGCAAGCTGTCAAACACTTCCTTCATCATTGACAACCGTGAACCCTCCAAACTGTCCATTGATTCTGGGCTTGCTCTGCGGAAACCCGTTTGCTGCCTGTCTGCTCTCGGCCACCTGGTCTGAAGCTGACAAGACTGACCCGAGTCTCTTTTTTTGTTGTGTGTTTGCTTAAGCTCAAGGCTGAGCGTTGTTGATATTGAGGGCAACGTTTCCAATCCGAAAAGATTAAAGGTTCACCAGCGGAGGAAATAGGTCCAGCAACTCTGCCCGGCAGAGAAAAAGGAAGGCCGGTGTGATCAGCAACACTAACAAAAATGATGCAGACTGTAGAAGGGCTTTCCAAGGGCCTCAGCCTTTATTCGTCTTGGGAATTCTGGATGGCTTCAGTTGTGTCTTCTAAAAGACACAAGAAGGATACACGTCAGGCCCTACGGCATACTAGTAACCTGCGGGCGTTCTCAGAGACATGCAATAGCACAAGAGCAGGGGTACTGTAGCTAACCTGCAGCCCAGCAGCCTTCATCTAGACCCAAGAGAGATTTTGTGGGGGCTCCCCAGGCCCCCCAAAAGTGTCTTTTTTCAAAAAAAGAAATGCTCCTATGAATCTCTCAATGTGATGCTATGGTGCTAAAAGGTTTTATTGTAGGTCCCTCAAGGCCCCCATTCCCCCCCTTAAAAAAAATACAAATGGTTTATTTATTTTTAAAAATTAAAAATATTTTTCTTCTTTGGACTACTCCCAAGGGTGACGTGCCCTGCTATGGTACTGTGATGCCAAAAGATTATTTGTGGCCCTCCGAAAGCTTCAACCCTACACATCTGTGCTTTTGAACAATTGAAGTTTTCCCCCCCCTGACTCATAGGTACCCCACTGTAATGCCAAACATTTTGTGCGGTTTCCCCAAGGCCCCCCAAATCTGTCCATCATTAAAAAAACAAATTACTGATGGCTCCCAAAGATCCCTTGAGTATTGGATGATGACTGGGCAGAGACCCCTACCACAAAGCTCACTGGGTGATCTTGAAACAGCCACTGCCTGTTTGCCTAAGCTACTTCACAGGGTAGGATAGAGTGGAGGAGAGTGAACCAGGCTTTCTTTTTGGAGCTCCTCAGAGGAAAGGTGGTAGACAAATGTCATCCATAAAATGCATAACATTTAAGAGCACAGTCCTATGCATGTTTACTCAGAAATAAGCTCAGCTATGTTCAATGGGGCTTAATCCCCATTAAAAGTATCTAGGAATGCAGCCTTAAATTAGTTCCCATTGAGGTGGTGGACCTGTACTAGGCCCACAGTAAAGGTAAAGGACCATTAGGTCCAGTTGTGGCCGACTCTGGGGTTGCGGCACTCATCTCACTTTATTGGCCGAGGGAGCCGGCGTACAGCTTCCGGGTCATGTGGCCAGCATGACTAAGCCACTTCTGGCAAACCAGAGCAGCGCACGGAAATGCCGTTTACCTTCCCCCCGGAGCGGTACCTATTTATCTACTTGCACTTTGACGTGCTTTCGAACTGCTAGGTTGGCAGGAGCAGGGACCAAGCAACAGCAGCTCACCCCATTGTGGGGATTCGAACCGCTGACCTTCTGATTGGCAAGTCCTAGGCCAGGAGTCTCCAACCTTTAAGACAAAAAGAGCCGCTTGGACCCGTTTCCGAAGAAAAAAAAACTGGGAGCCGCAAAACTCGTCATGATAAAAATAACTTTTTTGTCACTTTTTTATTATTTCTTTGTTTGACCCCTCAGAATTACTCCTCCTCATAGAAATAAACGTTAAATTAACAAGTTACCTTTTTGTGTGTGTGTGTTCTTCACTCCCCTTCAAAACAGTGACCAGCGTACATGCCCCCTTTCAATGCAGTGACCAGCGTACATGCCCCTTACAATGTAGCGGGCAGGCAGGAAGGTGACGTCGGGACGGTGCGTGACTAATGCACGCACCGCCCCCATGCGATGTCACAGCCAGTACAGCGCCCGCCACAGTGGGGAGTGTCGGGGCGCACAATGCTCCTCCTCCACTCGCTAGTATCCGCCCTGGAGCGGCGGCAAAGGTATAAAAGAGCCACATGTGGCTCCGGAGCCTCGGGTTGCAGACCCCTGTCCTAGGCTCTGTGGTTTAACCCACAGCACCACCCATACCACTTAATAATTGCAGATGGGAGATGTTGATACAACAATATTGCTCTAGACCAGAGGTCTTCAACCTTTTTGGGTCCATGGCTCCCTTGGCCAACTACATTCTTTCTGCGGCACCCCTGTGGGGCTCAGGATCCCAGTTATGTCACCCCTTGCCTGCAGAGCTGGCAGCCTCTCATCCTTTTTCGAACACCCCCCCCCCCTTGTGGAATGTTCCCTCAGCCTCCTCTTCTCTCCTCTCCTTTGGAGTCCTCCGGACAGCCGCTGCTGCCACCCCTGGTCTCTGAACTCCCAACCCCCACCCCAAAGAGAGGTGCCTCCACACACTGCCCCACAGGGGCCTGGGAAGCACCCCCTGACCAGCCCCAGAGGCACAATCGCCTGGGGAGCTTGTAGCCAGGGCTGCTGCAACAAATGGCTGTGCAAGCCTTTGGGAAGAAGAAATGTGAGAGGTCATTAGAGGACTGGAGGGAAGGAAAGAGGGACAGAGGCCAGTGTTGCACACGGCACCCCTGGCCATCATTCAAGACACCCCAGGGTGCCATGGCACACTGGTTGAAAACCACTGCTCTAGAAAACAACTCTTCTAAATGTTATTCATTCATTCATTCATTCATTCATTAATATATATCTTGCCTTTCCTCCCAAAGGAGCCTAGGGTGGCAAATTATGTTTCTAAGGCCACATTCTCCTTGATGCAATTATTGTCTATCTGCAAAGAATTTGAGGAACATATTTTATTTTCATGATGACAGCTTCCAACGGATGACAGCTTACTAACAGGCGATTTTGCTCCGAAACAACCCAGTCACTGGGGGTTTTTTTGCTCAACTTTGAATGAGATGTTGCTGACACAATAGCATTTAGGCCAGTTGAGTATTTTTGTGCAAAGTAATGGTCAAGCTTAAGAGGATTAGACAGGTCAGCTTCAAAAGACTTATGTTCCATGTGTGCGTGTGTCTTTGAGCCAGCATGGTGTGGTGGTTAAGAGCGGTGGACTCGTAATCTGATGAGCCGGGTTCAATTCCCCGCTCCTCCACATGCAGCTGCTGGGTGACCTTGGGCCAGTCACACTTCTCTGAAGTCTCTCAGCCTCACTCACCTCACAGAGTGTTTGTTGTGGGGGAGGAAGGGAAAGGAGATTGTTAGCCGCTTTGAGACTCCTTAAGGGGAGTGAAAGGCGGGATATCAAGTCCAAACTCCTCCTTTGCTAGCTGTTAGTTATTTCTCTCAAGGCACCCAAATGTGGTTGTGTGAACATCAGAGGTACCTTCTGGACAAGCTCTGAGAGCCCACTAAGAAAAGCGTTACAACTGTTCTGTGCATGAGACACTAAACACTGAAGCGACATGGTCCTTGCCTAGTGATTCTATAGACCAGGCACAGGCAAACTCCGGCCCTCCAGATGTTTTGGAATTACAATTCCCACCATCCCTTGACCACTGGTCCTGTTAGCTAGGGAAGATGGGAGTTGTAGTCCCAAAACATCTGGAGGGCCGAAGTTTGCCTATGCCTGCTACAGCCTTCTTTGGCAATGTTGATGTTGGGAAGATAAGAACAGAGAAGGTGGGGTTGGGAGGGAGAAGGGAAATATAATGGATAAAAAGTTTTTCTTTACAACAAAGGTGGAGAACCACAGACCCAGGATCCAAAAACCAAACCACCATGTCTTGCACATGAGTGGTACCATTTTGACTAGCATGAGACAGGCACTGGGAGACTGAGGCTGCTAGTAGTACATACAAGTGGAAGCTGTACACCGGCTCCCTCGGCCAGTAAAGTGAGATGAGCACCACAACCCCAGAGTCAGCCAAGACTGGACCTAATGGTCAGTGGTCCCTTTACCTTTACTATTCCATCAAGATCATCATAATTTTAATATTTATATCCCACTCAGCAGACTGGGTTACCCCAACCTCTCTGGACAACTTCAACATATATAAAAACATTATAGCTTCAACATATATAATAAAACATTAATTTTTTTTTTAAAAAAACTTCCTTATAAAGGGCTGCCTTCAGATGGCTTGGGGGGTCAGATAACTGCATACCCGCCAACATTTCTCTGATGGAAATAGGGACATCCTAAGGAAAAGCGGGACATTCTGGGATCAGATCAGAAACCAGGGTGGCTTCTGTGAATCCAGGACTGTTCCTGGAAAATAGGGACACTTCGGGGGGGGGGGGGGTCTGGAACAGCACTTACCACCTGAACATTGGAAATAGAGGAAATGGTGATGAGAAAACAAACCCCCAGACAGGGGGGGAAATATGGATGCCAGGAAGAAGTGTTCTGAAGTGTATAGCCCAGACACAGGTTTATTACTGCAGTTGGGGACTAGGTCTGAGAGTTAATTATTTACCTGATGCCGGGATGCTGCACTGAAGCATTCATTTGTGGCAGCAAAAGTCATTCAAAATTACATGTGCTGTACAAATAGATAAGAGCAAAAATAGAAGCCCAAATCTGGTCCTCCCAACCTTGAAAGGCACCTGAACTTATATTTTAAAATCCTGCCTCCTGCCCTAACCGACTTTCCCTTACTGATTCAGGCAAAAAGCAGTTCATTTTAGGACTCAGAAATCGATGTAATTCTAGTCACAGAAAGTATACAGTACTTGGCTTTGCCCCTGGAAAGGTAGACAAAAGAGGGCAAATGAGTTAATTAATCCCACATTAGGTAGGCTTCATCTGACCATGATGCCTGAATATTGCCTCCGCTGTCCCGGGGGCTTTTAAAATGCTGGCAGTCGGCAGCAAAGTCCTCCTGTCCCCGGAGCTTGCGGGGCGGGAGGTGGGGAGAAGGGCTTTTCTTCCCACCGCCAGCCTTCAGAACAGCCTTCTGAAGGCTGGCGGTGGGAAGAAAAGCCCTTGTCCCCCCCCCCCAGCCTTCAGAAGAGGTCGGGGGACAGACTGTCCCCGGACCTGGTCTGAAGGCGGTTTCCATAGGAACGCATTGATTGATTTTCAATGCATTCCTATGGGAAACCGTGCTTCGCAAGACGAAAAACTCGCAAGAAGAAAAAACTTGCGGAACGAATTAATTTCGTCTTGCAAGGCACCACTGTACCACTGTAATATATAGCTCCTGGTATTCTTTATGACACTAGACTAGACACTAGATAGGCCATGGCTCATAACAGCTGCTCCCCAAGAGAGATAACACAAACAATGTTAACAGGCTGTGTGTAACTATATAAATCTTTTTTGATGAGATTCAGCATATCATATCAGAATATATGGTTCTATAGACCAACTTATCATATAAACGAAACATATTGTGAGAAATTAAAAGTCCAGCAGATTGATCAGGATATACAATCTACTCAGTTCTTATATTGGCTATATCCACGGTGCGGAATTCTTATACAGTGGTACCTCGGGTTACAGACGCTTCAGGTTACAGACTCTGCTAACCCAGAAGTAGTACTTTGGGTTAAGAACTTTGCTTCAGGATGAGAACAGAAATCGCACAGCAGGAGGCCCCATTAGCTAAAGTGGTACCTCAAGGTAAGAACAGTTTCAGGTTAAGAACGGACCTCCAGAACAAATTAAGTTCTTAACCAGAGGTACCATCAATCTTGGAGTGTTCCATGTGAATATGTTTTTAGGAATTCTAGCATTCCTTGTACGCAGGTATCAGACGAAAAACTTGGAAGAATGGCACATGCAGAAAATAATACAATGATTCAAGGATAATTCCTTGTTTCACTCAGCCGGGCTTCGTCAGCTGTGCATACTCGTATTCTTGTATATCAGGGACACGGAACATAATGGATTCAGTCATAATGGATGACTGACTACAATATTGATATAAGAATTCCACATATGTTGAATCGCATTTAAAAAGATTTATATAGTTACACACAGCCTGTTGTTTGTGTTGTCATCAGTTTTGCATTGACATGACAAAGGGTTTGGCAGTGTTTTGAATGTGCTCCCCAAGACAAACAGATTCCTGAGTGCTCACTTGTGCCTTTGACATGACTCCTTTAAGCTAATGAACCAACCCTTCCCTGGATGTTGGGGGAAGGCTACAGAGGCAAACCTTTCTCTTTGAGTAGCACAGCTGTGCTGGAGAGCAGCCAGCCAGGTGTGAGTCTATATGTGTTAATGGATTTTAACTTGGTCAGTTTCATTCCAGCTATTTGCAGATCTCCAGCTGTGATATCATTGCTGTTCTCATCGCTGCAGCTTTCTGCCAGTAAGCAGATGGGGCTATGCCATAATGGCGTGACCGAGAACTGCTGCTGGCACATGGAATTAGAGATCGCAGGACAATCCAGCCCAAGCCCCCAGTGCTAGCTAATGGCAAAGCTTGCATCTAAAATGTAAAACAGAGGTCCATTGCATATGGTAGCTCAAGTGGCAGAGCATTCGTTTAGCATGAGAGAAGCAATGGAATTAATGTCCACATTATTTAGCCAAGGCTTTCCCCCTATTCCAGGGATGAGGAACCTGTGCTCTCCAGAGGTTGCTGGACCACAGCTGCCATGGGGCATATGCCTGGGGCCGAAGGAGTCCAACAACATCTACAGGATGTCCTGCCCTGCCTGCTTTTCCTTCTGGGTAAAGGCCATAGTTCCCTGGAAGAGCACATCCTTTGGGTGCAGAAGGTCCCAGCATCACTCACCAGTAAAGGATTGCAGACACCTTTGGCAGAGACCTTTGAAGAGTCATTGCCAGCCAGAGGAGACAATGAGGTGGACAAAATAGTCTGATCTCATATAAAACAGCTTCTTACACCCATACTTTTAAGTTTTCCTAATGTACCTTTATGCCTTTTAAAAAAATCATAATCTATATCATGATGCCTAGACCTGACTGACTGACTGACTCACTGACTGTATGTGTCATACAATCCTGCATGTGTCTACTCAGATGTTCAGTGGGACATTCCTAGCTAGCTAAGTGAATATAGGACCGCAGTCGCATTGGCTTACTCATCATCCCTAATTCCAGGGGATAGCTAAAATCGCTGCGGTATTTCCCAACGAGAGAAAAATGTGGTACAGGCATCATCAGTACACGCTTACAGATCTGAAAGTGGGGTGCTTATCATCTATACTGTTACAGCTTTGTGGGTGCCCTGACCCCCTCCAGATTCCTGGGTGCTGGGGTTTAATCAGTGCTTTGAGAATTAAGACGTGTTGGCAGACATTGGAGTTAACAGTGTAAAATGCAGTCTAAACTTGTTTCCGGACCAGGGCATCGCGAGGGAGGTAAGTCCTTAAGAGGAACCAAAGATTGTGGTGGCCAGGGCAAAGACTGGGGGAGACAGAGAGGTGTGTGTGTCAGTGGGCAGGGAAAGAAACAGTTTGTGATAGGCTGAATGAAAATGGTGGTGTTTTGCAAGAGGTTTGAGAAGCAAGGGGGACCAGCAGAACCCTAGGCGGGCTGGTTGGAGCAGGCAGCAACAAAGGAACATGTAGCATGGCTGGTTCCTCTGTACATCTATACCTGCTGCTCCAGAGAGATGTAAATGTTGGAAATCCCTCCACGGTAGACTCAGGTTGTGGATATGAACCATATATAATAAAGACACTGCAGTCTCTGCTGTACCTAATTACCAAAAGGGAACCCAGACCCCGGACCCCTGGAAACTCACCCTGCTGTGGAGATTGGGGTGACGTGTAACAGTACATTTGTCTATCAAAATAGAGCCAGGGTAGGAGTGTTTTAAGTGCATTATACAAATGTGACACTAGATGGCGGTGGTGAGCTAATGGCAAATTCCATATATATTTTTAAACGTTTTTAAAAAAACAAACAAACATTCAGAGTGTTTTTTTATATATGTGTAGATTCAGCCAAAGAAAGGGACTGCAAGAGTTTCGTTGAAATGATCTGGCATTGTTATACTTTCAGGCAGGGATTAGGGGGGTCTGCTCTTTCCTTCCCCTCTGTTTCTCTCTTTCCTGTCCCTTTTAAAGAGCTACTCAAATTCTGGAAATGCTGTTTTTTGCAACGATGGTCACTTCCACACGACACATCTTGTACTGCTTTTGACAGTCCTGGGAGCTGTAGTTTGTTAAGGGTACTGAGAACTGTTAGGAGGGCCCGATTCCCCTCGCAGAGCTACAACTTTCAGAGTGGTTTAACAACCAAACCCTCTTCCCAGGGGAATCTGAAAATTGTAGGTCTGTGAAGGAAATACAAGTCTTAGTTTAAGCAATAACTAGGTTGTTATTTAAAAAAAACCAACAAGCTGGAAATGGAGAGTAAAGGAAAGAGTGGTCCATTAGAGAATCAATTAGCTTTAAGACAAATACCATAAGGCCTTCAGGAGGCCCCCTATAGCCTCTATAGTACCTGCCTGGCTACCAAGAAGTTTTGCAGCGTTCATTTGAGCAAAGCTGCTGGCTCATAGGAAATATATTTATGTTGGGGCTGTAGACACCCTGCAAGTAGGGCACTTTGACTGCCTCCATTAGCACACAGTTCAATAAACTGCTTTTAGTTTTCTTTATTTAATTGCAAAGCCTTTCTCTATTACTGTCAACGTGAAGAAAGAGAGGGGGGGAACCCACGGCTGTGAAAAACGTAAGATCAACATGGGCTCTTCTTTCATGCAGAGCTCAGCAGGATAGGAATGTAAGTTATTTTGCAGGGAGGGGAGGGAGGAACTGGACTGAGAGGCTGTACAAAGGGTATGGAAGGAAGTGCAGAGACTTATTGGGAGGGTAGAGAGACACAGCTTAATAGTAGAGCTTTTCAGTATTGCATATACTTAGTCTGCAATACTAGTCCCAGGTTCAGTCCTTGGCATCTCCAGTTAAGACAAGCGTGGGGAACCTTTGGACCACCAGATGTTAATAAACCACAATTCCCATGAGCTGCAGCAAGCATGGAAATTGCCTGGGATGATGGGAGTCATAGTTGAGCAACATCTGAAGGGCCAAAAGTTCCCCACACCTGACCTAAGATGATCTACAGATAGTAAAAGGTAAAGGACCCCTGGACGGTTAAGTCCAGTCAAAGGTGACTATGGGGTTGCAGCGCTCATCTCGCTTTCAGGCCGAGGGAGCCGGCTGTTGTCCACAGACAGCTTTCTAGGTCATGTGGCCAGCATAACTAAACCACTTCTGGTGCAATGGAACACTGTGATGGAAACCAGAGTGCACGGAAATGCCATTGACCTTCCCGCCGCAGTGGTACCTATTTATCTACTTGCACTGGCGTGCTTTCGAACTGCTCGGTTGGCAGGAGCTGGGACAGAGCAACGGGAGCTCAATCCATCGTAGGGATTCGAACCGCTGACCTTCTGATCGGCAAGCCCAAAAGGCTCAGTGGTTTAGACCACAGGACCACCCGCACCCAGATAGTAAAATTATCTGAGGATTGTTTCTGTAGCATTCTTTCTTATTTTTATTGCCCTTGCAGAACTCGGCAGGGAGGAGGGTGGGCTCTGTCTGTCATTGGCTCTGTCTCCACTTACGGTTGGTCTCTCTGCCTTTTGCCCCGCCCCTCTCACCGGCTGCCAGAAAGTTGTGCTGAATGTTTCAGTAGCTTAAAGTATAATAAGCTCATGTACTTTGGGGACAGATAATAGCTCATGGGTGGGCCATATGCTTTGGCTGAACCTGGGCTGTCCCAGCTTCAATTTCTGGCATCTGCCCCAGGATCACGGAACATGTGATGAGGAAGATCTGTTCCTGTGTGAGAACCAGTAGAGCAGAGCTTTCCAAACCATGTATCGCAACATGTTAGTGTGTCGACTGCAGTGTGCAGGTGTGTCACATGATAGGTGTCCGTATCTCTTAAAAGGGGTTGGTTTAACCTGCGGTTTGCTAATAAAACTGAATTACTGTGTCACGAAATGATGCATGTCTAAAAAGTGTGCCGCCAACATGAAAAGTTTGGAAAGCTCTGCGGTACAGTCTCTGCTCCAAGACCCCATGCTAGCCAGCAACCAAGCAGTAAGCAATACAACTTATAGCAAAACACACACACATATTTAGAAACACAAAACACTTCTAAAAACAATAAGAAGTTCTAAACATCTTTTTTTTAAAAAAACACACACAACAACAATCACATACCCTCATTGTTATTAGTTTCAACGTTGCCAGGAACATTCTCTTTCAGCCATCAAATGCCTGATTGAACAAGAATGTTTTAAACTTCCTTTTGAATGTTAATAATGAAGGAGACTGAGAGGCACACTTCACCAAGGAGGCTGCTCTGAAGATCTGGAGAATCGACACTGTGAAGACCGTCAGTGCCAACAAGTTAGGACCCTGCGGTGGCACCACCACTAAAACCTCAGCTTCTGATTGTAAGGCCCATGATGGCGGACATTCGGTGGCCAGGTGGGACAAGATGGTTTGAGCATATTAGGTAAAAAGGTAAGATAAAGGACCCCTGGGCGGTTAAGTCCAGTCAAAGGCGACTATGGGGTTGCAGCACTCATCTCACTTTCAGGCCGAGGGAGCTGGCGTTTGTCCACAGACAGTTTACTGGGTCATATGGCCAGCATGACTAAACCGCTTCTGGCACAACGGAACACTGTGACGGAAACCAGAGTGCATGGAAATGCCATTTACCTTCCCGCCAGAGAGGTACCTATCTATCTACTTGCACTGGCGTGCTTTCGAACTGCTAGGTTGGCAGGAGCTGGGACAGAGCAACAGGAGCTCATCCCGTCGCGGGGATTCGAACCACCGACCTTCTGATCGGTAAGCCCAAGAGGCACCGATCCTAGCCTGACTGTAGTGGCTGCCAATGGCTTTCCAGGCCCAATTCAAAGTGCTGGTTTTCACCTAAAAAACATTAAAAGGCTCAGGACTGCAATACTTCAGAGACTGCCTCTCCCCATATGAACCAACCCAGACTCTGAGATAATCCTCTGAGGCCCTTCTTTGTGTGCCATCTCCACAAGAGGTCCAGCGGGCAGCCACATAGATATTTTCTGAAGTGGCTCCCAGTTTGCGGAAGCTCGCTTCACTATACATCTTTAGGTGCCAGGCAAAAACATTTATTTATAACCAGGACTTTGGCTGATTAATTCTATGGCCATTCAACTGTGTTTGTAGGGTAGGGGTCATTGGTTTGGTTTTGGTTTTATTATGCATTTTGTGTTATCGTTCTGCATTTTTATGTGGAGAACCACCCTGTGATCTTTGGATGAAGGATGACATGCACATTAAATAAATATAGGAGATGGCACTCTTCTGTGTTTTTTTTTTGGGGTCCCAAGGGTTTTATACACTAGTGCGAACAACGCAAATGGGCAGCTAGTGCAGCAATTTCAGGACCAGTGACATGTGCCCCACATACCAACCCAGCAGCTGCATTCTGCATGAGCTGCAGCCTCCAAACTGTCTTCAAGGGCAGCCCCAAGTAGAGCGTATTGCAGTAGCCCAAGCAGGAGGTCCCTAGAGCATGGACAATCAGAATTCGCTCCCCTCCAAAATGCAGCAGGCACTTATGCTCTTTTCACCCAGATATAAAATCTAGCGCTTTGCTCGGGTTTTTGAATGCTCTCTATCTCTCCAGCTGCTTTATTATTCATAATCATAGTTGTGTCCATTTCATTCTGCTCTTAAATTGTTGCAGAGTGTATATTTTTAAAATCGAGGACCACTCCATATTCCCACCTAGACAGAAACAATCTCCCCATCACCACCACCAATGCACAAAATGTGTCCAGTTTAAAACATTTAAATAAATTGTGCAGACTTTTGGCAAACTTCACCACAACCAGTTACCTACAGAGAAGTAAGCATTCCCTCTTCCTTGCACCGGATCCATGGCTTATTGGTCAGACTGCCCTTTCTGCGCCACATGCATGATGCTACAGGGTTAATATTTAAAAGATCACCTTCTGGCTGAGTGCTTGGCCTACTCTACTTAACTAGCATGGCTCAGCTACTCAGTGCAAGACTTGATGTCATCACTCAGCCACAGACAATACTGAGACCTGTACTGTGAAGTGCAGGGGGTGGGGAGGGAGGAAGGAAACGTTCTTGGAGGAATCTGCAGCTACATAACTGTTATTGTTGCGGCTCCATGAACTGTATGCCTTTCAAATGGGACTGGGAGGAACTCCCCTTGTGGAATTCAACCCCTTGCAGCATGCTTTGAAATTCTGCATCAGTTTGTTTGCTCAGAAACACCCAGGTGGCAATTGCTGATGCAGCGAGACCTCTGATGCAAAGTTTGCTTTTTTTTTCCTGACCGGAAAACTAGCACTTTCTAATGGATATATGCTCAGACCATATTAATATGAGGAAACAATGGAGAGAGAGGGGAGTTGTGGGGGACAAAGCAGGGAAGCTGCAAGGTTTGAAGGGTGTTATCTAATGGTGGGTACCCGCATCATTTTGCTGCCTGAAGCAAAGGGCAAAAAGCTGCCTTCTCCCAGTCCAAGAGCTCAGCAGACCACGGAATCTTATTACAACATCTCCCACTGCTCTGTCTAGTTTAGACAGTGCAGGACAAGCTGCATAGAGCACAAAGACTTCTCTTCACTCACTGCCCTTCAATATCTGCTGCCTGAGGCAGCCGCCCCACTCTGCCTCATGGTAGGGCCAGGCCTCGCTACCCTCTTCCAAGTACTGCTGCATCAGGCCAGTAGCCCATCCTGTTCTCACAGTGGAGAAGCAGGTGCCTATGGAAGCCCAAAAGTAGGACCTGAATGCAACAGGGCTCTCCACACTTGTGATTCCCAGCATCCCAGAGTCATACTGCTTCCAACAGCAGCCACTGATGGTCTTATCTCCTGTTTATGGGCCCTGGTGGATCCATCTTGTGGTGGTGGGCAATAGCAGGTAATGGCATGTAGATCAACACTGGGCTGCTGAGTCTCCTCACCATTTTAGTTCCCTTCAGTGGCCCTCAGGTACCTTCACTCCAGGGCGTTGATGGCAAACGTGAATGGCAGCTAAGCAGTACTACTAATAATAATTTATTATTTATACCCCGCCCACCTGGCTGGGCTTCCCCAGCCACTCTGGGCAGCTTCCAACAAAAAATTAAAATACAGTAATGCATCACACATTAAAAGCTTCCCTAAACAGGGCTGCCTTCAGATGTCTTCTAAAAGTCTGGTAGTTGTTCTCTTTGGCATCTGGTGGGAGGGCGTTCCACAGGGCAGGTGCCACTACCAAGAAGGCCCTCTGCCTGGTTCCCTGTAACTTGGCTTCTCGCAGTGAGGGAACCGCCAGAAGGCCCTGGGTGCTGGACCTCAGTGCCTGGGTAGAATGATGGGGGTGGAGACGCTCCTTCAGGTATACTGGACCAAGGCCATTTAGGGCCTTAAAGGTCAGCACCAACACTTTGAATTGTGCTCGCAAACTTCTCTAAATTCTGAGCACAATGGTGCCAATTTTGAAGGAGGCCTCGCCACAAGGCACCTCCCATGTGATTTCACCCCTGGAGATCACCCTAAGTGATCTCCCCCTGCCTCAGGTTATTGCTGATTCCCCAGGAACCAAAAGTCTGAAGTGATGTTTGCGCCGATTCAGCTTTAAAGAGCAGGTCTCAGTGAGGAAAAGTCAGAACACACACACAGACACACACAAAATCAGTGCTTGAACATTGGACTTCTGTGTGGACCTCTGCCTGGAAAGAGTGAGACAGAAAGTATGCCCTCTGTCTCTCTCTCTCAGACCAACCTAGCTCATAGTGTTGTTGCTATGATAAAAATGAGAGCGTAGGGAGATTTTGTGTGCCTTGAGTATCCTGCAGGAAGGGTGGGATAAAAATCAAATTCATTCATAATAGTATTATATTACAATTCCAAGTATGTTCCCCAAATATCTCTATAGGATTATTCTATGGCCAGACCAACGTCTTTTATCTTGATTCCGTATTAAGAAGTGATCAACGCCACTCAAACGTACAGGGTCAACGCCACTCAAACATGCAGGGAGGCATAGACCAGGAAGCAGCTATTGTTGGGAATGGAACTCCCATGTTTTCATTGCAATGCTTAGGAATGCTCGCCCCATGTTGTGACATCACCACATTGTTTCACAACAGGATGCCCATGAAAGTTGCTGGAGAGAACTGGATATGGAGATGCACCCCCATGTCGCCTGTAATATGTAGTTTTGCCTCTTATGGACTAATGAAGAGCCCTGGCCCTGCACTGTCATGAGTACTTGAATGCCTGTTTCTGCCATGAGCATGCTTTGAAAGGTTAGGACAAAACTCAGTCTTTTTTCTATCCTGGCTGTGAATATAGAAGGCCACTAGGAATAAGGGCTTTGCAACATCAATGCCTCAGCAGTGCTTGAAGAGGTTACGCCTTCTAAAAACCTCCCTTCCACCTTGATTGTTTCTCAGATGTACAGGTGATGATGCGATAATTTTCATGCACACCTCCATAGCAAAAGCACAGCCAAGCCATTAAAGGTACATAGTTTCCTTCTGCAAATCACAAGTGAATGTTCTAAGCCAGGCTTCCTCAATCTCGGCCCTCAAGATGTTTTTGGCCTACAACTCCCATGATCCCTAGCTAGCAGGACCAGGGATGATGGGAATTGTAGTCTCAAAACATCTGGAGGGCCAAGTTTGAGGAAGCCTGTCGAAGCCAAGGGTAGCTAGCATGGTGCTCTGCAGATGGTGTTGGACCCCATCTCCCATCCTCCTTGGCAATGCTGGCAGGGGCTGATAGGATTTGGACCTAACATCTGGACCACAGAACATCGGCTACCTTAATCCAGTCCTTAAGCACACCACTTTCCTTTTGCATGCATGAGGAGGGAGATTCTTTGCTTGTGACTAGGGATGGGCAAATCTGTCAATTTCAGTTTTCATCTGTTTCTCGTTTCTCCAGTCTTCCATTCTCCACACTTCCACATCGGATTGTGATTTATTTATTTATTTATTTAAGTCTCATCCGCATTTTAGTGCAGTTTTAACACACACATTTTGTATGCAATTTTTCCTAATATACACATTTTCGCAAAATAATTTATCCAAATGTAATGCATTTTGTGTTTGTTATTTCCCCAAATATATGTGTTTTTCTACATGTATTATATTGGCACTGCAAAACTTGGAGGTGTGAATTTTGAAGGATGACCGTGTTTCAGAAAATTCATGTTAGGTAGGTTCACCTTTAATTTCTCCTCTATCCCTACTTATGATAGAGCCTTGCCTTGAAACTGGATCAGTCTCAAGCTGTTGCACAGAAGCAAAGTGAATGGGCTGCAGGACAGGCTAAACAGGTCTGACTCTGATGGAGACAGGCCAGGAATGCCGGGCCCAGTGCAAAAGGACCACCCCAAAGCTGCCTATCGGTGCTGCCTTATCCTAACCCCCTCTAGTGGCACAGGTCAGGGAATTGGGGTTGTGCAGCTGGGTTTCAATCAGATGTTCATTTACCTAGGAGTAAACCCTATTAGACTCAGCTGGCTCCTGCTTGTTATTGAAGATGCAGATATGTCTAAGACTGCAACGCTGGAACAGTTTTATTGATCTAGTAAGGATGGGGGAGGGGAGAATTTCAACTCGGTTTACATCTGAAGCCAGTTCTATCAAATTTGCACTTTTTGAAATTATATGAACTGGAACACAGACATCCTTTGAAATTTGCACTCATCTGAATTTTGTAATGCTGTTCTCCAGCCAAACAATACATATTAAAAAATGCATATATTAGGGCAAAGAGTGCATAAAAGTGAATGTATTATATCAGTGGAAGCAACACCAACAAAATTATTAAGAGAAATTGCTTGCAAAATGTGTACATTAGTCAAAACTGCTTCCAAAAACTGGAGAAAGCCATGAAAAACACTGAAGATTTTTCATGAAGTTTAACAAATAAATAAAGAGCTAATTACTGCAGGAATGTAGATAACTGAATTTTAAATTGGAAAATGAGAACCCAAAAGAACTGGAATTGACAGATCACCCTCCACCCCACCTGCTTGGAATTCAGATTCTTTTTAAAAGATTGATAGCCTGAGTTATTTAATCCTTCTTCTACCACAGGAGCATGAAAACTATTTTGGGGCAGGATCCTACAAACATCTAACTTAACTTTCCGTTGTGAATTAGTTCTTAGTGAAATGCCATGCCACAAACTCCTTCTCCATCCAACAATATTTATTAGAAATGCAACACAATGTTATTGTTGGAAAAAGGAACAGCATCAGACACACGGCTAGACTGCCTTAGGTCAGAATCCTGTGGACGCTTGCCTAGGAGCAAATCCCTTAAATCTTAAGGGGTCTTACATAGAAATGCAGAGGATTAGGATACCAGTGTACTGTTAGAAACACATGAGCTCAAGGATCCAGATGCTCTTGTTATCTTTTCTAACCACTTAAGAACTTTTCTGCTCCCCAGTAATATCCTGAGCCTGCTAAACAAAAGGTTTAGGCACATAGCTGTCTATATCAGGGGTGGGGGACCTTAGGCCATTCAGATATTGTTGGACTCCAACTCCCATCAGCCCCAGCCAGCATGGCTAATGGTCAAGGGTGGTGGGACTTGGGGTCCACAACGCATGCAGGGCCAGACATTCTGCATCCCTGATCTAAATCAGGGATGTAAGCAGACTCAGGGTTGCACTTGTCCGTCAGGCTCAGTTTTTCCACTTTTAGAATGGGCACATTACAGGACTGTTGGGAAGATGAAATAGGCTACATGTAATGAATCTTGCATGAGAAACACGCCCTAAAAATGACAAAGCCTTTAAGGTAGCTGGGCAGGTGTAGGGAACCTTTGGCCCTCCAGATGCCACTGAACTGCAGCTCCCATTATCGCTGGCCACTGGCCATGAGCTGATGGGAATTGCAGTTCAGCAACATCTGGATGGCCAAAAGCTTTCCCCACCTGTGATAGAGAGAGAGGAGGAGATCACGGTCACTTCCAGATCAGCTATTTAAGGAACATTAATCTTTCTTTGTTTGCAGGGATGTTAGATGATGGCATGTTGCACAATCATGCCACACTTTCCAGCACATTTCCCCTTCACTTTCCTTACAGAAAAACTATATAGACTTCATTCATTGCTTTGGAAGCACAAGGATACAAAATCCACTTTGATTGAGAAAGATGGATTTGCTGGTATGTGATTGGATCTCATACACAAAATAGTGATACTCTGGAGGCACCCTGTCTTTGAAATCAAGGGAAGCAGCTCTTACTTGCCGTTTTTCACCTTCCTGCCCTGGGAACTTTTGTTAGGGAGCAGCTGAACTGAGGAGGGGTGGCCGTTTGAGTCTGGAGATAAAAGCAAGAGAAGGTACTGTTGCCATCAGTTTGGGGGCTACTTTAGGGTGTTCTTAATTGACCTATTGGTAAGCTTGATGGTAGTTTACACTGATGTGTTTTAAATAAATCATTCTTTGTTGACCTCTTAGTGTTACGGTGCAGCGATAGCTAAGGTTTTGATTATGCATGTCGGTTACTGACCTATTGTGTTTATTGCTTTCTGCAAACTGCTCTAGGCTTGCAAGTGTGCCTATGGAAAACATTTAAATTGACTTTAGCTGCAAAACCCAGAAATGGAGGCTCTCAAAATCAGGTTAATTCCCCTTGGAACATTGGCCTGTACACTTTTAAGCTTCAGCAAAATTAGCAATCGGGTGAAGGAGAAAGGTAAACGAGTCTCGGGGAGATAAGAGATCTGGAGTCTGAACTTTACATTTTAAAGGTGGCTTTCCTAGTTTGCTCCAGTGGAGCCCTCCATTGGTAGGGTTGCAAGGTTGCACTCCAGGGAATGTGTGTGGCTTTAAATTTCCCAAGGAAGAAAAAGAAGCAACCACAGCTTCACCCACCTGTTTCCTTTGTGGTCCCATAATCTACCCTCTTCCCCGCCTGCAGGATCCTCTTGGGGATCTTGCCTGCTGCCACAAATGAAGAAGGGGTGCTTGCTGGGCAGCAACACCAGGGGAGCAACAAATCGCAGAAGACAATTGCACCAGTGAATTTCTGCTCCATGTGCATTTTCTGGGTTGTGGCTTTATGACCACCAGCATGGGGAACCATCACATAGATACTACGTTCTGCAGGGCAGCCAAACCTATGCAGGATTCACATCCACCCAAGGAGATTCCCCCAAACTAGAAGACAAATGTAAAAGTTACCTTCCCCTTCTTGGAGCTGTCCATCCTAGTTCTGTGATCCAGCATTGGGGCAGCTGTCAGCACCAGCTGCTCTCCGACCAGTCCCCAACAAAGTCCAAAGTTGCCCAATGCCCAGTTTGCCTCCCCTCCTCCTTTCTTGCTGGGACAACTTAGCAGAAAGGGCAGTTCTTCCTGTTGAGAATATTCCACTTTCTTAGCTTGTTTATTTCATGTATAAGGTTGCTTCCTCTCCCTTTGAAGTTGCTCGGCACGTGACAAAACTTCCTCTTCCGCTTTACCTTTGGTGTCTGGATTTCTCCCTGCCCGAAATGGGGTGTTCCTGGCCTTGGACTTGTTTTATGCTTCACTTGGTAGTATATCGAGAAGGAACATCCATCCTGTGCGGATCCGTTTTGCCAACCTGCATCTTGTCAAAGGCAAAGCAATGAGGCCCGTTCCAGTAACAAGAGTTTTCCCTTCCGCCCAGGTAACAGCGCATGGGGGCGTTGCGCAGATCGCGTTGCCTCTCGCCGACTTCCTCTCAATTCAGCTCCTCTTCTGAACTCAACATCCAGTTTATTTACTTTTTCAGCCGGTGACGTTCTCCCTTTTTCTTTTTTCCCAGCGTCCACACAGGCTGCTTCCTGGGGTCTCAAGGCTAACCCTGCATTGCCATGGTGACTGGTGGTGAAAATCCTGTTGCACTACCACCTCACCAGAGCCCCTCCTGTCCATGCCATTAAAGCTGTCATGCGGAATACTGCTACCATGGGAATAGGGCTTAATTCGAATGGGCATAACAGCCACATTATCACTTCGCAGCTGCTACAGCAACCACTCCACTGGAGGGCTTAGCAACCTGTTCTGCTCCCATAGTGATGATGGTTCACAGCAACCCATTTCCAAGGAATGAAAGGCTGGTTTTAAAAAAAAAAAGAAAAAGGGAGAAGTGGGGGGGGGGGGTTTAGGTGCTTCCATATCCAGCCTGGAGAAACCAATGAGAAGTGGGTGTGTCAGAGGATAGAGTGTCTCCTTCTCCCAAGGTGAAACCATTTCCAGCATCCCAACCATCACTTTGATTCTGAATATTTACCATGGGAGTGAACAACCTGAGCAAGGGATTCATCGCTGTCACACTGGTACTTGTTAGTAGGCATCAAAACAGACCGGTCGTGCTTTTAGTTTTAAGAGAGGAGGATTTCCTTGCCGAATATCTCATCCTCATTGGCCCACCTGGCCTGGAGAAGTAAGGAATAGTGATGGTCCCCACCTGGGTGTCTAGAGAAAGATGCTGTGATTCAGTCACAGGGACTCCTACAAGCCTGCACTCAAAGGTCTGTCCTCTAATGTCAGATCAATATGTACAATTTCATATTGATGACCTACACACAAAAAAGATGCTCTTTCATTGAGCTTCAGCCTCTTCCCCACCGAGTAAATGTCTTGTCCCACACTTATTGTAGGGGTTTACATTGTAAGGTTGCTTTCAACTACAGCGGCAAGAATGTTACTTGCCCAAAAATGGAAAGAAGTAGTAGTCCCAGGAAAATAAGAATGGATACAAAAACTTATGGAATATGCAGAAACGGTGAAACTTACCAGAAGAATAAGAAATCAAGATAACAAACTTTTTACAAAAGAATGGAAATGGTTTATTGAATATTTACAAATAAACTGTAAACAGATAAGAACATTAGCAGGATTATTTTGCAGTTTTATAAGAGTATATATTTGAAGCAGATGAATAAATGAGCAAATTAAGTTAATTTGGATATGCAGAAAATATTAAAAGTAAATTTAAGGACCCTCAGAAAGAGGGGGAAGGAAGTTAAGTTTTGAAGTGTTAAAATGATTGTTAGATTATTGAAATGCATAAAATTGAAAATAAATAAATAAAATAATAATAATAAATACATTTTAAGGTTGCCACCTTTGTTGTGGCAAAATAATGACTAGGGTGGGACAGGGATTTTTTTTATTTATCTGGTGGTGAAGTGACTTCAAAGCACAATCTATTGCAGCCTAACAGGATGGCCCCTCTGGAATTTGTCGCACACACATACAAATGAATGTGTGAATCGGTTTGTGCTTTGCTAGCTGAGCTTAAATACATAACCTTTACACATGCGTTTCGAGATGTTCCCTAACTTGGCAGAGAAAGAGAGAGAGGTGGAAATACAGGACAAACTTTATCAGTACCAGATGTAACATTTCACATTGAAACAGGGGACAATCCTGTATTATCCAGGATGAGTGGCAAGCCTTGAACTTTAGAAAGTGAAATGGAGAACGGATCCTGAGTGGTCCTCGTTAAAGCATTTCAGAAGGTGGGCGGCTGAAATTCTCAGCCCAGGCGGGAGAAAGCTAAGTCCGAATGGAAACAATGGAACATTATAGACATGCGTAGGAAATCATAGGCGAGGGGTGGAAAGGAGGCTGTCCGCCTTCCACTGCCACGTCATGCTAAGGAAATCTCCTTGCTGGAAGGAGCATCAGCTGAGCTCTGCCTCTGGAAGAGGATGCCGCTGATTGGCTGCAGGATGTGGGCAAATCTCTTCAGCTGGGTGGGGCAAACTCCTTGACAAGTCGATAAAAAAACCCCGCTTGCCTTATAATTCTGGTTGTGATTAGAATCTTTCCTAGGAGAGGCAAAGGTGGAATGGAAGAGTTTGTAAATCTTTGTAAATGAAACAGAGTTGCAACGGGCTACTTTTCCTTGCAGCAAGTTGAATTAACCATGCTGCCTACCCCCAGACTTTTTAAAAAAATATTTTAAATTGTGTTCTCGCTGTATGTGTTTGGTCCCTCATCATAGCCATGGAATATTGCTCTAGGGTTCTCAAATGGAAAAGGGGAAAAAGGTATTTTGGTCCAGGAGGAGTGGCATCAATGGAAATCGCCTAGGTCCACACAGCTGCCCCTATGAACCTCCTGAGCCAGACCAATTCAAGCAGTCAGCATCTGCCAAAGAATCATGGGAACTGTAGTTTCTTAAGGGTGCTTGTTAGGAGGCCCTTGTTCTCTTCACAGAGCCACATTTCTCAGAGTTCCCTAGGACGAGGGATTGATTGCTAAACCACTATTAAATGCAGCTCAGTTGCAAGTCCAAGTTTAATAGCTTTTTTTAAAAAAAACATTTTTAAAAATTCCTGCATTTTAGTGTTTGTGTGCGTTTACATTTAGAGAACACAGACAATATTTCTAGGCTCACCTACCTGGGACAAGCCTCATGGAATCCAGCAACGCTTACTTTTGAGTAGACATATATGGGAGTGCACTGTTCAGATTCAACACAAACAGCGAGTGGACGACGTTTAAAAGTCACAACCTCATTTTTAAAAAACCCTATGTAGTTTTCGCCCTACGTGTTTTGTTAAGTGGAGCACTGCAACAACGAAATAATAAAAAGTACACTGCTATGCCCTAACTCCACACAGGTAGAAAATCAACACGTAAATCAACACTACATTTCTACCAGCTGAATTTCTGCGTGCACAGCTGCCTTAAAAGCGAAAATGCCTCTGTCGTTGTCAAGCTTCTGTTGTATCTTTGTGAGGTGAATGCGGCTGTGAAGTGGGCATGGTTATTTAAAAACGCCGATTTCCTTTTTTTTTTTTTTTTTTTGCACCAGTTCCTATATATTTACCACCGATCTTGCCCCGCACATGGAGGATTGTGCCTGATTGCAAAAGCGAACCGGAAGCCTCACTCGTTGAACCATTGCGACTGCAGCCCCTTGAGTCAAAGCGAGTTCTGACGCACGCGCAATACGGCCAATGCGCTCCCGCGACGGTCCCCACAAAACTTATAACGTGTAGATTCGCACTGGGTCTACTAGCTTCCGAGTTCACTCTAGAGACCATCTTTTCCAGAGGGGAGAGTTCCCCAAGAGCTGCCAGGAAGTGCGTTGGAAACTGACTCTCCGCCTCGTCGACTTAACTTTCCGACGATTAAACAGAAAGGGAAAGGGGAAAGCCCCCCCGCTCCCCAAAACAACTCCATCTCCACGTCAACAGACTAGTGTCACTCTTATAATATTCCTACCTCTATGGCGACTCGCCGGCACTTCCGCTCCGGGCTCCACATCCGGGTTGTCTAAAGCTTCCGCTTCGTTCATTCGCCTCCGAGCCGCTCGGGGAGCCTTGAGAGGCGAGACGTGACGTGGGAGGGGGCGCCGCCCGGAGCAGAATCGGAGCTCCCCGTGCCGTGAGGTGAGCGAGGCGTGCGCTTGGCCGTTTACCTGTCGACGTCGTCGGCTGAGGGAGGGAGGGAGGTGGCCGGCAGGGGACCTCGCAGGGCCCAGGCGGGGGGGGGGGCGAGAGGGCCCTCCCGCCCATCGCTACTCCTCCCCCGGCCGTGTGCTCGGCGCTGTACGAAAAGCTGAGGCGACAGACCTAAAGCTGGGCTCTCTCCCTCAGGGGCGCAGCGAGGCGCTTTATCCTGCCTCACAGGTGACGCCCCTCCGCTTTACCCCGCTTGCTCCCCCAGAGGCTCTTAAAGGGCCTCGGGCGGAGAAAGGGCCTTTCTCGTCACCTGAGGCCTTCGATTGGAGGCTGAACCGGGGGTGGGGGTGGGAGGCCTCTGCAGCGCATGCGCCCTGCCACTAGGCTTTAGTCCAGTGGTGGGGGCTCTTGAGGCTCTCCAGATGTTGCTTGGGGAGGGGTTATTGCTGGTGGGACAGAGAGAGCTGGAGGTACGCACGGGTTCTCCACCCTTGCTGTGGGGCCTATCTGATTTGCCCTTCTAGTCCAGGTATCTTTTCATGCCCAGGAATAATAATAATAATATTTATTTATTTATACATACATACATACCCCGCCCACCTGGCTGCATTTGCCCAACCACTGCCCACTTCTAATCCAAATATGCGTTCATCTCTGACCACATGTTTCCATGGTGGTTGTGTTCTTGTTGCACCTTGGATCAGACAGCGACCCACTAGTGGGTCCTGACACCCAACCCACCACTTGAATCCCAGGGCTCTAGTCCGTCATTTTCTGCCGGCAGTGACTGTCCATTGTCTGTGACCAAATAGTCTTTTCTCTTTCCGTCTTGCTTTCAGAGGAGGGTAGCTGTCCTAAGCATAGAAGTGAGGCCCACTTGGTTCCGTGAGTCTTGTGCTTCAGTAAGATTGCAGCCATACTGCGAAACAGCAAGGAATCTTGGTACCTTGGTACCATTTGAAAATTGATTGCTTTACTATGTTGGGACATCTTTTCAGGCTGGTGAGCCAGATCATTATCGCCCCATCTCCCGGTAGGCCATATTTGATGAGTGGATCAGTCTTCCCACTTGTCAGTCACCGGGTGTCATTGTGATGTCATGGGATGCAGTGCTTTGAAATCCCAATTGTTGGAACTTCAAAGTGCAGTGCAGCACTGTTTGGAAGCGCTTTTGCTTTCAGACAGTCCCAGCACTCCTGTTTGAGCCTCTAGTTGACTTGCAGCTTATGTTTTCAAATGTTCAGCAACATTTGGTGGTCCACAGGTTTCCCTTCCCCTGATTGAAACCTTGGTCTTTGAGCATCTCTGAAATAATGAGTGAGTGCTTGTAGTTTTTCATATGTTTATCTGTGATGAATGTTTTTTCAGACTAGTGATGTAATTGTATATCATGCCTTCCTCAGTAAGTGTGTATAGAGTTGCTGTGTGAACTTTTAGTCTTTCTCTGCTCCATTTCCCAGTGTGTAAATGAAATAGGTTTGGAGCCTATAGAAATCTAGTCTGGAGCGCACGTTGATATCCATTCCTCATAGTATTGTAGCTTACTGCTGCTGTTTTCTCTTTATCCTACCTTATTTTTGTGCTTTTCTTTTTCTTCCTTTGCTCAGGTTGTTGAGAATCAAAGAGGCTTAAGTAAATAAAAGGATGAAGCTTTACAGTTTAAGTGTCCTTTACAAAGGAGATCCCAAAGTGCATTTACTGAAAGCTGCCTATGATGTGTCATCATTTAGCTTTTTCCAGAGATCCAGGTATGTTTCCAGTGCCTCAGAATGACTACTGGGGTACTTTCCTCTGATGCTCTTTTCTGTCCTCTTCAAGGACTTGAATTTGTACTGTAGTGTCCCCTTTGGCTTTGTTGAATGGAATTCAGGATAGAGAAGCCATTCTGGTTTGAGAGTTGGCAAAAAATATATGTATTTTTTGTTATCTCAACAAAGCTTCTGATAAGTCTAAGCACCTATGATCTTATTTAGAAGAATGTTACTTCTCATTAAGAATTTTACTATTTGTTAAAAAGGTTTGATACTTGTGCCAATCTGAACAGATGTGCTTTGCTTTCAAAATGCTGCCCATTTCACTTGCAAGTCTAACATCAACAGCTTTGAGTGTGCTCACCTAACCTGTTCAGATTTTCCATTAATGGAGTTTATTGATGTTAAGTGTAGGCCTGGGTGATGTATCAGTTGCCCAGGATCAGTATGATGGCTAGATTGCAATGGCATCTTCACCGGACAGTATATCGTGGGTGAAATCACCGCTGCTCCTGAGTCCCGTTGGCACCAGTTCATAGAAGGGCTCATGAGCCGTGGCAATTTCACCCATGATATCCCTCTAGATGAAACCGCCATCGCCTCTGGCCCTCATACCGCGTGAGTCAGAGGTGGTACGGTCTTGATCAGCTGAGAAGTGGGCAGTTTAAGGAAACCCACTTTTCAGCTGATGTGTCATCATTTAGCTTTTTCCAGAGATCCAGGTATGTTTCCAGTGCCTCAGCCAGTGGAGGCAGAGTGGGAGAAAGAGGGAGCTCAGCCGCCTGAGTGAAGTAGGCAGCAGCATCAAGCAGCCCCCACTCCATCAGGCACTGGGTTGGCTTGCACCCCTAATCCTTGCAGAATGGTGTTGAGGCTGCCTGAGGCTGCCGCCGGGCCCAGCGCTCAGCATCAGGAGGCCCCTCTCCCCAAGGCGCTGGGGTGGATTGCACCCTGCACCTTGCAAAGCTGGGCAAGGCTGCCTGATGCTGCTGCCAAGCACTGGGGGGCAGAGAGAGTCCCTCCACTCCCAGTGCTGGGCGGCAGCAACAAGCAGCCCTGGCTTGGCCAGGTTTCAGCATCGCCATGTATCACCAGATCACAATGTTTGGCTGGTGATACATCGCAATTTTGAAAAGCTGACATTGCCCAGCCCTAGTTAAATGTATGTACCCTGGTAAATATCATACCGTTAATCTTACAGTGCTTAGAATTCGGCTCTTGAATATTATAGCCATTGCAGTAAAGCTGTATTTTTAATCAGAATTACGTGGAACATGAAATGAGAACTGCTGCAGCAACTCAGAATCCATCTTGTCTCGGCTCATGTATTTCTTTGAGCAAGCTTTTAGTTTTACTACATGGTTTAAGCAGTAGTTATACATATGGCTCATAGGCAGAGGCTGGGACCAAAATAGTTGACAGCAATGCTTTAGTTGAATGGATACATGTATCTATTGACACTTGCAGTTTTGATGGATTGTAGACTTGGAGGCTGCTTTTGAAAGACTAATGAAACCTTGCACTTTTAGAGTCTGTTTGGAGAATGACGATTTTAAATAGTAGTTTTTTCCTGTGGTTATTTTCCTATTAACAGATGTGTTGCAGTGAGTTTATTTGCATTGTAGCTGCTAGTAAAGTTACATTCCTCTGTGGGATATATATGGCTCTTAAGTAATCCATTTGGTAATCTTGGGCAGCTTTGCTGACTAATACTGAGGCATGCCTCTTTTGTTTTCAGTGTTCAGGAATTTATGACCTTCACAAGTCAGCTGATAGTAGAGCGTTCAGAACCTGGCACCAGAGCTTCTGTGAAGGAGCAAGGTAAGAGTTTACAGAGGTCTGGGTTGTACTAAGACAGCCTTCCCCAACCTGGTATTCTCCAGATATTTTGGACTACGTCTCCCATCATGTTGGGATTTGGTGCCATTTACAACTCACAGCATGACTGTGCTGGCTGAGAATTGTAGTCCAGAATTTGATCAACTGCTGTTTTGTATCTTTTCTTTTTCTTACTCTCTTTTTGTCCAGCCCTATTTAAGGATATTAACTTTTGTTGCATGGTAATCATTACAGTACTTTGTTTCTATACATCTAAATATACATACATACATTTACATATATGTATCGATAATTTATCAATATCCTGTTATGAAATAGTGAAAAAGTCTATGTCAGTTACTGTTTCTTATAATTTTCGTTCATTACTTTTTTCTCACGGTTTGAAAATTTTATTTAGAAAATGGAGGCAGGAGGAATCTTGGAACCTAGAAGGGCAAACCATCTCTCATTGGTCTGCATTCCTTTGCCTCTATTTCCCCTGGTTCATGGAAAATGCATTTTTGGCACAGCACTAGATACTCCAGTGTGTGGCAGCTGTGAAGAAGGCAAATTCCATGTTGGGGATTATTGGAAGGGAGTTGAAAATAAAATTATGAATAAATACCATTATGCAAATCAATGGTGTGACCGCACTTGGAATATTGCATGTCGTTCTGGATGCCACACCTCAAAAAACATATTGTAGGGTTGGGAACGGCAACCAGAGTGATCATGGGGCTGAAGGATCATGAGTTTTTTGTTTAGAAAAAAGCATGCAGTGTTTATGAAATTTTGCATTGCGTGGAGGAAGCGGACAGAGAAATGTTTTTCTCCTCTCATACTATTAGAACCTGGAGCCACCCAATGAAGCCAAATGTTGGAAGGAAAAGACAAAAGGAAGCACATAATTAAAACTATGAAAGCATTGGCTACCAAGTTGGATGACTTTTAAAGGGTTTAGACAAAATTATGGAGGATAAGTCTGTCAATGGCTGCTACTCATGATGGCTGTATAATATGTGGTGGAGACAGAATGCCTCTGAATTCCAATTGCTGGCATTCATAAGTGGGTAGAGTGCGGCTGGACTCATGTCCCTCTTGCGGACTTCCTGTAGATATCTGGCCATTGTGCGAACAGAGCACTTGACTGGGTAGACCTTTGATCTGCTCTCAACGATTTGGATTATCCCTTTCTCAAAAACTGAATTATTCCTTTCTCAAGCTTTATTCACAGTGCTACAGATGGGGGTTCTACATTCTCTGTGCTATGAAGGATTTTTTTCCTTGTGCTGTTCACTATTCAGTGCTACCCAAACACAATTCTACCTTGTGCTTGGAAGCTGCCTCAGTCCTGCAGTGGGGGAATTCCATTCATTCTTTCAAAGTGAATCTTGACTAAAGAGTTGGGAGTTGATAAGTTCAACATGTGCATGCCTAAATAAAGTGCATGCTAAAACAGAGGTGTCCCCAAATAAACTTGTTATCTATCTAGTATTCAGACACTAAGCAACTTTATTGGGATGAAACATGAGTTGTTCATCTTTCTCTTCACTTCAGAGTATCTCTGCCATGTTTATGTGCGGAATGACGGATTGGCTGGAGTGCTGATTGCAGACAATGAGTATCCATCCCGGGTGTGTTTCACCTTGTTGGATAAGGTAAGTACCAGGTTCAACCAAGATAATAATAATAAATTTTATTTATACCCCGCCCTCCCCAGCCAAGACTGGGCTCAGGGCGGCTAACAACCAATAATAAAAACAAGTTGATTGAAATAAAACTTAAAAACAAGATTCAAATACAACATTAAAACATTAAAATGCAACCTCATCACAGGAGGAGAAAGGAAAAAAGAAAGAGAGAGGAGGGAATCAAATTGATTCCAAGCCAAAGGCCAGGCGGAACAACTCTGTCTTACAGGCCCTGCGGAAAGAAATCAGATCCCGCAGGGTCTCATGAGCGTTCCACCAGGCCAGAGCCAGTGTTGAAAAGGCCCTGGCTCTGGTTGAGGCTAATCTAATTTCCTTAGGGCCCGGGATCTCTAGGGTGTTGCTATTTATGGACCTTAAGGTCCTCTGTGGGGCATACCGGGAGATGACCTATGATTCTGCAGCTGAGCTGCAAGAGAGCATAGTATAGAAGTTTTGAAGCTGGACTATGGGCCTTTCCTGTGGTGGCACTTTGGAATGGCCTACCCCCATCCCAAAATAAGGTATGAGCTAAGGCTCTTAAAGTTTCAGCACATGCTAAAGCCTTCTTTATTTACCTTGGGCTTTACTGGTCCTTAATGCCTTCTATTATGAGAGTTAATTTTATTTGGACTACTGATTGGATTTTAATGTGATGGTGTCCTGTAGTTGTAGTGCAAAATTTTATACCACATTTTCTATGCTGTTGTACGTTACCTGGCAATGCATAATACTCTGCATATAAATATTGCTTGGCTCCATTAAAAGGTAAAACATTAGTTCAATTGGGGCATCACACCAAAGCATGGTTTTCTCTAACCATAGTTTAGAACTCCAGCTTAGGATTTAGACCAGGCTTAGGCAAACTCGGCCCTCCAGATGTTTTGGGACTACAGCTGCCATCATCCCTGACCACTGGTCCTGTTAGCTAGGGATGATGGGAGTTGTAGTCCTAAAACATCTGGAGGGCCGAGTTTGCCTATGCCTGGTTTAGGCAAAATGACCACCCCCACTCCTCACTGCCCTCTCCCTTCCCCAATTCAGCTGAAAACTTTCAGCCCTTCCCTTCCCAAGGTTTGAGCTTCAAATACACAACAGAAAAATCTGTTTAGATATTCTTGTCTTCTTTTTTTCCATTTAGGCTTCATAAGTTAACTCCAATCTCCATGGTGCAGCAGCTTTTGGAGGCAGAGGGATGGCCATATATCTATGGTTTGTTTATTGGAAAATATACCTAGCCAATTACAAACCATGGTTGGTCAGACCAGACATAAAACTATACCTTAGCTTCTTTTCGTGATTGGTGTGATACCTGAATAGGGGATTGGCTCTGGGGCCATTTGATGTTCAACTATTTTGCTTGTTTAAGGTAAATCATTTGCTTTCTTCCCAGGCAGTTTGAGCCTGGTAAATACAAGGAAAGAGACCTGTTTAGTTTCAAAGATAGGACTACCTTGGATACACTTAGATTGTCCTCCTTGTTAAGGGCATAAAATTGGAGACTGGTTTTGATTTGTTACTGACCATGAACTTATTCTGGATCTTGGAACTACTTTGAGTATTTATTAACATTTCTTATTGAGGAAGGTGTGTGTTCCGGTAGAGAACACAGAAACTGGATGTCACTTGTCTGCAATTGGCAATTATGGTACTGGGGAACTTTGAGAATCTTGGTCTAGGTTGCTCTCATGAGTGAGAGGGCAGTTGAATTCTTATTGTCAGTTTGTATTGTAGGTGCTGGATGAATTTTCCAGGCAAGTTAATAGGATAGACTGGCCTTCTGGAACCCCGGCAACAATAAACTACACAGCTTTGGATGGTTACCTTAGTAAATACCAGGTATGACAGAACTGGGCTAGACATTTAAAGCAAAGAAGCTTTAATGTTGTCTGGTACATGATTTTAACTTGCCTTTCAATGTGTATTTGTTTTAGTACTATTCTGTTTGTGTGTGTGTGTGTGTGTGTGTGTGTGTGTGTGTGTTTAGGGGGGGAAAGCATGTCTTAATTGATCACATGTATTGCATGCTAGCAGCCATAGTCCTAATTGCATGACCTAATCTAGTTTTTACTATGTTTTATGAGAAGAGGCTGCTCTCTGGGAAGAGTACAGAGAACTTTTAATATTTCTAGCAGAGGGAAGAAATACTGTTTTATCAAAATCTTCAGTGCCAAAATGTTGAAGTTTTTTATTTGGGTCATATATGTAGCTTGGCACAGTTGGAAGAATCTACTTTCTGATTATTCTGTTAAGGAATTAATGTCCTAATGATGATCTCCAGTTTCTCAACTTTGGCCTCCTATAATAATGTGATGTGTTCCTCTTTAAGAATCCTCGTGATGCAGACGCAATGACAAAAGTGCAAGCCGAGCTGGATGAGACCAAAGTCATTCTGGTAAGGGGCAACTCTTATAGAAATCTTGTAGAATTGGCACATGTTGTGTTAATCCAAGTCTTCTCAACCTGGTGCTTCCCTGCTGGTTGGCCCTGCTGGCTGGAGCTGATGGAAGTTGTAGTCCAATGTCTTGATGACTTTCTCATGACCGCTTAGAAAATGAAGGACAATACAGAATTTGCTGTACCTTGGTCCCCAGAGCATCAGAGACTACAACAGCATTATTAGGATATGTTGTCCCACAAAGCTGTGAAAGCTATACAAACAAACCCTTAGTTTTCCCCTTTCTTCTTTGAAGGATGCTCTCTTCAGCATTAGTACAGTGTGTGAGCTACTGCACCAGTCTTTTAATCGGGCACTTGTGATTCTGTAAGCTGGTTGAGGAGCCCTGAGCTAAGCTGAGAACAGTGATGCAGTCAGATGGAACTAGGTCATGACTACTACTTTAGCTAGGAACACCCTTTGCTGCTGTTTATGATGTCATTAGTATCTGAATCAATCTCTTATAATGAGCCTAGTGTTTCTTGTGTGGCAGAACAGAATTGTCTTGACTGTCCTGTTTTGCAATCATGCTTTAGTTGCTACCTCCCCCACAATTTAGGGATGTTCTGATTGTGGTGATGAGCAAATGCTTCAGTGTATGGCTGTTTGGAATCCTGATTCCTATTCCCATCTCAAGCAATGTGCCAGAGGCTGGGAGTTAAACTGAGCTTCTAAGATCTCTACAGAATATTAAAGCAGCTAAGAAGGGAACTATTTAACATATATTAAATCTTAAAGCAGTTTTGCTTTCTCAGCTGCACTTAGGGAGCAGAGAATTACTTCTCTGGGTTAAGTGCTGAAACTTTGAGATGTTGTTTATTTGCAGATCTCTGTAAAAACTTACCAAGCCTAGATAATGATTATGGGCAACTTAAGCCTAAATATTAATGTTCATTAAGTCTTAAGCATCTGAAAACAGAGTCATCTGCTTAAGTGTTGGACAAATTAAAATATAAGTATTGTTCCTGCTACACTTTTTGAACACAGTTGGCTTCCCCACTCTTCTGAGAACATGCTTAAGTAGTTGAATAGATAGCCTCTATTTCTTCAGTCAATTAGGAAAAAAACCCTCTTGAACAGTGAGGCAGAATTTCCTTTACATTTTACAAGTAAGTTGTTAGAATTAGAGTCTGAAGGTGACAATGAAAATACAAAACAAAAAACCACGAACCCAAGAATAAAACATACACCACACTAAAACAATAGATTGCTAACCCAGTTGCAATAAAAAAGCAGCAACTGGAGTGAGCTCTAAGGTTGAGGGAGGTTTGCTGAAAGCAAGCAGTGAGGTCAGCATGTGTGCCTCTCTGAGCAGAGAATACTGAGGAGCAGGGGCCACCACTAAAAGCTCCATGTCATCAAGCCCTGCTGATAGAAAAAGAAGGGGACACAAAGCAGATTCTTGCCCCAAACATAAAGAAAGAAGACGGGGCAAAAGCTTTTATTTATATGTATAAGCAGGCATGCACCTTTAAGAATAGTTTGGATTTAGAATTTACACACCTTTTGGCAGGGGCCAAGGTGAGAGAGGAAGGGACGAATAAATGCTTGTAGCGGTGGCAGCAATGGAGTGTTAGTCTGTGTGAGAGCCAGATGTGTGCAGAGTCCAAGAACCTTGCCTTAAAAACCAATAATACTTTATAAGCACCTTCCAAGCCAGAAAGCAGATTTTCATTTTATTACTATTTTATAATACGAAGGGGTGGGGAGCTCTGTGACCGTGGCTCTGCCGATTCTTAAACTTGCTCTCTGCTGCAGTTTGAGCAGCTGGGCTTGCAATAATTATTGGCCACAAGCAGCCTCCATCTTTCAGCTTTGTCTTTTCTCACTTAGCACAATACCATGGAGTCTTTGTTAGAAAGAGGAGAGAAGCTGGATGACTTGGTGTCCAAATCAGAAGTTCTTGGAACTCAGTCAAAAGCCTTCTACAAAACTGTAAGTATATTGTGGCCAGAGGCCCAACTATCTTGTCTCACTAACGTCTCCTCTGTCTTTCCAGCAGAGTCTTCATGGGTGGTGTGTTCTTAGAGCCGAGTGTTGTGAGACACCTACCATGTAATTCCTGGGGAGAATTGGCAGGGTGTGAAGTAATTCTCATATCTCTTGCTAGTCCTGGATCTGTGAAAAGCTCTTGTGGATTGTGATGTTTAGGACTCTAGCAACAGATTCTCTTGAGTAAAGTATAATTCTCCTTGCAGATCCACACAGCTGGATCATTGTAATAGGCTGCCATACACTTAGGAAGAGGGAGGTTTGGCTTCCATTCTCTATTGATAATAATTGGGCTTGCTCTTTCCTCTATCTTAAAAAAATAAAATGTGGCTTCAGATGTCTCTGCCTCCACAACGTGGTGATCAAATTCTGTTCAGAATTTCCTGCAACAATTTCATTTATTTCATAAAAATAATGACAACCACCCATATAAGTGGGGGAAAGGGAAAGAGTGGGCAGCAAATGAGTGTTTTTGTCTGAGAATCATGGCTTTCTTATATAGGTATTTGCATTGGAAATGGAACCTGGTCTATCATGAACAGTTAGATTATATTATCTGCCTAGCTGGAGATGAAATGGAAAGAGCCCTTAAATACAGGAAATTTAGGTGGAGGGTGGAACTAATAAGATTTTTCCTACTGAAAAAGTTTGCGAATTGCAAATGGAAACATGAAACAATAATCATCCTGACCTAAATGACAATTACTGCATGCCTCAGACATCTTGATATTGGTTCGGCCCACATTAGCACTTGGCTTGTAGCCAGTGCTAGTCCTATTCATAACAGACCCATTGAAATCAACAGACATAAGTTACTCATGTCAATTGATTTCAGTGGGTCTCCTTGGATTAGGACTAACATTGGATGCAGCCCTCTGGCCCCATTCTTATGTATCTTTTCCTTGGTACAGGTATTGTGAGGAGCCTACCCTGCAGCTCCTTCCCAGGCCAGCCTTTTCCCTCCTGGAACATCTCTCCTCCCCACTTCAGAGACAGGAGCTATCATGGTCCTTAGGGATTTCATTTCTCTCCAGAATTCCTTTCCTGGTTTCCGAGTGTTTGTACTTAGGAAATCAGGACAGATTAATAAACCAGCCACACTCCTCCCTTAATAATCTTACTGTCTGAGCTGAAGGAGACAGACTTAGATGAGGTTTTGGGAATCCCCATGCATGTGATTCTGGGGGGCCGCAATGTGGTGGTGGTGGTGGTCACTTTTTAAGCCCTAAACTGCTTGGGACCCAGGCATGTTATGGACCACTTCCTACCACATCGGGAGAAGCCCTCTTGACTCTCCCACCCTCAAGCGGGTGGAGACTGGGGAGGATGTTTTCTTGCTTGAGGCCTTCCAGATGTGCTCTTGCTTTCTTTGGATTATAATTGTTGAGGTTTGTTTTGTTTTTTTGCTATTTTTATTATATATGAACCTCTCTGGACATTTTTTTAAAAAACTGAAGGGTAGAATATAATAAATATTCTTGACAGATAAAATGGATAACTAAGCTGATACTGACACGAGGAGATTCTGTACAAGGAGGCTTCTGAGGATTTGACTTGCTAAAACCTTTTAAGTGGGAATCTCTCAATGTGTGTGTCCTTTTTTTAAAACCATCTCTTAAGGCCCGCAAGCAGAACTCGTGCTGTGAGGTCATGTGACCCCGTCGGCTGGAACCTGCCACCTGCTCTGGACTTCATTCACATTCAGGGCTCCAGGACACAGCAGTGAAAAGATGCACTCCTACGACTTCCCATGGCACTCCTTGTTTCCGGATATAGCCACCTCAGCCAGGCTGGATGCACTGAAAAAGGATATGATGTTGTGGTTCATGAATTTAAAACAATCTTTTTTTTCTCCTCTTGAAAAAAGGCATCTTGGGCCTCAAGATGCTTGTACTATGAGGCTGAGGATAGACACGGACTTTTTTCCATTGGTACCAAATGGGCTCCCTGCTCTAGCAGTCTGGTGGATAGCTGCCGTGTGGGGCTCTCTGCCCTGCTTCTTTCTGAAACCTGCAAGCAGATGTGGACTCACTCTGTATCTGTTGCTGTATGTTTACGTAACACTAAGAAAACAGCCTGACCACCTGACGGTTGCAAGCCGGGACCAAGACTTGGCTTGTCAGTCTCAACGCTGCATCTAGTGGTGACGATGAGTTTCTCAGTGTGCTAAAATGTCCCGCGGTAGTTGTGGAAGCAAGGCAGGACTGCAGCCCGTTCAGCAGAGGAGCTCCAAGGGAATGAGCAAAGAAGTTCCCAGGGTGAGCTTGGGCTTGCGAATCTGCTTGGAATTATTTCCTTTTGCTCAACCTGGGAGAGTCTTTTGATCTTGTGACTACATTTGCCAAGGAGCTAAGCAGCAGCTCATTTTCGTACCCAACACTTAACTGCCACTTGTCAAACAAAAGTGTTCAAGGAGGCTTGTTGTGGCATCACAAACTGGAAATCTGTCTCGTCTCAGAGCTTATTTGGAGAGGGCTTATCCATGGCACTGGTCGGTTTTCTGGTCAGTGGCTTCTGTTGTTTTGCAATGCTTCTCCATATAATGTGTAAAAGCTGTTTTCACAGTCAGCAGCTCCCTTTCACTGGCAATGTGTTGTGTTATGGCTGCTGTTAGGCAGTGCCCCTGCCATGGTATTAAGCCAGCAGCCCTTGTTGATGGCATTGTGCCATTGCCCAGAAGTACCACCTGCTGCTTTGCACAAGGAGCTGTGCCAGAGTTCTGTAGTTTGACCTGTCCTATATTGGGTGTAAAGTGTTTTAGCCGCTGAAGTTGTGCGTCTTGGTGTCTTGTAATGTTCTTGGCTGGACCTACATCATCCCCACTGGAGAGTTTGTCCCTGCTGGCTAGTTTTGTTTAAATACCAGAAAACGTTGATAATAATCTCTTGTCTTTTCTATCAGTGGTGCCTGAGCTCTTAGGCCCATTCTGTCTTGGGAGGCAGGGATGCTATTCTACAATTGGAGTTCCACCCTGATCTTGCCTTTTCTGTACCTCAACTGTGGTGGGTGTGTCTGCACACAGGTGAGAAGCATCACTTTAAAAAAAAAAAAAAGCCTTAGAGAAGGAGCCGTGAGAATAGCAGCTTTGGTGTCAACAGGACGGAACTGCTACGTTGTGCTGTTGTACATCAGTGGGATCCTGGGAGGGTGTATATGTCTGGGACAGCGACAAACACCTATTTTCTGATCTAGGTCTTGTGGTAACTGAAGTGACATCACTACCATAACGCTTCCCTCTTTTCCGGAGAGGCATAAGGACGGTTATAGGGGTGGAGGTCTTCCCTGCTCCCATTACTGTGCAACAGGCTGTAGCAAAGGGGGCGAATGCCACTAGGGCAGAGCCGAGGCTTATCGACAAGGACCGTGAGCATGAGTGCAATTTGTGACTTGCAATCTGTTCACTTTTTTGTGCTTTTGTGACATATTTGACTGTGCCGCTTCCTCATGGGCAACAGCAACTTCAACTTTCAAACCCATTTTTGCAATGTATTTATTACTTGATAAGAAAGCCTACACCAAGCCCAGGGCAGGGGTGAAATGGGCCAAGTGAGAGACCCAGGGTTTTACTCAGCTTTTGTTATCATAGTTGACCTGTGTTGGCTTGATGGTGGATGTTTTGGGACAGTTTGGCTGCATTTACTTGCTCTTTGCAGCAGAGCCCCACGCACACCTTGGCCAATCACAAACTTGGATCGACATTCTTATGCAGACTGCGTTGGTAGAACCAGTGCAGCACCCCTCTTGGTGCCAGTGTATCACCAGCCTTAATTTCTTTTCTTTTCTTCCTTGGATCTCTGCTATCTGAGGGCTGTCTTTTCTGTAAAGCCCATTTTTTTGTTAATGGTCTTCTGGGCTTGATCTTAACGAGTTCTCTCCTAACAAGAGGCCGGATAGTGAGCCACAGTGATTTCCATTCCTCCTTGCTTTGGGAGAGAACAACTGTTCCCGTTTGTCATTTTTTAAAACTGAAAATTAACTTCAGAAACTGACCCCGAGAAGTAAAATGGCAAGGCTAATTTGTAAAGTGTTTTGCGACCTTAGGCTCATGTGCTCACACCTCTCTACCTGTCCTCTTTCTAATGTGGAAGCTTTTACTAAAGATTGTATTTTAATAAATATGGCCTAACTTCTGTATGTACTGGTTAATGGATTATACCTACATGGATAAAGTTATCACTTGATGGTTCAAAAATGGCTTGTCTCATATCATCCATGCAAGAATGAATGATGGTCCTCAAACTGTTGAATTGCTCGTGCGGAACCTGTAGCCTTCCTGATGGTGCTGGACTACAACTTCCATCATCCCAGACAAATTGGCCCTATTGGCCAAGGCTGTTAAGAGTGGGAGTCCCACATGGGGTGAGCCACAGGCTCCCATCCCTGGCTCCGGAATTATATGCAGGAACCAGATACAGCATCAAAGTGAGCTTCCATGCAGTTATGAGCGCCATCACTATATGGTAGGGTGTCAATGCCTGATATTACAGATTTACCCCATTCTTGCCAGATCCTCCTGGGCCTTCCTGTGTGACTAGCTGATTGGTTTAGATTTGCAGGGGGGTGTTCAGCTTCGGGCTATGTAGACCAATCCCTTGGAATACTTGAGAGTTGCATTTTCTTCAGGATACTGATCTATTTTTCTGTTCCCAGTGCTTGTTAATGGAGACAGCAGAAGTATAAGTTGTAGGAGCCTCCTGTCTCTGCCTTAGACTTGCACATTCATGCCAGTTATTACAGTTGGGCAAAGAAGTCTAAAAGGGCATTTCAGTTGTAAAACTAGAAAATAGGGGAGGAATACATCGAGCCCCAGTCCCTTGCTCTGAGATTAGTGTCATCATTCTGTTTGCACCTGTAATTTAACATTGTGTCATCGACAATTCTTAGGACAGATATTCCTATAACTTTAAAAAGAACATCCCAAGGAGAAACACAAAAGAGGGCAATATATTGGTCAGTAAAGGTGACATGGGGTGGGAATGTGCTTCAGATCATCTCTGTGGCATGGTAAGGGCAGTACATTCATTACATTAGAGCAGGTGCTTGCCCACAGGATCCCACCCTCATTCCTCCCCTTGCTGAAATGAGACTTGATAGAAGCGTTCTGGTGTAGCCAATGTAATATATTGCCATGTGTGCTTGGTTTGCTGTGGGGTTTCTCCAGTTCATCTCCAAAGGTGTCCAAGGGGCCCAAAAGTTTGGAGACTGCTACATTACATTGGAGACTGCTTTTAAATAGCCAGCTTCTCAGTCTGACTTAGTAATGGGGATTGCGCTACTACTGCCTTGGCACTAATGGTCCTTGCCCCTCCATCTCCAGAATTCAAGTGTTACTTGTACAATATGTGCGGTTTCTTTGAGAGGCGAGAAAGAATGTCTGAAGATTCTCTCTTCTCATGAAGGTGAAGGCACCTAGTTTTTCTGTGGAGCAGTTTCTTTCCATTGCTCCCAAGATTAATCCCGCTCCTGTGCCTCTCTACCTGGGTCTGTTCTCAAGGTACACAATGCAGTAACCAAGCAGGTCTGAGTCTGAACTGTACCTGGATGGGAGACCTCCTGGGAACATTATGTATGCTGCTTTGACTACATGGGAGGAAACATATTTATGTGCTACTACAAATGAACTGGATGCTCTAATCTTTCATGATTGTATCAGTCCTGTTCAGTGGGCTTTCTTTGTGCCAAACTCTGTTTCCAGGTGGTGTAAAGCTCAGGAACATGATAATGAGACAAAGTTGCACCAGTTGTTTTGTCCCTTTTTGTGGTTTTTTTTTTTATTTGCAGTTTCCCGAGACAAAAACAAAGTCGGAATCATTTTTACACTTACAAGGCTCAGAAAGAAAAGACAGTGAAATGGCAAGAAAAAGAAAGGGAGAGTTTTAAGTCAGAAAGAGGAAAAGATCCACCAGCATTCATGGGACAGACTAACAGCTCAGCTTTGCTTTTAGTTCTCATAGATATAGATATATATAGATTTTTTTTTTCTCTTTAAAGGTCATGCAAAAGAAAATACAACCCCCCTCCCCCAATCCAAAAATACCCCCAGCAACGCACTTAGTTCCATAGTAAACAAGGTGAACACCAAAGGGGAGGAGGCCCCGGTACATTAATGTTTTAATAATGAAACACCTGTTTCAACATGCGGCTTGTAATTTTTTTTTTCATATACATGGATGTAGAGACACTTCTCGTTTGTCTTCCACAGATACCGTACAAGCATTCTAGTACGTCCCCATATTTGAATTCTCGCTTTCCTTGCATGTTTAATCCAGTACCCACCTCCCTGTTTCCAACCCCTCCCCTGGAAAAGAAATGCAGAAATAAAGGTGCTCTGAGAGAAAGGCAAGTCAGCCAGAATGTGTTGGCTCTAAATGTTATCTCCTCCCTGGTTTATGCTGGATGTTCCTGTCTTGGAAGCACTATCTCCTCAGGTGGGTATGCAAAGGTGGGGGATGAAGATGAGCCACCACAAGCTTAGATTGCGAATATGAATTTGGAAGAGAAACACATTTTTGACCTAAACCCTAGTAGTCTGCATTCTGTTCTTAGCATCCCCTGCCCTGGGCAGAGAGGACACAACTGGGTTGGGGAGGGGAAGATGCAAGGGAACATCATCTCCTAAGCCTCATCTAGAAATAGGAGCATCATTTAACACTTCCTGCACTCTTGAGCTCCTCTGAACTCTTCTCTGGTGGGTAGGGTGGTGCAGTGCAAAGCCCAGTCCTGAGACGGCAGGAGTAAGAGATCTAAACCTCTTAATATAAAGTGCTTTCAATGCTGTGTCAGTGCTGGTGGGACAGCCTCCCCCACCCCCCACCGCTGCCCATTCCCTCTTCTCCCCCCCTCTCCCCCCCTTCAATTCTCCCACCCCTGCCCAGTCATTCTGTCTTGGTCCAGTTGCCCTTACATTCAATAGCCATGCGAAGTCCTGCATGAAGCGATGGGGATGGCCTTGTAGGAGGGCCTGGACAAAGGCCACACTCGAATGCCATAGAAGGTCTCGCCACCCAAGACAGAATCCACTGCATTTCTAAGTCGCTGAGGAGTTTTCCACTCCCTCCTACCCCTTAGCAATGGAATGAATCAATGATCCTTGCTTCACTACTTCATAATCATAGCAGAGATATCCTGGAAGACATCTAAGTCTATCAACTGTACAAGGCAACCTGGGCCCTCGATAGCAATACTATATAGGACTGTGTCTATTGATCTCAAGCAGCTTGTCAGATTTGGCCTAGTAGGTCCAGAGGGATCAAGAAACAAATGTGCAAAGACAGTTCATTACATAAAAGGTTTGCATGACCTTTGTCTAACCACTGAACCACAGCCTAGCCACAAGGCACTATGCTTTAAACACCTCCTTATTTCCAAGTGAAGATTATGGCTCCTTGCCCTTACAACTGAAGCTTGCAGCGCCTTATGTGCAGCTGTTTATTAGGCTCTGAATCCTGCACTCAAGGTGTTTTCTATCAGTATGTGCAAAATTGCAAAGGCCAGCAGGGGGACATTCCTGCCATCATGCTGTCCGAGATCTCTTTTGAGGACTTTTAAAAACAAGTTTGCTTATTTTGGAAAGCTCTGAGATGATTCTGCATTGCATGCACATCGCACGGTTCGTGCCTTCCACAGACGTTTACTTCCTTAAGAATGTCTGAAAACAGGCATGCAATAGGTGACATTCTCTTAAAGTGCATATCATTTTCTTTGCTGAGACAACTAGGTGTGCCATAGTTCGTTCTTTCCTTTTGGGGATGCAGATTACGTATGGACTGAACACAGCAATAGAATAGAGAATTAAGTTTTGTGCTAACGAGAGGTACTGACTCTACAACATTTAGATCAGTGAAACGTGCCAAGCATAGATATGAATAATAAGAAGGGAGGTGCTGGAGATTTAAACTGAGAGTGGTACCCTAGAGATTAAACAGAGTGGTATTTTGTGGCAGGAGGGCGGGGATGCTAAGCGTCATCCTCCCAGGTGATAGGCAGGTTTCATTGAACTTGGTACTTTCAACTTTTGTACACCACCCATGATCAGTCAGGTGCAGTAAGGTCATCAGAAAAGTTGGGATGCAAGCATAAAATAAGCACAGCTGAGCATTGTAGAAATGGCACAAATCCAACCCCTTGTAACATGCACATGGACTAGCAATAGGCTCTGACCCCCAAGTACTGTTTGCTAGAGGTGATTGCAAGCTTCACCACACAATCCTAGCTCTACTAGTGTTTTCTACAGAATTACAAACCTCAGCTTCCCTTTCCAGGGGCAAACAGTCTTCTACCATAGAAATGTTTGCATCTTATGCATTTTTTTCTGCAGTCTACAAAAAAACACTTATTTTCCTTATCCAATAGGCTCTAGTTCCAATAGCTCACTGCCAGCTGGGTAAAACACGGAATTCTTATTAAGCTCACAGCTACTTGCCAAGTAACTGAGGTGTGGAACTCAAGTTCCTCCTAAATGTAACCTGAAATTATATCTACAGTGCAGAGAAGCCAACGAGGTTTTGTATTCTAAAGGGTTTAAATGTCTCATCTTAGGCTCCTGTACCTTTTAACAGTCATGTAGAAGAGGCATGTGTACCTTGCATGACACACTACACCTGTTGAAAATCCCTTCATCTACACAACTGTGGAAAGACACCGAAACCCCATCTTCTTTTGCACGTGGCAACCCTATTTGATCTTCCTTCCCGCGGTGTGTGCAATTCAGCCAGCTTCAACACATGAGCCACTGTGACTCCAGATGTCATGAAGGGGGCTTCAACTTATGCAGAGCTCTGCATATTGCACTGGGCTCCAAGTGGAATGCACAGCAAAACCCTCTTGCAGACTCTGGCATGTTTATCCACAGAAATTGAAAGCACAGAGAAATGCATTCTACAACAAGTCATCTATATTCCATTATCTACCATCGCAAAGGACAGGTTCAAATTACACCAGCACGCTGTCAGGTGAATAAAACTGAGGAAGGGTAATTGGGCAAGAGCTGCGCTTAAGTGGCAGTTCATGTGGAATGAAAATATAGACCAGCCCAGGTTTCTCAATTTGTATGTCATGCATCAGTTTTCAGTACTCCATTCAAGAAAAGGTTGATCAGCCAACAACGGAAGCATATTGGAGGTCTTCTCAATCTACCACCTTTAGATACAAAGTGAGGCCAAGCTTGCTGGTACATTTGAAACTGTTTACACACACAACAGGAGAAGCTTGCTTTTCTTACAAGTTGCTTACATTTTCTCAGTTTTTAGCAACTGACTGGTTGCTGGTGTGTGTGTGCGTCGAGTTATCAGAGGGGAGGATGATTTGATGGATAGACGGGCACAGGGTATTCATAGCACTCCCTTAGCGCCCCCTGGTGATCACTTCCATCTAAAGAACAAGCAGGGCTGCTTCATAGTGAAAAAATATCCTGGTTCAGATGCAACAGGAAACCATGATTTCCTGTTAATGAGAATGTACTGTGGCAAGCCTCATGCTCATACTCTCCTCCTCGGGGAACTGTGGTTTCTTCTGAGGCTAGATGAAACCAGAATCAAACTATGGTTCGGTTTCCTATTTTTTTTACTCTAGCCAGTTAGAATCAAGCAGGACCCCCAAGTTGCGACATAACAACAGCAACAACAGACGTAGTGGGTTCAAAAGGAAACCTAGCAGCTGTCACACTCCTCTCAAGCACAGGGAAGAAGGAGCACAAGCCCCCAAGTCTCACTGCCGTGCAATTGCATAATGGAAAACACAGAGTTCCCATTTTGTCTAAACCAGGTCACTGTGCAATACATGCCAAGGACATCCTGCAGTGTTGCAGAAAGTGTTGAGCCCTTCCCCTTGTGCCACACACAATTAGCTTCTCGGTATCCTGTGCAACAGAGCCTCGGTATCCTGGCATTCCCTCCTTGGCCTTGCTGTGCAACTATCATGAGATATCAGCCCTGACAATCCTGCTTAATAGCAAGAATCTTCCACTCCTTTGTATAGTCCTTTTTTACCCTGGCTACGTGCTGTTGACCTTTGCTCCTAAGCAATGTTAAGATATAGTTCTTTATTAAGGAGAGGATCCTGAAACCCATTTCACAGGAGGCTTCACTTAAAATGAGCAGAGTTTTCCTGACCCTTCTGGGAAGGGGTTTTAGGTGTGGAACTTTACTGTCTATTCATTTGAAACCGGATGGGGGTGGGGAGATAAAATGATGTATCAGTATAAAATATAATATAGTCCCATGTATGAGAAAGCTATGGGCTCTAAGTGAAGTGCACAGAACATTACTGTTGAATTAAGTGCTGTGCGGCCTTTTCTTTTAAACTGAAGTGTACAGTTCTTAATTTTGTTGAGTTCAGCTTGAGGTTTACAACTGCATGCATCATCAGCATATTAAGTTGATTTGTGAATGTGGACTTGAGCTGAATTGGAAACACAGGTTTGATGGTCAAGTAGACGCAAAGGTGGTGTAATATGCATGGGCCCAGCTAGATATTATGGAATGCTGTGGTGCAACCACCAACCCACCGTTCTGTGTGAGGTGCTGATAACATCTACTTAGAGAAAGGCATAGCATCATCTCGATGTCTCCAAGCCCTTGACAAACAGCAACCAGTGAAATGGAATCAAGAGAGGAAGAACACTCTGACCTAGTTAGATGCCACTGGAAAGATTTGTGGAGAAGACACAAATTGGTCATCTTTAATTTGGTGTCTCTGAGAGTATTGGATGGAAGATGATTTAGATATGCCTGATAATTGAGAACTTCTTTTATTCTTGCCATGACACCTGCATTAAGGTTGCTTCTAGCAGGAAGACTGGCTCCTTTGCATGAGAGGACTACCCCATTCATTGCCAAAGTAGCAATCTTCTTGTTGCAAACCGTGGTTGAAAGAGGAATTTGCACTCCCAGTCCCTGGCTTAACATTGGCTCCTCTGCCAAGTAAAACATGGATATGGTCTTGGTGGTGGAGCCAACAGACTGCTCGATGAGGAAGCTTTTCCAAAGAAAATGGTCTGACATTGACTCAAGAATAATCTATCAGGTGTAGGATGGTAATAATGGAAGACTAATTTGTGGTGACCTGCTTGTCCCAAAGCTCTTCAGAGCTTCTAACTACTGCATCTCATTATAAAGAGTCCACTAAAACATCCTTTGTGCCCATACAGAGATTATCTGCATGTAGGAATCAAAAGAGAGCTGTTAACGATATTTACGAGATGGGGTGATTCCTAAGCACTAAAATTGGATTAATTAACCTCATTTTACTACCACCTCACAATTATATACCCAATAGTTTATAAAAATACTAGTGATAGGAAACCTGTAAGTTCCTTTGGCAACTTGTTTTGCTGCCCATTGATTCACATGAGCAGAATATTGGTTGTGCACCCATGTTAGTGTGAAAGCCTTTCCTCTAACTGTAGCTAATGGAAATGCAATAATGGCAAGCAGGGCTTTTATTTTCCAGCTGGAACTCGGCTCCAGCACCTCTCAGGTGGGCGCCATTGCCATTCTAAGAGAACGAGGGAGGTGTTCATCATGAGTTCTGGCACCTCTTTTTGTGGAAAAATAGCATCGATGGCAAGGCATAAGAGTCTGATCTTTAACCTGTTCTAAAAATCCAAAATGCTGCATCTTTCCCTACCTTATTGTGCAATGCTTCCAGCTGCTGAGGTCAGCACTGGTGGGAGGGAAACGGGAAGCATAGCAAGAAGTATTGCCCTGAAAATGCACTCCTATTGTCAGAATTTACAGCAACCATTTGGCACGAAGGTAAGCCCAGCCTCCTGTGCTGACCTGCTTATTTAGCTGGGTGAGCAATGATCTGAATGGATCACAATGTGTGTTTTCTGGGTGGTTGATGCCCTGATTCAGAGCTACAAACCCATTGAAAAGATAGCAAAAGCAACCTTGGGCTAAAGCTGTTTCTGCACCAGCACCACATTTCATTTCCCACACCTCTACTGACCTTCATGCTCGTCCCATATCCCTAAGTGTTTCCTCCTCTTTGGGTTTTTTAAAAAAACAACACCAAGCCCACAATGATGCTGAAATTGCACAATTTAAACATTTTGAGATAAATTCACCTAAGTAACTGATGCCTGTGCAACGGCAGATGATGGCTTGCTGACTGGGAGACTACAAAAATTGTCATGCTTCAATAATCAACTGAAGAAAATTCACTCTTGAATTTTCTATCCTTTGGCTGTCCAAACACCACCAGCAAATCTTGCAATTGCATTTCACTAGGTACCGCCACCCTTTCCAGAAGCAGGAATGCCTTCCTAACATGACTGAACTGAGAATGCCTGCCAGTAGGTCCCATGCCAGCCAAGCCTGCAAATCTTTAGGAATCGCAGCCCTGCTTTAGCAATGCCTGCAAGTCCTGCTCTTACAGTATATACATACCCAAGTAAAGTCTTCCAAACTTTGCAAACCTTGAATGAGAGGCAGTGTGTTCTAGCAATTAAAACTCTACACTCTGGAAAGATCCACCTGAGTAGCTGCTGTACAGCCCTGTTTTTTTCTATTCTATGTTAGCACCCTCTCTGCAGCATTTGGTAAGACCCTTTAATGGGCACCAGGCTGAGTTACTAAATGCAGCAATCTCTGCAACAACAAAGAACTGTTTCACCGCCTCCTAAGCCTCATCTAGATATACACCCGACTGGTTTGACCAACAGTCTGAGGAAACTCTTTTTAGAGTAGATATGAATACACCCCATTAGGCAGAGGTGAATCAAGGCCAGGTGGGAGGTGGCACAAGTAAGATCAAAGATGACAAAAGAGCCCTTCTCAGATTATTTCACCATAATACAAGTTTTCTCTTTCTGGGCAAAATTTTCAGACCTTCCCACTACAGCCAGAACTGCAGCATGACATTCTTCCTCACCCCTTTCACAAGCAGCCGTATTACCTGTGCTTTATCTAACCAGCAGCATACTACAAAAGAAGAGTGCCAAGACATGACGGCTCTTGATTTGACATGGTGGCAGAGGGAGGTGTGGATTTCTAAAGCACCTAGTAGCACTGCCTAATTTTAAACATGGTGCTTTTGCCCTGCCCCCCGCCACAAGTCCTCTATCATTATTCCCTACTCCGATGTTTAAAATCTTTTCTTGCATCTCCCCACCCCAATACACTGGTTCTGGAGAGATGATTGGACGACCCCTTAACTGAAACCAACAATGCCACTTTGCTGGCTGGTCAGAGTCCACCCTGCAATCAGTGGTTTGCTTGACGACTCCATACCTATCCAAAATATGCTTATGGCACGCTGAGCAGAGGCAGGAGGAGTAAGTGGGAAACTGCCCAATTTCGCAGCCTCCCAAACCTGTTCCTTGTAGCCTCGGCCAAGGCAACTCACCGCAATCTATCAACCAAAGGCAAGAGCAGCGTTTGGGCAGTGAGGTGCTGAACGGGCCATGTGCCTGTCTCCTTTGTGACTATGAAAGGGGGCAGGAGGGGGGGCCATTAAGAGGAGGGAAGCTTCTTTAGGAACAAACATCCCTATACATCACCCAGCTCTCTCAGCAAATATCAGCTACCCGCCATAGTAAGCAGAGGACAGTTGTTTGTACCTTGCTTTTTTGCCGGGGTTGGTGGGGGGGGGGCTAACGGAGCTGTGGTTGGTAATGGATGCCGCTCCACAGCATTTTGCTTGCACTGACCCATAAAGAGACAGCAGCTCCCTTCTTCCTCCACTAGGGCTTGGTCCATTCAGAGCATCACCCGCTTCCCCTTTGGCTTGGCTTGTTTAGGGCTGCCTGCAGAGTCAGCTCCAGAAGCTGCCTGAAGTGGTTTCCTCTCTCCTGCTAGAGGAATCTGCACAGAGTTTGTTGCCAGGAGGCTCCTGCTCTGGGTGCGTGAGCTGGAGGGAGCGAGGGAATGGCCAAGTGCAAGCTTAGCTGACCAGCCCTCCTCCTTCGTGGCTGATGAAAACTTGAGAACTGATCCGCAAAGGCAGCAAACCAGCCCTTTTGTGTTTGTTTTTCTTCTTTGAAATCAACACGGGTTTCTGCTCAAAGGAAAAACACAGAGGAGAAAGCTGGGCTGGACTTTCAGAAAGCAAAAGCCGACAAAATGCCTTCCAAGGAGGTACCCGCTGCTCCCTTCTGTTGGGCGGGGAGTCCAATTTTGAGAACTGTTAAAGAGGATGAGGTTCAGCGGTGTCAACCTTCCTCCTCCCTAGCTCTCCTAATCGAACTGTCACGACTGTCCCAGCCAGCCCCATTAAGCCGGGGCGGCCTTCCCCACCGTAAGCAAGCCATGGCATGGGCACAGGCACGACGACACAACTGTTGGTAGCCCTTTGGCAAGAGGTCAGGGTCAGGGATGCTTGGGAAATGTGAGTGCCAATGAGAATTCAGACATTCAAAAAAACCTGCAAGTGAGACCTCTTTATATCTCTAAGGCTATGTTACCCTTCGCGTGAAGAACCCGTCAGCCTGGCCATAGCCAAATGCCACCGGGTAATCGCTGGCTCTGGGTTAGCATGGGAGGGGCCCAGAAAACAAAGCCCCACCCCCCCACCCCCCATCCCAGAAAGGGTCACCTTCTAGCCAAAAGAAGAACAAAATAAATAAAGAGTCTGAATAATTATAATCATCATCATCATAATCCACAATCACAGCTAGAGGAGAAAAAAAACGGTCAGCCCGAGAGCTCAGAAAGAGCACCCTCCGCAAAAACAAACAGTAACACAGGTCACAGACTTCCAAGCGCGAACACGACCACTGGAGAAGGCCCATGCTTTGGCAGAGAATGCAAATACTGTAAAAGTTTTTTTTCTGGGTTTTTTGTTTTTTATATATATATATATATATTTATATATATTTCACCTAACAAACTAACACCGTTCAACACTGGGGTCGACACAGGGAGGTGGAGCCTTTTTTTGTTTTTGTTTTGTTTGTTTGAAGTTGAGACATTTTTCATTGCAACACCTGGTCACCTGAACAGCCGGACGGACGGACACAAAGAAATGGAGTTGGTGGGGATTTGGGAGGCGCAGTGTGGCCACGCTGTGAGTCGGACAGCTGGGTTGGTTCGGCTGGGTTTGCTGATTTATTTTATTGATTTAGAATCAAGTCTGGTTGGATTTTTTCTTTTTTCCCTTTTTATATATATACTTTTTCCTTTTTTTAGATTAGGGTTTTTTGTTTTTTTTTCTGCAAACACAGGCACTGGAAATGAAAGAGGAGAGGATGGGGAAGGGGAACGGGGGGGGGGACACACGAGCATGCGGGCACGTGCTTGTCACCGCTGCTCCCGGCTAGCGGCTCAGCTCAAATCACCGTCTCCTTCGAGATGAAACCAGAATATCCAGCATTAGCTCTGAAAGACACAAGCAGGGACGAGAGATGCTGTGAACAATTGCCAGAGACTATTCCCCCTCTGCAGGCCATACCACTTCCGAGCCTGACTCTGGGCCTTCCTTTCGTACTCTGGCCTGGCTTAAACGTGTTGTCGATCCTGCCTCTTGCTTTGTTGAATGAAAAATAGAAGGGAAAGGTTCGTGCATGCGCAGATCTCTTGACGTTTGTGCATCTGGAATGTAGTCTGCTGTACAGAACCGTCTTCAAATATCTCAAGGGCTGCCACATGAAAGATGGAGCAAAGTTCTTTCTTTGCTGCTCCTCCATTGGGTAGGACCCGAACCAATGGATTCAAGTTACAAGAAAAGAGATTCCAACTAACTTTCTGAAGGTAAGAGCTATTTGACAGTGGAACTGACTCCCTCGGGAGATGGCGCACTCTCCATCCCTGGAGGTTTCTAAGCAGAGGTTGGATGGGCACCTGTCAGGGATGCTTTAGCTGAGATTCCTGCATTGCAGCAGTTTGGACTAGATGACCCTAGGAGCTACCTTCGAACTCTATGATTCTAACCACCTCACCGCCTAGGTTAGCCTCTGTCCCCACCCACCACTGAGAGTCACCTCCTAAAAAGCACTGGAAGTGGCCCCCCCTCTTGCCTTGGTCTTACCCAGGGCTGTCTTCAGTATATCCAGCGCTGTAGCTCAAAGATCCCTCCAGCGCCCCACCCCCCATTTCCCAGAGTTGCCGACCTTTTTACAGCACTGCCGGCAGCTTTGCGGGGCTGGAGGAGGCGGGCAGCAGCTAGAGGATGGCTCCTCCGGCAGGGAAGAGGCGGAGGCTCCGGGCATGGCACTGCTTCAGCGAGGCGAGTGAGGGCAGCAAGCTGATCCCAGGAGGCGCCGCGCCCAGCTTCCGCCACTTCCCTGGTGCCCTACAGAGCTTGGCGCCCTGGTGCCTCTATGGGCAAGATGCCCCTGGTCTTACCTTCACTGGAGTGGTGCCACAGGTGCTCCCGAGCAGTGGAAGTGGACATTCTGCCACTTGCCATCGCGGCGGTGCCAGACGCGGGTCTCCTCCGACTGGCAAGTGCGAGGGCGGCCCTGCCCATCAATGTACTGCGTCAGGCGGATGTAGGCAATGCAGGCTGCATCTTCCCCAATGACGTGCACGTGAGGGTTCAGGATGGTTGTGTGAATGGGCTTGTTGTTCTTAGATAACACTGGAAGGGCAGGAACAGGAAACTAGAGTGAGTTTGTGGGGATGGGCTTGTCGCAGAGGGGCCAACGCTCATGCTTACTTTCCTTCCCCTATGCTGTCGTGCGCCAACAGACGAAGTGAGTAACCCTGACTTATGTTAAATAAGAACTCAGTGCTGTCACTGAGTGATGGCTCCCCCCTGCTCTGGAGCCAGACAACAGTTTCAGATATGGATGCAGGCAAGGAGCGAAGGATATGGCAGTGTGTCAGGATGAATGGAGAGGAAATTATACGCCAGTTAATGCAAGAAAACAAGGTTGGTCTTTCCTTCCTCCTCCTCCCCCCCCCACTTTTTCAAGGAAAACACAACCCCTGAGGGGGTAACTCTCTGAATTTGCTTGTTGATTACTAGATTACTTTGTCCTCACCAGAAAGTAAGGGTTTGAATTCTGTTCAGCTGAGTACGGAGGAATTAGGCTGGCACACCTGGAAAGATACTATGAGAATTGGTGAACAAGTTGGTGGCAGAACAACCACAGGCGCAACTGCACAGCCCTGACCTCGCCAATGCCGTACCCTGCCCCAGCCCTATCCAGGCAAGTAGCAGCAAAGCTTGCGTCAGGAGGGCAAGCTCCCTCACAATTGCTGCTACTGCATCTAGCTGAGTATTGCCTGTGCAGACCAGCAACAGCTTCCCGGGGTCTTAGGCGGAAGAGGGGTTTCCTCATCACCTGATCTCTTTAGCTGGAGATGGCAGGGAATGAACCAGAGTACTTCCCCAACCCAAACATTTGGGATCAAGTGGAGACACCTTCTTAACACTACTGCAACGTTTGTTGATGGTGTGGTATGTGGCACCCACGTGAGAGGGTGCTCTCTATATTAGCGTCCCAACTGTGAAGCACCCTCCCCTCACGGATTTCTGGTTGGTGCCAACTCCGATGGGTTTTAGGAAGCTGGTAAAGACATTTACTGAGGCCACTGGGTGCCATGGGCTGGCTGGATGCAGAGGAGTGGTGGGAGGCAGTAGCCAGGGGATTGGTGGTGGGACCATGATGAGTGGTCAGAGGGAGAAGAGGGAGCAGACTGGGAGGAAGAGGAGGTGCCAGAAGCTGAAGAGGGAGCAGGAAGAGGCTGTGGCAGAGAGCCATCCAGACTCAGAGGCAGGATAGGAGGTGGGGCCAAAAGGCAGAGATGACGCCTTCAGGCTGCTGAAGAAGCCAAGGAATCCTTCCCTCCTGCTATGACCAGCTCCCCACCCGCTCTGGTCTCCCAGAACCAGCAGTGTATGAAGAGGGCAGAGCAGAGACAGGCAAGGCAAAGAAGTCTCAGGTTGCCTGGGAAGGAGCCAGGGGTAGGAGGAGACTTAAGGAGTTAGTTTACTAGAGGAGGTTTTCTTTCCCACTCTTGCACTGTTGTGATGAAATGTGGTAATCAGGTGAATTTGTTTAAGATTGGTTCATTAGGTATTAATACATTTTTATGGTCTGCCCACTCGGTGACTGATGTAGGGCTCCTCCAGACAACCAATTTAATCAGCCTTTGTTCTGATTTGCTTTCACAAAACTTGTGTGTAAGTCAGACTTGTGGCCAGTTTCTACTGAGGATTCCTTCATATTTGTTTACAGTACACTAATGAGCATTCATCCTGATTTGCTTGCAAGGTGTTTATGTATCTTCCTGTTAATCATTCATTCATTCCACACTTTTCAGTGCATTTCCCATCACATTCCTAATGCGAAAGTCTTCTGTTTGCACTGGAGTGACAGAGAACTTCAATTCATTGGTGCAAACCTGAAGTTTCAGTATGCCCTTGAATCCCTCCTGCAAAATAGTGACAGTCTGGATTCACCCTTTGATGAAGAGCAGGTTATAAACTTCCTCTATAAATAAATAATCAAGCAAGCCCTCATATAACAACAATACCCTATAGTTGCAACACCCTAGAGGTCCTGGACCCTAAGGAAGTTAGATTAGCCTCAACCAGAGCCAGGGCCTTTTCAACCCTGGCTCCGGCCTGGTGGAACGCTCTGTCTCATGAGACCAGAGCCCTGCGGGATCTGATTTCTTTCTGCAGGGCCTGTAAGACAGAGTTGTTCCGCCTGGCCTTTGGCTTAGAATCAATTTGACTCCTTCCCCCTCTTTCTTTCTTTTTTCCTTTCTCCTCCTGTGATGAGGCTGCATTTTAATGTTGTATTTTAATCTTTTTTTTTTTTAGTTGTATTTCAATCAACTTGTGTTTATTATTGGTTGTTATCCGCCCTGAGCCCGGTCTTGGCTGGGGAGGGTGGGGTATAAATAAATTATTATTATTATTATTATTATTATTATTATTATTATTATTATTATTATTATTATGTCACCTGTCCCTACAACCAATATAAGCTGGTTGAAGGGAAGAGTAAAGAAGTAGGAACCTTTCAAGGACAAAGGAGCTGCCAAATGTCATCCCTCATGCAGTTATGTTCCTGAGTTGGGAAGAGAAGTGGCGGAAAACTCCTGTCAGTGGACAGGAAGACTTTCTCCCTCCCATATCTTACATGCAACAAGGTATACTTACAGTTTTCAAAATAAAATCTGTGGAAGTCCATCCCTTCAACAAGGTTGCCCAAGGCTTCTGGTTCGAATGAAGTTAGGCCTGGATCACATATTTTTCTAGACAGGCAGGAAACACAGAGAGATGCCTTACTAGCAGTGCCACATGGAGGCACAAGACTGCCAGTGAAGGATAGGGTTATCAGCCCTTAAGTCATCTGTATGACTTAAAACCAATTTCAAAAAATTCCGCTGGAAAAAATTGTCCCTGCGGAGATGGCAGTATTGAGTCAGTGGCTCATGTGCTTCTGGATTGCGCTCTCTATAAAGATTTGAGGAGTGAGGTTCTTACCCCTCTGCTATTGTCCATGCCGGGTCGCTCAACCATTGCTACTGTGTCCTTACTTCTAGCAGATAAAGAAGATCAGGTGATACCAAAAACTGCAAGGTTTTTAGTCGGGGCCGTTAGAATAAGATCTATTATTTGATTATTGGTGTAAACCCCCAAAATGTATTTTCCAGTGTTAAGTTTTTACCTCTATCTTCAGTACATTTTATTTTATTGTTATGGCTAGTGGCTGATGCAAATAAACATCCTTCTGATTCTGATAAGGTTATCAGTGGCTAAGAGACAATATGGCTATGGTCTACCTTTATGTTCAGGGCTGGTCTAAAGGCCTAGATACCCAGAAATCTCTTTCATTTTCCATCAAACCTCAGGAAGCCTGAGCTATTGTGTTCCACAGAATGCATCTACCAAGAGAGGAAAAGATCTATCTAACTGAGAAAGGAGTTGGATAAATAAACATCCAAAATAAACAAGTAAATATGATCCAATAAACTGCTGGGCTACATCATCTCAAGAAACTGATTATAGATGTCAAAATGTGCTTTTCTGACAATAAAAGAGGTACTGCTGAGTTGCTCTTTGCTCATATGATTGTAGCTGAAGAACTTTGGAAGAGGTGGCTAATTTGTGCCTTTAGACTGGGTCCACTCCACACCTTAACCGATTTTATCAATGTGCAGAAAGGGACCAATCCAAGTGATTTATGATACTCAAACTCCAATTAGGAAAAGTCAGAAGGCCAACAAGGAATAACCAAGAGAGTTTTACGAACATTAACTCCTATGTAGATGAGACTGTTTGGCTATACCAGCCACAGAGTGGCTCAGTGAGGCAGGTATAAAATCAATTGTGAGGGAGGTAAAAAAAGAAGAAGTCAGTAATTAAAGTGAAATTTGTTGGAGAGTGTCCTCATTAAAACTCTGTGGGGGGTTCAAGGATATGGGCTAAAGTCACACAAGGCCACCACCTTGCTGAAGCTAAGCAAATCCGGGTCTGGTCAGTGCCTGAATGGGGGAGACTGCCTGGGGACCACATGTAGCACAGCTCCTTTGGGTTCCATGGTGGAAGAAAGACAAGATATAAATGTAAAATAAATGAGACTATTTATTGGGAGCATCGCTGGTTGACACAGTGAGCTAATGGCTAATCATATTTCTGAATGACAAGAGTGAGAGGAACATATCCCCCAGGACAAGCCCAACTGCCATGTTTCAGAGCAAGTGCAATGTTCTCAAATGTGTTTCCTATGGCTATTGGGTAATGCATGGGAGAACCTCACCTTAAAATCTACAGCTACCTTTATTTTGCACGAAGAAGACAGACCTGCTCAAAAACTAGCCGGCAAACTTTTTTTGTTAAGATTCCTGGTGGGGGCATGAAAGATATGGCACTTCCTCCTGTGGCAACATTTGGATGCCCACAGGTAGCTCTGGGATAGCGCAGGTGGTAGAGATTTAATCTCAGGGTTGTGAGTTCAAACATCACATTCCTGCAATGCAGGAGGTTGGACTAGATGATCATAGACGCCCCTTCCAACTCTATGATTCCAGGTCCCGGTGTCGTCCCCCCGTCCCCCCCGATTTAAAATAACAAGTGGCACAGTGACCAGCTTAAATCTGCAGATGAAGGGCACTGTATACATTAATGAATGCAAAGACATGTAAAACTGGGTTTTGAGCCCAGTATTTTAGTGAGACCAAACATCCCGTCTACTTACGCATATGCCTCAAAGTCCCCATTGTTCACAGCCTCAATCAGCTGCTCTGTAATCTTTATGATTTCCTGCTTGCGGGCTACAAGTGGAGGAAAGATCCGAAGGGGGAGAGAGAGGAGAAGGAAGGAAGAGGAGACATACACAACGTCAGTGAGAGCAGATTCCCTGTAGGTCTCAAGGCCCTAGCAGAAAACTAACAGCTTTAAGTGTCCTTTCATGCCTCACTCCTTTGTTCTGGGAGTTTATATGAACCACTTCTCCACGGTGCGATCTTGTAAGGAGGCTTACATGACATATCCAGAGTACCATACCTTGAAAGAACAGGATGCAAATAGCCAAGCACATATGGTAAGAAATAGTGACACAGTGCAGGCTCACTCTTAGGAAACCAGAAAATACTGGTAGCTTTCAGCAGGGCAATATTATATCCCTTATTCACCACAAACACGCTACAGCAAAAGTATTTCTTTCCTTCTGTCCTGAAACTGCCCACGATTCTCCCACAATGATGCAGACTAAAACCGCCAAGTACCTCTGTAACCAGAACATATAGGAGGAGATTTGCAAGGCACCCAAGCGACCCAGTTAGAGCAAGCTCTATGAATAATGCAGAACCCAAGTGGCGGAGATGGTGTCAGTGGCCTTGCCAAGGTCATCTCTTGGGAGCAAAAGCATTTGGAAACTTGTGCCCTCATGGGGCCTGGAGAATCCACTCCACTCATGCTTGCTGTGCCTTGACGGAACCCCCAATCCTCTCCCACTTGGATGCTAGACTCCCATTAACAGAACTGAGTGGGAAGTTGGGAAGAGGGTGGAGGTGGGAAGCCCTTCTAAATTAGAGCCTCTAGAAAGTTTGAATAGGTGCAGAACCCATATGTATGACTGGGCAAGGAGAGCTGCATAGGAAGACTAGCAGACCTGGAGAATCTCAAGCAACAAAGACCCCACCCACATTTTGTGGACAAGTTGGTCCCATTTGACAAAAGTGCCACGTGTGGATCTGAGTGACAGGGATTCAACGTCCACCTTAGCCAAGGGCTTAGAAAATATGGCTTGCCAAGCATGTTAATGGTCTACGGAAACAGACTCTTCGACTCCCTTTCCTAAAGCACGAAAATGCTTTAGAATCAAATGCTTCAATCAAACTTCCATCTTCACACAGCTCTTCTGACTCAACCCTAGATCTCCTGTGTTTCCCCAGCTTGCAGCAAAACTGATCCAAGAAAGCTCATGGACCCGGGCTCTGTGTAAGTGGTCCCATAAATGCCTCTCTTTCAAGGTATAATTATACTGCTGACATCCTTCTCTCTTGTTCATTTTAAATTTCATCTACTGACATAATCTTGCCTTTGATCTGGTACCTCTCCCCCACAGGCATAGTACAAATGCAAACTTGCCACTTTTACTCAAGGTGGCTCAGGACGATTCCCCTGCCTGAACTAATGTTAATCTTTAGCTCATGTTTCTCAAACGTGTGCATGACAGAAGATGATATGCATGCAAATGAGCAAATGGGAAGGTATCAGTTAGTTGTTCTTGAACATTTGAGTTTACCTGGGCTGATTCTTTGCTTTGTGAGCACTCCTGATTCTTAGGCATGCAGGGGCTACTTGTACGTCCATGTTTATACTGCGTATGTGTTGAGGGGATTCTTTCAGGGAACATAAAACAAGCTTCTAAGTGGTTTGGCTTTAAAGTAAATCTGTTATGTTTGGGTCATATCCAATGGTAGATCTGCCATAGTGGAAAGTACTTACATCAGGGCACCTGGTTTTTGCTTATCACTGCCCCACTCTCATGTGCATGTGCAAACGCACACACACACACACACACACACACACCCCTACTGCAGCCCTCTTCACCATACCCCATTCTTTTCTGAATAGTAAATCAACTCTCACAAGCAGCTGATATGTGCTTATAAGAGGTATCATCAAAAATCTGGTGTCCCAACTTGCAGGAGTACTTTCTGCAAAGGCAAAGACATCACTGAATATAACACTATAATGTGAAATGAGAGCAGGCCCTTTTCCACAACTTACTATATAGGTTTCCATAGGACAAATAAAGTTGCTTTTTTAGGGGGGGTTTAAACCTGGGGAAAGCTGCAAAGGGGAAAATGTAACCCTTTCCTTTCCCCAGCACTGGAGTCCCATTCTGAATCGCTCCCCCCAGCTGCACTTACCTTTTTAAAAGAAAAGAAAAAGTAGTGAATCATGTAGCAGACGTCCCATAATATATTCTAGGCACAACCCCAGTGGAGTAATTATACAGACTTTTGGGTTAATCTATAAATTGCAACTGCAAAATTGCCCCCACTATGTTCAAAGCATAATAGACTGCCCCTCTCACTAATGAACTTCCTTAAAATGTGGCCACATTTTAGACATTAAAAAATAAAGATTACCCAGGATTTTAACTGATTTTATATCTACTGCTTTTTGTATTTTTACTGTTGCTTTTGCTTCTGATGCCTTTGATCTGTTTTATATTTGTTTTATGGTTCTCTTTTGCAGGCTATCTTGAAAATCTAGATTAACAAAATTATGTTTAAAAAACCCCTAATGAACTTCCTTCTGTTTGTTTGCATCCCTCTGTATCCCATAAAAATGTGAATGTATGAAACAGTGCTTTCCCCCTCCATAATAAAACCACATCCTATCCTGCCCGCTTCTGCACCTATAATCACCAATGTATGGATTAGAATTATCCATCCCCATAGAAAAATGAATTGAGGTTGCAATTCTGTGCACATTTATCTGGGAGGAAGCTATATTCAACACAGAGGGACTTACTTCCAGGTAAACATGCACAGGATGGCTCTGGGAAAGAGCGGGGGAGAACTCTTTAAAGCAGTTTAAAGCAAAACATGTAAATGGATAATTCATTCACATGAAGTGATCGTAAATATTTTGTTGAAACTATTTTGCTGGATGAAGAGGAGCAGAAATGCAACTCCCCCACCTCTCATCAAGTTGGATAGTCCTCAAGGCCAGCAGAACATCTCACAAGCGCCACTGCCTGGCAGTAAAAATGCCCTTTCATGACACCCCAAATCAGCTGCCTAATAGTAAGACTAGCCCAGGTTGAAAATATACACTAAGCCTTAAAGAAACCAGCAAGCAATGAAAGACAGTACTATCCTGATCCTATCCAGCTACACATTTCTCCTTGAAAATAAACCTAGTCTCCGGGGGGGGGGGGGTGCCTTTAACTTTCCAGCAAATCCAGTTCTTACCTGTGAGCTTGCCAGTCATGCCTGCTTCTGCTTTGAAATGAGTGTTCTCCCTATGCCCTGTCCTAGCACTAGTTGTGTGGCATCTCAGCTCATGTTTGCTGGTGTCTCCCTCCAGCTGCAAATGTGCCAAGCTGTTATTCATCCCTGTAAACCAACACCACTGCCCGGGACTCCCAGGTTTTCAGCAGGGGAAAGAAAGTTCAGGCTGGAGGGAGATGGCCTGAGACCTTGTGACTCACAATCCCGTGGAGAAAAGAAACCACTTTTTCTGCATCTCCCCTGCAGTTGCTACTAAGGTAAAGGTAAAGGGACCACTGACTCTGGGGTTGTGGCGCTCATCTCACTTTATTGGCCGAGGGAGCCGGCGTACAGCTTCCGGGTCATGTGGCCAGCATGACTAAGCAGCTTCTGGCGAACCAGAGCAGCGCATGGAAACGCCGTTTACCTTCCCACAGGAGCGGTACCTATTTATCTACTTGCACTTTAATGCGCTTTCGAACTGCTAGGGTGGCAGGAGCTGGGACCGAGCAACGGGAGCTCACCCCGTCGTGGGGACTTGAACTGCCGACCTTCTGATCGGCAAGTCCTAGGCTCTGTGGTTTAACCCACAGCGCCACCCGCGTCCCTTACAGTTGCTACTAGGTGCAGCAAAAAAGCTGTGCACTTTCAGTACTCGATGCAACAGCAGCAAGAACAAAACATCTTCTGTAGGTGTGCTACTTTGGATAAGACCTGATCAGCCAGAACATATTTTTGGTAATGCAGTTTGTACACTTTTTATGAATATAATTTCATTGCTGATTTATGTTGTTCACTGCTATTATAGGCGGCTGGGCCAGCCGCGCAAACAGAACATTTCATGGGGCTGCCTCAGGCGCCTTAGCCCGGGTGGGCGGGGGCTGGAGGAGGCAGCGGCTTTGCTTGCCCAGCCTCAACAGGAAGAGGCAGAAGTTGCACATGGTGATGCTAATCATCTGTGTGGCCGGCAACTGCCTTCTTCCTCCCCGCCAACTTTCCGACATCTTAGTATGCCGCTGTATCATGTAGTTTATGTCGTATTATACCGTAATATTAGCTGGTGGTATATTATAGAATCATAGAATCATAGAGTTGGAAGAGACCACAAGGGCCATCGAGTCCAACCCCCTGCCAAGCAGGAAACACCATCAGAGCACTCCTGACATATGGTTGTCAAGCCTCTGCTTAAAGACCTCCAAAGAAGGAGACTCCACCACACTCCTTGGCAGCAAATTCCACTGTCGAACAGCTCTTACTGTCAGGAAGTTCTTCCTAATGTTTAGGTGGAATCTTCTTTCTTGTAGTTTGGATCCATTGCTCCGTGTCTGCTTCTCTGGAGCAGCAGAAAACCTTTCTCCCTCCTCTATGTGACATCCTTTTATATATTTGAACATGGCTATCATATCACCCCTTAACCTCCTCTTATGCAGGCTAAACATGCCCAGCTCCCTTAGCCGTTCCTCATAAGGCATCGTTTCCAGGCCTTTGACCATTTTGGTTGCCCTCCTCTGGACACGTTCCAGTTTGTCAGTGTCCTTGAACTGTGGTGCCCAGAACTGGACACAGTACTCCAGGTGAGGTCTGACCAGAGCAGAATACAGTGGCACTATTACTTCCCTTGATCTAGATGCTATACTCCTATTGATGCAGCCCAGAATTGCATTGGCTTTTTTAGCTGCCGCATCACACTGTTGGCTCATGTCAAGTTTGTGGTCAACCAAGACTCCTAGATCCTATTACGATGTTGGAAAGCAGATATCACCCAGCCCGAAATGAGACTTCTGAGAAAACATGCGTAATGCGAGCCCTTCATGTGTTCTGTTATAAACAATGAATTCCACCCTTGAAAATGTAATTAATTTGCCATAATCCAGCCCAGATGGAGAAGGGGGGAACGTGTGAGCCTGAGGCTTGCTGCAGCTCATCTTCATAATGTTAAGCCATGCTTTAGCACTATGTGCTAACACAGCCAGAGATCAGGCCTAAGATCAGAATATCAGACCACACAATTCCCAAAGTATGGCTTTCATTTGGCTTTTCCCAATCGGCACGTGGCTTTACTAGTGGTCTTAAACTAAGACCTCCCACTACCCGGTTTGATTCCCATATTTACCAGGACTGTGACTGAACCCGTGACTATCTCCTTGAGGCAGAAGACAGGCTTCCTTTAGGGAGGAAGTAGGACGTGCACCCTAGTGCACCTTTCTTCAAACAACATGCCTCCAACTGGATGGAGAGGGGAACAACTGCAGTGTTTGGACCTCTGGGAGGAAAGATGGATGGAAAATGTCCAATCCCATGCCCATTATTTGTTTAAACACACAGCAAGAGCATTGTAAATCAGTATCTGCAATGTCCCAGGCTTTAAACACAATGCTTCTCCCACAATGCAACCTTGATTTTCAGCTTGTGCCATGCATTTAATGCACTTTCTCTGTTAGCCTGCATTCACACAAGCATAGCTATTCACCCACTGAAGTGAAGTGTTTTCATGTGAAGCCATGCAGCAATACTCATTAGGCTATTTATTTCACACCTACAGTGTAATAAAGAGAACAGAATCTTCCCTGGGGTCTGAACAGAACAAAGTGGGGCTCACAGCTGCAGGCCACGAAACCATGCTACTTACGATCTGAAGGCAGAGGATTTGGGATGAGTGGAATTGGGAAAAGCTGGGTGACAGCTGGCTGTGGCCCCTCAGCTTCTGGGGCTCCAGAGCCCCGTTTCACCATGCTTAGAATATCAGACAACTTGGCAGCTGGTGTGAGACAGATGAAAGAAGGCACGGAGAGAATAATAATAAAACACAAATGAATGGGAGAGTGGAGAGGGACTAGAAAAACAAGGGAAAGAAAGGGGTCAGATAAAGGAGAGCGACTAAGAAAGAATTCAAGGTGAACAGTGTCTCCTGTTCTAGTCTAACCAATGAAGGCAGCAATGGCACTTTCTAAAGAGTAGCTCAATGCTCACATTACAGGAAACCATTATTTTGTGGTTTACTGTGAACACAGCTATCTGTTTTGCTCCTCTCCATGCAACCATAATCCCTGGCTTAGAATTATGTCTGAATTAGGGATCATTATTTGTTTTGCTGAAACCAACCATGATTGGTAAGCTGAGAACCTTGTAGTGTACAACACTTTATTTGCATAGAACAAACCAAATCTGCAAGCTCTTTGCACAGAGCTTGCTGCAAGATTTTTGTAAGGTGGTCTGAGCTTGTGCATAGCCTCCACATGGTCAGGGAGAGCCAAGAGCATTCAGTAAAAGCAGGTAAAGTCAGTTCTTCCAAGTTTATGGATCTGCTAAGCCTGGAGAAGAAAAGGCTGACAGGACATGATAGCACTCTTCAAATACTTGGAAGGGTTGTCACACAGAAAAGGGCAAATACTTATTCTCTGCTGCCCCAGAAGGCAGGACTAGACCTAAGGGGTTTAAGTTGCAGGAGAACAGATTTCAACTCGATATTAGGAGAAACTTCTCAACAGGTGAGAGCTGTTCAACAATGGAATAAATTAACTAGAGGGATAGTGAATTCTCCTGTGATAGGCATCTTCAAACAGACCAGCATCTGTTGAGGATGCTCTAGCTTTTGGTTGCCTTTAATGAGCAGCTCTAGATCAGAAATGGAGAACACGTGGTACTCCAAATGTTGGATTTGAGTTCCCATCAGCCCCAGTCAGCATAGCAAATGGTCAGGGGATATGGAACTTGTAGTCCAGTAGTATTTGAGGGGGTTGCATAGGCTCCCCTTTCCTGCTCCAGATGACCAACTAATCCTCATTCAGCTCTATGGTTCTATGAATATAAAAAGCTATGGAAAAGCCCCTGAGATGTATTGTGCCACATGAGCTGTAGAGCACGCACATTAGAGTCAAAGGAGGGCACAGCAGTGCCAGCTGCCACACTAGACTGCTGGAACATCCCTGGAGGCATGGGACAAGAAATCCCATTGACACCACACTACTTACACTGGGGAGGAAGTGGGTTGGCAGCACCTGAAGGTGGGCATGGAAGGGTGATGGAGGACTTGGGCTCTTCGCCTTCAGGAAGCCCAGAGCCCTTTTTCACCATGCCTAATACATCACAGAGTTTTGCAGCTGGGGTGGAAGAGATGAGAGGAGGGAGAGGTGAGAAAAAAACACAAAAGGCAACAAGCAGAAAGAAATGAAAGCAAGGAGGAAAGGACTAGAAAACAGGCAAAGAGAACTGGGTCAAGGAGGAGAACTTGACAGGATTGGAGTCCCTTTACATCATTCCATAACCTAGTAACAATGCAAGCAATATTCTTCCTAGAATTATTTTCAGTGCAAATAGTCCCTCAACTTTTAAAACTGAGTGGATAGGAGAGAAATAACTCAGGATTAGTCTCAACAACCTGCCCATTACATCGTAAAACTAGTCCTGAATTAGACTGCTCCAGACTACAAATGAGATGGAGGGAAAGAGGGGACTTGCCTAAAGTATAAGCATACAAACAGGCTGGAGTGGTAGCGTTTTTGAGATCAGACCTTATAATAATTTATAATAAGGCTATTTTCCCCCTTTGAGGTAGAACTCAGCAGCCACCACTTACACCCTCCTTGGGTGTTTTTAATGCGGCTGGAATGTGTCCCTGAACTCTGATAATACTTCTTGCTTGCCTGGATGGAGGATAGAGAGGGGTGTGCATGTAGAAACTAATGGAGGGGGCAAATTCGCACTCGTTGCTCTGCCCACTTTTGCCTCTGGCCCCACTCACCATTGGCATGTGGTTCCTGGAAGGGAATGAAGGAGCTTGGACTGATCTAATACATTTAAGGCTATTTCCACTTGAGGTATGGAGTGGGTACATCACTCTGGGGCTCTCTGCTGCCTGCGCATATGAGCATAATTTATTCAGGGCAACAATCCAAGTTCAATTACTCTGAAGCAACCATTCTTAGGGTGGATCTACACACAGGAAAAAAATGCTATAAATAAGTAGGAAATTAAATTGTTATAACAAAATAAAATAAAAAAAACTATGGAAAAACACCTGTAAAAATTTCCTGCTCTCTGCCGCCATCTGTTGTTGTATGCTTATAGTGCATTCAAATTGTTGTTTCTTTACTAATGTAGCTGAGTCCTTATTCACTGACGGTGCAGCTAAGCCCTGTACTGTACCGCCCAGCGAAACTGCCCCTGTTCAAAGTGCAAGGCCTTTCTTTTCAAGGAAAAACAAAAAGAGGGGGACCCCACAAGGATTCTACAGGGTGCTTACGATACTCCAGCTACATGCAGGCGATGCCTGCTACTTACACTGGAAAGGAAGAGGATTTGCAGCCCCTGGAGATGGGCCAGGCAGAGGGATGGAAGGCTTTGACTCTTCAGCCCCTGGAGGCCCAGACCCCTTTTTCACCATGCCTAATACATCAGACAGTTTGGCAGCTAGGGTGGGAGGAGGGAGAGAAATATGAGAAAACTAAACAGAAAAGTAACAGGGGGTGGGGAATGAATACGAAATAAAGAACAAGGAGGAGGGGGCTTAGAGAAAGGAATCTGCTGGGGGGGAACGACTTTTCACGTAGTGAGGATGTGGCTTAGCTTGCGTCAATGTCTACATTTGTTCAGATGTTCTTAAAGTTCATGAGACACTAAAGATCCCTTGGTTATTCAGGGGCTGTTGGTTCTTTTTTCTCTGCCACCAGGGGGGGAAATGTTGCCTTGGGCAGAACGATGGGACAAGCAGAGTACAGTACTTAATTCATTCCGGAGGTCCGTACCTAACCTGAAACTGTTCTTAACCTTAAGCACCAATTTAGCTAATGGGGCCTCCCGCTGCTGCCGCATCGCCGGAGCACGATTTCTGTTCTCATCCTGAAGCAAAGTTCTTAACCTGAAGCACTATTTCTGGGTTAGCGGAGTCTGTAACCTGAAGCGTATGTAACCTGAAGCATATGTAACCCGAGGTACCACTGTACAGAATTATTTGGGATTACCCAGATTCTCCCAAGAATGACTTTGGTTAGAAAGCAAAAATGTAAGAGCAAAATAATTTTGAGATTCCCAGTTATGTAAATATGGAGTTGCTTATTCAGGGTATCAAGCCTGATACAACCATGTCTTAACGCTGCAGTCCTCTTTCCTGATTGCATACACCAGGGGTCGACAACCTAAGGCCCATGGACCGGTAGCAGCCCACGAGGCTTGTCTAACCGGCCCATGGCGACCCCCGCTGCCCTTACCGGTGCAGCGCGGGGACCGACTTCCAGGTTGATGGCGCCTGTGCACGGGCGCTCCTCCAACCCAGATGTGTGCAGGAAATAGCATGTGCGCACGCATGCAAGATGGAGAAGTAGCCAGTGTGGTGTAGTGGTTAAGAGCGGTAATCTCGTAATCTGGGGAACTGGGTTCGCATCTCCGCTCCTCCACATGCAGCTGCTGGGTGACCTTGGGCCAGTCCACTTCTTTGAAGTCTCTCAGCCCCACTCACCTCACAGAGTGTTTGTTGTGGGGGAGGAAGGGAAAGGAGAATGTTAGCTGCTTTGAGACTCCTTAAAGGGAGTGAAAGGCGGGATATCAAATCCAAGCTCTTCTTCATGTGCACACGCTATTTCCGGCACACTTCTGGGTCGGAGGAGCACCAGAAATAGCATGTGTGCACGCACACTCCTCTGACCCAGAAGAGAGCGCATGCGCACACGCTCTGGCCCATCCTCCAACAGACAGAACGTCGACCGGCTCATCCTTTGATAAGGTTGTCAATCTCTGGCATACACAGCCCTTTTGCAACCTGGTGCCTTTCAGATGGTTCGGACTACTACAATTAATCCAGAACGCGGCAGCTAGACTGGTGACTGGGAGCAGCCACTGAGACCACATAACACTGGTCTTGAAAGACCTACGTTGGCTCCCAGTATGTTTCTGAACACAATTCAAAGTATTGGTGCTGACCTTTAAAGCCCTAAACGGCCTCGGTTCAGTATAGCTGAAGGACCGTCTCCACCCCCATCGTTCTACCCAGACACTGAGGTCCAGCACCGAGGGCCTTCTGGCAGTTCGCTCACTGCGAGAAGCCAAGTTACAGGGAACCAGGCAGAGGGCCTTCTCGGTAGTGGCGCCCGCCCTGTGGAACGCCCTCCCACCAGATGTCAAAGAGAAGAACAACTACCAGACCTTTAGAAGACATCTGAAGGCAGCCCTGTTTAGGGAAGCTTTTAATGTTTGATGTATTGCAGTATTTTAATATTTTTTTGGAAGCCGCCCAGAGTGGCTGGGGAAGCCCAGCCAGATGGGTGGGGTATAAATAATAAATTAATATTATTATTACTCCTATCAACCCCTTAGGCAGCACAAAACTCAGGATGAGGGAGGGGCCCTGCAACACTGAGTAGGGCAACTGCCTTACTTTACGGCTAGAAAAGCTACAAAGGCTCCTCAGCAGCAGTTCTGTTTGGCAGTCCCTGGTGCCGCATGCTACTTACACTGGAGAGGAACAGGATTTGCAACAACAGAAGGAGCGAAGGGCAAAGTGATGGAAGGCTTTGCTTCTTCTGCTTCTGGTGGCCCAGAGCTCCGTTTCACCATGCCTAATACATCAGAAAGCTTTGCAGCTGAGAGAGGAACAGGTGGGAGCAGAGAGGGCGAGACAGGGAAAGAAACCCAATTTTAAAACGAAAAGAAAAGTACCAGAAAGCCATGCAAGAGAATGGAATCAAAGTAAGACAGCATGCAAGGAAGGCTTTGGGGTTCCTTCTAGTATTCACAAATTTGGAGCTTCATTTGCCCAATGATCTCCTCAAATATTTTGTGTGGGAGCAAAGACCCATGTTAGTTTTTCCAAAAAAGAGATCCCTAATATGTTTTACTCCCAGCTCACACAAGCCTTCTCTATGGCCATTCCGACCCTGCTGTGTGAAGAACCAGCATTAGCAGGAAGGAGTAAAACACAGCAGACCATGGACCATACATTGTCATGTTTCTTCTCTGTTCCCTCGACACTGAGGCAAGTCCTTTTCGGTGGTGGCCCCCGCATCAATGGGACATCCCAGAGAGAGATATATAGCCTTATCATTGCCAGGCCATGGTCTGATGCCACCTGAAGCACACCACCTTGCTAAAGTGCCTGGATGGGAAAACTCCAGAGGACCCCAGGCGGACAGGATATAAATGGAAATATATACTCCATATATATATATATATATATATATATATATATATATATATATGAGAAAGTATTTTCATTCCAAGTTGTGTTTAACTAATGAAAGGCTCTACGGCACGGCTGCCATCCGTCCTGATTTTCCAGGACATGTCCTCAAATTCACCTCCAAAAATGGTGTCCTGGATTATTTTTCAGAAATCAAGCAAATGTCCTGGAAAACCGGCAATGGGGGTTAAATTGTGCCGAAAATATCTTTAAAAGCTCCAAAACTCTTGTAGCTTTTACTATAAAAAGCTCAGCAACTTTGAGGGTTGTCTGAAAAAAAAGCTCAACAACTGTTCGTGTGTCCTGGTTTTTACTTTTGAAATATGGCAATCCTATTCTATGGAGACCATGAAGGCCCTCTGGGATTTTGTGCCAAATTAACCCCCCAGTGTTGCAAACCCAGACCGTCTTGCTACTTACACTGGGGAGGTAGAGGGTTTGCAACAGCTGGAGATATGCAGGGTGGAGAGACCAAAGTCTTTGACTCTTCAGCTTCAGGGGCCCCTGATCCCTTTTTCACCATGCCTAATACATCAGTCAGCTTGGGTACTGAGACAGGACAGAAAAGACAGGACAGAAAAGGCAGGGAGGTAGAGAAAGAAGAGAAACCAAGTATAATGGAACAAGAACAGAAGAATGAACAAACCCGGGAACATGGGTTAGGAAATGGAAACATTAGGTGGAAAAGGTGTCCATCAGGTACGATCTAGCACCCCCTCCCCAACAAACACACAAATTGTGTTATTATATTTACATTTATTTATAGCTACTAGTGTCATACACTTACTATATGTTCATCCACACTGTCAGAACAGACAGACCTATGACTTGTTCAGATGTTGTGGGAAACCACTGGTTCCCACTATGTGGTAGTGTCTGCAAGTGCCTCCGGCTCATGCACACCCCGGCCTCTTCTGCATGCTAGAGGAGAATATCAAACCTTTCTACTTTCAATTTTAAACTAACCTTAGTCCCCCATGGCATCTGAATTCAGATGAAACTATGGTTTATTTACACTATGAACCACAGTTTCAGATCCTGGCTTGTTCTCAAATCACAGGTTGGTTTTTTTAAAAAACCCCATAGTTTCCTGAGCTGCAGCATCACTGGTAGCTACAATTAGTTTTAAATCCAGATCTGATGCTTTCAATCTCCTCCCTCTAATGCGTGAATGACAAGGAGAGGGGAAGTGTGTGTGTGTGTGTGTGTGTGTGTGTGTGTGTGCGCGCGCGCGCCTGAGGCTCATGCAGGTTCACTTAAAATCACGGCTTAAAATTACTGGACCTATGACTAAAGGTCTTGGGGCATTTACTGATGGGTCAACCACAGTTGAGTGGAAAGTTAAACTACAGTTGAGTGGAAAGTTGGGAACGGAGCACAGGAACTTTGTGACTTACAAGCAGCAGCAACAGCAGCAGCAGCAGCAGATGGTATCGGAGAAGTCTGCAGACTGGGAGGAAGTTCAGGGACAGATCCTGGATTCAACTGGCTTTTTACAAGCTCATTATCAGCAGCCTTAACTGATGTGAATGGGTAAGAGAGGGGAAAAGAGAGGGAGGGGGGGAGGAAAAACAAACACCATAAAGCGAGAAATAAAAAGTTCCAAAGTAAAATGGCGGCTCTGATGGGAGAAAAGAGAGAATGGGAAAGCAAAATATACATCGGCAGAGAAAGAGAAGAGGATGGCAAAATGGAATATAAAAGAGGAGAAAAACACACAGAGGAGGCAGGGCATAGTCTAACTAGAGGATTTCCACTATCTGTTTGCTTCAGCTGGTTTGTTCCCTGTCAATCCTTTACCCCAACTCCACCCCCCCTCACTTGACCTCCCAGCTTGGCCTCCTTTGAGTAGGGCCAAAGTTGTATCTTCAGAACATTGCATATTCAAGAGAGACGCTCATAGGATACAACTCTATCCTCATGCCACATTTGCAACATTCTTGCGGCCTGGTGTGAGTGCCAAATTGGGTGGGCAAATTCAACCTTGTGTAATCTGCTTGGTGTGTGCTTTTTTTACTAGCATACGAAGATCCACCATTGAGAACCAAGTGCAAAATGGCGGCTTCGGATGGTGGGGTGTGGAAACATACTCTTAGAATTAAAGAGCAGCGTGCCTCTAAGCACAAGCTCATTCAAGCAATTTTTTCAGTATGAAAACTGAGTTTGCAGTCCTCACACATAAAAACACTCTCATGTTCCCCGCCCCCATGCACCATGTAACGAAGAAAGACATGTGTTTGCTCACTCCAGAGCATCTGGAAATATATTCTGCACTTTATACACTGGAGTATTCGACCTGTATTTCTCCTGGCAGCCGCATGGAACAACACATGTATCAGATCTATGAATCTGTAAGTAAATCTTTTAAAACTTGCTTAGCAGTGAGTGGTCTGTTCCTTGCAAAAGGGGTAGAAAGAGGGGAGTGTTGTAAACGCGGTAAGAAAAGTCTAACAACATATATTCCTAATGTTCCACTGTGCTGCTGATTTTTGTGAGTTTAAAACTCTGCTACTGGGGCTCTCTTGTGTTAGCTCCACATTTTGAATTCAGGAACCCAGCCAATTCTTTTGTTGTTCACGCACACAGGTGGGTTCACAAGGATTCGTATATTTTCCTCCCACAAGCAGCCTAATATTTTTGGGGTGGAGATAGGAGGAGCCTTTTTCATTGTTGCTTTTGTTAAATAATTGTGAGCCATACAGTCATTGCTGATCTACTGCAAAACACATAAGTGATCTATCAGTAAGTTCCTGATCTAACGTCTGCCTACTCGTGTGCTAGATTACAAGGCTGTTTGCATTCTACTCTTTCCAGCACCACTAAGCTAGTTGTCAGCTTGAAAGTGGAGGCAATCTTTAAAGTCACTCTTACAGAAAATACAAGACCAGTCTGGTCGACCTACTCCCAGGTAATGTTGCTGAGAGAATTAGATGCCACCTGTTACAAAAACTGTGTGCAGCACTTATTTAATTGATGTCCCCCGCCAGTCAAAAGAAAACAAGTCCCCTCCCCACTACCAGGAGTGTTTTCCAGGACCCAAGAGTTACACTATAACAACTTAAAGAGGATATCCTTCAAAACAAAAAATGCAGCTTAGGTACAAAGGCACACATGGAAGGACCTCCTACTGAACTCAGTGGGATTTACTTCTGGGCATACATGCATAGGATTACAAAGCCCACACACCCATTACCCAGCCCCGAACAGAACAAACCCAACTTCCTGTTGCTTCCAAGACAAAAGTATCCAGAGTAACAGGAAACACTTGAGTTCGCTCTCTTTACAATACTCTGTAACCCCACCAAAGAGTAACAATAAACATCTGCATCAATATTTGCTCTGCCTTCCGTGGCCAAACTTACACATTTTGCTTACACACACTCATGGAGCTGCATTACATAATGTGGAAAATGTGTCCCAGCCTTTTCTATAACTTGGGTCTTCCACAGGAGGGCCAAACCCACAGAAGTGGGTATTGCCCAACCTAAAGTCGATCATACATACTGGAGCTGGGGCTAGAATCTGTTTGGTTTTCATTTTAAAATGAAAGAAAGATGCAGAGAGAAAGAGAGTAAAGTGTGCTGTTCAGCAAAAGGCAGAGTGTCTTTTTTTGCATTTTGGGTTTTTCAATGCAAACTGCACTTGCAAAAATACCCTGTTCTATATAACCATTAACAACAATGCAGGGACTTTCCCTTCCTTTGCCTCCGATCATCCTAAAAATCGGTGGAGAAAAGTGAGCATATGTGGTAAAATGTATCTACATGTGTTGCATGTTGCTTTAAAGCTTCCTGGGTCTGAAAAAGTGAAGGCTATTGACCAATAATGCTGCAAGGGATCTTGGGACACACATCTCTGACTGTACACTGCTTCAGTGGCACTCTCAAAGCAGGAATGAGGCAGACTTCAGGCTTGTTCAATCTACTTTGCGCTTTGTAGAAGATCTTCCAACCAGAGCCATGTGCAAAAGACATACACTTAGAATGAAAAAGATCTGAGCACGTTTGGAGCCTAGGAATTTGTTTCCAGTACCTGAACTGAACTGAGCTTACATTACTTTCACAGCAAAATCCACTCCTGCCTAGTTTTCTTCATTTCAGCTGACTGTGTTAGATGGGAGAAGTTATTTTGCTGTAAGCACTGTAAAATAACTAGGAGTCAGAAAGTCCTGCCAATCTACTGCAAATCACCCTGAGATCATCTACCAGATTTGCTGTTCACTAGAATGGAACCGTACTGTTCATGCTAGCTTTGGGTTCAATTACAGCAAAAAATAAAAAATAAAATAATAATAAAACAAACCCAACAACAACAGAAAACAAATCTTCAGAATACAAAGGTATCTTGAGGACTTATAATTTGGGCTGTGCAAACTTTCAACCAGTTAACTGGGTAGATTAAAAACATTTAACCAACTGAAAAGGCCGCAAACCAATCGGGCAGCATGTGAATTATTTCCCAATTTGTCAGTAGCTTTCTCTTGTCCTGGACAACCCAAAGTGACTTACAACCCAACAGACAGGCAACAAACCCCACACAGATACACTAAAAGAAGAGAAATACGATTTAAAACACCCCACCTGGGCATGTGTGTATGGCAGGCATAGGCAAACTCGGCCCTCCAGATGTTTTGGGACCACAACTCCCATCATCTGTGACCAATGGTCCTGTTAGCTAGGGAAGATGGGAGTTGTAGTCCCAAAACATCTGGAGGGCTGAGTTTGCCTATGCCTGGTGTATGGTATAAAAATTGTAGACGGCAGATGCCATCTTAGCAGAGGCATTGCCTCTGCATCGTGTCCAAGACATTTTGCAGCCGTGGTTAAGGACAAGATGGTACCCTCACCACAATTCCATGTAAGAAGCTGCCTGGACTGGCAGTCAAATGTTACTTCTACACTGGCAACAGGGCAGTGTATCTGGCAGGGCAGGTTTCATGGTGCATAGAACTTTGTCTTCCAGCACCTCACTGCTTCTCCCTGCCTCAAAACATATTTATGCCTAATGGTCCGACTGGCCCTGGTTTAATCTTCACTTCCGCACAGGAAGGACACCTAGCACAGAAAGGTTGGCCATCTGTCATGGATGCTTTACTGTAATTGAGATTCCTGCACTGCAGGGCATTAGGACCCTCAAGTTCCCTTCCAATTCCATGATTCTATTATTCTAATTAGGAGTAATATCACTGCTACTTCTGAAAGTTATTTTATAACGAATTCCTCGCCACCAGGTGTGCCAACTTGAATAAAATATTGTGGGGGCTCAGGTAAGTCCTTACCCCATATAATTGATCAGATGACCTGGTGCACACACACTATTGAATGGCAGTGCCCATAAGTTTGGGGGTGAGGTGAGGTTCTACACATAAATCTTCCTCTCCCCCCCTCCCTGCTCACAACTTCACATTTTTAGCCGAAGATGACTAATGAGCACCATGTAATCTCTGCATCTTTTACTTTACCTTCAGGCAGCTCAAAGAGGCATGGAGCTCCTTTCTGCTGATCTAGATATATCACACATCCAAAAACAAGAACTGAAACATCTTCCTCAGCTCTAGCAGCTGAGATCATTCAACTGGATATGGAGACTTGGGAAGATCTGTATGTAAAACTTGTCTTCTACCGAAGTGAGATAGGTTCCCATCCCTTTTATTTTATTTGCTCTCCAGTGTATAACTAGAAATTCTCCCTAAGGAGATCCAGTGGAGAGGTGAAGCCAGAAACATTCAGTGTATTATTTTACACTGAAGCGGGGGGCAAAGCAATTTGGATTCCCTATCACAGCTCAAGTAAGAGAAAGTTCTCGCAAGACTCAGTACCAACATCAACTGGGAACTATTTGTCCTGTATCTCCCAGGAAATCAATCACACAGTCATTGCCAGCATCAGGGACTGGCATCCCAGGGGAGTTGCTGTTGACCCAGAAGGACCCAACCAGCTCTGATGCCTCCACAACAGCTGGGTTTGTGAGCCTCCATTTTATTTTCCCACAGTGCCACCACACACACACACACACACACACACACACACACACACACACACCAATGCTGCTGGCACTACCACAGCCTAGGGGGACCCCTCAACATAAATTACCCAAAGCCCTTCCAAATCTAGAGCAGGCTTTGCAAATACTATATGCAAATACTACATTTGGCCTTAAAGTCCATAGAATCCTTCATCTGCTTGTGTTCCCTTGTGACAGAAGGTCCTTATGCTCCTATCCAAGGCCACATTCATTCATTTCTTCCAAGTGCATCCATATGGCTTCTCAAGGACACAAATTCTCAGGAGTGTACAGGTGGGTTTGCTTTGCCAGATTTATATGGCATGAAACTTCTGACTGACCCCTCAAGTCTGTTACCTTTCGTGTCCTCATCTTCTATGGTGGTGTTTGTGCTGTCGGAGGATTCCTGTGGAAACATACAGGGGTGGAAAAAAGGAGAAAGCGAAACATTAGTGGCTCTGGCCAGAAACAAATGCTGGAGGAGAGGTTGAACTTGCACAACTGGGCACATCAGAAGAAGGACCAGGGAGAGCTCAAAAGCCCTGCATCTAAGTAATTATTAGGGGCACCCATTGTCTCTTCTCTTTCCTGCCTCTAACAGGAACATCTTTCAAACCAAGTAGGTTCAAAGATATAAACGGGATTTCTGCCAGGAGAAAATGCAGGGATGACTCTTGACCAGGAATAAGAAAATCAAGGCTCTCTAGATGTTCCTGGACTACAATTCTCATATTTCCTGATAGTTGGTCATGTTGGAGTTGATGGGAGTCCAAGTCCATCAACATCCCATATCCCTGATCTAGACTTCCAACATGACTACACTCCTGAGTTCTCTCCACCACGATACATCAGAATTCCATATATCTTCCTTCAAACCCCTAATCTTTTCCCTTTTAAATGAATGCTCCCTGATCAAGTCTTAACTTCCCATCTTCACAAAGGAAAATAGTTGAAATTATGGCAATTTTAGAGCAAGTCCATAAATTGCTTGCCTCTGAACGTGGAAACCCACCATTTTCACCTGCCATGAGATCCTGAAAGCCCCAGGGAACCATTAGGATGGTATTCAGCTAGATTTTACTCAGAGTAGACCCACTGAAATTAATGGCCCTGCCTTAATTTCATTGGGTGCACTCTGAGTAAAACTTAGTTGAATACCACCCTTAGTCACGATAGCTGTAGGTGCAGAGATGGCAGGCCTCCGAGGGCATAACTACACAATATGTTTATGAGCAACGAGAGCTTCCCTCCCATCCAATGCTAATTCTTGCAGAATGTTATACTGTGGACTATTATCCCCACCCCTTTACCAGTTAATTTTAAAAAAAACACCTAAATTTTGATTCCTAGCCACATTGTGAATGTACCATATTTTTCGCTGTATAGGACACACTTTTCCCCCTCCAAAAATCAAGGGGAAATGTGTGTGCGTCCTATGGAGCGAATGCAGGCTCCTTGGCTTCAGCGATAGCAACGCGAGGCCTCCGAAGCGCAGAGGGAGCGCTCCCTCTGCACTCTGGAGGCTTCACGTTGCTTTCGCTGAAGCCTGGAGAGCGAGAGGGGTCGGTGCGCACCGACCCCTCTCGCTCTCCAGGCTTCAGGGATAGCCACCTAAAGCCTCTGGAACACAGCGGGAGGTCCCGCTGCGCTCCGGAGGCTTCGGGTTCCTTTTGCTGAAGCCGGGAGAGCAAGACTCTCCCGGCTTCAGCAGAGGGAGAGCTGCGCAGCGCCCCTTCAGCCAAGCGGGAGGAGAAATGGAAGGGGCTCCGTTTCTCCTGCCGCTGAAGGGGCGCTGAGCAGAGAGGGGGAGACTTTTTTTTTCTTGTTCTCCCCCTCTAAAACAAAGTGCATCCTATGGTTGGGTGCGTCCTATAGAGCGAAAAATACGGTAATGTACAGTAGCTAGGAGCAGCAACTGGAGACAGCTATTGGCTATCATGTTGTGCTTGCAGGCTTCCTGGAGGCATCTGATTGGCCATTGTGGGAAGCAGAACGTTGCATTAGATGGAGCTTTGATCTGACCTAGCAGGGCTCTTTTTATATTCTAATGTTCTTTCTGTGTCTGTCTTCATGGGGAAACATTTGTGGTGCTACAACAACGCCAGGAGAAGATAGGGTTTCCAATCTTGTGTCTTCCTCTTGAAGGAACACATCCAGGACAGAATTTGGGGTAGGGGGGGTGCTTAACTTTCTCCTGTCTACCAATTTCCCCTGCAAATGCATCCCAGGGAGTTTAAAGTATTTCTGCCACCTGAGAAGCAAAGCACCTCTCCTTCCCGTCTACCAGCTCCCTCCACAAACGCCCTTCCCTCCACTCAGGTTATCTTGACAACTTGGATTCTGAATCCTCATTTGCCAAGGCAACGCATTCTCCCACCCTTAACTCTGGGCATCAATGATCACACTTTGGGCAAACAATTCCCACCAAATCCCAACCTATTATACCGTGCCAGATTATACCCTGTAAAGCATAAGCATAATTTAAAAACAAAATGAGCTCAGAAAAGAATCCTGGGGAAACATTATCTCTTCTTAAGAGTCACCTATGGGAACCAAACACAGAATAGTGCACCTTGCCAAAAATACAAACATTTTAGTACACGGTACATCCAGCAATTAAGGAAGAAAGAGAAACATATACTTATAGTAGCGCTTTTAATCTCAAAAGCATTTTACAGAGCTTGTCCTCTCACTGAATAGAGGAGAGCTCTGTGTCACGAGCGCTGTATATTCAGCTCCTGTGTGTAAATCCAGCCCACTTCTGCTGCCCCGCTGATCAGGCCCATCATTACCCTGTCAATAACAGAGTGCCTGGAAACAGCTGAGCAGTATGCTTAACCTTCTCCACTGTGCTGCAGACTCTTCTGGCTGAAGAACCCACGCTCCTGCTTCTGTCCTACAGCAGGTGTAGCAGTTAGCACTGTCCAGAGCAGGAGGCCAGTAACAAAAACAAAAAAAATTCTGGACAATGTAAGATCACAGACCCTGTGAATGGGTGGAGGGAGTGGAGCATCAAGCTGAAAAGAACCATCAGCTCCAACTGAGAGTTGCCCTGGGACAAAACAGCATGAGAGGAGCACCCTCTGGCTCCTGCCATCAGCCAGGAAACCTAGGGCTGCTGGGAAGCTACACCTTCTGCCTCCCAAGAATAATATTGAGAAAAAGGGGAGGCCAGAGTGGCAACAGCTACAAGGAACCCACTTTTCCCCTCCCTGCCTGAAAGAATACTCTGCTCCAATTCCCTCTGGCCCAGAGACCTGAGAAGCAAAGGGAAAGAACCCTCTGGCTCCATCTATTGGCCAATGGAACAAGAGCCACCAATGGCTATTCACACAAGAGCCATCAACAAAGGAAGACCAAGCTGGGCCAAACTGGATAAAAATGCCCAGCACTTTGTTCCTGCCTTGAAGATCTCCCTCTTCTTTTTCCTTTCTCTCCCCTTTTTGTGCGCATCTGATCTTTCTAGTTTGCAAGCCTGGTGGCAGAGCCTCTGTCTCTCTGTGTGTGTGTTGATATGAGCCACTGTGGAAGACAGTCATTGTCTGGAAAGCAGGATAAGAATAGAGTAAATAAGTAAAGCTAAGGGGCTCCATTCAAGGTGCATACAATCAGCCCCAACAGTCATGCCAGCTGAGAAAGGTCTCTATGCAAAACTGAAGGGGGTGAGGGAGAGGGAGGGGGAATGCTATTCTATGTAAGAGGAGGAGCTGGAATCAGATTTGCTACCTCTGGTATGGCTTTCAACACTGGAACCCGATTTCTGGATTCTGGAGACTTCAGGGCTCGTTTTTTTCTGTTAACTCGTGCCATTTGGTGGCAGGGTTTTGCGATGTAGATAGCTGGCTGCTACCGCTGCCCAGGGGTCAGGACTGCAAACCCACTTTCCCTGTAGGAGGTCACACTATAACCTCCTGGAGGGAAATCTCGCCGAATCATTTAAAATTCCTCAAGCCTATGAATGAAAAAGAATTTGGACAAGTAAACAGCCAGCGCTTGAGGAATCACACTGGTACTGTCACCAAGGAAGAAAAATAAAATGACTTATTCAATTCTCTTGAGGAGCATCCGGATATGCTATTGTCTGCTTCAAATGGTCCTACCCTTATGGGATATTCTGCAGGCTGTGTATGCAGTTTAAACAAAAGTTGTCCTGATTCTCTGCTGCCCTTGCTTCTCTGCTGTTGTTTCTGAAAGCAAACTGCTTTGCATTTTTCTTATAATTATTGGAATAAATTAGAACACATCAAATTTTGCAGAAAGGGTCAAGAAATTCAAAGACACTTCTGGCAAGGGGAAAGGGGCTGCAAAACCATCCAGATAAGTGCGTTTAACACCTCTGGATCTTAGGCAATTCACTTATCTGGTATTTCACCAGCTCCACGGGGCTGAAGGTCCTTCTAACCAGATTAGATGGCTCTCACAAGAGATCAGACAAATCCATGGAAGGCAAGTTAATCAATGGCCCATATGATAGCTCTATGCAATAGGTTCAGAAAGAGCGCACTTATGTGTACCAGGTGCTGGAAAGCCATAGTGGGAGAAGCCTATTGGCTTTCATGTTCCTGTATGTTTGCTTCCTTGATGCAGCTGATCAGCCAACCTAGGAAACAAGAGGCAGGACTAAATGGACTTTACAGTCTGATCCACCTGCGCTCTTCTTATGCTCTTAGTTTGTGTGTGCCTCGTGGCACATTTTCAGAAATTGCTTATTATTATTAATTAAATTTATTTATGATGTCACAGTGTTTCTCAAATGCTTTGAACTCTGCCCTTCTAAACTTATGCCACCTTTTCTGTAGGTGGACGGGGATGAGTAGTTCTGGATAATCTCCTGCATGGATGAATATGCAGAAATCCTTGCACGCTGTATATACATATAATCTACTGCACACTAATATCTACAGACTGGGGTAGTGATATCACACTTGGGAGCAAATGCCATTGATTTTATTTATTGGCCAGATAGATGCACAATTCCATTGCCTTACCAGGGAGACACAGCATTAGAAAACCAAAAACCTCGTCAAAATTACCTACTGAAAAAGGGCTCAAATATGTGCTCTAGTCTAGTGTATACTTGGTTGTATGTTAAGGCTCATGAAAAATTTATAGGAAAGTATATTCTGGGAGAAGGATCATACCTCAATGGTAAAACACATACTTGGTATGTAAAAGGTTCCAGGGTCAATCCCTGACATCTCCAGGTAAGACTGGATATTATTTCTGTCTGAAACCCTGGACAGTCACTGCCAATCAGTGGTAGTAAACTAAATGGACCAGGCATCTGACACAGTACAAGACAGTTTCCTATATTTCCAACAATATTCTTATTTCTCTTTTCTTAAAAAAGCCATATATCACATGGGGAGATAAGCTGTCTTTGTTCCTAAGAAGTTTGGCTACTGCTTGCTTTTTTTCTTTTTTTGGTCTACCTGAAGGTCAGAATAATTTCAGCAACAGCTCTGGCACAAAAGGTGATTCATAAAGCATAAAAATGGTAGGGTTGTGTCTTCCTTATTTTTTTATGTATGAAGAGGGTTCCAATTTTCCAACTAAAAATGAACAAACTCTTGCTTGTGTTTATTCTCAGAACTATAGCTTCTTTTTTGAGCACTACTGGATACTGGAACGGGCTGGATTCTGGTACTATAGATACCATTTATGTGGTATTCTAATCCTGGTCAATTGTTGAAAAACACCAAAAACAGCAAAGGGGAAAAATTATTCTCTTATAGATCACATTTCGGGGGATCTCTGAAGCTATGATAAAAAACAGTAGATTTACAGTCTGGAAATGGCTCAAATATGATTAAAAGGTTTCCTTAAACCTAGAAGACAACTGTTCTCTCCCTGACAAAACACATTTGAAGCATGCAAAGAAGCCTGACAGGCTCTTTATAAACCAGAGTCATTATAATAGCAGAAGAAGGGTTTGTGCCCAATCAGAAGACAGCTGCAGGATCCAATCATAGTTCAGCATAGGGTCCCCATGACCTTTAACCAAATACGTACAGCTTTTATTTTCTGACATCAATGCATAGGTTACATTTTACTTTTTCAAAACAGATTACCAGCATTATTCAGCTTTCACTATATACACTTAAAGCAGGAAATACACTATCCAGAAGATGGAAAAAGAGAGGAGGGCACAATTGTTTCTACCATTTGTTTGCCTGGCCTCTACCCGGTCTTAAGTGTTTTTTGAAAACTCTGGTCGCCTTCCCCAAGCTCCATTTAATGGCTGCGCCAGATGCATTGAGTGAATGGGCTTGAAGAGGAAGCATAACAATGATGATAAGAAATTAAATCCCTGTGGCAGAGAATGGGTAAGAAAATGCTGGTTTGGGTGGAGGCGAGGGCTGTGTCCGAGCAATGGATGATTGTGGCATGGAGTAATTATGTCGTTCCTCAGCCAATCCGAGTTCTTGGATTGGTCTTTTTTTGGTCTGCCTGGCTGCGTTCTTTCACTTCAGAATGAAGGAGCTGACAATTGCTGCCCTCTGGTTAGCTCCTCTGGGGTCAGAGTAGAGGCTTTCTCCCCCATCCTAACACCCAGAACAAACAGCCCGGGTGCTAAGGATAACCACAGCAAAACACGCATCATTGCAGATGGCAATTGAGGCAAGTAGCAATCCCCCACTCTGTAGCTTTTGGCTACAACCCAGAATATCTGATTCATTCTATCTCTGTGCCTTAAAAGCACCAGAGGGCCTTTCCACCAGAAGAGGTGGAGAGCCTAACCTTTATGATTCTCCAAAGAGGCAGAATCTTTTCAAACCAGAGCTGTGCCATCAATCTCAATGACATGGCTGGATTCATATTGGTGCATGTGAAAGAAGGGAGAGAAATGAGGTAAAACACAGCTCCCAGAGAACTATTCTATCTTCTTGGGCATACATTGACTCATTCATGAAGACTAGGCGTCAAGGAAAAGCTCAGTTGAGCAGCTCCACTTCAGATTTATCTGGCTTCCTTCAGATTTATCTGGAACATGCTTCCCAAAAAACTCCAAAGGGCAACCTTTTTAACAAATGTCTACCATAGGAGGCAAGTGGATTGGGTTTTATCTTATGTGGTTTCAGGCATACTGAAACAGACGTGAGGTGCAAAACCTGAGCCTACAGTCTGTCCCCAGAGGTGAAAATACACAGCAATGCAAGGAGCAGAAAGTCAATTTTTATCCAAGATTACAAAAGGGCAAACTGAGGAGAAGGAAAGACAGGCAGCAGTACCTTAATGCCGTCCACTGGGTTATGGATAACGGTGGTTTGAGGTTCCTACAGAGGAAGAAAGGATGAACCAAAGAACAAAGGAAGAAGATAAAAGAAATGAAAGAAGAGATAAAGAAGAAAAAAGGTGGTAATTTGAAGAGACAGGGGAAGAAATGGAGCAGAAAATGGCAGTAAAAATGTGAAGAAAAGGGAAGAGGGTGAAAAAAGACCAAGACCCACATGAGAGCAGGGAGGGGAAACAGAATGGAAGGGAAAAAAGCAAAAGGTAATTAGTTCAGCAAAAGGCAAATGATTAACAAACAGAAAGTGGCAGAGTAAATCAGGGACAGAAGAATCGAAACGGGATTTTTCATGAATGAAACCAAAAAATCATATTCAACCCCATGGCAAGATTGTTGTGAGCCCCTTGGAAATGGAGAGTGGAAGCTGACGTTAACATTCAACCTTTCTGCAAAGCCAAAGAAACCATTGCAATAGGGAAAATGATAGGAAGCGCCAAGGAGAAGAGAAAATGGCAGGAATGAGCTCCCCAAGAAAGTGTGGTCAATCCATACCATGGCAGTTAGCATCTCAATACAGGCTCCACCGGAGATCATAGGGAAGAAGAAAAAGAAAAGAAAAAGAAGAGCAGAAGGCCCTTTGACCACATCCCCTAGTCCTGAAGAGAACTTTTCATTAAGAATGAAAGTCTATCCCATTCAGAGACGCTTCCTCTAGAAGGATGCTCTGGCTTATACCTTTCACCCATAGCAGCTCTGTGCAGAAGGATTTCACAAAAGGGACAGGGTTCTGAAGACTGCTCCTAGTGCAACCAATATCACCCTGCAAAATGCTAATAATCTTCATCACTGAATGCTTACCTTTTGCATCAGTGTGGTGGCGGGAAACCTGACCATACTTTAAGAGACATTTAAGATGTACTTACCTGGAAGAAGGTCCTACGAGGTGAGCCACAAAAAATGCACCACAATGATATTTTTTTTAATGGGCCTTTTTAGGTCTGTGACAGCTGGAGTGAATATTTTGGGGTGGGTTTTTTAAAAAAGTATTAAATAAGCTAGACTATTACATCATATTATTTTTGCCTGATTTGCTAGGAGCAGGTGATCAGATGCAAAAAAAAGTCATGGCTTTTAATACCTTGGCTGACTCTAGACACATCAAGAAAGTGATTCAGTTAAATGCTCTGTAAACTTCATACAGGGAAATCCCATTGGTGAAAGGCAGGACTCCACAGCGCCATCTGGTGTCACAGTGTTATAACATCTATAAAGCGCTTTATCTTTACGAATGTAGCTGAGTCCCTTGAGTAGCTAGAGAAGAAAAGTGAACCAACACTGAACTAGATTGACTAAAAATCTGATCTGCTAGAGCAGCTTCCTTATTCTTCAAAAACGTACAAAAGTAGCTTGATTAGGTTACTAATTATTTCATTAATCAATTTTGGAGCACTCATATTTTTTAAAGTTGCATAACTGCCATAATAGGAACAGTTTTAAAGGGAATCATTTATTAGCAAGAAGCAATCTCTTAAAAAACTGATTACAGTTCACACTTTTCCAGATTATTCTGAAGTTCCACTGTTCTTCCTCCACTGCTGAAGGCAGGATGCCTCTGAAAGATCAGTTGCAGGAAATCACAAGTGGGGAGAGAGCCGTCAAAGTCAGGCCCTACCTGAGGGTTTCCCATGGCATCTGGTTGGCCACTATGAAAACAAGAGTGCTGAACTAGTTGGGCTTTTCGCCTGATCAGCAGTGCTCTTCTTATGATCTTAAGTCTTCCCCATGGCTGACACCTAAAATCTGGGTCCTGCAAAGTGGCTAATGCTGCAGACAGAATATTAATCATTATCTTGGAGAAAAATCAATGGGACTCTATTTTTGTGGCTTGTATTGGAAGGCTAGAGACCGCAGCTGATCCCAGGTGAAGCTGATTGGTCTGCAAAAGGGCAGGTTCTATATACATGAACGACCCATAGCCATGGTAACTAGCGTTACCCATTCTGGAGGCAAGCTGGTATTGGCAACCAAAGCAAGAAGTCATTATTGGCTTTGTGGGGAATGAAACAAAGCTAAGTTTGATGTTTGCTGCCCAAAGTCAGTTCTCATCTGAAGAGGCTGGAACGGTGGGTGGGAATATCTGCTGTGGGTAAATGGGACTGAATGGAGGCAACATAAGCCCCACATTTCTTTTCAAGATCCAAAGTTGCTTTTCTCGCCCCAGCAGCACATTTTGAATGGGAGCATTCACCAGCTACTTCCTAAAATTCACAGCTCCACAAGGGGCTCTGACTATGGAAGTCATTGAGAGATTGGCCCTTTGTTCCTTCAGCAGAGCCAAGATTTCTCTCAATGGACAATTGGTGAATTGGACTGGAAAAGACATCCATTTCGTAATGTCAAAAGCACAGTTTTTCAACCCTGTTTTTCTGGAGGTGCAAATATTTGTTCTTTTGGCACTGTTACAGAAGGAAGCTGTAGCTTACTGCTGTTGCCACATTGTGCCTAAAGAACTTGACATTCTTTCCCAAACTGATATTAACTTCTGGGGACTTTGCATGGTGGGAAAAGAATCATCAGGCTTTAGGTTATTTTCTGGACTTCTTAATATCAAGCAAATAGCATGTTTGAATGGGACAAATTCAGTACCAGTTTTAGAAAACGTTTCAACTTCCAATGCAAGGAGGGGAAATGTTTGGCACTGTTTGAGACGAAATATACCAGACCAGCAATTGCATGTTCTATTCTCGCTGGAAGTAATAGTTTATAATGTAACTAAAAGATTTCAAAATGCCTCTTTTAAACCGATAAAAGCAACTAAGTGGGATGCAACAGCAATAAAATGCTTGAAAGGAAGGAATAAGAAAGGAAGCTAGAAAAGATAGATGCACTCTGCAATCTGAAAATGGCCGTATCATATAATAGAACAGCCATATAGAGCTGGCTATACCATAAGGATAATGCCTGAAAAATTCTACAAAACTTTGCAAGGGCTCATCTATGTGTTTTTTTACACAGTGGAAATTCACATTACATTACTGGAAAATTGCATGTTGCCTAGAGAAGGTAGGTTATATGGCATTTGACAATATTGCAAACAGACAATTATTTGAGGACTGAGTGCTCACTGTCCATATGCTGAACTCAATAGGGAAGCATGGCTGCAATGTATCCATTTATCCCAATATATACTCACTTGGCAGAAGAGGGCTACCACAAACCCTACAGGGCCTGGAACATCCTGATGTAAGACATTACGACATTACTGATGGAACTTGAAACAGTAACATATTCGGAGTGGGGCTTGGAACCTTACTGCTACTTACAGCACAATCCTGTACATTCCTACTCAAAAGTAAGACCTGCTGAGTTCAATGGGGTTTACGCCTGGGTATGTAGCTATAAGAAAACAGCCTCAGTATCCTAACCTGGAGCAGCGTGCCCCATACATTTTGAGCAATAATGCAATCAAACATGCAATTTTATAGAGCTCACGGCAACTACTGGTTAGATCTGCTTCTGAAAAAACTCAATTTCTAGTTTCAATATAGGCATGGGGAAGGGCCATAGCTCAGCGACAGAGCATCTGCTTTGCATGCAGAAGGTCCTGTGTTTCAGTGCCCAGCATCTCCAGGTTGAGCTGGCAGCAACCCGTCTCTGAAATCCTGGAGGGTCAATGCCAATCAGCATAGATAACACTGAACTAGATGGTCCAATGGTCTGACTCAGTATGTCAGCGTCCTATGATCTACTCTGTCCTTTCCGTCTTTGAAGTTACAGCATAAGCTGCTGCCAAGAGGTTCATCAGATCTACAGATGATGGTGAGGCCCATCAGCATCCATCTTGTGTGATAGATAAAATAACTTGGACATCAGTCAATTCAAGTTTGATATGCAATGCCCTCCAGTATACAGTAGAAGACGAACAGAAAATGTAAACTAATGGGTTGGATCCAGGCTAAGTTAGCTAAACTTGGTTTGACTGAAGTCAATGGAACTAGTTAGTCATGACTAACTAGTTCCACTGATTTCGGCTGGTCCTTAGTTCAAGTAACTTACTCTGGATCCAATCCAATAAGCTTTAAGCTTCTCCAAATCACCTCTGAGAATTTAGACACTTTTTCTACAATTCTAATTCCTTTACATGACAATGCATCATTCATTTGTCAGTGCTTGTGGCAGAACTGGAAAGTTCTGAATGGTTCCTGTATCTATTATTGAGAGCACTCAGTTCATAGTATTTTCTTTGAATTTGTATAAGATGATAGCAAAATAACCATGCAACTTACCAGTAGTCTGGAATGCCCACGAGAACACAATAGGCTATTGCAATAATGACAAACACCTACACTTCAGAAATATTTCACAGCCACAATAAATCATTTAACTAATCAATCATTGGCAATGTATGGGACGGGTAACCTGTGATAATCTTGTGAATGGTCATCAATTGGTTGAAGAAGGTTGTATGGTAAAATTAAGGATGCCTGAATTTCAAATGAGCGGTTGGATCCCATACAAACAAAAGTCTTCTGATGAGCGTACTTGATGAGGATTTATCAGAATTTCAAATATGCACATAGAAAAGAAATAAACTTTCCATACATATAGCTCAGTGGTGAGGAACATGTAGTCTTCCAAATGCTGGACTCTCAACTCCCATCAGTCCCAGCCAACGTGGTCAATGGATGATGGGAGTTGAAGTTCCAACAACATTTGGAGATCACACATTCTCCATCCTGGTACTAGACAAATGTAACAGACACAATAGATTTGTGGAAGCCAACACAACAAGTCCTTCCAGGTTTTGGGAACTGCATAAGAGCCACCCAAGTTAATTCTAAGACCAAACCATTCAAAACTTGTTTGAAGAAACGTCAAGCAGTATGAAGATACCGAATAATAAATAATTTGTTATTTTCAGTGTGACATTAAAGTGACCCAGATTAGGTTGAATTTAAGCCAAAGCATGTTTTAAGGAGAACGTAATCCCAGCATGCGATTGGCAAGACCCACGTTTCTGTGCTTTTTTGACTGAAAATGCCTGCTCATACTGGAAAAATGGATCATGTGAAGTCACCCTTGGAAAGGATTTGTTAAGGTCAGAAAGACTAACAGGCCAATCTGTTACTCCCTATGCCGGATTACTTATGCAGAACCAATTGGGCAGCACTTATACTAACAAGATGCTGAAACAGATTGATGGCAAGTTGAAATGTTCTGCCTCTACTTTTATGTGTGTGTGTGACAACACAATACACAAGAAAGGACGGGACGGGACTAGAAGGTGGAATGAATGCCCTCGTTTCCTTCTCTAAATCCTTGTGTCTTTTATATGCACACAACCAACATGCAGAACTGCAAGAGTGGATAATTGCTTTCCCCTCTGTTGGGTCTCTGTGTGACAAAAAGGACACGAAGCTGAGGTTAATTGCTAAAACTATTCTGTCAGAACAAAAATTCTAATTCTATGTCCTTTTTAAAGCACATTCGGTAATTGTTTTGCTGGCACTATGCCTGTCCCCGACAGTTGATGCACAATTCTAGCTCAGCACCTCTGACTAAAGTAGATCTCTTATAAATAGATACTCTCTGGGGAACTCCTCCGCTCCTGCTTCTAGCAATCTTTAACCTTAAAAAAGTTTGTGCTGTCTTATTCAGTGTTTGTCTGACAGACAAAGAGATGGGCATTGCAAGAATTTCTTCAGCAGTTCTGCTACCCCTTAATCTGCTTTGGACAGGTGATCGGGAATCAATGCGTAGAAGAGGCCACAGGCCAAGGTCTGTGACATGGATAATTTTTGATTCAGCAGCTTAAGGAAACAGAGGTTACAAGGGAAGGAAGGGTTAGTTAAAATGCTGAGAAAAACACGGTTCTACCAGCATTGGTGAATGTGTCTCTGAATTATACTATGGAATAAAAGCATTTAAACAACAGACTTGACATACATAGTCTAAGAATGGATTACTTCAGGTTGGCTGCCACAGATTTAGGGGAGGGGGGAAATGCTAGCCCCACATATAAATTGCATGATCAATAATATGGCATTAAAACCCTACCTGCCTTTTGAAAGAGCTTATAATTGGATGAAACCAGAAAAAAGTTTGATTTTTTACTTTTAATGTCTAGATTAAAAACAGAAAGTGATATGTGAAAAGTCAATTCTCACATCACCTTTATGATGTGGGTGCCCCTGAGATACAGAATCACATGGGGCCATAACCGCATGGGAAGCCATGTATGCAAAACAGTTCACACATGTAGAGGGTAATTTTAACCATCTTAGTGGAAACATTCACTTCTGGATGTGGTTAAAACCACCCCACTATATGGGAGGGCTGCTTCAGTCATACAGTTCAGGCCACACAGAATTTGACATCTCAGTGCCATCCATGCTAGGAAGGTCTTCAAGTCTAAGCACTCCTTTTCCTTATATATGATGCTCAAATCTGACTCTCGACTGTTTAAATATCAAACATATTCAGAGCCACAATGGTTTTTAAGCGGCCCTTAAGCACTGTATTCTAGCCACTCAGGTCTGCATTATTTTCAGGCACTGGCCCAATTCAGATGTAACAATAGTGGACCAAGAACAAGCATTGTTCCTGCATGTTTCAAACTCTCATTTACTCTTCTATTCTCTTGCATGGGGTTATCGAAAGCTACTGAGGTTTGTTAAGCCACAGATTCCTGTTAGATATGATCAAGGAGATGTGTTTTGATCAGTCTACAAACAAGAACCTCAAACCAAGAGCAGATTTTATGGTTGTTTGTAGTCAGAAATTAAATTACAGTTTCCTGGTTCAGATTTTCCTGGAAATTTTCTGTCGTGGCAGATGAAAGAAAGGAGGAAGGAAAAGGAAGTACAGAGGCACAACACTTGTCCTTGGTCCAATAAATAATGATTTCTTGGACCAACTGGAGCATCTTTATATACTCAGAAATAATTATGCAGTTGGTTTTATAGGTTTCCTAACAAACTCAAGTCAACATTGCTGGCATTTTGTTAATCCTAATTTTACTTGTAAAATTCATTCTGCTACAATTTGCCTGAGCACTCTAACTTAGGGCAGTGCATAATTTTTTTTATTATTGCGACTTGCCCTTTTTAAGGAGAAAAATGCTTGTTTCTTCATTGGGTTCCATAATGAACCTTCTGCCCTCATCTCTTATTTCAGGAACAACTTTTGGTAGAGCAATCCAGCAGTGTGACATTCCATATCGGTACCAATACTTGGCTCCCACCATCCAACATGATTCTACAACCAGTGGATCCTTGACATTTCTCAACACAGTCCTAAGAAAAGTTAGGGTTTGTTTTTTGCAGTTTGGGGTTTCCATCCACAGGCGGCAGTCCAGGGACTGATATGGTTGCTTGGGCCCCAGGGGAATTTCAGAGAGAAAAACATAAAGGGGACAGACTGGTGTGGCAAATGAGGCCTATGAATACTTCAGGTGGCTGGTGAGACCTACAATACACTCTTTTTTATTGCTTCTGCCCAGAAATGAAAATACTCTTTGCCCTGGTAATCAGGTTCTGAATCAACAGCTAAAATTTGCTTATCTCACTGCAGTGTACTACTGTGTTATGAGAACCTAGGAAACTGCAACCACCATAGAACCTTTTGGCAGAAGATTGCTGCCAGGGAACAGGTTGAATTTAGAAATGGTGAATGTTAAATTGGGTTCTAAATTGGCGAGAGAATATTCCAGTATCATGGGCCCAGCTGAATAATGAGTTAAAAATCTATGCAAAGGATCTATGGCAAGACCATGAAGAACACAGCAGATGCCACCACTAAAACACACACATATACACACATCTGCGTTGCAAAAACAGCAGACAGCAATACATGGCACCACACGTCGGAGCCGGTAGATGCAGAATGGATGTCATTCAAAAAATACATCTCTATTGCAATCCCTAAGTAAAACCTACATTAGCAAAACAATAGGCAAACCACAGTGTTCCCACGATCTTTTGCCAGAAGGATTGAATTAAAAGTACAAAAGAATCATACCAGCGCGGCTGGAGGAAGGGTCCCTTTTGGGCTGGTAACTCCGGTGCTGCCTTTGGTGCTGTTTGTTTGAGGCTGCAGAAGAGAAACACACATATACCAAAAAAGAGAGAGAGAGAAGCCTCGGAACTGGAAGCCGAACAAATGCCATGCAAACCTTTGCACCACCCAAACCCCCACAAGAGAAGGAATAGATAACCCCACATTCTACATGGCAATTATGTACAAATTATGTTCTGGTAGAGAAAGAAGACCAAAAGAGGCCTTCTTTGCAAAGTGGCAAAAAGTTGTAGTGATGGCAGATTGTCTACAAAACCGAATAGTTCTTCAAACCAGCAAAGTATGACTACTCCATAAACTGAATTTTTACAATCAGTTCTGGGCTATGGATATGGATACACAAGAAGTGTGTGTAAATATATGTGATCTTATAGGCATAATTCCTAACTTTCCCCAACTCTTCCCCCAGAAAAGCCTCAGAAGGATACTTACCTTCACGCCGTCAGCTTTCTTGTTCAGTAAACTCTTAGCTGCTGCATAGGGAGGAAAAGAAGATATTTTAGTGGCAACTCCCCCAGTGTCCCGAGACATACTCTGGGCTGCCTGAATAGCCAAAAAAGAATTACACAAGCCGCATTGATGCTGTTTCCTCATCAAATGCTAAAAGGAGGCTTGAGAACAATGGGTAAATCCCAAGCTCTATGAGTGTGGGCAAAGGCCCAACCTATGCCTTAGCCAAACGTAGAGGTATGGAGGACAAAGTGCCTTGAACAGGCAGTTTCCCAAAAGAAGGGAGGTCAGCAGGGGGGCTGCAATACTTCTGTGAAGTGGACATTTCACTTGATAATACCACAGTCATTGTTGTTGTTTCTCAAACGGCCATTGGCTTGGATACATATTGGTTTGTCCAAACTCTGCAGAATCACAAGCAGGGAGTCTCTGTGGGACAGTGTTCAGCTTAACAAAGTGGCATTCTAAATGAAGTGGGACAGGATCCTTCTGTGGGTCAGCTCTCAAAACATTCTCTCAATCCATCACTTGGATAACATCCGGACTCTTCTTTATTCATTCTTTGGTGATCCATATCTTTCTAATCTGTCTAATGATATTATCAGATTTCCCTTTCATGCACTGCCCATCTTAGCTAAATATATACTGGTTTCACTTCCACTGAAATTTATGCACTTTGTAATGGGAACACTAGATTCCTTTAACACCACCTGATGCAGCTCATTCTCCAGCCAGTACAGTATATGAGTTCCAGATTTCCTTGACAGGTGCTAGGCAAATTTAGGAATGGTTACCCACAACTCTTGGTCCTTTTAGTCTAAGGGTTCCTAAGATATATATTTTTTTAATGAGGTGCAATACAACTTTGTCTTCAACAAGCTGTCTATGGGACCCCATGTTCTAACAAGCATGCATCTTCAATAACTTTGCTGCCTGAAATTTTAATATTCCCTAATGTCATCCCAGCAAAGTGTTAATTCAACCTCTTAAATATGTCGCGATGCTACACTCCCACCATTTTGTAGGTATGTGAGAAAGCCTCTCTGTACTTACTCTCATCCTCTTTCCCTGATCACACCTGTTGTGAACCTTTTGCGCTTAATCCAGCTTTTGCCCATTTGGTGCCTTCCAGCCATGCTGGCTGAGGCTGATGTTAGCTGTAGGCCAAAAGATTGAGAAGGGACCAGGCTGGCGAAGGCTAATCAATCAAATGTTAATCTTTTCCCTCTGATACTCTGTAGATTGCAATTTCCATTTTCCCCCCTTAAAAGAAGCAACATCACAATACAGCCTCATTTATCCCAACAGATTATGGAATGCTGGACATATGTGAATAGTTTAGAGCCTTTGCATGGCTAGGATGGTGTATGAGGACAAAAGATTCATTCATATAATAGAGATTCCTCTATAATTGCATTAGTCCAGAACGGTCTTTTTTGTTGCTTTCTGTTGTTTTTTGGCTGAGGAGAGACCCAAGAGTGATATGGCAGAGAAGCTGTTGTGGGGTGGGGGTCTGAAATGTAATGGCAAGGTTGGGAGAGGGTCAAGGGAGGTTGCTGCAGCAGGTGTGATAAGGGTGGGTTAGGATTGAAATGAACAGAAATATGGGTGCCTTTACTTGGATCTGGCTAATGGAATTGCAGGGAACCAACAAAGCTTCAAGAGGCCTCCAGGGAGTATTAGAGCAGTTGAGGTATAGCTAATGCTGTGTCTAGAAGAAATCAGATAGCACAATATGCTGGCTCTGTGGAGGAGAGACATCGATACCAGCACCAGCACCTACAGAACAAGATGACTTCCTCTGTTTCTGGACCCTATACCTCATGAAAACTCCTGTCTCCCACATCAAATCCAATCATCACCACAGGTAGGCATTATTAAAGGGCAGAACCCAACAAAAAGTTTGCTTACCTTACAGAAATTTACAGAAGAGGAAAGGCGAGAGAGACAGGCAGGTGAGAAGAAGGATTGGAGGAGGGATGGAGAGAAAGAGAGAAGGAGGAGGAGGAAAAAATAAAGAAGTGTTGAGACAGAAAGCAAGGCCTCTGGGGCAGAGACCCCATCTGACATCAAGGGGAAGTGAAGCAGCAGCACCAGCACCACAAAAGCAGCACTACAGAGGACTTTGCTCACACACACAGGGAGGAAATGGTCCACACAGTCACCACACTAATGGAAGGATGGTAGCCCATGGAATCACTATAGTCAGAAAAGGGACTCGACAATATGTTACATCATTTTTTTCCTTCACAAGCATCTTGGTGACCCCCTAACTGTCTCTTGTTTTTTCCCCTTAAAACATACAGTCCCTATTCATGTCTCCCATCTAATCCCAAACTCTTCACATCACAAAGACTTTTCTTCTGTTTTTCATCCATGTTTTTTTGGGACCCACACAGCGCATGAAGTTTTCAGTCTATCTTGGTGAACTCAACATGCCATATGTGGGTCACAACGAAAAGTGCAGCTATAAACTTAGCGTTGCCTAGCTTCCTTGATGGCCTCAAAGAGAATTTTATGACCATTTACTGACACCAGATTCTACGGACTAGTTCTGCTCTTTAGCAATTTCCCACAACTATGTTTGCTGTATTAAAATGTGCAAGCCTCTCTGCAGCCCTTTGGACTAAAGAACGGCCTATATTATAGTAATACAGTGGTATCTCAGGTTAAGAACTTAATTCGTTCTGGAGGTCCGTTCTTAACCTGAAACTGTTCTTAACCTGAAGCACCACTTTAGCTAATGGGGCCTTCTGCCACTGCCGCGCCACTGCTGCGTGATTTCTGTTCTCATCCTGAAGCAAAGTTCTTAACCTGAGGTACTATTTTTAGGTTAGCGGAGTCTGCAACCTGAAGTGTCAGTAACCTGAAGCGTCAGTAACCCGAGGTACCACTGTAATTAGTTTGGAAAAATGCAGCTCTAGTACAAATGAAGTCCCATGAATGTGGCAATGCCATAGAATTCTATGACAGAATCCCGACAAAAACCACAGAATGTGAAACAGCTACAATCGCCAAATGCCTTTAACTCACCTCCTCAGTTCTACTATACTGCTAACTTCACGTGCCAATTCTCACATCCCAAGCCAAAGCAACTTTTGAAACTAGAATAATGTAAATTAAGCACACATGGAAGATGTCCTTCCTTTACAGAGAGCATTGTTGACACAGAATTGGGAGCCTATTAGCTGTTATGCAATGTTCACATGGATCTAGTTGTAATAGATGCCATTACCTTTGAGCTGCTCAAATGGAGTCTCCATGAGAGATATGGTGTTTTTCCCCAGCACTTGGTATGTTCTTGAGCAGGAGCAGCTAATCATGCTGTCCCCCCAGATACTGTTGTACTGTAGCTCCCATCCTCACTGACTGCTGGCCATGCTGGCTGGAGTGGATGGGAGCTTGGGAGTCCAACATCAAGAAGGCCACAGGTTAGCCATCCTGGTTCTAAATTATGGGTTTCAGTACAAGCAATGTTGTGAATTGTGTGTCTCTTATTAATAGGCAGTTAAGGCTGATTATTAGTGGACTTAACAGTTCATAATTTATCAATGGATGTAGAAAATGTTGACTGCCTTCAGCGATGCTTTCAATATCTGAGAGTCTATAATTAAAATGTAATTTGTGGTTTATTAATGCCTAGTGATTCAGAGCACAACAAAGCTTTGTTCCTCAATCTTTTTATAGCTTTTCTGGAGTGAAGAGCTATGAATAGTTTTGCACCTACACATACACACACACACACACACACACACACAACCAACCTGCCTATTAAGCTTTTTGTTCAACCAATGAGAATCAAAACTATGAAGTTGCAACCTCACAGCATACTTGGAAAATCTGAAAGGAAGCCTTCTTTGTCCTATTTGAAATAGGGAAACTCTTACTTCAGTCCCGATGCTATTAGCAGCTGCACCAGCAAATTAATATTTAGAAGGGTGTGTAAGCAATTGCTATGGCAGAGCAGTGTCACACTGTTGTACTGGGGACGGTGCCAACATTAAAGCATGGATAGGCACTAGCAATATCCACCATGGCTAGATGTGGCAGAGGGCTATTGCAAAGGGATCTTGCACTGGATGAGAAAGGGGAAAGGAAAGGATCAGGAACCATTTACCTCTCTGGCTTCCTAAAAGGCATTCTAGCCACTGTGTTATGCTTAGTATTTGGCAGTGGATTGCAATGGATTGCAACTGACAGAAGGCAGCATAAGCCGGGCAGACCTGTCCTCATGGCCAAGGGCATAATGCAACCAGAGTGGCACAACTCTCTCTCTCTGCTCTGGTAGTCACATGTATTTGTAGATTCAGGACGCTCAAACCAGTAGTCCATGCAGATGTGCACGGCAAATAGCTTTGTGTCAGAAACTTCTATTGTTTGTAGACAGAAAGTAGTTCTTTTCAGAGAATGAAAGGCAGTTTGAAGGAGGCATTGTTGCCCATGGTACGTACACTCATCCCACTACCAGTCCTGTTCTCAGGCATACAGGTTTTTGCACTGCTTCTGTAGTCTGCAAAATCTGTTTGACCAGACATATCATGAAGATCTATGCCTCGGATTATATCATGTTCAGTGCTAAAAGCAATTGCCTGCTGCCTGCCGTTTTTTTACAATAGTCTTTTGAATTTAACTCTTAGTGCAAGCTATTAAATTGGAGGAAGGAATGGAATTGGGGACCACTGAATGATGAACTATATGTTCCCACAGTGTATCACACACTGTGTGAGGAATATGAATTCCATTAGTTTACTGAGCATATCTGCTTGTAGGTAGCAGTGATAGGCCCCTGCTTTGCCATGTGATATGCTACATGTGTATCCACCTATCATACAGGTAAACCACAGTACTTCTTTGTGTACATAAATTCTGCAGCATGTAAAATGACCTCTAGGTAAGTATCAAGCGTAGGGCTGTCATACATCCAGAATTTCCCGGACATCGCTGGGAATTGGCCATTGGAAACAGTTTCTGGGTAGAAATCACTGAAATGTCCGGGGAAATCCGAATGTATGGCAACCCAGGTCGGCAGTATTGTTTTTGGCAATTTTCCTTAGAAATAACTTAAAAGCTTCTTCTTTTTTTGAGATTTTGCACACACAAAAATCTCAACAACCTTTCTGTCTGGATATTCACAAAAAGAGGAGAAGATTTAGCACTTTGAAGTACCTAAAATCTTATACTTTTGGAAATGACAGGTGCAATTTGCTGTGACTAAGCTTTTAAACTTGTAATTAGAAACAAAACGATGATACTACTAAGTGGCAACTACAGTGCAAGTTTTGTATATGTCTAAAGTAATAGCAGTACGACCTTTACCCAGTGGAAGGATCTTGTATGAACAGAAGACATACTCAAAAAGTCTTTTCTGGATCTTCTCAGAGCTATGTGCTCAGCTCCAAAAAAGACTCCTGGATATATACTGCCATCTGAATGATGTTCACAAAGGGGCTGTACGTGGGTGCACAGATTTCGTGCATATCTTGGCTTCTTAAACTGGGATTTGATTGTCCAACTGCAGTACAGAGTCAGATAAGTTAGTGTTGACAGTGGTCACCATTTCCCAAATTAAATCAATATATACTCTTGCATAAAGAATTATAAAGACAAAATGGGCATGAAAAATCAGAGCAAGGCTATCTTCAGGTAATAATGTCAAGCCACAATTCTACTTGGGTCACTGGTGTATTATGTGAAAGTGTCAGGAGTTGCAATCTATCACTTCTGCCAAATCCCCACTCAGCCTTTCCTTCATTTGGAACCTGTTCTTGATAACGCATATTTTATTCAGTTTTTTATATACTTTTACACCCACATTGATGGATTTGACACTTTATAGCCAAGTTTTAACCATTTACCTGTCAAACCATCCCTTCATTATTCTGTGAGTTCCCATGAGCAAAATGTATTACAACAGAATTCTAGTGCAATGTTGGAAAAACAGAGATGACATCTTAAACCAATGGGATATACAATGTGCTGCTGTAATTTCTCGCCTGTTTCTTCGTTTAATTTTGTTCACATTGAAATCCTAGTGAGGGTTTTCGGAGTGGCATTGACACTGACTAGATTAGCTGAGAATGATCACAACCACTGCTGCCATGCAAATCACTTTCCCCACATGCAGTGGCGACAACAGCATCGACATAAGCAGAAGCCTCGTCAATCTTCTGAGAAGAAATCTGACTGCCAGAGGCCCTGACGCATGCACCTGGGTTGCAGAAAATTCATGCACCATTTACCACATTCAACCTGCAGGCAAAGCTGGGGTGCAGACAGGGCAATGGCTAAGACAAACAAAGGGCCAACATTCCCTAGAGAGAAACCTTGGCATGAAAAAGGTGTCAAGGGGACCCTTGTCTGCATGCCCCAAGAATTGTCCATGTTGAGCAGCTATGGAGGGCAACATGTTCTCACAGCTATAGACTTGCTCTGTGAGCACACAACCCTGATAGTTTCCCCTGCAACCTGAGCTGCATCAAGTCTTTGGATACTTTTCTCCTACTACCAATAAGCAATAAGCATATATGTAGCACTTTTTAGCTTTACAACCCTTTAACCGACAATGTCTTATTATATTTTTAATATTTTGTTGGGAGCCGCCCAGAGTCGCTGGGGAAGCCCAGTCAGATGGGTGGCATATTATTATTATTAATCATAATTGCTGGCCTATCCATTCTCAAAACAATTAGAGCTTGCTATTACCACCATTTTACATACGGGGCAACTGAGCCTAAGACAAGTCGAAGGCCAGGAAAAGAATCTAAGTTTGAACTGCAGGCCTACAGTCAATGCAGGGCAGATACAATCAATTATATAATCATATAATTGACTATATGGAGAAGCCCAAACATTATCAAATGTATTTAAAGCAATGGGAAGCTCTCCAACCTCTCAGGATTATTGCCTTCGAAATAGGCATAAATTGTCAGAACTAGTTTCCAGTTGAGGACAGATGGACACTGGGACCACACTCCCCAAGCATAACTAATCTTATTGAAGGCACCAAAACATGCTCATTGTAGGTTGCAACAAAGAAGGGGAGAAGCAGGGTGACACAAGTTTGCACAAGAGAGAAAAATGATTAGACCACACCTTATTCTAGTTAACAAAATTAAGTCATCAATATGACTGATCTATAAGAGGCTTCCTTCTACATGCCAAACAAGGAACGTCACCCTTAGTGGAGTGTTGCCAGATGTCTACAGGGGAAAAGTATAACTTCCTTCATCCTACCAAGGCCCAAAGACTGAATGTGCAGAGGTGCATAGGAATGTGTGCTTTTACGGCTCATGAATACTTATGCACAATTGTATTTTAAGATTATGGTACCTGTCAGCTATGTTCTGCAGTTCTGCAGGGGAAAGTGCCTATCTTTTGCTCACTGGTATAGCGAGCAGTGTTAAGATACTAAAAACTTAAGGAGAAATGCTTTAAATCATGGGTGGGGAATCTATGGCCCTCCAGATGCTATTGGACCTCACCTCCCATCACCCCTCACCAGCATGTCCAATCGTCAGAGATGAAAGGATCATTCCCCACCCCTGCTTTAAGGAATACATACTTTTCTGCAGCATTATGAATGCACATATGCCCAGTTGGTGTGAATGGCCTAGTAAGCAAAGAACACAATACAGTAGTACCTCTGGATACGAATGGGATCCGTTCCGGAGCTCCGTTCGCATCCAGAAGCGAACGCAACCCGCGTCTGCATGTGTCGCAATTTGCCGCTTCCGCACATGCGCATGACGTCATTTTGACCGTCTGCACACGTGCGAGCGGCAAAACTCGGAACTAACAGGCTCCGTTACTTCCGGGTCGTCATGGAACGCAACCTGAAAATACTCATCTCGAAGCTACTTCAACCCGAGGTATGACTGTATTCCAAAATTCCTGTAAATTTTGTCTATGCTTGTGAAAGAACCAGCACCAAAAGTACTGCCATGTCCAATGGGACTAAGGACCAGTAGTGGTGTTTCACTGCAGGCAATTAAACAACTCCAGTGCAATTCTGTTCATTGCTGTAGCAGAAAATTATTATGTGCTATTTACACATTCATTGACCAAAAACTAATGGGGCTGGACTCCTCAAGCTGCACTTGAGCTAAGATCATGACACCCTCCATTTCCTACTCACCCTGCCCAAGCAAACTAGTTGACCACCCCTCACCCTGAGGTCTCCAGCTGATGGACTGGCAGGCAGGCAGACCACCAGAAATGAGGTCACCACTGGGCCCATTGCATCACTGCGAAGGTCGCAAGGGCAGCCTATCATTTCCTGATGGTTGCCTATTAGGTAAGAAGCCAGGAGGAATGCTCTCCCCTGAGAGGCTCAGCCTGTGGTGCTGGCCAGGTGAAATGTCCTTCTTAGTCACTCAGGGATCTGTATGTGAGCGGTTGCTTTCAGCTTGGCAGTTGCCTCTCCCAGGCACATGATTTTGAGGGGGCACGAGCCAGGCACCCGCGCCTCCACAGGGATGCCCGCCCTGCCTGCCACTGGGGGTCTCTGGGCCCCGGAGCCCAGCCTGGCCTTGCCATCACACCCCTGCCCCCCCCCCAATGAATGGCTGCTCAGTCAACGTTGGGGGATGCGCCCAACAAGGGCTGCATTGGTCAGTCGGTCTCCCCCCTTAGTGGGTGAGCAGGCGGCACAGCACAGCCCATAAATCCTCTGTCTGTCTGTGATGGTGGCAAGGGTTGGACCGGTGTGGCGGCTTTTGTTCATCTTCTGCGCCCAGCCCCTGGTCCCACCTGATGCATGGGTATATGCATGCAGACCCCAGGCACTAGCAAAGGACACAACACCACTGGCTTCTCCCACTAGGACATGAAGGCTGACCCTGGAAGCCTCTGTCTCATCACAGACCGTTCTGAATGGACCTCTCATTTCTTGGAATAATTGTCAGATAAGTGCACACAACTCTATTGCATGCTGCTTTTGGACTGTGATGAGAAAAATGGTGCCACTTGGGCCAAAAACATGCATGCACAAGGCACTCCTTCCTACCTAAAACCAGTAATCAGATTACTTGAAGAGGAGCATTCTTTTTGTGATGTATCACCAGTGCTTTTTTTCTAGAAAAATAGGTGCCGGTAGTCGCCATGAAGTTGTTACAGGAAACGGCACACATTTTAATAACAACAAAAAGAGGTGCTGGTACTGCGTACCCTTGAGTACCTCGGGGGAGGGGAGCACTGTGTACTACTTAGATTATGTTTTCGAAGGCTATGCATGTGTCTTGGCTAAAATGGAACAGGAGGAATGCAGGGTCAGAGGATTTTGTTAAGTTCCCACTGTCCCCAATAATTTCCTCTATAATCTGAACACTGCCTGGAGCAGAGATGGGGAACCTGCAGCTCTTCAGAAGTTGGTGGATTCCAGCTCCCATCAGCACTAATCAGTGTGGCGAATGCTCAGGGACGATGGGAGCTGTAGCCCCACAACCTATGGGGTGCAAAAGATTCCCCATTCCTGGGTTAGTCCAGCGATAAATGACAGTATTCTCTGATGGGAAGGTGACTTGCCAGAAAACAGGCAGCATTTCATCTTCTGTATCTTGCATGGTACATGCAGAGCATGCTAGGGCAAAAGTCAAGTAGGTGTTGGATGTGACCAACAGGAAGCAAATTGTCCTCTTTCTCCCTTAGCTCCCTGCACTTGGCTCATTATAGGTGCTAAATCATGGTCGGGGAATCTATGGCTCTCCAGATGTTGTTGGATTGCAACTTCCACCAGCCCTAGCCATTGGTCATGCTGACTGAAAATGAGGTGAGTTGAAGCCCAACAACAACTGGAAAGACACAGGTTCCCCCATCGCTCTGCTACACAATATTTCTTAACAGTCACTTGCAGCATTTGTGTATGTATATATAAATGTATGTATACAAGTGTGTGTGTGTGTGTGTGTGTGTGTGTGTAGACAGAGATAGAGATAATGCCTAACCACAAAACTCCTATAGGAAAACTGAAAGCTGTTCCAGCACCATGACCTCCACCACACAAAGCATGCATCTCCTCTTCCATTAATGGTCTCCTATATTTGCCTTGCTTAACTCTCTGAGATAACAGCATCATTTTAGCACCAGCCAATCTCAGTCATACAGAATCCTTACTGGCTGTTTCATGTGTTTCCCTATGACCTTTTCATGACACTGTTCCTGCAACTTGATTAAATGTTCTGGAATTGCCAGATTATTTAGAGGTGGCCCTGACTCTAACTTTGCTACTAGTTACAACAAAAGGTAGCCCCAGACTCTTAAAACAGGGTGGGATGCGGTGGTGATGGTGAATGACACATCATGCGCTCAAATTTCAAAGTGAGAAGGGGGAAGTGAGGCGAGTCTCTTCCGGACACATCTACCTTGCTCCACCAAACCCATGGTGGCACCGGAGGCTGCTGCTGCTGCAGACATTGTGGCAGGAGCGGTGGTCTGTCTGCCCACTGTTAGCACCAGGTAGGGAAACAAAGAAGTAAAGGACAGCAAATAGGGAAAGGGATGGGGAAAGAGTTAGAGAGGAACAGAGAGAGAGAAAGAGAGGAAGAGAGAGGGGGAAATAAAGAAGGGGAAAGAGACAAAGGAAGCAGAAAAAGATTAGAGTTAAAAGTTGAGATGAAGAGGCGTGACTATTGGTAGCAAACGTGCATTGACTTTTACACAATCCATGGGTCTTTTCCATGTGATCCAGAGTTATTCCTATATGTCTTGTTTCACTGCTCTGGAGACGCCATCCTGTGCAGTATTAGGCTGGGGGACACTGTATCCTGACCACACAATAAACAATTCTGTAAACACTAGGAAGATAGTCTAGGAGGCTATTGATCCTTATATCCCGAGTTCAGAAAAGGAAGAGTGATAATTATCACCAGAACTAAACTATGCCACCAAAAGTAGCAGAAATGATAAGGTGTGTGGAACATTTAAGAAGGATTCTCACTGTTGGGCTTGCAATTGCTAGAGTCATAAATCGTTATGTGGCACAAGACGTATGGCAGCCATGCATTGCTTCTGCAGCTGGTTTCCTGAGCTTCTTGGGAGTATTAAAGCCCTATGATAATAATAATTGATTAGCCATTAATACCGTTTCTGAGTTCTCTTCTGCGATTGCTCTGAAGCTATTGACATGAAGAATAGGAACCTAAATGCCAAGTCTGGAGGCCTCAGAGCTAGCTTAGGACACTGTTCACTCAGTAATTCTGTAACTACATAAAATCTGTGGAATTTGGCACTTGTTATAAAATTATTCCAGGGGAAAAGTTGGTGGTAGAAGATAGACGCATTGTACACTTTATCTGCTTTCCAACTGGGAAGATCAGACAGGCTACCCTAGCTAAAATTCCAGGAGATTTTGTCAATCCCTCTAGCTATCAACATTCTGTGAGTAGTCTGTGAATTATTTTTTGCCAAAGATCACACTCCTCCCCCCCAACACTCTATGGCCATCTTTCCTTTCTCTTCCTCAACACCTTCAAAATGCCGCTTCTTCCTTGCCACTTTGTTCATCAACACCCAATTTCTGTCCAGAAATTTCAAATTCCACAAAGAGGAGGTATAAATTCTGTGTTCTGAATCAGACAGGTCACACTTCCATAGTCAGTATTATCAATAGATACAGATATAGTATTAGGAAATGTGTGTTTCTTTCATGCTTGCGGAATTTGGATTTCCTAGTTGCGGAATGTGGATTCTGTCATTCTTCACTATAAATCCATGGAGTCTTGATTAGGCCCATGGACAATGATGGGAAAGGAAGCCCTGCAGGAAAGTGAGGACGGAGAAACAGTGTGAGTGGGTGGATTCTCGCTTGAGGAATCTACTCAGCCATCATACACCCTCTTTTCTCTTTTAAAACGCAGAAGCTGATGGTAACTTTTCTAACCAGGGACAGCAGTTCCTCTCCCCTGGGATCAGCACTTTGCTTTTTTAGAAGCCTCTCTGATTGATCTGATGATGAGCATCAACCAAAACAGGAAATACCATTGGGGGCGGGTGGGGGGGAGAGAGACACACAATACCCCTGCATTTCAAGGAAAACCAAACCAGAAGGGTTAATATGCAACAGCTCAACACTTGTGCCTTTGTAGTGTCCGATCTACTATTATATTACCTAGATTTTTTTAAAAAAAAAATGCAACTGAGAAAATATGGAAGTAGCAGGAATACCATTTCAGATCTCAGAGGCAGGATCAAAGACATTTCATTGGAGCGGGGGCAGCAGGCAAGATTTGCGACAAAGCCTGAAAGCGAGCTCTTTGATACATATGAAGAATATATTAAATTGCAATCAAGTTGTGTATTTTGAGAGCATTTGTTATGATTACTTTTTGTACTTCTTAAGAACTAGAAAAACAAGTGTTCCTGAAGGATAATTACATGTAGCCTAGAAGACAAGAGAAATGGGGATTGGCTCTCTCCCAAAATGGCATAGCCCTGAGTAGAACATATGGGGGGTGGGGGGCAGAGATAGATCCAGAAATCCTGGTAAACCTGCATTTCTGCAAGAACAGGGGCTGCTTCCAGACAGTCTCTATTTTCAGGTGGTATTCAATCGCATACAAGCAAATCCAAAGCTGACTGCGAGGTGTCGCGGAACAACACTTCTCAAAAGACCAGATCATTTGCAATACGGAAAGTGACATGAAAATGCACTGGGAAATGTGGGACTTGCATCATCTAACCTCTTCCCAAACAAATCAGAATGAATGCTCTTTAAATAGCCCTTGTGGTCTAATCTCCCTGCAAACAGATGAGGATGAATGTTCAATAAATAGGTCATCTGGAATCATCCAGGGATCCGGAATATGCAGCACTAAATCAAACCGCTTTGACTGATTGTGTTGTTAAGGCTTTTGCAGAGGAGGGGAACGGCAGTGGGGGACAAGTACAGAGGTCGAAAGGAAGCTAGTCAGAGTTCTTGGAAGAAAGCGTGTATGAGGAGGGCATTCCAGAGCACACTTGCTTTCTCTCATCTTGGCTTCATGTGCAGAGATGGACTTGACATCCAGTCAATGAAAATAGTTTTGTCTTCCATTCCTGGTCCCGACATACAACTTTCCACATCGCAATACTGCCGTGCCAGAGAGCACCAGGATACGAGAAAGAGGAGAACGAATGCCACACACCAAGACCAAGGTTAATGAACAAAATCTATATTAGCGGAGCAGCTTTGACAGTCGTTGCACCTGTGAGGACCCATTTGAAGACTGCCTCAGTTAGAAGGTGTGCGAGTTAAATAAATAAACAAATTTAAAGGGAAATGGAAACTGCTGAAGTGTGAATAGGTTTCTTTTCTCTTCATTAAGCAAAGCAAATCTCTCACCTGAAAAGTTTCTCGTTGCCAACATAGTGGTAAGAATTGCACCCTAAAAGAGAAATTAAAAAGAGATGTTGGGGGCAAGTCAGAAAGAATTTTTAAAAAATAATTTTTAAGCACTTTTTAAAAAAACGTATAACAGATGAAAAAGTTTTTTGGGGAAGTATGAGAAGAGTGAATAGGTTTGTTGTTGTTGTTGTTGTTGTTGTTGTTGTTGTTGTTGTTGTTGTTGTTACCACAAATAGCAATACATTACTTAAATGAAAAATGAATGTAACAGCAAGTTATAAACATATACAAACAGCAAATAATTTTATTTTATATTTAATCATTAGAGAAATCCAATACTTAAATAAGCCGTATCTCAGAAAACAATGTTTTACCAACTTTTTCAAATTGTTAATTTCCAAATCAACTTTAACATCTCAGGGAAATGAAAAAGCGTAACACACATTAGAGATGTATCCTCTAGATCTGCTATGTTGAATAGTCTATCCAATTTTTTGTAAACTAATCTTGTCTTTGTTTCCCTTGCCTGCTCCTTAAATAATAAGTTAATTTTGCCATAACTGCTTGTTCCCAAACTTTTTTTTTTTTGCATACCAGTCAGTTATAGAGGGGGGAGAGACTAAAGTATGTCTGTGTAAACCTATACTATGCAATGCAAGATGAGCAAAAGTAAAAGTCCTGCATCCCCATTTCTGAAGTGGCAGTGATAGGTCTGAGTTGTTCAATCTATTAGATGGGTCCGGCTAGGAACAATCCTGCCTTAGCATAAAAGACTGTGTAAAATGCTGGAGGACTTTCAGGTCTCTAAGAACCACTCTGAGACTAAAAATTCACACTGCTGTGTATTCCATCGCATTTTTAATTTCCCCCATATCTGAGAACATAAAAGGTAAAGGTGAAGGGACCCCTGACCATTAGGTCCAGTCGTGGCCGACTCTGGGGTTGTGGCGCCCATCTCGCTTTATTGGCCGAGGGAGCCGGCGTACAGCTTCCGGGTCATGTGGCCAGCATGTCTAAGCCGCTTCTGGCGAACCAGAGCAGCGCACGGAACCACCGTTTACCTTCCCGCCGGGGCGGTAGCTATTTATCTACTTGCACTTTGATGTGCTTTCGAACTGCTAGGTTGGCAGGAGCAGGGACCGAGCAACAGGAGCTCACCCCGTCACAGGGATTCAAACCGTCGACCTTCTGATCGGCAAGTGCTAGGCTCTGTGGTTTAACCCACAGCGCCACCCATCTGAGAACATATCATGTGATAATTCACCACCATAACTTGTAGAGATGGTTGCCAACTTGGAAGGCTTTGAAAGGGGACGAGACAAAATGATGCAGCATAAAGTTACCAGTGGCTACTAGTTAAGATGGCTATATGCAGTTTCCAGGTCAGAGGGGCAGTATGCCCTTGAGGAAACGTCACTGGGAGGTTGGCCACTTTGGGAACAAGATACTGGACTAGTCTGGTTTCGTGGAGCTTAGCACAGAAAGCATGATGCATCCACCTTCTAAACGGAAATATTATTTCAGACTGTAGTTTTGACCTCAGTTTGGGTGAGTTGGTAGTTTATTTCTTGTTTCATAGGAAGCTGCCTCATACCGAGTTAGGCCAATGATTCATTCAGCTCAGTATTGTCCACGCTAACTGGCAGCACTTCTCCAGGTTTTCAAGCAAGGAGTCTTTCCCAGCCGTAAAGATGCCAAGAACTGAACCTGGGACCTTCTGCATGCAAAGCCGATGTTCTATCACTGAGCTATGGCCCTCCTCTTAAGAGGTTTTACAAAACGAATTCAGCAATGGACACCCCTGAAAGTTTCCATTCTCATGTTTATCCAGCATTTGTAATACACTCCTGTTCTTACCTTGAGCTTCCTTCTGGCATTGAACTTTTTCAGACACTCTACGGTTTCCTGTCTGTGCATCATGGAGGCCACTGTTGAACGTTGCTGTGGAAAAAATGTAAAAGTAAAATAGAGGTCAATGTGTGCAAAGTCAGGACATAAATATAGGAAGGAAAGGGGAAAAAGTAGCAAAAACAGTAGGGAAGAGAATATTGAGATATGCACTGGAGTTTAATTCCCACAGAACCTCTCAGACACATCTACATTGCTCTTGTATGGGTGATTCTGTATGAAATTAAGGCCTGTGCACATAACTGTGATGCAGTCTGGATCTGCTAGACAATGGCAGTCCTGTCAAAAAAACCCCAGGCTATTATATCTATTGAGGATCTGGATCCTGTGGCTGCTATATCTAGCTCTTTTGGCCAACTTGCCAAAGTATATTCAAAAGTTGGGAGTCGGATATCAAACCTGATGTGCAATTTTACAGCTGAGGTTGATGCAGAACCTTTGCCCAGAACAGGTTCACCCATGGAAGCGTCTTACAGATCAGGATGCTACCCTTCAACAGTTGTTGCATTCCATCTCCATTGTCCCTGACCATTGGCCAGCCATGCTGGTTGCGGCTGATGGAAGTCCAACAACATTCAGAGGGCCACAGGTTCCCCATCCCTGCTATAGACAATGCTAGGCATCTGCCAAAGCACCCCATATTACTTACAATCCTTATCATTTTTTTGCTACCACACGCAGCCTTAGAAAGCATACTGAGATCTCTAAGGAAATTAAATAAGGTGACTTCAGAGCCTCTTAACTATTCAGCCCTGAACGAGCAGGTGAATGTTGGTTATCAACAAGACAGGAGCACCAGTGACACTTACACAGACCCATGGATGTTTTAGAGCTTCGTGAGCTGTGATTCTCTTTGCTGGATTGATGGTTAACATCTGGTTTATGAGGTTTTTTGCTTCGGGAGTGACTGTGTCCCACTCAGGAGAAGGAAACTGAGGATTAGAAGGCATTACACGAAGGTTATGGTCGAGGACACATCAGTATCAAAGAAGGAGAACGCTACCATCCAACAGGCTAGCATTTATTTTCAAACCCCTAAAGCAGCCAAATGCATCAGGAAGGGTTCCAGGGTTGCCCAGATTCCCCCATATCAGATCGGTCCCGTAATCTGACTTATGTGACCCGTAGGAGGCCCTTAGAGCAGTAGGCATGAAATGTACTTTTTACATAATACACAATTTGAAAGCATACTGGCTCAGAGGCATCAGAAAGAAATGCAAGTGTTCCTAGCTTCTGTTAGAGGAAACAGCCTTAAAACAAGAGTGCATGTGACTCCTAGCATGTTGCTCTGCTCCTTTGGTTCCCATGAGATTAATGCCCATGAAGAGGATTGTGCCATGAGGAGCACCATGTCAACAATGTAATGAAAAACAGAAGTAAAGGAACCACTACTCACATCGTAGGCTCCGGCCTTAATCTGTTGGTACAGCTTGTGCTGATCCTCATCCCAGAAAGGCGGATACCCAACCAATAAGATGTATAGAATAACACCTAGAAGAAAATAGGGGAGAGCAGCAAAATTAAAATCAAGTGGACCTAAACCCTGCATTGCATATTCTTACCATTTGGGCACAGTGGAGTAGGAGGAAGGAAAAGTGGAAATATACAAATTTCCCGTTTGAAAACAAAGTTATACAATCCTGAATCTTCTCATCCTGATGTTCAACTTACAGAGAAGCCTGTGTAGTGGAAGGAAAGGGTGTAGCCCTCAGTTTGGTATGGGCTAGCAATGGTCTCCGAGGTTCTTCAGTGACTGACATCCAGGGCTAGAACAGATGCATTGCTTGCAGAAGAACCCAGGTACAATCCTTAGCTTCTCCAGACAGACATCTGGGAAAGGCTCCTGTCTGAAACTCTACAGAGCTGCTACCAGTCAAAAAATAAAAGGGTTGAGCTAAATTTGGGATGAGGAACCCATGCTCCTCCAGTGTGTTGGGACTGCAATTCTCATTAACCCTAGCCATTGGCCATGCCAGCTGGGGCTGAAGGAATCCAACAACATCTGGAGGGATACAGTTTATCCATCCTTGAGCTATATGGGCAAATAGCCTGACTTGGCATAAGGCAGCTTCCTAGGTTCAGTTGCATAGTACTTTCAAGGGCATACAGATGAAGTACATGAGAATCCTTTGGTTGCTACCTAGAGTAAGACCTTGCCAGTGCTACAGCAGGAGTCCCTTCCGATGTCCTTTCTATTCTGCATTCATGATGATTTGTGCTCATGATGCTATCAGGGCGGTCACAATCTATGTAAATACCAATTCCCTGCCTTTGTGCTCCTAGCACCTCTGCATTCCCCAAGTTAAGGTTGAGACTGTCTTGTAAATGTATCCTTCTGAAAGCAAGACTGTCAGCCAACTAATACCTACAAAATAATACCTATAAAATCCGATCTAATACAAATAGGAGGGTTCAATGATGAGAACAACCTTCCCATGCTAGGAGTCAAGGACCTACCAAGGCCTCTCTGAAGGAAAGACAATGCTTTTGGGCTCTGAGGGCACCACTTTAAAAAAAGAATGGCTATTCACATTTAATACAGGATTGTCACATTGGAAATGGTCTACCCCACTGCTTACCAGGTTGATTAAAGTGTTAGGCTACCTCTCTCACTTGCACTGATAGCTGTTGCTACAAAATTAATAGAAAAGTAACGGAGAGAGGGATAAAGAGTGTGTGGAGAAACTCAGCAACCCCAAATTTGAGGTAAAGCAACTGAGATGACTGAGTCATCCAGTGCATTAGTCTTCCACCTGTTGGGTCAGAAAAACCGACTACTGGGTCAGAGTCAGATTTAAGGTGGGCCACAACAAAAATACTATAAAGGGAGAAATCAAGAAATGAGGTCTCATATGCATGTTTGGGTCAAAGGTGTGTTGCAAGTCTGAAAAGGCTGAAGACCTTTTCTAGACCATTGGAGCTGCAACTGGTTCACACCATTATTATTATTATCATTATTATTATTATTATTATTATTATTATTATTATTATTATTAAAAAATTAAAGTGACTTTCCTCCTAATGCAGTTTTTAGTAGTTTTGTTGGTTTTAGTACTGTGGTGTTTTATTATGCTGTGAGCCACCGTGACAGTTCTAAAAATGAGGCAGAATATAAATCAAAGTGCCTGTTGATAAGAACAAGGAATAAGCAAATGTTTGGGCTAAAGGTGGTCCCAGATCTGAAAATCTATACCCAGGGCTACTTTCTCTAAAGACCCATCTTCTGTAGCTTATCAGTTCTATACTTGTGACAGGCTTTTTCTGGATTGTGCAACCTGAACTGTAGCTGGATGGTACTTTTATTGAGTAACAGGTTATATTGGAAATCCCCATTGCAATGCCATGATTGTACTACCCTGTGGAAGAGCAGAGCCTTACCACATGCCCAGATATCCACAGGTTTGCCATAAGCTTCTTTGCGTAGAACTTCAGGAGAGAGATAGCCAGGAGTGCCTGCAAAGCCTGGGGGAGAAAGCAAAAATTGCCAACATGTGAGTTTGCACAGCTCCCGAGTCAGCAAAGAAAACTAAGAAAGGGGGAGGGGAGCGACTCCGTCCGGCACTCACCAAACCAGGCCTGCTGGTCTCCTTGCACCTCAATCGCCAAGCCGAAGTCTGCCAACTTCACCGCCGCTCCTTTGCATTTGCTGGCCAGAAGCAGGTTCTCCGGCTGTCATGGTGACCCAATTTAACACAGGTGCCATTTTTAATTGAGTAATGTAATGGTTTTGGTTTGGTTAAAAGTAAAAAAAGGAGGAAGGAGAGGAGAAAGAAACAGAAAGAAAACAACAACAACAAACAGTTTGCGGAAGCCGATTAGAAACTTGCAATCAATCCACCTCCCCCCCCCAAAAAAAAATTTGAAATATTGAAAAAAGAGACAAGCTATTATATGGAGACACCCCTGTCCCATAGCCAGGATAAGCAGGAGGATATTTTCCGGCAGGGCAGCCTAGTGTGAACTGCTATTGGGAGAGTTGGAAATGTTTACATCATGACTGGCCAGTTCTACTGGTTCCGAGTTTGGTTTTATTATATGTTATATAATGGGCTGCGACCCTGTACATACAGTTGGGAATAAACTCCACTGAGCTGACATGCAAAGGACTGCATTGTCAGTGGCACAGCATTTCCCCCTGTACTGTACTATGGACTCCTCTTGAGAGGCCATTCTAAACCACAGCACAATGTTTATTGTCAATGGCACTTACCAGGAATTGTGGGGAAATACCCAATAGATTCAGGTGCCCAAGGCTATTGCAAAGGGGAACATAGAAACAGTTTAGTCCCTTTTATTACACACCAGGATTGACCTCAAGGCCAATCCAGCTGAGTACAGAAAACCAGTTTAGTTTAGTTTTTAATGAGTTTGAGTCAGGAAAGGCAAATTGATCTCTGTGGTTAAATCTGGGACTGATGAAATGTCCTGTAGATAGAGTCCTACATGCAAACATAGCACTCTTGATTAGAAGAATGCACAATCTTGTTTCACAGTACAGCAGTGGCTTTCATCCTTCTTGGTGTAAAACCGGCCAGCAACAGGCACCTCCTAAAGCAGAGCTTTCCAAACTTCATGTTGGTGACACAGTTTTTAGACATACACCATTTTGTGACGTAGTAATTCTGTTTTACTAGCAAACCGGTGGGCTGCTCACTCCCTTTCTAGCTCCGGGAGGAGCACGGGGAGCGTTCACACTAACATGTCGTGACACACCGTTTGGAAAGCTCTGTCCTAAAGCCTAGCCTTTTGAGACCCACCCAAGATCCTAATCAATTCCCTTTAAAAAGAAAACAGCAGATACTAAAAAGGTGAAGAGGACTCTAGACACCAGGCACTGCCCAAAACAAGTGACCTGATGATTGGGGATAGAGGTTTTGGTTCCAGGGGAAAAAATCTCTGGGGAAGACTCAGTAGGTATGTTTTGCTCACCATACTTGGGATTGTTAAGAAATCTCCTATCAGGTGAGACTAGCTAGGGATCCTGAGGATGCATTTCCCTATAGCTTGTGGGTAGCTTTGCCTGCCTGAGTTATCTGCAGCCATTTGGCTCTAAGGGCCCCCTGACTGCCATGCCTCTACTTTCTGCTTGCATCGTATTGTGACTGGGGATCGGTAGCTTTGTCTATAAAGGGCTGAACTGCCCTGGAGCAGAGAGTTGCACTAAGTGCTCTTCCACTCTTCCAGTTCTACCCAGTTGCTCCAATTTTGACTGTAGAAGTGCAGATATACCTAATAAAGTTATATTGCTGTTGTTATTATTAGTTTAAAAAATCAGGTCCAATGAAGCTAAGGAACCATATCCCAGGCTGCAACGTCAAAAAGGAAAAACAGAGCATATAAATTGTGCTCTTGTTGTTTTCTAGTTTCCAGCTTGTAAACTGACAACAATGCAACAGACAACATTCTATCCACCAAGCATGCACAAGACAGGGCTCCCCTCCATTCCATCCTTTGTGTGGACCTTTTGGCTCCATCTGCTGATATTCATTAAGTTATGCTTTGCGTCACATTTCCTCTGGTATCTCCCAAGATTGTGATCTAGAGACTTCCAGACAGATCTGCTGGGAACCAGCAGAGACAAAAGAAGTTGCTAGTTAAAATATTCCCTAGGAATCTTTGGCAATGTTACAAACGATACAAGCAGGGAGTGTGCGCTAGCTCTGGCAATGAATTAGAAAAAAGCCGTGGCTGCCAATATGTGAACATGCATCTTTGTGCAAAGGCCATGCCCTGCACACTGTGCACATTTCTCCTTAATTGCTTTATGAAGAACACTATAGTGAAGAAACCTTGGGAGAGTAAAAGTAGCCTAGATCCTCCAACTCACACACCCTATGAAAAGCATCAACACATCATGGCAATTTTCAAATGGGAAGCAGTATGAATTCCTAAGGAGCAATTCCCACTGAATACAATGGGGCTTACTTCCCTGTTAACATGCTCACGCTGCCCAACAATTAATCTATCTGACCCAACATCCATCTTTTTTGATTGGGCAACCTGGAAAAGAATAATTATAGCTAGGAGGGCCCTGTTGCCTCACTATCCAATCTGATCAAATCCCAAATGGAAGTCTCTCATAAAACTGGAATCTAGAGGTAAAAGGTGACACACTGAGGCTTTTATTTTACTCCAGTTTTCTTTGTCTGTGTGTGAAGACAACACCTTTATTCAAAGACAGTCTTACCCTGGCAATAGTTGCAGATAACTTCCAGGTCCTATCTTCTCAAGATAGTCTATCACTAAAGACCCAGTTCCAGTCATCTTATCGCTGAGACACAGCAGATTATTCAATGATACTTCTATAACCTTTGCCTTTACCAATCTGATGCCTTCCAGACATTTCAGACTACAATGCCAAACAGCCCCAGCCAACACAGTCTTGTTGGCAGAAGCTGATGGGGATTGTAGTCCAAAATACCTGGAAGGCATTCTGTTGATGAAAGCTCCACTACTGAGCTGGGGTAAGGGACATATTTCCACCAAAGGGATATATTTTCCATCCCAGTGTCACTGCATCTAATCAGTATCACTTCTCATTTTAAGGGTTTCAGCTATACTACTCATCAGTGGGGACGTATTCAAGCTGCAGTGGCTGCATTAAACCACCTTCCCACCCAAGGGCCTCCAATGCCACAGCCAAGCTTCAATTAATATGAAGGTCCCAATGCACACTATAAATCCAACTGCAAGAGTCAGTCGTAAGGCTCCCTGATGCCATACCACTTTTCAGTGTTCAAAACTCCTATTGTTCTAGGCACATTAGCGCAAGTAGTTTCTGAGCTCTGGGCGCAGTACTGTGCCTAAGATTTCAGATTAAAACTGCAGAGTGGAAGGCAAGGAGGACCTTTTTCTGCTTCCCCACTTCCAGCTACTCTCTGAAGATTGGGAAAGAGACCCTCTTAAGAATATTAGGGGGGTGGGCTAGACCGTGTGAAAAAGGAACATAATATTTTAGCTGCAGTTCATTCATTTTCAGCTTTGTATTCATGTTATATAAAAGTGTGCCTAGACATTCCATTGCCTAGACATTGGTGTGCCTAGACATTCCGCCTATAACCTAGGTTTAAGGTGCAATTTAGCACTTAGCTTTCATATCTCAGTTTCTAATACTGCCACTAGTTTCTTGGCCCAATTTACAAGAAATACCACATTAGATGGATCGATAGATGTAGGAAAGCAATTCTACCATTTATTCTCCAATAACAAAGAATGCATTCCAGAGGTACCATCTTAGTTGCTATTTTTAACATTATTATCTATTTATACTATCTATCATAGCAATAAAGCCTGGCTCTACATGCCAGAAACCAGCACCCTCACAATGATACCAAATAGTTCCATTTGTAAAGACTGGCTCACACAGCATAAGGTAGAGATCACGATACTAAATGGTCTTGGTCCAATGTACCTGGAAGGCTGTCTTCTTCCCTATCAGGCCTGGTTCAGGGTCCTCAGTGCAACTTTATGAAGCAATGTACAGTCAACATTGTGAGCAATGCTCACTGAAACTTCCTACAGGCACTTGTACTGTTGACTACTCAACAGTAGTCAAAAGCAATCAACTGTCAGCTAAGCCCACAAAATCTTCCTTGGCCAAAATTCTGATGTCCTCAAGTATTTTTTGGTCTTTATTCATTCGCTTAGCTATTAATCTAGCTCTTTGCAAAAGGCTAGGAAATAAATTAAGGCATTCAACCAGCACAATTTAAATACATTCACCTACAATTCTAAAAACATATAATGTGGCAGCTCCATTATAAACAAGAGAACTCACCTCTAAGTAAATGTATGATTTGGGTGACAAGCTTTTTAACGCCACATGCTAGCAGCAGAGGAAATTATCAGCTAAACAGCCATCCAGTTCTTCTTATTTGATACATAGGGATTACACACCTAAACGGCAGTTTAATGATATACATAGACAGATTCTAGCCTGATTCTCTGCACAGTTTTAACAAATTGTTTTTGATTTTCAGGTTTTACATTTCCAAAGGATGAGCACCCATTGTTTCTTCAGCCCATTAACACTTGGTGTAACCTGCAGTCTTTTTTCAGCAGGCACAATCCAGCCTAATTAAATGGCATCTCATTCACAAAGGCTTATGGAGAAAGACTGCCTTATTCTATCTGTAAACGTGTATCAGTTGTATGAACACAATGAGTCAGTGAGACTGTGCTTCCTCATACATCAGCATGATGCAATAGCATTTAAATATACACATCTGTAGTCTGCCTTCACCTAAAACAAGTAGCAAAAAAGAAGTATCAAATCTGGATCCAAGGCTTTATTTAACTGCAAATCATCCGATGAACCTCCATCAGTAGTTACACTAAATCAAAGAGACTGTACCCTTTGTAGCAAAGGGCTAGTACAAGAGGAAATCTAATCATATTGTTAGTAATTATTAACCATTTCTCCTACAGCAGTGACAAGGAACCTGTGTCATTTCAATGTCCTGCTGGACTCCATCCCCCACCATCCCTGACATACTGGCTGGGGCTGATGGTAGATGGAGTCTAACAACATATAGGGGGCCACAGATTCCCCATCCCTGCCTTACAGATTACCATAGATGTGTGTTTATCACCAGTACTGCATTTCAGCCAAGTATTATAGGCAAGAGCCCTGTTCCTTGGAATAACAGGTGCTCAGTTGCAAATTGTACAATCCCATGTGCAAGAACAGGGCAGGCAAGCGGCCCACCCATAGCCACAGGACTAGCCCATGCATGAAATTCTGGTTTAATATCTGATGGACTTCATTTCAAAACTGGTTAGAGAAAATATTTATAGTAACCAAGAATCAGAAGATCTTCCACATTGCTGCTACTAATGTAATATCATACACTATTCCCGAGAACATCTTTTCAGCAGCAGAACACTTATCAATGGGCCTTCATGCTTAAGTAACATTGTCCAAAGTTCTGGGTACATTTTTTTAATGGACACATAAAAAACAACAACTTGCCTCTGTCAGATTTAGGTAGTTTCAGGCAAAACATGATTAGGCAATTTTGAAAAGAAAGCCATCTCAAGGAAAGGTCAATGTGCAAATGAGCCAAATAAGAACTTTGTGAATTGGTGAGCCCCAAAACGATGCATAAAAGAATCAGGCGTTGTTTGTGTTAAGCAGAAAGTTAAACTATTAACACATAACTTCTTTAATGTCAAATTTCTGTCCCAAAGCCCAATATGAAAAGTATCAGCAAATACAGTGGAATTGGAGTGAGAGGGGAAGCCCAGGATCTTTCTAAGTGCCAACAGAAACACCACACTACTTTTCAGCAAGTAGCGCCCGAGTACATATTGCACACACAGACACAGAGTTGTTATTGTAAATGTTCCCCATTATCTCATTGCCACTCTAACAAACACAGGCATCGCTGAACCTCAACTGTCCATTACACTCGTCAAAACAGGATCTCTTTATAATACTCCATGGCTCCAGGCCCAGAGTGTTGTAAAGAGACCAGACAGGGAGCGAACAAACAGAGAACAAGAATCCAATACGGTTAAGTCACAGTGAACAAATAATTTGCACACATTTAAACCAGACATAATGCATGCAAACATCTGGAGAGATGTTATATCTGTTTCATCTACTGCTCATGTTGGAGCCCTTGCCCCAGACACCCACCATGGGAGGAGAAAAAGTTTGGAAATGGTTGAGGGTGGGAGGATGAGTGGCTAAAAGGAAAGCGGAAAAAGGCAGGGAGCAGTTGGGGAACCGAATGAATCATTTATTGAAAAGCATTGCAATTCGGCTGTCCTAGACCCTACCATGTCGCCCTGGACTGCCACCTGACAGCTGCCCAGAAATCAGCTCTGATTAGCTAAAAAATAGTATGGGATGGGAGAAACACTTCACCATGCAGTAGGTAAACATAAAAATGCTTTCTTTGCAAGGGACTACATACCTGCCAATATTATGGGGGCAACCTCAAACAGTCAGGCACTGCCCAATGAGTGGCATATAACTGGGATTACAGAAGGCTTGGGAGTAAAAGAATTAGGAATGGTTGATAACACTTGCTCAGGCAGGGGTGCTACTAGAATAGAAATGAACAGCCCCAGGTGCATTAATAGACTATTCTAAAGCAAGTGAAGTCCTTTGTTAAGGACAATTCCTTTTGGGTTCCTTCCTGTGCTTCTTGGAGGGAGGGAGCTGCAGGTCGTTTCCCCCCACCCCACGGGGCTGTTCTATAGTGAGCGAAAGAAATCAGTTGTGCCAGCCCGTTGGCTGTGTGAGCTGACAAGGGCCAGCAAGCACTCATGCATGCTACGTCCTTGGACCATTGCAGTCAAAGACACATAAACACCTCTCCTAACCCCTGAAATGAGAACTTTCTGAACAAGCCCCGCTCAAAAGTGCTCCACTTGTCTTTTGCCTCTACATTAAGGGTGCAGTTTGTGAGTTTACCACCGTGTGGCAATAAACTCCGCATAAATGCTGCCTCCAACCATCTCTGCAGTGCCACTAATAAAGTTTAGCTCTGAAAAACTGTGGCAAGCACCAACAGCACTATTACAACAGAGCAAAAAGCTGAATAAACAGTGTGTCTGACTCAAACCTTATGACCACATCTAGAGGGGGTTAAAAAATGGGCAGTTTTCCCTTTGTTAAGATGACAGGTATCACCTGGTGTACAAAATATTGTTCCCCAATGGTCAGCCATGCCCGGGGAGGAATCACAGCAAAAGCTACAGTACATATGCAGGTATCATTAAGCTGATTTCTGATTGGGCTGTCACAGGGATGTCCTAATCCATCATCAAGCAGTACATCACTGCTTTCCATTGGTCTGATTACTAGAGGATCCTGCAACAGGATTTTTAGGAAATTTGGTCTGAACAACTCAGAACTGATCCGCTTCTTTAAAAAAAAACATGCAAAGATACAAAGACGGACAGACGGACAGAGCAGTGGGGAAGAAAACTCACCTTGAGGTCTCTGTGGACGACCCCCATTTGGTGGCAATGGAGAACAGCCTCCAGGATCTGCTGGATGCAATGACTGCATGCAAACACCAGGGGGCGTGTTAGTTCACGGTGAGTGGTAACAACCACACAGGCTGGTGGGGTGGGGTGGGAATAATGGGGGGAGAAGTAAGGAAAGGGAAAACGGAAGAGGAGAAGAAGGACAAGGAAAGGGAGGAAAGGGAGAATGGAAAATAAAGGAATCTGACTCCCTCTCTGTTCAGGTTCTAATTGCAAAAAGAAGAGAAACCCCAAGTTACAGATACAAACTCTGGGAAAGTGAGAATAGGACTGCAGAATGATGAATTGCCCCTCGCCTCGCTCTGGGAGAGCTAAAATGCAAGGACTCAAGACAGATAGGAAATCTGACAGCCAGGGGACCAGTTACAAAGCAGGTGAAGAAGGGACACCAGAGGTGTCGTTGCTGAACTCAAGGAAGGCAAAGGAATGGAACTTCTAAGGAGGGTCACAGGAAGTTTGTCATCTCTGCCCTCAAACTCCCATCACCTTCCACAACCCTGTTCTGGAGCTGCAAGCCACCTATTCAGGTCTGACGTCAGCACTCAGCACCTTGGGACCGCTGCCAGACCTCCACCCGACCGGGCCTGCCATTGCAAAGCTTTGCCCTGAGCCCTCGTGACTAGGTGCACCAGGGACTCAAGTCTTTATAATTCCATACAGTGCCCCCAACGTAGCATGATTCTTCTGCATTCTGTGAAATTTTAATTTCCACCACCGGCAATGTTTGTGGTCAGAGGCCCACAAGGGCACTTCCATCAAAGGCCTCCTCAAATCTGGAGCAGGCTTGGCACCAAATCCACTTACGCTCAAACAGAATTTGCCAAAGGTTTCAAATTAGTTTGACTGAGTCGGTTGCTTATATCCTTTGTCAATTCAACGGTGGTCCATGGGCAATTTTAAATATTCCTATATTCAAACGTAATGACCAATGTAGCAGTCACTGCTTTTTATTTTCATCTCGCAGAGGCGGCAGAAGTATGTCCAACTAAGGATTATTGTACTTTTTGTGACTTATTACCACATGGCAGGAAGGAGAGAAAGCCGCAAAAGCCCAGCCCAATAATGCTATCTGGAAGATTAGATGTTCAGTGTATACATTGATGGCTGTCCCTTAAAAAGAAACAAAGAAGTACTTGGAACACCTCTGTGATAATCCTCTTTCCCCATTACATGGCTTGAGAAGATCTCAGGAGTTTGTGAAGCATGATGAATTTTAAAAGACGGTGATGTAGTCATTGACCATTCTAAAGCAAGTAGAAGACTTGGTCATGTGCAGGTCTGATTTCATAAATGTGAATGCTCAGGAACAACAAGAAGTTCAAACATTCACTGAAGGGCTTACTGAAATCTATCCTCTCTCTAATCACACATTTCCATTTTTTAGATGGCATAGCCATGTGCCCTACTTCACATGGGACAGCCCTCAACTTGAAGGCATGTCTGATCCAAGTCTGGTTTAGAGGTAAGAATCAGAAGACAGGACAGCAAGAAGAGCCCTGAAGTTGCCCGTCAATGGTTAGCACCTGAACAGCAGATTGAGCTGGCACACAGACTACCTGGTCACAGTCTTAGGTGAAGATTTACTATATTTCTACTTAAACTGTAGTAATTGCTTCCCAGTTTACATCTATACGTATTAAGTAGCATAGGCAAATGGTATGCAAATCGGTGTCCTTTTTTGGCAATGCATTTCCACTTTCCCCCCTCTCTAATATGCAAATGACCATCCTAGTACTTTCCTGCATAGATCCAAGCAGACACTGTGTACAATAACACTCTTGGCCCTGCTAAGGAAGGCAATCAACCAATTATCACCACCGTTAACAATTTCACAAGCAACCATTTAAGCAACACCAGAAGCAGCCGCTTCTAAGGCTTGGCTCACATCTAAGCTCCTCAATTATGCCCCATCTCTACTTGTTCATCAGTATCTCTTCCAGAGATACATTCTCCCAGAGGCCAAAACAGAAAAGCATTACTTAACAGCACTCTTCTTGCACTCACCTGCCTTTTAGGGATCCATCACTCCGGCTTGGCTCCAGAGTTTGGCAGGGCCCTGGGCATGTCGCCCTGGGTGTCCCTCCCAGCACCCAGGTGTGGGCCCTCCAGCAGCAGTGGTGTGACAGTCACCAGCCTCCTCCCTTGCTCGTAAGACTGGGGGGGACACCTGCATAAAGGGGGCCTGCAGCAAAAAAGGGGCCCCCAGCAAATGAACCATATCCCATACTGCTCTGGAGGGTTCCCTGAACCCTCAGGAACAATTATTTGGGAGGTGCAAGTGGGTTTTTCTGGGGTGGTAGTGGTGAATATTAGATACCCTGACTTGCATCCAAGAGTAAGCACCGTCCACCAATGTGAAACCACCAAATAAACCCACAATGTTTATAGCCCAAAGACATTTGGAGAGTTTCTTAGAAGTTTGCAGAAATCCTGTTCTATCTGGATGAAGCTCTTAGGTTGCTCTGAGCCCGTGGCAGAGTCTAAGGTAAATCTGAAGAAAATCTCCAGCCTATTTGTAGTCCCTCTTGAATGTGATAAGGCAATAGAGTGAGCTTCACAGATAAGCCAAGGTGCGGTGTGAGGTTACAGCTGGGTATCTGAAAGCATAGTTGTAGTGGGAAGTAGGGGGAAGATAAAGGTAAAGGTACCCCTGCCCATACGGGCCAGTCTTGACAGACTCTGGGGTTGTGCGCCCATCTCACTCACTAGTTAGGCATGATTATCAGTGGCAAATGCAGTTTGCCAAAACTGTTTCAGCTCTATGTGATGTTCCACACATTACGTAACAGCAAACTTTACATCTTTAGGTGTACACATAAAATATATTGCGTGTCCATCTAAAAATGAAGCAGTCCCAGTTTAGGGTAATCCATGTGTGATATGGGTCCCTGATAATAAGTGATTATTCCCTCCTGCACATCGCTAATGTACTGAAAATGATTATCCCTAAAGAACTGAATGAACAAGCTGATCTCAGCAGAGTGTCCTTGAATCCTGTTGACCTTCAACACAGTGTAAAGCTCATCTGTCTCCACAGGATTCTGACACAGAAAGAGAATGATCACCCAATGGACAAGAAAAGATCATTTTAAGAATAAAATGGATAATGCCAATGCTATACCGCATAGCTTTCATTATGCACATAGATAAATTTATCTACATCACTGACTACTGCAACAAAGAGTGCATTTAAAATTGGGGCATCGCTTAAGTCAGCATTGGGGAACCTGTGGACCTCCAGATGTTGCTGGACTGCAACTCCCATAATCCCTGATCATAGGCCATGTTGGCTGGGGTTGATGGGAGCTGAAGCTCAAAATCATCTTGGGGGTCATAGGTTCCTCATCCATGAATTATTTACCTGCCCTACAGAAGGAATAGCACTGCCATATTTGGGTGAGGACATTAAAAATCTGGGTTCTAATTCCTTTCAGTCTACAAATGAACAAACTAATTTTGTTTCATATCCTAAGCTGCAGACACCAGTTGGATTGCCACTAATAAAAACGGAAACCAAACGAAGAAAATTAAGTTCTACAGCTTGCCATCTAAAACATGAGCAACTCCTACATGGATCAGGCCCAACAACCCTGCTTTTGTGTGGGAAAAGATGGGTCCCTTTAAGGCATTTGCTCATTGTACCCTTAACATATTGCTGCTAGTGGTGTGCATGACAAGAGTTCCTGGCTCATTCTTAAAGAATCTGGTTTTGCCCTATATGCAACACACTTTCATACCATGCACTGATCAGTTCTGAATAAGTTACTCCTTGTTGGAGGTGTGCATATGTCATGTGAACAAAGTATTTTAATTCAATATTATCCTACCAGCACCTCCCAAAAACAATATGGCAGAAGAGGGCAGTTTCACTTGACCTCATTTGTATGTGTTAATTCATAAATCTGTTACTATTTCAGCACCGATTTGTGATTTTTTTAAAAAAAATCTACACAAAAATTCACACATAAATGCATATTTAAATAAATGTTTTTGGAAAGAAACCTAATAAAATTCACGTTTCTAAACATATTTTCTCTCTAAATACACATTTCAAAATTTATTTAATGTTTTTTGAGCCAGCAACTGCATCACTACGCAAAGATGTATGACATCTAAAGGATAACTACATTCTGTTCAGCACATTATTAGTTCAGGAACTGTGGATCAAGTCAGTTCACAGCACAATTCACACAAATCTAATTCCTTAAGTACCCTAATATCTAGACTCAACCGAGATTGCTCCTGTTAGCAAGACCTGGTGATAAGTTGTATTTTATTGACTCCAAATCTTAACAGCCATTCTTCCTAAGAGAAGAAAAGACCCTGTAAGTAGTTGACTAATATAGCTGAAAAGTCTTTCCCAAACCCCTACTGTCAGGCCCAGGACCCTTTGAGGGCTGCCAAAACTTCAACACATTGATAGGCCCTAACACTGCCAACAAGTGCCCTAAATCTGTGAGCTACTATTTTACATTTCCCACAACACCCCTGGCACAAAATTGCTCTGGAACACTATGGGAAATTAAAAATGGCAGTGCACTGCCACTGCTAAAGACCACCAAACATGAGGCAGCCCTCCAAATATAAGGCCATTTGTCCTTTATTTGAAGTGCTGTCTTAACCAAGTCTTGTTTCAAGGTGAAGAACCGTAAGAAGAAGGAGAGCAGAAGGGACCTTGAAGTTGCCCATCAAAAGGTCATCTGGACAACAGTCTGAGCAGGTTACTGATCACTCATTGTCTGTTCCCTTTTGATGGGATGTACAGTATTTTCTATTCATTGGAAGTTATAAGATTTTGCATCTATACCAAAATTTGCACGTATAGATATAAATTAGCACATTTTGTGCATAATGGCATCTATTTTTCTGGTGCTGTGTTTCCTTTTCGTTTGGTGTTGTGTACTTGGACACCTCAACCAGTTGGAAAGTTGCTCAGAACTCCCTTGATCCTAGAGTTGAACCCTACCTACTGGGAATGTCACTGCATATGGACAGGATTTTTTCCTGAATAGTGGAAAAAGTGGGTACATACTCTCTCTCCACCATGCATTCAACATACATGTGAAGTAAGCACTCCATACAGACACCTGAGTTCACAGTGACTTGGGCCAAGACCACATAACACCGGTCTTGAAAGACCGACATTGGCTCCCAGTACGTTTCCGTGCACAATTCAAAGTGTTGGTGTTGACCTTTAAAGCCCTAAACGGCCTCGGCCCAGTATACCTGAAGGAGCGTCTCCAACCCCATCGTTCTGCCCGGACACTGAGGTCCAGCGCCAAGGGCCTTCTGGCGGTTCCCTCATTGCGAGAAGCAAAGCTACAGGGAACCAGGCAGAGGGCCTTCTCGGTAGTGGCACCCGCCCTGTGAAACACCCTCCCATCAGATGTCAAAAAGATAAACAACTACCTGACATTCTGAAGACATCTTAAGGCAGACCTGTTCAGGGAAGTTTTTAATGAATGACATATTAGTGTATTTTTGGTCTTTGTGGAAGCCGCCCCGAGTGGCTGGGGAAACCCAGCCAGATAGGCGGGGTACAAATAATACATTATTATTATTATTATTATTATTATTATTATTTGCAGCAATTTATCTGTCTTGAAATTGAGGGGGTGGGCAGCCACATCCATTGGGCCTCCACAAGGAGAATTTGCCTGACATTATCACCCGGTGTGCATTTAGGTGGAGGACATATATCTACCAATAAAATGGCCAGGAAAGTCCCCAGAGACACAGCTGTGACGAGGGACACTAATCTGTAGGCTTTCCAACTGCATGGTGATAAATCTTATGGTAGCTGCCTCAAAAGCCACACCATATACAAGATGTACCTTGTCCAGAGAAAATGGAGATCAGCTCATGAATGGCCTTCTTGGTGTCACCACTTCTTCCAGTTATAAATATGTATTAAAATACACCCCCCCCTTCACCCCACAAGCATTCTCTGAAAGAAAATAGCCAACCTTTTATCGCTTTCTGAGCACCAAGATTCTGAACACAGTTCAGAGTAGGGAAAGGGTGCTAATGCATTTTGCACTTTCTGCTCCTTCAAAATATTTTTTCCCCTTGTTGGGTTTAAGTGTTGTTTTTATTTATCTTATGCTGCTTTGTGTGGTTTCATGCTGATTTTACACTATGGTAATTTTGTGCTGGTGCAGCCTTTCTATTGACTGATTCAGTTGCTAATTTGATTGTATAGTTATTTCAATCTGTTATCACCTAGAGGATGTGGTTAATTGGGCAATACATAAATGCCAAAATAAATAAATAACTGGGGTCACTTTTCCAAATCAGCCTGCTTACATGTCCTAATCTTCTTTATAGGCCTTCTTCCAGGTGCCCAGATACCTAAGGAGAAATGTGTGGAAATGTTGGAGCAAGTCTTCTCACTGGGAGTGCCCCAGGTATGGTACGAGATCCCCAGAGAAGTTCACCTGGTACATGCTTTCTTAACATTTCAGTGTTATACAAACCCCCTTAAAAAAACAAACACCTTTTCCAGGTCTTTTAATACATTTACTCCCTTTAAAATTAGTTCCAAACTGCTTTCACATGCTTGTTCTATTTCTTATGTGATTTCAATGCTGTTATGTTTTATTGATTGCATTTATATTTTACTGTGCTGAAAGGCTTGCTGGAGGCGTGGGGAACTGAATGGTGGGCTATCATTTTCTAATCTAAATAAAAAATCCACATTAAGTGCCCTTGGATGTCCATCATTTGGCTAGGTCCTGAGAGCCACACTGACATCACATTTACTTCCTCTGATGAGGAAGGCAAACTAGGGTGGCCACATGTCTTATTTTACAAGAGACAGTATTTGAAGATGTCCTCTTGGGGATGAAGAACCCTAAGAAAGGAGCAGAGCAGACACCTTCCAATAGTTAAAAACAAGACAGCAGGAACAGAGGCCACCTGCTCACAGTCATCACCACTAAGGTAAGAAGTATTATATTTCATTTTTAATTGTAGGAATTATTTCCAAATTTGCACCTATCTATATAAAGGGACGTGGGTGGCGCTGTACCACAGAGCCTAGGACTTGCCGCTCAGAAGGTCAACGGTTTGAATCCCTGCGACGGAGTGAGCTCCCGTTGCTCAGTCCTTGCTCCTGCCAACCTAGCAGTTCAAAAGCACATCAAAGTGCAAGTAGATAAATAGGTACCACTCCGGCGGGAAGGTAAATGGCATTTCCGTGTGCTGCTCTGGTTCGCCAGAAGCGGCTTAGTCATGCTGGCCACACGACCCGGAAGCTGTACACCAGCTCCCTTGGTCAATAAAGCGAGATGAGCACTGCAACCCCAGAGTCGGCCACGACTGGACCTAATGGTCAGGGGTCCCTTTACCTTTATATAAATTAGCATATGGCACTTTTATGAAAACATGCCTTTTGTCGATCTTTGTGGTCATTCCAAGGCAAATGCTTGTGCTCTACCATGCCTCCCCCTTTCCGAGGAGGACACATCCTTGCAGCCTTCTTCCTTCCTCTTCCATGTAGCAGAAATATTGCGCTGGCTCAAACCTGGCTAAAACTCTGGGTGGCTGAACCAGCCAGTGCTAGTTGCCTGCCTGCTTTCTCCAGAACAAGACTGAGGGCTCTGTCCCTTCTCATTAGTATTTTTAAGGTATCCTGGTTCAGCTGCTCCTGTTGCCAAGCTGTTGTCTTGGTTGCTACGCTTATGCATGTGCTAGCCTAGAATCCAATTGGTTATTTGGACATGCTCACTTTCTCTCCCTCACCCTCTCCCTGAAAGTGAAACTGGTGATGGATCAGGTGCCAGGTGAGAAAGGTAATGGGCTCTAAATAAGAAAGAACATTTTCTGTGCTGGGGTTTTTAGGGCTGCAGAGGAATAGAGTCTAACCAAAGGACAGCCCAAGGATAATTATGTGATGCAAGAGCAATGGAATAGAAGGAGCAGTAAGATCCTCTTCACTGGGGCAGTGCAACCCTATGAGTTTTGGGAGAATGAAAAAATTGACATGTAATGCAGTGGATTTTTCTATGCTTTGGGGTCCTTTCTTTTACTGAATATATTTTAATCAGCTTCACTGGCATCTCTGGGAGTTGAGGGGTTTATTATTGTATTGCACTGAAAGTCCAACTTCTGCTGCACTGGAATGCAATGCAGAGATGGGTAAATCATTCTGGTTAGATAAATCCGTCGTAACTGGATACCTTAGGAGGAACTATAGCTCAGTCATAGAGCACATAGTTTAGTTTTCAGCACCTCTAGCTAAAAAAATGGCATGAGATCTTGGAGCTTCTGCCAGCCAGAGTAGGCTATACTGGGGTAGATGGGCCATGGTCTGACTACAAAGCAGCCTCATGTGTTCATGTACACATGAAATGGACTATAGCAGGAGTAGCCAATATGGTGCACTCCAGATGTTGGACTCCCATCAGCCTGAGCCAGCATAGTCAATGAAGTTCAACAACATCTGGAGGACACCATGTTGGCTAGCCCTGGACTGACAGTCTACAACTGTGGCTAATAACTGAGTTAATTCAGAGGTTTAGCACCTTTAACAAACTACAGTTCTCAGGATTCTTGGGGGAAGCTGTGACTGTTAAAGTGGAATGAGAGTGTTTCAGATATATGGTGTGGGGATGTGACCTAATACTCCTAGAGATCAATGTCCAACAAATGCACCTTTTAAATATAAGCATGGTGCCTATTTTTCTGATGTGTATAGGCTGCTGGAGTGTACCTAAATCTAGACCTATGTTGCCCATCAATGAGTACTGTCTTCATTTGTTTGGAATTGGATTGGATGACTTTGCTAGTTCTGAAGATACCTAGGCTCCTGGAAGCCAACTGCAATTTAAAACATGTCTATTTCAAGCTTCTTGGATTCAACACTTAAAAAATAAAAGTTCTTTCTAGACTGTAAAGCAGAATATTTTGAAGGTAACATTTGGAAATATCTTTGCTAATGCATGCCAGTTGACATACACCTACACACACCCAACTGACATGGCATTTTGCTTGCTCACAAAAATGCTACAATTACCTTGATCGGAAATTAAACTCTCTCAGGTGTTGGAAAGTATGGAAAGAAACCTAAGAGCGTGCCTTTGGTCCATCTCTCTCAATATAACCTACACTGAGTGGCAGTGGCTCCCCAGAGTTTCAGACAGGCTTTTCCACATTATATATGGAGATGCCAGGGAATGAACCTGGAATCTTCTTCATGCATAGCACGGGCTCCGTTACTGAGCTATAACACTACCTGTTGTTTTTTTCTGGGGGGGAACTTGGCACAACTCTGGACACTCCTCTTACCCAGAAAGGGTCTCAAATAGCATGATAACATATGGGAAGAGCCTGCTGGCTCAGACCAACGGTTCTATCTAGCCCAGCATCCTGTTCTCACATTAGCCAACCAGATGCCTACAGGAAACCCAAAGCAGGATGTGATCAAAACAGCCCTCCCCCCAGCAACTGGTATTCAGAGGTAAACTGCCTCTGACAGTGGAATCACAGTGGATTGTAGCCAGTGATTAGCCCTATCCTTCCTTAATTTGTCTAACCCTCTTTTAATGCCATCCAAATTGCTGGCCACTGGTACTTCTTGTGGGAGCGAATGCCATAGTTTTATGTAGGAACTTTTTTTTGTCTGTTCCGAATCTTCCAATATTCAGCTTCACTGGATGTCCCTGAGTTCTAGCGTTATGGAAAAGAAAAACTTCTCTCTTTCCGCTTTCTCCATAACAAACGTAATTTTATGCACTTCTATTGTGTCTCCTTACCTTCCTTCTAAAATGAAAAGCCCCAAATGTTGCAACCTTTCTTCGCAAAGGAGTCACGCAATACCCTTAACCATTTTGGTTTCTCCCTTTTCTGAAGCTTTTATCCTTTTTGAATTGAGGCAACCAGAACTGTCCATGGTATAACAAGTGTGAGCGCACTACAGATTTTTCTAATGCCATTATGATATTGGTGACCTACTAGGGACTAACCTGTGGAACTCCCTGCCTGTAGAGGTTTGGCAGAAATAATTTGCGTCTTCTTTTAGATTTATCCTAAAAACAGTGTTATTCGCACAGCCCTTGCAATGTGAAATTCTTTTTACCAACCAGTATTTACTGATGTTTTTACTGATTTTTCCCCTGATGTTTTTGTTGTACTTGTTGCAATTTTGCATGCTGCATGCAGCCTTGTATTTTTTAGGGAAGTGCAGCTTATAAATATTTAAATAAATAACAACTATTTTTTTAACAATCACCATTTCTTTTCTAATGATCCATAGAATAGAATTTGCCTTCCCACCAGCACCTACCCCCCTGCCACACACTGTCTTAAGTAGATCAGACCAAGTGAACTTCCAGAACCACCATGAAGCTGACGGGTGTCAAATGATGCTGCTCTCGTCTGATCTGTATTAATAGGGACCTGCATACAACTCTTGTCTGCGGAGGCAAAAGGCCCTTCAATGTCAACTGTGGGCTCCAAAAGGGAAGGAGGAAAAGTACTCCTTTAGGAAACTATAGAGCATGGTATGGCCATGATCCAGAAATAGCCCTGTCCTTTTCCCAGGGCCAACTTGGCAGCAGTCACCTGTGCACTGTGAAGAGGCTGCCAGCTTCAATGTGCTCAAAGAGCTCTGGAGTTTTGCCCAACACATGTGATAATCTCTCCCCCGAGGGGGTGTCTCTGGTGACTACAGGAGACTCACTCTTATTACCACGAGGATACTTCTTTAGCTTCAGCGCTTGAGGCTCCAGCTTCAGTTACCAAAATGCTATTGCTGGCCTCGGTTCATCCAATTATTGTCTTGCCAGCATGATGACAGGACATACTTGCTTGCTAAAATAAGCCAGATGACAGTCAAAGAGTGTGTGCCTGACAAGCTTTGTCCCTTAATGCTATGTCTGGGGCATGCTACTTTTGAAAGGAAGGGGAGGGGGAGATAGCCAACAAAGCCCCACTTGGCTTAGAAATGGCACTGACACAAAAATACAGCCATCCGGAGGGGAAACAAAAAACCAAGGGCTTATTCACATGCCACTGCAGCAAGTCAAAGATCAATATGTTTCTTGCTTTGCCTCCTCCCCCATCTCCTGCTAATTGTGTATTTAATGCCAACTGTTGGCTAGGGGGATGTCAGGAGCATGGACATGATATGGTTACTGCCTGGAGGTTTTGCAACCTTGCTCCAAGCCAAAATGTATTCTCTATTTTAAAAACTAAACAGCATCTTTCCACCACAAAATCCCCAATCCTGCATATTGCACAACACAGAAATGGGGAACCTGTGGCTTTCTGGATGCTGTTGGACTCCAACTAATATCAAGCCCAGCCAGCATGGCCAATGGATATGGATGATGGGAGCTGCAGTCCAACAACATCTGGATGGTCCACACATTCCCCTAAGTTGCTTTAAAAGTATAGAGAAAAATTAAGGCTTAAAACCAGGGCCCCTTCCACTCTGGCTGAAAATCCACATAGGACACATATTCATACCCATGGTTTACTGTGGAATTACGGAGGATTCCCCACCTTGCACCTGATACAAAACCTCCCACTGTTCTGGGATGAAACGAGTGAAGGAAGAGAGATCTGAAAGTGATATCTCTGGGTAGTGGGACTGTACAGAACACCTAAGCATCCTAATACTGCCATGAGCCAAACTGCCTATAATAGGAAGCAAGGAGGTACTGCTAAGTTCACAAGCAGAGCCATTTCCCACCTACCGAGCTCACAAAAATGTCAAGGGTGTGCCTATCTCCTTACACCATTTCCTACTGTGTCTCAACTCTGGATTACTGCCAAAGCCAGATCATAAGTAGGGCACTGAGCCTTAAGCCTCATTGACTCCTAAAAACCCTACAGGCAGTTGCATCATAGGTTCATCCAACCAGACCGTTTCTGTTATCAATCTCTCTCAAATAACATGGCTGGTGCTTTGCCCATTTCCTTCCTAGAAAAAGTAAGTGATGCCCACCTTTTGAACCAAAACCCAGATGTGTTCCCTGAGAAGATGTAGTTCTCACAAAACAGCAGGTAATACCCTAAAGTCTTCTTCCAAATGCTACAACTTCAGACTTCGGGTGAAAGTGTGGTATGCGCTGGAATGTTGCTCCATACACAAAAATCCCGTACACACAGAAAACTAAAGGCAGAGGGAAGGCTAGGCTAAGAACCCTTCTTCCAGACATGCAAGTTTTCTACATGCATGGATTTTTATTTTTATGCATGGAGGCACATGCAGTGATGCTACACTCTCCATCGCTAGGAGTAGCTACATGCCCCAAACTGCTGGCACTGATGGCTGTGCACCACACTCCCTAAACTGTATGACTTCTGATCTCCAAGGCAACATGCAAATGCTTTGGCCCAAAAAAGTAAATGGGACAAGAGTTGGGGAGGAGGGGTTCCGGTAAACAAGATAAGAGATGCAGATCAGGAAACAGAGAGAGGAAGAAGAGGGAGGGAAGGAGAGAGAAGGAGAGAGAGAGAGAGAGAGAGAGAACGCGCACACAAGCACGAGTGGGAAGACATGGGAGAGATGGAATGATGAATGCTATAGAATCAAGCCAATTGCTTTAGTTCCCCCCGTTATGGACAATAACTGTCAGTGCCAGGATCACTGGAACCAGGTGGTTCATGTGGGCCTGGGTGTTTCCTTGTGTGGAAGTTCTCAGGGTCCCCAACCAGTCTCACTGGAGTTCTGCGTTGATGAGAAGGATTTTGTCATGCAAGTTCGGACAGGGAGGAAACCAACTCTGAATAACTGCCCTCCCCATACGCCAAAAATAAAAGGAACCTGGCAGGGCAGAATGCCAGACCTGACCAGATTCAATCTATTATGGCAGCACCTACGCTCCCCACCCAACATTCTGAGAGGGTGAAAGGCATATATATACTGACCTTCAGGTCCCTATGCACAATGGCATAGTGGTGAATGTAAGTTACGCTTTCTAATATCTGATGGATACAGTGACTGCAAAACAAAACGGGAAGGGAGGGAGGGAGGGAGGAAGGAAGACAGGAGGCAGGTTGGGAAAGGGGCAGACAATGGGGATCAGGAGGAGAGAAGTGGAGAAATCATACGCAGAAGAAAGGCAGGAAAGGTGTAAGAAGAAGAAGAAGAAGAGAGCACAGGAAGGTTATAGAAAGGGAGTGAGCAAAAGAAGACGACAACCAAAATATGCATGGCAGGAAACAAAATCCAGAGATTAAAAGGGGGAAAGGGGAGGGGAAAGATCCACAGCAACAGACAGATGGACAGACAGAAAGGGACAGGGGGCAGGGTGGATATGGGGGACAAGAGAAGGAGAGAAACAATGTTGTGAAAGCTCAGAGACCACAGGGGGTTATCACAAGATGTGTGCAGATGGCTGTTAATAGCACCAGAAACTATGTGCAGTCAGGATCTGAGAATGGAGAGCAGTGCCAAAGGGAGCCTCTCCCACCCACCCCCTCCAAAACAGATCACTTGGGGCTACAGAAGTCGTGTATATAATAAGTAGTTTTGAAACACAGCAAAGGAAGCCCATGAGGCTGGCTTGGAAAAAGAGAGAGAGGGTAATATCTATGGGTGTGGATAGGTACTGTGTGAAAGGCCATTGCTCACAACCTGCAAGCCTGACCGCTGTGAACCTCTTGGATCTGGGCAAACTGTCTGGCCTAGGAAATGTAGCACCACACTCAGTGTGCAGAAAATATTCCAGGAAAGGCAGATTCCTTTACCCCAGGATACTCCGCCTGCTCAGTGTAAGAAGCTAGTGAGAAAAACTGCATAGCCCAAGACAGTCCTGTGCTAGATATGAGGACTAACATGGGATAATATAACTGGCACCTTTGCAGACAGTGGGGACAGGAATAACTCAAAGTAGCTCATTTGATCCCCCAACATTACTGCTGCATGGGCATGACCAAGAGTGGGGAACTCAGACCCTCAGGGTGAATGTGGCCCTCCATGGCTCTCTATCTGGCCCTTAAGGACTCTCTCTAGGCCACACCTGCCCCAGCCACATAAGCAGTTTAGTCCTGCTGGCCACATGACCCAGAAAGCAGTCTGTGGACAAACGCCAGCTCCCTCGGCCTACAAGTGAGATGAGCGCTGCAACGCCATAGATGCCTTTGACTGGAGTGAACCGCCCAAGGGTCCTTTACCTTTACCTTTTATAGCTGCTACCAATATGCTTTTATGCCTGTCAAGTAAACCTCTACACTTGACTGAATCTTTATAGCATCCATGAGTGTTTATTGCCTACTGCGTGTGTACCTTCAACCCCAAAGACGCTTCCAAGGAAGGAGCTGTGTTGAGATGTAACTCTGCTGAGTACAAATACTGTCACACATGGGGAGCGAAAGTGATGCTGGACCCAATCCTTCTAAATCATCCATCAGGTTGATGGATTGATCCAACACACTTTCCCTACTTGTGATTTCCAGCAACTGGCATTCAAAGGTACTGCCTCTGATTGTGGAGGTAGAACACAGCCATCAAGACTAGTAGCTGTTGACAGTGAAGCCACTGTGGACTATAGTAATTGATTAGTCTTATCCTTCATTAAGTTGTCTAATCCTCTTTTAAAGCTCTGTAAGTTAGTAGCCATCGCGACTTCTTGCGGGAATGAATTCCATAGCTATCTGTTGTGTTAAAAACTGCTTTCTTTGTCTATCCTCAATCTCCCAACATTCAGCTTCATTGGATGTGCCAAAGTTCTGCTGTTAATCTATAATTTTATACATCTCCGCATAGCGTGTACCACACTTCAGTTCTACCCCCTCCGCTGGATCTCAAACAATTTAGGCTTCCAAGGCTCAGTTTAGTGGCCCATTCAACATTCATGGACTCCACTATTTGCAGTTTGCTAGTGCCAGCAAGCTTGCACACTGATTGATGTGTGTTCCCATTCAAATACACTAAAACAAAAAGGGGAACGTCAAAAGTCCTATCAGTTGGGGAAAGGAGAAGATCACACTATTGAAAAGAATTGTGAACTGCTAGTTATGCGTATAGCCAGATTTTAAAAAACACAATCTTCTAACCATTGGCCATGTTGACTGGGGTTGGTTGAGTCCATCAACATCTGGATGGCCACAGGTTCCCCAGTACTGGGCTAAGGTAACAACAAAGATGCAAGGAGTTTGTATAAATGGTTTGTCCAAACTATTATTATCAGTTCTGCACTGGACCTTCTGCACACAAGCAGATTATATATATTCACAACCTGAAACCTACCTTCAGTATTTTCAATAAATAAAATGGTTGGGCTACATTCTTGATCTGAAAGAGCAATCTCAGAGCTGGGATCAAGACTCCGCAACAGCTGGTTCTTTAGACACCCTTCCGCAAGGAAGCAGGGAAAAGAGGGACAGAACCATTGCTGGCAATTCTCCTCTTAGCTCTTTTCAATCACCATAGCTTACAAGTGGCTGCTTTAGTCAGTCTTTTGAAACAGCTAGTAAGTTCTGGAAAACCGCACTTCCTAATTATGACGAGGGAAGTGTTTAATATTTCAGAGTACAGCTGTGTTGCAAGAAGAGGGAATACCCCTGGTAGTCACAGGTCACTAAATATGGCCAGGAATTACAGGAAGGAATGCATGCATATAAATCTGTTTCAGCTGTGAGCTGTGCATTTGGAATTTGATTGTGGAAGGGTGTCTAAAGAACCAGCTTTAAAAGCTGTAAACTGACTTAGACAGGGGGTGGGGGCGGCTCTATATGAAAAAGTGGGATTAGAAATCTCTAAAACAAATAAATGAAATAAGGAGGCAGGACAGATAAAAATAACTTGCTTTGCAGAAATGTTATGTTGACTGTTTCAGTTGCTATCTGATTATTTCTTTAATACCATTTTCTGTCCTACAGGATCAACTAGGTCATTGGAAATTAAAATGGACTCTAATCACGACTGGATTCTGGCACACTTACATGGGAATAAGCTCCATCGAAAACAGAGGCTCTTACCTCTGAGTGCTGAAAATGTCAAAAGGAGAAATCTTCACCAAGTACATTGCTGCTGATCATGGGTTTTAGGCTTCCTGAGGTATCTTCTGCAGTGAACTTGAAAGTTGCAGCTAAAATGGGGAAAGGTTTTCTGACAGATGCTCATGCTGGGGCCTTCTCTACAAAAATGCATTTTAAATGTGAGGAAGAAGAGAGGACACAACACAGAGAAGTGCTATGTGAACCTCTCCCAGCTGTTCTACGGATCCCCTCCAAACCCAACTTGCTAATCCAGGCTTCACCAATCTGGTGACCCACAGCTGTTTTGGAACACAACTACCACCTGCCCCAGACAGTACAGCTGATAGGACTTGTAATCCACAACAGCTGGAGGGAATTAGTTTGGCGAAGGCTGTTCTAACCCCTGGACACACCTGGATACAGGCCTGGCCACAGTGATGCCCCAAAGCTGACTTTCTCTTGCCTCCTTCACTAGATTTTAGGGAGGGCAGGCTGCCCTCTGGGGACAATACCATTTTGCTTGTTTTTCTCTCCCTATCCCAACCGCAAAGGGATATAAATTAGACTGCAAAAATAATTATAAGAAGAAGAATGTGAATCTGTGTCTCTTTCGTGGTAGTGCCTAGACTGGCACTACAAGTGGAAGTTGGCCCCAAATCCCACAAAGGTACCATGCAAAAATCCTACTATGCCAACTAGAATTGCGTACCCAAAGGGCTAGCACAATTTAATAAATAGTGATAGAACAAATGAGAGTTCATTTCTCAGGGAGCTCACCTGAATCTGAGAAGCAGTGCTTCTCTACTCCTCTGGGCGGGGTCAGCCCCCAAATATATGAAGCCCCCTCCTAGGCAATGAACATCTATCTGAATTTTGTATGAAGGAAGAGATGGAAGATTACAAGAAACAGTAAGCACAATTCTGTAGGCCCAACATAAGATGAGAAGGGGCATATTAGTAGACCCAAATGGGCCTTGAAGCAGATACAAACCCAAGCAGATGCAAAAGAAAAACCCTCAACGGCCTCCAGGCCATAGTCTACATAAAACCTTATTGAGAAAAAGCTTAATCTGTTACACGTCATAGCCCTGCTCTGCATTCTGGAAGAAACACAGGAAGAACATCAGTCTCCCCGGCTGTGTCTTTGCAAACTTATCTAGCACAGCGGCATAGGAAGCTACCTTATACAAAGTCAGACTATCCAGTTTAGCATTGTCTACACTGACCGGCAGCATCTCTCTGGGGTCTCAGACAAGGGTCTTTCCTATCTGGACATGCCAGAAATTGAAGATGTGTCCTTTTGCATGCAAAGCAAGTGCTCTACCACTAAGCTATCACCCTTTGGTAGAAATGGGCCCATTATTTAACTTAAATCACAGCATCATGGGTTGCCTCTTGCAGCACCTCACCACAGCCCACTGTAAAGCAAAATGTTTCTTTATGCCCTGACCCCTTGGGACTAAGTCTCTGACTTTCACAACCCTCAATGGCCCAACAGAACTTTATCTTCCTCCCTTGTCTACACTCTTTTTTTTTAGAAGCAAGTGATATGGCTTCCTTACTTCTCTGAATTCACTTCTATGGGTATTATTGTAATGGCACAAAGTCACCTGAGTCTACCTATTGAGACTAGGAATGGATCCTTTTGCCAATATTTACATCTAGAGACAAATGGGCCACACATATAGTATCTCTCCCCTACTGTGTTTTGCAAATTTCAATTCAGAGGCTGTGTTTTTTAACAACTCTGTGTTTGGCAACAGCCACATGATCACACAACTGCAACTAACAGGTTCTACTGTTTCCATTTACAGCAAGAATGGAGAACTGCAGGCCTGGGGGCTGAATGTGGCCCTCCAACACCTCTCTATCTGGCCCTTGTAACTCTCCCCAGACAATGCTTCTCAATGCAGCTTTGTCTGGCTAGAAAACGTCCTTGAACTGTGGTCATAAATCTTGCTTGGCTGAATAGTGGCTATGTGCATGGGTGGGTGCAAAACCCTTGTGACTTTTATGTGGCTGGAATGCAGCCTGCTTTAAGAGTTGCATGCATTGTTGCACAAACCTTTGCCTCTGGTCCCTCCCAACCCCCCAGAAATTTGACCATGAGGAAAAGCAGCCCTCAGGCTAAATTAAATAAAATAAAAATCTTCCACCAATATTTTCTATTATATTTATCTTAGTTAATAAAAAAAATGCTTTCTTATCAATTAGGTTGGTTCCCCTTTAAGGGAATGAGCCTGTGGTCAACTCTAGAGAAAAACTATAGAACAACACAAAGTGGAAAGGAGAGCTAGTAGTTTCAGTTAAGAGACCCCTGGTTTGCTGCCAAGTTCAGAGATGCTCAAACACAATATAAATAATGCTACTTCATTATTATTATTATTATTATTATTATTATTATTATTATTCATTATCTATATAAGGCCATCAATGTGCATGATCCTCTATAAAGTACAAGAAAACAGGCACCTGCCCCACAAAGCTTACAATCTAAAAACAAAAGGTTAGGTCTTACTTTATAGTAGTTGAATGGGTGCCACCCCCCTGTGGCTATTTCCCATATTGACACAGAAATGGAGGATACATGTAAGAGAGAGTAGAGCCGCAGCACCAAGAGTTGTACTTGTGATAGCTTCTGATCCTCACATGGCTCCTCCCCATGTGATCTCACCTCTCTCAAATAGTTCCTCCACTCCCTGGAGCAGCATGGGAAGTAGCCAAAGGTGAGACCAGGACAAAAATGGCAGCTCCCCAACCACGTTTCTTGGCTAATGCGGTTCTGCCCTCACAAACAAGCTCTTGTTGTGACAGCCGTAGTTCTGTGCTCAAGCATTACAGATACTTTTCCCATCAGTCCAAACCCTACTGACCCTGCACTCTTCTGTATTATTCAGGTGGTGGGTCCTTTCCACTCACTGCTGCTATACTTTGAGTTCTACCCGCTGCTGTATTCCAGTCTTTGATTCTTTTTCAAATGAACACAGTGAAGATGATGCTCTTTAAGCCTCGCTATTCTCACCCTGTCAACTTTTAGCCCTGGGATCCTCAAGAGATATCTACAACTTGGACAGCAAGAGCTGATCCTGAGAAACTATGTTCTGCCCAATTTTCACTTCTTTCACAGACTCTCATGCTTTGGGGGGGGGAGTGGGGGGTTTGGATTTCATCCACAATTGTTCATATAATCTAGGCTAGGTAAACCAAAATCTATTTGAAGTTGAATCAGGGTTAAAGAGCTGAATAACGAAACACCTGGCGTTGGCCTCCTTCATTCTGTAACCTGCAAATGTCATAAGCCTTTGAATCTTAAGATACTGAGTCTCAAGACAGGTGGTGTAGAAAAACACACCTGCCATCAGCCCACCGGGTCTTGAGCCAAATCTCTCCTGCCTGTCTCTCTTTCCTTAGCATGAAGCAGCTGCGGTGGTGGCCTACCTAGGTGAGAGTCCATTTTGGAGGTAATTCGCTTAAGATAATCAGATGCAATAAGAGGAAAGAGCTCTCGTAACCTTGGTATTAAAAGGGGGAGTGGATTTTGGCAAGTGTTACCTTTTATCACCCTGCAGCACTGTAATGGGGCAAGTGTTACCTGCCAAAATGCCATCTCCTTCATATCTATGAAAGGAAGAGGAGCCCCATCCTTTGCTGCAACCTGATCATCAGACGGAAAAGCCACAGAGCAGGCTCTGGCACTGCATGTGGCAATGGGGCACGTCATGGCAACCACTGGTGCCAAAGGCTTTATGAACTTTGCTGTAGCCTTGTGATACCTTTTGAGTCCAACCCTTCGCCCCAGTCATGGATGGGTTAATGTTGCACAGGTACAAGCTGGCATGGGATCAGGGAGCAGAAAGAAGGGGGCAGGGTGGGGAAAGGAAGAAGGATGGAGGGGGACAGATGGAGATGGAATTACCACTCACCTTGCATCGGCTTCACTGTAGTATTCCCTGGCAACAATGTCTTCAAAGAGCTCCCCGCCCGTGACCCTGAAATAGAACGCAGACCACAGTTCAAGCAAAGTTTGAAATATGAAAAAGCACCCCTTGAGGGCAAACTGCTACAGCCCAGCTGTTCCTGAAAGACCAGAGGAGCTTGCCAGAAGTTCTAATTTTCTAGATCCCTTTTCCGAAACACAGACTTGGCATGAAACTGCCACCTGTTCTGCTGGAGAAATTATCATTGGGGCCACTGACAGTAGTCAGCAGGGCTGGGCTCCTGGAAGGGTCCACTGGTGACCTTGGAGTCTCCAGGTCTTCTGTTGTTACTGTCTGTTCTCTCTGAGCAAGTAAACAAGACAGAGGAGGTTTAGCAGCATCCCCCACTTGCCTCCCACTTTCTCTTTGGATAACTTGCCTCCTGATCCGGGCCCAAGGACAAAGGGTTGTCAGTGTGGAAGCATTTTGCCCAAAGCTCCCCAAACTCTGGAGCCAACCAGTTGCTCATCCGTGGCAAAAACCTAGATGATCTGCTCTTCCCATATACTGCCAATTGAATAGTCTGCCATTTTAAGACACCGAGAAATATAAGCAACGAAGGCAGTGCTGAGAACATTTTGGAAGAGGCAAGTAAGAATGGTGAAAGACAAAAGGGGCACTTATGGCAGGAGTTTGTTACCAGGTTGATTACACAGATCACTGGTCATTAAATTTGGGGTAAGTGGAAGAGGAATGCCTAGTTTACATACTCTCATTTTGAAAAGTAAGCACTGGGCAATGTACTCCCTTGTCATCACCCAGGACCATGTGAGCGCCGCTGATTGGGCCTCTTCAAACACAGAGCACAACGACCAAAGCATGGAGCAATTTGCTCCGTCTGCCTTCCTAAGCTGTGTACTGTTTCATTTCCACGCTGTTGCTGCAGCTCTAAATCTTGTTCTCTCTCCCACCCACACAGAGCTACAGATGTAATGCTTGCAACCCGCTACTTCCCTCTGTGCTGCCAATCACCTGACTACGAGGAGCTCGTGTTGCCTCCTGTGTGAGAGCCAAGAGAACAACACCATGGATTTGCAGGGCAATTTTTTTTTTTGTTATAGCTGCCTCTTCAACAGCCACCTCTTTCCATTCCCTTCTTCCGTGCAATCCCCCCTCAAAATGGAGCAATGTCTGCAAACTGGAACCCCCAAGGTGGTTCAGATTCTCTTTCATCTCTCACTTTCGCCTAGATTCTCACCTCTATAGTTAACTTCAAATTTGACATTGCTAATTTGAATGGGAGAAAACTTAAGTCCTCAAGAAGCTTTGACAAGCCATTCTTGAAACTGCCATGGTAATGTGAGAAGTTTTTCTGTATGTCTGTTCAAAAGGAAGAGAATCTAGGAGCAGCTCTGCATATAGATGAATTTATTATAAGAGACACATGTATATAAGCACAATATTATGATATTGTCGCAGTGATGGCTAGCAGGAACAGGCCTGTGACAAAATGATAATTTGGGAAGCTGCTCAACAAGCTGGAAGGCTACACTGCTTAGTATTGAGATATGCTGAGCATCTGCACTTCTCAGATATTTCAGCTGGCTTTAGAGGAGCAAGCTTGAGAAGCCTAATGATGGATATCAGCTCAAATGCACTCAACATTCAGGAGGCCCTTTAAGATGAGGGATGGCTAGCAAGGAAAGAAAAACAGTCAGCTGTAAAAGTATCCTTCATTTTCAGCAAGGCAACCTAGATTTGGAAGCAACTGTCAGCCATAGCACTTGAGCACTGAATTCTTCCACAACCCATGTGTTTCTCCTGATGACAGGGGTGGGGGAACTTTTCAAGTCTGAGGGCCACATTCTCTCTGGGGCAACCTTTTGGAGGCCACCTGCTGATGGCAGGGGCAAAAGTGGGCCAAGCAATGAACGTGAATTTTACTTATGTACAATAAACTAGTTTCTACACAAACTCTCTACACTCCATCTGGGCAAGCAAAAAGAAATGTTCCAGCCAGCAAAAACATGTAAAGAGGGTACAAAGCAGGTCTAGAGGAGATGGGTGGCCTGGCATAGAGGAGGCAGCCTGGGGAGAGTGCCGAGGGCCAGATAAATTGGCATGAAGGGCCACATTCAGCCCCTGGAACTGAGGCTCCCCATCCTTGAGCTATGAGAAAAACAATCATATGAACCCACTCCGTACTGGAGGCTCATGTTCAATATAAAAAGGTAAAGGGACCCCTGACCATTAGGTCCAGTCGTGACCGACTCTGGGGTTGCGGCACTCATCTCGCTTTATTGTCCTAGGGAGCCGGCGTACAGCTTCCGGGTCATGTGGCCAGCACACTCAATATAGAATATCAATAAAGACATGGCAGGATACAAATAAGATAGAGAACAGATATCTAGTGCTTTTTTTCTGGAGGGATGGGGGGGACGCATACCCCTAAACATTTTGTGAATCTAAGTTTGGCCTCATTGAGGGGCAGTATTTCAATATGAGTAGGAAAATGATAGAGTACCCCTAAACATATTTTTTTAAGAAAAAAAGCACTGCAGATATCTAAAACTGTTTCCAGACAATAGTTTTACAGGACAGGTAGATGCAGTGCACATGTTCCAGCAAACAGGTCAAGGGTATGCAAAGGCCAGCACTAGCCCAGCAGGCCACATGGCCATTATTACAGTACTGTAATAGCTCAACATGTCTGTTTTCACTGGCATCTTGCCCTTCTTGTGTAAGAGATGAGCTGAGTATAAGAATTTGTTGTATGGGTGTGTCCTGAGTAGTGTAAATGCACTTCAGGAATAAGCAGCAGCTACCAACACCACCACTCCATTTGACGCTTGTCCCAGGTTTACTGATTTTCATGCCTAACAAAAGCTAACCGAGGAAGACCCATGTCGGGCTGCTAGCGTTGTAAGATAGAATGACTGTCATTTTACTCAAAAGTAGGTCCCACTGAGTGCCACATGATTTACCCCCCAGTGAATGAGCAGAGGATGCCACCTGAGTGACTCTGTCTAAGAAAGAGGTTATGGAAGAGAATGGAATGAGTATTATCAGAGGTTACAGCGAGGAAGCAAGCATGGGTTTAAAGTCTTCCCCCCCCCCCACACACACTCCGGTAATGCTGAGTTCCATGAAAAAAGGGAGCAATCTGTCATCTTTGTTCTTGAATAGCAAGGTATACCACCCTCCAACATTTCAAACAGCCTCAGCGGATGATCAAAGCCTCCCCATTCTGCCCAGCTTTCAGCTTCATTCTGCATACACCAGGAATTGCTTGATATTCACAGAATCAAGTCTTGAGCCTATAAGGTCTCGGAAAGCACATGCAAGACCGTAACAACCCACGCAGCAGCTGGCCCAGTCCACAGCTGGGTCCTCAAGTGTCCTTTGCCATGTGGCCCGGGGGATGTAAACCTGCATTTTACTTTCAATCCTCCCGCTGCAGGCAAGGGACATACCAAGGTCTGTGTGACTCCAGCGAAAGACAAGCAGGAGCTGCACTGACTCAGAGAAGAGCTAAATATAGCTCACTGCCTAACTGGAGCTGTCAGGGAAGAGGAGAGATGAGATCACCAGCTTCTATATCTGGAATGAAGTGAGAGGCAGCCGAGCAAAGCACACAATGTCTCCACAAGCCCCCAGACACTTTGCAAAGGCAGTCGGCACAGGACATGGCCTACAGCCATCCTGACAAAAGGAATGGGAAGAGGGACAGGCCAACAACGCTGTCTGGAGCCCTGGAGCCAACAGAGCCTTTAAAACTTATGCGGGTCTTACTGGGCTTGTCTCTGGCTAAGCAGCTGTTTAGCTACTCTGGGCATAGTGTGTCTTGGGCACTGAGTCACCTCCATCATTCTGATATCCTTCCTCCTTCTCATCACCCTCCCCTTCGTGCTAATGGAATAGATGCAGCTGCAGCCTTCTTCTCGACCCCCCTGCCCATGAGGATGCCACAGCCTGCTCAATTCCCCTAGCAGCACACAAAATTTATTCAGAATTATATCTGTATAATTCTGTATACCTGTATAATCCTTCAGTATACCTGAAGGAGTGTCTCCAGCCCCATTGCTCTGCCCGGACACTGAGATCCAGCGGTGAGGGCCTTCTTGGTAGTGGCGCCTGCCCTGTGGAATGCCCTCTCATCAGATGTCAAAGAAATAAACAACTATCGGACTTTTAGAAGACATCTGAAGGCAGCCCTGTTTAGGGAAGCTTTTAATACTGGATGAATCATTGTATTTTAATATTCTGCTGGAAGCCGCCCAGAGTGGCTGGGGAAACCCAGCCAGATGCGCGGGGTATAAATATATTATTATTATTGTTGTTGTTGTTGTTGTTGTTGTTGTTGTTGTTGTTGTTACGCAGGGGAGGGGGGAAACTATCCACAGTGTGCCACCAGGAAGGGGACAATCAGTGGCAACTATGATGCTGTGCTGGAGAAGTGGCGCGGGGGGGGTGTTAGTATTTTAAAGCAGAGAAATTCCAGGTTAAGTTCAGTAGGGGTCTGGGTGAGCTACTGGGCAGGGACATCAAGTGCAAGAATAGAGCATATAGTGATACAGTCACAACGGATTTCCTACTTACAGATCAAAGACGAGGTAGTGGAAGCCTTCCTCAGATATGCTATCATGGAGGCGAACTGCAAAGGAACACAAAACAATACATTACATATCTGCAATTTTCCTCCTCTGCCTTAAAACATACATTACACAAAAGTACATAAGCTCTCACGGGCACACAGCCCATGCATAGCAGCAAGGCAGCAGTGTGATGAGGCCCAGGTAACGGGCCCTTCATCTGAACATAACATAACTGTGAGGATTATCTCAAAGCATTTAGATCACTTAGAATGCAAGATCTTCCTTTCCACCGGCTCCTTCCCCTATCCAGCATATTGCTGCAACACTGCCTTGACTTACCAAGTCCCCAGGAGTACAGATTTATAATACAGGGGGAGAGGAAAAAAACAGACTGGGATATACTAGTAGATTGATTTTCAGTAAATCAGCAAGGATTTCTGACTCCAAATTGTTTAACAACAGGAACAACAAAATCACACACACACTAAGAGTTCAGACAACACTTAGATAATCAGGAACAGATATTTATGTGAAATGAAGGGCTGTGGTCTCAGCTCATTTCTAGTACTCAAAACAAATTGCAATCTCCAATGCAATTCCTGATCTACAGTAGGCACTTGCCTGCCCATAAACCTGTTTCTGAGCCAAACTTCTGCAAACCAGCTGGGCAAAAATTAGGTAATAAGTTAAGAAGATAAGACAAGACTTCCTGGATTAGACTAAATACTCATCTAACCCAGTATTCTGCTTCCGGCAGTAGCCATCCAGATGGTTAGGAGGAGTTTCTAAGCGCAGCCTGCTCTTTGTATCCAGTATACGGTCATCACTGCACCTGAACACTGGAAATTCCATTTTCAGTAGAACCATCATTGTTTGTGTGTAAGAGCAGATATACCAGGCTCTTGGGCCATGGGGCTTACAGTCTAAAATTGATGCAGGAAAACAACAGATCAGGGAGTGGGGGCTGAAGAGAGTAGGGAGGAGTAGGCAGAGGGAAAATGCATGCATATTTCAATTACATGTACTTTGGCTTGGTTACAATAAGGCAGCCTTCCCTCTGGATGTTTTGGGCTACAACTTCCATCACCACTAGCCAGTGGGGCTAACAATCGAGGATTATGTAAGTTGTGGTTCAGAACATCTGGAGGTCACCAGGTTGTGGAAGGCAGTATGGAAGAAGGGCTACAGAAATGAAGGGGCAGCAATTCCAGAGGGATCAGGAAAAGGGAAGCAGAGGTTGGGCTGGGGGGGCAAGAAATAGGAAGGAGGGAGAGAACAGGTGGCTGCCAGAATGCTTGCAATGGGTGTCTCAAGCACAATCAGGAGTTCAAGCTGTCAGTTATCTCCCTTGAGAGTCTGGTTGGCACGCCTGCTTGGTGGGAACAAACCCAACCCAATTAAAATTCATTTATCAAGAAAGCCACGTAAAAGGTGCATAAGGTTACAGGAGAATCTAAAATTTGGAGACAGGAGTCCAAAATATTTTCTATGGAGACACACTAAAAGGTTTAGAAAACAGCTGGGTGCTTGTTTGTTTTCTAAACACAAGAAAACCATTCAACCATCTATGATGAAATTAAAATATGTCCAAGGTAGTGAAGAATACATATTTTAGCAGTATAATAATGCCACTAAAACTTATGCCAGCTTAAAAATAAATAAATCTCTCGGTCGTATGTTTATTTGAATGTTTGAAGTAGAAAATATTATTGAAGATCCACAAATCTCCCATAGTACTGAAACACCTCACTTGTGACAAAGTAGGATGTAAGTCTCTAACCCTACATTTCTGCTCCGCAAACAAATAATAATAATAATAATAATCATCATCATCATCATCATCATCATCATCATCATCATCATCATAATCATCCATTATAAGCTAACAAAGTGGCCATGGTTGCATGTCATAGTCTGAAATGAGAAGCAGGCTGATACATACTGCTCATATTGGACCTGCGGCTGTTCTTCCCTTTAACAAGCTAAGAGACAGAAAATGGTGCTGGCTTACAGGTGAATCCATGCTCATGGTTTGTTTCCCTCCATGCAAACTTTGAGATGAAGCCAAGAAAAAACCTTTACTTCCTCTAAAGGTTTGGAGAGAAATTACAAGCACTGGTTCACATTTAACACCCCCCCCTTTCTGGTTCAGGAAAAAGAGGAGCAAGATAAACACAATTTGAGCAAGATGCACCAGCACGTCCACGATAACCCATAGTTTGTTTCTGGCGCAAGTTTCCTATAAGTGCCAATCATCACAAAAAGTAATTTCTGGCTGAATGTAGAGGGACACTTAATTTTTTCCTTAGTAAACACACAGCGCATCCAAATCTGCCACCCTGGGCTCCTTCAGGAGGAAGGGTGGGTTATAAATGGAATTATTATTATTGTCAGGGCCTAGGTTAAAAATGGAATGGTAGAGCAAACAAGCTTACATACTAACTAGTGGAATGAATAATAGCAATACAGTAGTCTCCCCTACAACATAGATCTAGTTATCCACAATCCAGGTATGGAGCTGTTTCTTTTGGTCTCTACTAATGCTGCATTTATTCATTCATTCATTCATTCATTCTCCCAAAGGCCCAGAGGTACATTTGAAAAGACTTTACTGTAGCAAGAGAACTGGTGTGAAACTGGTCTGAAACATTATTAGAGGAATTAGGTGTTTTATGGCCCCTCTAGAACAGGGATCTGGTTACAGGGTTTCTATATATCTATATAATGGGACTGTCTTATTGCATATTTTAATTATGGATTTTTATGTTTTAATGGGATTGTTTTCACTGAATGTGTGACTGCATGAACATGTGTGCGAGTGAAAGAGGAAGACAGTTTGTGTGCCTGTGTGTCTGGTGAGTGTCTGCGGTGTGCAAGAGAGTACACATGTGCATATATAGGTGCCATCCCCACCCCTGGTATGTGGCCTTTGCAGAGATGGCTGAGTGAGATAGATGATAGATAGATAGATGATAGATGATAGATAGATGATAGATAGATGATAGATAGATAGATAGATAGATAGATAGATAGATAGATAGATGATAGATGATAGATAGATAGATAGATAGATAGATAGATAGATAGATAGATAGATGATAGATAGATGATAGATGATAGATAGATAGATAGATAGATGATAGATAGATAGATAGATAGATAGATAGATAGATAGATAGATAGATGATAGATAGATAGATGATAGATAGATAGATGATAGATAGGTGATAGATAGATATGTCTTAGTTTACAGAAATAGGTGCATTGTCTCTTTTCAAGTTGCATACTGTACACTGTTAGGTTAGGAAGAAAAGAGGGGGAAAGAGGGGAGGGGAGATTGGTGAGTGGGGTGGGGTCGAGTGGCAATGCTTCTATTCTTCTACTTAGTGTATGTATGGGGTTTTGAGTCAGCGTCACTTGTGTGAGTTCTCTTACTATTCGCTTGTTGTATTTTCTTGGTGGTGGTGAGAGGTTGTGGGTGGCCTAGGGTGTGGTTGGTTGTCTTTGGTTGGCTGTAGTGAGATTTGTTTTTGTGTGTGTTTGGATCAGGTTAGCCAGATTGATTCATATGCTGTTGGCGGATTCTTGTTGTTGTCTTGTTGGGCTGTGTATGTGATAAAGGGGAGCCATACGAGGGTGAAGGTGTCTTCTTATATTTGTCCCCATGTCAGTTTCAGTTTATTGGTTAGTTTTTCTAATAAGGCTGTTTCCCATACTATTTGATACCTTTGATCCATGCTTACTCCTGACAGGTCTCTCCAGTGTCTGGCTAAGATGCTTCTGGTTGTTGAGAGTAGGTGGGTTATGAGTTCTTTGTGGTGTAATTGGGCATTATTGTCTTGGAAGATGTTCAGTAGGAGTGACTTATTTATGTTTGTGTCATTGGTGTTCATACTTGTAAATTGCTTAGAAGTCTCTATGCACTAAGAGGTATAGAAATAAATACATTTATTGTAATCTTCTTCTTCCACCTGCCTTCTTCCACCTGCCTTGCCCCACCCTCCAGTCTATGTTTCTCAATTTGTATTGTATTATTTTATGCACTGTGGCTTGCCGTTGTTTTATTGATTGTAATTTCGAAATTAATTATTGTAATTGTTAAGAGTGGGTTTCTGTTTAATTTTTGTATGCTGATATTATTATTCTATACTATTCTAATGATTGTTGAATGTTAGCTTTAAAATAAGCAATCTACATCAAATAAAGTATGTTTTATTATCACATTTTTGTATTGCATTAGATTGTTTTAAGGTGTACATTCTTTGTTTTTTCAGCTTGTAAACCGCCTTGAGTATTGTAAGATAGAAATTTGTAATTATACAAATTAAAAGTGATGATGATGATCATCTGCACTCCTTAGATGTTCAGCCCTGGGTATGTAGGTTAGATAGAAGGGGACCCCCAGACGGATGAAATTGATGGGACTATGCAGAACTGGATAAATTAACAGGAAGGATTCGAAACCCGCGGGACGAGAGATTCTTAGAAGGCTGGAGTAAATATACGAGCTATTTGAAAAGCAATTGTAATGAAGAGATTACGCTAGTAGGACTGCAAGAAGTTTTGTAAGGAGGACTATCTGAAATATTGCAAGAAAGACTATGAGGAGAATTATTAGTTAATGATAATTAAGAGTAATAGAGAAATTAAGAAATGCAGAATAAGTGATAAAGAACGGAAAATCATCAGAGACGTTGACAGAAGTCTAAAACATTGTATAAGATAAGAAGTTATGTTATATGATTGTTGGAAATGATATGTTAAAAAAACTAATAAAAATGTGTGTGTGTGTGTGTGTGTGTGTGTGTGTGTGTGTGTGTATCCCTAGAAAACATTTCAGCACAGGGTCCCTTGCACAAGGAAATAGCCCCATTACACTTCCTTCCTTCATGTCGTGAAAACAGAAATGTCAGGCCCATTGAAATGGAACATGAGATGCAGAACCAGGCCAAACGATTTTGCTGCCTAAAGGGAAAGAACAAATGATGCCCCCCTCCCTCAGTTAAGTTGCATTCCACCCAGGACTGACCAAGATATTTTGGCACCTGAGGCAGAAAGTCCAGCAAGTGTCTCTCCCTGGGAGTAAAAACATAATCATAGTAAATTAAATAGCTAAGATTTTACTGCCTTTTCATTATACCCAAAATCAGTTGCCTTAGGCAACTCTCTCACTCTGCTTACTGATGGGACTGACCCTGCATAGACGTGAAGCTCTCTTATGTCATTCAAATAGAAAACGGAGCAGGAAACATTGCATAAAATGAATGAAGCCCTTTTTCTTCTCAGATTAGTGGGTATCTTTTCAGACTGAAGCGCTTTAATGTTAGATTGAACTTCCCTGCAAAGTGGAACTGGCATGAGAAAATGTGTGTGGTGCTAAATATCCTTTCCGCTCTCCTCGAAAGGTCAAGATCCAGCCCTCCTTAAGGGAAACAAAATTCATGGGCTTCTGAGACCTGGTTCTTTTTCTGTGCTTCAAGACATGTTGTTCCTCACCAGAACAAGGCTAATTAAACAAAAAGGAGGGGGAGGAATCATTTGCAAATGAAATACCACATCTCCAAAAGTTCTTTGCAGATGAGGAGAAAACGTCTAGCAAGACAAACAAATACAGGGCCAATGCTTATAAACAGGATTTGATTCTGCCAAAATATGACTACCACTCAGTCTCTGCATTGAAATTCATGCAGGATGATGCCTCAGTTCTGAGGGCCAGATCCCACAAAAGAACTGCACCAAGAGAGCAAATCCAAGAGAGTGTAGAATATCTACAGCACAGATTTAACACTTATTCAATAGTCATGCCTTTCCCACAGGGAATCCTGGGAAATGTGTGAGAAGGGCTAGGGACCTTGAACAGAGAGCACCCTCACCAAAGTACAATTTCCAGGGTACTTTGGAGGAAACAAATTTACAGATGTGTGTTTGTACTGCAGAGATGACTGGAAGCCAGGAATTCCTAAGAGATGGGATACTCAAGTGAGCCTAATTCACACCACCGAAGGAAAACCTGAATGCAAAGCATTTAGGGAGAAAGAATGGCAATATTCTACAGAAAAGGGACTGTGGGTTAAACCACAGAGTCTAGGACTTGCCGATCAGAAGGTCGGCGGTTCGAATCCCCGTGACGGGGTGAGCTCCCATTCCTTGGTCCCTGCTCCTGCCAACCTAGCAGTTCGAAAGCATGTCAAAGTGCAAGTAGATAAATAGGTACCGCTGTGTTGGGAAGGTAAATGGCGTTTCCGTGCGCTGCTCTGGTTCGCCAGAAGTGGCTTAGTCTTGCTGGCCACATGACCTGAAAGCTGTACACCGGCTCTCTCAGCCAATAAAGCGAGATGAGCGCGGCAACCCCAGAGTCGGTCACGACTGGACCTAATGGTCAGGGGTCCCTTTACCTTTACCTTTACCTATTCTACAGAAAGAGCTCACTATTTGTAGTGTGCAACCTATATGAATGGCAACTCGTTCCCTGAGTGTCAGTCTTTCTGTAGCCAAAACGGCACCATCCACACACAAAAGCAAAGTATAGGCAGGCTTGGGGAAGGTTTGCAGAAGGAAAAGTAGCCCCTGGGAAAGGGATCTAGAAACAGCTTAGTGAGGGCTTGGCATACTCAGTAGCCACAGAAAGCTGACTTTGGTGGAGGGGAAGAGAAAAGGGCACAGTTGGCTAGCTAGAACCCTCAACAGAAGTCCACATTCCAACATTTTGTTACAGGCCCAATTGCTCTTTCGTAAGTATCATACTAACTCGGCAATAATATTCAGTAAACTTACTCAATAAGACAATATAGCATTAAGTCCACAGGACAGGAGAACATTATGTGCAGGAGATTGAACACAGCATTATACTTCCCTCCCTGAAATGTCTTCACTTTGTTTTTAGTGCAAGCAAACTGGAGGTTAAAAAAGCACTCCCTAGGATCAAACAAAAACAGCTGGTTTGCCTAGCTGCATGAATGTGTCATCATGCTAAAGAAAAAGGAGGGAGTTAAGCCTCATGGGCACAGTGTTTGCTTTAACCTCTGCGGGGGGTCAGCAAAACACTAAGCATTGCCCCACGGACACTCAGCACTACCAATCAACACAAAATGTAAGGTGCATACTTTTGTATTATACTGTAGATGGAGATTCTGGCTCCTGTTCTGCGTCACTGAATGACTGTAAGTGATCAAGGAAGAGTTGTCACCTCTCCTAGCAACTGTTTGCACCTTCTTATGGAAGCCTGCCTCACTTTACCACAGGGCTTCAAATAATTAGCTGGTGATATATGCCTAATAGCTTCCTTAAATCCTTTAGAACAATCCCATAGTGAAGGCACAAGATCCCCGCATCATGCACAGAAAACGGATGTCTCCGTATGGACACATGCATCTTCCTTTCGCAAACTCCCCACTGCACAAAGCCCATATACATCCTGCACACCTCACCAAGACTTCCACGCCGTGGCATCTGCTCCAGCTCCATTATATAACAAACTGGTTTTTCGTTTTTCTTTTGCACTTGTGTCTGTCTCTAAACCTACCTAGAAGGTGCCCATGACGACATTGTTTCCATAGAAACTAATGTACTTCAAAGGGAGAAAAACAGAGGACTAAAAAAAGGACCAAAAAAAAAAAGGGATTCAAACAAAATGACTGGAATAAACAGACTGCACACTGGAGCGGGTGAGAGGGGTGTCATAGTCTTAATTAGCCAGTTGTTTGAGAAGGAAAGACCTGCCCAACATACTGCTTACTAAAACTCTTGCTCTATCATCTTTGCTGACGTCAGCAACTACAGTGGGCTTGCAAGATTACCTAGGGGTGCATTGAAACCAGCAGGGTTGAGGCAGTGTGGGATTGAGCAATCAGTTGTGCAACAAGAATGTGCAGTCCACAAGCCATAGGAGCAGTTGTTGCTGGTTTTTTATTCCTCAAATTTTATTTCCCACTTTTCATCTAAAGAGCTCAGGTTGGTGTATGTAGATGTGATTACTCCATGTTTACCCTCCTAACAACCTTGTGGAGTAGGCTAAGCTGAGAAAAAGAGGCTCAACCACAATTTGACCATGACTTGATATTATGGTTTATTAACTCACTGTGGTTTGTATACACCATCAGTAGCTTTGCCAGGTTTCTGCAGCCAAGTCAAAATTCCTCACAGGGCAAATAATAATAATGCAAAACTATCCATGTTTTGTGAATAAAATAGAGTAGGGATCAGGAACCTGTTGCCCTCCAAATGCCGCTGGATTTAAACTCCAATTATCCCTGACCATTGACAATACTGGCTGGGGCTGATGGGACACTTGTTTCCATGCCTGAAATAAAGTAAGCAATGTAGGTGGAAAAGCATATTTTTGAATTACATCAGTGCAGAGTACAGGGGCAAGGAAAAGGTAGTATCCCATTGGTGGGGGTATAACTTTTGGGCTTGGCAGCCATATCCTCCACTTACTCAAAAAACTAGTTGTTGAGTAAAGATTTATCCCAGTCACAGGATCTGGATGTTCTAACTGCTGAATTTGGATTTTGCAAATGTAGATTGCTAGAATCTGGAGCACTGGAAGTGATGGTAGTTTGGAAAGGATTGGATATGCATTGTCTGCAATGAGAGAAACATGCACAGATCTGCTGAAACAAATTCTCAAATTGAGTTTTATATATATATATATATGAGATCAACTTCTAAGAGTGAACAAATGTTCCCCTATCTTTTCAATCACTGAAGGAGCGCTCCCACCCACAGTCCTCCCAGGAAGAACACAAAACAGGCAAGTGTTGTCAACCCTGGCAAACTCTTCTTCTAAAGCGAGAAACTTTCCCCACCTCCACTTATCCCCTCCAAGACAGATACTTACCGATGTTGGAATGCTTCAGGAGACGGCAAATTCGAGCTTCTCGCTCCAACTTCTGATGATCTGAAGAAAAATAAAGAGCAAACACTCTTTAGCATGCCATCCAAATTAGCTTATTCTGAGAGTCTGTCCCTTAGTACTTGGTTCTGGCCAGCATCTCAAATGCAGAGGCTAGCATTTCCCTGATATTAGACTCGATTTACACATTACAGATAGTAGAATTCTACTTCACACTGAAGATGGGGGCCATGTTTTTTAATGCCCCCCACTAATTAAACACACACGCAATTCCTTACAGGTTAAAAAGAAACATGCCAAAAATAAACATTTTAGCCAGTTGCATAGCATGGGTTGCCAACAAGACAAGGGAGTGGGGTTATTAAGAGAGCCAGGCTCTCTTAAGGGGACACACAAAGTTCCAGTCATGGTGCTTCTCTGACAAAAAGTACTAAGGTTCTTTTTCTAGTTACGGTGCTGGGAGGTGGCTGGATGGTGTGGGGAGAGGAGGGTTTGGGAGTGAGTGGCAACCCACCTCCACAAGAGGGTGCGAGAAGAGAAGAAGTAAAAAAAGGGGGGGATTCCTTTCACAAGGATTGTTTCAGTGTTCACTCATCCTATCTAACTTGAACCAAACCTGTATGTGACATGTTATTAAAACATTACAGTTTTTGATAAATTAACCATCTCCAAAAGAATACAATTCTACAACTAATACAAAGACGTTCCAGATACCATCAGCTTCTATCATGTTGTCCCATGTTGTAAGCTGTTTCTCCCCCCTAACTAAAATGTTGGACTCTTTTTTCATTCAGAGGGGGGAAAGAGCAATGGGATATGACAGAGGCTTATAGAACTATGAACAGGCTTGAGAAAGCAAAGAAAGATAAATTATTCTCTCACTTCCTTAATGCACTTGTATTCAAGGTCATTTAGTTGCTAAAATTCATTGTAGTGAATTCAACAGAAACCAAAGGATATACCTTGGACAACACATAGTTAACATGTTTTTTTGCCATGGGATGTTGTGCTGACCATTACTCATTCATGCTCTGAGGCAGAAGCAAGGAGCTACCTTTCTACATAGAAATCTGACTCTAAACTTGTAACAAAACAGCCCTAGTGTGTTAAAACCATCTCTGCAGACAACTGTTTTGACTGGAAGCCTGAAGGTAGGACTTGCTTTTTTAATGTTTAAGTGGAAGAAAATGCATGCATATAGAGGATTAACTGAGTTACGCTATGATCATAATTATAACCATCATCAGTATCATTATTATTATTTATGAGTCACCTCTCATTCAAGGCAATTTACTATTGTACAATAAACACAACTAAAAGTGGCTTTTAAAATAATATCAAGACAACCTAAAATTGGTTTTAAAACAATACAAATAAAAACCCAAGGCAAAGACCAAAATGTTCATTCATTCATTCATTCATTCATCTGGAAAAGTTTATTGAAACCAAAATATCTTCAATTGTTGCCAGAAACTACAGATAGTGAGTGCCTTGCATCTCAATAGAGATGATGTTCGCCAAACTGTAATGATGAATGAGGTAGTGAAGTTTGGTTATCATGAATCAAGTGGAGCATGACTGGCGGAGCACTCATTTCCCCAGAGGTGAAAAGGGCTGCTTGGGGTCCATCCAACCAGTTATAGATCAGTTTTGAAACTGCACAAATCTAAAAATGACTTATAATTTATAAGGGGAAATGGGGAGAATAAGGGAGGACAAAAAGTAAGTGAAGAGCGTGAGAATATAAGGAGTTTTGCTGGACTGAACCAAAGGCCTATCTAGCTCAGCATTCTGCTTTCAGCAACCACACTCTCCTACAAATGTCAAAACTCTTATACATGGTTGTGCCATAAACCTAAGGAACAGTGTTCCATGATAAGTCACACCACACTCAACGGGGTGCAAAGCAGACAAACCTTAGTCTCTTCTCTTCCTAACCATCTACCCATTACCTGGCAGAAATTAGCTTACATGTCCAGGAAAATCTGGATGTATGGCAGCCCATGTTGACATTGTGGTTTTAGCCAATTTTCCACAGAAATAGCTCCAAAACATCCAATATCTTTGTGGTTTTGCAAAAAAAACCAAAAACAACAACTCTGCCCGAAACAAAAAAGCTCAACAACTTTTCTGTCTGGATTTCTTTTTCACTTTTCGAAAACCCAAACCAATGTGCTTGTTTCGTCTGCCGAACACCCCGTCCTTATTCAAACTTCTGTGAAGAGCCCTGTATTATGACTTCTGCACTAGAGTTGTTTGTATATTTGCATAATTTATTCCAAGGAAGATGGCAGAGCTTCCTTGATGCAGGGAACATGCAGTGCTGTTTATACCGTTTACCAACCACCTCCTGGTCTGAGTCAGAACTTGGATGAAAACTGCCAGGCCTTGAAGAAAATGGAAAGGCCCACCAAGTGCTTGGCAACAGTTGCCTAACCCTTCCTGCAACCATCCAAGCATCTACCTACAGACTTTTACGCCTTACTCCCCAGCCACATACCAAGCCAGCCTCATGCCCAGTATTTTAACAAAGGATGGCAATATGCAGCACCACTGTAAGCAGGTGGTGCTATGTGCTATGTTAAAAAGCAACTCACCAAATCATATAATTGCAAGGAACAAAAAAGCCACCTAGTCCAGTCCTCTGTTACAACATTGGGCCAGTCACCATCAGGCTATGCAGATCAGCCAATGCAAATCAGGATGCCTTCGGTCTTGCCTTCTATACGGACGGGACATAGCTTAGTGGAAAACACATGCGGCCTAGGACCCTCGTAACTACGGGACCGCCTCTCCTGGTATGCCCCACGGAGGACCTTAAGGTCCACAAATTACAACACTTTGGAGGTCCCAGGCCTCAAGGTAGTTAGATTGGTCTCAACTAGGGCCAGGGCCTTTTCCGTACTGGCCCCGACTTGGTGGAACGCTCTGTCACAAGAGACTAGGGCCCTGCAGGACTTCACATCTTTCCGCAGGGCCTGCAAGTCCGAGCTGTTCCACCTGGCCTCTGGTTTGGACTCAGTCTGACCCTTATGTTTCCCTCCCCTTATGCTTTTGCTTTATGGGCTACTATTAAAATGAGGCAGCGTTTTAAATTTTATTTTAACCCGCATTTTAATAAACTGGTTTTGTTTTGTTGTGTCCGTCCCCCCCGTTATGTTTTATTATAATTTTATTGGTGTTAGCCACCCTGAGCCCGGTTCTGGCCGGGGAGGGCGGGGTATAAATAAAATATTATTATTATTATTATTATTATTATTATTATTATTATTATTATTATTATGCTTGCTGTGCAGAAAATCCCAGGTCCAGTCCTGGCTATCAGCTTCCTCCTCCTTAAACTCAGGGTTGCCACTGTAGTGGTCAACAATGAGGAAGATGGGGAAGACAAAGCTAGAATCAGCTAGCTCTGCCCGTCATTCGCTCTCCCCAGCCATCCCTGCACTACTATAGACACCACTAGGCTAGTTGAACAAATATTGTGACCCAGTGCATCGCTGCTTCCTACTGTTCCTGTTTAGAGAAAGAAGAGATTCCTGCATAGAGGAACATCTTACATTGAGATGCAGCAATTTCACTCCGGTAATTTACACTGAGATCCCGATATCCTATGCATAGACTCCATCTGATACTCATGATGAAATCCCCAAATTTTCAGAACTGGCATTCTGAGTGGCCTATGAAGGAATGTCCAGCAGAGATTTAATGCAAGCCACTTTTCAGCTAAAAAGAAGGGTAGAAAAATACTTTCTCACACACAGAGATAGCATACAAAATGCCTTTCTTGAGAGCTTCAAATATACAGTAATTAAATCCGTGCCAAGCTACTGGAGCTTGCTATCTAGGGCGACCAACCTCACCCTCTCTCTGATGATCACTGGTTGCATGTGAGGCCCTTCTTTTTTGACTGACCTCTGGATTGTCAGGTTGTTACTTTTATTTCTCAAGCATGCCAGCTTAAAAAAAATAAAAACCTGTTGTTTCTGCCTCCTGTACTGTTTTAATTAATAAATTTTATTTTATCATTCTTTTTATTGTTAGATGGTTTAACTGTTGTCAGCTGACCTGGATTGCCATCCTTAAAAAAAACAAATTAATGCATAAATAATAATTAAATGTGTTGCCTAAATTGCTACAGCTGTGACCTAGTAATCTGTGTGACTCCCTGAACATCCGATACACAAAAGTATAACCCCAGCTCATTCATTTATTCTCATCTCATTGCCGACTTTTACTTAATTCTTTGCCTTCCTACGTAATCTGATTAAAAACAGAACACTGTAACAACAGGGTCATAATTATTAAACCTCATTTTCTGTCCCTTGTTGTGTACTACCCATCTGTTCTTCAAAATGTTCAGTTATTAATTTTATTTTTAATTGTAAATCTTTTCCTTGATTTCTATTATTTGTTGTTATTATAGATTGGAGTCCCCAACCTTTTAGGGCTTGGGGTGCATTTGAAAATTTAAGGAGTTGTTTTGGGCACCACAAAATACCCATTTCAACAAAAGAAAAACTGACAACACTCAGAACTTCCCCCAGAAGGCAAAACCACCAAGCAAAAAGAACACAGACAAAAGAGAGAGAGCAGGCAAATCTCTCAGACAAACAAAACTCTTCTTAAAGGGTGAGGGAGCTTGACAGGCACCAAAGGGGACACCTGTGGCCACCATGATGCCCATAGGCACAATGCTGGGAACATTAGTTATATATAATGAAAAAGTAAATACTGATGGGAAACTTTGCAAAAAATACCTAAGAAAAATATAATTCATACAGTGGCACCTCAGGTTAAGAACTTAATTCGTTCTAGAGGTCCATTCTTAACCTGAAACTGTTCTTAACCTGAAGCACCACCTTAGCTAATGGGGCCTCCTGCTGCCGCCGCACCGCCACCACACGATTTCTGTTCTCATCCTGAAGCAAAGTTCTTAACCCGCGGTACTATTTCTGGGTTAGTGGATTCTGTAACCTGAGGCATCTGTAACCTGAAGCGCCTGTAATCCGAGGTACCACTGTATATCGATAAGCAATCCAAATAAGGTAATCAATAAAAACAAACTTTCCACCTACATCATGGACCTGTCCAATAGTATCACCTGTCACCCACAACCCTATCTGAATGGGGATCCAACTGCATCCACTTGTGAACTTTTCCAACTTCATAGGCAGACACCAAAGCTTTAAAGCTTCATCAAGAAGAAAGGAAATCTTATGCTGTTTAACATAAATGACTCCAAAGGGTAGTGCAGCCCCAGAATAGTTATTGCTCCCACAAATGCTCACCTAGCTTTCAGGCACAGTTTACTGAGGCCATATTTGGCAGGTATTCAATCCTTGCTCCCCTAATAATGGCCTTTGCCTGTTCCTTCTGGAGTCACCACCGCAGCTTAGGCAAACAGAACTTAAGTACTTTGTGCTTGGGACCAGAACATTTTCCAGCATATAAGTTTATATAGGAAGACAAAGAACAACAGCAAACCCACAGATACATTTTCATCTCTTAAGCTTCTAGTTAATCCATTTGTTACTTTAAAATCACATAAGGGCACTGCTCATCTAGCAATCTAACCAGCACTTCTTTGGAAGCATCTTTGTCAAAGTTATCTCCACCCCTAAAAGCTGAGCCATTTTGTTTGTTGTTCTCTCCAGATAAGATGTCTGCTATTTCTTTCTTTCATCTCTACTGAACCTTTAAATATTTCCTACATGAATAAAGCCTTCAAACTCCAGAAACTGTAAGTGAACTTTTCAATCCAATTCACTCAAGTTGCAAGATCTGCTAGCAGGTTATGGGCCCAGGCAATGATTTGGAACCCTAAGCAGAGTTTCCAAAAGCTCCCCATCCAAAAGCCTTTCCGTCCCAGATGCAGTTCTCCAATGAGAAAGCCAGCAAGAAGGGGAGTAGATTTCAAGGGAAGCAAAGAGAAGGGGCTGCAGTGGAAAGATTGGAGTGGAAAGATTGGAGCTAGAAAGAAAGAACAGGCTGCAAAGAACAAAGGAAGGGACAGACAAAAGCAGGAGACAGTTTTGCATTGCTGAGAACTGAAAGTTGCAGAGAGATAGAGAACAACGGCTGGAATGTATGCAAATGCAGTAATCCCCAAGTTGAATGAGCAGAATTTTCAATTGTGGAAGTTCAAGATAGATAATTTTCTAGCCAAGGAAGATTTGTAGCACTGTGAAAGGCTGTTGTGATTTGCATGTCTCTTGGGACATGCAATTCCTAAAGACCTGGCTTTGAATGCCACTGGATTACCAATAAATAGACAGCCTGATGCTGTTCTTGTAAAGGGTTGTCCATTCTTCCAGAACATCAAGAGTCCCATAGAACATAATGGCAGTCTCTGTTTCAAATTCCATAGCCCCAAAATGTCTTTGATCTGGCAAACCTACCAGTGAAATGATGTGCCCTTGCAATTAATACGCAGCAGACATTCATCCACCTGACAACTGACTGCAATTAGCAGCCTACTACCAGGAGGAAACCCAGGGGGGAATAGATCACTGGACTCAAGTCTGAAGGGCACCGACAGAATGGCAAGATGGAATTTCTGCTGTTTGGTTATACAGGACTGTTCGGCCAATGTTGTCTCTCATCCAGGGAAGCAGCAAGGCAGCATTTATGGAATAGTGAAGAACACAATTTATTTATTTCCTCTGAAATTTAATCATCGGTTTTTAGAGAAAACAGTCTCAAAGTGACTCAAAACAAGTTAAAAATACAAAGATTCAATTCAAAACCCAAGCAATGAAACCATACCTAGGTACTATAAGTGTTAATCCACTAGTATTAATGACAAGGGAAATATTTTGTCCTACTCAACCAAAAGATGAATATGCAGAACTGGTCCAGAATCAAGCCACATCAAAATCCAAATGGCTGGGTGGGGGGAATAATGCCATTGCATTGCACCTTAAATCTGACAATGGTGGTGACTGGTGAACCTTGGGAAGAGCACCCCACACTCAAAGAATCACCACTTAAAAGGATCATTCTCTTAAAAGGATCATCCTACCCTCTGCATTTCCCTTGAGGGAGGCACACAGAGGTGATGGTTATGATTGTAATGTTCAGGTAGGTTTGTATTGAAAGAGGTGGTCTTGGAGGCACTGGGGCCCTGAGCCATAGAAGAATTTATAGGTCAAAACTAGCACTTTGAATTGAGCCTAGAAACCAACTGGTAGTCAGTGCAGCTGAGACAGAATCTGTGTTATATGCTCAGGCTGCCAGGTCCCATTCAATAATCTGTCTGAAAAATTCTGCACAAGATGCAGTTTCTGAATGATGATGATGATGGTGATGATTTATATACCACCCTTCATCACAAGATTTCAGGGTGGTTCAAAGGACAAGGTTAAAAACACAAGCAGATAGTTAAAACAGAAACGACAAAACAATACTCCACACCAATTGTCTTCAGATGCAGCCCTGTGTATAATGCACTGCAGTAATCTAAACTGGAGGTTACCAGAGAATAGACAACCAAAACTAGACTATTTCCATTCAGATAGGGTTGTAGGTTGACCATGACCCAAAGCTGATGGACGGCACCCTGTACAATGGAGGCAACTTGTACCTGCAATGACAGCAGGAGTCTAGAAGTATTCTAAGCTGCATACCTTCTTCTTAAAGGGAACCCCATCCAGAACAGGTTGCACCCAACCAACTAGTCTGAGGAACTACCCACTAACAGAGTCTCAGTCTTATGTGGATTGAACTTCAATTTATTGGCTCTCATCCAGTCTACTACTACAGCCCGGCACTGTTTCAGCACATCTCCTGCCACACATGATTGCATGCCATTAGCACATTAAAGATAACACACTCCCATCTCCGGATTACACCATTCAGCAGTTTCATGTAGAAGTTGAATAGCATGAGAGAGAGAAGAGTGAACCCTGTGCAACTCCACAGTGGAGGTTTCACAGGACTGAACAGAACCTGCCAATCATCCAGTAAGTGCAGAATCCCCAACTCATATCTTCATACAGTCTCAGTGCCAAAACCAGGCCAAAATTCTGATGGAAACGGATATAGAAAACGAGTCTCATCCAAGAGTGCCTAGAATTTCAGTGACCACCCACTCAAGAATCTTGCTCAAGAAAGGGATATTAGCAACTAGCCTACAGTTGTGCAGAACTTCCAGGTCTAGCTAGAACACATGCACACTCAATATCTCTGTTTTATACATCACTGTGACACAACTGTACACACACACATCATGGCCAGCCCTATTATTACGCAAAGTGAGATAGCTTCCTTCCCATCCTCTCATCTTTCCCCGAGTCCTCTAAGCTAGCCTGCTCTGTACCCCCAAGTCAAATGCCCTCAGGTACAGTGAAAGATGCTGATTTATCACCAGTGTTCAACTACCCATCTGATCAGCTTCCGTATGTTGACCAGGGAGAGATACTGCCTTGTCCTTTGCTGCAGGCAGCAAAACATCTTGAGCCAGCACACACATACATGCACAGATCCTATGCACATTCAGTGAGAAATATATCAACACTGACAACTGGGAAACAGTGGCCTGCAAGCGCTCCAGATGGAGAACAGCCTTTACCAAAGGTGTCATGGGCTCTGAAGACACTCGAACTCAGGACGCAAGGGAGAAACGTGCTAGGGGAAGGCACGCTTGGCAAATCCACACCGTGATCAACTCCCGCCCGGAAACCAATGTCCCCACTGTGGAAGGACGTGTGGATCCAGAATTGGCCTCCACAGTCACTTACGGACTCATTGTTAAAACCATGTTTATGGAAGACAATCTTACTCGGCTATGAGTGATCGCCAAAGAAGAAGAATATCAATGGAATTTACTACCAAGGTTTGTGTGTATGGGGTCCCACTCACAAGCGCTAAAATACTCAGGGAAACATATTTTGTCCATAGGTCCATGTCTGAACACATAGAAATCTAATCCTGGCCTTTCTGAGTGTGAATCACATATTTGGCCCTATGAATAGCTAGCATCTACAATCTGACTGTAGGTCTTTAAAAATGAAGCTGGATTATTTTATTTTGTAAGCAAAGTGGAATAAGTTGTACCTACTGGGATTTCTGCCAGTAGTGCAGACCTTAAAGGCAGATTCTGTTGAGAGGAAAATGCAGCAGGTCTAGATTGTGCCCAACTCTTCACAAGCAAAAAGACTATACAGTAGACACATCTTCTGCCATGCTCCTTAAACATTCTCATTGGCCACTCGTCTTTCATCAGTGAGCAGGCAGGGCTGGCACAACAATGACACAGAGCCACTTCAAGTGATAAATTTCAGATAACATTCAAAGGCTGCAAACTGTCGGCTTGTACAATCTATAATTACAAATATGTATTTTATCATGGAGGGAGCCATTAGTGTCATTCACTTGAGACACCAAAATGTCATGTTCCATTGAAGCACCAAGACCAGGAATGCCGATGTCACGTACTTAACTCTCTCCCTGACCCCAGGCTCTAAGGAGTGACAGGCAGCAGCAGCTTGCCTCTTCATTTATTTACAATGCAGCCCCGGCAGGCCTGATGAGTCTGAGATGCCTCAAGTCACCACCGGCCTGCAGTCAACAACTCCAGAACTGATATAGCCACGTTCCGTCTAGCACTAGCTTGGGCTGGCTGAAGACTTCACATTACAGTCACATGGCAAAAATCTGTGAGAATCATGCTGCCATTTATTGTTTTCTCACCCTCTCTTACAGTCCTACTTTCTGTAGCAGCTGTTCTTCTGTCCCAGGGGTGGGAGCAGCGAGGGCAGACTGCAAGCAAACTATTGTCAAGAGTACGTGCTGTTACCTGCAATAGGAATGAGTAGGACAAATGCGAAGACACCAGAGCGTGCATGTGCTTGCAAAACACGTGCTTGCTGGTTTGGCTTATCAGGTAGGGGGCCTACATTTTATCGCCAGAGCTCAAGTGGAGGATGGGAATGAAACCTACACTGTACCTCTGCACTTGAATACTTTTGAATACTGTACCTCTGCAACTTGAATACTTTTCGTCCCCTTTCAGCTCACTTCCTGTATTCAAGCAAGGCTGTGAGGTGGGTATGGGTGAGTTAAAGCAGTGGATCATAGAGATGACTTACTGGCTGGCAGAGACTTTCCAGGATTTCTCCCATCAACTGCTACCTGGTCCTTTAAAAAAACAACCACCTGGAGATGCCAGAAATGGAACCTGGAACCTCCTGCAGGTGCTCTGCCACTAAGCTATGATCCCAAGGGTGGTGAAATGAGGCCAGATATAAGAAAGATAACACTGCATACTCTACTGGACAAAATTTGAACAAAGCTCAGATATGACTAATCAGGTATCACATTCAGTAATAGCAAGATACAAACTTGTTATTTTTCAAAATGAAATAAAAATATAAGAGGAAAATGGTGGTGGTGCCGTTTGTGGCTAAGAAGGAAGGAAAAGGACTAGAGAAGAAAGAGCTCTTCTAAACCAAGCTATGTCTGGTGTTTCAGTCATCTGCTATTTCCGATGGCTGAAAAGCTGGAGCAAACTACTAAAAACCGCTGAAACGAGTGGATGGATTTACAACCTTCCTTTGCTTCAGTACTGCTTAAAGGCCCCCTTGGAGCTTTATCCCCTTTTTAGCAAAGGAATTAACAGTCTGGTGGAGCAGAACCGAAGAAATACCTGCAATTCACACCTCTTGACCTTACAGTTTTAATTTCTGCAGCCACCAAAAGGGTGCTTTGTACCCACTCCCCTCCACCCACCTCTACCCCCCCCCCAGCCTACATTATAGTAACACTAATCGTTAGAACTAAAATACAGTACAAAGGAAGTTGTACTGATCAATTTAAAAATTCCAGTTTCACATTCCAGCAATACATTTAGGGCAGGAGTGGGGAATCTCAGGTCTAGTTGCCTCTTTATCTGTCCCTTGAGCCTTGCTCTAGGACAAACCCAGGTCACAGCCCTCACCAGTCCTGCTCCTTTTGACCAGCTGGAATGGTCCTTGAACTGATCATGTTTCTTGCTTACTAAGCAGGTTATTCGATGGAGGTGCGGGAGTGCGGTATAGAAACCTCTGGCTTTTGCGATGGGCGTAGCCAGGATTTTTGTTGAGGGGACAGGACTTTTGTTAGAGGGGGCAGAACCGATGGGATTCGTCAGTTAGTTTAGTATTTCTATTGTTTTACTTAATCTAGGGGGTAGCAGCTGCCCCCCCACCGGCTATGCCCATGGCTTTTGCACACCTAGAATGTAGACCCTTGTACAAAGGTGCATACTACCCACAACGGCTACATTCTGCCTCCACTGTCAGAGGTAATATGCCTCTGAATGTCAGTTGCTTGGAATCACAAATGTGGAGGGTGGATGGAGCTGAAAGTCACAAAACAGTGAGCAAGCTTTTGAGTTCTCAAGAAAGCTGACTGAATGATAAATGGGGGGAGAAGAGAAAAGCTGGTTTGATGTTGAAGCCACAAAATCAGTGTTTAGCCATAAACCCAATCTAAATGTGACATTATTCATGTCTTTAGTTCTTGCATGGCTGATCCTCACCCCTTTCCTCCATCAGTAATAAACAGTTGCAGAGCGAGGGCTGAGCCAGTTGAGGACCACAATTCCCCTTCCCTGCTAGTCCCAATCCAGCTCTGTTGTGTGTCTGTATCCCACCTGGCTAGTTGTTATTAAAAGACACAAAAAAAGGACTTGAAATATATAAAACGGAAGAAGAAATAGCAGGCTTAACTACATTGTGATCTGCTAGGTATGGTGCAGATTTTACCTTGCACCTAAGATTGCTGAGACAAAAAGAAAATAATCTCATCCCTCCGTTTTAAAATAAAATAAAATAAAATCCTACAGTTACCTAGATCTGTCTCCACCCTTAATCAAAATGGCACAGGTTCCTTGTGAGATATAGAATATTAGAGCCAATTGTCAGAAAGCCATGCAACAGCCCCAGACCTTGCTGATGGCACACGCAGCAAAGGCTGCTGACAGCATTTTATGTTCCTAGCTGGTGCTGCCTACTAATCAGGGGCATTTGCAGGCAGACAGGCTGTCTCTGTTGATGCTCAGGGATCCCCCTCAATCTGACACGTCAGGAGCATTTCCACAGCAACAAAATTGCTTCTGAACAGAGTGTTCGGTGAAGCGGCTGTTGCCTTTGAAGGCTGGGGGAGGATCCCGCTGGTGTGCAGTACTGCGCTGTGGGAAGTATCCTTTCTTCCAGACTCCAAGGGTCACAGAGGAGTCCCTCACTTTGCAATGACTCTGAATCAACCCCCACAGAAGAGTCATGTGTTGTCAGAAGTAAGAATCCAGACTAGGAAACTCAGGGCCTTCTGGTAGTTCCCTCCCTGCGAGAAGTGAGGTTACAGGGAACCAGGCAGAGGGCCTTCTCGGTGGTGGCGCCTGCCCTGTGAAATTCCCTCCCATCGGATGTCAAGGAAATAAACAACTGACTTTTAGAAGACACCTGAAGGCAGCCCTGTTTAGGGAAGTTTTTAATGCTTGATGTTTTATCATGTTTTGAATATTCTGTTGGGAGCTGTCCAGAGTGGCTGGGGTATATATGGGTGGGGTATATATAAATAAATAAATAAACAAACGATGATGATGATGATGATGATGATGAAATGGAACCATCTAATTGCACATCCATGCAGCATTTTTCAAATTTTAATGCAACCCTTCACTGCCTTCATACACCAACAACTTCAGCCTGTCTGGCCTTTATCTTATCTCCAGCCAGCCATATTATCTTAGAATTATAGCGTTGGAAAGGTCCACAAGGGCAATCTAGCCAAACACTTGCACTGCGGATCACCATGCTACATATAAGTATGATTTATTGGTTTCACCATGGGGAAGGTGGCTGCATTACCCCTTCCTTGCAGCAAGGCAGCTGAGTCTTCCCATAATGTTACTTACTTTGGACTGGAGCTCTGTGGGAAGCAAAATGAAGATCAGAGCAGGGTAGAGAATCTATGGCCTTCCAGATGTTGCTGGATTCTCCCATCAGCCACTGCCAGCATGGCTAATGGTTAAGGAGGATGGGAGTTGTAGTTCAGAAATATCTAGAAAGCCACATCTGCCATATCCTTTCACTCCACCTATGGTATATAAAACAGCTGCGTTGTTCTCGTATCGTAACAATATCCTCCCACAGTCTGGTGTACTCCCGGTGTTTGGGACTACAATTCCCATCATCCTCATTAGTCATGCTGACTGAGGCTGATGGAAACTGTAGTCCAAAACATCTGGAGGGCAGCAAGTTGAAGAAGGCTGCTACAGAGTGTCGTTTTCAGAGAGATTATTTAGGAATGTGGCTCAGGCATTCACTCCAACTGTCCCTATTTATTGGGGACAATCTCTGTTTTTTTATCCTGCTGGAAAATCACTATCCCTATTTTTAGAGATGCCTTGTCAGAACGTTGTTATTATGAGGCGCTAGAGCTGTCATTCTTTGCAGTTCAGTTCCCTCCTTATGATATCCAGAAGCTAGATCTCTGAGGGCCAAACTAAATGCAACATTTGTCATGCAGTTTGTCCTGTATAAGATGGGTTATGGTGAATGGAATGGGTTTTTTTACCCTGTGCCTCTCCACCCTCGTTTCTGATCAGAATCTCTCGCACACATACATGCTGTTTGCAATGACAGAGCAGCTCCCTTTAGTGCAAGTAGAAGCCTTCCTTAAATTGCATTTGGGGAGACTGGAACTGCAGCAGGAGAAAAGGGTTAAGCCCCCCCCCATACAATCCCAGTCCACTCAACCTTCCTTGTGTCAATTATTTGCCTTTAAAAAAATTCAAGCATACCAGTGCAAACTACGTAACAAATATCACATCTACTTTGACCCCACGTTGGAAGTGAATATGTAGCTATAAATGCATGTGCATGAATGCTGAGGCACCAGGCAGTGCATGGTCTGTCATTTTGCAAACTGTGGCTGCTACTGTATGTTTTAAAACTTTTAACATCCCTTGTACAACAACCATTACGCTTTTTAAAAAAATATTTTGTTTACGATTTTTCCGTATCTCAAAGTAACAACATAAAACTAACCAAACTGCTAAAGGAACATCAGCGATGAAAAAACAAAATGGGAAAGGGAATCAGACAGTTATGTTTTTCTAATATACCTTTAAAACACCAGATGCTACTGTGTTTGGCTTTTAACATCATTAGACAGGCCCTGATACAAGTGTGATGAACCTTTTGTCCTCTGGATGTTATTGAGCAACAACTCCCATCATTCCTGACCATTTGGCCATGCTTGTAGTTCATCAACATCTGGAGGGCCAAAGGTTTGCCACAGCTGCTCTAGCAGAATACATGAATGCTGCATAGATGGAAAAGTACATTTAGAAATGAACAACAGTGGAAGTAGAGCAGTTCAGGAAGTGAACCTTGCTATGAGATGAGGGTGATATAAGCATGTCCTTGTTTTAATCTGTCTTCACAGGTGTGCTTAGGGTGTATTCTCTAAGCAGCAGGGAAAGAAGCAAGCAAAAAGAGGACTGATCTTTTTAGGAAGGCAGGATAAGGAGAGGTGGAAGAGGCAGCGCTTTAGAGGTAGCACAAAAGGGTGAAATTTGAAGTCATTAGCTGAAACTGGAAGTCATCAGAAAAGTAGGCTAAATGGAGAGGAAGGTTGGTGAGGACTATGCAATCGCCTCCAAGGGAAAGCCTAGGAACTTGATGCTCTGAGAAAATTTAAACTAGGTTAAAAGGGGGAGGGAGGCAGGCTACAGGGAAGAAACTGACATTGGCCTTTATAAGCAGGCGTGAAGAACCAGGAACCAGAGGAGTCATTTGGATTTATTACAGCGGAACAACTGAACTCTGTTCCACTGGTAAGAAGGCATCAGCAGTGGGTGTCATATTGGGTAGAGCAGCATGAGTAACCACCAGGTTCCCTGCCAATGCACTTGGTTGTACAAGGGTTTGCCTGCACAACCAAGCATTATTTGAAAGAGGCTTGAAAACTTGATATAAGGAACTGAGGCTAATATCTCCCTTGGGCAGTCAAGGGAATTCCGAGAGAGAGAGAGAGAGAGAGAGAGAGAGAGAGAGAGAGACTAAGGAGGACCAGCTCAGGGGACGTGACCTCTGCCTATAAATATATCCAAGGTAACCATTTCAATAAAAGAAAGAATCAAGTACAGTGACATTATAAGTCATTACATGTATAGTTATTGTATTTAGATTTTATTTTTTCTGTGAACTGCTTTGAGCACAGATTTACTTGTGGGAAATGTGGTATACAAATAAATTGGCAATGATAGTAACCATCTTATGTCCATTTTGGAATGTGTAGTTTCACACTCGGAAATTTCTGTGAACGGCATGATTCTCCTCCTCTAGTATAGGCTGTCCTGCTGAAATTTACTTAGCCAGCAGTACTCATTTGAAAAATCTGTATTATAAATATATCCTGTCTCATTTCCAAAAATATACAGGATTCTATGTAGGCCTAGTAACAACACATCAAAAATTGTACCAGGATGAAGAGTGTGAAGCCACTTCACTTTACAACAATGAAAAAGTAATGTATGGATTATAATCCAAAAATATTATAGCATTCCAGTTATCTAAACTTCCTTCCAAACAGGCAGTCTGGTAGTTCTACTACTTTACCTACCTTCTGGCACACAGATACACTGCAGATGGCTAGTAAACTTTTACTCGGGGCTAGTAAACTTTTGCACTTTTTTTTCTATATAGCATTGTCTGGTTCAAAAGGTAAAGTCATCAGCCACTTCCCTGTTCCCATGTTTCCAGATCATACTTTGCACAAATTCAGCCCTAGCAACCGTTAGGCTTACAAAAGTAGCAAGGTCAACTGCTGCCAGGAGTTTTCACTTCTGTGACTCTCACCAGAGGGAAACTGCTAGAAACCACATATAGTTTCAGATCATACCAATGTATCACTAGAAAGAGCACACTTCTCCAAGAATAGGCCATATGTTTGCTTGAAGGACACAGGATGCAATTCTAATACGGATAACTGGAAGAAGTAGCTACATATTTACTACAAGCAACAGCTGCACCAAAATGAAGAAAAATTGAATGTGAGTAACCAATTCTACACAAAACAGAAATGTGCACTGAAGATATAATTAAAATCTATGAAGGAGTCACTTACAGGGAATTCAAATTTCATGCTGCCCATTTAAAAAAAAAACATATCCCTCAAGGGGGGCGGGGCTATGGTAGATTTACTAACAACAACTCACTAGATGACTTATATACCTTTAACTAACTTATGATATTGCACTGTAGATGACGCAGAACTGATTTTACACCTGCGAGGACTTAAAAAGCACATTAAGCTGTAAGTTGATCAATGATTCCAGATTCAGGTAGTTATCCATGTCGGTATGATGCAGCCAAAATATAAAAATAAAATGGAAAAAAAATTGTCCAGTAGCACCTTAGAGACCAACTAAGTTTGTTCTTGGTAAAAGCTTTTGTGTGCATGCACACTTCTTCAGATACACAGATTCCAGCTTTTTCACAAGTCGACCTCTACACTTCTTTGGCTCCATCTGTCAGGAGTGCATGCAGGAGCCAGGCCCTGTGACTGGTAGGACCTCGCAGGACTGGGGCCTTCCTGAGTTTGGCCTGGAAGGGCAAGGCACAACCGCACAGGTGAGGCTTGACAGAAGACTCGTAGCACCTGGTGGCAAGGACCGGGAGGGGTATATAAGACCAGCATTTCCCTCTGGCTCTTTGCCACAGCAACATGCTACCCACCTAGCTGTACTTCGGCTTCCTGACTCCTGGTATCCTGACTCTTGGACCCTTGGCTTCCTGACTCCTGGTTTCCTGATTCGTGGACTCTTGGCTTCCTGACCCCTGGACTTCTGACCCTAGACAGCTGATTCCTGATTCCCAACCTCTACCCCGGTCCCGACGTACCAAGCTGGGACTCCGACTGCTTGTAACCTGGACTGTGACACCATCTTCCTTTCTCTAAGGTCATCAGTGATGCTATGGCAGTGGGGCATAGGTCTGTGGTCCCTACTGAATGAAGTGGCGGAGGCAACTGACCACTAGACAGGTGGTGGAGGAAAGCCATAGCACAGTAGAAGCCCTGCCACAGCAACTGAGGCTGCTGCCACCTGCCACCATTTTAATTTCCTGAACTTCCCCCAAAGTGATGAGAGTGGCAATGAGCTCATACAATCTGATGCCACCTTTGTGCATATTGGGGGCAGATTCAGCTCCCTCGGCCCACACTTTCACCATTCCAGCTCCCTCACTGACCCCACAATCTTAAAGGTGGCATTGGATTAGCAAAACATGCTGACTCTCCTTTGAGTCACTTTGGGGAAAGTTGAGTAAATTGCAACATTCGTGGACAGCTCGTGGTGCTGAACAGCAACAGGCAGCTTTGCTTTACTGCCTGCCTGCTCCAGCCAACCACCTTAGCCATGTCTGCAACAGCAGGGTGAAAGACCAGAAGGACTTGTAGAGATCAGGATCAGGCAGGAGGAGAGCAGCGTCTTAGCCCAACAAAGATTTTTTTTTAAAAAATGGGATGTCACTGCTGCCAAGAAGGGAAGAAGATAAGCCAAGGATCTCACACGGGGGTCCATCAAACCTGACAACACCTTTGTCTGCATGCATTCTGATGCTGCCACCTTTGTGGGTTAGGAAGCAGGAGCTGAGGCAAATTGGCTCACTAAAAAATAATGGCAATGTAATGTAAATCATGTGAAACATGCAACAGCAAGGATGAGAAGCTTGTGGTCCTCCATCTGTCACTGGAATACAACGTCCATCATCTGTGGCCACGGACCATGCTGGTTGGGGCTGATAGGAGTTGGGGTCCATCACTATAAGGAGGGCTACATGTTCCTCATTTCTGCATACTAACTTACCTATTAATGTAGGATAATTCAACACCTAAATCTGACGTAATGATTCTGCCTGACAGAGAATCATTAGACACATGGGAGGAGATTAGCTGGTGTTTTTCTGGACAATAGTTTTTAGATCTTTAATACTAACACTGCCTCCAGAGCTAATCATCCCCAGTTGTCTATTAACCATTAAAAAAAAATCAATACAGCTGTTAATGTGCAGCACAGAGAGAAGCCATGCAAAGAATAGGATACACACAGCCCATCATCAAGAGGCATCGGGCGATAATTTGTTTCTGATTTTTTAAAAACGTTTCTATGGTCACATCCACCCCACACATTTAAAGCAAGTGATTTCCCCTAAAGAAATCTGGGATTTGTAACTTGTTAAGGGTGCTGGGAATTGTAGCTATGTGAGGAATAAGCTACAGTTCCCATGATTCTTTGTGGAAAGCCAAGTGGTTTAAATATGTGGTATGGATAGCATTCTAACAGCTACCTAGGGACACCTCTGGTGAGGTAGCTGATGTCTGTGTCTGTTGTTGCTGCTGTTAATTTATTAATTTTATATGCTGCCCTTTAGGGTAGATCTCAGGGCAGTTCACATTCTATGTTGAGTGGATCTATCAACTTTTGCTGGGGGAAGGAAGCTTTTGGCCTTATTCATACACAACTATTTTTTAAAAAAAGCAAATGTTATGAAGTAGTAGAACATCAGATATGTTCCTCTTTAGTTGAGATTGCAATATATGTCCAAACACTGCAACAGTTATCAGAAAAATTGTGCGTTAGCATCAAACTGGAAGAAACCAAAAGAAAGATAGAACATTAAATTTCTGAATGCTGTAACTGCAACAAGGAAGCATTTGCACATTTGCTCTGTGACATACACATATCTCTGTGTCATACACATATTTCATGTGTGGGTTCAACTTAGGGTGCATTTGCCTTGGATTAGAGTGCATCAGGGATTGGATGCTCTAAACTGGCACATGACAAACCAAACAAAAACCCTATTTGTGCACATGGCACTGTGAGATTTCACTCTTACCAAGATATTTATTGTTAAGCTAACAACAGGCAACTGACAGAATGCAGGGGAACATTATGCAATTGTGTTTATGATGAACAAATAAAAAGAGTTCTAATCAATAAATGAACCAAGAAACTAGATACATACATTTGAAATATATAATGAGCAAATGGATTCTGATAAAACATTAATTCATTGAATTATTTGCATGAAGGTGTTTCAAATGAGCTATGTGAGAACTTTGGCTGCAGTTACAGGTATCTTGTATCCTGGAAAAAATCTTGTGTCTAGAAAGAACAGTGTGACAGTCATTTTAAAGGAGTCGTGGAATTACTGTAAAGATGGTAAGCCAGCTTGCTGTGAAGGGGATCAAATAACTTTTACAAGACTAATGTATAAATGCCAGTCATAGAACTATGGTCTTGCATACATGAATAATGGCTTTCCTTTATCACTACTCAACTTTCAGAGCAATGAACGTTTCTAATTCCAGATCAAGACTCCTTTGAGAGTCATGCAATACATGCTTATGACATGCAAAACCCACAAATGGTCTGTATCAATCACTGTGCTGGTTTGTGTTCATCCGAACACCATGGTCTAGCAGGATCAGCAGGGTGATGCAGTCCAAAATAACAACTCTAGCACAAAAGCCCTGAAATAGCTGGCACCATTTCCTTGGCAAATGCTACCACCCTTCAAGTTTAGCACTACAGTGCTAAATCAGTCTCAGGAGAAAACTTTCACTTGGACGTGCCAGTGTCACAAAAAAAAACAGTCACCAGTTTTAGGTGTTCCACAATTCTGTAGTTCCATTGTATTCAGAGCTTTTTTCAGGGGGTACTTCAGGGTACACAGTACTGGTACCTCTTTTTGCGGGGTGGGGGTTAAAAAATGTGACACTTGCTGTAACAATTTCATGATGAGTACCAGAACCTATTTTTCAGGGGGTGGGTTGTATTTATTATCTGAAAATGGGATATCGCTCATGAGGCTAAAGTATTGACTTTAGGCTGAATGCTCCTCAGTGATCTTGCAGAAAGCTAGGGCTGCCATACGTCCGGGTTTTCCCAGACATGTCCAGGATCTGGACTGTCAAGATGGCGTCCGGGCAGATTTTCACTAAATTGACAAAATGTCTGGGAAGACCCGAATGTACGGCAACTAGGGTACTTTTAATAGAAAAATGCTGGGGGGGAGAGAGAGAGAAAAGAAAGCCTAAAGACTTATTGGGGGTGGGGGGAGCTCAACAACTTTGCCCAAAAGGCCAACAGCTTTGGCCAGTGATATCATGGGAATTAATGGAAAGAACCAGAGAGTTACATGGAATTATCCAGAGTGCATAGTAAGATGATGGGTTAAACTTCAGGAACACATGTCTCAACACAACCAAGTTCAATGAGCTGCATGTAGGCACAAGATATGTAGGCCATTTATAGAGACTGAAATTGTATCTTGGAAGTAGGGATGCTTAGGGTATTTGTTTGGTCCGCATTTTTCGGGAAATGAACTTAACTTGCACTTCAAACACTAACATACAGATCAGAACACAGTTCTCCTTTGTTTCAGCTCAAAACACACACTAAAATGCATACTAAAACATGTGCAAATGAATATTGCTTGTAAAATGCAGAAGAAAATGTGTGTTTTGTGAACATTTGGGTGTCTGTTAAAAAAATTCACAGACTGATGCAAAAATGGGACAAAATGGGCTTATGGATGAATACATGCAAAACTGACATAGACAGAAATAAACTGGTCTGTTCATCCCTACATGGTGAATAAAAATAAGTTTAAAAAAAGCAATCTACCAGACCTTATTTGAAACCAACTCTAGTTCCAACAAAACAGAATACTACAGTCCCTGCTTCAAGAACAAATGACAGACCTCAAGCTTATATGCTCCTCTCTCTTCTCCTCTTTCACACCCATAAGGAGTCACTTTCTATTTTAAACTAACATTAGTTCTCTCTAATGTCCAAACTATTGGAACTGCAGCTTGTAATGCAGATATGGTGTAAAACGTTATTCATTCACTCATTCAAATATTTATAAACTGTTCCTTCATAAGATATATCAAGATGGTATACAACATACAGAGTATAGTAAAATCAGAAAAGGCATCCATAAAACATATAAATAAAACATCAGTAGACACTGAGTGGTGAAAAATAAAACTTCCTATTGTGATGGCCCATCTAAACAACACGGTTTTCAGAAGACATCTAAAAGAAGGCAGGTATTCTTCTTGGCAAACCTCTGCTAGGAGGGAGTTCTGTGGTGAAGGGCTGCCCCACAAAAGGCTTGGTCCCTGGTGAAGGCCAATCAAATCTCAAGTGGGGAAGCACCAAAAGTTCCCCAGCAGAGGATCAAGGTGGAGTACATAAGGAATCAGACGGCCCTTTCGTCCAAAGTTATTTAAGACTTTTGAATTAACACGTGTACCCTGAACTTGGCCCAGTAGCAAAATGGCAATAAATGCAACTCTTCCAGCAGCTGGGGAACATATTGTTCAATAATATGCTCCTGGGAGAAGTCTAGCCACTTCCACGTTAGTTGCAGCTTCCAGACCAGATACATGGGCAGCCTCAAATAAAGTGTGCTGGAGTAAATCGAGTCTTGTTACCAATGCATGGGCCACTGTGGTCAGGATGTTGTGATCCAGGAACTGTAGCAGCAAATCTAATCTATACCATACTTCATCAACACCACATTTTTTTTGCTCAAATGACTTTTCCCCCCTGGCTTGGAGGTTGTCAAGCATAATTCTATTGGCACAACCAGAACATTGCCTTCCTGACCAGCTGTCAGAAATGGAGGTTGCAAATCCAGAAACAATTTCAAGTGACTTGTTCTGTTCTAGCTAATATTTGGGATGATTATATGCCAAGATGAAACTTGGTGGGGGGATGCTTGCATGCTATAAAAGCTGTGTGTTATGAATGCAAACATATTCACATTACACCACTACAAGAAATTGCACCCCTTAACAAAATTATGGAAATGGCTGGCACCAATTTACAGAGTGTGTGTGGTCAAACTGCAGGCATGCGTGTTGATCTCCCAGCCACTTTGCAGGTAAACCAACCAGCTCACAGCAGATCCCAAATCAATTCCTTTCAGTTGAGTGACTATCTACCACCTAACCCCTTACCACTTCTCAGGCAGTGCAACATCTGTCGGGCAACTGCCATCATAGACAGGCAAGCTAAAGCACAGGACACAGATTCCACAACATAGGTCAGCAGGAGAAGAAACATGATTTTCACTGAAGAGAGACTTTGCACGCGTGGTCAGGGGTAGTAGTACCTTTTGAGTGTGTGGGAAGAGTCTTTCCACTTGGAGGATTAGGGAATTCAATCTTAGGTGCCAGAATTTTTGTAAACAAAGGGCAACAACCCAAGCACTCAGTTTGGACAGGTTGCAGCATCCCTACTTGGTCCCTGAGCCTCCACTTCAGCTCTCATGAAGTCAACAAAATTTGTAGGCACTTTTGGATCTTACAGAAAGCTGTCCTGGAATAAGGAATGCTACTGAGGATATCTGCTTATCTATCAAGAATGAAGCAGAACATTGTGGACAGGGTCAAGAGCTTGCACCATTTTTGCCAGGGTAGGGCAGTAACCACTAACCCAAGGGCCAAGTCTTCCCCATTAGCAAAGTCAGCCCCCAACCTAATTTCCTGGTGATGGCACCATCACTGAAAACAAGAGGAATGTGTCCAGAGTCAAGTAGGGATGGCATAATTTTAATCTCTACCATGACACTGGGCTGGTTTGACTACCCCATTCTGTAGCCAGCTGGGTTCAGTCAGGAACTCAGATCAATTATTTGATGCTATACCAAGATTATCCCCTTGCAAAAGATTATCTCAGCTGTATCAGTTGTTCTCTTCTGCGAATATCTGCCAGGGGATCACCCCCAGCTATCCTTTGTGGGCACCGCAAATATTTCAAAGTACTGTAGCAGAAATTTCAAATGCACAGCCCCTCCACTTGTTCTCCCAAACGCTAGAAAGCAATGAGGAGATGAAAGAGAAATCCCTGAACCCTGCCCTGCCTTCACTGCCCTCCCCTCTCTCTCATATACACACACACCAGGAAGAGAGAATCTGGCTCTAGTCCAGGGAACCTCCAAGCAGCACAAACAAATTAAAAGTCCAGTAGCACATGGGTCATATGGCTGATAGGCAGGCTCTAGAACCAATAGCTGCTCAGCACAAGGCAGACACAGGCAACTCTTCCAAGGCTTGGGCTGTCAGTCAAACATGCAGAGCTGTGTTCTTGCTGGCTGAGGAGTGGAGCAGCGCAACTGAGCATGCTCCAGTCTACCTGCATTGCAGTGGCTCAGAGTGTCCTCTATTAACCCAGCTGTATGCTAATCCCATCATGCCATCCAGGACACTTATTAGCACAGCGGCAGAGCCAAAGGAGGAACATTTTGCTTTGAATACAGGAGGGGGAGGGGGACCGAGCAAGAACGGGTGAGGGAGAGAAAGAGGAAAACAAATAAGTATATATTATGGTATACCAAAATAAAATCGTAGAATGAACAAAAAAATCAAAAAGCTTCGTTCTTGGATAGCAGAGCAGAGGATTGCGGGGGGTGGGGGCACAAACAATTGCAACCAGAGCAGAAATCAGAGCCTTGGAAAGCCTTGTGGAAATTCAGTATCAAGGCTATTATTCTACTGGCAGGTATGAATGTACTTTTCGAGGTGGGGGGGATCACAGGGCCACTGCACATGATATTTTTGAACACAGGGGTTAATAACCATGTTGGGGGAAAGTGCATAAAACAACATTATACAGGCCACACAGCTGTCTATCTAATTCCTGATAAACCTCATAGGGAAGATGATGTACTGCTGCAGAGGGTGAAATGGGAAGCACAGGGCCTGCCTCTCTCTCTCTCTCTCCCTCTCTCTCTCTCTCTCTCTCTCTCTCTCTCTCTCTCTCTTCTGTTGAAAGACCAGCTTCACCAGTTTCCTCCTCCAGCAGCAGAGGGAGAGAAAGAAGCAGGGCCATTTCATCAGAGAGACCAGCTGCATTTGGCTCCTTCTCTCCCTGAACTGTTGGCATTCTAAGCTGGTCACTGAGTTTACTCATTTTCCTCTTCCTTCCTCAACCTTTTTTCCTTTGTGTCCTATCCTTTCAATGGCGAGCCCAAAAGCAGGGACTGCCTTATTTGTTACTGATCTTCTGTAAGCTGCTCTGGGAGCCCTTTGGGCTGAAGAGTGGAGTTCAAGAATGCCTTCAAATACTGTTTGTCATCTTAGCAACACTATCAGAGGCAAACAAAACCAGCTGAATAGCTAGTCACACAGTACAGCATGTGCTTCTTCACAGCATGAGCATTCATTTCCATCTTTGTAAAATATACTGGAAAAACATGAAATTGCAAATGCGACTCTACGGGCCTAAATAAATAATTTCCAGCAATTACCGCGCTGTGTTGCTAATCAAGGCTGGGTGCTCCACCAGAAGGCTTTGTGGAGGGTATGCGTATGTGGCAGAATCTGATGCTTGAACACAGAACTGGCTGGCAACAGGCAACCATAACAGCCAATTCCTCTTGACACAGGCAGCAGTTTCGAAGATTAAAGGTAAAAGGACCTGCGGAAACAAACAAGACTGGGAGATGCGTGCCCAAAAGGGAGCAGGGACGGCAGCTCTATGGTGGGGACAGGCAAGCAGCAGGAATGGGTCACACATTCAGTTAGAACAAATCTCCATGGAAACACACTGTGGAAGTTCACACATTCAAAGGGAAACAGCTGCTTAACACCGGGAGCTGAAGCGGCAGGACAGCTGAGATGTTACCTTGAGGTGAACGGGCTCCCATTGTGCCTACGCTCTGGGCAACCGATAAACAGTCTTATACAAAGCAAAACGCAGCAAGAACGCTCATTGAGAACATACAGAAAACATGGAGAATGTTAATATAGACAGATACCAAACATAAAAGAGTAAAAATTAAAAAAAATGCCAGTGGCAATGGGATCCATATGGAAGCCAGATTCAGAATCCAGATCTTTCAACAGAAGCCTCAAATACCTAGCAAGTGTTGAACTCCCCCAATCTTTACCTGAATCCTGACCCAGTTGATGATTAGCAGTGACTGCTATATTAATTATTTCAGTTCAAAGTCCTTGGTTCTAAAGTTGTGATCAACACCTTGTCTGCACTATCTTCTTCAACGTGCAGAGCCAGCTCCAGATTATTGGGGGCCTTTGGGCAAGATGCTCTCTGTGGGCCCCTATCCTTGTGCTGTTGCCACTAGCACCAAATGGCATGCCCTCTCTCTCTGGGTCTAATCTGCACCACTGCCCCAAATAAGAAGGCAAGGAAAGTGATGCATTTCCACACCTTTTCACTCTTGCCACTATTTGTGTGTTTGCAGAGGGCAGGCAGACAGGCAGGGGTCAGCAAAAAGGAAGACAAGCAGGATCTGGGGGTCAGCAGTGAGCTCCTGGCTAGTATGCCAGCCTCAGCAGATGCCTAGCAATGCCAGTCCTTGATGCCAACCCTGTCAGTATATAGCAGGGACAGGGTACACACTTCTTTCCTACACAACTGCATGCTTTAAAAGTCACATTAGGGCAATACCTTTATCAGGCCGGCCCAAGTGTCACACAATAGTGTGCAAGCTTTCAAGTTCTCCAGAACTCTTCATCAAGCCAAATTGTCAAAAAGCAACTTCCTCACACTTTGTTTGCTTTCTAGACTTTCCCATCTCCCGCTACCGATTCCTTTAAACTGAAGATGTCAGGTTTTGAACTGGGGATTTGAACTTATCACCAAGCTATGATCTTCTCTGTAGGGTGGCTTTAATGTAATTCTTTTTGTTTTGAAGTAAGTCGCCTTGTAAAATCATTTGATGGGAAGGCAGGATATATTGTGAAGCTGCCAATATATTGAAGCCCTACCTTAGGGTTGTCATATTTCAAAAAGTAAAATGCATTTTTTCAAATGACTTGCCTAAGATTCAGGGCAAAGGGCTTTCAGGCCTTTCGAAAATTCCCCCCACCTACCTCCATAGCAGGAACAGCGCCTTCTGTAATGCCATTATTTTTTTTAAAAAAAAGAATTTCTAGAGGTTACAAGGCTCTACTTTGTCTTTAAAGAAATGGTTCAACTCTTGTCTCTTAATTTTCCTTTTAAAGTAGTTTAAAATCTCTAGTTACTCAACATGTCAACGGGGAGTTAATGACAGCACACACTACTTATTAATTAGAACAGTTACGTATCTTTTCTATTTTAAAAAAATGTGTTAATACATTCATGCTTAAGGACATGCTGGTGAACTCTATGCAAGGAGATAAATCAGCCTGCATCCAGTGCAGTCTCCTAAGTTCACAAAAAGCTGCACCAATCTAAGGGTAACTTGAGATTTTAAACATACACAACAAAATAGTCTAGTGGCACCTTAAAGACTAGCAGATTTACTGTGACAGCCTATTGTGAATTAGACCCCACTTCTTCAAATGCCTGGCATGCTACCAGTCTAATGAGGATAACATCCATGCATTTTACAAAGTGGGTTCTAGTCTACAAAAGCTTACACTGCAACAAATCTGTTAAGTCTTTAAGGTTCCACAGGACTCCATTTTTGTTTGCTGAAACCAACTAACATAGCTATTCCACGTAGGGATTTAGCACAAGATTTTGAACAAAGGAGAAACAACCTGCTGATATGGCCCTGCCCAGTTCACCCTCAGTTATCGTTGCAGGATCCCTACCTATCCTAACAGGAGCTGCCCAAATTCAGAGCACCACCACATGAGCAGAGTTCCATTTCCTATACTGTATTTGACACCTTGTTTGGAAGCTTTTATTCTCTTCTCCCAACCCTAAGTTTTTTATAGAGACAATTGTATGCTTCAGGGACTTCACAGCCTAAAGGGACCCAAACCCCCAACATTTGCGAACAGCTTTGTCAGAGTTGACTCTCAGGTTTGACAGATGTACTAAGCTGCCACCAAGCCACAGTAAGTACCAGTATCTTAGTAGTGCCTGGCAACTGTAAACTAAGACATGCAAGAGTAAAATGACCTGGCAAAATGTGCTCCATCCATGGGCAGGTGCCAGGACCCCAATACCAGAACAGAGTCCATTGCTAATGCATGGTGTGGGTGGGGCCTCCTTTACCTTAAAACATTTTCTTTTCCAGGTGCTCCAATGGGTGGCAATCAGTTTGGTGTTGGAGCTGCCATTCTATATTTTCACAATGGCAGTCTTAGGGGCAAGGATTATGGATTATGGACAACAGCAGGAGCAGTCCTGATATGAAATGGGCTGAACACCTGGAAGTTCTCTTCTGAGAGGAAAACCAGATGATAGTAGCTGCCCATCCCCTGGCCTCAGATTTTTGTTCTCTGGCAGCTACACCATCCATGCCCTCTCTAAAGTAACAAACCATAAGGTGCCTTCCAGGTCAGGGTTCTATATCTTTGTGGTCTTAAATGTCAAAGAAAAAAAGTACTCAATGGTCAAGAAAACAAATGAAGTGTGCATGGGGCTCAGTGCTTCTTTTGTTAATGCTACCCAGTGTTATGAACTTCTTTAAAGCTTTGAGTATTTCTCCATCCTTCCGTGGAAAAATCTTTATAAATTTATAATGCAACTTACTCCTGGATTTGCACAGCTTGCAGGTAAATCTGTCAGTCTGGAAATCAACAGATTTATAAATACATTTAAATGCCCCAAAATAAAAACTGAGATGTTAGTAACAGAAAAGCTGACACACCGAGTTAAGATTCTATGACAAGGAGGACAGGGAAGGAAAATTTAAGAGACTCATTTAGAAATCTGTCAGAATTTGGGGACAGGAGGTTCCAAAAGAAAGTTTGAGAGTGAGGCTGAAGAGGAGGGAAGTCTAAGAGAGAGTGAGACCTGGTCCTTACATAATACTAAGCCAAACCACAGCTCAGCATGAGTGCACAAGGGTACAGGTTCCCAGAGAGGAAATAATGACTCCTATGCTCCTTCCTAAAGGATGCTAAAGGGTTTGTTTTGGTGTGTAGGGAATGGCAGCTGTCTTCCATCCAGTGCTGAATATATTTTAATGTAACTTTATTCATAAGTCTATTTATACATTATAAATAAGGGGTTTCTGAGCATAAGAAAAGTTGAAAGTAAAATTGAAGGCCCAAAAAATACTGTATGTATTGTTACATGCCACCCCAATCTCCGTAAGTGGTGCAAGTTTCAGGGGGTTACCAGGTCTGTGTTCCCTTTTGGGACAATGAGGCACAAGAAGGACTGTGGCGTCTTTATGATATATGGTTTTATTTACAAATATATACAACCTACAACTAGAAGAGATGGAGGGATTGCAGATCACTCAAATGCTACGAGAGTCTGGCTCACCTCTTAAGGGCAGCAATGGGTTCAAAGGACGACAAAAAGCCATCTTCTGTGTCTCTTTGTTCCAGCCTGTCATTCGCAGCTCACATGGAGTTCTTCTGCCCCTCCTTCTCCTTCTTGTCTGTTTGGCCCCTGCTTGGCTGCAGGAGTTGCCGAAGGAAGCATACAAGATGCCATTCAACCATCTTAGGGACTCCTCTCTGTATTTATGTAGGGTCTACTCCTTAGCCTTTTCTTCTCCTGAAGATATGCCACAAGGCAGCAGAGGTTTAGGATCAGAGTCTTCCATCTCCTAGATGGGCTGCCTTCCCAGGTGGACAAGCCAAATCTGCCCCTACTTATTGCACTACTGTTTACTTTCCAGCCAACCTAGCATCCTGCCAACCTAGCAGTTTGAAAGCATGCCAGTACAAATAGATAAATAGGTACTGTAGCAGCAGGAAGGTAAACAACGTTTCCATGCGCTCTGGTTTCCGTCACGGTGTTCTGTTGCACCAGAAGCAGTTTAGTCATGATCTGGCCACATGACCCGGAAAGCTGTCTGTGGACAAATGCCGGCTCCCTCGGCCTGAAAGCGAGATGAGCGCTGCAACCTCATAGTCGCCTTTGACTGAACTTAACCATCCAGGGGTCCTTTACCTTTTACCTTTATTTATAGGAGTATTTCCACAACACACAAAAAATCATTCAAAAAATATCAATGTGATGTACAACTCATGAACTATAATATAATAAAAAAGTGAACAAATGGCCAAATTGAATTATCTAAAAATGTTTGGCAAAACAGAAATATTTTCAGCAGGTGGAGAAATAGAATTGTAGGTGCCTGCCTGATTTCAATGGGAATATTGTTCCAACATACTGCTGCCACTACAATGAAGGTCTTAGTTTGCATAGAAATTAAACAAAACTGAAATTCATGTGGAAGTTTATGTAGAATTCTTAGACTGTATGTTTCATAGCCATTTGACCCATTTGCTTTATCACTTTCCTCCTCCCCACCTCTCTGATGACAGAGTGGGATAAACATATACCGTATTTTTCGCCCTATAGGGGGCACCGGCCCATAGGGCGCACTTATTGGGGGGGAATAAAGGGGGGGAATTTATTTTTCCACCCCGAGCCCCAAAGAGCAAAGAAGCCATGACAGCGAGCGGGATGGATCCCACTAGCTGTCCTGGCTTCGTTTTTAGCCTCGGGGCTTGCAGGGCTGGGGGCTGGGGAAGCCTGAGCTTCCCCTGACCCCAGCCCCCAGAACGGGTCCGGGAGCAATGGCGAGGTTGTGCAACCTCGCCATCGCTCCCGGAGCTTGCTTGCCGGGCTGGGGCAGGGGAAGCCCAAGCTTCCCCCGTCCCCAGCCCCCAGAACAGGCTGTTGCCCGCAAGACTTGCGAGCCCGGTGGGAACTCCCGCCAGGCTCGCAAGGCTTGCGGACATTTGCGCGAAACACAGGGCGCGCTCCGGAGTGCGCCCCGTGCTTTGGGCTGCAGGCTGCTGTCCGCAAGCCTCGGGAGCCCGGTGGGCACTCTCGCCAGGCTCCCAAGGCTTGTGGATAGCTTCCTGAAGCATGGAGAGCGAGAGGGGTCAGTGTGCACCGACACCTCTTACTCTCCAGGCTTCAGTGAAAGCCTGCATTCGCCCCATAGGATGCACACACATTTCCCCTTCATTTTTGGAGGGGAAAAAGTGCGTCCTATAGGGCGAAAAATACGGTATCTGATGAAGTGGGATCTATCCCATAGAAGCTTCTGACACAATAACAGCACAATCCTATGAATGTTTTCTTAAAAGTAAGTGCCACTGTGTTCAACTGAGTATGCTCCACTTAAGTGCACACAAGATTTCAGCCTAAATATGTTAATCTTTAAGGTGCCACAATAATGCTTCATATTGGTATAGTGCTTTCAAGTGTTTGCATCACATACATTGTCTAGTTGTAATCCTCACAACCACCAAGTAAGTAAGTCAGTCAGTCTTATTATTCACCTATATTGCAGAAATGGGTGAGTGGCTTCCATAAACGTTCTGATTGGCGTATAGCTAGCATACAATATGCATTTGCAGGATCGAAAATAAAAATGAAGCATTCCAATCCAGTCTTACATAAAGCATAATAAAGTCTTTCACTGGCTTTTGACAAACATCCTCACCAGTGCACGGGAGGCAGGATAATTCCGGGTTTTACAATGAGGTATTTTAAAGAATTTTAAAGCTCAAAAAGAAGTAAATGCATGTGGATAAGACCATAACATAGTGGGGCTCGATCTGGAGCAAATACACATAGGAATCACATTTAGAGTAGCCAGGTGTGAAAGAGAACACAGCTCCTTCTGAAATTCCCTGTTTAATAACACAGTTACTAAAGGTGTAGGAGCCCTGTTGCTTTTTGCCTCTGGCCACTGCAACTGCACCACACGTTTCTTTAACAGTGTCACCTCATACTTTACTTCTCACAAATTCATCTGAAAAGGGTGTACTTACTTAAGTGTCCAAGCAAGGAAACAAATGGATCAGGTGAAATGACCCAGAGAACTAACACTGAAATCCTATAATACTTACTTTGGCATAAGCGCCACCGAACTCAGTGGGTCACGCTTCTCAGTAAACATGCATAGGGTTGGGATGACAATCACAATCGCCCATGACATCCACAATCACTCTTTTAGCATCTCTGGCAAACACAGAATGGGTCTCACAGATAACCTTTCATTCACTGCACTAATTCAGCTTGTGTCAGATCTTATTCAACAGCATTATTTGTTTTATTTTTATCCTGCTTTTCAGCCAAGCAGCTCCCAAAGTGGCTCATAGCAATTAAAATTCAATACAAAATGCTGCTGGAAGACCGGGGTGGGTGGGGGTGGATTCTCAGCTGGAACTGTATCCATGCATGGCAGAGGACGTGACAGGGGGCTACAAACATTAATCAGCTGCACACAAGACTTTCCTATAAATATACAATCGCCATTTTTTATTTAAAAGCATTATTATTTTTCCCCAAAAACAAACAATAGTAAGGTCCCTGACTTCCCACTCCCATGGGCAGGCACAGCTTCTGACTTTGGGTCCAGTATTATCTGATCAGTGAGCTGGAGGCAAAGCTATTACCCAAAGAGATCATTACGACAAATGGAGGCAATGGGAACAACCAGCAGGAAGCAAGACTGAGGGGAAAGGAAAAAGCACAAAACAAGGCTCTCTAAACAGACCTCGGGGAAGCTCTGTCAGCTCTCTCTCATCCCCCCGCTCTTTCTTCTTTTTATGCGCTCCTGTGCTTTTTGCAGCTGTGTTGCAGGCATATTTCAACAAAGCTTTCCTTGCTGTTGCACCTCCACACAGGGCCAGCCCAAAATATTTTGCTGCTTGTTATAGTGCTGGTGTGGCGCTGTGGGTTAAACAACAGAGCCTAGGACTTGCCGATCAGAAGGTTGGCAGTTCGAATCCCCGCGATGGGGTGAGCTCCTGTTGCTCGGTCCCTGCTCTTGCCAACCTAGCAGTTCGAAAGCACATCAAAGTGCAAGTAGATAAATAGGTACCGCTCCGGCGGGAAGGTAAATGGTGTTTCCATGTGCTGCTCTGGTTCGCCAGAAGCGGCTTAGTCCTGCTGGCCACATGACCTGGAAGCTGTATACTGGCTCCCTTGGCCAATAAAGCAAGATGAGAGCCACAACCCTAGAGTCGGTCACGACTAGACCTAATGGTCAGGGGTCCCTTTACCTTTACCTATAGTGCTGGTGTACCTTGCATTCCTTCAGCATAAAGGAGCTCCCACTGAATTATAATGCCCTTCAGTCAGTGGATCACATGTATAAGACTGCACCCTAGAAAGTCAAAAACCAATCCATCAATCAAATAGGATTGTTAATTTAAAAATTAATCCAGGCGCTGTTGGAAGAAACTGATTTTCTGGATCCATTTCAATCGGTGTTTAGGCCCAGTTTTGGCACAGAAACTGCTTTGGTCGCCCTGTATGATGACATCTGTTGATAAGAGAGACGAGGGAAACATGTCCCTGTTAATTCTTCTCTAGCAGGTTCATAGCTTGGGGGTACTCCTGGATCCTTTGCTGTCGCTCAGGGTTCAGGTGGCCTCAGTGGCCCAGAATGCCTTCCATCAGCTTCAGCTGGTGGCCCAGCTACACCCCTATCTGGACAGTGATAGCCTACTGTTGTCTATGCTCTGGTAACCTCAACGTTAGATTACTGTAATGTGTTATACGTAGGGCTGCCTCTGAAGATGGTTTGGAAACTTCAGCTAGTGCAGAATTCAGATGGTTTGAGCATATTACACTGATCCTGGTCCGACTGCACTGACTACCAATTAGTTTCTGGGCTCAATTCAAAGTGCTGGTTTTGACCTATGCAGCATTAAACAGCTCAGAACCACAATACCTCAAGGACCACCTCTTTCCATATGAACCTACCCGGACCCTGAAATCATCTTCTGAGGCCCTTCATTGTGTGCCTCCTCCTTGAGAGGTCCAGAAGGTAGCAACATGAGAACGGGCCTTCTCTGAAATGGTCCTCTGTGGAATGCTCTCCCTAGGGAAGTTTTTTTTTGGGGGGGAGCTATTGAGTTGTTGTTTTTATTTTCATTATGTATTTTGTGGTTTTATATTTTGATTTTGTTCTATGAACTGCCCTGAGACCTCAGTTAATTAATTATTAAATTCAATTAATAAATAATAATAAATAAAATAAAATTTGGACCACTTTTCTGTAACTGGTGCTTTTATTGTTAGTATCATATACTTCAGTGGCGAGGGAGGGGGACTGAGCTAAGTACAAATTTAAAAATTTCAACTTAGGATACTTTCAGTGCCAAAAGTGGCTCTCTCCAAACAAATTTACACAGCTTCCCCTTGCAGTAAGTGTGGCCACTCACAGAAGAAATAGCAAACTTACAGGAAAGGCAGTGTCTTATTGTTCAGCGGCAGTGCCCTTTGGAAAAAATGATCTATGCAGTAAATGTAAACTGCATTTTTGATAGTTTTATACACAGTCAAATATGAAAGAGATTCTCACATAGCAATCCTATACTTGCTTACTCAGAAGTCCCACTGTGTACAATGGAGCTTACTCTCAGGAAAATGTGCATTTAATTGCATCATCACAAGACTACGTAAAAACACAATTCTCACTAAGAAAGGCCTTTACAATTGACAATCAAGAAAGCAGGAATGGGGTGGGGGTGGCTCTGAGAATCCTAAATTAGCACTATAGTAGTGCTAGCCCTATGGGACGCGGGTGGCGCTGTGGGTTAAACCACAGAGCCTAGGACTTGCCGATCAGAAGGTCGGCGGTTCGAATGCCTGTGACAGGGTGAGCTCCCATTGCTCGGTCCCTGCTCCTGCCAACCTAGCAGTTCGAAAGCACATCAAAGTGCAAGTAGATAAATAGGTACCGCTCCGGCGGGAAGGTAAATGGCGTTTCCGTGCGCTGCTCTGGTTTGCCAGAAGCAGCTTAGTCATGCTGGCCACATGACCCTGAAGCTGTACGCCGGCTCCCTCGGCCAATAAAGCGAGATGAGTGCCACAACCCCAGAGTCGGCCACGACTGGACCTAATGGTCAGGGGTCCCTTTACCTTTACCTAGTGCTAGCCCAGCTTAGTAATAACAGTGCATTCTCTAGTGACTTGTGCAAAAGGCTGCCATGCAGGCCTTACTGGAATTTCAAAGGCGGAATTGACATGGGGAGGGGATATTTGAAAGGCAGCACTTTGTCCTGGATCAACTATGGTTTTTTTAATGTTTTTGTAAAAAAGAAAAAGAAAAGCTCAACAACTTCTGGGGTTGTCTAAAAAAAAAGCTCAACAAATTCCGGGTTTTCCTTTAAAAAGCTCAAAAATTTTGAGAGTATTCTGGTTTTTACGTTTTGAAATATGGCAACCCTACTTGTGCATTTAGCATGCCTGCTTATAAGCTAGTAGCTTGCTGGCTGAGGAACTGGGTGGCTTCTCCTCCTCAGTGGTTAGTTTGGAAATTCAGGCTACCAGCCTCTTAACAAACTAGTAAACAAAACAAAACAAAAGTAGGAGCAAGGAATTTCATGGGCTTATTTACAAGGCTGAACTATAGTATCAAAGAAGTACCTAAACTCAAGGCATATCAGAACCTTTTGTGACTGCCAGACCCACTCTAGCTTGTAAAACCAGAGAGGGCTTGAGTAAAAAATACAGTAAGACCTAGTTGAGGACTGCTCCAGATTCCAGTACACCAGAATTGCTAGGAAAACATGGACTGGATTTCTAAGCACTGCAGTAAACACTGTCAAGAATAGAGAAATTTTCTAGTATGGGTGGGGTCAATGTTCCAGCTTCAAATCTTGTGGGCAGCTCATTTCTCAATAAGCTCATATACTTCAACAAAAGCATAATGCCCCACTAAATAGGATGAACGAGAGAATGTTGTTGTTGCATCAACAGCAATCCCACAATTTTGTTGTGTTTCTTGTATCCTCACTTGGGAAAAACAACAGGACTGTCTGATGGCATCTGTTTCCCCAAGTATTTGTGAGCAGCCTTAGCTGGATAAGTGATCTTTACATGCTTATTGACAGTGCCTTATATCACTTTTTTCCACTGTATTGAACAGGATCAATTCCTGCTTAATTGGTCTGTAACAACCAGGATCATTTGCTGTTCTGAAAGCTTTTGCCACTCTGCTTCCTAATTATACCAGATTTTGCTCTTAAGAGCTACCAATGAGTTTTTACAAAAAAAATCCCAAAGTGTTAATGAAGTTTCAAAAAATGTATAAATTAAAAAGATAAGGGGGGGGGGAACAAATAAACCCCAAACCTGGGAAAGATCCAGGAGAAATTTAAAAGGATTCCCTGCCCACCCTGTGGTGCTAGAAATAATTCTTATTGTGTCAGACAATGAACATTCAAGCTGGTGTGACAGAAGGCCAAGAGGTGATTTGGACTGTAGCATTTTTTTAAAGGTTACAATTATTTGACTCAAAGACAACTGAAAGGCCAGCAAGTGGAAATCAGAGCTAGGCAAGTGTACTGCAATGTCAATGAGAGGAACACATCTTAAGATGGCCATCTACTGTCGGAATAAGCAGTCAAAGAAAGCAGCGGTCTTTCATTTGGGAAACTTTCTCACTGTCAATTCCAAAATTAGCAGGATGTTAATTGGTGTGTTGGGACCAATTAAAATGTCACAAGGTCATGAACACGCTTTGGAGCTCCCCAGAATTATTCTTCAGGTTAAATTCTGAACAAAACAACAAGGTTGGGAGGGTTCAGGTTAGAAAAAGGTGGGCATGATAGGAATTCTCCAGAAGATGCTATTTGTTAGATTATTAAAGTATTTTAGATTGAACATGCAGGTACCACGGTTCAAGTAGTTTTCCCTTGCAGAGAACTAAAAGCAAGGAGGAGAGAATTAAGATGGGGAAGAGGCCTCAGAGGATGGAAGAAAGGATTATTATTTTTTTTAAAAAAATAATATTTTATTAAGTTTAACAATAGAAAAATAGGACAATAAGAACACAAAAAAATATAAAACACAACAATACAAACTTTCACAATACATAAAATACAAACATTTAACAAGAGAAAAAAAAGAACAATCAACACACAAAAAATAGAATAAGAAAAACACAAATCACTCTTTTCTAATTATTCATCTTCAATTAACTTATTTTCCTGACTTCCTCACGCCTCCCTTTTTTATATCCCTTTTTAACAATTAGTTCAGCAAATTCGTATCCTACTACTTTATCCTTATATATTTTACCTCCCAAATTTCAAATTTTTATCTCTTATTACTAGAACCCCTTCATTTTATTTCAATGTCATCAGCATTCATACATTTTACAATACTTCTGTAAATAAATTTTAAATTTCCTCCAATCTTCTTCCACCAACTCTTCTCCCTGGTCTCGGATTCTGCCAGTCATCTCAGCCATTTCCATATAGTCGATTCGGAAGAAAGGATTAATACCCCTGCTCTCCGCAAATGCCATGTTCTCCAAAACAGCCTCATGAGGATACTAATTACTTTTAAAAGTAGGGTCTTATAATAATAAGTAGGGTCTTATAATAATAATAATAATTTATTATTTGTACCCCGCCCATCTGGCTTAAGATGTCTTCTGAATGTCAGTTATTTATCGCTTTGACATCTGATGGGAGGGCGTTCCACAGGGCGGGCGCCACTACCGAGAAGGCCCTCTGCCTGGTTCCCTGGAGCTTTGCTTCTCGCAATGAGGAAACCGCCAGAAGGCCCTCGGCGCTGGACCTCAGCGTCCGGGCAGAACGATGGGGGTGGAGACGCTCCTTCAGGTATACTGGACCGAGGCCGTTTCTTAGTCAGGAAAGCCTCATATAGTGTCTGTTGAGGCCACGGCAGACAAAAATTTAGCTGCTGACCATATGACTAAGGTGAGCTTTAGCTGTCAGAGGGGACTGTACGGCAAATAAGAAACAAAAGGAGGTCCACAGAATGGCAGGGCAATACACCTTTGCTAATGCTCAAACCTTTTTCCTCTTTGGTTGTTTGAAGGGCTAAATTAGTGCATGCATGTTTCAGTGCTGTGGAAAGACGCTGGGACCACTTAGCCTCCAGTATCGAAAGTCCCACAACTGAACAAATTGCAAAATGCTACATTATGTTTAGTGCTACGTGGGTGACCTGCAGCAAGCCAAGCCAAGCGTCAGGCTCACACATCCACCCCATTTCACCTCCAACATGGGCAAGAGAAACAGACTACTTTGAAGATCAGAACATCAGTTTGTGAATCCTGGCTTCTTGAAACAAACTGTGGCTAATTGAACAAGCCAGCTTCTTAGCCCACAGTTTAAAGGTGGCTTGTTTTGAAATTAAGTTTCAAACCCAGGATTCTAGGTTCATACAATGTGTCAAGCCGCTATTTTCTGAAAGTGGAATTAATCCCCCGGCTATGTGGGAACAGGAGGGGGGGCACATAAACCCAGTGCTTTGTTCAGACATGCTTAGGTTGTCCACATAGCAATGAACCAGACATGGAGAGGGAAGGGTTATAAACTTCATCACTGGTGATATCACGGGTTAAAAAAAGGTAAAGGTAAAGGATCCCTGAATGGTTACGTTCAGTCAAAGGTGACTATGGGTTTGCGACACACATTTCACTTTCAGGCTGAGGGAGCCGGTGTTTGTCCACATACAGCTTTCCGGGTCATGTGGCCAGCAGGACTAAACTGCTTCTGGCACAATGGAACACCGTGACGGAAACCAGAGCACACGGAAGCGGCGTTTACCTTCCCAACACAGCGGTACCTTTTTATCTACTTGCACTGGCGTGCTTTCGAACTGCTAGGTTGGCAGGAGCTGGGACAGAACAACGGGAGCTCACCCTGTCGCGGGGATTCGAACTGCCAACCTTCTGACTGGCAAGCCCAAGGGCTCAGTGGTTTAGACCACAGTGCCACCCGCGTATCATGGGTACCATCCAGGAGAAACTTGTGATATTCACATAACTACATTCTATACCTGATTTAATTTGCCCTTAGAGCAAAAACAAAGTTTTGCTCTAAGGGTCACAGACTGATAAAGGTTCCCCACCCCTGGGTCTAGAGCAGGGGTTGTCAACCTGGTCCCTACCACCCACTAGTGGGTGTTTCAAGATTCTAGGTGGGCAGTAGGGGGTTCTATGGCACAAGCTGAATCCTACTTTCATCGAGCATTGGTGGGCAGTAAGGAAATTTTACCAGCAAGAAAGATGCATTAGTGAGTAGTAAGTATAAAAAAGTTGACTACCCCTGGTCTAGACCAGGTGGCAGGAGCTCTCCAGGTCTAGGTGAAGGAGTCCTTCACAGTCCACTGTGGAGATGCCAGAGATTGAACCTGAGATCTTTTGAATGCAAAACATCTGCTCTGCCACCGAGCTAAAGTCCCTTCCCAAAGCCCTTCATCAATGGAAGGTATTCAGATCCCACACAGGCATGCTTTCACTAAGCAAAGAAATGATTGTCTAGTAAGGCACTACCAGTGCACACAAAGAATGCAGCAAGAAGCAATTTGTGCAAAGTTCCTTCTCAATCAATCTAATCATGACACAGAATTGATGAACTAAACTAAAGGGCATTCCTCCTAGGTAGTTTAGCCACAGGTGTTACTTCAACTTCTTACAGAAAGGTAGCCGTGTTGGTCTGCCATAGTCAAAACAAAAAAAATTTTTCCTTCCAGTAGCACCTTAAAGACCAACTAAGTTAGTTCTTGGTATGAGCTTTCGTGTGCATGCACACTTCTTCAGATACCATCTGAAGAAGTGTGCATGCACACGAAAGCTCATACCATCTGAAGAAGTGTGCATGCACACGAAAGCTCATACCAAGAACTAACTTAGTTGGTCTTTAAGGTGCTACTGGAAGGGGAAAAAAATTTTGTTTCAACTTCTTAGTTACATTAACAGTAGTCAATGCTGAATAAGAAATGTCATTCAGAAGTGCGAAACTCTATTTTCTCATTAGTCTCTCTTCCTTCTTTTTCTTCTGCATTAAGTATATTTCAAACATCTCCAGGACATCCACTCACACCAGCACAATTATCACTTTCTTAACAACTATTCACTGCTTGTATTGAAGAAGCTAGAAACTTGAGGAGGGAAATTGTGGGCTATTTTAAAAAATCTATTCAATTTTTTTTAAAAAACCAACTACCGGTATCTAACAAATCTACTAAGTAGAGGGTTTCCCAAATTATAATATTCACTCTGAATCTGTGTTCAATGAGCTAATCTAATTTAAAAATTAAAGGGATGAAATTTTCCATGCTTCAGCTTTTCTCTTCCTAAATTTGCTATGCAGAAATTCTCAGTTTTTTCCATTCCATTTCATTTGCTTGTTTTCATCCTGCCTTTGTGTCACAAAGCATTAAAAGCAGCAAGACAATTAAAACAAACAGTATCATCATGAAAATGGAACAGTTTGAAAAAGCTAATAACGTCAAATCTAAAACAGTAGGTTAAAAGAAACACACAGAAACATCTACAATAAAAATCTAAATCCTAAAAGACATACAGGACCAGGCAGATCTCATAAGAGATTGTATTCTTTTATTTATTTCCTTTTTTTAGTTTGTGGTTTAATTATATTTTTGAGTTTCATGTTGTATCGGGGGTCTGTTTTATATACTGCTGTGGGGTGTTTAGCCTGAAAAGTGGAATATAAATATATGAAATAAGACAATTCCCATAGATAACCTTGGCACCAAAACTGAGGAGGTCATGTCATGAGTATCCATCATTCCAACCACTAGAATTCCTGTTTGAAGTCTACCAATATGGTACACTCCAGGACATTAAGAATCTTGACCTGTTAGACTGGTCCTGTATTCCGAAATCACTTTCAATAATTGGAAGCAACTGTTTGACTGGGCTCAGGACACATGGTGCTCCAGTTAATTCAACAGTTAATTTACTGTGCCTGAATACAAGACATCTGCCTTCTTTCCAGCTGGGAAAGAAACAAGAGACAGAGAGAAGGGGATAAGAGTTAGCCTTTTGAAGTGCTCTCCTGATCCTAAGCAGGCCTGCATAGATCTGACTAAGGATTTCAGTGTCAAATACCTTCATCTCACTTTAGCCAATAGCATTACTGTGATTTGACTCTAGCACCTTATTTGTCAGCCTCTCTACTCCAATCATAAGACCCTTCCTTATATACTACTTACAGGCACTACACGCCTCATTGACTTAACCCCTGCTAGCCTCTGTGGCCTTCCTGAGATCATTGAGTTTAGCCCAGTTAATAACCTTCAGCTTCTTTAAACACTTCAGACTTGTCGCTTTCTAATCAGCTCCTCTCTAAACTAAGTAATCTCAGTCACAATCTCTCCCCTGCATCTAAACTTTACTAATCCAGTTTCATAGTCAGGACTAATCCAGTTTCTGTTGTTGGGGCAGAATGGAAAAGTGAGCCTTTGGGGGGGGGGTAAAGTCAAACCTTTCAAGAGTTACAGCTCCTACTATGGCTGTAGAGACCAATATGAGATAGACATCTTTTACTGCAGGTGGGGCAGATGAAGGTGTTTGGTTTTGCTGCTGCAGGTACACCATGGTGTTTCTTCTCTCTGTGCTCCTCCTAGCGGCCATTCCTCCTCTGATCACTGCTGTGGATACACACCCTGACTGCCTGTCTCCAGGCACTGTGATTGTCTGCAAGGGATTCACTTACAGCAGGGTTAATGTGGCCAGCCTTTATGTCACGTTTGCAGACATCTTTGTAACACAGAGCTGGACTGCCAACAGGCCTAATGCTTGAAGCCAGCGCTCTGTGGAGCATGTCCATGGGGATCCTGCAATCTTCCAAGCTGTGGACATGACCAAGCCAGCATAAATGTCGCTGAGACGGAAATATGAAAACATGCTGGGAATGTGGGCTTGGGAGAGCACATCTGTGTTTGAGACTCTGTCCTGCCATGTGATACCCAAAATCTTCCTGAAGGCAGTGTGCACGTTGCCCACGACTCACTTTCATAAAGCAGTGTGCTCAACATGCAAGCCTGGTAGACCTTCATCTTGGTATTGGTCATTAGCATCAGATTCTCCCATACCCTTTTGGAAAGGTGAGCCATTGCCATAGCTGCCTTGCCACTATGTTTCTCCTGCTCAGCGTCAATGGAAATGTTGTTGGTTATGGGGGGAACCCAGGTAGACACCATCCTCAGTGAAGCTGAAGACATAGAAAAGCAATAGGGAGAAGACTATGCCAAAGAGAGTTGATGCGAAAACACCACCCTGTTTCACACCGCTCTTTATAGGAAAGGCATCCGAGGATGAATCATCATACTGGACAGTGCCATGCATGTTCTCATGAAAGGACACAATCATCTTGCGGAACTTAGGTGGGAATCCTATCTTGTTGAGCAGTGTGAAAAGTCCTTTTCAGCTGATGAGGTCAAAGTCCTTCATCAAGTCAATGAAGTAGATGTACAAGGGATGTCTCTGCTAATTTAGCAATTTAGTAAACCAACCTCGACTTTACCTCCTATTTATCTTGAAGCCAATGTCCTCAAAGAATGAAGCTAATCTTCCTGAGGCCACACCGGAAGTAATTATGAGAGGCACAAGCAGACACTGCCTCTCCCAACCCTGTTGTGCCTGCATAAAATGACTCTGTCTTGACTGAGCTCAGAAATAGCACATCAGCCCTGCAAAGCGAGGACCAAATGGGCACCTTGGTTGTCTGTTTGCCTTTAAGGCTATCAACCAGCTAGAGCCTCACCAGGTTCAGTACTGTCATTGATAAGCTTTCAAAAACGAAAACCAAAGGACTTCAAATTAATACTCTACGGATGCCCAGAAGCACTCTGCCATTACCTATCTTCCTATCAGAACAGAAGGGTACTTTGCACATATGGAGAGAAAGGTGCACTTATGTATGTATGTCATAGAAAATCATAAACAATTTTCATAGTTATAAGGCAATATAATTTTGGGAGTTGAAAGACAAACTTTAACTGACCCATCTCTGAGCCAACTCAGTTTTTCCATTCCACTTCCCTAAAAAGTTGTGTGCACATATTACTCAATGAGAGCCATCTAAATTAACCACCACAGCAGGCCAACTTTTGTTATCTAGAAACAAATCCAATTTGCCTAATTCAGCTTAGTACCAAAATCTGCCACAGTTGTTCATGGATAGGTAAACTTATTAGTCACAATGGCTTGTCGGAAAACTAACCATCATTCTCATCTTAAATAATCAAATTAATAGCAAGGCTATGCTTAGGTCCTCATGTCCAGCCCTCTTTTGAATAGCAACTCACTGATCAGTGGGAGCTGCTTCATTGGGGCTAACAGACTTCCTAAAAATCAGTTCGTCATGGTTTAATGAGTCCCATCTTCACCTACTGCCCAGCTCTACAATCACAAGGTCTGGGTTAATCACTTACAGTACCACTGCTTCAGCAAACCCAATTTCCTTCACGTTGTCTTCATTAATCTCATAGATATACCCTTCCACAACCTGTTAGTTCCAGTCTATAAGGTATAAATACCCCATCCGTTGAGCTAATCATAAATTTTGAAATTCCAAGGGCAAAAGCATTATTAGTGAAAGGGCAAAAGCTCTCTTATTCTTGCTGCCTACAGAAAGGGAAAATTCCAAGCTTAGATGGGGAAATACCTTGAAGGAGAGAGGTCTTATTGTTTATAGAGTTCTTCTACACCCCCCTTCTGATTGGCAGTGATTACTGCACTCAATATCTATAGCAGCTTCCTGTCTTTCGCAATTATCTCCTATCTATCTCGTAGTCTCTCATAATTCCTGACACTGTACTCCAATTTGAGCACTGCAGCACCCTGTGCCTCTCCTGATTGAAACAACAAGTGAGTGGCCTGCTACCAGAGAATTGTCCTGTAATAGGAGTTTCAAAAGCCTCATCTATTGCACAAAACAAAATAAGCCTACCTCTGGCTGAGAGCTTCTTGGTGTTGATAATCTTTGCCGCATATTCATGTCCAGTGCAGAGTTTGACACAGCGCCGCACAACTGAGAAAGCCCCCCTAAAAATGTGCATCAGAAAAAAAGGAGAAAACAGAAAAAAGGAGAAAACAGAGATTAATGCCTGCAGCTTGGAAGAATCCGATTCACAGCAGTATCTCGTTTTTTTAAAGATAGTTTTGCAACATTTTTTAACATTTCAACATACAGAGATTTCCCTTTTAGCCTATCCCATCATGGCATTCTTATTCCAGATGAAAGCAAAGGAGGGGGGGGGGAATTAATTGCCCCTTGTTGAATTCGTTCAATGAGAATGTCCTAAAATTAAAGACTTGGAAAGCATCTCAAAGGTCATCCAGTCCAACTCTCTGATGATGCAGGAGACTAGCTACCACAGCATCTGTGAAAAGAGGCCACTCAGACTCTTAAAAATCTGTGATGAATGAGAATTTTAAAAGGTCTAAAAGGGCTCCAAAGATTTCAGGAAGAAGACCTATTTTCCTGTTGAATGTTATTTGCCACTTGATCCAGGGATAGCTGGACTGCTCAGTTGGTTAAGAGTGTGGTTCTGACAACACCAAGGCTGCAGGTTCAGTTTCTGACAGCTGCATATTCCTGCATTATAGGGGGTTGGACTAGATGATCCTCAGGGTCCCTTCTCAGCTGAAAGGAAAACCACCTTGGAGGGGAAGTGGCAGCGGAGAATGCTGTGAGTTACACGAATCATCCCTCCTTTCTCACACACAAAAACGGCTTTGCAGTTTTCTACAATCAAGTGGTATATTACTTTAAATAAATACCGTATTTTTTGCACCATAACACTCACTTTTTTTCCTCCTAGAAATTAAGGGTGTGTTATGGTCGGGTGCGTGTTATAGAGCGAAAAATACGGTAAATAATAGCAACTCTGACATGCAGTACTATATGTTAGTTTAAGTGACTTCTGCTGATGGGATTAGAAATATATTCATTAATCATATTTTATCTCATCCTTCCTCCAAAGCAGCACAAAAAGAGTGACAGAAACAGCTTCAGGACTCAATAGGTATTTGAGCCCTAATCAAAAACTTTAGCCACCACACCAAGCTGACTTTTATCTGAGAATTCTTTTAACACAATTTTTAGCACTTAAGATTTTGCATTTTTTTATTTTTTAAAGAAGTGCTCTTACTTTAATGTTCCTAAGAACTGTAAGGCTAATACAGGCTGTATAAACATCTGTCGCGAGTAGTTAGGCTAATTAATCCTACTCTAGTGTAGGATAATGAGTTGAGCTACAAGACTGTAATTCTCAGTTCACCAGCGTGGTACCCACAACCTCAGCAAAGACTGACCTCAGATGCTCTGCTGTCAACAACTCCAAACAGCTGTCTATTACTCATTCCCTAATTCCAACCAGTAGTGAAGTTGCTGGGCCATAGCTATGCGGACGTCACAGTTAAGGTCAGAAGCTAGAGGGCATATTTGTTGGATATTTGTTGGTACAAATTGTGCTCTGCTCTCTGCATGACAGTGAGACTCTTAAGAAAGCATAAGAATTGCCTTGCCTGAATCAGACCATGTAGACCAGTACTGGGTTTTTAACAGCGGCCAGCCTGATTTTCGTGGGAAGTTTCAGATATACAGTATGGGGTTATATCCAATGCTGCTCCTACTCAGAGTATTCCCACTGAAGTTAATAGACATCACTAACTGAAGCTCATTAAAAATGTCAACTATACCAGAAAGAATGGATTGGCTAAAACAGCTCTCTATGCTCTCTGAATCGTAATGAAGCTTTAGCTCATCCCAGTATAAACAGTGAGAAGGATAATGCAGTACAAATGAGGAATAATTGCATTGCATGCTAACATTGCAGAGATAAATTAGTTGCTACAGAAACAGGTTCAGCACAATCCTGTGCATCCTTACTCAGAATTAAGTCCTTCTTGTTTAATGGGATTTACTTATTTGAAACTCTACATAGGATTTGCAAATGAACCTATATTCAACCAACAACAACAACAACAACAAATCCTATCTTTTGAAAGTGAGGTACTCAGTTTATATCATTGGTTTGCCAGAAGCGGCTTAGTCATGCTGGCCACATGACCCGGAACCTGTACGCCGGCTCCCTTGGCCAATAAAGCGAGATGAGCGCCGCAACCCCAGAGTCGGTCACAACTGGACCTAATGGTCAGGAACCCCTTTACCCTTTACCTTTAAGAGGCTGGTGACCAACCAGGACCCAAGAGGTTACAATCTGTTTGGAAAGATTCATTTGGAAAGATTCAGTCTTCAGCAGAAGACCAAGGAATGCATTTTAGTTTATGAAAGATATAAGCATAATATTGTCAAAGAGAAATCAAGAGTACATTATATATAAATACATCTTGGGGGACGAAAAATCTAATAAACAATAAAGTGGCTATTATGTGCAAAGATTACAATATGCAATATTAAAATTAACTACAATTTAACTACTGCCGAATCCTACATTGGCTCACCAACAACAAACCCGCCTTAGTTAAAGATTACTACATGGTCCCAGCTGTCCTAATTTCATGGCCTTTTAGTTTTAAAAAATAACATAGCTACCAACCCAGAGTGAAATTCCAGAAAACAGGATCCTGCAGTCTTAGATCCATGTTACTAGAGATCAATCCAGTTTCCAGTATACAAGGTGCAGGAAAACCCAAACAGAAGATTAACCCAGGTAAAAATTAAAGAAAAATGTTTTAAAAATAAAATAGTGAAATCTGAACAAAAAAGACTATTAAAAAAATGAATACAAAGTTGTCCATAGGACGAAGGTCAGGAAACACCTAACTATGTTTAATAATCACAAGGAAGAATTCTGATAAGGGAGAAATAAAATATCCTCAAGCAAATAACAAAAATTAATCAGAGTTGTACAAAAAGTGCATGGAAAATTCAGCACAGAGAAGCCTAAAGCAAAGTAAAAATATTAAAAGTGGTAAGAATGGACCCTGACATTGATAGTTTTGAATGTGTGTGTTCCAGAGAAGAGTTCTGTTATGTTACAAAAATATCAGAAAAAAATTTATTGGGTCAAACAGAGATGAAGCTGAGTTCCAATATCTAAAAAAAACTACAAAAAAACTATTTTTAAGATTCCAACTTGCTGATTGATTGCTTTCTTCTCCCTTTGTTCACAACTAAAATAAATTCTGTATTGGAAAATGGCAAGTCAGGAGGCAAACACCTGAAAAAGCAAGATGCCATTATTTTGCAGTTGACATGATCCTGAGCATGGGTAGGCAACCTAAGGCCCATGGGCTGGATGCGGCCCAGTTGCCTTCTCAATCCGGCCCGCGGACAGTCTGGGAATCAGCGTTGTTTTTACATGAGTAGAAAGTGTGCTTTTATTTAAAATGCATCTCTGGGTTATTTGTGGGGCACAGGAATTCGTTCATTTTTTTTTTCTTCAAAATATAGTCTTGCCCACCACATGGTCTGAAAAAGGTTGCTGACCCCTGATCCTGAGTCTTATCAGGATACAGGGAAACTCCTGAAGGTCACTCAGTGCTGAGAACAGCATTGAGTTACAAATCTTGTATCTTCACACTGGTTGACTAAGGCCTTGTTAGCATTTCTGGTTTTCACACACCAGAAAGACATTAAGGTCTACTTCAGTCATGAGCCACAGCTTGTTGACCGTTCTACTCCACAGCTTCAAGTAGGATCATCTTCATCATGTATACAAATTTGCCCCCCTCCACTGAGCTCAGAACAACCTTCCTCATTAAATAACTGCTACAGACTTTTCAGCAGCTGCTCAGAAACATGTATACAGTGCACATAAGTATATATGCTCACACTCATCGAGGTTTCATAGTAAGGTTAAAAAAAAGGTAAAAGACCCCTGCACGGTTACGTCCAGGCAAAGGCGACTATGGGATTGCGGCGCTCATTTCACTTTCAGGCCGAGGGAGCCAGCGTTTGTCCACAAACAGCTTTCCAGGTCATGTGGCCAGCATGACTAAACCACTTCTGGTGCAACGGAACACCGTGATGGAAGCCAGAGCCCACGGAAACACCGTTTACCTTCCCGTCACAGCGATACCTATCTACCTACTTGCACTGGTGTGCTTTTGAACTGCTAGATTGGCAGAAGCTGGGACAGAGCGACAGGAGCTCACTCCATCGTGCGGATTTGAACCGCCGACCTTCTGATCAGCAACTCCAGAGGCTCAGTGGTTTAGACCACAGCGCCACCCACATCCCTAGGTTTCAAAGTACTGTAATCCAAAGAGCGCTCCAACTGGAGAACAGCCTTTGCCAAAGGTGCCATGGACTTTGAAGACGCTCAAACTCAGGACGAAAGGGAGAAACATGCAAAGAGGAAGCCACTTTTGGCAAACCCTCACCCTGATCAACTCCCACCCAGAAACCTATGTGCCCACTGTGGAAGGATGTGTGGATCCAGAATTGGCTTCCACAATCACCTATGGACACACCATTAAGACCGTGTTCATGGAAGACAATCTTACTTGGCTATGAGTGGTCGCCAAAGAAAACGAATCCAAAGACAAAGTTATTTGAATGAATATATGAAAGAGAACAAAATAAACCAAAAATTAATTTGAGTCAAAAGCACCTTCAAATATTAAAATCATGTATAAATGTCAATTCTACAGAGCTACTTTTCATGAGGGAGAGCTCCATATCCTGGGATATCGGCAAGGCTTTTGAATTACTGGTGCACTGGAACTCAAGCTCTCACCTATGGAGTGAGTGTTGGTGGATCTAAAACTACTTAAGTTGACCTACTGAAGCATGATTCAGCATTTTTAAACTACTGACCACCTGGAGAGCCTTTGCACAAACGTAACCAGCTAGCAGAATTATGCAGCTTTACCACAGAGATCTCTCTTGTGGTTGAAGCAACGCAACCTGGGCTGTGGACAGATAGGTTTGTTCTGGGGAACAGCAGCACCAGTTTTCCTCTTATCGCTATTACAATAGCACTAGTCGCAATCCTGTATCAATAGCAGCATGAAGATACAAGTGTAATAGTCAGGGCCAGGGGGAGCTTGTTTGTTCCAAGTTCTTAATTTCTAATTGCAACTGTTTCCCTAGTCAGATCAATGGAGTGATGAAATTGGCTAGACTGGATCTCAAGCAGCTTCTGGAGTAATCAGTTTCACTCCTAAGGGAAACTTTGCATTTTTTTATCTATTTGCTTGTTTAAGAGCTAAATGAGCACATATGTACATATACACCTGTTTTTTCAAATAATCAAAAAACCACTTTTTAAAATAGCATAAAAATGGCTTCAAAACTATTCCTGGCATTGTATAGGGAGAAGTATACTAACTTACTAACTTACTCTGAGTTCTATCCAGTATGTGTCAGTGACAGAAGCATTAATATATGTACCATATTTTTTGCTCTATAAAAAACTAGGTGCGTCTTGTGGTCTGATGCGTCTTATAGAGCGAAAAATACGGTATATGCCTGTTATACTTGGAATAGTCATGCTTTTAGAAGCTAGTTCCAGCTTTTCCAAAATACAGCTTGAAGTCCTAGCGCACCTTTAATAGTTATGCATAAGAGGGAATTTCAGTAGGTGAACTTCCTCCTATATTAAAAGTCTAGAATTCCTGTCCTTTTGCATCTGACCACCCTACACAAAATCCTGCAAAACCTGTTCAGCCAGAGACCACAGTGGAACACAAACATTAGCGTAACTTGAACCAAGTGGTATTGCATCCACAAAGACAACGAACACACACACACAGTGGAAATGATTTACCACCATGGCAAACTTCTGCAATGGGATTTGGCTCTTAGGGGCAGGAGAAGCTGGCCAGAACTCAACAGTCATGGCAAATACACTCAGTTTAGCATGAAAGTAACCCCCCAGGTTTGGACAGCAGTCTGAATTATAATGCCTCATGGAGTAGCCTAAACTAATTCAAGATTATACAGTGCATATTCCTGACACATTTGGAAATGTTACTGCTTTATAAAATACAAAAGTAGAAGGGGAAATTACAAATATAACCCACATTGATGAAATCAGAGATACAAATACAACACAAGGATAGCCTTCCCCAACCTAGTGCCTTCCAGTTGGTCAGAACAGAGTCAACAATACTGGTCTAAATGAACAAAACAGTCTGCCTTGATTTAAGGCAGCTCTCTGAGTATTTTGGCAATGGTCTCAGCAAGGGATCTTTCCCATCACCTGTTATGAGATCCATTTAACTAGGGATGCACATTAACTCATAACATTTTGAATTGCACTTTAAAGCTGTTTCGTATGTACATTTTTGCCCCATTGCCCTAGAACGGCCATCCCTAGCGTGGTGTCCTCTATATGTTGTTGGACTTCAACTCCCATCAGCACTAGCCATCATGGCCAATGGCCAGGGGTGATGCTAACTGTAATCCAATATATCTGGAAGGCCTTTGTATTTGTACCTCTGATTTTATCATTACAAACCACCCCCACCACCCCCGCTTTCATTTTTAAAGTAGTTTCAAAATAAAGACAAACATTTTATGTGTTGTATCAAACCCTTTTCTGAACCACTCAAGAGGTCTGAAATTAACTATCTTTGGTCAAAATGACAGCTTATAAAGTCACAGACAGAAATGCAGTAATTTGCAACCATTTCCTCACTGCATACAAAGTGGTATTCTGATTTTTTGCTGATTTTTTTCCTACTTCTTAGCAGCATGTATTTAAATATCTATTTGAAACATAAGTCAGTAAAACTTAACCAGTATTATTCCTAAGTAAACTGAAATAATAAATAGCAAAGTGCTTCAGGCTGCAGAACTATTAGTAACCAAAATTATTTATAAATCACTTCCTACAATAACAAATCAGGGTTCCACATGTGGTCCAGAAGAAGCAGCAAAGAGAGATTCTTGAATGCTAAGGGATGCCGCCCATATAATCATATTTTACCAAACAAAGAAATAAATAGACCCTGCACTCATGCTGCTGCAAAAACTGGCATGCAAGAACACAGCCTTAGTGACTGGGTGGCAGTTTGGGCATAAAAGAATAGAAATGGTGGGAATGCATTGCCCAAGACACCCTCCCACACAAAGAATGCATCATAAGCTATACCTAAGAGTCCATTTAGGAAACAATCTCTCTCTCTCTCTCTCTCCCCCTCCCTCCCTCTCCAAACACACACACAGCGACAGCAAGAGTGCTGAGTGCCTAAGGAAGTTTAAAAGTAAAGGTAAAGGGACCCCTGACAGTTAAGTACAGTTGCAAACGACTCTTAGGTTGCAGCACTCATCTTGCTTTACAGGCCGAGGGAGCCGGTGTTTGTCCGCTCCACAGACAGTTTTTCCGGGTCATGTGGCCAGAATGACTAAGCCACTTCTGGCGCAATGGAACACAGACACCAGAGCAGCGCAGGAGACACCGTTTACCTTCCCACTCGAGCAGTACCTATTAATCTACTTGCACTTTTGGGCGTGCTTTCGAACTGCTAGGTTGGCAGGAGCTGGGACCGAGCAACAGGAGCTCACCCCATCGCGGAGATTCGAACCGCCAACCTTTTGATCAGCAAGCCCAAGGCTCAGTGGTTTAGACCACAGCACCACCCGCGTACCTAAGGAAGTTTCAGAGGAGTAATAGAAGAAAATGCCGTTGGGGAACATGTGCCTTGAGATACACATCCCTATGGATTAATCCTCACTTTAAGAGATCTTAAGTGCAAGGGATCCACCCATTAGCAATTTAAGAGATCACAGGGAGAGGATCATTTTTAATCAATTAAATATATTTTAACAGCTTTCACAAGGAGAGAAAAAAAACATTCCCAAGAAGGCTTTCCGAACAGATTAAAAAATACAATCAGAGGACGTCACTGCAAGCTGTTGCCTGGCAACTGCCGACTGCCAGCAAGGGAAGAGTGCTTCCATCATTGCTCAGCCCCAATTCCTTGCCTCAGAGGATATTGGTTTGAGTTGCCAGTGGTGTAGTGAAAGGGGACAAAGGTGAACAAAGCTCCTCTGGCATCATCTGCCAGAGCAACTGAAGGTCCCTCTCTTTGTTCTGGCAAATGAAGATCTTTTGTTGAAGTTTAGTGTGAACCTATGCAGTCAGTTAAAACTCCCAGTTTAGAAATCTAACAGTTGCAGAGGCCAGTTGGCATAAGAAGATCTTCAAGAGATGCCAGCAAGTTGGGCCTCTGTAACATGGCCACTCAGTGTCTGGGTACAAGTAAAATTTGGATGATAATGATAACAGCTCTCCTCCATATGATCTCAACAGTAAACAAGCAAGGATATAAGGACTCAAGCGGTCCTTACTTCCAGGAAACTAGCACAGATTTTCAGTCATGCTGCTCCTAACAAAGTGGGCATTATAATCTGGTAGTACAGTCATACCTTGGTTCTTGAATGGCTTAGTTGATGAACAAATTGGCTCCCGAACGTCAAAAACCTGGAAGTAGGTGTTCCAGTTTTCAAATGTTTTTCCGAAGCCGAATGTCCAACGCAGCTGCCGCTTGAGTGCAGGAAGCTCCTGCAGCCAATCGGACGCCATGCCTTGGTTTTCGAATGGTTTTGGGAGTCGAGCGGACTTCTGGAACAGACTAAATTCAAGAACCAAGGTTCCACTGTATGGCCATGGAGGCTCTTGTGATGTGCTCTTGCACTTCAAAATTTACCACTAGGCCTCTGGGTTTGACACCAAGGAAGAACAAGGATGAGGGCAGGACCCTGTCTAAATAATCCTGGTTCCATATATGGAGAACATGGTTCAGGAGAGGAAAAATTGTGGCCCTCCAGATGATGTTGGACTACAACTCCCATCTCATCTATGAGCGTTGACCATGCTGGTTGTAGCTGGTGGGAACTGGAGTCCCACAACATCTACAGGTCCACAGGTTCTCCCACCTCTGCCATAATCATTAGGGGCATGTTCTACTCATGCGTAAAACCTACACATGAGCAGACAGGGTACAGATAAGTACCCAAGGTTCCACCCACTTGCTATCCTTCACATTGCCTTTCAGTTTGTGGAAGGTGATTCTTTGCATGTTTTAGAACCCTAGAAAATCAGGATACAAAAATGAATGAGGACCTTCCAGAAGTACAGAGGCTTCATGCTTCAGACCTTTGCCTTCCACAAGTTGGAAACTATCATGAGGTGGTGTTTAGCAGGCTCATTCTCACGTGCATGTAGGTTTTGCACAACACTTGTGCCAGGCTGAAGTAATTTCTGATTCTAAACAAATTTGACTGTAGCCCTTGGAAGCCACTTCCAGAGCTTCCTGAGGTTATAAAGCACCATATAGGTATTCTAAATAATTCAGTGTTTAATTAAAAAAAAATGCTGCTTCCTTCCTCTCCAAACCCCCCCCCCCACTGGGTTTCTAGATAGGAAGCCCAAAAACACATTTCAGTAGCAACAAAGTAAGAGCAAAGCAAAGAGCATGGGTGTAGCCGGGGGACGACGACAGGGAGGGACAGCTCCCCCCCCCATCAAGTAAATCAATAAAAATACTTAACTGAGGTTCTGCACCTCCCAAACATGAAGCCTGCCCCCCCCAACATAAATCCTGGCTACGCCCATGGAAATGAGGAAGCCAAATTACAGTACAGTGGTACCTCGGGTTACATACGCTTCAGGTTACAGACTCCGCTAACCCAGAAATAGTACCTCGGGTTAAGAACTTTGCTTCAGGATGAGAACAGAAATCGTGCTCTGGCGGTGCGGCAGCAGCGGGAGGCCCCTTTAGCTAAAGTGGTGCTTCAGGTTAAGTACAGTTTCAGGTTAAGAACAGACCTCCGGAATGAATTAAGTACTTAACCCGAGGTACAACTGTACAAAGAACAGGGGGGAAAGGTGTAATTGTAAAATAAAAAATGTTTATTGGAGTGTTTTTAGAACCAAATTCATTTTTCTAGCACTTTGAGATTTGCCTTTGTGTTTTGGGGTCTTTTAGCAGTCAAGAGGAAAGCTAAAAAGGTTAATGGCTGTTAGGAGAGAAATGGGGAGGGGGGCTGGGGCTCCATTTAACTGTCCTATTTTACATCAAAATCAAGAACTTATTGAAAGATCAGCCAAGGACAAGCATTCTGACTCTGCTGTAAGAAGGCCCATGGGCGTAGCCAGGATTTTTGTTTGGGGAAAGGCTTTTGTTGGAGGGGGGCAGAACCAAAAATTAGAAGGGCAGAACCTCAGTTAGTTACGTATTTTTATTGATTTTTATTGATGGGGGCCAGCTGCTGCCCCCTGCCCCCCTTGGCTACGCCCATGAGAAGCCCCCATCATTTACCAACAAAATCTAAACTTAGCCTGTCTCACTCAGGTTTTTATTTTGCATTCACATACATCACAAGATCAGGGCACAGCAAAGACAACCATCACAGCTCTTTGTAAAACCAAATGTTCATGCAGCACTAAGTTGACACCAAATGCTAGCATCTTTCTCAGTTCTGATTTCATTGGTTCAGCTCAGCAGCATAATAATAGTCAATCACAACCATGACTAGTTTGCAACCTTTTGGTTGGGCAAAATACAAGATGGGTTGGGGGGGAGTCCTCTGTTTCCGATGCACCTGCCTCTGCTCACACAAAACCTCTTTCCACCAGGCCCCTGCAAACCCCCCTCCCACTCTTCGCCCACGCAAAACCCAAGAATCCACCATAGCAGGCCTGTTCACTGCCATCCCCCCTCTCATGCTCTCTGCAACCCACCCTCTGCCCCCACAAAAATACTCTCTCTCAAACTCCACCTTCTGGCCCCACCTCACCCTCCATAGTCCCTCAATAACTCTCGGCTCTCTTACTCATTGACTCACCCTCTGCCTACACAAAGTCCCACTCAGCATCATAGCTGTCAACGTTTCCCTTTTTTAAAGGGAAATTCCCTTATTCCAAATAGGATTCCTCGTAAGAAAAGGGGAAAGTTGACAGCTATGCTCAGCATCCTTGCTCTCTTCCTCCCACCAGAGCCACCCTCTGCGCTGCTTGCACAGTTTTGAGGAGGAGGAGAAGCTCAAATACAGTGGTACCTCAGGTTACATACGCTTCAGGTTACATACGCTTCAGGTTACAGACTCCGCTAACCCAGAAATAGTGCTTCAGGTTAAGAACTTTGCTTCAGGATGAGAACAGAAATCATGCTCCAGCGGCGCGGCAGCAGCAGGAGGTCCCATTAGCTAAAGTGGTGCTTCAGGTTAAGAACAGTTTCAGGTTAAGAACAGACCTTCGGAACAAATTAAGTACTTAACCCGAGGTACCACTGTACATGAAAAATGGCATCCCGTATGAATTCCAAACAGGACAGGTGACACTTTCCTTCCCAAAAAAAAAAAAAAAAGGATGGTCATGTTTTTCTAGGGACAGGTGGCAACCCTAACCATGAGCAAACAGCACCTGCAGCAACATCCCCTGACCTACCCCAATTTGGGAGGAACACACAAGGATTGTCTGAGGATGCTTTAGTGAATGTGCATCTTCTGTTTCTGGTTTTCACAGCGCATCTCATTCCCTACCTCCCACCTGCGCAGGGTGGGGATCCCTGGAGGGAGGCATAATACTTCGCATGTCTCCTCAGAAATAAGCCCCACTGAGTCAAAGGAAACTTACTCCCAGGTAAGCGTGCCCAGGATTGCTGTTTTAGTGTGAAGTTTTCACATCTTGCAGTGTGGGAAGCTTGCAACTTCTTCTCTTTGACAAGGAAACAAACAGCAAAAAAAGAGAAGCGTGAGTCTTACAAGTATCATATTATCTGAAGTGCAAAAAAGCTCAGACTCTCTGCTAAAACACACAGTAGAGAGGCTCAGATAATGATACAGGCTGACAGTGTTTTGGAAATATCCATAAAGCCAAATATATGCAACATGCTACATTAGAATTAATTGACTATGTAGATGCCACAAACTTCTTCTTTATGAAAAGGCAGTGGCCGTATAATAGTACCCTTACTTCCCACATGCAAAACTGGGTCTGCTTCGCAGGTGTAGCTCCATCAACCTCAACTTCCCATGTGTAAATCATAAATGTCAGTAATTTAGCTTGCATGGCCCGTATTATGTTTCATGAGATAAGGAAGTGTGCCCATTTGGATAGGGTTAGATTACAAATCTCAACAAATATCAAAAGGAGAAAACAGAATTTTGTTTTGAAGGGTCAACTGTCACAATTGTGCTCTATATGCTAACTTTGAATTGTTTATTGTTAATGTTACAGAAAATGTCAATAAAAACAAGCCTTTTTTAAGAAGGGGGAAATATAAGATTTTTGGTAGGGGAGGGGAGGAGTGAGTGTCATTTTTGGATTTTTAAAGTTATTATTATACACACACATATCCTACTCAAGGTGGCTTACACAGAATAAAAGCATAATACAACTTCAAAAACTTACAATAGCCAGAGGTGTAGGAAGGTCAGGTGGTACCCAGTGCAGAAAATTTCTTGTCACAACCCCCCCATTGATTTTTATTGATGGTTTTTTTTTTGGCCTGCAAAAATGGTTTTACGTTATTTCATATTTTCTTACAAAGGAATGTGGATTCTGGGCCTCTGATAACAAGTAGGTGACTATGGACAGATACTTAAATCTACAGGATGGACTGTGTTTTGGCTTGTGTTATGTTATTTATATTTATTGTTTAATTATTTAATAAAATTTATTTTTAAAAAACCTGCAAACTGGTTTACCAAAACAAAAAAACACCACAGCAGTAAAATCAAGAAAAATTAACAATCCTGCTTTAAAACATACAAAAGCTAAAATATTAAGATTAAAATTACTTCAACTTCCTAAGCATCTAGGTTTGCTTGCCTAAAGAAGAATGCTTTTAGCAGGTGCCTGAAAAGAGTCTAGCAAAGGCACGTGCTTTGTTGCAATAGGCGGGGAGTTCCAAAGAGCATGTGCTGTCACATTAAACAATGCGGTACAGATATTATGTTGAACCTGTAGTAGTGCTTGAAACTACTGAAGGAGAGGTTTTATTTAATGAGATTTCACCATGCTCTGTATTATCTGAAAAGGAAAACATTTATTTAAAAAACAGGACTGCACAGCAGCAATCTAGTCACATCATAATCCGTGGGACTGAATTGAAATTTCAGCCTTCACGACATAGGAAAACAGCCAAGTAAACAGCTATTTTCGTGGAGGAGGGCCAAGATATTACCGTATTTTTCGTCCTATAGGGCGCACCGGCCCATAGGATGCACCTCGTTTTTGGGGGGGGGGGAATGAATTTAAAAAAATTATTTCCCCCCCAGCGGCGGCTGCCGCCCCAAGCCTTGCACACACCTGCCCGAAGCACGGGGCACCCTCCGGAGGGCTCCCCGTGCTTCGGGCGGCAGGCTGCCACCCCAAGCCTCACGTGCCCGGTGGGACCTCCCGCCGGGCGCACAAGGCTTGCAGACACTCGCCGGGGCTCCAGGCTGCTGCCCGCAAGCCTTGTGAGCCCGCGGGAACTCCCGCCGGGCTTGCAAGGCTTGCGGATAGCTTCCTGAAGCCTGGAGAGCGAGAGGGGTCGGTGCACACCGATGCCTCTCGCTCTCCAGGCTTCAGCGAAAGCCTGCATTCGCCCCATAGGACGCACACACATTTCCCCTTCATTTTTGGAGGGGAAAAAGTGCGTCCTATGGGGCAAAAAATATGGTAACTGCTATGCATGAAATTTCACATATGGCTATATATGTAGTAAGATAAGACCTTTGGAGCAGGCATTTTCAAAAAAAAGTTTTTTATGAACCACCCTAGTAGGGCAGTAATTGTTTCTTGATAATTTGTCAAAAAAAAACAACCCCATGATGGCACCCGGGGCCCCCACCCCCCTTTCCTATGCCCCAGACAATAGCAGCAGCATTAAAAAATCATTTTAAAATAAAATGATTTTATTTTAAAATAATTTTATGTTAAAACAAATAAAATAAAAAACAAATAAAAAAACAAATAAAAGTTAAAACAAATAAAATATAAAACTCCTGCAGAGGCAGAAAAGCTATTCATCTTAAAAGAGTTCGCTAAAAACTAAGGCCTTATTTTTCTTATCAAATGCCTTTCACAGGGATCCACACATGGTGATGATTGCTAACCTAGTATCAATTGGGATTCAGCTTACGCACTTCATTTTCCGCAGGTGCAAAGCCAGCCTCTTTTAAGTCCATAGCCTAACAGGGGAATACAGTGAGCTTTTGTGTGCGTGTTTGTAGTAATATGTTCCCTCGAAGATGCAGCCCTGCACCATCTTGCCAAAGGCTTTTTAGAAAAAAATACTGCTTTTTTTTGGCAAAGTACACTGGAGGCTCTCTCTGCTGGTCACTGGCAGAATTAAATTTTGCTCACCACAAGCAAACAAATTTCTTCAACCTGTCTCTCTTGGATATAATTTTGTGACCTTTGTAGAAAGCCAGCTTATTTTTCTTTTACTTGGAAGTCTTCAAAATGAAAGCATTTGTCACATTTACAAGCTTTTATCCCCTGGAGGAAACAATATTAACCCATTTAATTTTACAAATTAGTAGTAATTTCCCGTGCCTGAAGATGGTTCAGGGAAAGAAAATGCTAGATATCCTCTCTTTTTATCTTTTTTTCTTTTTTGGGGGGAGGGGTTTATCAAAAAATCCCATCACTAGTTTCAGGCTGCAAGTTCAAATGATCCATTTGGGCCTTTTCTTGCTGCGCCAGTGTCATGCTCCTGTCCCAAAAGACAATGATAGCAGCTCTTACTTTGGAATAAGAAAGGCTATTAACGGTAAAGGCTCAGCAGCAAGCAAGGTGTCTAGAAGTTATGATTCCATGGTACAGTGGTTCCTCAGGTTAAGAACTTAATTCGTTCCGGAGGTCTGTTCTTAACCTGAAACTGTTCTTAACCTGAAGCACCACTTTAGTGAATGGGGCCTCCAGCTGCCGTCAGGCCACCAGAGCACGGTTTCTGTTCTCATCCTGAAGCAAAGTTTGTAACCTGAGGTACTATTTCTGGGTTAGCGGAGTCTGTAACCTGAAGCATCTGTAACCCGAGGTACCACTGTACAAGAGCAAGGCAAGACAGCAGAACTAAACAGAAGCCCAAAACTTACCATGTCCCTCCCACCAAGCATTTAAAGACGAGGTGGGTTGAGCTCACTCATAGGACCCTCTCATCCTACTGCTCATTCTAATGTGCACTCTCTCTGGGAAGCCGCATCCGATCCCACCTACAAGATATACAGTGGTACCTCTGGTTACGAACTTAATTCATTCCGGAGGTCCGTTCTTAACCTGAAACCATTCTTAACCTGAGGTACCACTTTAGCTAACGGGGCCTCCTGCTGCCGTCACATGATTTCTGTTCTCATCCTGGGCCAATGTTCTTAACCTGAGGTACTACTTCTGGGTTAGCGGAGTCTGTAACCCGAAGTGTTTGTAACTTGAGGTACCACTGTACCATAATATCTGGTTCTCAGTGACAAGACTGCGTCCTGCCCCTCTGGCACCAGCTCCTCTTCCTGCTCAGCCTTCTCCCCCGCTCCCCAATGAGGTTCTGTGACCCACAGAAGGAGTGATACTTCCCCGTTTCCGAAATCTGAAGTCAACAAGCATCCCCTCAACTAATGCATTTCCTCCTCCCTCCTCTTTTGCTAAGCCATGTCAGATCCTGACAGAACTGAGCGGCCCATGACAGCCAACCTAGAAGCTCCCTGACTTCCACCTTCTACCATAGCTGGTGCAAACAGCAGAACTGTGGATATTGTAGTGGCTACACCACTCTGTTAAGCCCCACCATTGCTCGCCTTGGGATTGCAATGGATATTATAGTCAATGGTATCAATGTTCAAATCTCCGAGTTGAAAAAAAGAGCACTATTTAGCACTCTGCTGGTTGGATTTTGTCCTGTACTAAGTGAATGAAAGGAAAAGTGAACATCAGGAGCTGGGAAGTATGTCTGGTCTTACCCATATAGTCAGTTGCCAAATTAATGGAGGAAATCATAATACAGTGCTTCTTATTTGAAGCAAGCTAATTCTGTTCCAGGGAACGGCTGGGTAATTGAACCGCATCTCAAAAGTATATACTCACAATCCTGCCAAAGCAAAGCACTTCTAATTCCTGTATATCCCAAAGGGACAGCTGATGGTGTGTTTAATTCGCTCCTCATAAAATTAATGGGACTGCAGTGCATTACTGGATTCTGCTTTATGAGAGTAGGCTTAGCAATGTCGACTGCTTGCTTTTGGGTTTCTTTTCAACCCTTGAGATGGGCAAAACATGTTCTATCAGCCATGAGCAGCAATGCATTCAAGCAAGCATTTCCAGTTCCTCTGAGTACTGATTTGGTGGGTGAGGAAAAACATTCCTAAAAAGCAAGGGACACACCATGTACCCAGAGAAATATATCTTCCCTTGTCTGTCTCAGAAGAGAAAACAAAAAAAAGAGAAAACAGTATTACCTAAGAATAAAGGACAAATCTGCCAAGAAATAAAAGGCAAAAAAGGAAACCAAGTATCACTCATGCACATTCCAACCAAAGGAAAGAAGGAGAAACAGAAATATCATATCAGTTCTGGATGGAGTTTCCTGTTTTTGCAACTCTCTGAATAATCTTTTATGGCACCAACTGATTCATGTCAAAGAACATTAGAAGCCACCATAACGAAGTTTCCCATCTATTGACCCGCCCTTCTACCCCAAGTTAAGCGTTTTATAGTGGGTAAATGTTGATCCCCGTTCTAACAGCAATCACCCACAGCACCCTGCCCACTTCAGATCTCTACTTGTGATGTCCAGTAATGTGTTTTAATTTTGGAGCTGGTTCACAGAGTCTAAATCTTCCATGTGAAGCATCCCAGCTTTCTCAAGAATGTATTTGCTTGGAGAATGTAATGTGATCTAGGACCTCTGCAGATACAGGAGAAGCTACCCAGAAATGATTACCAATAATTTAATGGCCAAGAAAATTGGATGTCAAAATCCTGGAAAATGCCAGTGTCATCCATGAAGAACTTGGGTCTCATGTCATGTTCCTCAGAGACTTTGAGGATGGAGAATCCACATAGAGGAAGCATTGACTGCAATATTCTCCAGCAGAGGCACACAACCCCTCTCCCTTGCATACAAGCTGTTGACCATAATCTTAAGATAGACAAACAGATATCAGACCTTTTTACCATTATAGAAAACAAAGGTTACAAAAATATCAACAAATACAAAAACAAGTTAGAAATGTCGTGTCTGGCTTTACAGGTCTGTGACTTCCAAACCAAACTTCATGGCTGTTGCTGTTTGTTGTTTGTTTTTCATTGTTTGAAACAAGGCTGTTTTTTTAAAAAACTTTATTGAAGAATAACATTTATACAATAATAAAAAGGAAGATCATCCGCTTTATAATGAAATAAGTTAATCATATTTGCATGCATTTCAAAAAAGTGTGCTAAGGTCCTCGCAATGTTTCCCAAGAACAAGCAAACAAAGAAATACCGGAGACAAAAGCACAAATCCCCATGCCATATCTATACCTGAAACCCCTTTGACTCAGTATCATGCCACTGAGAAAGACCTTTAACACTAGTGGCATCGTACGTGTTCTGCTAATGCAGAAACCAGCAGAGCCTCATTCTAAAAAAGGATCCCCATATCAGGTTTGCAGTATGAACCTTCCTCTCTCCGTTCCAGCCCTACACAGAGAGCTCAAAATAAGGGAATATATTTATGGTTCAGGAAGGAAAGGAGAAATACCGATTGTTTTCCCCATGCAGACATTGTGGCTAGCGTGGTGAAATTAATATCAAACACCTGAAGCCGTGGAGCAAGGCCAGATGCCTGTCTTTCCTGCAAATGCCCTGTTCTTGTTCACTAAACAGATAACACGGAGCAGATGCTGATCTCATTGGACAGCTGCCCTGTCCCCATCGCAAAACCCACAGTGCAGGAGTCATTAACAGGTGGCCTGTGAATAGTCACCCTTGGCCCAGTGACTACAGGCCTGTGATGGCTGGCCACGGCTGCTACTTCGCAAAGAACTGGGATCAGGCTACAGGCCAGCATGAGGCATGTGACAAGCAAGGAGGAGTGATCTGAACTAATAGCTGTGTGGTTGCTAAGTAACCTAGCTATGAGGCAGCAATGAGCGAAAACAGTGAAAGGAAAGCCCTCCCCAAACATAAATAAGTGATGAGGAGGGGTCCTCTTCCCTCCGGCACAGAGAACAGCCATTGTCATCACTTCCAAAGCTCCTCAACAAACAACAAACAACGCTCTATAGACCATGGAATCTTCCCCAGGCAGTTCTTTAGACTGAGTGGAAGGGAACAGGTTAGCAAGCAAGGCCTGCCTCTCTGCCTGCATTTCAAGCTATGTATTTCATCCAGAGCAAGGGAGAGATGTTCTCACCAAGGATGGTGCTAATTGCAAAGAAAAGAAACTCCTCATAAAGCCAAAGAAATGCTGCATTGTGCATAAATTGTTTGGAGAGACACCTGTTACATGAGACACCAGGCAGACACATGCTGTTTTGGATCCCTTGGGCCCCAGGGTTCTAATAATCAGCATCCCTTTTGTTCTATCTTTTATTTGGGTGGTTGGTGAAGCTACAGAGTTGGTGGAATGTGAAGCTACAGAGAGCTACAGAGCGCAATGCCCAGAATTGACACTCATCCCTTCAAGCTTGTACAAATTGAAGGAGAAACAAGAGCATCAGAGAACAAGAGTATTCACTAGCTTTGCAACAGAGGAGCACTCAGATGGGCATGATGACATAAAGCTATACTGCTTGAGTGAACGATACGCACTCAAAACAAAGCACACTTGCATTCACATGCACACACCATGAGAAAACTTTTGTAGAAGCCTAGCTGTGCAGAAGTCTCCTGAAGGCTTTCCCCAATATTGATCATGCAGTGCAAATGATTCAGAGGCTAAAAACCGCCTAGGTAGGGGCCATGATATAGCCTTAGCATATGGATGACCGACCTGTAGTATGAGTGTCAGAAATGGCACAGGCAGATGGGGTCTGTGACATGCCTGGATAGGAACAGAGTGATAAGTGGGAAATCCTCAGTCCTCCAGATGTAGGGCTCTTTGAATCAGATTCCCCTGAAGAACTGGACCCCTTCAAACCAGGGGGCACAAGGCAAAAGCTGGTTGAGAGGCAATGGAGTCTTGGGATCAGATCAGATGACTACCCCTTTAAGGCTTTCCACTCATCATGAAGAGATAGCCTGGGATAAAAGGAATAAAAAGCCTCACCCAGACCCTGTTGGAGTGTGGTGTTTGCCTGGAGCTATCCAAGGTTCTAAAGCTCTAGTCTTTTGCTACCTGATTTGACTCATTGAAGCTAAGCTTTGACTCACTAAACAAACCTTTGCAGGAAGCAAGTCTCATGGACTCAGGCAGACAATGGTGATGAGAGATGCAGTTCTAGGGCTAATACACAAAATACTAGGTCTGGATGGCACTCAACTGAGAATTCTCAAAGAATTCAAATATGAAATTGCTGATCTTGCAACGAAAGTATGTACCTTGTCCCTCCATACCCGAGGCCTGAAAAGTAGCCAATGTCACAGGGCAATAAATGTGGTCTGCTCCATGGTCTAAGAGGTTCTGTGAAAAACTATACCAAAGTTCTGCATATATGTGTCACATTACGTTCTAGAGGCAGTACCTCATATAGTAGTATTGACTAGCACACACCAGCAAAAAAATAAAAAATAAAAAAGCTTCTATGTTTGCAGAGGCACAACTGAAGTCTTGATGTATTTAAATGGCAAAAGATAGGGAACAGTTCCTGTCTTCAATAACCAGCTGTTCCCTCTGCTCTGGAATGAGAGGTAAAACAAAATTTTAAATCTACTAAATCTACTACTAGTTATCTCCCACTTGGACTACTGCAATGCACTCTACGTGGGGCTACCTTTGAAGGTGACCCAGAAAAGGCAATTACGGTAATCCAGAATGCAGCAGCTAGACTGGTGACTGGGAGTGGCCGCAGGGACCATATAACACCAGTCCTGAGAGATCTTCATTGGCTCCCAGTACGTTTCTGAGCACAGTTTAAAGTTTTGGTGCTGACCTTTAAAGCCCTAAACAGCCTTGGTCCTGTATACCTGAAGGAGCGTCTCCACCCCCACCGTTCAGTCTGAGGTCCAGCTCTGAGAGCCTTCTGGCGGTTCCCTCATTGCGAGAAGTGAGGTTAAACGGAACCCTCCCATCAGGTGTCAAGGAAATAAGCAGCCATCCTATTTTTAAAAGACATCTGAAGGCAGCCCTGTTTAGGGAAGTTTTTAATATTTAAAGCTGTATTGTTTTTAACACTCGATTGGGAGCCACCCAGAGTGGCAAGGGAAACTTAGCCAGATGGACGGGGTATAAATAAATAAATTATTATTATTATTATTATTATTATTATTATTATTATTATTATTATTATTTTATTATAGGGTACCCTTTAGGAGCATGGCTATGTCCCCTTCAGGAACATAGATATGTAAAAAGAAGGTACCCTTAACTCAGCTAAAATCCAGGAAATCAATATTTTGTGGAAGGTGAAGTGAAAACAGAATAGTTTACTTTAACCATTTGTGAACATTCAGTATGGTGTCCAATTAATGACTAATTTATGGAACACTTTGCATAATGTGTTTAAGTGTACTGCATTAGCCACAGAGGGCAGCAGGATGTGCTCCATTATATGTGGAGTATTTTTTTTGTTTCTGTTTTTTTGGCAGCTGAATTGGCCTAACCTTGCGTTTCGGTTTTTTGCCACTGCATTCTAATAATAAAGTATACACAGCCTCTGCCTGCCAAGAAATCAGACCTGCCCTGCTGCCCTTAGATTCCTGGATGGTTAAGGCTCTCCCAGAACAGCTGCCTTCTCTGCACTCAGAATTTCAATGGTTGCTTTCTCTCGAGCTGGTCATTCTCCTTTCACTCCACTTCCATTTGTTGAGCCTCACCATTGTTATCAATCTGGCACAGTCCCCGTTACTGCAACCCCTTATCCACCCTTCCATTAAAAGCATTTTTTAAAAATAAAAAATAACACACCATCTTTCCCTCAAATAAACCGAAGTAGATAACAATTAGGAACATAGGAAGCTGCCTTATATGAAGTCAGACCTCTGGTACCATCTAGCTTAGCATTTTTACACTGACTAGCAACATCTCACCTTTAAGAGAGGTGTCTCCCGGTCCTACCCGGAAATGCCAGAAACTGAACCTTGCACCTTCCGGATGCAAAGCAGATGTTCTGCCACTCTGATTATGGCCCTCCCATATGATTAAAATCAAGAAAATAAAAAAGAGTAAACAAACAAGGTAGCAGCAGGAAGCAAAAAACAAAAAGGGGTATGGTGGAAAGCACCTACAGAAAGCAACAATAACCATCTGTCTGTTTCCACCAAAAGACATGTTTTGACCAGGCAGTTGGAAGAGACACAAGGTTTCTGCACTTTTGGCTATATTGGCAATGCTGTGTGACAAGCCATTTGGCAGTTAATGTACCCATTTGAAGACGAACAATGTGGCAAAGGACAAGCCAACGTTCCACAGTGCACCTGACACAGGGCAGGTGAATGCACCTGTGATCAAAGAACTCGTCCGCAGCATAAGGATTGCACACTCAACTCCTGCCTAGTGCAGTTCATGCATAGGGGGAGGGAACTGTGCATCTCACATGTCAGATTCCTTATAGTGCAGACCCACTCCAATGATTAAGCAGCTGGTCTGCTTCCTTGCCCCAAACATTCCCATGTTAAGAGGCAAAATGCCAGAGAGAGAGAGAGAATGAGAATACACTGGGAGCATCACTGCTTAGTTTAAATTGCCAGCAACAATTTTGGAAGACAGCTAAATCCAACAATCACAACATGGCATAGTGGCTAGTTAATGGTACCGTCTACATTCACTGATCACGCTGGATATATAAATCCTAGAGAATGAGGACATTTCCACCTACCTCTGATTTAGCAGATTATACGCACTGATTCTGTATCTCCTATTCCACCCTACTCCTGAAAAGTGAAGTCAGCTCACCCTAGTTCTCTAAAGGTCAGCACAGATGAGGGTACAAACAGCTAAGGGTGTATTTTTTGCAAAGCTGAATGGCTGCTTTCATCATAAGGATTTCTGGGGTACAGATGAAAAGGGTACCTGTCTTTTTCAATGATACTTCCCATGTTCCCACTTGTGGGCCATAGCACTGAGCCAGGAACACAAGAAGTAGCTTTGCGTCAAATGAGCATAAGAAACTTCCTTAATTCCAGGTCTGACCATGGATTCATCTAGCCCAGGGCTGCCTACTTTGATGGGCATTGGTTCTCTAAGGTCTCAAGCAGAGAAGGATATTTCACATCACCCGCTATCCAATATCATTTTAAGTGAGGATACCAGGGACTGAACCGGAGACATTCTGTACAAAAATGTCACTCAGCTATGCTCCCCCCAGAAGTCATGCCCTTAGTCTCTTTGGTAAACACACAGACAGGCACACATGCGCAGGGACAACAGGACAATCAAAACTGTAGCCAAAAAAGTCGCCCTGAATGATTTCACACTGTCTTTCCAAAGCTCCCCAACTCTTACAAACAGTAATGTGAAACATTTCTGCAGACAAATGCAGAAGAGTGAGATGCACATCCAAAATAATATCAGTTGTGTGTGTATACACAAGTACACACACAAACACACACAGACTTGAACACACACAAGTGTTGGCAGTTTTTCATGACATCTCAGAAGCTGAAAGAACAAGTTCAAAAGTAACTGGACTGGTCTTCTGGTTGGACAGCAATGATTTAGTGTCCCCACAGCTCTTTCTTCCTCCTCATGAGGAGCGGCAGCAAAATCCAAAGTAAGAAAAAGATATGCAGAAGTTCCTAATTTATACAGATGGCAGAATTCAGCATAGACTTCTAACCCTTTTTAGCTGACAGTATCCTTAGTCCTGCTCATAACTCTTGCAAGGAAATGGATATTCTAAAAGACAGGGTCAGAATGTTCACCGATTTCAACCCCTTAAACCAGATGTGCAGGAGTGCAACAACACCCAACCTAACACCAGTCTAGAGGACTGCAGGTCTAATACTGTCTTACGCTATTAACCTCCCTGACCCAGGGCACCCCCAGCACACAACTCAAGTAAACCACCCTGAGTATAACAACAGGAAGTGCTGTTTGGCATACTTATGGCCCAGTGAATGCCACTGCCAGACAGATCATGGGTGTCTCTAGGAAAGAAAGTACACTGGGGAAACCCTAAGTCAACGTCACACAGTGATTCATTTGGAGAACTGGGTCCACCTTGACCCTAAACAGATTAGGAACAGTGTGCAAAAGAGTACCTGGACTACTAATTTGTAAAGCCTGTCCTCTCATCCCAGATAAATGGAATAAGATTGAATTTGTACATATTCAGCAACACCCCATAGCATGCTGAGCCCTAAAGGCCAGAGCTCATTGGTGAAGCATGTACCCTGCATGCAAAAGTTACCAGGTTTAAATCCTGCTATCTTCAGCTAGGGCTGGAAAAGACCCTCATCTGAAACCCTAAACTGCTGTCGGTGATTGTAGGCAACATTGAGCTAGGTGGACCAATGGACTGAACTTCATAAATTCCTACGGATCAAATTAAAATGAGCAGAGTGATTTACAGAACTTGTAGAACACATCCCAAGCCAAAATCCTGAACAGGGATTTAAAGTCAACTGTTCCATGTTTTGTAGTGGGCCCTGTGTCATAAATATCTACAGGAGATTGATCTCCCAGTAGCTCTGGTTAAAGAGGCAGGAAACCCTTTTCCTATCCAACCTGCTCTTCTTGCTGTAATGAACTGAGAAGCGAGAGAGGGGGGCAGACTGCTGACAAGCCAGTTTTCCCCCACTTCTGAAGAAATCCCTCAGGTAAGAGTGACTACTAAAATGATGCAGAAGGGCAGCTTTCTCTCTCTCAACTAAAGCTTCTCCTTCAAGAGAACATGGGGAAGCCATGATTCTGTGTGTGGCATCGCAGGCCGTTGGCATGGAAACAATGGGTGTCCAGGATTGATAATGGGGATGATTATTGCAGGGCAGGATCAAGGGACAAAGCAGCCATGAGCAGAAGAATAAAGGGAGGAGGAGGACATAAAGCATGGATTAAATGAAGAGGATAACAAGGAGGACACCCCCCCACACACACACACATACACCTTTGGGTGGCATATGCACAAGCCCTCACCTGGTTTCTGAAACTAACTGCAATCTAGGAATTGTAGGTTGAGCTCACAGTAGCTTCAACGTGGCAGCTTTGCCAGAGAACACAGGAGAGGGAAACACTACAGAGATCAGAAGCTGCCAGTTGGGCCATAACCTGTGCCAGAAGGTGCCTAGAGAATGCAAACAAAAGACAAAGGAAGCAACTACCGCTCCCTCTTGGTCAAAATTAGGCTCCTGGGATGAGATGTGTTCGATGTCAAAACATTTTGTTAACAGAAGTCAATGCGAAGCCCACAAACCAAGAATGTAGGGTTGCCATACTTCCAAGATTTCCCAGACATATCCAGAATACTGCAGTCAGAACCAGTGTCCAGGCAGAGATTGCTAAAATGTCTAGGAAAATCCAGGCGTATGTGTCAGCAGTGTTGTTTTTCGCTATTTTCCTTAAAAATAGCTCAAAGCTACATTTCTTGCGAATCTACCAGAAAACCTCAACAACTGTCCAGGTTTTCACTGTCTGAAATATGGGAACCCTAAGCTAAGGGAAAAGACATAGCACCCACTGGTATACAGGCACTCACAGAGGCTTTCTCTGGTGCCCACAGGGTCCCCTTCCCTGGCCTCTCCATCCACTGAAATTAGAGTCGAAAGAAGCATGCATACTGCAGCAGTCAATATGCCATGTATGTGGCACCCAGAAGTCTCCTGCTTAAAGCCAGTCTTGGTTTGTGCCCACCAGGCTTTCTCTGGCTGCATCACAAATTGCTGATTTGTTAGGTAAAATATTAAAGCGGCTACACTGAAGTTAGGGAGACTGCAAGGTATACAATTTGCGATTTGCTATAATGCAATATGGGAAGTCTTCAGGGTCTCTCTTCCTGCCTTGCCTTAAAGAGAATGCATTGTGGAGATGGGAGATATACAACACAAGAAAAGCATGAAGAGGAGCCTAGGGGGATCATACCATATGATTAGTGGGGCATTTGGGAGAGCTAGGAAATGATCAACAGATCACTGCTCTAAAGGAGGGCACATCAGAGTCTGTAACTTATCTGCAAGACAATGGATGCAGCAATAGGTTGAGAGTGGGAGAGGCTGAAATCCCTACCAATACAGGATCTTTACTGAGTGGCCTTCAACACGTCAGAACAATTCCTCACAAATCTCACAAAGTTCTTTGCATGAATAAATGATAAAAGGAGTATTTGCAAAGCCCTATACAGCGCAATGTGTTAGGCCAGGGGTAGGCAACCTAAGGCCCGGGGGCCAGATGCGGGCGGCCCAATCGCCTTCTCAATCTGGCCTGCGGACGGTCCAGGAATCAGCGTGTTTTTACATGCGTAGAATGTGTCCTTTTATGTAAAATGCACCTCTGGGTTATTTGTGGGGCCTGCCTGGTGTTTTTACATGAGTAGAATGTGTGCTTTTATTTAAAATGCATCTCTGGGTTATTTGCGGGGCATAGGAATTGGTTCATTTCCCCCCAAAAAATATAGTCCAGCCCACCACATGGTCTGAGGGATGGTGGAACGGCCCACGGCTGAAAAAGGTTGCTGACCCCTGTGTTAGGCAATAGAAACATTAATGTTTTCACTTTTCTTATTGCCACAGAATCAGAGTCTCAGCAAACACTTTCCCTTACCACAATTTTGGGGCACTGCTACTATGATGTGACCATATTTTACAGATGGTTCATAGAGTCACAAAATGATTTCTGTCTATCCAGGGACATTCTGTTTCTAGAACATTTTAAAGGATAGGCAAGAATACAGTATTTTCAGTCTTTTATTTTTCAAATAGGCATTTGGAAAATACTGAATATTTTATATTTTTTTAGTTCAAAAGTGAAGATTTTAAAACACATTAGTCCTGACATTGTTATACACAAAGGAAACTTATGTTTATAGAGGAAGAATGTGATTAAAATATTTCATGCAACACATTCTTTTTTATCCCCCCCCTCCGCCCAGTCTCAAATATTTTTCATACTAAATAGAAAGATGGAGAAACAGGAGAAGAAAACCAATTTCTACTCTAGACCTGCAGACCCCATTTGTTGGTCTTTCCCCCCTCCTGCAGGTTTACATCAACAATCAAAAGGACTCAGAACCCTTACAACCTGATCCTGATCTGGACCAGTGTGCCGGGGAATGCATGTTGAAACCGACAAGGCCTTTAAACATGTGCACGTTTTATATTCCCACTCAAGTCATGCTAATGAACCAAAGCCACTCAGAGCGACACTTTATAGAGAGTCAAATGATACCCAATAGCCACATCTTCAAGCTCTGCAACCCACTGCCAACAGCTTGGTTTGCAGCCCAGCCCATTGCAGTAGTTCATCTATGGACTATAGCATCTGCTTTGGGCATGCATGTAAAACCCAATCCTGCAACAGAACTTATGCTGCCTGGAAACCCTTATGGCTCCACAGATGCATGTGCAGTACTATATAATGCCACACAGATCCTGCTAGAGATCCATGCAGAGTGATAAAACTATTTGAATCCAGCTGTAAACAAATATCTAGATTCACAGGCCAGTATCCCTCTTAGTCCATGTAGTGAAGGGCAATTCACACTTTACACAGCTGCAACCTGTTGGAAGGGCAGACACCCTTCTTAGGAAGCACAGTGAACACATGCTGCAGCCCCTCCAGTACTTATAAGAGTCCCATGTCCAGCTGTCATTTACAGGCTCTTGTATTTACTTCAAACACCACTGTGTTCATACATGGGGGACATCCAGCAAATAAGTCTGCCACTCAAAGGCAGAATTTTAATTTCACTTCTCTTCCCTGCTTCTTCCTGATCTGACCTGCCTTGATCTATATGACTATGACTAAAGCTGCTGTTAAAATCAGGAATGGGGACGGGGGGGGGCAGGTAAATGACTCCCCAAAAATCCCAAGTCCCCAGCCTCAAACTAAGGCCACGACAATGACCGTTTACACAAGCACCATACATACACAACAGCAAAGAGGGTCAGAAAAGCAGTCTATAAAATTGTACCAATAAGCAAATACCATGTATTCCTCTGACAATCCAATATAGAAAATTGTAGAAACTTCACAAATAATCACCAAAATTCAACCATCAAGGGCAGCACATACCCCAGACAGAAATCCATTGGGATAGTGGATTGAATCCTGATACTTTCAAAGGAGAAGCACATGAAAGCCTTGCAGCTAGGGGGATGTGTAAATATTATTGTTCTTTGCAGAAGAGGGTAGATAAAGGTGTTGGGAACTGGGGTGATTAAAAGGGTTGGGGGTGGGCTCATGTTTCTACATGCCAAACACACCTTTGTGATATATTTGTGATTTATCAATGATGCTGTCAAAAATGTATTATGGGAAACGGGGAGAGGTTTTAAAAGTTCACACAACCCCATGCTCGGGGTTCCAACTCTTTTGTGTTTGAACCTTGTTGCATCAAATAAAGATCAGGTCTTCGGACTGCTGTTTTGCTTCTTTAACTTGGCTGGAGACTCCTTTTGCTGACCGGAGAGACCCGCAGGGAGTGGCACCCCAACGAGCTGGGCAGTGAAGTAAATCTGCACCCCAGGATTTTTCCTTATCACTGCCTACTACTAACTTACCATCTCACCCTCAGCAAACCTTGTACCCTTGAACCGGTTAGACATGTCCCATCCCAACAAAGATGTAAGCCAGTCATTCCACTTCCATCATGAGACAGTGACATAGCATGGGTTGCCAGCGCCTGGGGCAATTATTGCGTGTTGCACCCCCTAACCCATGGACTGTTAGCCAGGGGTAGGCAACCTAAGGCCCATGGAGGTCGTTTAAGCGGCCCATGAGCCACCCCCGAACTGAGCCGCCCGCTCGGCGAGTCCCCGCCTGCTGCGCTAAACCAGCGCAGCGCAGTGACTCGCTTCTGTGGCGCCGGAAATTGCGTCTGCGCAGACACAGGAAATTGTGGGCACGCGTGCTCATGCGCACACACAATCCGGCCCACGGAGGGATCTCCGCTGGAATGAACCAGCCCAAGCAAGGTAAACCTTGCCAACCCCTGCTGTTAGCACTCCCTGAAGGCAGAAGCGGGAAGAGTTGTGGCTAGGAGTATGCGCAAATGTGTCTGTTGTCAAGTGGAGAGGAGAGAGAGGGGGAGAAAATGATATTTCACTTTCTCTTTTGCGCTCACTTTCTCTTGGGTCATTCCATTCCACTCTCAACCCCATTTCCCATTCCCTCCCTACCTCCCAGCTGTGTGCATGTTGGTGTGTGTTGTTGCCTTCCTTGCCTTGCCATTGGGGGTGGGAAGTTGGGGAAAGAAGAGAGAAGCGGCAATGGCGAAGGCAAATATCAGCCCTGCCCTCCTTTTGCCTTCCTCTGATCAGTGCCACTGGCCACTCACTTTCCGACGTTGCTTTCCGAGGAAATGCTTTGAAAACTTACGACACAGCCACTCAGGTTGATTTTTGAAATTGACAACATGAACCAGCACCTTCACTTGTATCAGGAGGGGGGAGAGAGAGGCAGGGGAGAAGGGAGAGGGAAGCCGAGCCCAAAAACAAATAATAATGAACTATACCTCCCAGAAACCCATCAGCAAACTTCTCCTGATGATCTGGATCCTGCACATACGTGGCCCAAAGAAATACAGCCAACCTCTAGCTCAGTGAGTTTATTCCTTTCGCGAGTATATTCTCTGCAGCTTGTTCACCCTCCTGGAGCCCCAGCTGTGGCAGGCATAGGAGGAGGGTGGCAGAGAGCAGGCAAAGGTGCAGTCCTTCTCTGGCCACCTCTGCCACACAGCACAAGGGGCTCATGTGAGAGGCCAGGCTGAGGGCGTGCACTGGCAGGTCCTGGGTGAGCAGGCGACTCAGCGCTCCTGCCGCTGAATGTGTGCCTCGCCCAAGAACACATGCCAGGAGGGAGGATCCAGGGAAGGACCAGCATGGGCCAGGATCAGTTTAGGCTCTGGCCAGCAGGAGCTCCACCTGGGGGAGGGAGGCGCATGGCAGTCCATTCACCTGTCATGGGGAGGAGGAGGAGCTGCCCCAGCCCCAAAGGCCCAGTCCCAGAGGGTCTTGCCTCCCTGTGCCTCTGGAAGGCAGGAGCTCAGCCACACAGCCTCAATGAGGCAGCCTGTCATGGAGGCACCCGGTTGCACCCTCTCAGAATTTGGCACCTGGGCCAGTCGCCCTGGACCCCACTCCCCTGCTATGCCACTGTCATTAGAGCTGAACTGTCCAATATATTTTACAACCTGCCAAAATATATGCTTCCGATTCCGATTTGTAACTCATCCAAACACAAAATTTAGGCGAAATCCAGCAAAATGTCAAAATCTGACCTAATCCCACATTTTAAAAATTAAGTTTAATTTTGTCAGAGAATATCTAGTACATGAAATACTTTGAACACTCAGATGTACTATTTGAAACCCATTATTTATGACGATTATATAATTTTCAACAATAAATGGCATCTAAACAAAGGAAGAGTCTCCTAACTCAACAAAGCACTTTGCATTGTGCATTAGCTTGTTCAGTCCTATAGATTTTTAGTCTGCCCAATCCTAGAAGCTTAGGACAGGTTAAATATATTTAAGAACGTCTAAAATAGAGCACAATTAATACAAAGAAAAACAAAAAAAGATGCCCTGCTATCATTAACCTGTATGATCCAGTATCAACCCAAATAATGCAGTTTTTTCATCACTATAACAAAATGCCTATGCTAAAACAGGATTTGCACTGAAATTCAGATACAGTATAAGTCAGCACCACTTCAGTCACCCAGAGATATCCCAATTACCTGTAAGGGGGGGGCAGGATGGGAAAGAACGGGAAAGAATACTGCTCCTGTCATAACCCAATATAAACAAATACTGTCAAAATGTTAATAATTATGGAAAGTGTGTGGAAGAGAGGGCCTGAATATGGCAGGCACTTGGAAGGGAGGATGCACATTTGTGTTATTTGCTTACAGGCACATTTCACTCACCACAGAGTCACTCTTGCCCCTACCCTGTGCTAGGATGCCTTACGAAGATGCACCCAATGCTATTTTATCTCCCTTTACTTGTCTCTGTAGGAATGACACAGTAGCCATTCACTTATGCAAGAGAAAGTAAAGGAGGCTAAATCTTCATCCTGACAGGGTGAATCCACTATCTGGTACAGGTTTTGCCTCGCCCCACCCTACATGTCCCAAATTATGGCATTTTTTACTTTATCCTATAGAACTCAGTGGGAGCCACTGAGAACACAGCCTGCCCACATAACCCCATTCTGGGCACTGACGGCACCTTGGAAATTGCCTTTTTATATGACATATTTAGAATGCCTCTATATTCTTCCCACTGATTTAAAAGTCAGTTACCCACCTCAAAATGAGCACAGCATTTGAATGTTGATAGGGGAAAGCCCAGCTTGCATTTCAAATATCCAGCTTTAGAGACTGCAGCAGTAGATTCCAAAGTAAGGTGTTTTGAATGCAGAATTCATGTCAGTGTGCAGCAGCAGCAGCTTATCCCAGAGAACTGCATCATCCTGGAGTGATTGTAAATCTATCCTCAATCCTCAAGTGTCTTTACATTCCCTTCCCCTTTATTTTCTTCACAAAAGCCTTCGCCAATGTGGCACCCTTCAAATGTTTTGTACTACAACTCCCCCTGCTGGCTGGGGCCAAAGGGACTTGTAATCCAAAACATCTGGAGGACACCAGGCTTGTAAACGCTGCTCTACAGCTATGCAAATATTCTGGCCAAAGTCAATATTCCCTAACTATCTGGTAGGACATCTAGAATGTTTCTTACAGAACAGGCCATTCTGGGGTCCTTTGCTCTTTGCTTCTCAAACGACAGCCCTCTTTCTGAATGAAGAAACATTAATAAAGTCAAGGGGAGAACAAACATTTTCTACGATTATCAGAGAATTAATTCCTATTTTAAAAGAGCCGGTTTCAGTACTTGCCAGGGACTAACGGGTAGAAGCTCCAACTGTTACAAAAGAAAGAAAATTGAGAGATACCCGTTTCCAGGGGAGAGTCATTCTGCTCAGCAGCTGCCCTCTTTCAGAGAGAGGCAAAGGAAATCCAAAGGGAGGATTAATAGAAGAGCCATCTGCCATGGAGCTGGCACGACACAGCATTAGAGGAAGGCTGGCACCTGCCAGCAGGTCCAATGGGCATTGCTGCAAGGGCACTGCAGCCAAAGTGGGGTCTGGAATGAGAACAGACCAACCAAAGGGCTTGAAAGAATGCCTGAGCTCAAGGTAGGTAGCTAAACAAAGTACTGTTGAAAATTAGACTTGCGACTGTAAGGAAGCAGGGACTTATATATTGTTCAGGGATCTCCTTTGAGTATTCTGGATCATAGTGTGTTCTTGGTTAGGAATCTTGTAATTACAGTAATACTTAACATTTGTATGGCACTTACAAGAGTTCAAAGTGCTTTACATGCATTCTCTAGGTGTAATTCTTACAACAACCCTATAAGCTAAGTCAGTATTATTATACTCAGATTGCAGATGGAGGTGGGGCTGATGGGCAGTTGTGAAAGAAAGGTTTGCCTCAGTTCATGGCAGAGATGACATACGAACCTTCCCGATTTATAACTCATCCTCTTAGTCGCTAGACTTTTACAGCCACCGGTTTTTTCACTTAAAGCTGGGGGGGGGGAATTGCTCCCATGTTTTCCTCTCTCTGTGGAATTTGTTGGCATTAACATTTTTTGAACGCATGATGAGGATCTGATATTTTGTCATTTTTGTAGCTCCATGTTTTCTACTAACCCTACTACTGGAGGGAACTATGAGACTTTCTTTTATTTTTTTCCATGAGTGACATTCGAATACTACTTCATAAATGTAAAGTTAGCTGGGGGCTTACAGTAAGCTAAAGAAACCAACAACAATCTAATTACAAAGGAAAAAATTGAACCATTAAAGAGGGGGGAATTACCTATATTAAAAAAACTCCATACCCCCAAAATCAAAAACAAATTTAAAAAAAAAGAAGGTTGCGTCAAACTAAGTTCTACTCAAAGTAGACCCATTAAAATTAATGAAGCTAGGCTAGGCATATTCATTTACCGTACTTTAATGGGTCTCTTCGGAGTTGGACTAGCAGAGTTGGGTTGGAATACAACCCAGAGGCTCAGATTACCTGAATTATTTAAAAGTCCTGGGCAAACAGAAAAGTCTAGTCTTGAAAAGTCTACAAAGATGGCACCAGATTGGCCTCCTTGAGTTCACAGATGAGACACAGTACTGTATGTGAAAATAGTTTCAGTGGCTCCAGAACAAGGGTTCTCTCGGCCTCTACGAAACCAGAATGTCTGCAAGCTCAGAGCAGAAAACCTCCAAACCTAGAGACTTTCAGATCTAAAACTCCACATAAAAAATTATGCAGAGCTAAAGGAATTAAATTTATTCAAGCAAATGAGAAGGAGAAGGAGCAGGAAGTAAAAAAGTAGTAAAATTAGTAGCATTAAATGGATGTTACTACACAGCCAAAGCGGGTTAATGGTCAGACTGTTGGGACAAGGACTGGAGTTCTGATTCAAATCCCTACTCAGTCAAGCTCACTGGTTTACCTTGAGTGAGACACTTTTCCACTCAGCCTGTGAAGACAGAAGGAGAGAACAGAAGTACACTAAACTCATTGGAGGAAAGGTGAGATTTTAAAAAGTGTCAAAGAAATGGTTCCTAGTCCACTGAAACAACTACCTTTTAAGCTCTCACCCAGACCTGGTTAAAATGGCTCAAGGTTCCTGTGCCAGTTATTAGCCTTATTTAGAGATTCTTACTCACACAATGGGGGGAAGAACATTGCTCCCTGGCCCTGATCCCAGTGTTAGAAACTGATATATAAGCTAATCGCCAAAAGGCATCTTAAGCCTAGGTTGCTGTAGCCACAACAAAATGTCTAGGTGGGATTTATTATTATGATTCATTTCATTTCCATACTGCATAATTTCATTTCTGTACTGCTTTATATTTTAAAGGGAAAAAACTCAAAGCAGTTTAGAGCAATTAAAACATAAAATAAAACAATCCAGAATAAAACAAATTCAAGCTTCAGGGAAAATATTTCAGATCCTTCTCCAAATGACATGTTGCTTGCCCCATATTTATTTACCTACTTAATTTATATAGCTGCCCCACAGAGAAGTACTCTAGGAAGCTAGTGTGGTGTAGTGGTTAGTGTGTCAGACTAGGTCCATGGGAGATCAGGGTTCAAATCCCCACTCAGTCATGAAGCTCACTGGGTGACGTTGGGTCAGTCACAGCCTCTTACCCTACCTCAAAGGGTTCTGGTAGGGAATAATTGAGGAGGGGAGGTGAACTCCCTGGAGAAAAAGGTGGGATATACAGTGGTACCTCAGGTTAAGTACTTAATTCGTTCTGGAGGTCCGTTCTTAACCTGAGACTGTTAGAATCATAGAATCATAGAATCATAGAGTTGGAAGAGACCACAAGGGCCATCGAGTCCAACCCCCTGCCAAGCAGGAAACACCATCAGAGCACTCCTGACATATGGTTGTCAAGCCTCCGCTTAAAGACCTCCAAAGAAGGAGACTCCACCACACTCCTTGGCAGCAAATTCCACTGTCGAACAGCTCTTACTGTCAGGAAGTTCTTCCTAATGTTTAGGTGGAATCTTCTTTCTTGTAGTTTGGATCCATTGCTCCGTGTCCGCTTCTCTGGAGCAGCAGAAAACAACCTTTCTCCCTCCTCTATGTGACATCCTTTTATATATTTGAACATGGCTATCATATCACCCCTTAACCTCCTCTTCTCCAGGCTAAACATGCCCAGCTCCCTTAGCCGTTCCTCATAAGGCATCGTTTCCAGGCCTTTGACCATTTTGGTTGCCCTCCTCTGGACACGTTCCAGTTTGTCAGTGTCCTTCTTGAACTGTGGTGCCCAGAACTGGACACAGTACTCCAGGTGAGGTCTGACCAGAGCAGAATACAGTGGCACTATTACTTCCCTTGATCTAGATCCTATACTCCTATTGATGCAGCCCAGAATTGCATTGGCTTTTTTAGCTGCCACGTCACACTGTTGGCTCATGTTCTTAACCTGAAGCACCACTTTAGCTAATGGGGCCTCCTGCTGCCGCCGCGCCGCCAGAGCATGATTTCTGTTCTCATCCTGAAGCAAAGTTCTTAACCTGAAGCACTATTTCTGGGTTAGCGGAGTCTGTAACCTGAAGCGTATGTAACCTGAAGCGTATGTAACCTGAGGTACCACTGTACATGTAAAAAATAAGCTCTTTTGCTTACCTGCTTAAGAAAGCTGGAGAGGCCAGCCAGATGGAGATGTCAGTTGCCAACCTAGCATTCAGAGATCTCCACATGGTTGCAGCTGGACCTGCAACAGTAGCAAAACACACCTGGCACCAGGCTAATTTCTAACACTGCCCTGATCCCATCATTGTGTCCCCTGAAAGCGCTGACCCTGACAAATTGGAGGGGGAAGGTCTGAAGTAGGGTGATGTAAAGTCCTTGCACAACCTAAAAGCCCTGATAGTGTTGTGAAGAGCCTCTCCAACATGCGGAGGGGCCAAGGAACAGGGAGCGGCCCCCCTTTACTTTCATGCTTTGATAAGATTTGCATACCTCTTAATCAACAAAGTCTGTAGAATTAATAATAATAATCATAGCCTGTATCTGTACTGGATTTAGAATTGTTTTTCATATGAAGTTGTCTTTTACTGTTAGGATATGTGGAACTGCTTTTAATTACCGTATTTTTCGCACCATAGGACGCACCGAACAATAGGACGCACCTTGTTTTAGAGGGGGGAGAACAAGAAAAAAAATTTCTCCCCCTCTCTGCCCAGCGCCCCTTCAGCGAAGCGGCAGGAGGCGCTGCGCAGAAAGGGAGAGAATTTCCCCCCTCTTGTTTTCCCGCTCTAAAACAAGGTGCCGTTTAAGGTGCGTTCAGGCGGCTACCTTGGAAGCCTGGAGAGCGAGAGGGGTCGGTGTGCACCGACCCCTCTCGCTCTCCAGGCTTCAGGTTCCTTTCAACCTGCTCTTTGGGGCTGGCGGGGGAAGCCCACCACCAGCCCCAAAGAGCAGGTCAGGGAGCAGCGGAAAGGTGCAGCGGAGAGGCTCCTGCCATAGCCGCGCGTCACCCCTCCAGCCGGGAGAGGGTCGCGGGGCTATGGCGTCTTCGCTCCATAGGACGCACACACATTTCCCCTTCATTTTTGAAGGGGGAAAAGTGCGTCCTATAGAGCGAAAAATACGGTATTTTCATATATGGAATTGTTTTCGCTATCAAGATTTTAAATAAATGTCATTTTATTCATTGTTTGTGTGCTGCCAAAGTTTCCTGTAACAATTGGAGGGGGTGTGGTATGTGCATTTATGCATGTGCATGCATATATATATATATATATATATATATATACATATACATATACATATATATATATATATATATATGCACATATACATACACACACACACACACATTCCAGCAAGCTGTTGAAATGAATTCTGGTTTTCTAGTTTTAGTTCATTTTTAGTCTTGTTGTATTGGGTCTCCTGTACACTGCTTAGAGATGGCTGTAATAAAGCACTATCCCAACAGATAGATGATAGATAGATAGATAGATAGATAGATAGATAGATAGATGATAGATAGATAGACAGATAGATAGTAGGGGCTGTGTGTGAATTTGAAGATGGTATCATGCATTTATGGCCCTTCCCCCCTCAAAAAAAAATTTGTTGTAAGTTGCTTGGGGACCTCTGAGTAATTAATAAACAGCTAACAAGTCAAATAAATAAATAAATACCTCTAAGCGATTCTACACTGTGGTAATTGTGTGACAAAATGAAATCATGAATGGGGCTTTTGTCAGTGCAGACTGGCGCTTAGGCCTCAGTGGTTTCTTCAGGCCTTTTCAGTCCGGCCTGTAGAGTAACTTCTCACCTCAGGCCTGCTGAAGTCAGTCAGGGGACTGGGATTCCCAAACTGCTCCATCCACGTTTAGCTGCCACAGGAAATTTCTGCTGCTGGGTGGGTAACGGAATAGGCCTCTGGTGGTTCCTATCTTCTCCCTTCAGATCTCCTTGCCCGGTTCCTGCTCTGTACATCCCCCAATCCAAGTTTCCCCTCACACTTTCCATTTCTTCTCAGGGAGCTACTTATCGAGGGGGAAAGGGATCGCTCCAGTTCTCTCATTCAGAGTTACATGATTAATTTGATATTTTGAGTGTACCAAATAGCTGACTCTCAAGCGGCATTTCACAGCACTTGACAGCCAACTTTCTCCTTTACCCAGTGACACACGCATCCAAAGAGCAAAAAAATAATAATAAAAATTCCAAGGCAAAAAATCAAATCTGGCATTCACTTCTTTTATTTTGAGGCCAAAATTCAACTTCAACATCCACATTGGGTGGTGGACTTCAAGGTTGCAGTCAACCAAAAGTCAGATAAGGCCTCATATGAGAAGAAGATAGGGCTCCTTTAGTTGTTATATTAATTGAACAGAAGGTACAGCTTGGAGCAGCACAGGTACAGCTATATTGACCATGTAGTAATAGTTCATTAACAGTATCCAAAGTGCACCATACTAATATAATGGCTACAATACCATCAGAGGTAAGAGTGCGCCACCACAATTACCACCAAGTACCACTGCTGTTAAAATAAGGCATGGGTAGGCAAACTAAGGCACAGGGGCCAGATCCAGCCCAATAGCCTTCTAAAGCTGGCCCACGGACGGTCCGGGAATCAGCGTGTTTTTACATGAGTAGAATGTGTTCTTTTATTTAAAATGCATCTCTGGGTTATTTGTGGGGCCCGCCTGGTGTTTTTGCATGAGCAGGATGTGTGCTTTTATTTGAAATGTATCTCTGGGTTATTTGTGGAGCATAGAAATTCGTTCTTTTTTTCCCCAAAATATAGTCCGGCCCCCCACAAGGTCTGAGGGACAATGGACCGGCCCCCTGCTGAAAAAGTTTGCTGACCCTGTTAGAAAGCTGTACCTCTTTCTACACTGCGCTCAACATGAGAGGTCTTGCTCTGCGCTCCACCAATATATGAGATTCGGCACATGTCCATTAGAAGCAGAGTCTTCTTTCTAATGGTACACACCATCTTCTGCAAGCTTAGGAAGGAGGCTGCAACACTAAATACCTTCAAGATTTGGGGACCTTGATTCGGCACATGTAGACATGGGTCTTCAATTCGTTGATTTGCTGTATGGTGTTTTTATCATCCTGCTTGAAACAGGTTCCAAAATGAATGAGCAGAGGACTTTTTTTTTTTAAAAAAAGGAAAGCGGATGTCACTGAAGGGTCCTGCCCAAGAGGGCACAGAGAGACAGGTAACTTGCCATTTATGCGCATTCAAGGCACGTGTGACTTAGAACTGCCACCTGTAATACAGGATTGTCCCGTATTTCAATGCAAAATGCTGTATCCTGTATTGATACAGTTTTGCCCTGTATTTCAGTTTTTTCTCTGTCTCTGCCAAGCTAGGGATCCTCTCCAAATGCATGTGCTTGAAAGGGTCTATACATGAAAGGTCATGTATTTAAACTCTGGGTAGCCAAACGGACGAGATGGTTGGACAGTGTTCTCGAAGCTACCAGAATGAGTTTGACCAAACTGCGGGAGGCAGTGGAAGACAGGAGTGCCTGGCATTCTCTGGTCCATGGGGTCATGAAGAGTCAAACACAACTAAACAACAACATCAAGCCAAACGGAGACAAATTTATATATGCATGTGCTTGTGTGTGCACGTATGTGTGTGTGACATATTCCAGAGGGACTGTCCTGTTAGGCTGCAATGGATTGTAATGGATCGCTTTGAAGTAACTTCAGCACCAGATTTGGGGGGGATCACACACCCCCAACTGCCCTGCCTGCATTTTTCCAGAACAAAGGTGGCAACCCTAGTGTGACTGCACGCACACATCAGCACAAATCTGGAAGTGGCCCTAATAGAGCTCAAAAATAGCAAAAATGGCATGGAAACAGTGTCTAGCAATCCCACAAGCCTTTGCTGTAGAGAGTTAAGAGTTTGAGAAAGGAGGTTTGTAGAGATTGGTTGTGGTAGAGTTTTGTGGATTTGGGGTTTTTTAAGGGTTTCCAAAGATTTACACAGTGTTTTCAGGGTTTTTTCAATGGTGTTCCAAATATACGCACTATCACTTAAACACGTAGTGCCTCAGAAAGTATCCCCGTGTAAATGAGGAGATGCCTGTATTCTGTTGCCCAAAGGCTCACCCAAATCTGGAATCAGTCTTACCATCTAAGAGAAGCGAGAGGCTCTGTTAAGCCCAGAAACTAAAATTACCTAACTGCATCACTGACTCCCACATAAGCAGAAATAGGACTGCAGCCTACAGAACATGAAGAGCAATCCTCCGCATGTCTACACAGGAGTAAATCCTACTGAGTTCAGTGAAGCTTACTTTGATGTTCCTTCAGATGCTCATTGGCAATTCACACTGCAGAGTCCAAGTACAGAACTAAATCTGTAATGTGCCCATCCACAAGATTACATTCTTTTATTAGAATTAATAACCACCCTTTCTCTCACTTACAGAGGCACCTAAACACACACACACACACACACACACACACACATCATTTTATGGATTAGATTCAACAATGTACTAAATGAATGGGGGACAGAGAAATGCTGCTCAGTGGTCCACCCTTGGGAATCTGCTGCCCCAAGGCTGGATCTAGATCTCTGTACCAGCAAGCAAAAGCATTTTTTTCAAACCAAAGGAGCAATTCTTCCTACGCAAGAAGATACACCTCCTTCCTTCCACTCCGAAGTATTTCAAATAGGTAGTGAACCAGTAACACTATTTTGCATCCCTTATTAAACATGAGACCACTGATTGAAATCTATTACAAATAAATAAATAACAATAACAACTATTTCAACTGCCACAATTGCATTCACATTGCCTAAATCCAAGACAAAAAGTGTTTTTTAATTTGAGTTTAAGTGGCCGTGGAAAATGTACTCCCTCTTCCCTTCTACATAAATTCCACCTCTATTTGGGTGGCTTTGCTGTCACTGACCTCTAAGGTGGTGGTGGTGGTGGTTGTAATTTTTAATTTTTAATTTAATTTAACTTATACATACCCCGCCCATCTGGCTGGGTTTCCCCAGCCACTCTGGGGTAGGTTAGGAACATTTTAAGTTTTTTTTTATTATGGTTGGATGCAACAGTGAACACAGTCAGAGGTGGAGTAATTCATGTATGAAAGGAGATGGCTGCCAGAAAACCTGTTTATAGAACAGAAAATGTGTTATACCTGGTCAGACTATTGGTCCACCCAACTCAGTACTGTCTACTCTAAATGGCAACAGCTCTCCGGTCGCTTAACCAAAGGGTCTTTCTTATCACCTGCTGCTACCTGGGATCCTTTCAACTGGAAATGCCAGAGACTGAATCAGCAGGTAAAATAAAGCAAATATTCAGCCTTATGGAGTTGCTTCCTAAGGAGTGTGCTTAATACCGCAAACTTTGTCTCAATGAGATTTCAAAACCTGTGAATGTATTGCATTCTTCAAAGAAGGCTTTAATGGTTAATTACTTTCACTGTTAAAAATGGGGATGAAAGGTGTGATTCCTTTAGCGTCAGCTTCCATCTGTTCACGTATTAAGATAGAAACTAGCATCTTTCCCCATTTTCCTCCTGTCTCTTTATTTTTGCCCTGCTTCCTCTTAGCAGGCTATTCCAGTCTCTTTCTGGACTTCTTAATCACTCCTATTCCTCCCTTAACTAATCGCTGGTTTTTACATCTTCCATGAGGTATTATGGCCAGAACTGAATGAGCTAATTCCAATAAATATATAGTACCTGTTTCATGAGGCCATCATAACGTTTTTAAGCAAAATTATTCATTTCAGTGCATTCATGCCTGGCATTTGGACCACTGGCTTGAATGGTGCTTGTATCTTGCACAGACATCCATTACCATTCCTAGAAGAACTTTCCATGCATACACAACCTAACAAAAAAAGGGGGGGGGAGATGGCCACCCTCCCTACCCAGAGTCCACCCCCAGGGCTATCACTGATTTCTGAACAATCAATAAATCTTTCGCTGCAGCAGTAGAGATGCATCATCACTTTTGAATCCCCTGAAGCCCATACATTTGGTATGGAACCATGTACTGAATTTTTTATTTTATTTTCTAAAAACCTGCTTTACCCTTTTCATAACAGCTAACTAGTGTATACAAACTAGTAGCTAAGACTGCAATTCTAACCACATCTACTCAGAAGGAAGTCCCAATGAATTCAGTGGAGCTTCCCTCCCAGTTTAGTGGTATTAGAATTACAGCCTAGAACAGGGGAAGACTTTCATATCCCAGAAACTGAGCTGTTTCAGGAATTAGCCTGTGTCACTGCGAGCTGGCTGAAATTATTTTCACTGCAGATAATAAAGAGTGTCGGGAACTGATTGTGAAAAATACAACAATCTTATCAAGATTATTGGGACTACAGAGCAACATGAAGTCATTTATAAAGATTTTGAACAACAGCGGGCCCAGGATGGAACCCTGTGGCAAGCCCCTTTTCACTTTTTCCCATGATGAGGAACCACTGGTGAGCACTCTTTGGGTTCGGTTAGTCAACGAGCTATAAATCCACCTAACAGTAACATTGCCTACCCACATTGTACCAGCTTCTCTGCAAGAATATACAGTGGTACTTCGGATTAAGCATTTAATTCGTTCCAGAGGTCCGTACTTAACCTGAAACTGTTCTTAACCTGAAGCACCACTTTAGCTAATGGGGCTTCCCGCTGCCACCGTGCCGCTGCGGCACAATTTCTGTTCTCATCCTGAAGCAAAGTTCTTAACCCAAGATACTATTTCTGGGTTAGCAGAGTCTGTAACCTGAAGCATATGTAACCCAAGGTACCACTGTAATGGGCAGACTCTGTCAAAAGCCTTACTGAAATTAAGATACATTATATCCACAGCATTCCTCTGATCTACAAAGCTTATAACTCTTTCTCTATATATATACATAAAAGAATAGTCTGACATGACTTGTTTCTGAGAAACAAATGCAGGCTTTTAGTAATCAGACAAACTGTTTAATGATGTGTTCAAGTACCTTCCCTAGTAATAAGCTGACCAGTTGGTAGCTGCCTGTGTCCTCTTCTTTCCCCTTTTTGAAGAAGGGGACATTTCCCCACTTCCGGTCCACAGGGACCTCACTTGTTCTCCAAGAGTTCTCAAAGATTATAGACACAGGCTCTGTACCTGCTGCCAAAAGCAGCTTGCCAGGTGGAGCCGAGTCACTAGGGTAGCTTGCTGGAAGGTGGATCAGTGTTGCTCTCTGGGAGGGAAAGGGAGTGGGGCAAGGCAGTCAGCAAGGTGCAAAAGCACCAGCAGAGCCAATCCAGTACTCCTGCCAGTGCATTTGCACCATGCCACCTTCCGCACCCACCACCTCTCCCAGTAAGCAACAGCAACCCACCTGCTGGGAAGCTAGCAGAGTAGCCCTGCTCACCCAGCAAGCAGCTTCTACGTGCTACCCTGCTTGCCAATTTGCTTCCAGGATAAATTCAAGGTGTCAGTTTTGACTTCTAAAGCCATAAATGCTATAGAGCCAGAATATGTCAAGAACCACTAAGTCTGCAGAAAAATATATATAATTTATTTATTGGTGGGTTTATTACCTGCTTTTTGAGGACATCCTCCACAAACTGGCTTAAAGCATACAAATCCAGATCCATAAAAGCACATTTAAAAATATAACCAGTAATAATAATAAAATTTAAACCTAAAGAGGCCACAGTTAACTTAGCTACACCCACACCCCAATACATGGTTACTATTTATGATTCCATATTAAAACCTATGGAGAACAGAAATAGAAATCTGGACCTGCCTGCTTTGATTTCCCGCACTAGCAGAATTATCGTAGGTGTCCCCCTACCCAGTTTCCAAAAATTGGAACAAGCTCCCTATGGTGGTCTGTCTGGCCCCATTGCTGCTATTTTATCACAGCAAAGTGTTGTAGACAAATATAATCTGGTTTTACACTGCTTCTCCCTTTTACCCTATTTAGTTTTACTGGGTCAAAACAATTGGGTTTGGTTTGGATTTTTATGCATTATTCAGTACAGGTTTTTTTGGGGGGGGGAGAGACTTGACTATTTTATGGAAACATAGAATATAAATTCTGATAATAAACAGAAATTCAAACAAGAAGTTAGACATTTCAACAAACGCCCCTAGCAATAACAACAACAAAAGCACCAAAACAGCAGTCAAACAACCATATAACAACAGACAGAATAAAAACATCATCCGCTTAAACACCCAAGAGAATTTAAAACATCTTGACTTGTCACCTGGAACTTAGCGAAGTAGGTGACATAAAAGTGTCCTTGAGGAATAGCACAGCTAAAGTATCCCTACACATAAGATTTCTGAATATCTCCTTGCTCTCATCATCTTTAAAACCTGTACTCTTTGAACCCTGGGCATATGCAAAGTCCACACCACACATTGAAAGCTCATGACTTCCTCCATATAATCCTGGGAACTGTCATTTGTTAAGGGTGCAGGGAACTATAGCTTTGTGAGAGGAAAACTACAATTCTCAGGATTCTTTGCAGAAAGTAAAAAGGTAAAGGGACCCCTAACCATTAGGTCCAGTCATGGCCGACTCTGGGGTTGCGCCGCTCATCTCGCTTTATTGGCCGAGGGAACCGACGTGCAGCTTCCAGGTCATGTGGCCAGCATGACTAAGCCGCTTCTGGCGAACCAGAGCAGCGCACGGAAACGCCGTTTACCTTCCCGCCGGAGCGGTACCTATTTATCTACTTGCACTTTGACGTGCTTTCAAACTGCTAGGTTGGCAGGAGCAGGGACCGAGCAACAGGAGCTCACTCCGTCGCGGGGATTCGAACCGCCGACCTTCTGATCGGCAAGTCCTAAGCTCTGTGGTTTAACCCACAGCGCCACCTGCGTTAAATATGTATTGTGGAGATCCCAACTGTTCATTGATCAGCCTCTGTAAATTGCTTCTGCAAAAACGCCTTAGTCTCCTGTGCTGCTCTGCTCCACTCCCTGCAGAAACGCCACATTCCTGCAGCTCTCACAACCCCCTGCTCCTCCATATTCCCTGTAACAATATAAATAATGCACCAATGTGCATAGCATCTAACAGAATTACACAGGTGGAAGATTATTATTTATCATGATGATACTCCAAGGAGTTCCCTGCTTTATTCCCACAAAATACCATGTAAGGCAAGTCTTAAGAACAGACTGACTGCCGCCATGACAGAGTCAGGATTAGAACCTGGGTCTCCCCACTCCTAGTCCAGTGCTTTCTCCATTATACCACACTACCTCTCAATTCAAGCCACTAGACTCGAGGAGAAGCCAAAGGCCACGTGGAAAAGGGATCTGAATGAAGGCAGGGGGAGAGGTAGCACAAATCATATCAGGGAGGCATGTCCCAGGCGGGACCCCACCTTGTAACATCAAAACATAAAAAATGGCCAGGTTTTCTGAATGCCCCGATTTGTAACCTGCCCCTGCTACTGCTTTAAACGCAATATACTGTGAATTTAATATTCTTCCAGTCCTTCCCATGAAAACTTCGCTAATGCAGACCTCCGTAATCTGCATTCTTTCTGATTTTGGCATATATTAAGAACCTATATCACTTGTTATTCCAGACATTGCTCTTAAGGCAGCCAAATTTAATGCATCCCATCATTGTGTTTATATACGGAGGAGTGAGATGTACTGTAACATATCTGAAAATATGCCATGAGGTAGCTTGCATAACATGGGATATATAGAGATGAATAGACCTGCCATCCGTATTCAAGCTGCTTTTTTTTTTTGAACAGACATGAAGAAAGGATGTCTAGGGTACTCTAGATCATGGGTAGGCAAACTAAGACCCAGGGGCCAGATCCAGCCCAATCGCCTTTCTAAATCTGGCCCACGGATGGTCCTGGAATCAGCATGTTTTTACATGAGTAGAATGTGCTCTTTTATTTAAAATATATCTCTGGGTTATTTGTGGGGCATAGGAATTCATTCATTTTTTTCCTTCAAAATATAGTCCGGCCCCCCACAAGGTCTGATGGACAGTGGACTGGCCCCTTGCTGAAAAAGTTTGCTGACCCCTGCTCTAGATAATCTCCCCACCCCACCCTCCCTGCTCAGGATAAAGTAGTAACCAACTGATATTTCGTTCTCGAGTCCCCAAACATAAGAGCAGACTCCTGGACCAGGCCAAAGGTCCAGCATCCTCTTCTGACAGCGAGCAGGACCCGAATGCAGAGGTGCTCTTCCTGGTGTGATCCTGAGGACTACAACTGGTAAACAGAGGCATAGAGCCTGACAGTGGATCAGCCATCAGGTTCTTCTGCCTCCATCATGTTCTGCATCCCAACCTTCCCATGCTGAGTGGGGAAGGTCAGGGCTGATGCATGCATCTCCCCCTGCTTTTAAACACTGTGTGTTGAAGTGAATGCCTGGACATAATTTCTATCCGTATTATATTGGAAGCAAAGCCAATATTTTTCAATGTGCCTTGTGACAGTGCTGGAAGTTGTGGGCCATGGTTTGGGAGAAACCAGCAGCAGCCCAGCGGGGCCAGGGGGAAACTCCGAATGTGCAGGTTATGCTGTGATACGTCTTTGATTTTACCAACCAGCAATATTATTAATCCAATTTTATTACGCAAAACCAAGAATATTTATGGTGATCCGTTGTTGCAGAGGCCATAGGCCGGTGCCTGCTCTGCCCATTGGGCAATCTGGTTCAGTTCGGAAATGCTTCTGTGGAGAAGAATCCCAAAATTCTCCCCACCCCATACGTCCTTCCTTCCTTCAGGCAGAAGCGGACATGGTGTGTGGAACTGGACAAGGGGAAGAAGTGGCTCTCCCATTGCTGGGGCTGGGGATTGCCATTTCCTCATGCCAGCAATGGGGCAGCCAGCTGAAGGAGGAAGGCCTCGGTCCAGTATACCTGAAGGAGCGTCTCCACCCCCATCATTCTGCCCGGACACTGAGGTCCAGTGCCGAGGGTCTTCTGCGGTTCCCTCACTGCAAGAAGCCAAGTTACAGGGAACCAGGCAGAGGGCCTTCTTGGTAGTGGCGCCCGCCCTGTGGAACACCCTCCCACCAGATGTCAAAGAGAAGAACAACTACCAGACTTTTAGAAGACATCTGAAGGCAGCCCTGTTTAGGGGAGCTTTTAATGTTTAACGGACTATTGTATTTTAATATTTTGTTGGAAGCTGCCCAGAGTGGCTGGGGAAACCCGGCCAGATGGGCGGGGTATAAATACATTATTATTATTATTATTATTATTATTATTATTATTATTATTATTCACAGCCTTTAAGCAAACACAGAGCAGGAAAGGGTTTAGAGAAAGGCAACCCAAATGATGAAGGGACGGAGCAACTTCCCTATGTGGAAATGTTACAGCATTTGCAACTCTTCTCTAAAATAAGCAAGAGGTGATGCGATAGAAGTTTACAAAACTATACGTGGCATGCCGAACGTGGATAGAGAAAAGTTTTTCCCCTCTCTAACAACTACTAAAACTTGTGGACGTCCAATGAAGCTGAATGTTGGAAGATTCAAGACAGACAAAAGAAAGTACTCATGAACTATGGAACTCGCTGCCACAGGAGGCAGAGATGGGCACCAACTTGGATGGCTTTAGAAGACGACTGGACATACGCATGGAGGCCAATGCTATCAACAGCTACTAGACAAAATGGCTATATTCTATCTCTGCTGTTGGAGGAAGCATGCTGGGAATCAGAGGTGGGCAGAGCACTGTTGTGCTCGTGTCCTGCTTGCAGGCTTCCCACGGGTATCTGGTTGGCCACTGTGAGAAGAGGCTCCTGGACTAGATGAGCCATTGGCTTCATTCAGCAGCTCTTAAGTTCTTATGAAAGCAGATCACACTTAAAAGTCATAGGCAAACGTATGTGGACCACACCAAGGTCCCTCCCTAAAAGTTGGCCAAACTGCTGTGGCGGCACCGGAGAGTTGCCAGTTGCAGTCCAATTTCTGTGAGGGCAGAGAAACCTGTCAGTTCGGGTGGAATCAAAACTTCACACAGTTGCGCAGAGGGGGCAGGCTGAGGAAAGACGTTGAAAAGGCAAGTTGCCCAAAAGGAGAGGCAAGTTGCCCGAAAGAAGGCGCAGAGATCGGAACAGACTGAGAAAAGAGGCATCGGAAAGAAGGGAAGGAGGAGGAGCAGGGAGCTTAAGGCAAAGGCCAGCGGAGACAGGGAGCTGAATCAAGAATGGGCTTAACCAGAGAGGAGACTCTGAAGAAATTACACAGCATGCATGCTTAGGAAGGGATGTATACTCTGGAGAAAGGGGTGTCACAGAGGCTAAAAGGAAGCTAAAGGAAGGCAGGTTTGGAGACCATGCTCACATAAACTACTATAACTCTAAATACAGTGGTATCTCCGGTTATGAACGTAATTCGTTCCAGATGTCCGTTCTTAAGCCAAAACCGTTCATAACCTGAGGCGTGCTTTCACTGACGGCGCTCCCGCTGCTGCCGTGCTGCCAGTACACGACTTCTGCTCGCATCCCGGGGCAAAGTTCGCAACCCGGAGCATCTACTTCCAAGTTAGCGGAGTTCGTTACCAGCAGCGTTCGCAAGGAGAACGGAACGTAACACGAGGTTCCACTGCATATGTAAAAATAAAAACATGTGAAATCTCTCCCATTCACTCCTGCCTCCACTTAGAGGATATCAGTAGCTACTAGGCATGATGGCTGTACTAAGTTCAGTACAAGGCAGTATGCCTCTGAAAACCAGTGACTTCAAAGGGAACTTGAGCAGGAGGGTGCTACAGCATTCAGATCCTGGTTGGAGGCTTTCCAAAGGTTGGCTACTGTAGGAACAGAATCCTGGACTGGATGGGCCTTTGGACTGATCCAGCACAGCTCTCCTTATCTTCATTCCCCTTTCTCTGTTTTCCCTGCTTTAGAATTTAAACAGCAGGCTCCTTGGGGCAGGGAGCTGTCCTCTCGTACTATATTACTCAGTGGAGGCTACTGCATTTAGTGTCCCACCAACCTCACAGCCTTACAACCTCTCTAGCTAATCTCAGTGTGGCCCCCTGGAGAATTCAAAAGCGGGGGGGGGGAGGATGGGGACAGAAGTAGTTGGCTGCTGTCCCTGTCATTGGCTCTGGGTCAAGAAAAAAGGCTTTCTCTATGGTGGCATCCAAGCTATAGAAATCGCCTCCTAGACAGATTAACTTTGGCCTGTCATTGCTGGTATTTTGTCACCAAATAAAGACTTTTCTGTTGAGGCAAGCGTTTGATGTGCTTCTTCATTCGCGTCTCCCTGCTGTATTGATCTTCACTGCTGCCGTCTTATTGTATTGGATTTGTATGGTATTTTGTCCGATTCATTTTTTAAAACTTTGTAAGCCACCTGCAGCGGGAAATTGGTGTGAAAACCCCAAGAATAAATAAATACCGCAGCACTGTGACCGGGTGACCCTAAGGGGAGGGGATAGGCAGGGATGGCGCAGCCCAATTTGCCACCTGAGGCTAAACAGGAAGAGCTGCCCCGCCCTGTTGCTGCTCCTCCTGCCACCACATCTGCTGCTGCCAACACCACCTGCTCTGCCGTCGCCGTGCGCCCTGCCAGGCGGTGCCAATTTCAGGCAAGATTGTGCCAATTTGGGGCGAGATCTCGCCCCATATGAATCTGATCTTGCCTGAAATCAGGACTGATGGTGATGGTTCACCTGCAGGACTGCTGCCTGGGGGGCTTCTAACACCCGAGTCAGAGGCCTTGCCCTCCTTCATCAATGGCTGGGCTGGCTCTGTGGTTAGGACAAAAAAGTAATGGCAACTGGCAAGGGGAAAAAGCTGCACCTAATTGCACATTTTGATCTGAACCAGAAGCAACCCAAGTGGTAACCTCCAGATGTTGCCAGACTACAACTCCCATAATCTCTGGCCTTTGGCTGTTGTAGTCCTCCAGCAACATCTGGAAGACACCATCTAGGCCAGGCTTCCTCAAACTCGGCCCTCCAGATTTTTTTGGCCTACAACTCCCATGATCCCTAGCTAGCAGGACCAGTGGTCAGGGATGATGGGAATTGTAGTCTCAAAACATCTGGAGGGCCCAGTTTGAGGAAGCCTGATCTAGGCCATATCTGACAGGAGCCAATTCTTTGTCGCCATGCTTCTGGTGTGGCCAACTTGTGGGATGCTTTTTTATTTTCTTACTCCCCAATTCTCTTCCTCCCTTGCACTTGCACACATTCAGCAAACTACAACACAAAACACATGCCGCAAATAGTTAAGATGGGGTCGCAGAAGCCTGGAGCAGAAGACCAGAGAGCCAAGTTATTTATGAAATAGCTCTGGGACTGCAGGAGTCTCTATTCTTCAGTGGTTAGTAGAGAGGAAATTAATCTAGCTCCCAAAGGCAAAGAGCAGTGAATATTATCCTAGGTGAAAAGGTTCTGAATGTGAAATGGCAAACTCCTGAATGACGGATGCCAGCAAGGTTGTTCCTTTGAGGGAGAAATTCCAAGCACTGAAGACCACAGGATATAGTTGATACTGTCATCCCATATCACGGCTTGTGAGATTAATGCAAATCACAGGCCTTTCCCTCCACCCGTCACATTAAAGTTCTTCCAGATTTGGAAACGGGTTTTTTTCTTTTTCTGATGAAAGCGCAGAGTTCTGGAGAAATCCACCTGGGATTCTACACTCAATAACAGATATAGCTAACAGCACTACTATTGCGGACAAAAACAACAACAACCCACAGTCTAAGAATCAAAGATAATTATGGCAAAATAATCAAGAAGAGTAAGAGACTGATACAGGAGACGAGGAAGACCAAAACCACAAAATCAGCAATGCTCTTACAAGGAGGAAGTGGGTAATAGGCATCTTATGAAGTGGGCTCCAGTCCATCAGAGCTTATGCCGTAATATATCTAATAGCCTAAAATGTTAGAGAACTCTTTATGGGTTTCCTGTAACAGACTAAGATGTCTCTGGGGAGCTGGCAGCAGAGTACAAGTGTTGAATGGGAGAGTATTTCAGAAAACGGACAGATACAGGCTTAGTCTGTCGATCCTGAACAGAATCCAATTCTTGAATTAAGAGGATGCGGCCTAATTACCCTTAAGTCTTAAAACTTCTGCTGATGCTACTGAAATTGTGAAGCCACCCACCTAAGTCCGTTCGATTTCACTAAGAGAATCCCGCCCTCTATAAAGGTGTCGCCTTTGGTCCCCACTTCACTCATAGCTGTGGGAGCCCAGAGTAAGATTTATTAATGCAGACATCAACTGGGAGGAAGAAGGAAGGAGCCGCATCACAAAGATGCTAAAAGAAAGGCAGATTTGGGCTGCGTCCAAAATCACAATTCCCCCCCTCAGTTTCTAGGAAGAACAGCAGCCTGCTGGCAGCCAGGTGAACCAGGAAGGCAGGCCTAGGGAATATGGCCTTCCACATTTGAGAGCCTCTCAATTCACCGTTGCAAAATGAGATGCGTTAAGTGAGGAATCTGCCTTATAGTAACTTCAGAGGATCAGCCTATCTTCTTCAGTGTCGTCTACACTGACTGACAGAGGCTCTCCAGGATTTCAGACAAGTCCTCCATGAAGATGCCAGGGATAAAATATGGGCCCTTCTGAACGCAAGCCCATGCTAACCTATGACACTTCCTCAAATACACATGTGCTCTGAGTTATGGGAGTTTGCACGTGCCTGCAACTCAGATCCACTGATCCCAAAGAGTCCTTCTATTACCAAACCGGGTTGTGGGGGGCTGACAACTGTTACTCAGTGGGCATAACACACTTAACAGCCCTCTCACCTTAATTATTGACTCAGGTGTCCCAGGTCTGAGCCCTGGCATGAAAAGCAGGTCTAGTAGCACCTTAAGAACAGAACATTTAGTAAATGCAGATGCTCCCTTTTCTGGTTTTCCCCAGTACGTTTGATCTAGGATTGCAGGAAAAAATAGCCTGACCTGCTCCTGCATCCTCTAACAGCAGTTTAATCTGCTGGTACCATCTTTTTAAAAAAAATAAAACTTCACCCTCTAATTCCTGAAGACCAAATTACTCTTTAGACACACTCACAGAGGTCAGTTCAAAAGATGGCAATCCTAAATTAGTATTGGCATGTCCAAGAGCTGCTCAACATATTACTGAGCTGCATGCCTATGTTCACCAATTAGTGTCCATTCAACAAGATGCTTTAGTGACTAAGGAGGGGGGATGGTCAGAATACCAGGACCAGGGGAGTAATCCCATGAAGCTGATTGGCTGGTGATTCAGGAGAGGCAGATGCGGGAGAACTTAAGATTCAGTTCACATTTAAAGCCAAAATTATCAAAGTCACGTTTTCTGAAATAATAAGAGAACCGAAACATAGCCATCCCTCGAAATCTGCACTTATCCAACTTTTGCAATGCTCCATCCAACAAATGTTTACAAAAATGCGCATAGATTAGGTAAAAGTGTGCATAAAAATGAATATATTAATGAAAATAGCATACAAAAAAATGCATATTAGAAAGATTTGTTAGTCAACAAAATGGATATTAGTATTTTTTTAAAATGCATTTATTAGGATAAATTTACACTAAAATGCTGGAGAATTTTCAAGATGATTTTTAAAAAGAAAATTCATGAATTGCTGCAGCAGACATGTGATGAACCAAAGGCTGGAGAAATGAGGAGCTGTGAGAACCGAAACTGACAGTCCCTACCACCCATAAGGACAGGCAAAAGGAAGTACTTCTTTACATAGTGGATAATATTGCAGCCACAAGGTGTGGTGATAGCCACTGGTTTTAAATTGGGATTAGGCAAATACATTGAGTTTGCTAGTTCAGCTGAATATATGCTACCTCCAAGTTCAGATTGCAACATGGCTCTGAATACCAGTTGCTTAGGAAGAACAGCAGCAAAAAAGCAATTGCCCTCACATCCAGCTTGTGGGTCCCTAAAGAGACATCTGACAGGCCACTGTAGACAACAGGAAGCCTTGGGTTTCGTCCAGAAGGGGTATTTTGAAGGTCTCTATCTTCCTCCCAGTTCCCACTTTTATCATGTCTGGAGCTGTTCATGGCCGGACACTCTCTGCAAGGCTCACTCCTTGCAACATCTTATTATAGGGCATGGAGCCTGTTCAGGAGCAGCAGGCAAAGAGGAAACCCAAGCTTCGAAACTGTGCAGAATGCCAAGCACACACACAGAGCTCAGCCGGCCTGGCCAGCAGCCAGACTGCTGGAGAAAGCTTGCAACACCTAGCAAAGGATGCCTGGAATACTGACTTGTCTCACACCCCAGCAATAGGCTGGCTTTTCCCGCTGCAGAGATGCCACCATCCCTGGAGCCGGGTGGCCGAGCCCTGGCTGTTTCAACGCCAAGCTTCCCGTTATCCCATTCCGCCAGGACTCCCCTTCCCAAGAGACATCTGGGCAGGCTGGAGAGTGCCCCCGAGCATGTGCAGAGTCCCCCCACTAGTGAGCGATTCCACGCAAGGAGAGTAGAGCGGGCTGATTTACGCCGGCGGCACCTCTCCTTTAAAAGGAGGAAGGTAAGACTGCACCAATGGGCGAGTGGGCTCCCCACCCCTCCCCACTCTTACGCAATACACCCGCTCCAAGGCCCTGACCGGATCTGAGCAAGAGGCAACTACTACTCCCAACCCCCCCCCCCAGATCCACGCATTATTTCTTCTCCGCTCCTCCAATCGCCATTTCTTCCCCCTCGCCTTTCAGGTGTCGTGTCCCCCCCCCCCAAGCAAAGAGCAACCCCGCTTCTTCCTCTCCACCCTCCCCTCGGTTCTTCCTCGCCAGGCAGACGCGCTGCCAGCCACCCCCGCTCCCCAGCGTGGAGCCAGGCAACCAGCTCGCCAGCCAGCCAGCTCCCACTCCCCCCCTCCCCACGCCGCGTCCCCACTCCGCAGCCCACGCACTCGTAAGCGCGCGGGCGGAGAGAGCGCACCTCCCGGCGAGGGGGAGCCCCCCGCGTGTTTCCCCCTCCCCAGCCCGCACAGCCGACTGCCCGACCCGCTGCCAAAGAACATCCGATCGCCGTAGCGATCCCTTCCCTTTCTCCCCCGGGGGCTACCCGCCCCGCCGCCACGTGCTTTTGTTGCGCGCCCGCGGGAGCCCGGCGAGCAAGCGGTTCTCCCGGCTGGAGAGCCCAGCAGCAGCACCGCCGCCACTGCAGTGAAGGCGCAACCCTCCGCAGCCACCCCTCTCCTTCCTCGGCGCCGCCGGGAAATCAATCTTCGACGGAGGGAAGCGGCAGGGCGGCGTCGGGACCGAGAGAAAGGCGCTTCCCCCCCCCAAAAAAAGGATCGCGGGTTGGAGAGGGATCGCCCGCCCCCACGCCTCAGATTGTTGCCTGGTGGGGCTCCGCAGCGTGCGTCATGGCTGCGCAGCGCGGGCGAGCCCCTCACTCTCTCCAGGACCCCCCCTCTCTCGGCAGATCCCCCACGCTGGGGAAGGGGCTGCCACCGCCCCGCTGCTCGCCTCCCGCGCCACCAGGCCCGCCTCTCCCTAGCCAGCCCCCGGCCGGGCCTCCCAGACTGCAAGCCGTGGGGCAGGCAGCCGGTTAGCCGTCCAGGCCCCGACGCAAACCCCGAAGCGGCGAGAGGGGAGTGGGGGGGGATCCGTCTTTGCTTTAGGGTGGGGGGAAGGTGCTGGGGGGGGATCGCCCCTGCGCGTCTCCTCTCCCGCCCATCCCGTGCCCGTGCGAGGCGCGGCGCCGGCTCCTTACTTGCCAATTTCCTCGTACAGCTGATACTCGTCGGTGAAGCGGGTGCAGGTCACGGTCGTGGCCATCGCGGCTGCAGCTTCGCTCCGCAATGAGCCGCCCGGGCTCCGCTCCGGCTTCGGCTCCGGCTGGCAGCGGGGGGAGGAGGGGCGGGGGCGCGAGCTTGGCTGGCAGGCGGGGAGGAGGAGGAGGAGGAGGAAGGAAGGAGGGGGGGCGACGCCGCTTCAGATCGGGGGTGAGCGAGAGAGAGAGACGCCCAGCCCGCTGCGTGCGGCAGAAGGCGGCTCCTGCAACGCGAGCGAGCGAGCGAAGCTCCTCGGCGAACAGCGAGCCCGGCACTGGGCAGAGCCCGGGAGAGCTGCCAGGGGAGGGCCGCCGGCAAGCGGCAGCCTCGGGGGAGGGCGATCCACCCTACCGCGCACCAGCCGCCCCCGGGCGGAGGAGGGGGGCGTCGCTGCAGCCCCTTTCCCCGGCGCCGCCCAAGCGGAGCGCGCTGCTCAGCCTCGACGGGGCGGCGCAGGTGGAGGGGGGGGTCGGGATCGCCCGCAGCTGGAGGAAGCGGCTCGCTCGGACCTCGCGGGTTCCCTCTTTCTTTCTCCCCAACCCCGGTCCGCCCGCACCTGCCTCGGGGAACTGCCGCGCGCGACGAAGGGGCCGTTCCCCACGTGCGCCGCCCGCCCCGAGTTCTACCAGCCTCGCTCCCGTGCAGCCCAATCAGAACCACTCCCCTGTCCTCTGCAGTTACGCGCCCACCCACTTCTCTGGTTGGCAGCCTACTTCGCAGGGGTGTTAGGAAGATAATTGGAGGGGGCGCGCGTGCGTGCGTGTGAATGAGAGAGAGAAGCGCAATTCACCATCTTCGGCCCAAACAGGTCCCTCCCGAGGGATACCTACTTTTACAGCGCGATCCTAAGCATCTTTACTCAGAAGTAAGGCCCACTGTTATTGGGGACGCGGGTGGCACTGTGGGTTAAACCACAGAGCCTAGGACTTGCCAATCAGAAGGTGGGCGGTTCGAATCCCCAGGGGTGAGCTCCCGTTGCTCGGCCCCTGCTCCTGCCAACCTAGCAGTTCGAAAGCAGGTCAAAGTGCAAGTAGATAAATAGGTACCACTCAGGCGGGAAGGTAAACGGCGTTTCCGTGCACTGCTCTGGTTTGCCAGAAGCGGCTTAGTCATGCTGGTCACATGACCCGGAAGCTGTACGCCGGCCGGCTCCCTTGGCCAGTAAAGCGAGATGAGCACCGCAACCCCAGAGTTGGCCACGACCTTTACCTTTACCTTAAGGCCCACTGTGCTCAGGGGGACTTACTCCCCAGTAAGTGCGCTGAAGTTTGCACTTTGCAGTCACAGCCCAGGTTTGCACTTAGGGCTCCCCAGTCCATGTTTTTGCTCCGTTCTCATGTTCCCCTGGTCCAGTTCGGAGACAACTCTCTCTGTGCACGTCCATTGGAGTCCCACTGCGAATATAACATCACAGATGGGAAGCCTTCTTCACTCCAGCGATGGTTGGATTCCCATCAGCCCCAGGCAGCTTAGCCAATGCTCAAAAAGAATGGGAGTTGTAGCACAACAGCCAGCGTGGTGTAGTGGTTAGAATATTAGACTATGTCCTTGGAGACCAGGGTTCAAATCCCCACTCTGCCATGAAGGCCTACTGGGTGATCTTGGGCTACTTACCATCTGTCGGCCTGACCTACCTCACAGGGTTGGTTTGTGAGGATAAAATGGTGAGAGGGAGCAGTGTGTTTGCCACCTTGTGCTCCTTGGATAAAAGGTAGGATACAGATTAATATCAATGGAGATCTAGAGGTTCTGCACCCCTGACAGTCATGCTCTCTTAAACACCCTTCAGATGGAGGCTCCACAGATCCAAAGACCATTTCCCGCCTGCAAGTTAGAGCCTCTGCCCACTGGTGGTGCATTGGAGACTGTAATAACCACTCCTTTATAGATGGGAATCCGCCTATGGCTTTACAGCCATCATTACAGGGATGGTGGCTGGATTTGCTCTTCCTGGTGCTGCAGTTCCAGTTGCTGCTATGGAAACAGGATCGTGGACCAGTTAGGCCGCTGGCCTGATCTAGCAGGGCTTCCTTACATTCTTACAAGTAACGTCGTAGAATAATAGCCAAAGATCACCTAAAACACTGGTCTTCAGCTGGTGGGTCGGGGCCTGCTGGTGGGTTGTAACCTGTCCAAAGGTGGGTCGCAGCGGCAACCACTGTACAAAATATATGGTGCAAAATTTAAAAAGTGGGTGCCCAGATGCATCTTTGCACTAACGCTGGGCCCTTGTTCTGAAAAGGTTGGGGAATGTTGACCACAGTAATGTATGCAGACATGCATATTATAGTTTGTCATTTACTTATCCTCCTAGTGGTGCAGCAATAAAATTGCTAGTTATTTGCAATGCTAAGCAGCGCCTGGTGTGGTTTCAAATTGGATGGGGGACCGTGATTCCTGCATTTCAGTGGGTTGGGCTAGATGACCCTCGGGATCCCTTCCAACTTCAATTCCAGCATTCAAATCCATCACCAAACAGCTTTTACACAATAGGTAGCCTCCTTGACCTATGATTTTTATTTTTATTTTACTACGTCGAGATGCTACGAGAAGCATGTGGGTGGTGGCAGTGGTAGGGGGGAAAACCCACTCTCATTGCTTCTGTTGCCATTATAAGAGGAAGGTCTGTGCAGTATTTGCTAGATGAAAAATGCATTTAGGGTTTGAACTGCAGAGCTGGGACTGGGTTTAATTCATAGAGAGCAGTGGTTTTTCAATCAATCAATCATTTATTATTAAATCCCAAAACATGTTGTGATATTCTGCAGAATCCCCCTCCCTTTGTCTCCCCCCCAAAACACACACACACACACACACACACACACACACACACACAAGAACTGATGCTTAGCAATTTATTTAATAGTTACTTCGATATAGACTGGTTCTGAACATCCAGCTTTGAAGGATTTAAGGTTCCAGGATGCAACTAAACTAGCCTGCATATTAGTGGTCAGGGGTCCCTTTACCTTTACTCCCACTTTTGGAATAGCAGTGCCTGGCGAACACTGGAGAGAGGAGCAAAGTGCCTGAGGTTGGAGGTGTACAAAACCACAGCCCTTTGGGCTGTTCACGGAACCCAAGGGTTCCATAGATCTTTGCTGGAAAACAGAGGAAGGATGACTTGAAAAGTTAAGAAAAATGCTGGTGCCATGAAAGGCAGAGATGTGATCTGTGGCCATGCTTTGGTTTACAGGCCACATTTGCCCACCGGAGCACATTTCTGGGGCTGTTTGCTTTTAGTGACGCTATTACCTTTCTCAGCTAATGCATTGCAGGACCCGGCGCCATTCCCTGAATTTCTGAAAGCGGAGGGCATTGCTAGGTATTTAAAAGACTCGGAAGACCCATGACACAAATCTGCATAAGATGCACATGTTGATCTATATGCCAAGATGCACATTTATGCTGACCTGCAGAAGGAAAAATAAACTCTGGTTCTTTTGTCAGGGCTTCATTAACACGGTAGGTGACTGGGGGTCTCTCTAGCTCCAGAGCAGCACACACAACTGCATTGCAAGCCAATTTTTGGATACTCAAATGCATTTAAGTTTGTTTGGGATCAATATACAGCAGAAGGTCCCAGGTTCAATACTGGCATCTTCAGTTAAAAGGGTCAGGGAGCAAGTGGCGTGAAAGCTACAGGACTAGATAGAGGAACAGTCTGAGTGGAGGAGGGCAATCTTTCATGGATGCTTTAGCTGTGATTCCTGCATTGTACGGGGTAGGACTAGATGACCCATGGGTCCCTTCCAGCCCTATGATTCTCTGTGTTTACACTGCACAGGTGAGCTACCCAATAGTGCCTACAGATCCAGCAGTTCTGGACAATTAACGCAACCAAGTTGATTCACACACTTTAAACAAGCCAAGGTGTTTCTTTGTGATGCCAGGAACATTGCATTGTTTCCAGCGTTGGTCATACTCAGGCCACATCTACTTAAATTACACCACCTTAATTAATAGCTATGGCCCCCCCAAAGAATATTGGGAACTGTAGTTTGATAAGGGAGCTGAGAGTTGATAGGAGCTACAGTTCCCAGAGTTCCCTGTGAAGAGGGGTTGATGGTTAAATCACTTGTTGTATCACTCTGAGGACTATAGCTCTGTGAGGGGAATAGAGGGTCTCCCAACAACTCCCAGCACCTTAGCAAACTACAGTTCCCAGGACTCATTGGGAGAAGCTGTGACTGTTTTCAGTGGGTATGATGCTGCTTTAAATGTGTAGAGCAGGTGTGGTCTCAGAGTAGGCCCATGACAAGCTTAGGCCCATTAATTTTGGTAGGTTTACCCAAAGCAAGCAAATGATTATCTTGTGAACCGTCCTGAGATCTTCAGATGAAAGGCAGTTATAGATAGACGATAGATAGATGATAGATAGATAGATAGATAGATGATAGATAGATGATAGATAGATAGATAGATAGATAGATAGATAGATAGATAGATAGATATTGCAAGCTGCCCAGCAAACCATTGGCGTCTTTGGTTATAATGCTGCTGATGGAAGAATATGACATGTATTTTATCAGATACTATCTGTAGATCATCTTTAGATAATTTCCCCTCAAGTAAATTTGCCAGGATGTATAAAAATGGTTTGAATGCATGTTGGAAGTGTCCACAGATGGAAGGTACAATTTTCCACATGTGGTGGAAATGCAAAAAGGCCAAAGGATTCTGGAAGGTGACCTATGATGAACTGGAGATGTTTAAGCTGACATTAACAAAAAACAAGAACTTTGCTTTTAGGAATAACGGATATTCCCAAGAAGTTGCTCAATCTGTTTCTATACACGAAAACAGTGGCAACAGTAATACATGCACAAAAAGAGAAGACAAAGAAATCCCAACTAAGGAAGAGTGGCAGAACAAACTGACAACAAAAATCAGAGACCAGGAGGAGTCAGTGTTAAGGGAGCAATGGAACCATTTCATAGAATACTTTAAGACATAATAGCCAGATAAATCTACAAGTAGGATTTGAACTGTGAGCAGTGGTGAAAAACAATTTAGATTGAAGAGGGGTGTTAGGAATGATAAGCAGCAGGATAAGGGAAAATTGGGAAGCCACGGGGGATGGGGGGAAAGTTCATAGGTTTTAGAAAGAATTGTGGTAATTAAATATGTATTAAAGGTTTGGGGGGGATATTTTATTATTATTATGTATGTATGTATGTATGTATGTATGTATGTATGTATGTATGTATTTTCCCAGTGCCAGTTACAGTGAGGAAGCTAGGAAAGAAATGATGCAATGAGGCAGAAAGGCAAAAGGTCCTGGGGTCTGATTCTTGCTGATGGAGCCCCTTGTTCGGGGCTCAAAGGTGACACTGTCTGAGAGGCAAGGAGGCCATTCAATTGTGAGTTTTAATGTCGCTGCGTTCAGTCAAGCTGTCAGAAGAACATCAGTCGCTTGAGCCCATCATCTTGAACCTTGGCTGAGCAGCACAAGGCAGGTGGTGAAAAATGGAGCCCACAGAAACCCAGAACCTCTCCGAACAGGAGACGATGGCACCTTCCATGCCGGAGCAAACGCAGCCCGCCTCCCCCCCTCCGCAGCATCCCTGCCCATGGCTGCCTGGTGCTGCTGTTGCCATGGGCACCGTGGGCGTTTGTGGGGGCTGCATGTTGCTGACAGATATTTTTGTTCTAACTAACCAGAAACGAACGATCATCATCGCTTGGTTTCTGGGAGGTAAAAGTGCAGCTGGGTATTACCAGAGGAAGGCTGCAGCAGCAGCACAGCTTTGACCCAAGAAATCACCCTGTCCCCCAAGTCCTTCCCAAGACAGAGGGGAGAAATCTGTGCCAACATTTCATCCTCACTCAAGTCGGGCAAGGGGACTTTGCTTCCTTATCCCACCTCACAAATAAAGAGGAGAGTCTTGTTCAAATGTTTTTTTGCAAGACCACGGCTGCTTGGGTCTCAGAAAGCACACTCCATCCTGCTTTTCTTGCCTTCGCTCAGCAGATGTACACTTCTGTGGCATCAACTCAAAAAGAATTGCTTTTTTTGTTTGTTTCCAGCACAAACCTTGTCCAGTGACCTAAAGGAGCACCTTCTTCCATATCTTGCTCCGTCTCCACGGAGAGCAAGCTTTGTTTCAGAATCTGCCCTTACAGGAAGCTAGGTCAATGGCAAGCTGAGCACAGGACCTTTGCGGGTTGCACCAACATTATGGGGCTCCCTAGAAAGAAGCAAGCGGTTTATTGGTTCATCTAGCTCTGTATATTCTTTGAGGCTCTGGGTTCTTGGACAGAGAGGTGGCCTTCCAGCCCCATTACTGATGTTCCTTTTGATAGGTTTGCTGATATTTCAGGGGGTCGGACTCAATGACTCTTGGAGTCCCTTCCAACCCTACAATTCTATGTCCGGAATTGACATTTTGCAGACAAAACAGGTGTTCTTCTGCTGAGTTGAAGCCCCCCCCCCCATAGCCTGTAGGTTTTGTGTGAAGTGAAATTGTGAATAGCTTGATTTTTAGTATTTGGTGTTTTAGGAGTCTATTGTAGTTTGGTGTTTTTAGGTTATTGTTCTCAAGCTTTTGAACACTGGTGCTGCAAAAAAGGTATTTGATGAAGTATTGCTATTGAGGGGGGAGAACAGTGGGGAAGGGCACATTCATGCTCCTGAGTTTTAGAAGTTCTGATTTCTTAAAACAGAGACAGATAGCCAGTTACCATTCAACTCTCACCAGAGGCAGCCAACATTCTCTAGTCCAACACTATCTGGAGGGCTGTTCCCTATCACTGCCTTAAGATAGCACCTCTTTCTTCTTTTTAAAAGGAAAAAAGGTAAAGGACCCCTGGACGGTTAAGTCCAGTCAAAGCTGACTATGGGGTTACGGCACTCATCTAGCTTTCAGGCCGAGGGAGCGGCGTTTGTCCACAGACAGCTTTCCAGGTCATGTGGCCAACATGAATAAACCGCTTCTGGTGCAACAGAACACACTGATGGAAACCAGAGCGCACGGAAATGCCATTTACCTTCCTGCTACAGCGGTACCTTTCTATCTACTTGCACTGGTGTGCTTTCCAACCGCTAGGTAGGCAGGAGCTGGGACAGAGCAACAGGAGCTCACCCTGTTGTGCGCATTTGAACCACCAACCTTCTGATCGGCAAGCCCAAGAGGCTCAGTGGTTTAGACCACAGCGCCACCCACATCCCTTCTTCTTGGTAAAGAATCAGAGAATTGGAGAGTTGAAAGAGACGACAAGGGTGATCTAGTCCAACCCTCTGTAATGCAGGAACTTTTGGCCAAAGTGGGGCTCGAACTCTCAGGATTAAGAGTCTCATGCTCTACCAACAGAGCTATCGCAGCTCTCTGTGTCTTTATAATCACTACTTGCCCCTGGTTTCATGCATGGAGGGCCTTCTGTTTCTCCTGCCAAACAGAATGGACAGCTGCCTGCACTTTACTGTAGAACGGGGTGGAGTGGGGGTCTTTTTCCGCCCGAGGCCTTTCAGGATCTGCATGTCAGTGGTGCATGGGGTTACAGGCAAAAGTGGGCAGAAACAAAATACAAAAGTGGGGGGAGCAATGGAATCGACTCCTCCCTCTGTACAGGAAGCTACAGACATTTCACTCAATCAGAAGCCAGAGGTTTCAAACCCCCTCTCGCTGCACACACATGCAAGCAGGGATACGTTCCAGCCAAGCCAAACCACCTGGGGAGGGCATAGAGCAGGGACCCAAAGCCTGGAGACGTGTTCCAGGGACCATATTGAGAAGCCTGGTGAGCTGCGTTGGCCCCCCAAGCCTAAGGTCCTCTGCTTTCCTGTACAATTGTTAACAGCCATCTCTTTAGCAATAGCCGCTTCAGGGCCTAGATGGTGAGAACCAGGATACAGAGTTTTAGAATAAACGAAGAAGCAAAAAACCAAAATACTTGTTACTATTTGGCATGATCACTTCGCCCAGGTTGGAAAGCGGAATGCAGAACCCCTTTTCTTGTCAACAGCTGCAGCTTCTCTTTCTGACTCATTCCAACCTCCCCTTAGACATGGGCAAATCAGGGGTCAAAACTAATATGAGTGGTTATATAAGCTAGGCCTTAAATCACCTGGGACTCCTTATTTGCCTGCTTCTCATAGCCAAGGCTGCCTCTCTCTTGTTTAAAGAGCTACAAGAAGTGCCGTTTCCAAACTCTAATAATACACATTTTGCCCTAGTCGGAGCATTGTACAAAGCTAGGGATCATTAACAGAGTTCTCAGCACTTTGGCCAAGGCTTGGTGGAGAATCACGGCAATAAAGCCAACTAGACTGTAATACACCCATCTACGTATCTGCCATTAATATCCAGTTAGTTGCAATAGTAGGAATGCTATTCACATAGATTAGAACCACCCTGAAAAGTGATCCTGGAATAATGTTCCAAAGTCTTTATTTACCGGCACATTTGCTGCTCCATTTTGTTGCTGTTTTGATAGTGCCAATCCGTTGTGTAACAGAAGTGGGGGGTAATTGATTTGCTTTGTTGCCTTTGTGTCGATGGGCCACGGATAATGCGATCAAGAAATCTATCACAACCTTGACCAAAAAAAATTACCGTAAATTTACTACATTTTTAGCTTGCTTTCCAGACAATTATTCTCTTCTGCTCACATTAATAATAATAAAATAGCCCCCCTGCATCAGGCTCACAAATCAAAGATACACACAGGAGGAGTTGAATGGAAGGGAAAGGGAGGAGGAGATTCTTCAAGACACCAGAATGAAGAGGAAAAGGTCTACACGGACATTTTTATTCCATTTGGAGGGTCAGATTTCGCTTTCCCTTTCTGGTATTCTTGCATGAGTTGCAGCCAGTGGCTTGTGGCTCTTGGCTCCTTTGGCTAATGGCTGGATCTTGAATGCCCTTCCTTCTGCCATCCCAGGGAGACACAGATTCTAGGTATCTCAAAAGCAGCTTCCCCCAAAATGCTTAATATCTATCTGAAAGGATTGGCAATGGGTTTAATTGTTTTAGAGAGCCCCGACATTAAAATGTGGGGGTAGGGAAGACAACTAGCAATTGTTTATTAAGCAGGTAACTTCCTGCCACCTGCAGGAAGGACATAAGCCTTGAAAAGGACTTTGCAGTTTAATGGCATATAAATTAGCTTACTGTAGCTACCTTCTAAGGTGATCAAGGACAATGCACTGTGATAAGATAATAAAGCACTTTGAAGTAGGGATAGCAACTTGCAGCCTTGAGACTTAATCAAACCACCATAAGCTTCACACCAGAGCCAACAGAAAAATGGCAATGGCTCCATTTCCAGGTTTGGGAGGAGAGAGTGAATTCCCTGAACACTTGTTGGAATCTGAAGTGTTTCAGCAAGCGTTCTTCCTGCTTCTAATGGTCCTAAATGGGAAGAAGTGTGGGATACACCTTCACAATTGCAAGGACCTCCTCCTTTATTAAATGCATCAGCTGCCTCCAGGGATATATCACCGAGGCAAAACAGGAATGAGCAGCAGAAGGCAGCAAAGGTGGGGACCTTTGATCACAGTCTTTGTTGCTGATCAGAGGGCAGTGAGCACAACCCCTTTGGTTGTTCAGGTACACCAGTGACCGCTGTTAAACAATTAGTTGCCAACCTAGCAAACTGAAGCTTAAATTACCATTCTAACCTGATCATGGCTTTGCCATTGGGACAATTTGCCTTCGCCAAGTTCTTCATAGCACATCAGCTGCTTGGATATTTGCTACAACTCACCTTCATAGATCCTGCCCACCTAGCAGTTCAAAAGCACGTCAAAGTGCAAGTAGATAAATAGGTATCGCTCCGGTGGGAAGGTAAACAGTGTTTCCATGCGCTGCTCTGGTTCACCAGAAGTGGCTTAGTCATGCTGGCCACATGACCTGGAAGCTGTACGCCAGCTCCCTCAGCCAATAAAGCGAGATGAGCGCCGCAACCCCAGAGTTGGCCACGACTGGACCTAATGGTCAGGGGTCCCTTTACCTTTTACCTTCATAGAAACTTGTTCACAAAACTACACTGTGTGTATGAAGGAAGTGCATGCAGCTGCCTCCCATTGAACGGGCAGCTCCAGTAGGCAAGAAGCAACGCAAAGGCTACACTGAGTTTGCTTGGGATTGCCAACCCAGGGAGCACGTGTAAAAAGGAAACGGCAGAACAGTGTGTACCTAAAAAACCACTTCATATTTCCATGCTTATTTTATCATTGGGACTAGGCAAGGCTGAATGGAGAGGACACATACTGAGCTGCTGCCCCAGGCTGACACTGACTTGCAGTGTCAGTTGCTTCTCCCATAGCTAAGTGGTTGAGCACATGGCCTGTATGCAGGTTCCAGATTCAACCCCCACGACCTGCAGTTCACAGAAGCTCAGCGATCTAGTGATGGAAAAGACCCTTCCCTTCGATCCTGGAGAACCCCAGCCAGTGCAAGTAGGTAAAGCTGGCTTGAAGCAGCCATGGTTTAGTGATGCAAGACAGCTTCGTATGTTCAGTCCTCCTTGGTGGGACCTCTAGTTACAAAGCAGAATTGGAGTGTACATAAGAAAGATGAATTCAGCTGCCTTGGTGTACATAAGAGAAAGAGATGAATTCAGCTGCCTTGGTTATTCTTTCAGCAGTGTGAAGAACTCTGAAAGACCTCTTTAAACACGACAAACTACGTAAGTTTAACAAATGCTGGCCCACTGGTGAAAAGTTCTAATGTTGATTTTTCTCAGCGCCACAGCAGGAACACTAAACCAAACCAACAGAAAGACTGAAGCACGAATTATGGAAGAGGTTCCTTTGCATAAGGATTAATGCACGTACATGCATATGCTTTGACATCGTGTTCTTTATTGCAAGCAGGTAAAGAGTGTGTGCTACAAGAAAGAGCCGATGCCAGGTCGAGAGCACTGTCCCTCGGTTCAGCAAAGACGCTAGTATCATATGCAAACTGTAGCTTGTAGACAACCAAAATGAAGGGAATGTTGTCAGCAGCTGCTACCCATTTCCAGGTGGGAGTAGGAAGAGATAGGTCGGTAGTAAAAATTAACCATGAGTAAACTTAGACCAAGCTTGGGTAACTTGAGATCCACCAAGTCATGCATTTTCAGACCTATCAAGTCCTCAACAATGCTCCCTTCCCACCCTACTTCGTTTCTGCAGTCTGACAGAAGTGGAAGTTTATCAGGACCTTGAAGAAGCTTGCTTGGCCTGAAGGGTCACAAAGTGTGCTGACTTGTCCTAGACATACCCTGCTCAGTGTCATGGCAATGTTGCAGCTTCTGAACTCAGTTGGAACAGAAAGAAAGCCAGGCTGCCAGAAGGCATAGGCTGGAGACTAGTTGGGTAGAAATGTCTCTGCTAGGAAGAAAATAGTGTTGGGAACTGTCTTCTATTTGGACAAAGCTGGCCTATAAGGGAGCCCTGCATGGAACTTTAAGGCTTAATCGAGTGGCTCAGCACAAGGATTGATTGAGAGACGAGGCACTGAAAGCAAGCGACATTTCTCCATCTGTCCCATTTTGTGGGAAGAGGCCAGTCCCCAGTGCTTAAGTGAGGACATCTCACTATTCTTGTTTTAGAAGAAGGCATTTTGTCTGAGCAAGGACAGTCAACTCTTTGAACATAAATCTGTAAAATGGCAAGATGCTAGCTTTCCCCAAATACCTGTAGGACAAAAAAATCAAAATCAAGTAGTCACTGTCTTTGACATTTCACGGCACATCTGTTTCCCCACTCCTACAAGTACAACAGATATTCCGAGGAAGGTTTTGGTCATTTTTTAAGAATCCAGCACAGTTTTAATACCCACTGTTCATGCTTGCAAAAAAACACCAATAACCCAAAAAACTAATCCAGGTCATGCAGTCTTAGACTATTTTCACCATTAGGAAGCCCAACAGGAGGTCAGAAGGTTGGAGTGGACAGACCTACTGAAGCTGGGCAGGGGCTGGGCTGAGGGGATGCACAAGTCCTGAAGAAACCCACCCCTTTGAGATTTGTCAGCAGAGTCTTGGGAATGCTAGTCCTAGTCAAGCCCATTGGAACCACAAAACTCAAGGTGGTGGACACCCACAAATATTGACCATAAATCATACAAACCCGCTGTGCATTAGGCAAACAACTTAAGACTGTTGCCTAGTTGATTTTAGGTGCTTTAGATGGAATAAAGTTATTGTTTTAAAAAGGAAGGGGGAACGTGTTGATCAGTGGGGCCATTCTTTCACCACCCACTTGCCTTCCTAAACAGTAGAATAATGATAGACTGCAGGTAGTAGGTCCACAAAGTGTTTGGGAAACGTACTATTGTGAAATGCCCATTCAGAAGACAAAAGGTGCGGTAACATTCATGTTGCATGTGAGTAACAGCCATCCTACTGCCAGGATGGCATCCTACTGACCGACTGGTCAGGAAGCTGTGTGCTTTTCTCTCCACTTACTTTTATGCCTACAATGAAAGTCATATATGAATGACATATAAGCTACCTGCAAAAAAAATAATAATCACCTAGCCTCTCTTTCTACAGCCAACATAGACATCGCAAGTTCTTTGTCATTCCCTTTGTCATGGATCAAGTCATTCAAGAAAGAAACAAAACTGGGTTGTAGCCAATGTAAGTTTTACTCAGAGGAGACCTGTTGAAATTAATGAGCCTAAGTTAGCCACATTCATTAAATTCAATGGGCCTATTCTGAGTAGGACTAACACTCCTTGGACATGTGTGATCGGGATTTCTGCCTCATCCACCACACTACAGCTGAAAATTTGCCAGCTTCAGGGACCATTTTGTGATGTGGGGATTTTTTAAAAACAGTGGTCAAACATATTCCTACCATATCTGGAACAGCCACCTTCCCTATTGGTCTCTCATGGTCAAGCTTTCTTTAAAGTTGTTTATGGTGAGCTGAGAATTCATCTGAAATCTTGTACTGGAGACGAGTTATCCAGTTTTCTCTTTTGACTTGTCTGAAGTTGTGAGGATTGTCATATTTGCTTATTCAGAAGCCAAGAGCTTGGTCTGGTATGTGCCCTACATCTCGCACCTAAAAGCTGATATACTGGTGGGCTCAGCTGAATTTTGCGTATTGTAATTCTATATTGGGTATCACAAGCACCAAGAATGTCTCACTGTACTATGTATTTTATCGTTTACTTCCCTTCTTAAGTGTAAAATAGTGGAGATAACACTTACGCCTTTATATGGCCCACTAAGCAAGTATGAACAAACCTAAAATGTGTTTTACATTTTGACAGGTGATGTCGTTCTTGAAGCTTTGACTTTCTTGCCAATTTTTAATGGCAGACATGCGCATAATATTATTAGATCTGGAACGGCTGCTTTCTCTATGGGTCTTATAACAAATTTTTTAAAGGTATGGATATTGCCAGAAAAATAGGACAACTTCAAGATCCACATCAAGATCCTCTTCCTCAAATGTATTTCTCACTAACCCCTGTAACAGGTTGCCAGCTATATGACAATAAGCAGAAATAAGATTCTTAAATTCAAATGGCACACCCTGCCTCCTCTGAAGCAGAATTTAGGGGAAGAGCCACTATTGTATTAAATGTGCTCATAGATTCAAGATAACCTGCTGAGGTGGGCCAAGTCATCGCTATCTGCAGTCATGAGCTGTCAGGTAAATTTAACCCTTTCTTCCAATGCTATCGTCCCATCAAACCCACCCCCAACCCTGCTGCCCCCACCTAAAAGGAAAGCTACATTGGCAACCATAGCATATATATATTTTCTGATGAAAAGAGCGGGGGGGACGGGACTGCAGTACACAGGGGGAGGTTAAACCCCACCCTGTGGTCCCGATTTTCCATAAAAAGATCTGTTGTTGTTGTTTTGAAAAAAGTCAGATAATTAAATACAATCCCACACTTGCTGTATCAGCTAGTTTGGCCCTAAGAGAGGAGGGAGGGAGATAAACTAATGTCTACACTCTGAAGCTTAATATGAAGCACTTTTGGATAAAACTCAGAACAGACAGACTCACAGAGAACTGCCGCTCTCTGAGCACCAAGTCATCCAGTCACTGCAATCAGGAGAAGTCTGTCTCCCCCCCCCCTTATTTTTCAAATTCAATGCCAAAGCGTCACAGACCACCAGAGATCTACAGTAAAGATACAGCTATCAAGTGTCACCTTCTGTTCTGGCTCCTTTTCAGCTATTAGTCTGAGCCTGCAACATTTACCTCCCACTGCCAGGGCCTCAAGGACCAAACCTAGCAATTAAGATGCTGCTAAAATGACACTGATTGCAGATTGCTGGTGTTTAAAGGAGGCTGTGCTGCCTGGTGCCATTAGGAGACTGGGTTTCCTGAAAGATGGAACCAGGGACAGAAGACAGCTTCAAAGAAACAGGAGAGAATCTCGCCATCATTTGGCCAAACTGCATGTATTTCTGAAAAAGAGGTTGGGGGGGAATACTGCCTTCAATCAACCCCCCTCCCCAAAGCAATCCATTAACAAGAGAGGAGAGGAAATGCTACCAGCAGCTGCTGGTTGCCGTGGTGACACAGTACGTAAGGCTGCTTTTTGCTAGGCTTCCCCCACATACATATTTAATGCACCAACCTGGTGCTGGAGGGAAGGAGTCGCTCAACGTTGCACTTCCCTCTCCCCCCTCCCCAAAAGCAAACCCACATTCTGGCTATTTTGAAGTCCTTTGTCATTTTGCAAACAAGCCCAGGTAACAAGGCAGGGACAAAGGGGCTGATTGACATCGCTGGCAGGAGGGGAGGAGTGTGGCAGTGGCATCAGTTTCATCCTACTCTCCCCGGCAGGTAGGCAATTCTCCCATCCTCAGTGCCATCATCAAAAGTGCACTGCCCCAGGAGAGATGTTGAACATGGAGGGATCAAACTTCTGGCCTCGGAACGGGGAGCCTTCGGCATCCCAGCCCTTCTTGAGCATCTCGTGGACTTTCTGAAATTAAGACAAGAGTCATGTCACGGTCATGCAATATAGAGAAACCCACCAACTTGATTAATCCTGACTTGCCGGTCAATGGATCAGTTGAATACAGTCCACTGACCGCAGCCAGGTATTATCAAATTATTCAGTGAAACCAAGAATGGCATGGTATAGCTGCCAGCTGCTCTTCCTTAAATTTCATTGCAGCACCATTTGTTAGCAAAGGCAGGAGAGATGGTTCCTTGCTCTGCAGATGGGTCAGAGGCCCATGTAGCAGCATAGCCAAGATTCCAAACAGGAACAGGGATACAAGTTTGGGGAAACTGGGCTTCTGCTTACTTAAAATCCCTTAAATATTTTATTTCTGTTTTAATTTATTTTCTTCTCGGTTCTGTACCTGCAGGCTAACTCTGGTGTTCCACCATTAAGTAATCTTTGATTGCCATCACACAACTGTGCTAGGAATCCTTTTGCTCAGGTGTTCCAGGGAAAAAGCCAAAGAGATATCTACACTGATAAAAGCCTTGACATTTACCATATTGGCCTGAATATAAGCCTCACCCCCCCCCAATTCCAACTGTGAAAAGTTAAAGTGCAGCTTATATTAGCGACCTTACAGTATGCAACGCCCCCCCCCCCAATCAATTTTAAAGGTTCAGCTTATCTGCTGCTTATATTCTGCGGCTTATATTCAGGCCAATACAATATGTTCTAAATCTATCTAATTTCATAGTTCACAATGACAGTTAACCCATTTGAAACTAAATTGAAACTAAATCCTTCGAAGACAGAGGTCCTCTGGCTGGGTCAGGATGGTATGGTGATGAGGGACCAAATCCCTTCTCTTGCGGGGGCCCAATTAGTGACATTGCCTTCCGTTAAGAGTTTGGGTGTAATCCTTGACGCCTCCCTTTCCATGAAGGCGCAGGTTACAGCAACAGCCAAGGCGACATTTTTCCACCTTTGCCACATCAAGCAGTTGGTCCCTTACCTTTCCCGCCCCGACCTGGCCACAGTGATCCATGCGACGGTCATCTCCAGGCTTGACTACTGTAATTCGCTCTACGCGGGGCTGCCCTTGAAGCTGTCCCAGAAACTCCAGCGGGTGCAGAATGCTGCAGCGAGGCTCCTCACGGGGTCTCTGCCATGGGAGCATATTCACCCAGTGCTTTTCAAGCTGCACTGGCTCTCGGTGGAGTACAGGGTCATATTTAAGGTGCTGCTTTTGACCTTTAAAGCCCATCACGGCCTAGGACCCTCGTAGCTACAGGACCATCTCTCCCGGTATGCCCCACGGAGGACCTTAAGCTCCATAAATAGCAACACCCTAGAGGTCCCGGGCCCTAAGGAAGTTAGATTAGCCTCAACCAGAGTCAGGGCCTTCTCAGCACTGGCTCCGGCGTGGTGGAACGCTCTGTCTCATGAGACCAGGGCCCTGCGGGATCTGATTTCTTTCCGCAGGGCCTGTAAGACAGAGTTGTTCCACCTGCCCTTTGGCTTAGAATCAGTTTGATTCTCTCCTCTTTCTTTCTTTTTCCTTTCTCCTCCTGTGAAGAGGCCGCATCCTAAAGTTTTAATGTTGTATTTTAATCTTTTTTAAAATTGTATTTTAATCAGCTTGTTTTTATTATTGGCTGGTCTTGGCTGGGGAGGGTGGGGTATAAATAAAATTTATTTAATTTATTTATTTATTTATTTAGCTAGCTAGCTAGCTAGTTACAAAACCTGTTGGTAACCTGTTGATAATGTCTATCAAGCCATTGAACAACAAAATCTTAAATCCTAAAAATGCTTTAGAAATATTATAAACTTTTTTTGAAAATATTTGTGGAAGAGCATTTGCTTTGCATGCAGAAGGTGCCATCTTCAATCCCCAACACCTACAGGTAGGGATGGAGAGAGACATCTGCCTGAACCTCTGGAGACCCAATGCCAGTCAGTAAGCTAGAGACTGACCAACAGTCGCACTCAGTAGAAATCAAAGATATCTTGTTCAGTGTTGCAAAATCCTCCATTTTGATTTGCCATATTTAATATTCCATATTATGTTAATGACTGTTGAATGTTATTTTATTTGCATAGTGTAGATTGTATTATGCAAATTGTCTGATTTATATGATGTTAGCCGCTCTGAGCCCAGCTTTGGCCAGGGAGGGCGGGATAAAAATAATTATTTTATTATTATTATTATTATTATTATTATTATTTAAGTGTTATTATTAGACAGATTCCTTATAAGCAACACAGACTTACTGAAGAATGAACCATGCTACACCAAGGTTGGCAGAGTTCAGGCTTACAATATTCCCCCCCCCCATAGAATTCTGAGGTTCACCAACCAGAAAGAGGTGCAAAAATAGGAGCAGAGAGAAGTACCAGATTTGGAACAGTAACTTGCTTCGGAAACAGCAACATACTGCACCCCATGAGCCATACAATGAAATAACCTGCATATATGAGAGTACAAATCTACACCAGAGTTACAACAGATCAGAAATGTTAATGCAGAAATCTTAAATTGGCCAACAGAGCTGTAACAAAGCCCATTTCAAAGACAACCAATTAATACTCATTTTACAGGCAATGAACACTGAGGCTTTTTAAAAATACAATTTTATTTGCCATTCAGAGTCAGAAACCCTTGCTGATCCAGACTGCAGTGGGTCCCAATCTATTTTCTGACTACTTTCAAATAAGAAAGGCAAAAGCACATTTCAATAACTTTTTGTGTGCAAGTTCTCTGCTGGGGGCTTCCTTTTCTGTTTTTAGTTGAAAATTTTATGATTCCAGAAATGAACGTGGACAAATTAGAAGCACTCTTCTGACAGATCCCGGGCATGGTTTCCCATCACATCCCAACATCCTTACAGAACTTAAAACTCAGACAGGGAGTCTTAGGGGAAGGAGTGACAGTTTTAAAAGCCAGGCACTGTTTTCCAACTTAAGACAGATTTTGTGATTTGTGGAACTGTTTCTTCTCAGTAAATCCTCAAGACAGAAATATCCTGAAGGTTTTAGTGGAAATTTTTATCGAATTTTTATTTTCAAATTGTTTGATGCCGGTGAAGATGTTATGACATTTTGTATTTTATATTTGCTGCAAGCTGCCTTGAGCCTCATGAAACAGAGGGCACAGAAAATAGTATGCCAATTTAAGCATACAAACATGGATAAGGCTTTGGATTCTCACTGTAGATTGTGAAATCACACTGAGATGCTTCTTAAGTAGTGAAGAAGAATAAAAATATCATAATCAACAACAACGAATAGCTCATTATGCAACAACATACATACGTGTATTGGGAAGAGCCTATTCTTGCAAAGACCTCCCTAATCACTGAGTTTAGCATAATGGATGATTGCTGCAAATGGTGCCTCCTTGGACGATAGATCAATACTGTATTGACAATTAATATAGCATTCCCCATTGTCATTCTGCATTTATGGAATTAATATTCGTTGGATATTCACAAGACTCAATAGCCTAGCTCATTTAGAGGGCCTATTAAAACTTTCTTTTTCAGCAGGCTTTTACATTCCAAGTGTGATGAGAGTCAAGTTTGGCTGGAATTATTCTCTTTGCTGTTAAAATAACACAGCTGATTTAGTCTGTATTTTTAATGCACATTATTTGATATCATGTGCTTTAATGCACATGATCTGATATTATAATATCTCTGAGTCCAATTTTTTGAATTCACCAAACTGAAAAGAAGGTTATAAATAATCTTATAAATACAACAGTGTATCTTTTTGCATGTACAAATATAAAGCAAAATAAATAATAGAAACATAGAATTATAGAACTGTGGAGTTGAAAGGGACTCCGAGGGTCATCTAGTCCAACCCCCTGCAATGCAGGAATCTCAACCACAGAACATCATACATGACGACATCAATTGAAATGCCAAAGGTTTCAGCGTAGGAGAAAATGAGCTTGCTCCATCTTCCGTGTGACAGCCCTAAAGATATCTGAAGATGGCTATCCTATGTCCTCTGAGTCTCCTCTATTCCAGGCTAAACATACCTAATTCCTCAGCCATTCTTCATAAGGCTTGGTTTCCAGACCCTTGATCATCTTGGTTTCCCTCCTCTGCACACATTCTAGCTTGTCAATATCCTTCTTAAATTGTGGTATCCAGAACTGGACACAGTACTCCAGGTGTGGTCTGACCAAGGCAGAACAGAGTGGTACTATTACTTCCCTTGATCTGGACACCAAACTATTGGGACGCTCCCCTTGATGTTACAGCCTAGAATCACATTTGATTTTTTTGCTGTTACATCACATTGTTGACTCATGTTAAGCTTGTGGTCTACTAAGACCCCTAGATCCTTTTCACATGTACTGCTTGCAATCCAGGTGTCCCCCATCTTATATTTGTGCAGTTGGTTCTTCCTGCCTAAATGTACAACCTTACCTTCGTCCCTACTGAAAATTATTTTGTTAGCTTTGGCACAGTTCTCCAATTTGTTAAGGTCATTTTGAATCCTGATTCTGTCTTCAGCAGCATTGACTAACCTTCCGAGTTTGGTATCGTCTGCAAATTTGATGAGTATTCCCTCAATAACTTCATCCAAATTGTTTATAAAGACGTTGAACAACAATGGGCCCAGGACAGAACCTTGCAGCACCCCACTTGTCACTTTTTTCCAAGATAATGAGGAACCATTAGAGAGCACTCTTTGAATTTGGTCAGTCAACCAGCTACGAATCCACTTAAGAGTTACCTCATCCAGTCCACATTTTACCAGCTTTCCTGGTATTGATGTCAAGTTCACTGGTCAGTAGTTATCTGGGATCTTCTCTTTCCCCCTTTTTGTAGATGGGGACAACCATTTGCCTGCCTCCACTTCACAGGGATCTACATCACCTGTTCTTCAGGAATTCTCCAAGATTATAGACAGGAGCTCTGAGATTACATCCGCAATCTCCTTTAGTACCCCTGAGTGCAGTTCCCTTACCACCTCTTTTCCTATGTTGGGTTTCAGCTCTCTCCCTGCATCATTTATTCTGCTACCACCAGGTTAAGCACTGTTTCCTTTAGGGCAAGGACAAAGTAGGTGTTGAGCAGTTTTGCCTTCTCTGCCACCCAGTAGCATTTCTCCATCTTCTCCACACAAGGGATCCATTACTTGCTTGCTCTTGGCTTTGAACATAGCCAAATCAACCTTTTATGTTATTTTTAACTTCTTTTGCAATTTCATTCTGAGCTTTGGCCTGCCTGACCTTCTCCCTGCAATTGTTGGCAACTCATGTATACACTTCCTTCATTATTTGTCCTTCTATTTCTTATATATGCTCTTCTTACACCTCAGCTCATCTGTAAGCTATTTATGCAGTCTTCCGCTTTCTTTTCTTGTTGGAATTATCTGTCTTTGTGCCTTCAAAATTTCACCTTCAAGAAATTCCCCTCCATCTTGTGGACTCCCTTCTCTATGACTATTTCTGATGAGAGTGCATGTCCAACTACACTTAGCTTTCCTTTGCCTGTGTATAATGAAACCTGAGGGCATGATCGCTTCCTCCCAATGTTCCTTGTACTTTCAATTTGTCGATCAGTTCTTCCCTGTTGATAAGGACCAGGTACAAGGGAGATGACCCCCTTGTTGCTTCTTTTACCTTCTGGGAAATGAAATTGTCAGTGAGACAACTGAGGAATTTGTTGGAGCTTACATTCTTGGAAAAGTCTGAGTTCCAACAGATACTGGGGTAGTTGAAGTCTCCTATGACTACTATATCTCTTCTTTTTGAATGTTTGGTAATCTGCTCTAGAAAGGCATCATCCAGGTCCTCAGCAGACACCCACAGTAAGGTTGTTCCCTACAATTTTTACCCATATATTCTCAAGCTGCCTTTCAAATTCCAAGTCATGCTGAGATGGAGTGACCTGTTGAGAGCACAGCATTTAGGAGTGACATTTGGTACACTCTGGTATTATCATACAGATGACAAATCAAGGAGCAAAAACACAGAGCTAGTTTTGCGCCGATCTGGATGCTTTCCATATTGCTCACAACCAAAGAGCGGAAAGTGGAGTTTTACTGCCATTAGCCCTGCACTCGGAAGATTACAGCAATAATCATTTGGCTAATGCCATAACACACCAGAGACACAGTTGCATCTGGCAAGCCTCTCAGAGAAAGGTTATACATTAAATGTTGTACACCTAGATGCCATTTTGAGCCCTGAAAACAGTGGCATTAAAATCAGGTTTGCAAATGAGTCTAGAAAAGATAATTTTGTTAAAACTCGGAACGTCTCCCTGTTAAAACAGCCACCTAGATGATGTTCTTAACTGGAACTCCCCTAGTAAAAAGAAGCAGAAATCAGGCAAGTGGTTATTTACAAAATTGATTTTGCTTACTACATACAAGTCCTACTTAGGATATTTGCTCCTGTATTATATCTGCCATAAAGAAAGATTTTCTGGAACTGGGTTACAGAAATTTCCAGGAACTATTTCACACAAGTAGAATTTGGCATTGTGTTTTTTATTCTTTCTTCCCCTCAAGCTGTGGGAGGAGCCCCATGCTACCTTAGACAGCCTACAATGGAACTGGGGGAACTGTCCTCTCCTTGAAGGACTATGCAAAGTTACCCCTTGTGATTTGAAGCCTGAGCTATGGCAGAACCAAAGTACCACAATGATCCAAACAGTCTACCTACCGCATGCAGCACATTAAGAGAAGCAAAGAACTGCATGGTCAGCAAATCAAACAATTTCCTAATTAAGAAACTTACCATCTCATGGCTCTGTGGCTTTCCCTGCAGCTTTTGGTGGTAGTCAAAGGATAGCCTGTCCAGCACAGCATGCTCTTCTTCATCCACCGTAGCCATTGAACGTTCTTTATTGATTTTACCAATGTCAATCTGCTCTTCTCCTTCCAAGATGGCACTCCACCAGTATTCACCTACTTTGCTCAGGTTAATCTGGAACAAAACAGAAGCAGCTGTAGTTCAGAGCTGGACAATCAGCAGCAGCCAGACCTGGTCTAGAGAAATATGTCACAGAATCATAGAATTGTAGATTTGGAAGGGAGCACAAGGGTCATCCAGTCCAACCCTCTGCTATACAGGAATCTTTTGCCCAATGTGGGGCTCGAACCCCCCAACCCTGAGATCTCAGCCTTTGAGTCTCATGCTCTACCAACTGAGCTATCTGTCCTGAGAGTCATGGCTGTGTTACATAGAGATCTTAAAGGAACAGACCAAAGGAATAACCAGAGTTCTGAGGAAAACTCCAAATGCAGGGACACAAATCCCTGTGCCAGAACAGAATTCAGCTGCACCTGCCATTCTAACAAGGATCCAGAAGAAATAACTTATATCACGGGTGTCAAACACAAGGCCTGCGGGCCGAATTCGGCCCGCCAGACCTCGTCATGTGACCCGTGTAGCCGCCGGCGGCCCCCAGCCTTCACCTTTTATTCTCGCTTTTTTTTTTGGGGGGGACACAAGAAAGCCGCCTCTTCAGCACATGCGCGGCAGCCTACAAGCCAGAGAACGTCTGCCCTCTAGCGGCGCCGGCCGTTCTACACAGGAAACTTCCACTTTACATGCATTCAGGAAACCTCCACTTGTTTTTATATTGAGCGCATGCCATCCTGTGATGTGACAGATCCAACGGCTGCCTGAACAACCGGCCCTTTGAGGGTGACCAAACTGCTGATGCGGCCCCCCGATGAATTTGAGTTTGACACCCCTGACTTATATTATCATCATTCATCTTTTGCCAGGATACATTTATCACACATTTGGAAACCAATTTCCCAAAAACTTTGCACATTGACCTCCTCCCTGCTTAAACTATCACGACCATTTCTAACAAATGTGACACCAAGATTATTCCATTTCTTCCCAAAGGGCCTCAGCTGAGAAACAGTCTGTTTTATATGGATAAAGGTGAGTAATAATAGTTAAAAATTTACGCTGCTTTATTAGCGCTTATTAGACTACTCCGTGATCACTGAAGAGCTCCGTTGTGGAAGCCAGAGGAAGTGTTCAAAATTATTCCGCATACTCCAGTTTTAGCTGTTGTAGACGTGTGCCGTGAAATCCTAAGGATGTATACTTTGAAGTATGATCGGTCGTATTCAGTGAGTTTTACGCACAGATTAAGAGAACGCAAGACTGGAGCCTTTGGACAGAGTTCATTACCATACCCTACATCGCTTGTTACGCATCGCTTTGTATAAGCTCGGTAAAGTTACTAGCCTGCAAAAAATTGCACTAGGCTGTAAGGTTCACAGCAAAAGGGGAGCAGCCAGCACAGAAACACTAGCTAATTTAAAAATGCCTTCTATCAAGCGGACTGGCAGAGGAGTAACAGAGCAAGCCATTTCTCCCTCTGCCAGTCTGCTGTGCTTCTGCACTTGTCACAGAGGAGCAGGAATACCATCTTCTACGGTTAGCATGGCAACCAAGTGGGCTGGCAGATCAATCCCTCCTCTACCACCCACCCACTTGCCTGTATGGAATTCCTGGTCACTTCTGGCTACTAGGCAAGTTGTTAAATACAAGGCTGAGCGGGCATGAGAATCGGTATCGGAATTACATGGTGCTTCTATCGCACTTTATAATGGATCACTGTATTCCTTACTTCAATAGACATCATGTGTGTTACTGTGCTAGTACTGAACATCCAGAATTTCCAAGGGAATGAATGAATCATAGAATTACAGAGTTGGAAGGCACCCTGAGGGTATTTTATTTTATTTTATTTCATTTCTATACCGCCCTATACCCAAAGGTCTCAGGGCGGTTCACATAAAGGATCACATACATAAAATCAAAATGTAACAACAATCCACTAACACACACCCCCTAAAAAGCCAGCATTTTAAAAAGGGTATAGGATGTAGATCAGGTCAGGTAAAGGCCTGGTTAAAAAGGAACATTTTTGCCTGGTGCCTAAAGGTGTATAATGAAGGCGCCAGGCGAACTTCCCTGGGGAGTGCATTCCACAGACGGGGAGCCACTGCAGAGAAGGCCCGTTCTTGTGTTGCCACCCTCTGGACCTCTCGAGGAGGAGGCACACGAAGGAGGGCCTCAGAAGATGATCTCAGGGTCCAGATAGGTTCATATGGGAAAAGGCAGCTCTTGAGGTATTGTGGTCCTGAGGCATTTAAGGCTTTATAGGTCAAAACCATCACTCTGAATTGGGCCCGGAAACTAATTGGTAGCCAGTGCAGTTGCACCAGAATTGGTGTCATATGCTCAAACCGTCTTGCTTCGGTGAGCAACCTGGTTGCTGAATTCTGCACCAGCTGAAGTTTCTGAACCATCTTCAGAGGCAGCCCTACATTTAACACATTGCAGTAATCTAACCTTGAGGTTACCAGAGCATAGACAACAATAATTAGTCTATCCCTGTCCAGATAGGGGCGTAGCTGGGCCACCAACTGAAGCTGATGGAAGGTACTCTGGGCCACTGAGGCCACCTGGCCTCAAGTGACAGCAAAGGATCCAGGAGGACCCCCAAACTACGAACCTGCTCCTTCAGGGGCAGCATAACCCCATCAAGAGCAGGCGACCTCCCTGAGGAACCACCCACTAACAGTGCCTCTGTCTTATCAGGATTGAGATTCAGTTGTTGGCTCTCATCCAGTCCATTATCGAGACAAGACACTGGTCCAGCACTTCCACTGCCTCACCTGCAGATGTAAAGGAGAAATAGAGCTAAGTGTCACCAGCATACTGCTGACAACGCACTCCAGATAACTCCACCCAGCAGTTTCATGTACCGTATTTTTCGCTCTATAAGACGCACCAGACCACAAGACGCGCCTAGTTTTTGGAGGAGGAAAACAAGAAAAAAAATATTCTGAATCTCAGAAGCCAGAACAGCAAGAGGGATCACTGCGCAGTGAAAGCAGCAATCCCTCTGTTGTTCTGGCTTCTGGGATAGCTGCGCAGCCTGCATTCGCTCCATAAGACGCACACACATTTCCCCTTACTTTTTAGGAGGGAAAAAGTGAGTCTTATAGAGCAAAAAATACGGTAGATGTTAAACAACATGGGGAATAGAATTGAGCCTTGCGGAACCCCACATTGGAGGTTCCACGGGGCTGAAAAGCATTCCCCAACCAACACCCTCTGCAATGCAGGAATCTCAGCTGAATCGTAATAGAATCATAATATAATGCATATCATGCCTGCGAGGAAACATGCTCAAAAGGACATTTTTAGTGCACGAAGCAGACAGTGCTATCCTCCTATGCCCTTAAGGGGGGGGGGGTGTATTTTATTTCATTTTATTTCACCAAATTACTCTGCAAGCACAGCTTTGGGGTGGTTTCAACACCTGAGTTATTGCCTCATCTGATCCATATAGCCAATGGGGCAACAGCAAGGCAGGTTGGCAAGAGCAGACATCACCATCTCTGGAGTGACACCTGTGTGCCAGCAAGTCAGCTTCAATTTCAGCACGAAACAAAGCACAAAGCATGTAAAATCTCTCACAGAACTATCTCAATGTGCCCACCATACGCAACATGACAGGAAGCACCCCATCCGAATTGGTATCGCTAATCCTCCCTTCCAGAGACACAATCCAAGCACTTTGATTGGCTACGAGTGACATCATGCCCAGTTTTGTATAGCCTAAAAATTCAAGGGCCTGATTAATTTGCAGAGATAATATATAGCCATAAGTTATGGTGGCAAGAGGCCAAGCTTTTCAGCTATTACTGAACTACGCGTGGATACAGCCAATTGGCTTTTGGCTTCAGTCAGTAACATAATCCTCCTCCTATCTGGGCCAATATCACAGAGCTGGAAAAAGGTGCAGGAAAAAGCAACTAAACCAAAATCTATTGGGACGCATCCCCTTCTCTATGAAGAAAAGTTAAAGCCTTTGGTGCTATTTAATTTAGTCTGGGGGGTGGGGATAAGATCAAGGTTGGCATAAGATGTTTCTACTCTCTCTCTCTCTTTCTTCTTCTTCTTCTTCTTCTTCTTCTTCTTCTTCTTCTTCTTCTTCTTCTTCTTCTTCTCCTCCTCCTCCTCCTCCTCCTCCTCCTCCTCCCTCTCGTAGCTGAGTAAGATTATCTTCCATGAACACGGTTTTGGGTTTGGGATGGGTTTTTGGAAGACACCTGTGCGTGAATTTGTTTTATGAGTGTAGATCAGTGCACACTGACCAACGCACAGTCTTCACAGTAAGGTTCTATCCCAATGGGATGAGTATCACGCCAACCGGTAGGTTCTTATCTGCTGCAGCCTTCATCTGTCTTCAAAGCATTGTAACATACCGCTTGTTATCTTCCACCTGTTCTGCCGTTGAGGGCTTCTTGGATCATTCTTTGTCTAGCTCCTCCCCTTTGACCTTACCGCCTTGGGTGACCCTGTTGGGAGTATGTGACTCCCGATGGGTTCGCTCACAAGGGTCATAGGAACATGCAAGTCCACTCACCACAACAAGGTGATGATCCTGCGAGACACACACACACACACACACACACACACACACACACACACTATATGAGCAGTATGGAAAATAACTTCTCCTTGTCTCATACTACTAGGGTGCACTAGGTAAAGCTAATTTGCAGAAGGTGAAAGCAATTTGTCTCATAACACATAGCTTGTGGGATTCATGGTCTTTCCATAAAGGACAAATGACAGATATGGCAGCTAATAGAACCTCCACATTCAGGGGAAGTATCGATGCTGGGTATCAGATGCTTTCCTGATGTGCATCCTACTATTGTGCGGTGAGGAGAAGGAATCTGGCTAGATTAGGCAACCTTTGGGGCAGGATCCAGCAGAGCAGTCCCTGAAGTACACTGATTGGGAAATTAATATAATCTCGGCTAAGTCTTGGTGGTGCAGTGCTTTGCACCAACCAAGAGAGGCACTTCACACTTTGCAAAAAAAGAAAAATAAAGAAGAAGCTATTGCACCAAAGCCCTGCAAGTTTCTTCCGAAGTGCACAGGAGTGGGTGGGAACAAGGCTGAAACGGGTTACACTTTTAGCTGCCACCCCAGCTTGACGGGGCTGCATGGCCTGGGTGCACTTGGAGATGCAAGAATCTGTTCCATGACAACAAAGAAAAAGTAGCTTCGGAGAGACAGTCTGGCAGGAAGAGAAAGCTGCTCTTTGCGAGGCTGCCGGGGAGAGAAGCAAAAAAGGTCATAAATTCCATATGCTGCAAGGAGAAGGTGAAACGAAGAGGCGAGTCACATATTCACTTAAACAACTTGTTTGTCGGCGGGGTGTGGAGAGACAGGATGCACCACAACAGCCCAGACGAAGAGAGCTTCATCTGTGGTAAAGCAATCACACCAGCATGGTATTTCTAAGAAAAGTTTGCATAAGGCGCGGGGAGTGAAAAGGTCCATCTGAGGAAGCTTGTGGGAGGACTCTTTGCCTTGGGAACTGAAGCTGCAAAAAGGAGGGCGTTCCAAGGGGAAATTGTTGCTTTCCTCAGAGGAACCCCAAAACATAAGATAAAATACTTCCCAAAATTGCTATCGTTTTTGAGATTGCTGTGGTTCTAACCTGCAACATACACCTCTCCTTAAAGATCTTCAGGAACTCCATAGAATGGTGAGGATTGCAATGTCTTTCCGCATATGCATGATGCAGCCGGATTTGTAATATTATTTGTTCAGACTGATACTCTTTCAGATTGAAAGAATTGTAGAGATGGGGCGATTTAGCTGTAGACCTCCAGCTGTTGCTGGACCATGCAGCATGGACAATGGTTAAGGACTACGAAAGCTGTAGCCCAGCAGAATCTGGAGGGCCACAGGAAAGCCACCACTGGAAGTGTTGGGAAAGGAAGACCAAAATGAGCAACAGTTTGGAGCGCCTTCAGGGGACACGATCGAGGTTTATGAAATTATACATAGTATGGAGAAAGTGGGTTGGGAGAAGCTTTTATACTTCTCTTTCTCTCTCATAACACTTGAACCCAATGAAACAGATTGGTAGGAGACTGAGGACATACAAAAGGAAGTACTTCATCACACAAAGTCGAACTCATTTGTGGAATTCACACTGGCTCAGAATAGTACACAATGTAGTGATGACACTGGCTCAGAATGCTTTAAAAGGGGTTGAAGACCCCTTTCCACTGATTTCAATGACATAGGCAATTATTTTCCAAAACCCAGAATCCATGCAATAAAAGAAACCATGTCCAACTCAAGCAAGGGTTACTGCCACGACACGTTTGACCTTTGCATCCCCATGAATTTATACCCTTCCTGCCCGCACGTTTACAGGTCAATTCCACACCTAGAGTCTAAATGTAATTTGAAGGAGCCCTAGGCGATTTTACTTTCTCTTGAAATTTTACAACACTTCCAAAACGCACATAAAACAGAGCACTTGAAAATGTTCAATAGCTGAACCACTAATAATGTTAGGAGGATGGTTGAAAACAAAAGTTGGCAATGCGGCATTGTGAAAAAGTTAGGGTTGTGCTGTCACCATTCCAACCAAATAACGTACCATCCCATCTGTAGCACAAGATGGCTCGGTACAAACCGTGGTTTGGCACTATGTGAACACGCCTTATGCTTGCACGCTCCCCCCTCTTCTCCTCTTGTGTGTTCCAATTCAATTAAGCAACTGCATCTTTCAGCTATCTAGAAGTGGGATCTTAAAACTGAGAAGTTATTTTCGATCACCTGAAGGTAAAACCCAACTTTCAGAATTTGCATGCCCTCCAGCCGCTATATCCAATTTGGCATTTAGAACACCACTGAAAATTAATCTCCAGGTTTGCTAATATGAAGGCTATCAGCCTTCTCTTTACGTCAGCAATCTGCCTCACCAGAGATCTGTGTGTTCTCAATTGTACTAGAGACAGATCAAAGTAACTGCTAGGTTTTGTATTTTTCAAAATATGTGGGAACAGCCATTGTTCCTTTGTCCCAGCAGCCTCTGCATCCTAAAATCAGTTTACACCTAGCAATGAGTAATTTAATTCTGACTTAATCATGAGATTACCCTGCCCTGCTGCAATCTTTGGGATTTTTTTTCTTCTGAAGTGCATACTACAGTTTGCCATTATATATAAACCATAGCTGTCAACTTGCAGATTTTAAAATAAGGGACCAGCAGCCTTGAAAATAAGGGACCAGCAGCCAAAATAAGGGACCTGCAGCCTCACCTGTTCCAGGCACTCCAGTCTTCCTGTCCTCCTGCAGTCTGGTCAAACTCATGCTGGTAGCTCCGAGAACACTGTCCAACCAACTTTGTAACCAGAGGTTCAACTGAATAGAATCTGAATCATATGCACCACAAGGCCTATGCAGCCTCAACTTAAGATGGCTCCCTGGCCTGGCTTTGCACTGCAAAGTTTGCAAAAGCACGTGCAACAAAATGGCGTCCAGCATTCAAAAACCCCCTCAGCTTGCATTAACTAGCCACACACAAGGCATGCAAGCTCCACCCCCCAGTCGTTCTTAGACTTCTTATTGGGTGAGCAACACAGCCAAGCAACACAGTTGGAGCCTCCCTCCTCCCTGGCCGGCAGGAAGGGAGGGAGAGGAGCTGCTTCCTTTGAAATTTAAGGGACATCATTTGAGGGACATCCATCAATAAGGGACAGCAGCGTGACATGGCCCTGGAATAAGGGACTGTCCCTTCAAATAAGGGGCACTTGACAGCTATGATATAAACTGGAAAGCTATAGATCATCCGCAAATTAGGACTAGTTCATGCTAAAGAGAAGGGGAGTAGTTCAATTGGGAACACTCATGGGGAGAGGGAAGTGACTGAGCCTAGAGCACATTCTTCTGATAACATGGGTTTGAATTCTGGAAAAGTAATCTGGATAGCAACCTTCCTCACAGTTCTTCTCTCAAAGCATGCACTTCTATAAATACTATGAACTTGCATAAGGTTTTTATTCAAAAGATGTTGCCCATAATAATCTTGTCAAATCACTCCTCTCAAAGCAAATATATATATAGTGCACAGGATGTATTCTTTAGATAATTTCCAAAAGAGGACAATAAACGTGGCATATTATGCACGAACATTTGGAAAGTTTTCAAATTAAATTTTTCCTAAATCAATTTTTTACTCAGCTGTTATCAGGCAGCATTTACATGCTGCAGGAGGACATTACACTATAGTTGATATTGGGGTTCCTCCCCCCAAAGTGAGATGCTGCTGCCATTGTAGCATCAGGTGGGCTGAGTCTATTTGAACCTGTGGAGTGGTTTATTGAACTGAGCCATTGGGACATTTGTAACTTTTAATCTTGTAGGAGGTTGCAATGACCAATATGCTGTATGCTGTGATGCTCTTTGTCAGTTGTATAGTTCTGTTGACCTAAAACTGAATAAAACATTTATATATATATATATATATATATATATATATATATATATATATATATATATATATATATTAAAAGATGGAGAGAGGTTTTTCACATACATTCTAACCAAGCAGGTTTTTCCCGAGAGCTTGGAAAGGGGAGAAACAAAAGTGTTGTGCCCAACACCCAGCACTGGTTGCTAAAAAAAGCTCCTGTGAATCTATTTTCGTCACACTCTTTGACACACTAACTAGCGTAATGGAGAAGGGTCACACACAAAATTATTATTTACAGGACCAGAAGTTTGGAGAAGTTCCTTGTTCTCCCTTGGTCTTGGTTCTTGAAGCACAGTACTTCCTTTAAACAATTCTGAAAATGCAATTTCCTCTTAAATCTGCAGTGCTTCCTTCCTGTCTAACAAGGTTTTCATTCTGTCAGAAAACAACACCTAGTCTACTTTGGGGAAGGAAGGAAGGAGGGAGGGAAGGAAGGAAGGAAGGAAGGAAGGAAGGAAGGAAGGAAGGAAGGAAGGAAGGCAGGCAGGCCTCACTGCATCTATGACAACCAGTTCCATGATATAAGTTGCTAGAGCCCCCAAACTCTAAACTGATTGTGAAGCCAACAAGAGAAGAAATTTTCAACTGCTTATGGAGTTTTTCCACTGCTTCCTACTAGTCATCCTCTATACAAAGAGGTCCAAATGCCAACACACTTATTAATTAGCAGATCCAATTAAAATCAGGCATGTGAGTATTTTGATTATCCATAAGGCTACTTATGAGCATGGATTCTAGAATTTAACATCTTGAGTCTCTTGAACCCAGGAGGGGGAGGGGCAAACACCAGTTGGATTGTCCACTCTCCCGTCACATGAGACAGACAGACACCTTCTCCTACTGGAAATCTCCCAGTCATCTTTTTTGGATAATGCAATATCAAACCTAAAGATGATGAAGTTAACCACCAATCATTGCAAAAGATGGTAAGTCCTCTAAGCTGGTCCTAGGGCTGGATCAAATGACAGCTGAGTCAGGGTAAGATAAAAGCAGTAGGCTGAGTGGGTTTAAGGCATTAAAACATGCTGCTTTTCTAGAGGTCCTGGAATTCTTACTGACATTAGCAACAGCTCCCTGAAGGAACTAACAAGCATTAGTCACTTGATTTAAACCACACAAGCAATGGTCTTAGGATGTTTTCAGCCGTGTTGACATTTTGCCACTGCTTTATATCATGGGATACAGTTCATAAGGTATCTAAATACATTTTTGGGAGTCAGAGAAATACATGGATATTATGGTAACACCATATGTTCCCAATGGTGTTTTTTTCTTTACTACATTTCTTATTTCCAATCCCGGCAAGCAATCAGAAAAGTGAAAAATCAAAATTTGAAGCCAACTCCTGTGTACTTGCCTATCATCCTAGAGGTATCATTTGCAAATTAAACGCGTGGGCAGACACACACTCAGCGGCAAAACACAACACTACCAGCACATTACAAGAATGCCTGAACAGCTACCAATAGTAAATAGATGACATCACTGAACACTGGAGGATAGCTTGCCAATGCACTGCTGCAAGCTAAATATAATTATATGAAATCCCCTCCCCAAATTAATCCGCAGTTTTTTGTTGAAATCCTTTCAACTCATTTAGGGAGAAATTCACTGTCCACACTGTTGTATATCCGTCTCTGAAAAGTGGAATGAAACGCAACACTTTAAAGGTAGGCAGTAAACTTGCCTCACAATAGTACTATTCCAGAATTATTAGAGTACACAAGAATAAATGATCAGAAAAATTATGTTCCTTATATGTCAGTGCAGACCTGCAACTAATCTAAGTCACCTGAAACCACACTGAGAACGGAAAAAGTTAGATCCACATCTAGGAAGATGCCAGGAGGACAAGGCCTGCAAGGGCCAATTCTTGGGCCTCCATCACACCGAAAATGCGATAACGGGCAAAGACCTTCATTTGAGCAGCATGTGAAATCAAGTGCCACTTGGCTAAGGCCTCAGCAATTGCCTAATTATCACTTCAAAAAAAGAGCTTGCAGCAGCAGATCAGGATTGCTGCAGCACCTGTCATTAGCACCAACTATCGCTCATTAAACCCAAATTTCTTAACTTAGCCGAGCCATGCAATTTTTTTTCTTCTGCAAAATTTTCAGTAGATACCTGCAACACCGCCCCCCCAAGCCCACCATTTTCTCCTCTGATGTTTAAAGGTAAAGGTAAAGGGACCCCTGACCATTCGGTCCAGTCGTGGCCGACTCTGGGGTTGCGGCGCTCATCTCGCTTTATTGGCCGAAGGAGCCGGCATACAGCTTCCGGGTCATGTGGCCAGCATGACTAAGCCGCTTCTGGTGAACCAGAGCAGTGCACGAAAACACTGTTTACCTTCCTGCTGGAGTGGTACCTATTTATCTACTTGCACTTTGACGAGTTTTCGAACTGCTAGGGGGCAGGAGCCGGGACCGAGCAACGGGAGCTCACCCCGTCGTGGGGATTCGAACCGCCAACCTTCTGATCGGCAAGTCCTAGGCTCTGTGGTTTAACCCACAGCGCCTCCCACGTCCCTCCTCTGATGTTTAGGAGCACACAATCAAGACACTGCACCAGAGTTTAGAAGAAATCCCAGACCCAAGGGAGGCTGAACCAAAAAATGCCTCAGCTCTTTCTTCCTTGCCACCTTCATGTCTGGAACTCCCACAACACCTTCTTGTTGGCACCCCCATCTCTCTCCTGCTTCAAATCCCTCCTAGTTCTCCCCTTGGTTCTCATCACCTACTGAAACTAAGCCCAAGGACATGGAATTGAAAGGATGTTCTTCATCTGTTTGGTGTCGCATCTTTCTTTCTAGCCTTCCATGCATTCAAGTTTAAATTGTAAGCTCCTAAGGGCAGGGATCTGTCTTTGTTTTTACTCTGTAACACAAACAAGGATGCTGCTGCATTTTATATATATAAGAAACTGCCATGGACTCAGGTTTTACGTGGAAGCCACAAGCCTAGAGCAATTGTTGCAAATATGGGCTAAAAAACTGTCTTGTAGGAAAAGCTTGTAACCAAGCTTTGCATGGAGAAGATCCCAGTTCCAATCAATGGCACCTCCAGACAGGACTGGAAAGATTCCTGTATGAAACCTTAGAGAGTTGTGTAAGACAATGCTGAACAAGAGAGACCAGTGGTCTCATTTGGGATCGTGCGGCTTCTTACATAGCAAGGTTTACCTAAGCCCAAGGAGATACGTTTCTGTGTACCGCAAACAAAAAATATCCGTTCTGATACTCCCCTATTTCTGACCATCTGTGCACTGAACCAGGAGATTTAATGTTATTGTTTACTGTATTTTGACCCCACCATTTCTCCTAGTAGCTCAGGGTAGCAGACACAGATCCCCACCTGAGGTTCCCCAATGAGCTTCATGGGCATTAAAGGGAGATGAAAGTAAAGATAGGAACTAACAATAAGGTCAAGTGCAGAATAAGGGCTGAAGTAAGAAGCAGAAGGAAGCATACAGCCTAAAGTTAGAGCAACAGCAATCCTCAAGTTAAACAGATTGGGCCCCGATCAGTGTACTGACGTCCATGCAAGAAAAGCAGTACAGCACATGCAAAATAGTAAGTGTATGGAGTGATCTTCTGGTGCAGCTCATTTGGTAGCTCTGTAGCAGAGCTAAGGAAGCAATGTCTCTGTTCCAGTCTTCAAGAAGAACTCTTGGCATTCCCAAATCAACCCAGAAGCAACCAAAGCTCAGAGACTTTCGAGGGGGAAGCAGACATGTACCGAGAACACACATGGACAGTGAAAAGGAGAAGTTGTGCTTACGAGGATACACTTTCCTGGTTCCAGACTCCAGACAGAGTTCTCTGTGTTGATCTTGTGAGTGAGGGTGCCTTCCATGAGCACACGCGGCCCACTTCCCTCCACCACAGCCACGCAAATTGAACTACTACCGATGTTCACAGAAACCTGGGGGGGGGGGGGAGGAAAAACGATAGAGAAGAAAATTAGAAAGGTAATTTCACCCTTTGTTGCTCCTTCCAGATGACCTGAATGGAATTACAATGCGGGACAAACAATGAGGTTTACAGTAAAAGGTAAAAGTACCCATGACCATTAGGTCCAGTCGCGGACATCTCGGGTTGCAGTGCTCATCTCGCTCTATAGGCTGAGGAAGCCGGCGTTTGTCCACAGACAGCTTCAGGGTCATGTGGCCAGCATGACTAAGCCGCTTCTGGAGAACCAGACCAGTGCATGGAAATGCCGTTTACCTTCCCGCCGGAGTGGTACCTATTTATCTACTTGCACTTTGACGTGCTTTCAAACTGCTAGGTGGGCAGGAGCTGGGACCGAGCAACGGGAGCTCACCCTGTCGCGGGGATTCGAACCGCTGACCTTCTGATCAGCAAGCCCTAGGCTCTGTGGTTTAGACCACAGAGCCACCCGCATCCCAGAGGTTTACAGTGAGTATCTTAAAAAATATCTTATCATTTGTTATCTTGCCTTTCGTTTTTACTATAAAGGGCCCAGGGCCACTTAAAAACACAAAACACAACACAGGTTTTGTTTTAAAAAGAACAATGATGGCATAGAGAGAGACTAGGACTAAGAAGACCCTCTCAGAGAAGGAAAGCTATAATTAAGCTGTCATTTCCACCATTATTCCAAGGGATAGAGGCTTTCTAAAGTAACCCTAATCATTCTAAGGGATCGAGTCAAAAGTAATTTCTATACATTAAAATAACTCTTTAACATATCCTAGTGGAATTCCTTCAGTTAACAACAAACAAAACAGAGTGTAAATTATGGGGGAAAGCCTGCAAAGCTTTCTTTCACTGATATAGACATCGGGTCCAGGGGTTCTATGATCAGTACCATGATTGTGTACAATTGTCATGATGAACAGCGGCGACTGTCATATGGCAAATCCAGCAAGATATGTGGGGCAGGTGACTTGCCGCTTGTCAAGGGAGGCAAGGGCAATATAGTACTGCTGCATATTTGGTCTTCCTAGTCCTATATTTGGAAACATGGTGATGTGTGGTGAGGAAAGAAACTGACTCTCATACATGGTCTTCCTATTGAAAACTAAAAAACCCTACCCACCCCCCTAAAAATCAAAGTCCTTAAAAGCAGGAGTTTGCAATAGACATGCTTGCATGTTTTTGAAGACTTTATTCAGAGTTTGGATCTCACTTGAAATGTTCATGTGCTATCATTGTTTAGGTAACTTTTAGTGACTCATCTTCTCAGAGTAAGAAGTAAACAGAGATGGAGACTGCTTCAGTAAGTAACTGTGTCGCAACTGCATTTGAAAGATGGAAAGAACTAAAAATAAAACGGGACACTTTTGAGAGATAATTGTCTAGAGCAGACTATCGAGTCTTAGAAGAGATGAATACCTTGTGCAGCAAGCCAGGAATGGAAAAGTAGGTTACTAATCCAGAACTTAGAAGAAATATGTATACTAAAAAGGGTTGTGTGTGCCTGCAAAGGAATGTCAGAAGGAGCTGCTTATCTTGCAACAATTTTGTCTATTTTTAGAAAATGTAGTATTAAAAGAAGCACTAACAAAAAACCAAAACATAAGTCATGAGGATAATCTTAGAAGAAAGCCCTGGAGAAATGGGAGGAGGAAAAGATGATGAAAGGAAAATGAGCTATAGGGCAGAATTTATCATTATACTGTAACGTGCTATGCTTTTGGGACCCGATTTTCGCTTTATTGGCACTGTCATGAGCATAGTTCCTTCCAGAAAGACAGCTGAAAATATTTGAGGACCATTACTTATGCAGAATGAAGAAGCAGCAATGAAGCCCCACTCTGACCACAGGAAGTTCTGTTTAGCAGAACCCCAACTTATGAAACTTTACCTTCCAGTGACCACAGTTCTTCTGCTGACCTAGTAAGAACTAGACAGTTAACCTTTTGTATATGCATAGAATCACAACCCTGCAACTGTATTGGACCAAATAACACAGCCTTTTCATCAGATTGGCTGGTCACAAAGAATTTTGATCACTGGACTGGACAGACTGCACACCTTGCTTGTATGCTGTGCATGACACTGTTGTTGCAGGCCAGGTTTTCACAATCAAAATAAAGTTCCTTGCTTCATTTATCACCAAACAGCAATAGTGGACTTATAAAAGTGTTATAAACAGGACACACTGCTATTATGCTATGATTTACACTTTTTTGTGCACTACTGAGACTATGTATACTATGAAAATGAAGAGCCCAGGGCTCCAATAAATTAACCTTGACAGTGAAAAGGATTAAAAAAGGGTGCAGATTTGACACACACAGAGCTCAATAGTTGTAGCAGCATTTCTTCAGCTGGGCAATTAAGTGCTGAGCAGGCACACAGGGGGAAGGAGAACGCAGTTATAGTCCTTTCTAGCCCCCTCACAAATGAATGCCATTCACAATGCACATCTGGAGGAGGGAAGCAAACCCTACTGTGTTTCAAAAAAGCAGAACAAAGACTAAAAACTTGAGATTTTGGTTCAGCTATAGTTATCACTCCAGTTGTAACCCACAAGGACGACACATTTGAAGATGTGCTGTAGCTGTGCAGGAGGCAGTGCATTTTCAAAATGTAGAATCAGATGTTGAAGCTTCAGTTAAGAGAATGTCACAGGCCTTAGAGAGCTCAGAAATTAAACCCAACACTGACTTGGCTTTCAACCTCAATTGCTTCTCACAGAAATGTACCCATAAACGCCTACTGAAAGCACAGAAACAAGTCAACAAACTACTCTCCCCAAAATGAGAAGTGTGTGCGTGCTGTAAGCAAAAGAACTATTTTCTTCTAATTTCATGCTTTCAGTGAACATCTCAGAAACTGAGATGACAGGATAGGGTTAAAATAACAAAGGAAACCCCATTCCCTGTTCTTTTTGTTCTGTTGCACTTTATATAAGGTAAACATAGCATTAAAAACACCAAATCAAAGGGCCAACAATGATTGAAATAAAAGCATGTTCAATCAATTTAGGTTTGTATTTTAATAAAAAGAACAGTGCTAAGCTAGTTCTGTTTTCTGATTACAAAGATTAGCCTTCCTTCAGTGAAACTGGGTTGCTGTATGGCAGATGGATTCATATTCAGGAACACAAAATAAAATGAGATTGAAAATAACATGAAGTGACTACATCAGTTATCAAACTGTGGCTTTCAGGGACAGTAAGCGTACTCACTGCTCATGCTAGGCTGCTCATTAAAATAAAATAAAAAAGGACTGAGGGTGAAAAATAGAACCACAAGCTCTCTATGATTTATTGCTGCCCCCTTTTCTCCAAGCTAACTGAACCTTTGCCATTCCTGCCTAGGTCCCTCTGGGCTCTTTAAAGAAAATCATTCTTCATATAATGCATAAGTAATTTATGGAGTTTTCTGCCACAAAATATGACAGTGGTCAATGGCTTGCATTTCTGTAAATGCAAATTTATAGCAGACAGGCCTTATCAATAGCTATTGGCAAGGACAGCTTAATAAAGTCTACATATTCAGAGGCAGTCTGACACCAGATGAGGGACAAACAGTGGAGTGTGTAAGCATCCAGCTGGCCATTGTGAGAAACAGAATCCTGGTGTAGATCAATCTAACCCCGGAGGGCTCCTCCTTATGTTTTTCAGCGAATAATAAGATATCATGGTTCACACACAATGCTAAGCCATAGTTTAGTGTTATATGCATGGGTACTGGGTTCAAGCACTCCCCCTTCCGTTATCCTCCACCCGCTGAACTGCAAGGAGATTGGAAACTTTTGCTTCTGCTTTCAGCTAATTTATTCATTAGGCCCTGAGAACTGTGGTTTGTGATAAATATGGTTTAGGAAACTAGCCAGGATCATTAACTACAGTGTGATGTATGGTTTTGCTTCCCTAAACCATAGTTAACGCTAATCACAGTTTGTCCAGGTTTGGATATAAATGAGCAACCACAGGCAGTGAAAAGCAGAAATAAAATTTTCAATTCCCTCCTTGCGGCAACTCCAAAGGAGTGGGGAAGGAAGGGAACACAAGACTGATGCTTGCTATTGCTCGTGCACATACAACTGAATCATGGTTTAGTGTACCATGTGAACACGCCCGATGTGTTTGTATTTAATGTCATGCAAGAACAGGAGGTTGGGAGAGAAGAAAAAATGCTGCAGATTGATCCCACGCAAGGATTTAAACAGAGGAAAATGCAAATAAACTAGCCATGAGCATGGCAAGTTCACAGCAGGAAGGGAAGTTTGTGCTTTATTGCACCCCCTGCCACGCTTCAACATCTAGGCCGACATTCTGAAATTTTGCTTTGTCGTAAGGATGATAAATAAATTGCATTTTGAGCTTCCTCAACTAGCTGCCCAGTTACTGTTAAGTGTGCTATCAACTCTTACCCCTAGGTCTGTACTGTCAGTGTCAATTAATGCTCCTGCAACAACAGGGCTATTCTGACATGACAAAGAGCTGTGTAGGTTGAAGCTGATGTACAAAACTAAGTGTGCTCAATTCAGCTGCCCTGAATAAACCGAGGGGAAGAAAAACAAGCCTTTTTTCCAGATGGAAAAACACACGCACACACAAAATATCACTCCTCCCCTCCCTTCTTTTAACAGCTTCTCTGATAGCAGGAAGTGAAAATAAGCCCTCACTCTAACCACTTCAGTCAGTAAGTCCGTCTGTGTACGTCTCTTCAACCTCCCCCTCAATAATGGGGCTGCAGTAGAGAGATGCCTCTCTCAGACTGACAAAATAAATTACATCATTCTTCTGTCCAGGGGAAAAAATATTATGTGTGTGTGCGTGCCTGTGTGCTGAGGCAGAGAGAGAGAGAGAGAGAGAGAGAGAAAGAGAGAATGAGAATTAAAAGGGTGCGGAATTTCCACCATCACCACCTGGGAGCCCTTAATGTTACAAGCTACTAAATAAACGGGGAGGAAAGAGGAACCTGTGAAGCAAAGTTAGTTTTCTTTTCTGCAACCATCAGGCTTAACATAAACACGTTGGGCTTCTCCACAGCAAGCTGATCACATGAGGTTTATTGATGCTGGCCTGTCTTCCATGGAGAAAGTTGGATAGCGAAGCATGCTTAGACCAAGGAAACCACATGGAGAAAAAAATATATGCCTGCATTTGCTACGTGCTTCAGCAGCAGATACTGTCTCTATCTGCACGCACCCTGCAAACAGTCTTTGCTTGCAAAATCAGAAGATTCTCCAGCAAGCAACAATTAAAAATACTTCACACTCCACAAGGCATGAGTCCCAGGGAACACAGCAGAAAAGGAATCCTGGAAAATAACATCCCCCAGGAAAAACCATCTCAACCTCAATGAGGCTGTTTACACAATAATGGTTTGATATCTTAGATCAACAACACTGAGGTGATAATCATGCAAAAGGTACACTTTGCTGATCAAGTTGGGCTTTTGCACTGTGGTTTTATAGAGAAATGACAGACAGCCAGCGGAGATGATAATCCTACGGTCATTTTTCCTTAGATAAAAGAAGCGAATCAGGACCTGGCCACAGTGCAGTGACTTTCAATTCACTTTACACATTCAAGGAGGGATGAATCTGTGTGAACAAGCCAGAAACAAAAGGGGGGGGGAACCTTGGGTGGTTGTCCCAAGGCAATTCAAATGTAATATTTATGGGTGCAGACAAAAATTGCAGGTGGTCATGAAGGTGGTCTCCCTGATTCAATTTTAAGACTACTGCAAACTGCAGACTAGGACTTTCCTATTCTGTCCAGCAACATCCACACACTACTGCCAATGCTAGCTGGCAGTCGCGCTCTCCTGGGTGTCAGGCAAAGGATTCTGCTAACTGGTGATGCCAGGGGTTGCCATTTGTTCTACCACTGAGGAATGGACCCTTCTTTTCTTTTGGATCTCTAAATTTGTTTAGGTACAGGTCTATTTTGCATAACTATGCAGAGATTTTTTTGCGGGGGGAGCAAGAAATGTGCAAAACGTTCTGCTGATAGATCAGAAGCAGAGCTCTGAAGTGTTTGGTTAAGTATGGAGAAGAACATGCAGAACAAGGAGCGCCCTGCTAACAGCTGTTTTCTACAGGCCTCTCAGCTACATGCCTGCATTCTGCTGCAGTCGAAAGGCAATTTGGTGTGGCCCTCTGGTGGACAGCTAGAGACAACTACAGCATGAAGTATGTTTGTAGTGACCCAGACCAGCATCTCTGTCCCATGCAGGCAAGATAGTGGGAGAGATTCTCACCCACAGTGGACCACCCAACAACCCCGTTCCTCATTATTATTACCTGCTTGCCTTTCAGAATGTGCTTGGGCACTGGGACTTTAATCTCCAGATCACTGTAGTCTTGGGACCAGGCATAATTCTCCCGCACTGCTCCATTGTAACTGTCAGGATTTGCCTGGAACTGCTCCTGTTTCCTGGGAGAAGAGAGTAAGAAGCTGGCTATTAAAATGGATGAACGGAAGTAGAGTCAAAGACCAAAGAAAAGCAAGCAAACAAAAACAGGGACAAGCTGCAAGCGAAAGCCTAAAATGGTGCTAAGGTCTACTCTTATGCACCCAAGGAGAGCTCCAGGAGCCTCAGTGGACAAGTCCACATGCCTTTATATCAACCCTAGGATATCCTTTTCACTCCGATATGGCATGGGTAGTGCTGTGGTCTCTTGGGCTTGCTGGTCGCAAGGTCGACAGTTCGAATCCACGTGACGGGGTGAGCTCCTGTTGTTCTGTCCCAGCTCCTGCCAACCTAGCAGTTTGAAAGAATGCCAGTGCCAAGTAGATATATAGGTACCGCTGCAGTGGGAAGGTAAACAGCATTTCTGTGCGCTCTGGCACTAATCACAGTGTCCCATTGCGTCAGAATTGGTTTAGTCATGTTGGCCACATGACCTGGAAGTGCTGTCTGCAGACAAACATCAGCTCCATTGGCCTGAAAGCAGAGATGATCGCCGCACCTCATAGTTGAATCTGACTGGACTTAACTGTCCTGGGATCCTTTACCTTTTGCCTTTACCTCTATTAGATAACAGGGAAAACAGCATGAAAAAACTTTTCCTCTCCCGACCCCCAGCCCCTCCCCCAATATTTACCTTGCATTTTCCATCATGCTAATCCATAAGGATGACAAATCTGCTAGGTTAAACTGAGGAGTGCCAGCTGTTGTGCCACTAATGACATTTGTATTAAAATGGCCCCAGTGGCTTCTCCAGAGAGCTAAGACTAGCAAGTCACCCTTTCGTTGCCTCCAGTGCCAGAAAGTAAAGAATTGTCAATGTTGTGGGGGGCTGGAGGGGGGGGGAGGGAGAGAGTTTGTATTTCACATCATGGGACTCAATCACACTAAATGCCCCCCTCCCCACACAATTCTGTCTAGCTTTGGGTAGCCTCCAGACAAAAGAAAAAGGTTAAAAATAGACGAAGCAAAAGGACAGCTGCGGTCAGTCATGGTAATGTGGAAAAACAACAAGAGGCAAATGCTTAAAAACAGGGACAGGACAATGGAGGACAGCGAACTCCGGAAAAAAAAAATAGGCAGGCAGCACTAACTTTACACAATTTATTACTTTTTTATGACAACTGGATTTACTTCTACTATTTGAGTTTGCTGAACAGGGTGACACATGAGCCATTGCGACAGAAGATCGGAATGGCATGGCCGGCACTCGGTGCTGCCCTTTCCAAGTCACTGGAAAGTAGGTGCACACACTCCTTGGCCTGGTATCACGCAGTTCCAGGATATAGAAGCAATCTCAGTTTTCACAGAACAAGCCTCTCTACTCTCCCTGCTCCACCTCCCAATGCGCTCCCACAGGTCAAAACAAAGGTATACCTAAGGAACATCTCCATAACACTAAACAGGTTCACACAGTCCATTCTTAAAGCATGGAAGGAAAAAGAGGCAAACTGCCCCCACAACCCCATCCCCATTAACCCCCCCCTCCCCAGTTTCACCCCCCACTATTCCATCACACAGCACAAAACTTGGCAAGCCAAAAGCCTATACTGCCTACCAGACTTCTACAAAAATAACGAACTCTTGTTGACACAAGAAATACAAGACAAACTAGGGGATTATAAATATGAATCAGGGAGCTTGAAACTCAAAGTATTTAAGAATGAAGAAGCTCACGAGCACCAATCAATCCTCTAACTTTAGAAGAACAAACATTAAAAAGTTTGCAGCAGGCCAGGGAAATGTTTGGGCATTGCTTGCCCTTAAAATGATATGACTGAACAGCAGGGTAGTCAAGTTGCAGGAAACATCAAATTCTGGATGGTAGAAACTCAAGCAGATGGTATAACCTCCAAAAGAGTCCAAACTGGGTGACTAGGCAACAGAATGGCAGCTGGAAGTACAGCACCCTAATTTTACCTTTCTACTGACAATGTATAATTGGCTCTGAATATCCAGAAACGTTCTTTGTCATAGTGGAAAGTTCACTAAAAATGTCAACTCACTGTGCTGCACCAGTGAAAAGGGCAGAATCAGTGTAAGGAATTATTAGGAAAGGAGCAGAAATAACATCATGCACCTTGCCATTGCAGTACAGGCCTAGCTAGAATACTGTGTACAATTCTGGTTATCCCCATCTCAAAAAAGATATTTCAGCTTGAAAAGGGCAGCTAAAATGATCAGAGTTAAATCATCTTCCCTAAACATTTTGGGGCCCTGTAGTTTAGGAGAGACAATTAAGTGGTGGGCTGGGGGGGAGAGGAGAGGCCTCTCAGATCCTGAAATGCTTAGTCAATTTATATGCTCAGACAATAGCCATGACCAAATTTTCCTTGGTGCTCCATTTGCTTTGGTTACTTGGATCGGATTCACACTTTCCATGATAGGGCTAACATAGTTTTCAAATTATACTTTTTCATTGCACTGTATTTATATGCTGCCTATTGACCCCAAGAAAGGCCCCCAAGGCAGCTTACAAAGAAATATACCTGCAAACAATTCAGGTAGGTAGCCGTGTTGGTCTGACACAGCAGAAATATATTTTAAAAAATTAAAAATTGTCCAGTAGCACCTTAGAGACCAACTAAGTTTGTTCTTGGTGTGAACTTTCGTGTACATGCACACTTCTTCAGAATGCAAACAATATAAATGATACACATTCAAAACAAAACCTTAACATTCCAAAAGCCAAATATTAAAATCCAAATGCATTCTTGTTCCTTCCAAAAAAACGAAAAGCATCCCCCCAGAAAAATGTTGAGCGAGCAAGAGGGAAAATGTAAGCAGCACTTTCTCTTTATAAGGCTCCCAGGCAGGGCAGTGGGGCAAAGCAGGTGGGGAAGCTTGTCCTTTGTGGTTCCAGCAGTTTCTCCCTTGTAGCAATAGGCTACAACAGGGCCACCCATCTAATGTCACCATGACATCAGTAACCCAATAGCGCTTGCTGTAAGAGCCAATCAGTGCTATCAGGAAAACTTGTTTGGAGCAGGGATCCACTTGCACCTATCGGGGCTTGCTGTCATCGATGATCAGTGCCAACAGCAAGCCACACTTGCCAAATAATAACTGGGAGCGTCCTTTAGGACTCCCAATTGTTCCTTCGGCAGCCAAGTCTTTGCCTTCTCTCCCAAGGAAAGCTAAAAGAAACCCTAGTTTTCCACCCTCAGCCTCCACTTACGGACCATAGGACTTACTATTATAGCGATACATAAATCCGCTTTGATAAGGCATTCACAAAATGCAAGGATTACCAAAACAGGTCACCAAATTGACCTCTAATCGACAATCCACATGCATCAATCCCTCTAACAGGCGACTGAAGTGGCTTGTGCTGATCACTAGGGATGAAAAATGGGCCCATCCTGTTAAGAAACTGAAGGTGACTGCACAATTATGTTACTGCGGAACCCAGGGCAGTAACAAGCTCTTACTCTTACTTTGCAACAGTAAAATCCAGTCTGATAGATTCGCCCAGCACACTGCTCAGCTCAGAGGAAGTACATCAAGATCGCCCTGTCTGGCTAAGGGATGAGGCCCGACCCGTGCAGTGCAATTTCAGCTTAGAAAGAAAGAAATGGGAGAAACTGGGGGACTTGAACAGAAAAGTCTGCTGGTGGCTGGCAACATTTTGTTTTAATTTTAAAATAGGTTCTGAAATGGAGCAAGGATAAGGAGGGTGCTGGAAGAGACTTTGCAAAAGTTCTCTCATTGGAGCTCCATTTCCATGGAGACAGTTGTTATGGCAGCATAGAACAAACCTGGCTGATTCCAGCTTCCTAAAATGCCTAGAGACTACAGGAGCCAAAAGGGCTGGAGGACAAATAGAACAGAGAAGCAGGGGGAAGCTATCAGATTTACAATACTCCCTCTCTCTCTTTCCTGGTAAGTGTAATGGATTTCAGGAGGATAAACGGACTAATACTCTTTAAAGCCTGGATGACTTTGAGAAGCTTCAGTTAGTGTTGAACACAACAGTCTGCCTCCTGACAAATCAGGAGCACATGGCACCCACATCAGGTCTTCACCATCTGCCAGTCCTGCCTTTCTGTTGATTTTCAGACATGTATCTAGTTGCTAGTTCTGACCTATAAAACCCCACAGAGGGCACTAAAATATTATTTCCTTACGCACAGGGGACAAGACAGGCATGCATGGTCCCTCTGAAATTAGAAATCAGAGTTATTTAGTCTCATTGGCTTATTCGTTATTATATCTAGGATTTTTCACCATGTTCAAAGGCTTGGATTAGAATGATTTCAAGTTTCTGCAGGAAGCAAGGAGAAAGAAGATATTAGCATTGTTTGCACCAAGAAGCTGATGGATTCTGTTAATTTCCAGAGGCTATTCTTCCAAAGGCCTAGACTCTCTAAAGTAGGGAAATGGCTTGGTCAACTGACATGTTCACCCTGACATGTCTTAGCTCAAGTTTTTCTGAAGGATTATGGGAGATGAAGCAGTGAGGTCTGCAAAGGCAAGAGTGGTGGAAGACTAGCCTCAAATTCAACCAACTGTAGTCGACAACTAGGGCTGCCTGCTTTATTCGGTTTAGTTGGCAGTCAACTAAATCAGCTGACAAATTGATGAGGGTGAAATGTAGCCACAGTGTGGCTGATTATCAAGGGTGTAAAGACACATTTATTTTTTAGGGTTCTTGTATGATTACTTTAACCACAGTATTAAAGATCACCATGTATTTTGGTTATTAAACTGTCAACTTTGCTTACGTTTTCTTTAGTATATCTAAAAGCAATATGTACTGAGGTTTTGATGGCATGCACATTTCCTGAAAATGCAATGCGTTAAAAAGGCACATGATCAACACACACACACACACACACACACACACACTTGGCAGTCCTACTTAGAGCCTATGTAAAGACATATTTCCTGCAGTGAGGGCAGCACAACTGTGCACCCTAGCAAAGAAAAAATGCTTGCATGTGCTCCAGCTTAAGATTCCACTTTGATTTTATGTCCCGTGACTGAAACATCTGGGCCCTCAGCTAAGTACTGTTGTATGAATCACTTTCAGCTACGGTAACCTGTAGACAAGATGCTTAGAGAACTGTGTGGCCTGTTATTTGTTCCCTTTATAACTACATGCTAGGACCTCTTTTAAGGAAGGATATATTATCCTCCGTATAGTTAAAGCTATGATTTTCCCAGTAGTGAAGTGAGAAGCTATGGTTTTCCCAGTATGGAAGTGAGAGCTGGACCATAAAGAAGGCTGATCGCCGAAGAACTGATGCTTTTGAATTATGGTGCTGGAGGAGACTCTTGAGAGTCCCATGGACTGCAAGAAGATCAAACCTCTCCATTCTTAAGGAAATCAGCCCTGAGTGCTCCCTGGAAGGACAGATCCTGAAGCTGAGGCTCCAATACTTTGGCCACCTCATGAGAAGAGAAGACTCACTGGAAAAGACCCTGATGTTGGGAAAGATGGAGGGCACAAGGAGAAGGGGATGACAGAGGACGAGATGGTGGGACAGTATTCTCAAAGCTACGAACATAAGTTTGACCAAGCTGCGGGAGGCAGTGGAGGCAGTGGTGCCTGGCGTGCTCTGGTCCATGGGGTCACGAAGAGTCAGACACGAGTAAACAACTAAACAACAACATATTATCCTCCTTTAAAAGGGACAGTAGTAAGAGGAAACCTTCTGAGACTTTAGATCAGGCTGCTCAACCTCAGCCCTCCAGATTTTTTTTTTTTTGGCCTACAACTCCCATGATCCCTAGCTAGCAGGACCAGTGGTCAGGGATGCTGGGAATTGTAGTCTCAAAACATTTGGAGGGCCGAGGTTGAGGAAGCCTGCTTTAGATATTACCAGCTGTTACCCAGTGTTATCCTCCTTCCTTTATGCTAGCAAGGAGGTGGGCAGCGGCTGTGTAACTCTGGGCATGTCTAGACTCAAGGTTTCTTTACACATTCCAGTCTAGCTTCTGACCAACTTTCAGGTCTGAAATTGCTTCGGCAGATTAAGTGCTTCAGAAGTCAGGAGAAGAGTTGTGAAGCTCACTGGGTCTCCTTGGATCAGTCATCTTCTCTCAGCCTAACCTACTTCACAGGGTTGCTGTGAGGATTAATCAAGGAGGGGGAGAACCATGTACACCTCCTTCAGCTCCTTGAGAAAAAGGTGGGATGTAAATGCAATAAATAAGAGCAGCCCTGCTTATTTTCCAGGGACCCTTATACCATCTGGTACCAATGACCATAGGGACACGGGTGGCACTGTGGGTTAAACCACAGAGCCTAGGACTTGCCGATCAGAAGGTCAGTGGTTCGAATCCCCACGACGGGGTGAGCTCCCATTGCTTGGTCCCTGCTCCTGCCAACCTAGCAGTTCGAAAGCACGTCAAAGTGCAAGCTCATCTCGCTTTATTGGCTGAGGGAGCCGGTGTACAGCTTCCGGGTGATGTGGCCAGCATGACTAAGCCACTTCTGGAGAACCAGAGCAATGCACAGAAACACCATTTACCTTCCCGCCGGAGCGGTACCTATTTATCTACTTGCACTTTGAGGTGCTTTCAAACTGCTAGGTTGGCAGGAGCAGGGACCGAGCAACGGGAGCTCACCCCGTCACGGGGATTCGAACCGCCGACCTTCTGATCGGCAAGTCCTAGGCTCTGTGGTTTAACCCACAGCACCAACAGCGTCCCTATGGTTCTGTACATGCAGCCTAAACAAAATAAAGAATTCATTCCTCAAATCTCCAACAGCTTAGGGCTTGTAAGTTCCACACATTAATTAAGCCATGCTCAGGGTTTGGTCATCAATGAGGGAAAATACTCGCAAGTATCTATCTCCAAGTTCACCAAAGAAGTGGGTCCCAGACTGCACCGCAGGCTTGATCTGAATGTCAGTTTAAAAAGACTCATTTTCAAAGAAGTGGAATTCCTCTAGCACAGAGGTAGGAAGCCTCAAGCCCTGGCCTCAATAGTCTCCCTAGGTCATGTCCCCTATAGGCCCTGCCATCCCCAGCTCTGCTCTGCACCCTCCTCAAGGGCTTTGACTTGCTGGAATGTAGCTGCACACTTAATTGCGATTGTGTCTCTTGCTTGCCTGGATGAAAGATAAGAGAGAAACTTTGGGCTTTTGGATGGCTGGAATGCAGCCTACTGCACAAAAGAGTCACATCTACAGGTCCACCCACTTTCATCTCTCGTCACACTCATGGGTGACCAGAGAGGAAAAGCCATGCATTTTTGCAGACCCACAAGCAAAAGCAGAAATGTGCAAGTGGCAGATTGGGAGCTGACAAGCCTCAACGGTACCAGAAATTGCAAAGCAAAGCTATTGTAAGAAGCATCAGAATACTTGGGGGGGGGGGGAATCTAGAACTGGACAGATGCAGGGTGGCAAGCTTGTTTGTTAAGAAGCATCTTCAGAACAAGAAGAGTACCCAGGGTGCTTTAGGACAGTGATAGCCAACTTGGTGCCCTCTGGAAGATGTTGGGACTCCTGCTCCTATCAGCCCCAGCCAGTACAGCAGATGATCAGGGATAATGGGAGCAGAGGTCCAATAACATTGGGCTACCCATGCCTTAGGGGAATGAGCTGCTGTTGGAACCTTTACAGACATTCAGGGAATGCATTTCTGGGAATCAATCATGCCTGTGCTGGAGACAGAGGGCAAGAAGGATGTCTACCCAGAAGACAGACCCTAGGAAGAACGATCATGGCAATACAAACCACCTGCCATGCCGGCCACCTAAATAAGAGCAGAAAACCGCAGCAGTGGCCAAAAAATCAAAACTGTTGAAACTGTAGGAGGAGAGGGTTGGGAAACGTCAGCTTTTAAATAAAGGGTTCAGCATTGCTCAGACTTAGCTGATGGTAGTGGGGATGATGGGTGCGTCCATGTGTTCCGCCTTGTTCTATTTTTGCTTCAATGTGTCATAGGGTGGTGGTGAAAGCTTGCTTGCTTATTTATTTATTTATTTATTTATTTATTTATTTATTTAAACCAAACATAAGCACCAACAAATCTGGTGTTCATCTCCTTTCAACAGCCATGCTCATTTGTATCTATCGTTCTTTCTCCTCCTCCAGCCCAAGAGTCCACAGGTACGATGTGCCACTGGTGAGCACAGTGTTGGGGAGAATTGGCATCCTTCTCCTGAGTTTGGAGGAGAGAAATGACTTTCCCAGACAGTATGTAGAGCTGTGCAGATGCATGGAAAGCAGTGAGATTCCTTGCTGCTTTTCTGAGTGCGTGAAACTTGGAGCAGAGCAAAGCTGAGGAGGGCAGCAGGGACTTCTTCATCCTAAGTTGCCTGGATTTGAGCACCACAGGACATCCAACAAAGCACTGTCCTTTCCTCAGCAGAAAGGGGGAGTCAGCTGTGGCAAGCACAAATATTTCTTGACTTCTTGTTGTTTAGTCATGTCTGACTCTTCGTGACCCCATGGACCAGAGAACGCCAGACACTCCTGTCTTCCACTGCCTCCCGCAGTTTGATCATTTCTTGACTACCAAGGCTCAAAGTTGAAGCCTAGAGTTGCTGTCCCTCCTGATTTCATTCATTCATTCTGTGTATATGGCACAGAACTTGGAATTCCCGAAAATCTTCATTTACCTTTAAAAAGAAAAAAAGGTTCCTTCCCAAACTCATGATTTGATGCAAATAGTTGCAGATCTACGTAACATGTGTAAAGTAATTTCAGCATTCTGGAGCAGTGTCAGCCTGCGGAGTTCTGTTCTTCCCACATTGCTCCCCGGCAGGCCACTTTACTGCTCCATCTTCATTTCTTCTTGCACATTACTAAAATACTCCAGATTCTGCAAACACGGGGTTCCACGTTTAGCTCTGGCAGCAGTAACCACCACTAAGCAGAATCAACTAAGCAGAATCAAAAGATTCTGCAAACACTTAAGAGATGCTCTTCGGAACATGCAAACTGAGCAAACGCATGTAAAAAACAACAACCTGGCATGCATAAATGCTATCAGCTGACAGAATTCAGCATTTAGCACATAATGCCTGGTTAATTATTTTTAATGCAGATTTTTCTTTCAAAAAACAAACATCCTGAATAGCCCCCAATATGCATTTTTGTGTTTTAGGAAAGATTCCTTATAGTATTAACAATGACTTTGCTCTCTCAAACCACCTGGGACCTGACATATTTTGAGTTTGCATGCTGCGAAAGGTTTTTATTACAGTGGCTTAGGAACCATATTAAACATGCAGGAGATTTCATATATGGACAGGACAGCAAATGCATGGCGGAGCCGGGGCGTGGTGAGGTTGTCAAAGTTATACCCAAAGCCAGCAGAAGACATTCTCCAAGATGTTTGGAAAAGGTATTTGCCATCATCTGCTACCTGCTCCTTTAAGTTAGATATGTCAAGGGTTACAGCATCATCTGCATAAAGTAATAAAAAGAGTGGGCTATTGTTTAAATAAGGAGTATGAGTGGTTGCATTTTGAAGAAATAATGGTAGGTCAGATAGAAATAAATTAAATAGGGTAGGGGCCAAGATACAGCCTTGCCTAACTCCTCGATTATTCAGAATAGGACCTGCAAGTCTACCATCTTTTGATACTTTAACATATATTTGGTTATTAATGGACATCTAATACAGGAAGTTAAGCACTTCAATTATCTGGGAATCACATTCAAAAATAATATGAATTGGAATACACATATATGTGCTGCAATAGCTAAGGCCAAAGTAACAGCCCACCATATTAAATCCTATTTTTTTTCTCCAGTAGGAAACAGATTTATTCCAGCTGTATTGCAAGTGATTGACATGAAACTCTGTGCCCAACTTCTATACGGCACACCAGTGTGGATTTCAGGTGACCTCAAGAGGTTGGATAAATTTCACGCATCCCTTTTGAGGTCATTATTAGGACTTGCAAACTCTGTAAAATATGAAACAATATGTTGTGAGCTGGGAATACTGCCTTTATCAGTAAGGGCATGGCTGAGGACCTTGAAATATTGGATCCTCCTGCATTATAGAGCCCTATCCCCTAATACTATACTTTACGATCTTTTAAGTGATAGGGCAATCTACAATCTATCAGTGATTTGTAGGAGAAAACTGGATTCGATAGGGCTCACTTTAACTGATTTTGAAATCTCTGATCCCAAAGATATATGGGAAATTATCAGGAAGACCCTCACAGAAAAAAGTGTTCTCGCCATGCTTGAGGTTGCAAAGCGCAGCACCTGCTCTCCTATTCACCTAAATCTCCCTTTGTGTAGAGATTTCCAAAAGGGATACATGACAAATCTGAAGAAACATGAATCGTGTAGGCTGTTTATGTTGGCCAGATTTAACATGTTTCCCTCGGCGGTAGTGAGAGGAAGATACTTAGCTATCCCAGAATCAGAGCGTCTCTGTAAATGCAGAAAACAGGAACCCGATACTCTAGAACATATATTCTTTTCCTGTGATTTTGGCAGTTATGCCAGAAGACAATTATTTGAGGCCCTAAAATTTAATGGACAGTTTTTTACACAACCAACTGTTCAGGACCTGCTGGCGGACAGCGATGATAAAATTACTTTAATAGCGGCTGAATTTTTAAGTGCTGTCCATGAAGAAAGAATGGGCCATGATAAAGAGACTTAGTGGTTTTAATGGTAGGTGATGTTGCTGTGTTGTATTATATTATTTATGTACATTGATTTATTTTTTGGAGTTAAGAATAGGACTGGGATAAATTGTGTTCGCTGAGCCCGTATTTTATACAGTCTGTATATGATGTTTGTTTGTTAATGTGAGGTGTGATATGCCTAATAAAGGATTTTGAATTGAATTGAATATGTCAAGGGTTAAACCTGCATGCAGGGCATGAGTCCTACCTACAGCAATAGCCCCCATCACACATGCCCAAAAAGGTTCCTTCATCACTTTTCTGTTGCTTAACGAGCCCCTCAAATCAGCCCAAGGTTTATTTCAAGGAGGGCAAAACAGAAACCCCTGGCTGCCACTAGGCTGTCCCCAGGCACTTGAACGTTTTTTATCTCTAAAGCTACTCATCCAAACAGGAGTGAAAAGAGAAATCTTCAAGATTTGAGGTTGCAATCCTAAACAAGTCTACAAGGAAATACTTCTCACGGAAAACAGTAGACCTGCACAGGGCAGGTATCCTTTCAAAGGAAAGGAGTGGGTCCCAGATGCTGTGCCCACTTACTCTGGGTAACCCAAAAAGCACAGCAAGAACACTGAGTTAACAGCAAAATGATTCAGCTAAGAAATAACCAAGTTTCAAGCTAGCACGAAAACTGCATGAGGTCCTTTCATAGGCCTTCTCAAAGCCAGCACGTAGGAAGCCTGGCATTTCACAGAAAGGCACCCTGCATAGCAAAACAGACTGGAATTTATTTCAGTGGTCAGGCATTTAAATCATCTCTTTGACAGCAGCCTACGGCAAGAAGAGCCCATCAAAGTAATTAACTGGGAGGTCAGAAATGCAAAGGAATGAACCGAGGACAGTAAGGAACATTTCATACGAGATATTCCTATTGATAGATGAGCAGCAATGGAAAGCAACTAATATAGTATTTTTCCTGAAACTGGTTCTTCCTCCACTGTCACCTAGCAATGGGCATTCCACCAAGGTATCTAAACTAGTGCCATCCCTGTTGGTTGTTAAAAGAAACATAACTTTAAGAACTGGTGCCCGAATTTGCTTGTTTCCTTTCTCCCGCTCCATTCCTTTTTCCTTTAGAATTTTAAGGCCATGTGTTTAGATTTTTATTGACTTGCAAGCTGCTCTAGGAGCCTTTTGGCTCAAGAGAATAAATACATGGGTGTTGCACCAAGATTCTAATAAGACACTCCAGACTTCCTTGTGCAAGGCCACAGCAGTACTCAACACTGCTAAAAAGCCACTAAAAAGCCCCTTAGAAGTCTGAACAGCCCCTTAGAAAGGGACCATGGGTTACAAATCAATAAGGTTAATAGAGCGAACGTGTCTCAGAGAAGGATACAATAGCACCATCTACTGGTGATCCGAGGAAGACACAAAGGCTAAGAAAACTTATTTGGCCATGAGTCAATAAAGAACGTTTTTGCTACTGCAAGATACGGGGTGTGCAAATATACACCAAAAGGACTCACATGTTTGCACATCAATTGGACGTACCTATAATGCTCACTGCCTGCATGACACGAGGTTGTCACTGCTACAAATGCTGGATTGTGTTCACTTATGGCTAGGGTGGGGAACCTGTTGTCCGACTACAGTTCCCACCAGCCCCAGCCAGCATGACCAATGGTCAGAAATGATGCACGTTGTAGTCCAACAACATCTAGGGGGCAGAAGGTTCCTCAGCCCATTAGCTAACAACATTTGGAGGCTCAAAGCTGCCCAGCCCTGACTTAAGGACCCTGTGGTTCCTGTTATACATCCAGTGAGGCTGGATCAGGATTAGGACACCACACGTGCTGGCTTTCTAAAGTAACCTTTCCGTTAATTCTTTTACAAACCAGGGAATCATCATGTTTTCAGAATTGCAAGCAAGTTACGTCACGTTGCAAAAGAACACAACTTATTATTTTCAGCTCATAGATGTGCTTGTCAATTGCATACGACTTGTGGCAGAAGAATGAAAGCTTCCTGATTTCATTTATGGCAGGGCCTGTGTTAAGGACTTAACTTTGTTGACACTGAATGGCTAAAATGCTGCCTTTAGCACAGGGGTAGGCAACCTAAGGCCCGGGGGCTGGATATGGCCCATTTACCTTCTCAATCCAGACTATGGATGGTCTGGAAATCAGCATGTTTTTACATGAGCAGAATGTGTCCTTTTATTTAAAATGCATATCTGGGTTACTTGTGGGGCATGGGAATTCGTTCATTTCCCCCCCCCCAAAAGAAAAAGTTTGGCCCACCACATGGTCTGAGGGATGGTGGACTGGCCCACGGCTGAAAAAGGTTGCTGACCCCTGCTCCACAAGTCCACTGACAGAAAGATGGACTCCGCCATCACTAGGAAATTTGGGCCAAAGGAAGCGCTTTCACTGCTCACACAATGCTTACATACACAAACTACCAGAAAGGAGACTTTAAAGACTGTATCAATACATTAGAATTAGAATCAGGCTTTTCACCCAAGGAGGACCAATTTTATTTTATTTTTACTAACACTGATTTCAATGGGGGCTCTTTTCAAACCTAGACATCCTGAATTACCCACTTCTAAAGCCACAATGCTGCATTGAGGGAACCAGAGTTTGTTTTGGAGAGGGTTTCACTGAAGCTTCTCCATTTTAATGAGCAATGATTTTAAGCAAAGAAACCATGTTTTATTTAAACCAAGTCACACGCTGTCCTCTTGCCTGCAGCAAAGGGAGTTTTTTCTTGGTTAACAAAACAGCAGGAAGAGAGAGAGAAATGTAGGTTCAGTTGGGTTTCATGTCCTCATTTCCAGAGTTAGGCACCTAGATCCCAAAGCAAATAATTGATATGGAAGACATGATACACTCAAGCTCTGCAGCTGCATTTAGATTTCCAACACCCGATTGAAGTTGTAAGGCTTCATTATTACAAAAGAAAGTTATGTGCCTTAAATTTTTTTTCAATGGAACAAAAGCACAATCCAACCTTACTCACTGGCCACCAGGAACATTCCTCATTACAGTATTAATTAATTAATTAATTAAATTTATATACTGCCCTATACCCGAGGGTCTTATATACCCACCCTATACCACTCAGGCACAAGATACAGCATATTTTAGGAAGTCAAAGCTTAATTTATAGCCCTTTGCAGCCCCCCCTTTTTTTTACTGGGTGTCAAACACAGCCTGAGGCAATGTGGAATCCAAGATGAACTCAGTTGTGGTCCCTGTTTGATTACAAATGAAAAATACATTTCAGAATCATGTCCTGACAGTTTGTTTTCAAAATAGATGTATAAACTATGCAAGTTACCAGCGCCAATTCAAATAAAACAAGCAGCATCGAGTACAATATCTTATACTGGACCCATTAAAACAATGGAAACACATTCTTAGGCCCAAGTGGATAGGACAGAAAAGATGCTATACATTCAGGATGATATCAAACAATTGGCTCCATCTTGTACCCCATCTGGATAGCTTGTAAACCAGAAAGTGGTGGTGGTTGGGTGGAATAAAAGGTACCAGGTAACATTTTGGATCTGCGTTACAATCCCTCC